>NC_138946.1:4342500-5705000 GCF_965226115.1 Aulonocara stuartgranti
TAAGACAAGACTCACAAGACACACGGGCATCCATATGATCAAAATGAAGTGTTCTCTGCTGCGGCTGAGCAGATTTGTGTCTCACAACCTATCTCCTGAATTAGTTACCACCCATTTCCTTCTGCTGTCATCTTCATCTTTTTTCTCCATCTTTTCCTGGATCACTACATTTGCTTTTGCCATCATTTTGCACTTTTAGTCTCTTTCGTTTTTATTGCATTTTTTATGTGTACGCATAAGGGTTTGGGGTTTTGTTTTTCTGTACAATTTGAGAAAAATTGTGGTGTTTTCTTGACAGTTAAGTGTAAGAAATGCTTTGAGAGTGCTGACAGTAGAAAAGGGTTGTGATCTTTTGAAATCTGCTCATTTTTAAAGCTTATTGTAGAGAGCCTAAATACACAAAAAAATGTTGTCCAGTTATGAAATGTCCTGCTGTGGAACATAATCTTGTGACTGACTGGACAGAAGCTGCAAAGCCCATAAGAATAAGCTCAGACTCTTCAGTTTAGTAAGAAAACACTGACAGGTTGTAGAGTGCAGCAAATATTTACTAATTAAAAATAGAATAATTCTTCAAATTTTTATGCAAATGTAAACAATTCACCAAATTTGAAGCTTTAAAAACAATTAATACCTTTTCCCAGTGGAAACAGTCAGGAAGTGGTTGCAAGTGGGTTTTCATGTGATGTCATGCACGTGTTGCTCAAGAGCTGTCCACCATTTATGGCATACCGCTACCAGTTATTAGGTAAAAATGTGAATTCTCCAACTGGTTGGCTGTGGGTGGTGGAGGTTTCTGGCTGCCGCTGGGTGAAATTGGATGCAAAGAAATGGTAAAAATGGTAAATGGCCTGTATTTGTATAGTCCCTAAGGACCCCAAAGCGCTTTACATATCCAGTCATCCACCCATTCACACACACACTGGTGATGGCAAGCTACATTGTAGCCACAGCCAACCTGGGGCGCACTGACAGAGGTGAGGCTGCCGGACACTGGCGCCACCGGGCCCTCTGACCACCACCAGTAGGCAACGGGTGAAGTGTCTTGCCCAAGGACACAACGACCGAGACTGTCCGAGCCGGGGCTCGAACCGGCAACCTTCCGATTACAAGGCGAACTCCCAACTCTTGAGCCACGATCGCCCCAAAGAAGGAGCTTGCTTCGGTTGCTTGCATATTTACAGATCGACATATTTTCTGAAAGTACTCCAAAGTACTAGCTGAGCAATAGTAGTAAAAGTAGTAAGCTTTTACTTTGACTTGTCTTTAAAAACTGTGGAAACCAATATATCATCTTCCTTCAGTCACTTCAAACTGCAACCATAGCAATATGCTAGCTACTAAAATAATCCCAAGGAACTTTTTCTCAACACCAAGGGGAATATACATTTTCCTTTAGTGACAGCTGGTTGCCAGGGGGTCACTGACCAGTCTCTAGACCTGTGTGACTAGGACATTCTGAGTCATTTTAGCAGTGCCTGCAATCATCCTCCAGTAAATGATTGGTGAATACTCGTTTTTCTCTTGTGACCGGTGGCTGCCAGATGGTCACACACCACTTTCTAGGCCAATGTGACTGGGGTGGTATTCACTCGACCCTATATTGTCACCATGACTGCCACATGCCCATCATAGTGGACAAGACATCACATGGTTACTGGTCACGTGTCTGCAAAACCTTACTCACCCAGGCCTAAGGCTTGGCTGACACTGGTAGCAACATGTTGCTAAGGGACATATGGGGGCCAAAATGGTGATGTTGGAGAACATAATGGCACTGTGTGTTGTCGGTGCATTTCTCCGTCACTTTCTGAGGATGATCACATAGTTTTGGCTATGAAGACTACCATTAACAATATAGGCATTTTGGCCTGACATATTGGAAAGACAAATGTGATGAAAACATGTTATTTTTCTGTGTATACAAGAGATTGGTTTGTAGACTAGAATGTGGATCCTTTGACAGACTTTATTATCTACAAACATGTTATCTGTTACTTGTCAGATAATTCATGAAAATGCTTTAAAAGTCACAAATATAGTCAAGCGAAGCTAGTTAGAGCAAAGCCTAGCTAAAAAATGCCTGCATCAGCAACCGTCTGTCAGCCACTGCGCTGCTGCTTGACTAAGCCTCCAATAAAGTTTCATGCAGCCACTGAGTAAAATAATAATCTATCCCCCATTAATGAGGGGAAATGGTGATAGAGTCAGGCTGCAAATTGTTTTTTTGTTTCTACAGTAGAGTTGGGCATTTTAACACTGGAGTCTACTGCCTCACCTTTACAATTCAATTCAGTTCAATTTTATTTATATAGCGCCAAATCACAACATAAGTCGCCTCAAGGCGTTTCATAGATACAGAGAAAAAAAACCCAACAATCATATGACCCCCTATGAGTAAGCACTTTGGCGACAGTGGGAAGGAAAAACTCCCTTTTAACAGGAAGAAACCTCCGGCAGAACCAGGCTCAGGGAGGGGCGGGGCCATCTGCTGTGACCGGTTGGGGTGAGAGAAGGAAGACAGGATAAAAGACATGCTGTGGAAGAGAGACAGAGGTTAATAACAGATATGATTCAATGCAGAGAGGTCTGTTAATACATAGTGAGTGAGAAAGGTGACTGGAAAGGAAAAACTCAATGCATCAATGTATCTGTCTGTAAATGCAGACAGATACTTCCTGTATTTCATTCACTCATGACGTTTACATTTTCTACGCTAAAGTGAAAGAAATCTAAAAAGTCACTATGGTTGGATTTGTGCTCAACATTTACATTGTAATGCCAATTTTGTTATATTTAACCTTCCTGTCGTGTTCTTTGTTATTTTCTATGTTATTCTGGCTTCACAGTTGTGTATTTTATATCTACACATACGATAATACTGTGTTATGTTACGTGAGTCAGTGCGTATTGCTGTGAAGTGAACACCTGCTGACTCACTGTTGTCGTTTGTTCTCATTTAAAAGGAGGTCTCAGTAGCATTACGTAAATCCTCTGGTGTATTTGACTGATATCAAATGACCTGACGTTAAATAACTTCTTCTTCATTTAACTCAGACTGTGTTTCTTTATCAGTGTCCAGACAAAGCAAGAATACAGTGAAAAAGAGTCATGAATGAACTCAACCAAGCGTAGAACATGCGTTAGAAAACATGGGAACAATTTGTTTCTTAAATCAAATGTAACGAGAGCATTGGTTCTAGCTTACGCACACGCTAGCATATCAAGCTCGGTATAATATATCACAGCACTGAAATATTTATGACTCGGAGGGAGCCATCCATTTTGCACTTTTGGACTATTTTTGTGGCTGTGTCTCATGTGGAGATTTTTTTTTTTCCATTTTTCAGATTGCAAAAGAAGCTAAAAAGTCATGCATCACATCAGTGATTCTTTAAAGATTGAAAAAGAAAGAAATCTGTGTGATTCTCAAAACTTTGAATATACTTTCATGCATGAAGATGATGACTTTTAAGAATGATTTTTCTGGGACTCTGAAACGCCCCCAACTCCATTATTTCAATATGCATGCAGACTCAAAGGTGACTGTGAAGGCCACTCTGCATTTCCACAGTAGATGAGGGATTTGCTCTCATCTCCTCGCCACCTCATTCTGTCTTTTAAAAAGCCGTATGTGCACAGCTGGAAAGGAGAGAGGACACATTGAGGATTCCATGAACTGATTCTTTCTCCTGTCAGCTCTGTATTTTCACCTCGGCAAACGTACATCCACACAGTGCTGAGCTGAGAAGAGACGCCCATAGCAGTGATCCTAAAACCCTCTTCCCTCCCACTCTGTAACCAACCCTTTGCTGCTGAGTATGATACATACTGGATATGCTCCAGTGCCCTCTATTTCTTATTTCCACCCCCAGCCATCCTGTTTCACTCCCTCTCTCTCTGCCCCCATGTCTCCCCTCTCCATCTGTTAGTCAGATGAAAAATTGGAGAAACATTGTTCTCAACATTTCCATAATCCAAAATAGACCTGGCCTACAAAAAGCCCCCATCTTCACCTTCTCAATGGAACCGAGCCAATAATATCTCCTCTGGAAGGAAGGGGGAAAAAAAAACAGATTTCTCTCTAATGACATTTACTCACTGAAAGGGTGTTTAACTGTTTGACTCATCAAGTAACAGCAGCGAAGTTGAAAATACAACCAAAACAATGTGCACAGGTTTTCAGCAACTCTATTCCAACTTATAAAACTTTGTGACAGTAAGAAACAATGCCACTCTGTATGATTAATCTTAAGGACAAGGCAGTGTCACAGCCCTCCAGTTTAATTCTTATAGTACTGAATTGGATTCCATTTCACAAAAAAAATTCCTATTAGGCTGCACCAGAATTAGGGTAGTCTGTGTCAGCTGGTGACAATGTTTTCAATTAACCATAACAATGATATCCCCCCGACTAGATACGTATAACACGCAGTTGGATTGCTCATTAAATCCATTCCTAATTGTGTCAGCAAAGGCAAACAGAAGAAAATGTAATCAATAATAATAATGATAATAAATGCTGGTACCAAACATCATGTTCGAGCTGAAAATATAGATGTAATCATCTTTAAAAGGAGTAAATAAAGCCCTCTATTGTATATGTCTGAATTATATACACTGAACAAAAATATAAACGCAACACTTTTGTTTTTGCTCCCATTCCCCATGGGATGGACGTAGAGACCTAAAATTCATTCCAGATACACAATATAACCATCCCTCCCAAACAGTGGTCACAAATCAGTCCAAATGTGTGGTAGTGGGCACATCTGCTATATTGAGATAATCCATCCCACCTCACAGGTGTGCCACATCAGGATGCTGATCTGACATCATGAGTAGTGCACAGGTGTACCTCAGACTGCCCACAACAAAAGGCCACCCTGGAATGTGCAGTTTTGACTCACAGCAAAATGCCACAGATGCCACAAGCAATGAGGGAGCGTGCAATTGGCATGCTGACAGCAGGAATGTCAACCAGATCTGTCGCCCGTGCATTGAATGTTCATTTCTCAACCATAAGCCGTCTCCACAGGCGTTTCAGAGAATATGGCAGCACATCCAACCGGCCTCACAACCGCAGACCTCGTGTAACCACACCAGCCCAGGACCTCCACATCCAGCAGGTTCACCTCCAAGATCGTCTGAGACCAGCCACCCAGACAGCTGCTGGAACAATTGGTTTGCACAACCAAACGATTTCTGCACAAACTGTCAGAAACCGTCTCAGGGACGCTCAACTGCATGCCCGTCGTCCTCATCGGGGTCTTGACCTGACTCCAGCTCGTCGCCGTAACAGACTTGTGTGGGCAAATGCTCACATTCGATGGCGTCTGGCACGTTGGAGAGGTGTGCGCTTCACGGATGAATCATGGTTCACATTGTTCAGGGCAGATGGCAGCTGAGAATGTCCCAGTTCTTGCATGGCCAGCATGCTCACCGGACATGTCACCCATTGAGCATGTTCGGGATGTGCTTGACCGGCGTATACGACAGCGTGTACCAGTTCCCACGAATATCCAACAACCTCGCACAGCCATTGAAGTGGAGTGGACCAACATTCCAAAGGCCACAATTGACAATCTGATAGACTCCATGCGACGATGTGTTGCACTGCATGAGGCAAATGGTGGTCACACCAGATACTGACCGGTTCTGGGTCCCCAGACCCCCAATAGCGCAAAAAACTGCACATTCCAGGGTGGCCTTTTGTTGTGGGCAGTCTGAGGTACACCTGTGCACTACTCATGATGTCAGATCAGCATCCTGATGTGGCACACCTGTGAGGTGGGATGGATTATCTCAATATAGCAGATGTGCCCACTACCACACATTTGGACTGATTTGTGACCACTGTTTGGGAGGGATGGTTATATTGTGTATCTGGAATGAATTTTAGGTCTCTACGTCCATCCCATGGGGAATGGGAGCAGTAACAAAGGTGTTGCGTTTATATTTTTGTTCAGTGTATATATCTATAACTCTATGTATCTATCTGGTTGTTATTTCTTTCTCTTCTCTGTCTGTGTGAGTGTTGTGGGTGGTGCGCATGGAAGCTGACCAATAGCTTAGAGCGATGGGTGTGGTCTCAGGAAACCCTAAGCAGACACTGTTTAGTGATTATCATCTACAACAGGGGTCTCGATCTCCAGGCCTCGAGGGCCGGTGTCCTGCAGGTTCACCCTGGGTCAACACACCTGAATCAAATGATTAGTTTATTACCAGGCCTCTGGAGAACTTCAAGACATGTTGAGGAGGTCATTTAGACATTTAAATCAGCTGTGTTGGATCAAGGACACATCTAAAACCTGCAGGACACCGGCCCTCGGGGCCTGGAGTTCGAGACCCCTGATCTACAATCAACAGCATTTTAAACTGGCTTCCAACTCCAATCGTTGCCGGATTGTTATGTTAGTTTTAAGGCAGTGTAGTGACAGTCCTCTTACTGTGCCTCTACTTTGTGTCATTGTTGACCTTGTACTTATTTGCCTGTTGGAAAGCCTGCTGTGTACTTACCCACCTGGGCCTCACCCACTCTTACCCACCCGATTAGCTGAATATATACATTCTCTAAAGACTAATTAAAACTGCTAAACTTTTTGATGTTTTTCTGCATTTTGGTCCTTCAAGTAAGCCTCAATACTACAGACTAAAAGAAGGACAACTTGTACACAAAAGAAGGACAATTTGACATCATCCAATATTTTTCGGATTCCAAACTTTGAGGCCTCTGTGTTTTAGTTACTGCCATATTGAGGTAGAAGTGTGAAAGTGGCATGAAGAACTAGGTTAACAGACTGCTTATTTGTAAGCTAACATCCAAAATAGAATTTAATTCTACAAAACTGAGTGGGGACTAATCCACTTTTGAGGCACTCACAACTTGCTCTCATTATCTTGGTGTTTTGCAACTGGATGGGTTGGATCTGAGGGTGAACCGGCTAATATAACTCTAAATAATTCCCCTGTGTGACAAAACAAAATTTTTTAATTTATTATAAAAATCCCCAACGAGCAATTGTGCCCATAAACTCAAAGTGTTTCCTAAGGTCACAGACAAAAGTAACTGATGAAAGATTTTTTTTTCCATATTCTATATAATTGGAAGTTATCATGGAGCCACAAGAGGGTCTCCTGGTAGCCATTAAAAAACATCCACTTTCACAAAAGCCTAAATTTTCAGCCTCCACAGCTACTTCAATCTTTTATATTGTATATCATTCAGAGCCTGCCACTAGTGACTATCTAAGAAGCTCCACTTGTTTGCACTTTTGCACCATCTTAATTTTCAGGCTGTTTGAAAGTGTAACAAAAGTCAAATAAGAGGATGGAAGAGGGAAGTGACAGGGCTCTAAGGCAGGAGCTTGGTTAGATGAAAGCACAACAAAGGTTAGGGCTAAGCTAGTTAGCAAAGGTTGTTTGTTTTAAAACATCCCTCTTTTATTAACCCTATATGTTAAAAAATATGCTTAAGGGTGCTCAGGACATTTAAATGTGAAATCAGAGAGTCGTAAACTCTAAAGGACAACTTGTGCATATCTCTTAGATGTTGCTGGTTTTGACAAACCAGCATATTTTATTTTACACCCTGAGAACCAGCTGTTAGACCGAAGACTGAAATGACTTTCCGTCTTTTTTGTTTCTTCAGATGCGTTAGTTATGTACCAGATTTCTGTCTGCAGGGCCGCAGAGTTGTAATGTGAAGTGAAGGTCGTTCTGTCGGTCCAGAGCTGAGCCTTGTGCCGTTTTAAGAGAATTAAGTTCTATCAGTACAACTCAGATGGGTTTTGCTGTAAAATAGAGGTTATTTTGTGCTTTCTAAATAGGTTTGCTGAGTAATGAAGGTCATTCTGTATCTTCTCTGTGAAAAGGCGTGGAATTTTATCTCTGAATTGCAGATGGGAATGACTGTGGAATTAAGGTCACCCTGGGGGTCCATAATAATGTGCTGTAATGTTAAAATGAATTGAACACTTTTCTCAAGGACCCAGATTATTTATTTATATTAAATAGAAATGTTCTAAAATGCGCCATTCATTTTTTTTATTGTGTGTGTATATTACTCTGCTAATGTCAGCATTGATTTACATTGAAATCTTGAGAAATGGGTATCGGCATGTGAAAAACGTATCACTGAAGTCCTACATGTTAATTAGTCAAGTGGACAAGTTTGTGACGAAGCTTTGGTTTGATTCAGTGGCTGATTTCTTCTGTGGCACAAAGCAGGCTGTGAATGTAATTTCTAAACTCATAAAGCAGCTCAGCTTTTTCAACAGGATTCAAAAGAGATTTTAAAACTCCCATAATTGTGTGATTTTTTTTTTCTGTCTGCCTGGCAAATTGCTGTAAAGTATTGACCTTTTTTTGTGACAGTCACTCACTGTCATCATTAGCTTGGGCAGGTATGTAGAGTTACATAATGAGGGCTCAAAACTAATACCTTGTTTGTGTAGCCCCATACTTAGAAATGGATAAAAAAAAAACTGAATTGGCGTCTAAACAACTTGGTTAAAGTAATACCATTTAAGGCGGTATTTACAAATAGCACACCAAGCACAACTGTCCCCACTGCAATTAACGTTCTGGGCCTGCTACACTTCAGTTTCACTCCTCTGTCAAGTGCAAACTTGGTCTTTATTTTGTGGCTTAATTGTGGAAATCATGTTGTTAAGACATTAACAAATATATTAAAGAACAGAGGCAGCTGTGAGGAAGCAGAGAGCCATGCTCACATCATGCTGATGCCACATATGCAGTGTGCCCAAGGCCAAGTCATCTATACCTGTGCCTGACTTTACAAGTGGGATAGATAAATGGATAGATAAACCTTGGAGATCAAACACATTCTGGCATGGTTACAACAGGCTAGTGTGAGTTTGCTCTGAACGTGAAAATGTGTTTGGGTAGGACCGCCATAGATAAAGAGCTGGACAAAGACTTGGTCAGACGTTAGCCTATGGCAGGGGTCTCGAACTCCAGGCCTCGAGGGCCGGTGTCCTGCAGGTGTTAGATATCACCCTGGGTCAACACACCTGAATCAAATGATTAGTTTATTACCAGGCCTCTGGAGAACTACAAGACATGTTGAGGAGGTCATTTAGACATTTAAATCAGCTGTGTTGGATCAAGGACACATCTAAAACCTGCAGGACACCGGCCCTCAGGGCCTGGAGTTCGAGACCCCTGGCCTATGGTATAAGAAACACCTTCTAGAGCAGGGCTTGGGAACTCCAGGCCTCAAGAGCCAGTGTCCTGCAAGTTTTAGATATCACCCTGGGTCAGTGCACCTGAATCAAATGATTAGTTCATTACCAGGCCTCTGGAGAACTTCAAGACATGTTGAGGACATAATTTAACCATTTAAAACAGCTGTGTTGGATCAAGGATATTTCAAAAACCTGCAGACACCGGCCCCTGAGGCCTGGAGTTAAAGTACAATAGTAAAAAGTAATAAAGTCAATGTAGAAGTGGCAAAAACTGCAGTTCCTCTGGATGCCACTTGAGGCTGTCTGCAAATTGAAGTCTATCCCAATAGTCTCCACATGGACACTCATGTTAAAACGGCTAACTGTACAGCATTAAAATCATATTTTTAACTTAGTTTAAACACTGGATTGAGTCTCTATGGATGGTCGCCACCTAAACAACTCTGTGATTTTAAAACTCATCCAAATGGATATTTTAGTTACGAGTGTTTTGTTCAATTAAATGACCGATAGTATGGCTGTGAGGCACAGACTAAGAGGTTTGTCCTTCAGCTTTACTGAGACAGCTTCTGCAATTAAAATAAAAACAGCACGACGATGGCCAAAAGGCTAACAGTAAATCTTTAAAATGAGGACTCAAGAAGTGATGTCATAGTGGCTACATCCATATAGTGGATGAACTGGGAACCAGTTTAAATACGGTCCTGTATAAATAAGGAGAGTTTTGGACAGGGAAACGTGTAAAGCTACTCTAATAGTCCCACAAACATTCTAAAAGGGATGTAAACTGAGCCTTACTGGGTAAAGACATTTGAACCGAGGTCACCTCTCCATTACAGAGCAGATTTTAAAAATTGCAGTTCAATGCTGGAAGCAAAACTGGAGGTTTCATTTCTTTAAAAAACAAAAAGATACACTAAACTACAACAAGCTGATGCTGGCAGCTTACTATGGATCTACCAATCACAGGCGAAGCACAGGATTAAATGAGGAAACTGAATACTCAGCAGTACATTGCTTTTGTGTCCATCAGTTAAATGAAGCTTTTTACATGGCAGCAAACATCAGCCTGAAAATAGCAGCCACTTAAACACTGCAATCTGATGGCTCTAAAAAGATATCTCCATTCCATTATGGCAATGACCAGCTGACATATACACCCACTCATACATCTCTCTATGATGGTCCAATTAAAGTAATGCTTTCTGGCGTAATGTGCTGCCATTGCTAGATTGGAAAATGAAACAATAAAAGAAAAATAACGTGTTTCTGTGTCCTACAAACAAATCTTTGCTTGGCTCTAAATAATCAGTGCTCAGCCAAGTACTTTTTGACTGGATGTAAATCTGAAGCTTGAAGGCCAGTGTAAAACAAAGAACTTGAAAAAACAAATCCACTGGGTTGTAACATTTACAGGCTAGCATTTCAGCTCCAAAAAAACTTAATGGACTACAAATTATTGGACAAATGTTGACTTTGCCTGTCGCAGCCTGCAGACAGCAGGTAGGCTGCATCAGAGGGAACTTTTTCAGATGTCTTAGCAAAAAGAATCTCACGTTTAACATTTGGGGGATATTTAGACACAGAAGGAATCAGAAGAAACAGATGAGCTTGAAATCTATTTGTAAAAGTCCTTTATGGTGATAGGACCCTTTAAAGTTGACCTAAAATGTAGTTTTTAAAGTTTGAACTGTTTGTTCCCCAACGTTAAATTCTGATGTTTAGAACCAGTATACTGAACATACTGGTTTTATATGGCATTTAAATGTGTTTTCTAACTCTGACAAATGCTATAAAAAAACAAGGAAAATTAAGAATTGTGTGTAATTCAGTGGCCTGTAACTCAGAAAATAGCCAACAACAATCAAACGACCACTTGTAAGCAAGCAGTTGATGACAGTGGGAAGGAAAAACTCCCTTATAATAAAACTAATAATTGATTTAAATTTTGTTTAGTTTTTTTTATGCCTCATTAAGTCCTGGATTTCTTCTTCTGCAATTACAGCGATTAAAAATCAACAAGAGCTGATCTACATATTGTCGGTCAGAAGAAACAGACTAACAAAGTCCCTTAACGTAGCTGATAATACAAGATAAAGGTGAGGAAATGAAAAACAAATAGAATAGAAATTGCAGTTTGCCAGCTCTCTCTCCTTCTATAGCACAGAAGCAGAGAGAAGTGGCAAACATGAATGGAGCAGGGACTGTTATATTGCTGTCTGCGTGGAATGCATGCCCTTGTATTTCCTGACTCAGTGTAGAAACTATGCTGTTGACTAAATACAAAGCTAAGACATGCAATAATATTACTACCTCACCAGCTCGTGGTTTTATTTGAACTAAAACGTTTCTCACAGCTCGTGCTTTTCTTTATTGCCATCAGTAGCAACCACCGAAGCTGAACAATGAACCAAGCACCAACTATGACAAATAAAAATAAATGTTAAGATAAATTTAAAAATGAATTTTTTCACAGTTAATACCACAGTTAACAAATGTCCATAAATATTTTTGGATAAAAAGATCATTTTTGTGCCACTGCACTAGATTTTTTTAAATCAGTCAACTGAGATGCGATTGAAGTGCACACTTTCAGCGTAAAAGTAACAAAAATTGCAATAATTGTTTAGGAATTGGAGACATAGTATACATAGTCCCATCAATTAAAATGACCATAAAGCTAGAAAGCTAGTTTGTCAAGCAATAACAAAAACTTTGGTCATGGCTGACAGAGACTGCAGGCTACATGTGAGAATCCTTTTACATTTTTCTTGGGGTGGCCACCTTCCATGACAACTGTTGTGCTGGTTCCAGCGTGAGGCCCAGTAATTTTTTTAGGTGCTGTTCTTGTGCCATCTGGTCTTTATTGGTAAAAATATGCAGAACGTGAAGTAAGAGTGAGGCAGTCGAGACCTTTCAGCAGTCTTGATCGTTCTCCCTTCATCATCTGCAGCTAGCAATCAGTGAAGATATACACAGAACTAATTTAGTGTTCTGTATACTACGTTATCACAATTAATTAGACAATACAGCAGTGACTGCTCAGCATGTTGCAGACTTAACTGTATCAAATAAACATTTGCATCAACCAGGTCTATGGAGACAACCTTGTTATTTACAGCCTCCATATCAATGCATAATAATTAAATTCACAATGCAGTTTTTGCTGATGCAACACCAACCCCATCACTATCTGTCAATTACCTCCACACTTTTACTTATTTCTTCCCCTAGTGGTTGTCGGCTGCGATTTACATCTTTTCTTTCAGAGCTCCTCTGGCCCTTGTCATTTATTCTCTAATCTCTCCATCCAGGAGCAGCCTTGGTCTGCCTCCATATGGCAGAGAGCTGAGGTGGCAGCTGGCCCTTCATCACAGCACAGGGCCATGCTAGAATCAGGCAGGCTATACACTACCACACAACAGGAAACACTCAAATATACATGAAACTACAGTACAAACAGCAGCAGTACCTAAATTTCTGCAAGCAGATTACATACTGTGTGACAAACACAATCTAATATGTGCATGGAAGCTGAACTAAAATGGATTGTCAGAAATTTGGCAGAAGGTAGACATGTGTGCATAATGCACACAAAAAGCTATAAACACAGTCTAGTTACAGTCTGTGCTGCCTTCACAGATGTGTCAATAAGTTAAGTAAATGTTGCTGCAATTAAGATCTGAGTCAACAGGAGAGACTCTAAAGAGACACCTGGGCACATTCTGACCACAAAAGACTGAATTTATCCACGATTTGAAATATGCCATCATACTTTTTTTCCCCCCCCAACTCCATCACTCTCTTCCATCAAAGGTTTATTTTTGCATTTTATTGAAGAGGGTACAGCTGTGGAAGTAAAGTGTTTTCTATGGTTGCTCCATCTGTCATGCTGAACAGCTCCACGTTGTTCATTCAAAGTGATGCAGTGCTCTTCATGTTGGGTTTGAAATTGTTTTTCTCCTGTTCCTTCAAAATGTGTTGGAAATTCTGCAAAGGGACACAAACTTAAAAACACAGCTGGCACCGTGAATAATGACAGTATGCTCTCATCGTCAGTCACAAGGTAATAAAACCTGTCTAAGCACTTCTAAAGGTCACCAAAGATTGGCTGGCAACCATCAGATGCAGACTTTGGACAGGTAAAGACTGGTTGTCTCCCAATTTTCTAGTGTTTGTGCTGAGTCAAGATGTAGCCTTATATTTAATGGACACATTATTGACTATATATAAAAGATAGAACATCTTCAGGTCTGAAAAGTTCAGCCAATACCAAGTGCCTTGAAAATTCATTCCTTTTAATGGCTGGCAGGACGTGACTCTTCCTGTGAGTCCTGGGTTTAGAAAAGAAGACCATTTATATTGTCTGCAATAGGCTAGCAACCAATCACGGTGTATCTGCATGTTTCTCAGTGAGAGTTGGGATGTTCCTGAAGTGGATGGACGGATGGATGGACTGACTCCATGACACAGAGACCTACTTCTGTCATGATTTATGACCTCAAACACTTTCCTGAGAGACATGGTCTGATGTCTCATTTATTACAACATAATGTTTATTTTGTAAATGATGGATCCATGTAGTGTAAAATAGATCATTAAACATGGTATGCTTTAGCAAAATTCTTTGCCTATCGTGTCCAATTTTTAAAAAGTGGCAAGAATCAAAATGCTTATTTTGAGTCCAAAAGCCAATGGGTGGCATGTTGGGAGCTTCATCCATCTTTTATCTAGACTATATGGGACAAATATGACTCCATTCATCATAATTCAATATGATGAATGGAGACAATATAGTTATCTAGGACTCTGAAAGAGAACCAACCACCTTATTTCCCAGAATATCAAAATGTTTAACTGGGGATGGAATGCTTCTTTTGGTCTCTATATGTGCTTGACCCAATACATCAACAGAAAATAAACTAAAAGCTCCACATTTTCATTTAAGAAACAAATACAATGGGTTTATGAACCATATATACACCATATATATTTATTTTTTGTCAACAAGCCCGACTTTATTAGTTTGAACACGACTATTAAATGTCTTCAGTTAATCTTGTCAAAGCTGTTAACTGTTTTTATGTCCACAGCTTTTTGTAAAATATTTACTTCAAAGCATTAACCCACATTTGCTGTGAATCAAACCTGGTCTGGGCTTGTCACATTGTGTTACTTTGTATAACCTATAAGGGCCAGAATTGAATCATCCTAGAGTCTAATTTATTATCAATTACTTGATTTCTGTCTGGTCCTGGTCAGATTCATTGGTAAAGTTACATCTGACAGTGAAAGCAAATCTGTTCAAGGAGTCAATACAGCTTAAAGGCTAAAATGGAACTAGTTGGGACTGAGGACACACACTATAAAGGTAGCCCATCAATTAGGTCCAATAATCTACTGTATTATCAATAAGTTGACTGATGATTGGCTTGAGACTTTTTTTCTGTTCTGTGCAATGAATAAATGCAGAGTAAAGGGGAAGGGCAAAAATGGCTGTGATTTCCACCTGATGTATCTGCTTGACGCATGAGGGGGTGTAAGAATACCCTGATGCTATAAAAACAACTGCTTGTGTATTGTTAGGTGGAGATCGATGCTGAGTGTGTAACGGTGTTCATCTCCCCACGCGTGAGTTCATTAAAATCATCGTTTGATCTAACCCTCCTGGTCCAGTGTTGTTTTGTTCTCATTCTCAATATTCTGAACACGCGACAATTTTGGTGATCCCCGACGTGATATTGAGGAGGGGATTTTGGAGGTGTGGACAGAGAAATCCGGGGTCCGAGGGTGGTCAGACGGACAGGCATGATCCGGCAATCAAGCTGAGTGGACAGGCGCCTTTATAAAGAGAGGTAGGCACAGGCCTGTTGATTTTATCCGAAGTGTGCTGAATTGGACGACAAAATTAAATGTTTATTCAGTAAAATTGCCGGTGAATGTATGTTTTGATTTTGGTGAAAGTCTCATGAGAATTGAAAGTTGAAATAATGATAATGATGTGTTCATCTCCCCACGCGTGTGTTCATTAAAATCATCATTTGACCTAACCCTCCTGGACCAGTGTTGTTTTGTTCTCATCCTCAATATTCTGAACACGCGACAGTACAGCAAGCTCTTTGGGTTCTGTTTTATCATATGCCTACGCTGCCAGTCATCCACATACTTCAGTGTTGAGTCTTGTTCAATGTTTGTTTGTTTTTTAATTTAGAACGTAAATAGTAAATACATTAATTTATCAAGTTACCACCTTGTCACATCTCCCACTACTTGTAGCAGTATTTAAGCCTGCTGTAACGAATGGGGGCTTGTCTGGGATTGATCTGGACCACTTTCCTTTTTTTTTCTTTTTCTTTTTTTTTTACTTTACCAAATTGACCATCCCAGCTTTGCCATAATGGTCCATTTGATTCACCTTTTATTGTTTATTTTATTTTCACTTGTTGAATATGGGACAGACTTGACTGGGGGAAAGAAGGGGAGAAAGAAAGAGGGAAAGAAAAACAGCTGAGAAGAGGGACGGGGGAGAAGGGCAAAAAACAAAAACCAACAGAATGGGCAGAAAAAAAAGAGAAAAAAAAATGCATATATCGATCACCTGCTGAGAAAGAAAAAAGAAAACAAGCAGAGGAGAACAAGAGTAATAGAATAAACAACATCACAATGATATATGGGAATATGACAGTAAATACTAAATATTAAACATTATTGTGCAGCACATAAGATCAACAGAACACAGTGTGCTTTGAGGTAGGAGCCAAAAAGGGTGTAGTTTGTGGGTGTGATCACCCGTGTGTACACCTGTGAGCATGGACGCGCTTGTTTTTTTTAAAAGGTTCCTTCATGTAATGATCTGCTAGAGGGTGTGGGGGGGCCACAGCCCCGTCCTCCAGGGTATGAAGCAGGTATGGAGGAGATCAAAACTCCAGACATCCAGAGGCCCCCAGAACACAAGAGACCAAGGAAGACCAACAGAGGGGCAGCCGCGCCACTGTCCCAGTAAGAGCTGAGGAGAGTCCCAGATGAGGGCTCACTCAGCAGCCGCGGAGCAGAAGCCAGGGGGATTGCAGTGACGCGCCCGTGAGCTCCGCCGGCAGCCAGCTGTGCCTGAGTGACCGAGCCCCAGGCTGAGAGGCCGGGGGCACCCCACCTCCGAAGGGGCCCGAGCAAGCCCCAGGCTCCAGGCCCCGATAAGCGGCCGCCAAGGAGTGAGCCGGTGTGTACCCGGACGCCCATCCCTGGACACAAAGAACCACCAACGCACCGATGTCTGAGGGAGTCCGCCACTGGCAGGGGAAGTGGTGGTAGGGGGAGATAGGCCTCCAAACCTTGGAGGGCCTGAGATGTCCCCAGAGAGGTGGCGCCTGACACCCAACCTGACATATGGACACAGACATACAGGCACACACAGATACAAACATCCATTCCCACCCTCATGCTCTCATATGCACTTACTCCACACTCAACCAACGTGGAGACAGACATAAAGAGACGCTGTACACACGATCACACTCCCCAAGCGTACTCTAGAAACCGGGTCTAGGTACCCTTGCCCCTGGAGGGGGGAACTGCACCCAGACCCAGGTGGTGTTACCCTTTTCCCTGTGGTGGGGGGAGGCAGACCGCCCCGACTCCGCAGCAGCAGGGAGGCCCCACACTCCAGACCGCAGTCGGACGGCCAACTCCTCCTCCTAGCCCCCCCGCTCCAGCAGGCCGCAGAGAATGGGGGTGAGAGAAGACTCCAAACCTCCCTCCACCCGCTCATTGTAGTGTCGATGCATGTGTGTTCTAAGGTGCATTTAAAACCCAGGAGGGCATGGAGCTACCTGCCAGAGAGCAGTAGGTAAGCGCATGGTCCCTCCTGCTAGCCCTCAATGTCTACGTGTATTTAAAATTGAGAGGTGGGCAACGATCTGGACCACTTTCCAATTTTCCACTTTCAGTGTTTTTCACTTTGTTTCACCTGATGATTGGTTTTCACTTGAATTTAAATTGTGCTTTCATTCACCAAAACTATTACATTTACATTTGTCTCTGGGACAAATGATCATAATTGGGTTAAAATATGCCACTTAATGAAATGAATACTGCACACGCCTATAATTACCAACTGAGTTGCCAAGCAGGATTTAAGAAACATTCATATGTGATGAAACAATAACACTGATGCCAAAATGCCAACTTGTGATATTTCTTAAAGCTTTTCATTTCTCCAAGATACTAGCAAGCAATATTTGGTCATGAAGAGTCCCAAACAGAAAATCAGACATGAGGTACAAAGACCAAGACAATCTGAAAAATACAAAGGGAGAAGAAAACTATATACACACACACACACACACGCTTGGGTAAACAGAAAATAAGACAAGTGAAAACCTTCAGGGAAGGACAGAAAACAAAATTTTAGCCTGCTTAACCCAAAGTTTTGAGGAATAGTTGTATACTGTGGGATTTTAATTGGACTCACATTTTACTGAATTTAAATCAACCTTGAAAAAGTTTTTTTTTCTTTCTAAACTCGGTAAAATAAGGGCAGCATTTTAAAAATGACCAACATTGGTCAATGCAGTTGTTCCTTGAAATGTCATTCCACTGATTGCAGGACTGAAGCAAGAAACTCACTTTACTATGTATGCAAAAATGTAAATGCATAGACGGAGGCACACATGCATACATGTTTTACTTTACAAACACATCTAGTCAAGTTTAAAATCACATCACTGGAAAATACAGAGGAACACACATGGAAAAGACATTGTGAAAATACTTCTGATAGAGCAGCAGGGATGCTTGTGTCTGTGGCACGAATTCCACAAAGTAATTTTCAGCCCCTTCTCCACATGCACATGAAAGCCACTGGAATAAGAAGCTAAATCGTTCCCTGCTAATCAATATGGAAACGATCACTTTGCTCATTTTTCATGAGAAAAAGTCACAAAGGAAATAGAGGCAGAAAGAAAAAGGCGGAATGGGAGAATTCCCTTATTCATGAACTCATTCTGACCATATCTTCCCTCGCTTGTGCAATTCAAATCTCTGCCCTAATGTGGTTTCATGCAGATGGGGATCTAAAGCTGTTAAATGCAAAAGAAGCTCCACGAGAGAAAAAAGATAGTATGAGTTTCATTCTCATGCTCAATCAAAAAGACGAAGAGGATTTAGGAGCGCCTGTAAAGATGTCAATTCAAGTAAAAAAGAAGATATGATGGGAATTTTGCCAGATGGAATGGAATATATGTTTGCATATGTATATCACTATTTAGTGTCCCTGCAAACACAGAGACAGTAAGTGGGTAAATGCACTGTTAGTAGAAATTTTACAAACAAGCAGTCAATAAATACAAATGCAAATAATATATAAAGAAATACTTTAGCTAAATAGAATTTACGATTAACAAATAGCATAATCGCTGTTATTGGTTGTTATCAGTGACATACATAGTATCACCAGGTCGCTCTTGCTCATTCAGTAAGAAATTATTGCTATCCCGTGTTCCATCTCTCTTAAAAACAACCACACCTGATGCAAACTAGTGTATATTGGAACTAAATAAAAGCCAAATAAAAGAAAAAAGTAAAACAATCAATTCGTTAATAACTAATTTACAAGAAAAAACCAAGTGTCACTGAGGTCAAAAGCCAAAGATTAAAAACGGTTTTTAAGACGTGTTTTAAGAGTGGACAATGGAGGGGCCTCTCTAATGTGCAAGTGCAAGTTATCCCACTAGAAAATGCCGTGTCCCCTCTGAGCTTCCTCCTGGATCTCTGTACTTCCAGGAACAGCTGGTCAGCTGACCTAACAGACCGACAGAGTGTTTAGGGAAGATGCATCTATCGGAGTATGAATGTGTGTGAGTGTAGTTAGAAAGCACTCAGTATAGAGGTAGTGCTTGTGAGAATGGGTGTGACTGGGTGAATGTGGCGTGTTGTATAGAGCGCTTTGAGTACTCCGGGAGAGTAGAAAAGCGCTATATAAGAATCAGTCCAGTCCAAGAAGCTCAGAGGAGTAAGGCAGGGCAAGATTGTGAAAGCATTTAAAAACAACAGGTAACAGCTGTATTGTGTTTCCATTTCTTTTCCTAAACTCAAAGTACTTCACCTAACCAGTAACGCTTAAAACAAGAGAATACATTGTACAGTACTATTTCCACTCAGCAGGGTGACACAGCCTCCATTTAATCGTTATATAATGTACTTCTAGTAGGTGGAGGAGGCCACCAACTGTTGATATGTATGGGATTGAAAATGGCTAGTAACAGCCAGGTGGTGGTTAAAAGCATGTGAAATCGATGAGAAACAGTCACAATGCCATTGATGAATCTCGAATCAGTTATACCTTTTAAACATGTCATTTAATCGGCTTGTCTCTCTCCCTGAGTGTGCGAGCCTGTCAGTGCTTGTGTCACATGCCCAGTCAGGGTTCGCATTATGTGTACCTCCACCTGTCAATGAATCAATGAAAGATGTGTTGCCCTATACCGCAGCTGTTTTTTAAAATATGTTTGACAGCCGGAGAGCGAACACAGCCACATGCCAGAGAGCTGCACTGCAAATCACAGTCACTCTGGGCTTTAAAATGAAGCTGGTAACTTGTCGAGCTTATGAAAGTATAACAATACAAGAAGCAGCACCATCTCTTACACACTGAAAAATCAATTATGTATTGTAGAATTTACTGTGGGATAAAAAAAGAAATCTATTGAGTCTATTATTTTTAAACCCAGATTTTCTCACCTACAAGTGGTGATGAATAAAGGTTTGATAATGCTCTTTTATTCATTCACTAAGAGCTCTTCATGATCTGTTTGTGAAGCGCATGAGGTGTACACACTGTCTAAAGTGAGTAATGAGGTGTTATTCATGACTGAAAAGTCAATTATTGGTTTGATAATTAATTATCTTGATTCTTAAATGTCCAACACTTCATTTACCTCATTTCGCTGCAGGCAGGTACACTGGCTCCTCCATCTAGTTAAAGGGCACTTGGCTGATTTTACACATCAGTTTACACATTGCAAGGACCTGTGAAGTCTTATCTTTAAACCTATTTCATAGATATTTTAGTTCTGTGTTATTCTATATTTGTTTGCTGTGCAGCACAGGACGATGTCTGGGATGTTTAAATGTGCTGTATGCAGTCTCAGCAAAGAGAAAGTTAAACCCTTAGAATGGAAGGAGAGGGGACTATCACGATGTAATAAATATATTTTACAAAAACAGATCAGATCACTAACTGGTGTTAAAACTAGTCAAATACAGCCTCAGATGAACAACAACACATGCAGTATCACACCATCAGGATCATCTTGACAGAGAACTGAAGACAAGTCTGCTAACATCCAAAGATTGGGATGGGAGAACTATCCCTGAAGGCTAAAAAAAGAAAAAGAAAAAAGAAATGTACGAAGCTTGTCTGAGACAATTCAGGCAAAAACTGATTTTCATCCTCATTAGAAATGTGAAATTTCCTTTTGTGCCTTATTTACTGATTTCAATGTATGCTTGCACGTTTCAATAAATCACTTCAACTGTTTCCAATTTTCGTAGAACAAAAGATGAATGATATAAAGAATTGATGGGTACTTTAAACAGTATTGTATGTGGATGTCAGTTTATTGATTATTGCCACCTTATTTGGTATGGAAAATGTCTTAATTAAGTTGACATGGCATCAATAGTTGCTGTCAGGAGGACGTTTCACAGAGAACAGGAGTCAGTGGATTTTCACTATAAGATAAGATAAGATAACATTTATTAGTCCCACACGTGGGAAATTTGTTTTGTCACAGCAGGAAGTGGACAGTGCAAAAGTTATGAGGCAAAAATTAGAATACAATAAGAATAAATACAGTACACAACTGTACAGAATAGAATAAAATTAAATACTATATACAGTAGAATAAAATAAAATAAATATACAATAAGATAAAAATAGAATACAAATACAAATACTATATACAACTGAGTAAAAATGTGTATGTGTGTATGTGTTCATTTATTTCAAAAAACAAAGCGGGGTTTTATCAAGGCGCACCATTTTTAATTTGGTGAAACTCAAAGATGACCTGGAACCACCTAGAAGGTCCCAGGTCATCTTTGAGTCAAGCAATACCACGTCCACCAAAACTTCTTGCACTTTTTAGCCTCGGTATCTTTTCTGTCAGAGTTTCAATTAACTATTAATTTCATCTAAATGCCATATGGCTCAACTCATCACTCACACGCACACACACACACTATAACTTAAATTAACATGACATCTTCAGCTCGGTAAAATTCAAATTTCCTCCTGCCCCAGGGGCAGTGCACAATGTTTCCCCCCAGACTGCTGATGTCAGGCCTGTTCAAAATTTGGTGCCCACAAATATAAATGTTCTGTTATGTATATGGTGAGGTAATATCATAAACAATCAATCATCCTTCAACAACAATAGATGTGCAGATAAAGAACCATGCAATGCTTTCTTGTCTGTGCATCCATTTTCTTTTAAGGTCGACTTAATCTAAGGCGTTAGAACTCTTTGCATCTTTCCATCCTATGGAAATTCACAGTTCTGAAGTTGACAAACACTATATGCCAGTTACATTAAGGCCACGGATTCTTCAGATGATTAAAGTATTATGGTAACACTTGGAAGAAAAAAAACTTAGGAAATGAAAGACAAAGCAGATGATCGACAGAAGAGTGGGAGGCTTTTCAAGGGTGTTTGGAGTGCAGCGAAGCAGACATATTTGTTTGGCTGTATGATCAACACTCAATGTGGTTCATGAAGAATTAGAAGGAGACAAACAAAGGAGACAGAGATGAGCAAACAGAGGGGGAGAGACAGCCTTCTAAACACAGCAAGATCAAAGTATTAGAGCTGCACGGTTGAAATTGCACTTTTTTTTCCCCTGGTGGTTATAATTTTGAAAATGGGGATGCGTGGCTGAAGTGCATTGTGAGGATTTACAGCACAGAGAAAAAGAGCTGCAAAAAGTCAGTGAAGAACCACGTTGCTGAATGCAGGCACTCTCACTTTTGTTCCTAATGGAGGAAGATGAAATTGTTCACATCAAACTCTAGGTCCTCTATTGTCAAAGGTGAAACTCAAGCCCCCATAATGGGAGCATCACTTTCAGTGGTGCCTGTATTATGTAAAAAGCAGGAAAAGCTCTCAGTGTAATTGTGAGGCTGTTTCACTGAAAAGCTCCAAGAGACAATAGTAAAAGAAGCATCTGTTTGATGGTTGCACTGATACTCTTATTTCACAGCCCATGCATTACTATGAGCTATGAAGCAGATAGTTCAATTCAAACACTACAATCAATGATGCTTTCTACAACATTCAACATTCCAACACTAAACCAAAAGTAACAACGCTCACTTGGAGAGAAACAACTTCTTGTAGATGTTTTGCACAATTATTCACCAATTGCTGGGATCACCACAACATTCTTTCATTTGGAGCATCTTTGAAGGCTACTTTGCATGTACTGCCCCTTTTTAAAACCTTTCTCTCCTTCTTGATGAGGCCAAGGGTTTACTATGCTTGTGGGGCCAAAAGCCCTTATGGGGACAAAATCCCGGTCCTCGCGAGTTTGAAAGCATTTTTCATTCTAATGTGGTTTTAGTTTCAGGGTTACAATTAGGTTAAGGTTAGGTTTAGGCTAAGGGTTAGGCCTTCAATTTTGATGTTTAAGGTTAGGGTAAGTGGCTAGGGAAAGCATTATGTCAATTAGATGTCCCCACAAAGATATGAAAACGGTGTTTTCATATCTTTGTGGCATCTAGCATTCTGAGACCGCCATAGAAACGCTTATAGAGACACTGTCCCCTTACGTATTCCTTTTGGGTTTGTTCGTATGTTTACAATCATCTTTTGAGAGGTCCATTTAACCAGCGTCAACCTTCTGACTGATGGCCTCACATTATCTTCAAGCACTCAGAATCAGCTTTAATCTGATGTGACATGACATTAACATGTCACAGACAATAACAACACGTGTAGCATTTATGGTTCAATCGTGCAATAATATTGAAATAAAATTTTGGATTCTTTAAAAAATAAAAAAAAATAAATTAATAATTCAGTTAGTGTCTGCAAGCTGCCCAGTGCCTGAGGCAGAGACGCTCCTGAAGTTCTTCACTTTGGTCTCTGCCAAATGTTCCTCGTGTAACCGTTGCAACTCTTTGATTAGCATAACCACAGAATAAGGTATTATTCTACAACATAGGTGTCAAACTCTGGCCCGCGGGCCAAATTTGGCGTGCACCCTAATTACATTTGGCCCGCGAAGCCATACCAAATTTTTTATTTATATATATATATATATATATATATATATATATATATATATATATATATATATATATATTTATTAGCAGCTGGATAGCGTAGTGGTTAGACTACACGCAAGTTAGGATTGCAAGTTCGATTCCTGCCTGGGGCGTCTTTATCCAGTAAGGGTCCTAAGGCTACGCAAGCCTACCGCAGACATGAGCGAGACAGATAAATATGACGTCGCCCGGATCAACAAGGTCCGCGTCACGTTTTGAGGAACCAGGGCACCCTGACGAAAAGTGGGCTACTGGAACAAGAAGGCATCGGTGGGCAAGAGACGAAAACAGGGCGTTGTTGGAATGCTACTATGCAAGTAACCCCGGCGGAAGGGGCTACATGAATAGGATGAGGGACCTATGGATTCTTCGATACCCAACATCCACAATGACGGCGAAACAACTAGTAGCTCAGTGTTCCAACATTCGAAAGAAGGGACTGCTCTCACAGCTAGAGATTGACGAGGTACAACACAAATGCTACGGCAAGGAGGAGTCAGGACGCCAGGTCAGGGGGGCGATATCATCACCCCCACCCGAGATTGGGTACATAGCCCCAAGTGCGATAGGAGAAGGATCGTTGAGTGCGAGAGGAACTGACCTGAAAAATAGGATCATGGCCAAGCTTGAAACCTGGATCCCCCGTAGCCGGTTACCAAGATTACGTGAAGTACCCTCAGAAGGTCTGCTAGATGATGTTAATGCAGCACTACGGGCAATACTCAGTCCTCTGCTGTTCACACTGCTGACTCATGACTGTGTAGCAACACACAGTTCAAATCACATCATTAAATTCGCTGATGACACGACCGTGGTGGGTCTCATTAGCAAGAACGACGAGTCAGCGTACAGAGAGGAAGTGCAGAGACTAACGGACTGGTGTAAGAACAACAACCTGTCTCTGAATGTTGACAAGACAAAAGAGATGGTTGTTGACTTTAGGAGGACACGAGGCGACCACTCACCGCTGAGCATCAACGGCTCCTCTGTGGAGATCGTTGACAGCACCAAATTCCTGGGCGTACACCTGGAGAAGGACCTCGGCTGGTCCCTCAACACCAGCTCCCTGCACAAGAAAGCCCAACAGCGTCTCTTCTTTCTGAGAAGACTGAGAAAGGCCCGGCTTCCACCACCGATCCTGACCACCTTCTATAGAGGAACTATTGAGAGCATCCTGAGCGGCTGCATCACTGTCTGGTTTGGGAGCTGTGCCATATCAGACCGCAAGACCCTACAGCGGATAGTGGGAACAGCAGAGAAGATCATCGGGGTCTCTCTACCCTCTATTGAGGACATCTACACCACACGCTGCATTCGCAAAGCCACCAGCATTGTGGCTGATCGGACACACCCCTCTCACACACTCTTTACACTCCTGCCATCTGGAAAAAGGTACCGAAGCATTCGGGCACGCACATCCAGACTGTGCAACAGCTTTTTTCCACAAGCCATCCGTCTCCTCAGCAAAAAGGGACTGACTGATAAACACGGACACACACACACATACACTAACATTATCACTCAGCTTAACTCAAATACCTCAAAACATTGAGACTGGACTGACTAACCAACACAAGCGCAAACACACTGACCTACACCACCAAACCATCGCACACACCAACCTGTAAATGCTCTTTTGCACAATATTATTACTAGATATATTATTTTTTTTTTTTTTTTTTGCACTAACTTGTCTTGTAGCACCTTGGTTCCTGGAGGAACGTTGTTTCGCCTCACTGTGTATTTTTAAACTGTATATGGTTGAAGTGACAATAAAGTTGAACTTGAACTTGAACTTGAACCTACAACCACGATTACCGACACTAACAAGCTGATCTACAATACGGCAGCAGTGATCAGTGAGATGCTTGGCTACAAGTTGAACAGCGACAAGGGGCAGCACCCTCCATGGAGAAGGAGGCTAGAGGGCAAGATCAAAGTAGCACGGAGGGAGGTTAGCCAACTAATGGAGTTGCAGCAAGGTGCGACAAATAAGGTGCCTAAGAAATACAGCAAGCTGTCCATACTGAGGCCTTGGAAACTGCCAAGCAAAGACTCACAGCCTTGGCCAGCCGCTTGAGGAGGTACACCAGAGAGATAGAAGGCAGGAGAATAAACCAACTGTTCTCCACAGAACCAGCAAAGGTGTACTCTCAGTGGCAAGGGAACAATAAGAGACGGAGCAATACTGGAAGAGCATATGGGAGAAGGACGCAACCCATAACGGCAATGCTCAGTGGCTAGTGGATCTGAGGGCAGACCACAGCGACCTCCCTGAACAGGGTCCAGTAACCATCACAGTGGCAGATATCCAAGAAAGGGTCTCCAGTATGAAGAGTTGGACAGCACCAGGCTGGCTGAAGAAGCTGACTGCACTCCACGAGCGTCTGGCAGCACAAATGAACCAGCTGCTAGTTAACGAGAGACACCCGGAATGGCTAACCGAAGGCCGGACGGTCCTGATCCCCAAGGACCCCAAGAAGGGACCGGTCCCCTCCAACTACCGACCAATAACCTGCCTCAGTACTACTTGTACATGTACTTCCTACAAAATTAGCATATATTGAATTTCATATTGATCCTCTGAGCATAATGGTACATTTTAATCTGAATTTATCCAAACTAAACACAATAGGTTTTCTTTCTTTACTTTGCTCTTGTTCTTTTGCAGTACCACATCCTATCAAATGTCCCTGTCAATTATATTCTACATCTAATAACTTACTATTTCAAATGAGAACCTAAATCACGTGGACCAATGTTTGTTATGGCATATCTCTATTCTGAATGTGGCCAGTCATTCATAGGTATTGTTAAGGTTTTGGCGATTTTCCTCTATAAAATTTAATTGACTTTTTTACAGTGGCCTGCTGTGGTTAATAGTAACATATTCGAGTCATGAGTGATATCAATAGTTATCTCCACTGTAGCATTTGGCATTCCCAATAATATAACATGATACCTTAATCAAAACACAGCTAATATAGCACAGTTTTCTTAATGCAAACATCAGTAACTCAAAATCAGCAACCAAAGTGTTAAGTCTGCAGTTCATACTTATGTGAAGCTACAGTCTCCTCCTCCAGTCTCTCTTATCCTCCTGCTCCTGAAAAAACAAAACAAAACAAAGCGAAGCATCCACCCTTCTCTTGTCGGCTGGGTGAATTGTTTATTGGCATTTACTAATCCTAAAGTGGGTGCAGTCATTGTCTCAGTATCAAGTCAGTCAAAGCTTTTAGTCGTCAGTCCATCACAGTCCATTCACATGCATACCTCCACACACATTCATACCAGATGTTGCTGATAACCGAGTCTCACGCGCAACCTATTCGAGCCTCCATCACCAGCAAGATGACGTCATCATTTTAAAAGGAAAACAATTCCTTGTTGTTTTTTGGACCGGATTGACTCGGTGCAATCCTTTTAGATCAGTGTTCCCTATAGGTGAATTTCTCCCAAGCCAATTACAATCATGGAGAAGCGCACTTTGCAACTGTTTACAGTAATAATATTTTATAGCGCTTTAAATTTCAATCTTTCAGGCCTGGTTTAAAGAGCTGATTGTTAAATCATGAACTCACAAAATATCAACATATCACCACCGGTGGATCACACCTCTCAGATTTTCTTATCTCAGTGCACTGTAACAAAAACGAAAACAGACATAACCAACAAAATACTACTAAAATAACACAAACTAGGGCCCGTTGCAGACATGTCCAGCATAAAGCTATCCCTCTCTCGCTTACGAGAAAGAACACAAGCCAAAGCTCACTGATAACATCAAGCTAGCGCTAAGCAAAACCAAAAAATCAACACCAGAAAGCGGATTCAGTTAACTCAAATACCCACTAGCTCAAAAAATATCATCATCCCCTCAGTGGGCCTGCACCTAGACCAGAAAACATAGCGCCAGAGCAAAGGACTAAATCACTGGATTCCTGGGACTTGTCGAAGATTCGTCAAGCTTCACACATTTGTTTTTTTCCCCCATCACCTATTCTACCATTTACATTCACTTTTAGGATAGGGTCTAAAGACGGGCTCTCCCCCATCTACAAGAACAAGGTGTACTTGGCTGTAGATGACAAAGGTGGAAGTGTGAAAACAAGAAAAGATTATTTCTAAGACAGACAAATGACAGGTACATGAACGCATGCTGAGAGGGAAATAAGAGCTGGGCAGGCCAAGTGACAGGAGTTTGTCTCCTTTTACGCAGGTTTGTAAATGTGGGAATGACTGGCAGCAGGAGGCAGAAGTTTCTTTGCAAAAGTACTCGCCTTACTAGAAATAATGATGTGGAATAAAAAGGTTACACATTCTGATAATGCATTTTTTTAATGAATCAGTGAGACAACATAAAAAAGATGGAAAAGAGATGATTCAAACACACAATGATGTAAAACAAAGACTGGGCGAACCAAAATTATTCTGGAAAAAAAGAAGCTGGAAATACTGGAATACATTAATATAGAAACACATAAACATTGGACAACACTGCATGGTGAGAGAACCACTTTATGACTGGGTTGGAGTCCAGAAGTGGCTCACAGGAGAGCCCCAAAAAACAACTACAGGCAACAGAAGTGTGAGAATGGGAATAATAGAAGCTGCAGTTGATGATCTCTCCTCTGATCCCACAGCTGGCATTGAACAGAAGCTACTAGGAGAGACAGATATATGACTGCCTGGCAGCACCTGTGATTTTTCCAAAGAAGGTAGGAGAACTACAGCCAGAGCTATAAATAAGGGTATATAAACAAACACTTAGAGACTTAATGTGATGTAAGGGATGTAAGTGATGAGGGATCAGAGAATATAGAGGGCACCGGTCCAGGAGAAGCTCTAGGAAGGAAACAATCTCATCTTTTTTTTGTCTGCTAGTTACACCATGAGCCTGAGGAAACACACATAGCAGATAATTATTTTAACACAAAGAGAGCAGACTCCATTATTGTCAACACAGAAGGATCCCTGCATGGAAAATGTTTAATTTGGCTGGCACACACCACTGAACAAAAGTGATAATGTTTTAATAAAACAAAAAGTCCAGCTGGAAGATTTTTAGTGCCTAAATGAATCCGTTAAAGCAACAAATTTGGTTTTTTTTTTTATAGAATTCAGTGCAATCAAAGAGTTGTGGCATAATTTAATGTTGTAGGCCACTTTATTGAACTTTCCATCAATTTGCTTCTGTACAACGGTCATATTCATTCGTGAATGCATGTAAGTGAAATTGATTTTACGCACGTCATCAGTGACATACCCTATGAGTTATCAGGTGTTTTCGGTCTTTTCAACATCACACACCTGGTCAGGTGAGCCAGCTTAGGGCGATGAGTCACTAGCTTCTTTGTCTCATGTTCAGCTTGATGCCTCCCCAGCTATATAAGTGATGTACCTGATGGATCCCTCAAGTTGCTATATATTCCTCTGATCCTCAGCAACTTGAGGGCCTGGTAGAGTGACAGGTTGGAAAAACCTCAGCAACCAAAATCAGTGGGGTAACAATTGGTCTTCCATCTCGTAATTGGCCACTTTCTCCTCAAGCGCTTCGCCCATCCAGTTTTCCCAGGGGGCACTCACTTCCACCAGGACCACCTGCCTGGAAGTTTGACATTAGAACCATGTCAGGCCTGAGGGTAGCCTTGCTATGATGTCCTCAGGTCGACCTTAAGCTGTCAGTCCTGTGCTGTTCCCAGAAACCTCTGTAGGGTTTGTGTCTTGTTGCATCTTCTCCCCAGCCTTGATAAAAGCAGCATTGCTGGAAAAAGACCCTTGTTCTGATAGCCTTTGCAATAACTCTCAGCACCTGGTAGTGGCGCCACTGATAACACCCCTCATCCACTGCTTTTTGAGCAATAGTTTAAGATCCTCTTCCCTGGCACAGCAGGCCTGTGGGGTTTCATTAAGATTAAGAAAATCTGGGGAAATCTCTGTACACAGAACATGAGGCTGAAACCTGATATCAAACAGCTGCAATCTTTGGGACACCACGGCCTCCACGAAATCACAGCATGGTTTTCAAAACTGCTTTTGAAAATAACTGGCAGAAGTTGCTTTTGAAAACCAGTGGCAGAAGATCCACAAATATAAGTTAAAACTCAATGATGCATTTAAGGGAAAAAAGTGCAAACAACTTAAAGATGAACTAAAACGAAGTAGAAAACTGATCTGTGGTCTGTCCAATGACCTGACTTGATATCAACTCACAGTTCAAAAACTAGCATCTATGAGGGTATTAGAGGTATATGTTACATTACATAACATGGAGAACTTGATCCATCTGCTCTGATTCCAAAGACGCACATATGAGTGGGGAAAAAAAGCACTTTACGCGCCATTACATTACACGCACATCCACGCCAAATAATGGGGCAGGTACTGGGCCAGAAAATTAACAGCTCGCACACTGAGAACAGCACTTTTACCCCTTTTATTGCATTTTGGTAGTTCCAAGTTCCTGCATTTTTCAAACTAGTGTAAGTGTTGATATCGTACTTAGCGACTCATATGGGAAGCTTATACAGATGATGGCGTTTTAAATATCATGAACCTGAAATTAGAATCACTTTTTAAAGATAGCAATGAAATAGAATTAAAAAGTAAAACGCGTAGAAAAATGCAATACTGACTGGAGTGGACAACAACACTAGAACTCTGTAGAAGGTTTTTACAGAAATAACTTTTGCTTGTTACAGCATGACAACAGTACTTCATTGCATTCTGCATGTATACCAGCAGCATGGTACCAAGTGATAAACTGAGCTGCCTTATATCAGGCCAGAATAGGAAAACATTCAGCCTTCAACTCTTACAGAGTGAAAAAAGCGGTGATGCAATCCCACTGAAATCATACACCTGCCCCAACCTTTTTGAAAGCTTTGGATCAAGTTCAAAATCACTGTTTTAAAATAATATAAATACAATTCATGCTTCAAAATGTGACATGTTGTCTTTTTACCATTTTCTATTAAATCTGTTTAAATAATTTGTCAATTATTCTGGCTGTATTTCATTGTTGCACGTCATCAAGACAGTTTTGGAAATCTCATTTGCAAATGGTTATAGACTTTTTCCACACACACAGTATATTTCTTTGCACTTGTTTGAGTTTAAGATCTTGTGGATGACTTTGTCCCTTCCCTCCTTGTTCCGGTGTACAGGACAGATAGTTTCAAACGAAATAGTGTATTTTAAAGTATGTATAGGTTTTATGGCTTCCTCTGTGGAGAGATTCTTCTTCCTAATGTCTTCTGAGCTTCCCCACATGATAGATTGCTGCACTGTGCAGATTTCGCTGGGGAAGCTGTGCAATTATATAGAAAGCATCAGATGAGAATAGTAAAGTGGAACCATAAAACAATTCTGCTTCAGTTCTACTCTTCCACTCAGCATACCAGTAGTGCCTGATATTATTTCGCCAGTCTTGCCATGTGCAACGGTAATTTCTCTAGTGAATTACCACTTCTTGACCTTTCACGGCATTAAGAAAGGGCACTTTCATAAATTGTGTATGGAGTATTCCATCCAGCCTCTTTATCACTGATAGAAAAAAAGCAAAGGCAGCAAGACAGTTTTAGTCTGGGAATTTTGCTCTGGTCATGTAGGCAATATTAATGATTAAATTCAATCTTTCTTTTTTTTCCCCCCCCTTTAATGTGCCTACAACAAACAGTAAAACAATATTTACAATAGCACCACTGACATTCATTAGTTGTGTTTACATGGATGAAATACATTTTGTTTAAAGCAAATATTATCAGTTCTTCAAATCCTGCTGACTCAGGTGCTGTATATATTTAATTATTTTTAAATAATCAAAACTCATATGCTGCTCAAATTTTAACTTATAATGTTGCTTTGGGTTTGACTTGTGTAGAAATGCCATTGTGTTGACGGTTAACCAACAGTCTGACTGACCGAGTTGGAGCCACAAGACTTGGAAACACAAGGGGTAAACTAAAAGTGGTTTTATTTAACTTAAACTAGGTGGTAAACTAATGTGAGCCAGAAAACTTGGAAAAACCAAATCAATGATGTTCAGTTAAACCATACTGCAAGGGCGAACACAACCAACATGTGACAGAGGATAAAGGGAAACTCAGACAAAATATACACACCAGGTAATTAGGGCAAGAGGACACACCAGGGAACACAGCTGAACAAAATCAGGCTAACATTGAGCAAACACACAAACTCCCTGAGCGGTCCCTTGGACCACTGTGAGCGACAGCAGACGTGAGCACTGTGGTCACGCCAGCATCGAATCCATCCAAGTTACATGTTTTATTAAAATAATTAAATTACAGCATTTACATTTATGTTAGACTACTTTTAATTAACTGCTACAATGAAAATTTAAAAAAAAAATCTTGTTCATGACCTGTGTAGTATGTTAACACTATTGGAAGTAAAAATAACTTTAACTCCAATTTTGAAAACACAACTTTATTTATTTATTTATTTTGCTCTGACTTGTATTATGAGTATGAGTCTGTGGTCTGGGAGATAGTCCTGTAACTCTCTGTCTGTAAAATACAGTATATAATGACCAATGTTGGGCAATTAATAAATTGTTACTTCTTCAAAAAAGTTTTGCAAACAAAGTTTTTTGCAGCATCAAGTCTGATGCCACACAAATTATTTGTGCCACTCCAAATAATCATTTCTGTCCACTATGAGATAAAGGAGAACAACAGCCTGATACCTGCAGGCCTGACAACAGGAGATGTATCACTCCTGTAACACCTGTAACATTCAGCAGTCGCCTCTTTGTTCTGACACACACAACAAAACTACTGACTACACTACACACTAACTACACAAGATTTGCGCTAAACGTGGCAAATCTCTCACATCTCAAAACACCTCCGTCACTCCTAAAACCTCCCCCTTCCTAGTTGTTTTTGGGGGTGTTGTTTTTGCTCACAGGCAATGAGTGCTTTTGAGCGTTTTCCTTATAAAACACAGTTTTTACCATTTCTTCCTGTAGTAAATATAAACAACGATAGTATTCAGGAAGAAAACAAACTGTTAGTGTTCTTAATTTGTGGTATAGTCCACACTTTTTCCGTCTGTCCTGCTCACATCTCCAATGGTTGTACACGTTGTCATTAACGTGGCTTCTATGGGCTCAAACTGTAGTCATAAATATTTTGTACTTGTAAATCAGGATTTGTATGTGTAAAAAAGATTTGTGTGTGGACTTAGCCAAAAAAAAACCTCTTCAATTTACAAGTACGAATTTTGACTCTATTTTTCTTCCTTTCATCTGATTGGTCAATGTCATGTCAATCACAAATGTAACAATCCAATCAGAGAACAGATGGGTTTGGCTGTCCGAGGGGTGCTTTTTTTTTAACTTATTCTCGTGAAGGACAAAACAAGACAGAACATCTTTAACTGGTCTTTTACTTGCTAGCGAGGGAAGGCAGCTATTTATTCCCAGTTACAGTTTACACAATACAACACAAGCACCTCCCATCGTAAAACCCCCTTGGTTACAAAAGACAAGGCACTGTGTGTGTGTGTGTGTGTGTGTGTGTGTGTGTGTGTGTGTGTGGCCTCCTGCTCACCAAAAGGATCATAAAAGCAGGACGCTTACAATAAAAAAGGATCAAAGGAATGTCTTTGATCCTATACTGCTTGAACTAAGACTTTACAAATTTATGAAACACAATGACAACATTCAACAATTTGACTTAACATGGCCCACGTAGACTGTGAAGGCCGGGTCCTCAGGAGGATGCAACCCATGAATTTGGACACGACCCCAGAAAGAGTAATAAGAATAATATTAAAAACTTAGGAGCTGTTGCATTGTTGAAAACTGGAATTGGCTGAGCCGCGCTATGAATTCTGGGATATGGTGGGCCATGAAGCACACGCCCGACCCATCCTTCAAATTCGGGGAAAAGGAGGACGCATTTGTCAGTTGTATTCGGAGGAGTCTACTGTCATGAACCGGCTGTGTGGAGGCAGATGAGGACCCAAACGCAAAACTCACGGAGGCAGGAACTGAACTCAAAATCACTGCTTTATTGCAGGTTTCACAAAGGAACAGAACTAAACTGGGAATGCTAACAGAAAACCATGGGAACACAGAAAGACACACAGGTTCGGGGAGAAGACATTGACGACGCGACACTGACCTGATGGAGACATGCACATAAATACACAGAGGGTTAACGAGGGAAGTGGGAGCACATGGGGAACACAGCTGACACAGATAATCGTAACGAGACAGGGCGGGGTGAACACAACATGACGCATACTGACGAGAGACTGTCAAAGTAAAACAGGAAGTACACAGAGGTTCAGACAGGAGGAGAGAGAGCACGGGGAGAACACAGACATAACAGGCTGGGGGAAACATGGAATAAAACACAAGGAGAGACGAGGGCTCACAGATACACAGGGGCACACAGGAGGTAACCAAATAAGGAACATCTTAACTAAATAACCTAGGAACCAAGGCATAAATAGGGAACAAAATACAAAAACACACAAACTAAGAATATTGGGCCAACATGGCCCAGGACCATGACATCTACGAATTTGGACAGCCTTCGTCGCGTCACTGTGACGTAATCGGCCTACAAATGCGGCCTCAGGAGGATGCAGCCTATGAGTTTAGACACCCCCCCAATCCGAAGTGTACTCCAAATGTGGTCGCCAAATGCACCGTCAATTTCCCCAAATTTCCCCAAACTGTTAATGTTAGCTATGTTATATTGTGTGATCAGGAGATATTTTATTTTGTATTCTCACAATCAGTTATCATTGATTATTCATTTGCCATTGTTGAATCTGTTGACAGTATAATCTTTTAATTACATCTGTGTTACTTTGAGCAAATATTAATGTACACTGACTGTTTATATTAATCCACACTGACTGTTTATATAAAGTTGTTGCACGTTAGAGCAGAGCAGTCACACTATACAGATCCACGAGTCCTGTTGGGCCCTGGCAGGCCTGCGTGTAGTTATGCACGTACGCTGGCCTCTACTTACATGCACGCACTTATGTAACACACGCACGGTCACCTACACACTTAGTAATAATAGGAGGGTCATCTGAGGACAGTTTTTCTGATAAATACACTTTCACAAAATGCACAATGTAATACACACTTGTTTTTCTCTTAAGAGTAGCAGTTGATGTCTATATAAGGGAAAACTTTGGGATAGGCGGGGAATTGTTATCATTTGAGATCATTTCCAGTAAAGATCCAACTGTGATGTCATAAAGGCAATATAAGGAGACTGATGCTTCAGTTGACGAGAGGATTCGATTGCAAATTGTCTTTTCCCACTCTTAGTGCACAGAGTGTGTAATAAAGATCACTATTTTTGACACCTACTTCGACTTGGGCTTGCTTTCTTCTCTTCCCTAACTCGAACGAACCTTAACAATCTGGTGCCGAAACTCCGGGTGGGGAGGAGTTGCAACCTGCAGCTCGTCGTGGAAGGTGACAAAGGGGTCGAGGGCCAGCAGCCTGTCTGAGTGACGCCAGGCGTCATAAGAAAAGGTGAGTGCCACCTGTTGATTTTATCCAAAGGCGCTATATTGGAAGTTAAAACTAAATTTAATTAAATAATATTCACTCAGTCTGGGCTTCTGGCGTTGGTCCATAGTGATCTTGACTAATTAGTTTTAAAATAGGGCATAGTAGTCTGACTAAATTCATTGTTGTTCATTTTGGGGGTGAATTTTGAGTTAAGAAGTTATGTGTTTAAGTTAATACGGTTTAAGGTGTGTGGAAACAAATAGATACGGTTTAAGAGGTTAAATGTGGGTTGACTGGGAATGCCAGCCAGTCAATCGGTAGTGTAGGGTTAATTTGGTTTTAATTGGGTAGCAGAGACGGTCTCGGGCTTCAGATAATTAAACGGGGGGGCTGAGAGCTCACCGTGAGGCTTTTTAAACAAGTAAATTCGTTTAGGACGGAGAAGCTAGGCTCTCTAGGAATGCAGTTGTTCAGCGTTTTGGCAGACGCCACATGCAACGGACGCGTTGTTATGTTTAAGCTCGGTTGGCCTACCGGGGGAATGTTGGGACGCCCTTAATGGCCAGGTAATCTATGAGTGATTGCCTTCTACTGCATTGATTGATTAAGAAGGTTAGACCTGGCTGCATCCTATCTAAACGTCAGGAGCTTGTGAACTTTAAGTAAAGCCAAAAGCGTGATCTGGGATATTTCACGCCGCTGGTGGAGATCCGGGTGTCCGGGCGGGGAAGCAGTTTTAAAGTACTAGAACTTAGTAATTTGACCGTTTTTCAAGGCGGCGTACTTGAGACGGGTAATTGATCAGCAAGAGCTAGGCTCTGGGCTGAAAGATGCTTTTAAATTAGTCAAAAATTTAGCAACACCAGCAGAGAAATAGAGAAGTGAGATAAAGTTGTTCTGGCATATGGTGTTTTCTTAGGAATTCGAGCGCTATCGGGAGGGCGTTCCCGAGGTGTGTATTGACCAGCAAGGCTAGGCCTGGGCTATAGGTGCTTTTAAATTAGTCAAAAAAGTTAGGAGTAACCTCTTCTGGGATATGACGTCTATGCGGGCCCGTGTATACTGTATATAAATTACCCGTGTGTCTGTGCATTTAAAAGTGTAAATTGTATAAACTGTCTTGTGTTGTTGAATTTTTTCTGTGTGGATTCAGAGTGTGAAAAAACGAAAACGCCTTTCTCTTCTGTGTAAATAGAACATAAATTACCGGTGTGTGTAAATAAAGGGTAAAATAGTGGTATAAACTGTCTGTTGAATTTCTCCTGAGTGTTGAAAAAAGGAAAAACTCTTTTCTGCTCTCTCTGAGAGAGGGGCTGTGTGTGTGTGAGACAGGAAGTGTGCATGCCCATAGAAGGAAAGAGATGAGGTAAACTCTGTGCAGATAGACCGAAGTAAAAAAAAAGAAAAAGGAAAAGGGTCTCTCTCTGTCTCTGTGAGAGAAAAAAGGTGGGGGCCGAGTGAGCCCGCGGGGCCGAGCGGGTCCGCGGGAGCGAGCGTGTATGCTGTATGAGGAAGAAGGGAGTGGGAAGGAGCGAGTGAAAAGAGTAACCGAGTATTTGGTGATTTTTTATTATTTCAGAGGCTCTGGGTAAGAGTTTTGACTTTAGCTGTGAGAGTTGTGAAAAGAGCAGGTTTTTCTTTTGTTGTAGACTGTGAGTGATTGGTGTTTTTCTGCCTAGTGCTGCGTGGAAGACACCGAAGTGTAGAAATGTTTGTGGTTTATCTTTGTTTGACGTTTTATATAGAGTTGGTTGATTCAGGGTGATTTCTCCCGTTTAAGGGAGGAGTTGCAGTGTGGTTATGTTAAAGCTTTGCTGTAGGGGTATGTGTGTGATTTTGTGCTGGCTTCGCATGTTTAAATGGATGCACAGAAGTTTGTGAGTGAGAAATTGTTATGGTGGGGTTTAAAGTTAGTAAAGAGTCAAACAACGCCCACTGTTTTAAAAAGGCCCGAAACATCATAAAAGACACCTCACATCCTGGCCACTCCCTGTTCGAACTGTTGCCCTAAGGCAGACGGTACAGGGCAAGCAGAGTAAGGACTAATAGACTCATACACAGCTGTTATCCAACTGCAATAACACATCTGAATACTACAAAAATGTCCACCATGCCACTCTTGTGTTAATCTATGCACGGTCTGAAGCATGACTGTGGGAATACTTAGTATGTTAAGTATTCTATCTATTTTATTTATTGAATTTTAGTGTTTTTTTTTTATATTTGATATTGCTGGGGATGATGCAATGATCGGGGACCATTCATAATTTCGTTGGTCTCATGACAATGACTATAAAGATTCTGATTCTGATTCTGAAATCCACCCTCCTCAAGAGTTCAATAATTTAGGCAGTTATGTTTATACAAATACTAAATGTATGTTTAGTGTCTTCATACAGGTGTTTTTTCTTAACCTGGAAACCTGAGTACGGCAGCAGAAGACAGGCCAAGCTTTGGCTAAAATTCACGGCTGGACACCAGAGTTGTCCTCACCCCTCCCGGAAAAACAAAAAAGAGAGAATGTAGTTTGAGGCAGGTTTTTCTCGCTGAACTGCTCTGGGTGCTGTGTCCCTGAATCTCACCAGTGTTAACCTCTGGCGGAAGACATGGGGAAAAGGAAGAGATGTTCCTGGTAAATCACTGAAACAAATAAAACCACACACAACCAGAGGAAGGTATGAGAAGTGTGAGGAACAGACACATGTGCGTGTTAGAGAAATGCCTCGTTTGAGAAAAAGTTAAATTAACCCATATACAGACGCACCCATACATGCAATGAAGAAACAGCTTACATACATGTGCACGTACATGCAAGGTTAAAGTAGCGACACTTAACATACACCTGTTTTTAAATGATATAGTTTATCCACTACTGACAAATAGACTCTCTGGGTTGCAGGACGACAACTTAACGTGAAAAGACAAAGACACTGGTCTGATGATTAAGTGAGGATACGACAAATTTAGTGGTTAAATTGGGACATGTTTTTGTTGATTGTTTAAGACAAATGACTACTGAATGATAGAAAATTCCTTTTTAGGTTTCTAAGCAGGATCTTAAGAATTTTAACACGTATCTGTGTTGTCCTGTCAACTTGGGGGGTTATGAGTTGATTATGTGGTGTTGTTTGTGGTGAGAAAAAACAAAAAAGGGGGGGAAAGGAGGCCCAGTTGTTGTTTCTCCCCTCTCAGGATAACACAGCCAACACAACACAGCCAACACAACACAACATCATTTTCCTGTTCGCCTGCTTTGTTTTGTTTTTGTTTTTTCTGAAAGCCGAAGCTGACCTGGACTCCTACCCTCCCCTCTACCATCGTTGCCCTCTCCGCGACCATCTTTGACCCTTTGACCCCTGAAGGCCACAGCAGCTGGACTCACAACAACAACTTGAGGATGTCAACAGCGCTGCAAAAAAGCGATCTCATGCAGTAGAGACGGAGAGCACTAAACCTAAAGCCCGTTTCACTACACGGGGGAAATTCCCAGACTCCGTCAGCTGACAGAGCTGTGACGAGACGCGCATGGAGCCCGGAGGAAAAGGGAGGGTGAGCAAAAGAATGCTGACCTCTGAGAAGAGCCGAACGGAAGAGCTGCAGAAGGCCGTGGAGCAAAGGAAAGACAACATAAATAGACTCTGATCTGACGTGGAAGGAAAAGACTCTGAGGTTTTTGCCCTCAGTAAGAGCTTAAGGCATCAGAGCAGAAACTGAGCATGGCTCCGGAGGAGCTGGCTGCTAATGGAACTCATCAGTCAGATGTGGAGTTTCACGTACAGGACTTGAAATCAGGCGGAAGCTTGCTGGAGCAGGAGGTCGTCAGACTTGACGCAAAGCTCCAACAGCAGGAGTAAACCCTGAAAGAGCTACAGAAGCAAAAGGGTCAAGTTACAAGGAGAAGATGTAGGCAGCTGCAACAACGGATGGAAACAGACCCAAAGAGGAGGGGAGGACCCTAGGGCATGCTTCAGGCCGCTGGTTTACCTAAACTACAGAACAGGAAGGTGATGAACACAAACATACACCAACACACGAACACACACTTCTGCATGCGCCGACTTAGAATGAAGAGAAACACACACATGAACACTTATGCACTCGTTGAGGGAGTGAAAACTGATACATACCCATGCACTAAAATCAAAATGTTGACTTAATTTACTAAGAAGTGACACACAATGCTCCAGCTGCTGCAATGAAGAATGCTTTACTGACAAAGGCTCAATGCTGCACACAACAAAGTCAAATATAGAATATGCTATAATAATAAGCCCAGAGGGCATTTGTGTGGTCTGGGGAGCAGAGTCCGGAGCGGTTTGGTTATGAAAACGATGCCTGTGCGAGATATCTGGGGCTTAAGGCCTCGACTCAATTGTTTACTGTACACTAAAAAGAAAAGAAAACACTCTGAGCAGTGGTGCAGAGTGAAAATGAGGAATTAACAGTGTGAGTTTTATTTCAGAGCGCCATGTCATTGTGATGGAGATTTAATAAAGGAGGAACACACGGACAAAGAAGAAGAGAAGGGGGGACAGCCCTTGAGCACGATTGCCTGAGGCATTAAAGTTCTGTACTAAATTCTGGTTTCCAGTGTGAGAAAAGTCGCGCAGTGCCAGTAGTAGAGCTAGGTTGAGTGATGATTCTAAATTACTGTAAGTAAATCATCGTACACCGTTCAAGTTTCATGATAACGGGGATCTAGACTTTGTTGAACCCTAGGCAATTTGAACAGGTAAAATTCGAGTCACCAAGTAGCAGTTGAATAAAAGTCATTGAATAAGTGTTGAAATAAACTGGCAGAATTAAGAGAATTAAAACATTTCAAGAGCTCAAATTACTTAATGGTTCAATTTTGTTTCACGAACGCAAAACATATAGGTTTAGGAATATGAAAAGGTTGAGGTGGTGTTGATTTGACTCTGTGTAGGTTTAGGTTGGTATTTTTATTGATGGGAAGAATATTCAGTGACAAGTCCTAAGACCCGGGCGTCTGCATTTTGTTTTTGTTATTTTTCATTTTATTTTGTTTTATATTTTGAACAGTGCAGTGTTTTGTTTCTGAATCTTTTCTTTACGCAGATCTGCACATCGGAAATTACAAGCATTACACGTCGGCGAGAAAATTGTTGTAAGTGAGTTTCTCCGCATTGAAATGGGTTCTGGAGGAAACACTTGTGGGGACAATTAGAAACGAGAGTCCCTGTCTAAAAAAGGATTCAGCGAGGTAATCCAAACTCAAGTTCTTGTTTTCTTTTTGAGATGACGTCATTTTGCTGAGTGTGGAAACTAAATGCGACGACAGGTTTCACTATCAGCAAAGAATGGATGAATGGATGAAAGACTGGGAATAAAAACAAACGGACTGACTGGTAAAAGATGACAAGACTTGACCATGACTCAAGGTTAACCACCTCCACCTAGATAGGATAAAAGGGTGGATGAATTTATGTGTGTTTCTTTTTACAGGAGTAGAAGGATGACAAAATATTCGAGGATGAGTGAACCTGTAAATGCCATTTTTGTGTCTTGTGTTGCTTACAGAGGTAACTGCGCAGCGTTACCATTTACATTTTCTTCCCTACAGGGTTACAGTTTTAATGTTTTTCTATTACAGGATTTCTGGGCGGATGTGTGAAGAAACGGTGTTTATGGGTTAGGAGTTGGGGATGCTATTACACTGTATTCTGGTGAGAGTGTTGGGGGAGACACACCCTGTCTTGAAAACTGTGATTCTTTTACAGGAAATGTTTTTATAGCACCTATGGGATGTGGATGCCTGACTACGGTCAATGTGCTGCTAATGTTTGCTTTGCTTTGGTGAGAAGGGTGCAGTAGAAAACAGACAAGTGACATGAAAACAAGTAATAATAACAAATAACTAATTTGGGGACAGTTTAACCTAGAGCCCACTAACTGGCCATTAGGGGCTCTCGCTCTCTCTCTCTCTCTCTCTCTCTCTCTCTCTCTCTCTCTCTCTCTCTCTCTCTCTCTTGGAATAACATTGCCCAAAGGGTGAATAAAGCAAATTGTGGCAATATTAGTGATTTAATGATTGGAGAAATCCTGAACATGATACTTGTCTGTTGTGCTGAATCTTTTATTACTCTTATGATTTGCAGGTGGTTGTAAATAAGCTGTTTACTGTAACAGGTTTGCTTTTTAGCTGAATTGCAAAATACAACTAGAACGATTAATTGAGACTAATCGCTACTAACCTGAAACTGAGGAGGTTCTATATAAGGAGGAATTAAAACAGGTATAAAATGCATCTGATCTTTAATTGCAGGTGGGACCATGAAGATTTTTTGGTACAGATTGCAGGTTGTTGCTCATTATTGAAGTGTGCTCATAAAGGTAAAAGCTATATAGGGGGTCTATCATTTGGTCTGTGTTTTAATAATTTAGGTATGGCAAAATTAAAGGTTTCTAGACAATTTAGGGAACGAGTGAGAAGCATAATTAGATGATCAGAAACTGAGTACTACACTCAAGTTAGAATTAAGAATGCCCAATTTGTTTGAGGTCTGTTGTTCATTTTTATACACACATTGCAAATGTGCTTATAAGGAGCTGGCACTTAGTCTGTGAAGGTCAAAAGCTTCATCCGACAACGGATCGGATTGATATATTGGAGCTATTGACTTCACGTGCAGAGGGTTAAATGCATGCACGCTTACACACATAAGCATGGCATAGGATTGGAATAAACAAAGTCAACAACATTAGGTTAGGAGAGCCAGCGCAGGAGAGGTGTTGGCTTTCTGTCTCTTGCAGAGAAGGGAACAGACACCAGACGGGGACACGGAGATATGGGGATCCTTCACAGCAACTGGGGTCAAGTGTCATGGCCTTGGGGCTCCTTGAGAAGATGGATCCCATAACCACAGCGATAACCAGGAAGGGGTTGGCGAAAACTAGGAACACCAGAGACCAACGAGATCTGTGTGACGACTGAAGGGTGGTATAACCCCGGAAGTCGAAGAAAGAAGAATCTGAGGGCGTTTCTTCACTCCAAGAGGAGGTGGTAAAGGGGCCTGAAGCGTGTCAGGCTGAAACTCGAGTCCGAAGCTAAAAGAACAGCTGGGTTGTGGGAAAATTGGAAAACAACGGAGGCGTTGGGATTGATAAGTGTCATAACGTGTTTGTTTGGTTTGGAAATAAATCCTGGTGTGAGTTGGGCTGGCAAGCCAGCCCAAAGAGGAGGAGTGTGATCAGGAGATATTTTATTTTGTATTCTCACAATCAGTTATCATTGATTATTCATTTGCCATTGTTGAATCTGTTGACAGTATAATCTTTTAATTACATCTGTGTTACTTTGAGCAAATATTAATGTACACTGACTGTTTATATTAATCCACACTGACTGTTTATATAAAGTTGTTGCACGTTAGAGCAGAGCAGTCACACTATACAGATCCACGAGTCCTGTTGGGCCCTGGCAGGCCTGCGTGTAGTTATGCACGTACGCTGGCCTCTACTTACATGCACGCACTTATGTAACACACGCACGGTCACCTACACACTTAGTAATAATAGGAGGGTCATCTGAGGACAGTTTTTCTGATAAATACACTTTCACAAAATGCACAATGTAATACACACTTGTTTTTCTCTTAAGAGTAGCAGTTGATGTCTTTATAAGGGAAAACTTTGGGATAGGCGGGGAATTGTTATCATTTGAGATCATTTCCAGTAAAGATCCAACTGTGATGTCATAAAGGCAATATAAGGAGACTGATGCTTCAGTTGACGAGAGGATTCGATTGCAAATTGTCTTTTCCCACTCTTAGTGCACAGAGTGTGTAATAAAGATCACTATTTTTGACACCTACTTCGACTTGGGCTTGCTTTCTTCTCTTCCCTAACTCGAACGAACCTTAACAATTGCTGCCTCTGTTCGGTGGTGTCGAGCCAAACGGACTTTAACGTGTGTTTGAACGAGCTGACGGTTCACTCGTTAAGCTGAAAGAAAGATGCTTTAATCACAGCAGTCACACATGTGTCCACTGTACCATCTGGAACTCTTCTTGTTTACACTCGTAATAACACAAACACTAAATCCTCCTTCTCTTGTGCTGTTTTGTAGCAGTGTGTACACCTGAGACTGTCACCTGTCTGTCCTGCACTCTCTCTCTGTTTCTTTCTCTCTGATTGTGGAATAAAAGTATGAACATGTGTTTATAAGTTACACTTGTGTTTTAATCCTGCAGCTTATCACACATTTGATTTCCATGTGTGACAACTGCAAGTGTCCAGAGTGAGGACAGACTGAGGGACCCATTGCTGCACATCATCTGTGAGGCTTTGCACCCCTGATGATCCACCAGGAAAACTCAGCAGTGTGTGAGGAAGAGGAGGAGGAAGAGCCAGCAGCAGCTGACAGATGGAGAGAATAGACAGACTGTTCCCTGTTTGTGAAGGACTGCTAGAAAAGTTTAGAATAACTGTCTGTCCTGAATCAGTCTTATTAGGTAATGTTCAAATTTTTTTTATCATCCCAGTGTTTTCAGTGTGCGAGAAAGTGCTCAGGGCCTTCAAGTTACACACTATGAAAGGCAGAAACAAGTTTAATATTCAGAAACCTAAAGTATGTATCAGTAGCAGAATGGACCTAAAAATAAATGTTTGTTTCAGTTCTATCTACTCTTCATTCAAGACTTGAAGAAGAGAGAAATATGAGAAAAACCCCTGATAACCCTGGTTCAAGGAGCCAGGCACCTTACGTGATAGTTATTGCTTTGCACCTTTGCTTGAAAATAAGCTAACAGTCAATGGATCATTATAGCATCTGCTGATTAATGAACAGTCTCACTACTTGTGTCTCTTGTTTTTTATTGCCTTTTGTATATTTATATGTGCTGTTCTATGTTTTTTAAGGAGTAAAGCTCAGAGGATACCTTTTTTTTCTGATGATTCAGGAAATTGGGCCTAAAAAACCACCAGGGCTGAAGGATGAGACAAAATCAAACTCCAGGATTTGGAGATGGTTTAAAAGCCCAAAGGTGATCATACTGGAGGGAAAGCAGAGAGGTGGGAGTGGCAGGTCTGAAATGGCAACAGAGTTAGTACATGGTTAATAGACCAATAGAGTTTGATTGAATGGACAGAATGGAATGGAATAGTGGCAGTTTTCAAGGCACTCATGGGTGCTTGATGTCCTTCTACATCTATATCCTACATCAGTCCTGCTTCTAACCACTTTGGTGCCCTAGGCAAGATTTTAGGTGGCCCTCCATTGCAAGAGAAATAAATTCCTCTGCCCATTTACATACACTCACACAAGAAACTGAATAGCTTTGCCTTTGACATTTTCTGTACTGTACATGTATAAAATACAATGGATTTTGCTTCTGACATGAAAGCTAGATTTGATTCAAATTCATGTCATTGCAGTGAAATGCTGATTAGCAGAATGCAAAGATGCAGTGAAATGCAGTATTGACATTGTCATGATGTGCATTTTAACAGTGATTTAAAGTTTGACGCTATAAACACACAACTAGTCTAACAACTATGATGCATAAAGGGGTAGAAAAGGAATAGCACTGTGACTGACTGTTACAGGCAAGGCAAACATTAGCTAACCAGATGGCAATAAAAACGTAGATAAATATAACAAATGTAATACCTGCTGCCAATACGTGCTACTGTGTCTTTGTACATTTGTCTGTTTTTAAGGAGGTTTGCTGAAAGTATTGATTCGATCGATTTCAAGCTGAGCTGGCAGATGAGCTCCAGTTGCACCTAAATTTGTAATAGCTTAATTGTCAATAGCTTTTATTTACTATTATTATTATGTAAGCTATCTTGCTTTTTGGTGCTTAAATCTAACGAAAGAGCAGGTTTTAAAATGAACAGTGAAAATAAATAAATAAATAAATAAATAAATAATAGTTCTATATTAGAACGATTACATTATAAATGAGAACTATTTTCTTGACTGCTTGTCCAATTCAGGGTTTGGAGAAATGTTGACTCTTTCCATCTATAAAGCAAAATAATCTTGGCAGTCACTAAAAAGTTGATGTAGTGAAGTAACAATGACAATTAAAAAAACTGCAGGAATGCAACAATTATAGAACTAATATGTTTTACCCTGTGGACTAATGTAGCTATTACACATCTTAATGTGAGACTGGCTTGCCTGCAGACATCGTAAACAGCTGACAATAGGATGCACTTTGCAGACTGGAGACAGTGAGGTAGTAAAGCTGATGACTCATTACCCAAAAGAAGCAGTTTTTGAATCACTTGTATCACTCAACAACCTTATCGAATCCCTGCAGATAGTGTGCATTGCAGTTGTTATATTTTACAAGCCGGGGAGGGAAAGAGAGGGAGCGAGCGAATGGATCATCTTTAATTTTCCCCAGGTAGGATTTCAGTTTCTCGCTTACAGAAAGGTGAAATGGTACTTTAGCTAAAGCTGCTGAAGCAGAAATAATTGCCTACATTTATCTGCTTTTGTCTCCCGGAGAACAGCGCCAGCAGTAATGCTCGGCTAATCACTGTTGGGCTCGAGTAAAAACAGCACTGTCAATTCCAAAGGCAGACACAAAAATAGTACACACATGGCACAAGAGGCAGCATTCATCATTTGAAACATTGTGGTTCGATAGCTGTATTAATGACCTAACACACATGCATACACACACCTACTATAGAAAAGAGAGCTTGTTTTGTCAACAGTGTGTGCCCTCATGTTTTATATTTGTGCTACAACTTTGTCAAAAGTAACCACCTATTCATTTGTTTTGCAGGTCATGAAACACGGTTCTAGACTCTAACTGAATAGAGTGAAACAAATAAATAGTATAGGTATGAAATCTATGTAAAAAGACATAATGTGTGTGAAATGTTTATATCTCTGAAGGTCAAACACTCTGCATTGTTGGAATCCCACAATTTCACAAAGATACACTAATCTAAAAGATCTTTAAACATAGTAAACATACCTTGTGTGCCACAGACTGCTCCCAAACACGAGGGGACAAGTAATACCTCTAAAACACTTAAGTTGGCTTTATTAAACATTAGATCTCTAGCTGGGAAAACATTTTTAATTAATGATTTAATCACTGAGCACAGCCTTGATTTTATGTTTTTAACTGAAACTTGGTTGGACCAAAGTAACAGTGGAGCTGTTCTCATCGAGACGACCCCTCCTAACTACAGTTTTATCAGTGAGGTCAGGGCGAGCAGGAGAGGAGGAGGGGTTGCTGTCTTATTTAATGAATCATTTCAATGTAAGCAGCTATCTCCTGGAATTTTTCAGTCTTTTGAATATGTGGCTTTACAGCTGAAGGCCCCATCCAAAGTTGTGTTTCTTAATGTTTACGGGCCTCCCAAATACTGCACAGACTTTTTTTAATGACCTCAGTGAACTGCTGTCTGTGATCTGTGTTGATCTCGACTGTGTAATTATTGCTGGGGATTTTAACATTCATGTGGACAACCCTCAGGACAAAGGGACTAAAGACCTGAGTAACACTCTGGGCAACTTTGGGCTGACTCAGCATGTAACAGAGGCCACACATAATAGAGGACACACTCTTGACCTACTGATCGCCAAGGGCCTGAGCATTTCAAAGGTTACTGTGTCTGATGTGGGCCTGTCTGATCATTACTGTGTTTTCTTTGAAAGTAAAATCTCAGCCCACACAAATATATCAACAACAGTGATCACAAAACGGTGTATAACTGAACACAGTAGTGCAATTTTTAACCAGGTCTTCCCATTAACACCTGACCTGCCCAGAGGGTCAGTCAATGAGCTCGTCAATAGCTTCAATGCTAACATGTTAAATGTAATGGACACTATTGCTCCCATTAAGGTGAAGGTTATCTCTGGAAGGAAAAAGTCTCCATGGAGAAACTCCACACTGGTGAAAAATGAAAAAAGAGAGTGTAGGAAAGCTGAGCGCAGATGGAGAAAAACAAACCTCCAAGTTCATTATGACATTTATAAAGAGAAACTTCACAATTATAATTTACAACTGAGGAATGCAAGGAGGTCCTACTTCTCTGACATCATCACTAAAAACAGCCATAATGCTCGGGTCTTATTTTCTACAGTTGACAGGCTAACAAACCCTCCTGTGTCAGTGGCAGCTGAACTTCATTCGACCATGGCCTGCAATGACTTTGCCAAATTCTTCACTGAAAAAATCCAAAAAATTAGACAAGCAATTGGTACATCAACAGCAGATCCAGGATATGTACTGTGTCCACCAAAAAACTGCTTAAATACCATGAAACAGTTTCAACCTATTAACAGCAAAGACCTGGAGGACATCTTAGGTCAACTGAACTCCTCCTCCTGCTGTTTAGATGTCCTGCCAACAAGTTTTTTCAAAAAGGTCTCAAAGACTTTAGAGTCAGACCTGTTACAGATCGTCAACTTTTCTTTATTATCAGGTGTGTTTCCAGAATCACTAAAAACTGCTGTAATCAAACCTATACTGAAAAAGGACAATCTTGACAAGACACAAATGAACAACTACAGGCCGATCTCAAATCTCCCGTTTTTAAGTAAGATCATTGAAAAAGCAGTTTCTCAACAGCTCAATTACTTCTTAAAACAGAATAATTGCTACGATGCCTTCCAGTCAGGTTTTAGACAGAACCACAGCACTGAAACCGCTCTGACCAAAGTGTTTAATGACATATGTCTGAATACAGACAGTGGAAAAATGTCAGTCCTAGTTTTACTGGATCTCAGTGCAGCATTTGATACGGTTGACCACAACATATTACTCAAACGACTGGAGAACTGGACAGGTCTTTCAGGAACTGTACTAAACTGGTTCAAAACATACGTAGAAAACAGGAAATACTTTGTATCAGTAGGTAACTTCACATCTGAGCAGACAAGTATCACATGTGGAGTTCCCCAAGGTTCCATCTTGGGACCCCTTCTGTTTAACATCTACATGCTCCCACTGGCACAGATTATAAACAACAACAAAATAAACTATCACAGCTATGCAGATGACACACAAATATATATTACAATGTCACCAGGAGACCGAGGCCCTGTACAGGCTCTTGGTAAATGCATTGAGGAAATCAATGACTGGTTGTGCCACAATTTTCTCCAGCTAAACAAAAACAAAACTGAGGTAATAGTCTTTGGCGCCAAAGAAAAACGATTACAGGTCACCAGAGAACTTCAATCTATACATCTAAAAACCACAAACCAGGCGAGAAATTTGGGTGTAGTGATGGATGCAGACCTAAACTTAGAAAAACACATTAAGACAATAACAAAGTCAGCTTACTATCACCTCAAGAATATATCAAGGATAAAAGATCTGATGTCTCAACAGGACCTGGAAAAACTAGTCCATGCATTCATCTTTAGTAGGCTTGATTACTGTAACAGCATCTTTACAGGTCTACCTAAAAAATCAGTCAGACAACTACAGCTCATTCAGAACTCTGCTGCTCGAGTCCTCACTAAGACCAAAAAAGTGGACCACATCAGTCCAGCTCTGAGGTCCTTACACTGGCTGCCTGTCCGTCAGAGGATAGACTTTAAAGTTCTGATGCTGGCCTATAAAGCTCTGAATGGTTTAGGACCAAAATACATCAATGACCTCCTGACCCGGTATGAACCATCCAGATCCCTCAGGTCATCTGGATCCGGTCTTTTATCAGTTCCCAGAGTCAGAACCAGACACGGAGAAGCTGCATTCAGCTTTTATGCTCCTTATATCTGGAACAAACTCCCAGAAAGCCTCAGATCAGCTGAAACACTCAGTTTATTTAAATCCAGGTTGAAGACTCACCTGTTCTCAGCTGCATTTGAATAAAGCACCAAATCCACACTTTAAGCTTAAATTTCAAAACTTACATTTAACTACTGATTTTATCTACTGTTCTGATTTTATCTGTTTTGATTTTATATACTGTTGTTTGTTGTTTGTTTGTTAATTAGTTAGTTAGTTTATTTGCTTGTTTTAATCAATTTTAAATCATGCTTTTTATTTGTTCTTGTTTCTAATGTCTCTGTAAAGCACTTTGAATCACCTTGTTGTTGAATTGTGCTATACAAATAAACTTGCCTTGCCTTGCCTTGCCTAATCTAATAGGATATATAAACTATAAAAATATAAGCTGATGGATGCAATGTGCATGAAATAGAATTAAAAACACGCTGCCAAGCCGCAGTATACTGTAATGTTTTTTTTTATACAAATATAAAAATATATAAATATAAAAAGACAACTGCAGCCCAATTTGTTTAATGTGTTCCTGTTCTCTGGTCCTTCTGTACTTTAAATCTCATAAGAGGAAGGTGTATTTTAACAAACACAGCCTCTGTGGTATTTTTGGGGGTTTTTTTACTGGTAAAAATGTTTTCTGTCCTCCTTCATTTTACCAACTGTGGGTCAGATATGGCTTGTGAAAACAAAAGTATCCATCCATCCATCCATCCTTCCTACCTTCCTTCCTTCCTTTGCCTATCCTTGTCAGATATGACCTCAGGAGGTAGAACAAGTCATCTACTTATTGGAAGGTTGGTGGTTCAATATCTTCTTCCGCTTATCCAGGGCCAGTCGTGGGGCAGCAGCCTAAGCAGAGAAGCCCAGACCTCTTTCTCCCCAGCCACCTCCTCCAGCTTGTCCGGGGCCTGCAGAGAGATATAATCTCTCCAGCATGTCCTGGATCTCCCCCGGGGCCTCCTCCTAGTGGGACATGCCCGGAACACCTTATCCAGGAAGCACCCAGGAGGCATCCTTGTCAGATGTGCGAACCACCTCAACTGGTTCCTTTTGATGTGGAGGAGCAGCAGCTCTACTCTGAGCCCTTCAAGAATGGCTGAACTTCTCACCCTATCTCTAAAGCTGAGCATAAACTGTACAATTTTTGGCCCATTTTGAGACCATTTTTCACTTGTGCAACCATTGTGTGGGTTGTGCATCGTGTAGTATACATGGGGTAATGAAAAGCGATTAACACCTCACAACTAGCAGTGCAGCATGTGATCTGGACACAAATGATGGAGGCCCAACTTGTAGAACTTTGGCAAGCTCATCTGAGGCTTTTTGATGTGGCCTCCTAAAATTATCACAACAGCAACAACTGTGAAAATTGTGTGTGTGTGTGTGTGTGTGTGTGTGTGTGTGTGTGTGTGTGTGTGTGTGTGTGTGTGTGTGTGTGTGTGTAAGACAGAGAGGGAGAGCGAGAGACAGATTTTGTGCTACAGCCTTCATGTTATCACTTCATGTCATGGACATGGTGAGCACTCAGGTCACATCAGAGCATTGGGCTGTATAGTGTGAGAACATGCATCGTGACCTACGAACGTCTAACCCCTGAAATTCAGTCGTACAGTTTGAGCAGGAGCTGAATAACGCAACTGAAAAAAATCACACAGTGTATGCCCGCTTTTCAATAGGCCAGTCACCCATCAGAGGAAGCTCATTTCCTCCACTTGTTTCGGCAATCTCATTCTTTTGGTCACTACCCACAGCTTGTGAAGACAGGTGAAAAAAGTATGTAAAACAGATTTTTTTGAGAAAAAAAGAGAGAAACGTGGGGTAAAACAGAGGAAACAGCGTTGAGACATTCACTTTCATCTTCCCTCCAGTGTCTTTATAGTCTTCTTCTTCATGCTGGATGAGACTCACTACTCAATCAAATTAGAAATGACAACCGTGAAAGGTTACATAACCTTCCTGTGGAAATTCTGTCACAGACCAAATCCTGTAATTTTGGCAAGGCCGAGATCACATACAGATCAATGACTTAAATCATCAGCTACCACAAAATCCCACTAGAGGTTAACTGGATTCAAATGGCGCTTAAGACTCAAATGTCACCCAAAACTGAGCAGCTGAGGAAAACTTCTCTTTATGTGCTGTAAATGTAGTCTTTCATGCAGGAGCAATAAATTGCAGGCAGCAATGCTTGCCTGCAATTTATTGTCCTTATGAAACATAGTTGCTATTTTAATGAACTACAGTGACTGAAAAGAAAAAAACTACAGTGAATGAAAAACAAAGACTGCATACAAAAGATGCCAATGGGATGCAACTCATTTGTTTTTGAAACTTTGTTTGGAAACCTCTACTTTAGCATTTAGGTCCTTGACATCTTTATTATTATCATTATTGTTATTTGGGTTAATTGGCTATCAGTTAATGCAACCCAACTTGGGCAAAAAAAATTTTTTTTTTTTTAAATATGGCCTTCAGATCAGTCAGGGACGCTTTCTGTTGGGTTTGTAGAGGGAAATGTGTATTCCTCAACACCTGACAAGGGTGAGGTTCCTGCTTGTTGCCACGTAAAATCAGTCACAAACAGGATGCTGCACCAAAAACCTCCCTGCAATTGCTTCTACTGAATATAGCATACAATGATGATGATTAAAATACCAGAAGTATGTAACTATCCAACAAGATTATGTGTGCATTGAAATGTACTTCTTGCATAGTCTGTAGTAAAATTCAGCAGGGAATGAGCCACATTATAGTCAGATGTCTATTCAATAGTCAGATGTCTATTCATATTAATGTACAGAATTCACCTGCTTGCTGCTACTGCTGCACATTCACCCAATGTATATATATATATATATATATATATAAATGTTTTTCCTCTCCCCCCCCCAAAATTTTTTTTTCCACATGTCGAGGAGTGTGTCAGGCTACATTTCACTGTGTGTTATACTTGTATAACTATGCATGTGACAAATAAAGAACCTTGAACCTTGAACCTTGAATTATTAATTGTCAGGCAATTGAAAAGCAAACTGTCAAAAGACGCCAACACCACAAGCGATGATGATGCACCTGATAATGCGTCACACATCGTGTGTAAAATTTCAAAGAAATAGTTTTATAAAATATATTTGTCATAGAGACTTTTTTTAAAAAAAAATCCCAGGCAATAAATATTTGTTTTTCCTCTAATGGTTTATCATGGGAGTCTACAGCAACCAATGCACCTTTAAAGTCAGCCTCAAGTGGCCATTTAAAGAACTGCACTTTTGTTTTTTAGCAATTTCGGTTTGGCTTTTTTTTCGGTTTTTGCTCCTTTGATCAGCTCCATCACCTAGTGGGGGTGGGGGGTCATAGTTTGGTCCCACCTTCACTGTTGTGATTGGTGTGGGGGTAGGGACAGGCTTAGGGCGTCGGGGGGTTCCCTGGGGGCATCTTCCTTGGGGGGGCTCAACCCGGGGTAGCGGTCATGGCCAATTAGGGGCTCTGTTGGCTCTTAGGTGACGGTTTCCTCGTGGCTGCGTGCAGCGGGGCTAGGGGAGGGTCTGTGCTGACGGACGTGGGTTACTGACCTAGTAGCCTGGCTGCCCCTGGGTGGGTCCGGGATGGGCGTGAGGTTCTGGGGGCGCTCCGTCTCTGGGGTGGGGCCCTGGCCGGGCCTCGGGGGCTTGGGTCCTGGTTGGTGTGTTGCCGGGGTTGTGGGCGGGTGGGTGTGTCGGGGCCCAGCCCTGGTGCAGGGTGCCGCCGATGCGTCGAGCCACCTGGGGGGCTCTTCAACTGGTGGGGCAGGTTGTCACATCTTGCAGGAGCTTTCCTCTCCTCAGGAACTCTCTGCAGGGGGAGCTGGCCCCAGGGAGGGGTTACCTCCCCCTCCCTTCCTTCCCTCCCCATCTCCAGCTGCCTCCCTCTTCCCGCTCCACCACATCCACCCACACATGCAGGGCCTTGGAGTAGGGGTATGTCACCAGGGTGCAGAGGAGGCTACCCCCCCCCCCCCCCCCCGTCCCCTTCTGGCTGCCTCTGCCTCAATTTTATCCCACAACTTAGACATTCACATTACTCACACTCTCATTACACATACATATAGGATCTTGGGGGTGGGCACGATACACGGAATCCAAATTACTATCAGGGTGTACACCTCACCCCTGGCGTCGTTGCCCACCTCTCAATTTTAAATACACGTAGACATTGAGGGCTAGCAGGAGGGACCATGCGCTTACCTGCTGCTCTCTGGCAGGTAGCTCCAAGCCCTCCTGGGTTTTAAATGCACCTTAGAACACACATGCATCGACACTACAATGAGCAGGCGGAGGGAGGTTTGGAGTCTTCTCTCACCCCCGTTCTCTGCAGCCTGCTGGAGCAGGGGGGCTAGGACTAGGAGGAGGAGTTGGCCGTCCGACTGGGGTCTGGAGTGTGGGGCCTCCCTGCTGCTGCGGAGTCGGGGCGGTCTGCTTCTCCCCACCACAGGGAAAAGGGAAACACCACCTGGGTCTGGGTGCAGTTCCCCCCTCCAGGGGCAAGGGTACCTAGACCCGGTTTGTAGAGTACGCTTGGGGAGTGTGATCGTGTGTACAGCGTCTCTTTATGTCTGTCTCCACGTTGGTTGAGTGTGGAGTAAGTGCATATGAGAGCATGAGGGTGGGAATGGATGTTTGTATCTGTGTGTGCCTGTATGTCTGTGTCTATATGTCAGGTTGGGTATCAGACGCCACCTCTCTGGGGACATCTCAGGCCCTCCAAGGTTTGGAGGCCTATCTCCCCCACCACCACTTCCCCTGCCAGTGGCGGACTCCCTCAGACGTCGGTGCGTTGGTGGTTCTTTGTGTCCGGGGATGGGCGTCCAGGTACACACCGGCTCACTCCTTGGCGGCCGCTTATCGGGGCCTGGAGCCTATCGAAATTTTAAACAAATATCCTCATTTGTGGCTCTCATTTTTCTTAGAAACAAAAATTAGGTAAAAAAAAATCTGGTAATTGTTTGTTTTTACATTCATCAGGTCCCAATCAGCCCAAATATCAAATATAATTAAAAATGCATGCCGTGGAAGAGTTCGGGTCTTAGGAGGTTAACTCACTTTAACACTACTATATTAGTGAGGAATTGTGGGCAGAATTTCCTATACTTTGATAACAAGGTGGAAGACTGTAGTGGCATTTTGTAATTGAGGCTTTTGTTTGTTGTTGCTCCAATGGGGAAAAAAAATCTAGCTGAAAATGTTCTGTTTATTTGACCTGTGGGTTCGGATTTCATGGCTCAGTTCCTTGGAAAAGAATGATGCATCGGTAATTGCTTATCAAGGAAGTCATAGCCCAGCCCTTTCTGAATGGGCCTTGTTAATGGCTTTCAGCAAGGAAGAGTCAATCAGTGGTTTGCCATTAGAGGATAATAATACCCCCATTTCCTCTGCTTTGATGCTCTCCAAATTACCTTGATTTTTTTCCCCCAACCTCTTTCAAATCCACACTGAGAGAGTGACATGAGCAGGAGGGGTTATTAAGCCTAAATCCCCACCACATTGAGAGGTTGCAAGATTCATCCATAATTCATGCAGGAAGACGGAGAACAGATTGAATTGTCACAACTCCGGCCAGTACAGATGGAGAGAACGAGAGAGGAATGAGCTGTTCTCCTTTTTCTCAGCGTCCAGATCAGGAATACAAAGGACGCGATTAGCGGGCAGAGAGGGTCAAACTCCTGGCTTCAAGTCCACTCTGTTAAAGAATGTAGCTAATCTTCATTTAACTTAAACTAGCTCTTTCCAGTCTGTGTATGCTCTGTCTGTGCCTGTCAAATTTGGGGGTTATAGGAGATTAGAGTAGCTTAGAAATGAGGATTTGTTCATCGTGTGTGTCAGAGGTTAAAAAAGGGAGCATCAACTGACGTTTGAAATAAGAAGGGATCATGGGGCAGTTTAAGGTCAGGAAGAGGTGATCAAAATTTCAGTCACAAATTTCAGTGTTTATCAACTGAAAAGAAAACCTTTACTCTCACTTCTGTACTGACCAGCTTTTTTTCACTGTTTAGCTGGTTGAGTTGGGTCGAGAGGCTTTAGATGACTAACTATTGTACAATCGTACGTGGTTAGAAAACAAAGCAGGGCAAACCTGGGGGGGGGGGGCACATGCAGAAGTCTTTTTTTTCATTCCTTGCCTTCATTGGTCACCATCATATGCATTTGAAATAAATAATGCATAAATAAATAAACATGACAGGAACGGACTGTCAACAAAGTGCATTCTTTCTAATATATAGCAACTGGCGATTCATCTGACTGCTTAAGGATATCAAATTCTATTCAGTCCAAGTCTCACATGGAGCATTTGCCATCTCAAGTCAAGGTGTGAGAAATCAATCTGTGATGGCTACTGTATGCATCTTTAACATACAGTCTATGGTGACATGAACTCAAATGTATAAAACTGACTGGTTCTTATATAATGCCCTTCTAATCTAGCTGAGCACTCAAAGGACTCTATAGCCTACACCGTGCCTCATTCACACACAAGCACATTTTTCAATGCTCAATTCACACTCTGATGGATGCATAGTAGAGCAACTTGACATTAGTATCTTGCCCAAGGATATTTAGCATGCACGTTGGAGCAGCCAGGAATCAAAACTCCAGCCTTCCAATTAGTAGAGGACCTCCTGAGCTACAGCCACCCAAAAATGATGCTTGAGTGTTTAAAAAAATTACTTAAAAATCAGTACATTTAATTGTGTGGATGCTTTAAGCATCCACACTATTGAGTTCCTGTTTCTCTTTATTCTTTATTATTATCTTTATTGTGTGGATGCTTTAAGCATCCACACTATTGAGTTCCTGTTTCTCTTTATTCTTTATTATTATTATTCCGGGTGTTTCCGTACACTTTTCGCCGTAGAACTACTTCCACAATTTTCAGCCGATTTTCACCGTTCAAATTTTAAACTATTCAACTATTTTTGCTAATGCCGGCTATGACTTTTGGTATTTTTAACTATTATACTTTTTAAAATATTCCACTTTTTTCCTTTAATTTGTCCCATTGAAATGAATGGGAAACTTCAGCAATTCTGCTAAAATTTGCTTGTTTTTGAAACTTAACTACTTCCTCATACTTTCACCTAGAACAACAATTCAAATTTTAAAATGTTCACAAATTATTGGGCTATTCAGGTATGATTCAGCTTTTTCAAATCTTTAACTGTTTTACTTTTATGCCTCTTAAAGTTTTGAGTTGCAAAATTGTGATTTTTCACAAAATACATGTGTTGTTATGGTTGCTATGCTCTTGGCTTCCAGTGTGCCACTGAAGGTTTTGCAATTTTTGCTTCATGTCCGAACAACTGTTTGCTACTTGCTCAATTTTCACTCAACTTCCACAAATTATACATCAAAACGTAGGTATTTTTGCTGGCTTTCAGAAAATGTCACTATCATTGTTGTGGTATTCATAGAACTTTCGCAAATCTCCTCAGACTAACACAAGGTCAGAAAACTCTCCATATAAAGTCAATGGAGAGTTTGTTCAAAATCACCGCTGCATTTCTGGAATGAGAGGCATATTCGAATCGTCATATCTCCTTAACGAAGCAAAGTTAAGACATGAGGCTTGTCCCAGCATATCTTCAGACACTCCTGACGCTCACAATTCAAGAATTTCTTTCTCAACTATTACCGTTCTGAAATGAGTTGGACTTGTTTGAGGGTAGGAAATTCGTCCTTCGCTCAGATTTCTTCAGATTTCAAAGTCTGGAAATGAACCACTTTTTTCTCTCGTCATAACTTTTTGTTGGATTTCCACAGAGACCTGAAAATTTCCATGATTGTTCACCAAAGCCTGCTGTCTCTTACGGTGAAAGAATGATATCGATACTCCAAATAGATTTCAAGTTACAAAGCGTTGTTTGAGGGCAAGTCAAGGCAGTTTTTGCTTCGCTCTACTCAGTTATGGTGCATTAGAAGTCAAATATCTTTAATAATTCATATTTTAATGATAAATTGTAAACACTGGAAGATTCCCCCATGTCTTCTGAACAAAACGGTGTAAGAATGACCGTTCTAGCCCCTACGGTTAGGAAATTATGGTCATTTGTTTGAGGGGAGTCGTCACTATGAGAAATAGACTGCAATAATCCTGTGCCTCTCTCTGCTGCGTGTGTAAAAAGATGCACCTTTTTTGGCGGGAAAACGTAAACAGCCACTCTGATTGGTGGATTTAAATTCGGCAGCTCTCTCCCTCTGTGTGTGTGTGTGTGTGTGTGTGTGTGTGTGTGTGTGTGTGTGTGTGTGTGTGTGTGTGTGTGTGTGTGTGTGTTTAGTGGGAGAGAGAGAACCCTACCCTTATTTGGCAGCATGTCATTGTAGGATTTAAATTGAATATAGTTAGACTGATTGACTGGATTAGAGCCTGTGTTTGTGTGTCCCTCTCTGCATTTCTGTTTCAATATGCCTCCATATTTGTAATTTTGTAAGTTATTGCTATTCTGCTAAATCATAGTATTTCTGGTACTTTTCGGTACTTGTGCTAAATACAGTATTTCTGCTAAATTATAGTATTTCTGCTTTATTATACTATTTGTGCTAAAACATAGTATTTCTACTAAATGTAGTATTTCTGCTTTTTATACTATTTGTGCTAAATTATAATATTTCTGCTTTTTATACTATTTGTGCTAAATTATAATATTTCTGCTTTTTATACTATTTGTGCTAAATTATAATATTTCTGCTTTTTATACTATTTGTGCTAAAACAGTATTTCTACTAAATGTAGTATTTCTGCTTTTTATACTATTTGTGCTAAATTATAATATTTCTGCTTTTTATACTATTTGTGCTAAATTATAATATTTCTGCTTTTTATACTATTTGTGCTAAATTATAATATTTCTGCTTTTTATACTATTTGTGCTAAAACATAGTATTTCTACTAAATGTAGTATTTATGCTTAATCATACTATTTCTGCTTTTTATAGGATTTGTGCTTAATATAGTATTTCTGCTAAATTATAGTATTTCTGCTTTTTATAGTATTTGTGCTAAAACATAGTATTTCTACTAAATGTAGTATTTATGCTTAATCATAGTATTTCTATATATTTCTGCCAGGTCCCCAGGCAGCCAATCCTCTGTGAGGACTTAGACATTCAAATTTTCAAATCAGGGCCTGCACGGTTTCCCAGCCAATCATATATGTGTCCTGAGGCATTCAAATTTGCATATTGGGGCCTTCATGGCTTCTAAGCCAGCCAATCATATCTGAGGGCTGAGGAATTCAAATCCACAAATCAGGGCCTGCACGGCTTCCCAGGCAGCCAATCATATATGTGGCCTCAGGCATTCAAATTTGCATATTGGGGGAATTCGTGGCTTCTAAGTCAACAAGTCATCCATGTCGTATATCTCTAAAAATTCACATTTTAATGATAAATTGTTAACACTGGAAGATTCCCCCATCTCTTCTGAACAAAACGGTGTAAGAATGACCGCTCTAGCCCCTACGGTTTGGAAATTATGGTCATTTGTTTGAGGGGAGTCCTCACTATGAGAAATAGGCTGCAATAATCCTGTGCCTCTCTCTGCTGCGTGTGTAAAAAGATGCACCTGTTTTGGCGGGAAAAAGTACACAGGCTCTCTGATTGGTGGATTCAAATTCAGCAGCTCCCAGGCTGACCTAGAAACTTACTTCTCTCTCCCTGTGCATTTTTTTGCTGATTTTTTCATTTAACAAGTATATTTGAGGGACCCTCAGCATGTTCAGCATTTTTTCAGCTGTCCATTTTGCTTTTCTAATTTTTCTGTTTAACTTATTACTATTGTGCTAAATCATACTGTTTCTGCTATTTCATAAGATTTGTGCTTAATATAGTATTTCTGCTTTTAATAGGATTTGTGCTTAATATAGTATTTCTGCTTTTTATAGAATTTGTGCTTAATATAGTATTTCTGCTTTTTATAGAATTTGTGCTTAATATAGTATTTCTGCTTTTTATATGATTTGTGCTTAATATGGTATTTCTGCTAAATTATAGTATTTCTGCTTTTTATAGTATTTGTGCTAAAACATAGTATTTCTACTAAATGTAGTATTTATGCTTAATCATACTATTTCTATATATTTCTGCCAGGTCCCCAGGCAGCCAATCCTCTGTGAGGACTGAGACATTCAAATTTTCAAATCAGGGCCTGCACGGTTTCCCAGCCAATCATATAAGTGTCCTGAGGCATTCAAATTTGCATATTGGTGCCTTCATGGCTTCTAAGCCAGCCAATCATATCTGAGGGCTGAGGAATTCAAATCCACAAATCAGGGCCTGCACAGCTTCCCAGCCAGCCAATCATATATGTGGCCTCAGGCATTCAAATTTGCATATTGGGGAATTCGTGGCTTCTAAGTCAACAAGTCATCCATGTCATATAGCTCTAAAAATTCATATTGTAATGATAAATTGTCAACACTTGAAGATTCCCCCATCTCTTCTGAACAAAACGGTGTAAGAATGACCGTTCTAGCCCCTACGGTTAGGAAATTATGGTCATTTGTTTGAGGGGAGTCGTCACTATGAGAAATAGACTGCAATAATCCAGTGTCTCTCTCTGTGGTGCGTGTGTAAACAGAAGCACCCGTTTTGGTGGGGAAAAGTGCACAGCCTCTCTGATTGGTGGATTCAAATTCAGCAGCTCCCAGGCTGACCTAGAAACTTACTTCTCTCTCCCTGTGTGTGTGTGTGTGTGTGTGTCTGTGTGTGAGAGAGAGAGAGAGAGAGAGAGAGAGAGAGAGAGAGAGAGAGAGAGAGAGAGAGAGAGAGAGAGAGAGAAAGCCTTTTAATGGGATGATCTCATTGTAAGATTCAAATTCAATATATTTAGACTGGGTGACTGAATTTGATCTTGTGTGTGTGTCTCTCTGTGCATGTGTGTTTCCTTATGTGTAGATATTTGTGATTGTGTGGCTGTTATAGATTTTTTTTGCTGATTTTTTTCATTTAACAAGTATAGTTGAGGGACCTTCAGCACGTTCAGCATTTTTTCAGCTGTCCATTTTGCTTTTCCAATTTTTCTGTTTAAGTTATTACTATTGTGCTAAATCATACTATTTCTGCTATTTTATAAGATTTGTGCCAAATACCGTATTTCTGCCAAATATAGTATTTCTGATTAATTATAGTTTTTTCCACCAAATCATAGTACAGTATTTCTGCTTTTTATAGGGTTTGTGCTTAATATAGTATTTCTGCTAAATTATAGTATTTCTGCTTTTTATAGTATTTCTGCTAAATTATAGTATTTCTGCCAAATTATAATATTTGTGCTAAAACATAGTCTTAATTTAAAATTACAATATTCATAGTTCATCACAGTGTCTCTGGTAAATCACAATATTTCTGCTCTGTTGTACTATTTTTCTAAATCATAGTGTTTCTGTAATGTTTAAGTATTTTTGGCTAAATATATTCTTTCTGTTATCTTATACTATTTCTCCTAAATTCTTGTATTTTTGAGAAGTGTTACACCCCGGCCTAGGCAACCGGGGTGCAACGCAGGAAAATAAAAATAAGGCAAAACACACGAGAAAAAAAACTAAAGCTCTCCACCAATATCCCAAAACGAAGGTGTCTCAAACGAAAATATTAAAAAACCCATTCACAACTATTTACAGCAGACTATTTATTCACAACAAACACACCAAACTATTTACAACACGGGGGAGATCGCGACCATGACACACTGAAACACAAGGCTTAAATACATAGAAGGGGCAATCAGGGAATGGACCACAGGAGGGAAACACAGCTGGGGCAAATTAGACCTGACGAGACAGGGAAACGTAAACTGAAAACACTAAGATAACACAGACTTTCAAAGTAAAACAGGAAACACATAACAGCCACGCCAAAAGCAACACACCGACAACACCAAAACGTAACAGTTCCCCCCACCCAAAAATCAAACATTTAACACCAAGTGAAAAGTTTGATCCAGACAGACGAAGCCGATGAAGGCTGGAGCGGTCCCACTGACCCTCCAGCAGACGACGAAGGTTGGAGCAGTCCCACGGACCCTCCAGCGAAGGCGGATGAAGGCTGGAGCGGTCCCACGGACCCTCCAGCGACGACAAAGGCTGGGGCGGTCCCACGGACCCTCCCCTCAGCGAAGGCAGACGAAGCAGATGAAGGCTGGAGCGGTCCCACTGACCCTCCAGCAGACGACGAAGGCTGGAGCGGTCCCACGGACCCTCCAACGACGACAAAGGCTGGGGCGGTCCCACGGACCCACCCCTCAGCGAAGGCAGACGAAGCTGATGAAGGCTGGAGCGGTCCCACTGACCCTCCAGCAGACGACGGAGGCTGGAGCGGTCCCACGGACCCTCCAGCGAAGGCAGATGAAACCGAGGGAGGCTGGAGCGGTCCCCCTGACCCTCCAGCAGACGACGAAGGCTGGAGTGGACCTCCCTCGGACCCTCCAGCAACGGCGGACGGCCGAAGCGGCCCTCCCTCGGACCCCCCAGCGATTGGACGAGCCCCCATATGTTACACCCCGGCCTAGGCAACCGGGGTGCAACGCAGGAAAATAAAAATAAGGCAAAACACACGAGAAAAAAAACTAAAGCTCTCCACCAATATCCCAAAACGAAGGTGTCTCAAACGAAAATATTAAAAAACCCATTCACAACTATTTACAGCAGACTATTTATTTACAACAAACACACCAAACTATTTACAACACGGGGGAGATCGCGACCATGACACACTGAAACACAAGGCTTAAATACATAGAAGGGGCAATCAGGGAATGGACCACAGGAGGGAAGCACAGCTGGGGCAAATTAGACCTGACGAGACAGGGAAACGTAAACTGAAAACACTAAGATAACACAGACTTTCAAAGTAAAACAGGAAACACATAACAGCCACGCCAAAAGCAACACACCGACAACACCAAAACGTAACAGAAGTTATCATGTTTCTGGTAAGTTACAATATTTCTGCTAAATTCTGCTATGCTATTGTATTTCTGCCAAGTATTATGTTTCCTCTAAGCTATTGCAGTTCTGCTAAGTTATTCCATTTTAGCAAACTTCTTTTGCTTCTGCAAAGTTTTTACAATTTCTGCAACTTTTCAGCTTTTTCAGCTACTTTTTGCATACAGCTTCAGCTTTAAGCATCCACACTGCATTTTCGCAGGAAATGCAAATTTTTCTAGTTATTATTGTGTGGATGCTTTAAGCATCCACACTATTGAGTTCCTGTTTCTCTTTATTGTGTGGATGCTTTAAGCATCCACACTATTGAGTTCCTGTTTCTCTTTATTCTTTATTATTATTATTCTTAGGACTTCCGTACACTTTTCGCCGTAGAACTACTTCCACAATTTTCAGCCGATTTTCACCGTTCAAATTTTAAACTATTCAGCTATTTTTGCTCTTTCCGGCTATGACTTTTGCTATTTTTAACTATTATACTTTTTAAAATATTCCACTTTTTTCCTTTAATTTGTCCCATTGAAATGAATGGGAAACTTCAGCAATTCTGCTAAAATTTGCTTGTTTTTGAAACTTAACTACTTCCTCATACTTTCACCTAGAACAACCATTCAAATTTTAAAATGTTCACAAATTATTGGGCTATTCAGGTATGATTCAGCTTTTTCAAATCTTATACCGTTTTACTTTTATGCCTCTTAAAGTTTTGAGTTTCATTTTTTTGATTTTTCACAAAATACATGTGTTGTTATGGTTGCTATGCTCTTGGCTTCCAGTGTGCCACTGAAGGTTTTGCAATTTTCACTTCATGTCCGAACAACTTCCTGCTACTTGCTCAATTTTCACTCAACTTCCACAAATTATACATCAAAACGTAGGTATTTTTGCTGGCTTTCAGAAAATGTCACCATCATTGTTGTGGGATTTATAGAATTTTTGCAAATCTCCTCAGACTAACACAAGGTCAGAAAACTCTCCATATAAAGTGAATGGAGAGCTTGTTCAAAATCACCGCTGGATTTCTGTAATGAGAGGCATATTCGAATCGTCATATCTCCTTAACGAAGCAAAGTTAAGACATGAGGCTTGTCCCCGAATATCTTCAGACACCCCTGACGCTCACAATTCAAGAATTTCTTTCTCACCTATTACCGTTCTGAAATGAGTTGGACTTGTTTGAGGGTAGGAAATTCGTCCTTCGCTCAGATTTCTTCAGATTTCAAACTGTGGAAATGAACCACTTTTTTCTCTCGTCATAACTTTTTGTTGGATTTCCACAGAGACCTGAAAATTTCCATGATTGTTCACCAAAGCCTGCTGTCTCTTACGGTGAAAGAATGATATCGATACTCCAAATAGATTTCGAGTTAGAAAGCGTTGTTTGAGGGCAAGTCAAGGCAGTTTTTGCTTCGCTCTACTCAGTTATGGTGCATTACAAGTCAAATATCTTTAATAATTCATATTTTAATGATAAATTGTAAACACTGGAAGATTCCCCCATCTCTTCTGAACAAAACGGTGTAAGAATGACCGCTCTAGCCCCTACGGTTTGGAAATTATGGTCATTTGTTTGAGGGGAGTCCTCACTATAAGAAATAGGCTGCAATAATCCTGTGCCTCTCTGTGCTGCGTGTGTAAAAAGAGGCACATGTTTTGGCGGGAAAAAGTACACAGGCTCTCTGATTGGTGGATTCAAATTCAGCAGCTCCCAGGCTGACCTAGAAACTTACTTCTCTCTCCCTGTGCATTTTTTTGCTGATTTTTGAGGGACCCTCAGCATGTTCAGCATTTTTTCAGCTGTCCATTTTGCTTTTCCAATTTTTCTGTTTAACTTATTACTATTGTGCTAAATAATACTATTTCTGCTATTTTATAAGATTTGTGCCTAATATAGTATTTCTGCTAAATTACAATATTTCTGCTTTTTATACTATTTGTGCTAAAACATAGAATTTCTACTAAATGTAGTATTTATGCTTAATCATACTATTTCTGCTTTTTATGGGATTTGTGCCTAATATAGTATTTCTGCTTTTTATAGGATTTTTGCTCAAACATAGTATTTCTACTAAATGTAGTGTTTATGCTTAATCATCCTATTTCTGCTTTTTATAGGATTTGTGCTTAATATAGTATTTCTGCTAAATTATAGTATTTCTGCTTTTTATAGTATTTGTGCTAAAACATAGTATTTCTACTAAATGTAGTATTTATGCTTAATCATAGTATTTCTATATATTTCTGCCAGGTCCCCAGGCAGCCAATCCTCTGTGAGGACTGAGAAATTCAAATTTTCAAATCAGGGCCTGCACGGCTTCCCAGCCAATCATATATGTGTCCTGAGGCATTCAAATTTGCATATTGGGGCCTTCATGGCTTCTAAGCCAGCCAATCATATCTGAGGGCTGAGGAATTCAAATCCACAAATCAGGGCCTGCACGGCTTCCCAGCCAGCCAATCATATATGTGGTCTCAGGCATTCATATTTGCATATTGGGGAATTCGTGGCTTCTAAGTCAACAAGTCATCCATGTCATATATCTCTAAAAACTCACATTTTAATGATAAATTGTTAACACTGGAAGATTCCCCCATCTCTTCTGAACAAAACAGTGTAAGAATGACCGCTCTAGCCCCTACGGTTAGGAAATTATGGTCATTTGTTTGAGGGGAGTCCTCACTATGTGAAATAAACTGAAAGAAGCAGGTCTATGTCTCTGTGCTGCGTGTGTAAAAAGATGCACCTGTTTTGGCGGGAAAACGTAAACAGCCTCTCTGATTGGTGGATTCAAATTCAGCAGCTCCCAGGCTGACCTAGAAACTTAGTCCTCTCTCCCTGTGTGTGTGTGTGTGTGTGTGTGTGTGTGTGTTTAGTGGGAGAGAGAGGACCCTGCCCTTATTTGACAGCATGTCATTGTAGGATTTAAATTGAACATAGTTAGACTGGTTGACTGGATTAGAGCCTGTGTTTGTGTGTCCCTCTGTGCATTTGTGTTTCAATAAGTTATTACTATTCTGCTAAATCATAGTATTTCTGGTACTTTTCGGTACTTGTGCTAAATACAGTATTTCTGCTAAATCATACTATTTCTGCTTTTTATAGGATTTGTGCCTAACATAGTATTTCTGCTAAATTATAGTATTTCTGCTTTTTATAGGATTTGTGCCTAACATAGTATTTCTGCTAAATTATAGTATTTCTGCTTTTTATACTATTTGTTCTAAATTATAGTATTTCTGCTTTTTATAGGATTTGTGCTTAATATAGTATTTCTGCTAAATTATAGTTTTTCTTCTTTTTATAATATTTGTGCTAAAACATAGTATTTCTACTAAATGTAGTATTTATGCTTAATAATAGTATTTCTATATATTTCTGCCAGGTCCCCAGGCAGCCAATCCTCTGTGAGGACTGAGACATTCAAATTTTCAAATCAGGGCCTGCACAGTTTCCCAGCCAATCAAATAAGTGTCCTGAGGCATTCAAATTTGCATATTGGGGCCTTCGTGGCTTCTAAGCCAGCCAATCATATCTGAGGGCTGAGGAATTCAAATCCACAAATCAGGGCCTGCACGGCTTCCCAGCCAGCCAATCACATATGTGGTCTCAGGCATTCAAATTTGCATATTGGGGAATTCGTGGCTTCTAAGTCAACAAGTCATCCATGTCATATATCTCTAAAAATTCATATTTTAATATTAAATTGTCAACACTTGAAGATTCCCCCATCTCTTCTGAACAAAACGGTGTAAGAATGACCGTTCTAGCCCCTACGGTTAGGAAATTACGGTCATTTGTTTGAGGGGAGTCGTCACTATGAGAAATAGACTGCAAAAATCCTGTGTCTCTCTGTGCTGCTGCGTGTGTAAACAGATGCACCTGTTTTGGTGGGGAAAAGTGCACAGCCTCTCTGATTGGTGGATTCAAATTCAGCAGCTCCCAGGCTGACCTAGAAACTTACTTCTCTCTCCCTGTGTGTGTGTGTCTGTGTGTGACAGGGAGAGAGAGAGAGAGAGAGAGAGAGAGAGAAAGCCTTTTAATGGGATGATCTCATTGTAAGATTCAAATTCAATATATTTAGACTGGGTGACTGAATTTGATCTTGTGTGTGTGTGTCTCTGTGCATGTGTGTTTCCTTATGTGTAGATATTTGTGATTGTGTGGCTGTTATAGATTTTTTTGCTGATTTTTTTCATTTAACAAGTATAGTTGAGGGACCTTCAGCACGTTCAGCATTTTTTCAGCTGTCCATTTTGCTTTTCCAATTTTTCTGTTTAAGTTATTACTATTGTGCTAAATCATACTATTTCTGCTATTTCATAAGATTTCTGCTTAATATACTAGTTCTGCTTTTTATAGGATTTGTGCTTAATATACTATTTCTGCTTTTTTATAGGATTTGTGCTTAATATACTATTTCTGCTTTTTATAGGATTTGTGCTTAATATAGTATTTCTGCTAAATTATAGTATTTCTGCTTTTTATAGGATTTGTGCTAAAACATAGTATTTCTGCTAAATTATAGTATTTCTGCCAAATTATAATATTTGTGCTAAAACATAGTCTTAATTTAAAATTACAATATTCATAGTTCATCACAGTGTCTCTGGTAAATCACAATATTTCTGCTCTGTTGTACTATTTTTCTAAATCATAGTGTTTCTGTAATGTTTAAGTATTTTTGGCTAAATATATTCTTTTTGTTATCTTATACTATTTCTCCTAAATTCTTGTATTTTTGAGAAGTTATCATGTTTCTGGTAAGTTACAATATTTCTGCTAAATTCTGCTATGCTATTGTATTTCTGCCAAGTATTATGTTTCCTCTAAGATATTGCAGTTCTGCTAAGTTATTCCATTTTAGCAAACTTCTTTTGCTTCTGCAAAGTTTTTACAATTTCTGCAACTTTTCAGCTTTTTCAGCTACTTTTTGCATACAGCTTCAGCTTTAAGCATCCACACTGCATTTTCGCAGGAAATGCAAATTTTTCTAGTTCTTTATTATTATTATTCCGGGTGTTTCCGTACACTTTTCGCCGTAGAACTACTTCCACAATTTTCAGCCGATTTTCACCGTTCAAATTTTAAACTATTCAACTATTTTTGCTAATGCCGGCTATGACTTTTGGTATTTTTAACTATTATACTTTTTAAAATATTCCACTTTTTTCCTTTAATTTGTCCCATTGAAATGAATGGGAAACTTCAGCAATTCTGCTAAAATTTGCTTGTTTTTGAAACTTAACTACTTCCTCATACTTTCACCTAGAACAACAATTCAAATTTTAAAATGTTCACAAATTATTGGGCTATTCAGGTATGATTCAGCTTTTTCAAATCTTTAACTGTTTTACTTTTATGCCTCTTAAAGTTTTGAGTTGCAAAATTGTGATTTTTCACAAAATACATGTGTTGTTATGGTTGCTATGCTCTTGGCTTCCAGTGTGCCACTGAAGGTTTTGCAATTTTTGCTTCATGTCCGAACAACTGTTTGCTACTTGCTCAATTTTCACTCAACTTCCACAAATTATACATCAAAACGTAGGTATTTTTGCTGGCTTTCAGAAAATGTCACTATCATTGTTGTGGTATTCATAGAACTTTCGCAAATCTCCTCAGACTAACACAAGGTCAGAAAACTCTCCATATAAAGTCAATGGAGAGTTTGTTCAAAATCACCGCTGCATTTCTGGAATGAGAGGCATATTCGAATCGTCATATCTCCTTAACGAAGCAAAGTTAAGACATGAGGCTTGTCCCAGCATATCTTCAGACACTCCTGACGCTCACAATTCAAGAATTTCTTTCTCAACTATTACCGTTCTGAAATGAGTTGGACTTGTTTGAGGGTAGGAAATTCGTCCTTCGCTCAGATTTCTTCAGATTTCAAAGTCTGGAAATGAACCACTTTTTTCTCTCGTCATAACTTTTTGTTGGATTTCCACAGAGACCTGAAAATTTCCATGATTGTTCACCAAAGCCTGCTGTCTCTTACGGTGAAAGAATGATATCGATACTCCAAATAGATTTCAAGTTACAAAGCGTTGTTTGAGGGCAAGTCAAGGCAGTTTTTGCTTCGCTCTACTCAGTTATGGTGCATTAGAAGTCAAATATCTTTAATAATTCATATTTTAATGATAAATTGTAAACACTGGAAGATTCCCCCATGTCTTCTGAACAAAACGGTGTAAGAATGACCGTTCTAGCCCCTACGGTTAGGAAATTATGGTCATTTGTTTGAGGGGAGTCGTCACTATGAGAAATAGACTGCAATAATCCTGTGCCTCTCTCTGCTGCGTGTGTAAAAAGATGCACCTTTTTTGGCGGGAAAACGTAAACAGCCACTCTGATTGGTGGATTTAAATTCGGCAGCTCTCTCCCTCTGTGTGTGTGTGTGTGTGTGTGTGTGTGTGTGTGTGTGTGTGTGTGTGTGTGTGTGTGTGTGTTAGTGGGAGAGAGAGAACCCTACCCTTATTTGGCAGCATGTCATTGTAGGATTTAAATTGAATATAGTTAGACTGATTGACTGGATTAGAGCCTGTGTTTGTGTGTCCCTCTCTGCATTTCTGTTTCAATATGCCTCCATATTTGTAATTTTGTAAGTTATTGCTATTCTGCTAAATCATAGTATTTCTGGTACTTTTCGGTACTTGTGCTAAATACAGTATTTCTGCTAAATTATAGTATTTCTGCTTTATTATACTATTTGTGCTAAAACATAGTATTTCTACTAAATGTAGTATTTCTGCTTTTTATACTATTTGTGCTAAATTATAATATTTCTGCTTTTTATACTATTTGTGCTAAATTATAATATTTCTGCTTTTTATACTATTTGTGCTAAATTATAATATTTCTGCTTTTTATACTATTTGTGCTAAAACAGTATTTCTACTAAATGTAGTATTTCTGCTTTTTATACTATTTGTGCTAAATTATAATATTTCTGCTTTTTATACTATTTGTGCTAAATTATAATATTTCTGCTTTTTATACTATTTGTGCTAAATTATAATATTTCTGCTTTTTATACTATTTGTGCTAAAACATAGTATTTCTACTAAATGTAGTATTTATGCTTAATCATACTATTTCTGCTTTTTATAGGATTTGTGCTTAATATAGTATTTCTGCTAAATTATAGTATTTCTGCTTTTTATAGTATTTGTGCTAAAACATAGTATTTCTACTAAATGTAGTATTTATGCTTAATCATAGTATTTCTATATATTTCTGCCAGGTCCCCAGGCAGCCAATCCTCTGTGAGGACTTAGACATTCAAATTTTCAAATCAGGGCCTGCACGGTTTCCCAGCCAATCATATATGTGTCCTGAGGCATTCAAATTTGCATATTGGGGCCTTCATGGCTTCTAAGCCAGCCAATCATATCTGAGGGCTGAGGAATTCAAATCCACAAATCAGGGCCTGCACGGCTTCCCAGGCAGCCAATCATATATGTGGCCTCAGGCATTCAAATTTGCATATTGGGGGAATTCGTGGCTTCTAAGTCAACAAGTCATCCATGTCGTATATCTCTAAAAATTCACATTTTAATGATAAATTGTTAACACTGGAAGATTCCCCCATCTCTTCTGAACAAAACGGTGTAAGAATGACCGCTCTAGCCCCTACGGTTTGGAAATTATGGTCATTTGTTTGAGGGGAGTCCTCACTATGAGAAATAGGCTGCAATAATCCTGTGCCTCTCTCTGCTGCGTGTGTAAAAAGATGCACCTGTTTTGGCGGGAAAAAGTACACAGGCTCTCTGATTGGTGGATTCAAATTCAGCAGCTCCCAGGCTGACCTAGAAACTTACTTCTCTCTCCCTGTGCATTTTTTTGCTGATTTTTTCATTTAACAAGTATATTTGAGGGACCCTCAGCATGTTCAGCATTTTTACAGCTGTCCATTTTGCTTTTCTAATTTTTCTGTTTAACTTATTACTATTGTGCTAAATCATACTGTTTCTGCTATTTCATAAGATTTGTGCTTAATATAGTATTTCTGCTTTTAATAGGATTTGTGCTTAATATAGTATTTCTGCTTTTTATAGAATTTGTGCTTAATATAGTATTTCTGCTTTTTATAGAATTTGTGCTTAATATAGTATTTCTGCTTTTTATATGATTTGTGCTTAATATGGTATTTCTGCTAAATTATAGTATTTCTGCTTTTTATAGTATTTGTGCTAAAACATAGTATTTCTACTAAATGTAGTATTTATGCTTAATCATACTATTTCTATATATTTCTGCCAGGTCCCCAGGCAGCCAATCCTCTGTGAGGACTGAGACATTCAAATTTTCAAATCAGGGCCTGCACGGTTTCCCAGCCAATCATATAAGTGTCCTGAGGCATTCAAATTTGCATATTGGTGCCTTCATGGCTTCTAAGCCAGCCAATCATATCTGAGGGCTGAGGAATTCAAATCCACAAATCAGGGCCTGCACAGCTTCCCAGCCAGCCAATCATATATGTGGCCTCAGGCATTCAAATTTGCATATTGGGGAATTCGTGGCTTCTAAGTCAACAAGTCATCCATGTCATATAGCTCTAAAAATTCATATTGTAATGATAAATTGTCAACACTTGAAGATTCCCCCATCTCTTCTGAACAAAACGGTGTAAGAATGACCGTTCTAGCCCCTACGGTTAGGAAATTATGGTCATTTGTTTGAGGGGAGTCGTCACTATGAGAAATAGACTGCAATAATCCAGTGTCTCTCTCTGTGGTGCGTGTGTAAACAGAAGCACCCGTTTTGGTGGGGAAAAGTGCACAGCCTCTCTGATTGGTGGATTCAAATTCAGCAGCTCCCAGGCTGACCTAGAAACTTACTTCTCTCTCCCTGTGTGTGTGTGTGTGTGTGTGTCTGTGTGTGAGAGAGAGAGAGAGAGAGAGAGAGAGAGAGAGAGAGAGAGAGAGAGAGAGAGAGAGAGAGAGAGAGAGAGAGAGAAAGCCTTTTAATGGGATGATCTCATTGTAAGATTCAAATTCAATATATTTAGACTGGGTGACTGAATTTGATCTTGTGTGTGTGTCTCTCTGTGCATGTGTGTTTCCTTATGTGTAGATATTTGTGATTGTGTGGCTGTTATAGATTTTTTTTGCTGATTTTTTTCATTTAACAAGTATAGTTGAGGGACCTTCAGCACGTTCAGCATTTTTTCAGCTGTCCATTTTGCTTTTCCAATTTTTCTGTTTAAGTTATTACTATTGTGCTAAATCATACTATTTCTGCTATTTTATAAGATTTGTGCCAAATACCGTATTTCTGCCAAATATAGTATTTCTGATTAATTATAGTTTTTTCCACCAAATCATAGTACAGTATTTCTGCTTTTTATAGGGTTTGTGCTTAATATAGTATTTCTGCTAAATTATAGTATTTCTGCTTTTTATAGTATTTCTGCTAAATTATAGTATTTCTGCCAAATTATAATATTTGTGCTAAAACATAGTCTTAATTTAAAATTACAATATTCATAGTTCATCACAGTGTCTCTGGTAAATCACAATATTTCTGCTCTGTTGTACTATTTTTCTAAATCATAGTGTTTCTGTAATGTTTAAGTATTTTTGGCTAAATATATTCTTTCTGTTATCTTATACTATTTCTCCTAAATTCTTGTATTTTTGAGAAGTGTTACACCCCGGCCTAGGCAACCGGGGTGCAACGCAGGAAAATAAAAATAAGGCAAAACACACGAGAAAAAAAACTAAAGCTCTCCACCAATATCCCAAAACGAAGGTGTCTCAAACGAAAATATTAAAAAACCCATTCACAACTATTTACAGCAGACTATTTATTCACAACAAACACACCAAACTATTTACAACACGGGGGAGATCGCGACCATGACACACTGAAACACAAGGCTTAAATACATAGAAGGGGCAATCAGGGAATGGACCACAGGAGGGAAACACAGCTGGGGCAAATTAGACCTGACGAGACAGGGAAACGTAAACTGAAAACACTAAGATAACACAGACTTTCAAAGTAAAACAGGAAACACATAACAGCCACGCCAAAAGCAACACACCGACAACACCAAAACGTAACAGTTCCCCCCACCCAAAAATCAAACATTTAACACCAAGTGAAAAGTTTGATCCAGACAGACGAAGCCGATGAAGGCTGGAGCGGTCCCACTGACCCTCCAGCAGACGACGAAGGTTGGAGCAGTCCCACGGACCCTCCAGCGAAGGCGGATGAAGGCTGGAGCGGTCCCACGGACCCTCCAGCGACGACAAAGGCTGGGGCGGTCCCACGGACCCTCCCCTCAGCGAAGGCAGACGAAGCAGATGAAGGCTGGAGCGGTCCCACTGACCCTCCAGCAGACGACGAAGGCTGGAGCGGTCCCACGGACCCTCCAACGACGACAAAGGCTGGGGCGGTCCCACGGACCCACCCCTCAGCGAAGGCAGACGAAGCTGATGAAGGCTGGAGCGGTCCCACTGACCCTCCAGCAGACGACGGAGGCTGGAGCGGTCCCACGGACCCTCCAGCGAAGGCAGATGAAACCGAGGGAGGCTGGAGCGGTCCCCCTGACCCTCCAGCAGACGACGAAGGCTGGAGTGGACCTCCCTCGGACCCTCCAGCAACGGCGGACGGCCGAAGCGGCCCTCCCTCGGACCCCCCAGCGATTGGACGAGCCCCCATATGTTACACCCCGGCCTAGGCAACCGGGGTGCAACGCAGGAAAATAAAAATAAGGCAAAACACACGAGAAAAAAAACTAAAGCTCTCCACCAATATCCCAAAACGAAGGTGTCTCAAACGAAAATATTAAAAAACCCATTCACAACTATTTACAGCAGACTATTTATTTACAACAAACACACCAAACTATTTACAACACGGGGGAGATCGCGACCATGACACACTGAAACACAAGGCTTAAATACATAGAAGGGGCAATCAGGGAATGGACCACAGGAGGGAAGCACAGCTGGGGCAAATTAGACCTGACGAGACAGGGAAACGTAAACTGAAAACACTAAGATAACACAGACTTTCAAAGTAAAACAGGAAACACATAACAGCCACGCCAAAAGCAACACACCGACAACACCAAAACGTAACAGAAGTTATCATGTTTCTGGTAAGTTACAATATTTCTGCTAAATTCTGCTATGCTATTGTATTTCTGCCAAGTATTATGTTTCCTCTAAGCTATTGCAGTTCTGCTAAGTTATTCCATTTTAGCAAACTTCTTTTGCTTCTGCAAAGTTTTTACAATTTCTGCAACTTTTCAGCTTTTTCAGCTACTTTTTGCATACAGCTTCAGCTTTAAGCATCCACACTGCATTTTCGCAGGAAATGCAAATTTTTCTAGTTGTGTGGATGCTTTAAGCATCCACACTATAGAGTTCCTGTTTCTCTTTATTGTGTGGATGCTTTAAGCATCCACACTATAGAGTTCCTGTTTCTCTTTATTCTTTATTATTATTATTATTATTATTATTATTCCGGGTGTTTCCGTACACTTTTCGCCGTTAAACTACTTCCACAATTTTCAGCCGATTTTCACCGTTCAAATTTTAAACTATTCTGCTATTTTTGCTAATTTCTGCTATGATTTTTGCTATTTTTAACTATTATACTTTTTAAAATATTCCACTTTTTTCCTTTAATTTGTCCCATTGAAATGAATGGGAAACTTCAGCAATTCTGCTAAAATTTGCTTGTTTTTGAAACTTAACTACTTCCTCATATTTTCACCTAGAACAACCATTCAAACTTTAAAATGTTCACAAATTATTGGGCTATTCAGGTATGATTCAGCTTTTTCAAATCTTCTACTGTTTTACTTTTATGCCTCTTAAAGTTTTGAGTTGCAAAATTGTGATTTTTCACAAAATACATGTGTTGTTATGGTTGCTATGCTCTTGGCTTCCAGTGTGCCACTGAAGGTTTTGCAATTTTCACTTCATGTCCGAACAACTTCCTGCTACTTGCTCAATTTTCACTCAACTTCCACAAATTATACATCAAAACGTAGGTATTTTTGCTGGCTTTCAGAAAATGTCACCATCATTGTTGTGGGATTTATAGAATTTTTGCAAATCTCCTCAGACTAACACAAGGTCAGAAAACTCTCCATATAAAGTGAATGGAGAGCTTGTTCAAAATCACCGCTGGATTTCTGTAATGAGAGGCATATTCGAATCGTCATATCTCCTTAACGAAGCAAAGTTAAGACATGAGGCTTGTCCCCGAATATCTTCAGACACCCCTGACGCTCACAATTCAAGAATTTCTTTCTCACCTATTACCGTTCTGAAATGAGTTGGACTTGTTTGAGGGTAGGAAATTTGTCCTTCGCTCAGATTTCTTCAGATTTCAAACTGTGGAAATGAACCACTTTTTTCTCTCGTCATAACTTTTTGTTGGATTTCCACAGAGACCTGAAAATTTCCATGATTGTTCACCAAAGCCTGCTGTCTCTTACGGTGAAAGAATGATATCGATACTCCAAATAGATTTCGAGTTAGAAAGCGTTGTTTGAGGGCAAGTCAAGGCAGTTTTTGCTTCGCTCTACTCAGTTATGGTGCATTACAAGTCAAATATCTTTAATAATTCATATTTTAATGATAAATTGTAAACACTGGAAGATTCCCCCATCTCTTCTGAACAAAACGGTGTAAGAATGACCGCTCTAGCCCCTACGGTTTGGAAATTATGGTCATTTGTTTGAGGGGAGTCCTCACTATGAGAAATAGGCTGCAATAATCCTGTGCCTCTCTGTGCTGCGTGTGTAAAAAGAGGCACATGTTTTGGCGGGAAAACGTACACAGGCTCTCTGATTGGTGGATTCAAATTCAGCAGCTCCCAGGCTGACCTAGAAACTTACTTCTCTCTCCCTGTGCATTTTTTTGCTGATTTTTTTCATTTAACAAGTATATTTGAGGGACCCTCAGCATGTTCAGCATTTTTTCAGCTGTCCATTTTGCTTTTCCAATTTTTCTGTTTAACTTATTACTATTGTGCTAAATAATACTATTTCTGCTATTTTATAAGATTTGTGCCTAATATAGTATTTCTGCTAAATTACAATATTTCTGCTTTTTATACTATTTGTGCTAAAACATAGTATTTCTACTAAATGTAGTGTTTATGCTTAATCATCCTATTTCTGCTTTTTATGGGATTTGTGCCTAATATAGTATTTCTGCTTTTTATAGGATTTTTGCTCAAACATAGTATTTCTACTAAATGTAGTGTTTATGCTTAATCATCCTATTTCTGCTTTTTATAGGATTTGTGCTTAATATAGTATTTCTGCTAAATTATAGTATTTCTGCTTTTTATAGTATTTGTGCTAAAACATAGTATTTCTACTAAATGTAGTATTTATGCTTAATCATAGTATTTCTATATATTTCTGCCAGGTCCCCAGGCAGCCAATCCTCTGTGAGGACTGAGAAATTCAAATTTTCAAATCAAGGCCTGCACGGCTTCCCAGCCAATCATATATGTGTCCTGAGGCATTCAAATTTGCATATTGGGGCCTTCATGGCTTCTAAGCCAGCCAATCATATCTGAGGGCTGAGGAATTCAAATCCACAAATCAGGGCCTGCACGGCTTCCCAGCCAGCCAATCATATATGTGGTCTCAGGCATTCATATTTGCATATTGGGGAATTCGTGGCTTCTAAGTCAACAAGTCATCCATGTCATATATCTCTAAAAATTCACATTTTAATGATAAACTGTTAACACTGGAAGATTCCCCCATCTCTTCTGAACAAAACAGTGTAAGAATGACCGCTCTAGCCCCTACGGTTAGGAAATTATGGTCATTTGTTTGAGGGGAGTCGTCACTATGAGAAATAGGCTGCAATAATCCTGTGCCTCTCTGTGCTGCTGCGTGTGTAAAAAGATGCACCTGTTTTGGCGGGAAAACGTAAACAGCCACTCTGATTGGTGGATTTAAATTTGGCAGCTCTCTCCCTCTGTGTGTGTGTGTGTGTGTGTGTGTGTGTGTGTGTGTGTGTATGTGTGTGTGTGTGTGTGTGTGTGTGTGTGTTTAGTGGGAGAGAGAGGACCCTGCCCTTATTTGGCAGCATGTCATTGTAGGATTTAAATTGAATATAGTTAGACTGGTTGACTGGATTAGAGCCTGTGTTTGTGTGTCCCTCTGTGCATTTGTGTTTCAATAAGTTATTACTATTCTGCTAAATCATAGTATTTCTGGTACTTTTCGGTACTTGTGCTAAATACAGTATTTCTGCTAAATTATAGTATTTCTGCTTTTTATAGGATTTGTGCCTAACATAGTATTTCTGCTAAATTATAGTATTTCTGCTTTTTATAGGATTTGTGCTTAACATAGTATTTCTGCTAAATTATAGTATTTCTGCTTTTTATACTATTTGTTCTAAATTATAGTATTTCTGCTTTTTATAGTACTTTTGCTCAAACATAGTATTTCTACTAAATGTAGTGTTTATGCTTAATCATCCTATTTCTGCTTTTTATAGGATTTGTGCTTAATATAGTATTTCTGCTAAATTATAGTATTTCTGCTTTTTATAGTATTTGTGCTAAAACATAGTATTTCTACTAAATGTAGTATTTATGCTTAATCATAGTATTTCTATATATTTCTGCCAGGTCCCCAGGCAGCCAATCCTCTGTGAGGACTGAGAAATTCAAATTTTCAAATCAGGGCCTGCACGGCTTCCCAGCCAATCATATATGTGTCCTGAGGCATTCAAATTTGCATATTGGGGCCTTCATGGCTTCTAAGCCAGCCAATCATATCTGAGGGCTGAGGAATTCAAATCCACAAATCAGGGCCTGCACAGCTTCCCAGCCAGCCAATCATGTATGTGGGCTCCAGGTATTCAAATTTGCATATTGGGGAATTCGTGGCTTCTAAGTCAACAAGTCATCCATGTCATATATCTCTAAAAATTCATATTTTAATATTAAATTGTCAACACTTGAAGATTCCCCCATCTCTTCTGAACAAAACGGTGTAAGAATGACCGTTCTAGCCCCTACGGTTAGGAAATTACGGTCATTTGTTTGAGGGGAGTCGTCACTATGAGAAATAGACTGCAAAAATCCTGTGTCTCTCTGTGCTGCTGCGTGTGTAAACAGATGCACCTGTTTTGGTGGGGAAAAGTGCACAGCCTCTCTGATTGGTGGATTCAAATTCACCAGCTCCCAGGCTGACCTAGAAACTTACTTCTCTCTCCCTGTGTGTGTGTGTGTGTGTGTGTGTGTGTGTGTGTGTGTGTGTGTGTGTGTGTGTGTGTGTGACAGAGAGAGAGAGAGAGAGAGAGAGAGAAAGGCTTTTAATGGGATGATCTCATTCTAAGATTTAAATTCAATATATTTAGACTGGTTGACTGAATTGGATCTTGTGTGTGGGTCTCTCTGTGCATGTGTGTTTCCTCATGTGTACATATTTGTGATTGTGTGGCTGTAATAAATTTTTTTGCAGATTTTTGTCATTTAACAAGTATATTTGAGGGACCCTCAGCATGTTCAGCATTTTTTCAGCTGTCCATTTTGCTTTTCCAATTTTTCTGTTTAACTTATTACTATTGTGCTAAATCATACTATTTCTGCTATTTTATAAGATTTGTGCTTAATATACTATTTCTGCTTTTATAGGATTTGTGCTTAATATAGTATTTATGCTAAATGTAGTATTTATGCTTAATCATACTATTTCTGCTTTTCATAGTATTTGTGCTTAATATAGTATTTCTGCTAAATTTAGTATTTCTGATTAATTATAGTTTTTCTACTAAATCATAGTACAGTATTTCTGCTTTTTATGGGATTTGTGCTAAAACAAAGTATTTCTACTAAATGTAGTATTTGTGCTTAATCATACCATTTCTGCTTTTTATAGGATTTGTGCTTAATATAGTATTTCTGCTAAATTATAGTATTTCTGCCAAATTATAATATTTGTGCTAAAACATAGTCTCAATTTAAAATTACAATATTCATAGTTCATCACAGTGTCTCTGGTAAATCACAATATTTCTGCTCTGTTGTACTATTTTTCTAAATCATAGTGTTTCTGTAATGTTTAAGTATTTTTGGCTAAATATATTCTTTCTGTTATCTTATACTATTTCTCCTAAATTCTTGTATTTTTGAGAAGTTATCATGTTTCTGGTAAGTTACAATATTTCTGCTAAATTCTGCTATGCTATTGTATTTCTGCCAAGTATTATGTTTCCTCTAAGATATTGCAGTTCTGCTAAGTTATTCCATTTTAGCAAACTTCTTTTGCTTCTGCAAAGTTTTTACAATTTCTGCAACTTTTCAGCTTTTTCAGCTACTTTTTGCATACAGCTTCAGCTTTAAGCATCCACACTGCATTTTCGCAGGAAATGCAAATTTTTCTAGTTATTATTATTATTATTCTAGTTGCTTCCGTACACTTTTCGCCGTTAAACTACTTCCACAATTTTCAGCCGATTTTCACCGTTCAAATTTTAAACTATTCAGCTATTTTTGCTAATTCCTGCTATGATTTTTGCTATTTTTAACTATTATACTTTTTAAAATATTCCACTTTTTTCCTTTAATTTGTCCCATTGAAATGAATGGGAAACTTCAGCAATTCTGCTAAAATTTGCTTGTTTTTGAAACTTAACTACTTCCTCATATTTTCACCTAGAACAACCATTCAAACTTTAAAATGTTCACAAATTATTGGGCTATTCAGGTATGATTCAGCTTTTTCAAATCTTTTACTGTTTTACTTTTATGCCTCTTAAAGTTTTGAGTTGCAAAATTGTGATTTTTCACAAAATACATGTGTTGTTATGGTTGCTATGCTCTTGGCTTCCAGTGTGCCACTGAAGGTTTTGCAATTTTCACTTCATGTCCGAACAACTTCCTGCTACTTGCTCAATTTTCACTCAACTTCCACAAATTATACATCAAAACGTAGGTATTTTTGCTGGCTTTCAGAAAATGTCACCATCATTGTTGTGGGATTTATAGAATTTTTGCAAATCTCCTCAGACTAACACAAGGTCAGAAAACTCTCCATATAAAGTGAATGGAGAGCTTGTTCAAAATCACCGCTGGATTTCTGTAATGAGAGGCATATTCGAATCGTCATATCTCCTTAACGAAGCAAAGTTAAGACATGAGGCTTGTCCCCGAATATCTTCAGACACCCCTGACGCTCACAATTCAAGAATTTCTTTCTCACCTATTACCGTTCTGAAATGAGTTGGACTTGTTTGAGGGTAGGAAATTCGTCCTTCGCTCAGATTTCTTCAGATTTCAAACTGTGGAAATGAACCACTTTTTTCTCTCGTCATAACTTTTTGTTGGATTTCCACAGAGACCTGAAAATTTCCATGATTGTTCACCAAAGCCTGCTGTTTCTTACGGTGAAAGAATGATATCGATACTCCAAATAGATTTCGAGTTAGAAAGCGTTGTTTGAGGGCAAGTCAAGGCAGTTTTTGCTTCGCTCTACTCAGTTATGGTGCATTAGAAGTCAAATATCTTTAATAATTCATATTTTAATGATAAATTGTAAACACTGGAAGATTCCCCCATCTCTTCTGAACAAAACGGTGTAAGAATGACCGCTCTAGCCCCTACGGTTTGGAAATTATGGTCATTTGTTTGAGGGGAGTCCTCACTATGAGAAATAGGCTGCAATAATCCTGTGCCTCTCTGTGCTGCGTGTGTAAAAAGAGGCACATGTTTTGGCGGGAAAAAGTACACAGGCTCTCTGATTGGTGGATTCAAATTCAGCAGCTCCCAGGCTGACCTAGAAACTTACTTCTCTCTCCCTGTGCATTTTTTTGCTGATTTTTTCATTTAACAAGTATATTTGAGGGACCCTCAGCATGTTCAGCATTTTTTCAGCTGTCCATTTTGCTTTTCCAATTTTTCTGTTTAACTTATTACTATTGTGCTAAATAATACTATTTCTGCTATTTTATAAGATTTGTGCCTAATATAGTATTTCTGCTAAATTACAATATTTCTGCTTTTTATACTATTTGTGCTAAAACATAGTATTTCTACTAAATGTAGTATTTATGCTTAATCATACTATTTCTGCTTTTTATGGGATTTGTGCCTAATATAGTATTTCTGCTTTTTATAGGATTTTTGCTCAAACATAGTATTTCTACTAAATGTAGTGTTTATGCTTAATCATCCTATTTCTGCTTTTTATAGGATTTGTGCTTAATATAGTATTTCTGCTAAATTATAGTATTTCTGCTTTTTATAGTATTTGTGCTTAATATAGTATTTCTGCTTTTTATAGAATTTGTGCTTAATATAGTATTTCTGCTTTTTATAGGATTTGTGCTTAATATAGTATTTCTGCTTTTTATAGAATTTGTGCTTAATATAGTATTTCTGCTAAATTATAGTATTTCTGCTTTTTATAGTATTTGTGCTAAAACATAGTATTTCTACTAAATGTAGTATTTATGCTTAATCATAGTATTTCTATATATTTCTGCCAGGTCCCCAGGCAGCCAATCCTCTGTGAGGACTGAGAAATTCAAATTTTCAAATCAGGGCCTGCACGGCTTCCCAGCCAATCATATATGTGTCCTGAGGCATTCAAATTTGCATATTGGGGCCTTCATGGCTTCTAAGCCAGCCAATCATATCTGAGGGCTGAGGAATTCAAATCCACAAATCAGGGCCTGCACAGCTTCCCAGCCAGCCAATCATGTATGTGGGCTCCAGGTATTCAAATTTGCATATTGGGGAATTCGTGGCTTCTAAGTCAACAAGTCATCCATGTCATATATCTCTAAAAATTCATATTTTAATGATAAATTGTCAACACTGGAAGATTCCCCCATCTCTTCTGAACAAAACGGTGTAAGAATGACCGCTCTAGCCCCTATGGTTAGGAAATTATGGTCATTTGTTTGAGGGGAATCCTCACTATGTGAAATAAACTGAAAGAAGCAGGTCTATGTCTCTGTGCTGCGTGTGTAAAAAGATGCACCTGTTTTGGCGGGAAAACGTAAACAGCCTCTCTGATTGGTGGATTCAAATTCAGCAGCTCCCAGGCTGACCTAGAAACTTAGTCCTCTCTCCCTGTGTGTGTGTGTGTGTGTGTGTGTGTGTGTGTGTGTGTGTGTTTGTGTGTGTGTGTGTGTGTGTTTAGTGGGAGAGAGAGGACCCTGCCCTTATTTGGCAGCATGTCATTGTAGGATTTAAATTGAACATAGTTAGACTGGTTGACTGGATTAGAGCCTGTGTTTGTGTGTCCCTCTGTGCATTTGTGTTTCAATAAGTTATTAGTATTCTGCTAAATCATAGTATTTCTGGTACTTTTCGGTACTTGTGCTAAATACAGTATTTCTGCTAAATCATACTATTTCTGCTTTTCATAGGATTTATGCCTAATATAGTATTTCTGCTAAATTATAGTATTTCTGCTTTTTATAGGATTTGTGCCTAACATAGTATTTCTGCTAAATTATAGTATTTCTGCTTTTTATAGGATTTGTGCCTAACATAGTATTTCTGCTAAATTATAGTATTTCTGCTTTTTATACTATTTGTTCTAAATTATAGTATTTCTGCTTTTTATAGGATTTGTGCTTAATATAGTATTTCTGCTAAATTATAGTTTTTCTTCTTTTTATAATATTTGTGCTAAAACATAGTATTTCTGCTAAATGTAGTATTTATGCTTAATAATAGTATTTCTATATATTTCTGCCAGGTCCCCAGGCAGCCAATCCTCTGTGAGGACTGAGACATTCAAATTTTCAAATCAGGGCCTGCACAGTTTCCCAGCCAATCAAATAAGTGTCCTGAGGCATTCAAATTTGCATATTGGGGCCTTCGTGGCTTCTAAGCCAGCCAATCATATCTGAGGGCTGAGGAATTCAAATCCACAAATCAGGGCCTGCACGGCTTCCCAGCCAGCCAATCACATATGTGGTCTCAGGCATTCAAATTTGCATATTGGGGAATTCGTGGCTTCTAAGTCAACAAGTCATCCATGTCATATATCTCTAAAAATTCATATTTTAATATTAAATTGTCAACACTTGAAGATTCCCCCATCTCTTCTGAACAAAACGGTGTAAGAATGACCGTTCTAGCCTCTACGGTTAGGAAATTACGGTCATTTGTTTGAGGGGAGTCGTCACTATGAGAAATAGACTGCAAAAATCCTGTGTCTCTCTGTGCTGCTGCGTGTGTAAACAGATGCACCTGTTTTGGTGGGGAAAAGTGCACAGCCTCTCTGATTGGTGGATTCAAATTCACCAGCTCCCAGGCTGACCTAGAAACTTACTTCTCTCTCCCTGTGTGTGTGTGTGTGTGTGTGTGTGTGTGTGTGTGTGTATGTGTGTGTGTGTGTGTGTGTGTGTGTGTGTGTGTGTGTGTGTGTGTGTGACAGAGAGAGAGAGAGAGAGAGAGAGAGAGAGAGAGAGAAAGGATTTTAATGGGATGATCTCATTCTAAGATTTAAATTCAATATATTTAGACTGGTTGACTGAATTGGATCTTGTGTGTGGGTCTCTCTGTGCATGTGTGTTTCCTCATGTGTACATATTTGTGATTGTGTGGCTGTAATAAATTTTTTTGCAGATTTTTGTCATTTAACAAGTATATTTGAGGGACCCTCAGCATGTTCAGCATTTTTTCAGCTGTCCATTTTGCTTTTCCAATTTTTCTGTTTAACTTCTTACTATTGTGCTAAATCATACTGTTTCTGCTATTTTATAAGATTTGTGCTTAATATACTATTTCTGCTTTTATAGGATTTGTGCTTAATATAGTATTTCTGCTAAATGTAGTATTTATGCTTAATCATACTATTTCTGCTTTTCATAGGATTTGTGCTTGATATAGTATTTCTGCTAAATTTAGTATTTCTGATTAATTAGTTTTTCTACTAAATCATAGTACAGTATTTCTGCTTTTTATGGGATTTGTGCTAAAACAAAGTATTTCTACTAAATGTAGTATTTATGCTTAATCATACCATTTCTGCTTTTTATAGGATTTGTGCTTAATATAGTATTTCTGCTAAATTATAGTATTTCTGCCAAATTATAATATTTGTGCTAAAACATAGTCTTAATTTAAAATTACAATATTCATAGTTCATCACAGTGTCTCTGGTAAATCACAATATTTCTGCTCTGTTGTACTATTTTTCTAAATCATAGTGTTTCTGTAATGTTTAAGTATTTTTGGCTAAATATATTCTTTCTGTTATCTTATACTATTTCTCCTAAATTCTTGTATTTTTGAGAAGTTATCATGTTTCTGGTAAGTTACAATATTTCTGCTAAATTCTGCTATGCTATTGTATTTCTGCCAAGTATTATGTTTCCTCTAAGATATTGCAGTTCTGCTAAGTTATTCCATTTTAGCAAACTTCTTTTGCTTCTGCAAAGTTTTTACAATTTCTGCAACTTTTCAGCTTTTTCAGCTACTTTTTGCATACAGCTTCAGCTTTAAGCATCCACACTGCATTTTCGCAGGAAATGCAAATTTTTCTAGTTCTTTATTATTATTATTATTATTATTCTGGGTGTTTCCGTACACTTTTCGCCGTTAAACTACTTCCACAATTTTCAGCCGATTTTCACCGTTCAAATTTTAAACTATTCAACTATTTTTGCTAATTTCTGCTATGATTTTTGCTATTTTTAACTATTATACTTTTTAAAATATTCCACTTTTTTCCTTTAATTTGTCCCATTGAAATGAATGGAAATCTTCCAAAATTCTGCTAAATTTAGCTTGTTTTTGAAACTTAACTACTTCCTCATACTTTCACCTAGAACAACCATTCAAACTTTAAAATGTTCACAAATTATTGGGCTATTCAGGTATGATTCAGCTTTTTCAAATCTTTTACTGTTTTACTTTTATGCCTCTTAAAGTTTTGAGTTGCAAAATTGTGATTTTTCACAAAATACATGCGTTGTTATGGTTGCTATGCTCTTGGCTTCCAGTGTGTCACTGAAGCTTTTGCAGTCTTCTCTTCATGTCCGAACAACTTCCTGCTACTTGCTCAATTTTCACTCAACTTCCACAAATTATACATCAAAACGTAGGCATTTTTGCTGGCTTTCAGAAAATGTCACTATCATTGTTGTGGTATTCATAGAACTTTCGCAAATCTCCTCAGACTAACACAAGGTCAGAAAACTGTCCATATAAAGTCAATGGAGAGCTTGTTCAAAATCACCGCTGCATTTCTGTAATGAGAGGCATATTCGAATCGTCATATCTCCTTAACGAAGCAAAGTTAAGACATGAGGCTTGTCCCGGTATATCTTCAGACACTCCTGACGCTCACAATTCAAGAATTTCTTTCTCACCTATTACCGTTCTGAAATGAGTTGGACTTGTTTGAGGGTAGGAAATTCCTCCTTCGCTCAGATTTCTTCAGATTTCAAAGTCTGGAAATGAACCACTTTTTTCTCTCGTCATAACTTTTTGTTGGATTTCCACAGCGACCTGAAAATTTCCATGATTGTTCACCAAAGCCTGCTGTCTCTTACGGTGAAAGAATGATATCGATACTCCAAACAGATTTCAAGTTACAAACCGTTGTTTGAGGGCAAGTCAAGGCAGTTTTTGCTTCGCTCTACTCAGTTATGCTGCATTACAAGTCAAATATCTTTAATAATTCATATTTTAATGATAAATTGTTAACACTGGAAGATTCCCCCATCTCTTCTGAACAAAACGGTGTAAGAATGACCGCTCTAGCCCCTACGGTTAGGAAATTATGGTCATTTGTTTGAGGGGAGTCGTCACTATGAAAAGTAGGCTGCAATAATCCTGTGCCTCTCTGTGCCTGCGTGTGTAAAAAGGTGCACCTTTTTTGGCGGGAAAACGTAAACAGGCACTCTGATTGGTGGATTCAAATTCAGCAGCTCCCAGGCTGACCTAGAAACTTACTTCTCTCTCCCTGTGTGTCTGTGTGTGTGTGTGTGTCTGTGTGTGACAGAGAGAGAGAGAGAGAGAGAGAGAGAGAGAGAGAAAGCCTTTTAATGGGATGATCTCATTCTAAGATTCTAATTTAATATATTTAGACTGGGTGACTGAATTTGATCTTGGTAGTGTGTCTCTCTGTGCATGTGTGTTTCCTTATGTGTACATATTTGTGATTGTGTGGCTGTTATAGATTTTTTTGCTAATTTTTTTCATTTAACAAGTATATTTGAGGGACCCTCAGCATGTTCAGCATTTTTTCAGCTGTCCATTTTGCTTTTCCAGTTTTTCTGTTTAAGTTATTACTATTGTGCTAAATCATACTGTTTCTGCTATTTTATAAGATTTGTGCTTAATATACTATTTCTGCTTTTATAGGATTTGTGCTTAATATAGTATTTCTGCTAAATTTAGTATTTCTGATTAATTATAGTTTTTCTACTAAATCATAGTACAGTATTTCTGCTTTTTATGGGATTTGTGCTAAAACAAAGTATTTCTACTAAATGTAGTATTTGTGCTTAATCATACCATTTCTGCTTTTTATAGGATTTGTGCTTAATATAGTATTTCTGCTAAATTATAGTATTTCTGCCAAATTATAATATTTGTGCTAAAACATAGTCTCAATTTAAAATTACAATATTCATAGTTCATCACAGTGTCTCTGGTAAATCACAATATTTCTGCTCTGTTGTACTATTTTTCTAAATCATAGTGTTTCTGTAATGTTTAAGTATTTTTGGCTAAATATATTCTTTCTGTTATCTTATACTATTTCTCCTAAATTCTTGTATTTTTGAGAAGTTATCATGTTTCTGGTAAGTTACAATATTTCTGCTAAATTCTGCTATGCTATTGTATTTCTGCCAAGTATTATGTTTCCTCTAAGATATTGCAGTTCTGCTAAGTTATTCCATTTTAGCAAACTTCTTTTGCTTCTGCAAAGTTTTTACAATTTCTGCAACTTTTCAGCTTTTTCAGCTACTTTTTGCATACAGCTTCAGCTTTAAGCATCCACACTGCATTTTCGCAGGAAATGCAAATTTTTCTAGTTATTCTTCAAGTTGCTTCCGTACACTTTTCGCCGTAGAACTACTTCCACAATTTTCAGCCGATTTTCACCGTTCAAATTTTAAACTATTCTGCTATTTTTGCTCTTTCCGGCTATGACTTTTGCTATTTTTTGCTATTATACTTTTTAAAATATTAAGCTTTTTTCCTTTAATTTGTCCCATTGAAATGAATGGGAAACTTCAGCAATTCTGCTAAAATTTGCTTGTTTTTGAAACTTAACTACTTCCTCATACTTTCACCTAGAACAACCATTCAAATTTTAAAATGTTCACAAATTATTGGGCTATTCAGGTATGATTCAGCTTTTTCAAATCTTTTACTGTTTTACTTTTATGCCTCTTAAAGTTTTCAGTTGCAAAATTGTGATTTTTCACAAAATACATGTGTTGTTATGGTTGCTATGCTCTTGGCTTCCAGTGTGCCACTGAAGGTTTTGCAATTTTCACTTCATGTCCGAACAACTTCCTGCTACTTGCTCAATTTTCACTCAACTTCCACAAATTATACATCAAAACGTAGGTATTTTTGCTGGCTTTCAGAAAATGTCACCATCATTGTTGTGGGATTTATAGAATTTTGGCAAATCTCCTCAGACTAACACAAGGTCAGAAAACTCTCCATATAAAGTCAATGGACAGTTTGTTCAAAATCACCGCTGCATTTCTGTAATGAGAGGCATATTCGAATCGTCATATCTCCTTAACGAAGCAAAGTTAAGACATGAGGCTTGTCCCGGTATATCTTCAGACACTCGTGACGCTCACAATTCAAGAATTATTTTCTCACCTATTACCGTTCTGAAATGAGTTGGACTTGTTTGAGGGTAGGAAATTTGTCCTTCGCTCAGATTTCTTCAGATTTCAAACTGTGGAAATGAACCACTTTTTTCTCTCGTCATAACTTTTTGTTGGATTTCCACAGAGACCTGAAAATTTCCATGATTGTTCACCAAAGCCTGCTGTCTCTTACGGTGAAAGAATGATATCGATACTCCAAATAGATTTAGAGTTAGAAAGCATTGTTTGAGGGCAAGTCAAGGCAGTTTTTGCTTCGCTCTACTCAGTTATGGTGCATTAGAAGTCAAATATCTTTAATAATTCATATTTTAATGATAAATTGTAAACACTGGAAGATTCCCCCATCTCTTCTGAACAAAACGGTGTAAGAATGACCGCTCTAGCCCCTACGGTTAGGAAATTATTTTCATTTGTTTGAGGGGAGTCCTCACTATGAGAAATAGGCTGCAATAATCCTGTGCCTCTCTGTGCTGCGTGTGTAAAAAGAGGCACATGTTTTGGCGGGAAAAAGTACACAGGCTCTCTGATTGGTGGATTCAAATTCAGCAGCTCCCAGGCTGACCTAGAAACTTACTTCTCTCTCCCTGTGCATTTTTTTGCTGATTTTTTCATTTAACAAGTATATTTGAGGGACCCTCAGCATGTTCAGCATTTTTTCAGCTGTCCATTTTGCTTTTCCAATTTTTCTGTTTAACTTATTACTATTGTGCTAAATAATACTATTTCTGCTATTTTATAAGATTTGTGCCTAATATAGTATTTCTGCTAAATTACAATATTTCTGCTTTTTATACTATTTGTGCTAAAACATAGTATTTCTACTAAATGTAGTATTTATGCTTAATCATACTATTTCTGCTTTTTATGGGATTTGTGCCTAATATAGTATTTCTGCTTTTTATAGGATTTTTGCTCAAACATAGTATTTCTACTAAATGTAGTGTTTATGCTTAATCATCCTATTTCTGCTTTTTATAGGATTTGTGCTTAATATAGTATTTCTGCTAAATTATAGTATTTCTGCTTTTTATAGTATTTGTGCTAAAACATAGTATTTCTACTAAATGTAGTATTTATGCTTAATCATAGTATTTCTATATATTTCTGCCAGGTCCCCAGGCAGCCAATCCTCTGTGAGGACTGAGAAATTCAAATTTTCAAATCAGGGCCTGCACGGCTTCCCAGCCAATCATATATGTGTCCTGAGGCATTCAAATTTGCATATTGGGGCCTTCGTGGCTTCTAAGCCAGCCAATCATATCTGAGGGCTGAGGAATTCAAATCCACAAATCAGGGCCTGCACAGCTTCCCAGCCAGCCAATCATGTATGTGGGCTCCAGGTATTCAAATTTGCATATTGGGGAATTCGTGGCTTCTAAGTCAACAAGTCATCCATGTCATATATCTCTAAAAATTCATATTTTAATGATAAATTGTCAACACTGGAAGATTCCCCCATCTCTTCTGAACAAAACGGTGTAAGAATGACCGCTCTAGCCCCTATGGTTAGGAAATTATGGTCATTTGTTTGAGGGGAATCCTCACTATGTGAAATAAACTGAAAGAAGCAGGTCTATGTCTCTGTGCTGCGTGTGTAAAAAGATGCACCTGTTTTGGCGGGAAAACGTAAACAGCCTCTCTGATTGGTGGATTCAAATTCAGCAGCTCCCAGGCTGACCTAGAAACTTAGTCCTCTCTCCCTGTGTGTGTGTGTGTGTGTGTGTGTGTGTGTGTGTGTGTGTGTGTGTGTGTGTGTGTGTGTGTGTGTGTGTTTAGTGGGAGAGAGAGGACCCTGCCCTTATTTGACAGCATGTCATTGTAGGATTTAAATTGAACATAGTTAGACTGGTTGACTGGATTAGAGCCTGTGTTTGTGTGTCCCTCTGTGCATTTGTGTTTCAATAAGTTATTACTATTCTGCTAAATCATAGTATTTCTGGTACTTTTCGGTACTTGTGCTAAATACAGTATTTCTGCTAAATCATACTATTTCTGCTTTTCATAGGATTTGTGCTTAATATAGTATTTCTGCTAAATTATAGTTTTTCTTCTTTTTATAATATTTGTGCTAAAACATAGTATTTCTACTAAATGTAGTATTTATGCTTAATAATAGTATTTCTATATATTTCTGCCAGGTCCCCAGGCAGCCAATCCTCTGTGAGGACTGAGACATTCAAATTTTCAAATCAGGGCCTGCACAGTTTCCCAGCCAATCAAATAAGTGTCCTGAGGCATTCAAATTTGCATATTGGGGCCTTCGTGGCTTCTAAGCCAGCCAATCATATCTGAGGGCTGAGGAATTCAAATCCACAAATCAGGGCCTGCACGGCTTCCCAGCCAGCCAATCACATATGTGGTCTCAGGCATTCAAATTTGCATATTGGGGAATTCGTGGCTTCTAAGTCAACAAGTCATCCATGTCATATATCTCTAAAAATTCATATTTTAATATTAAATTGTCAACACTTGAAGATTCCCCCATCTCTTCTGAACAAAACGGTGTAAGAATGACTGTTCTAGCCCCTACGGTTAGGAAATTACGGTCATTTGTTTGAGGGGAGTCGTCACTATGAGAAATAGACTGCAAAAATCCTGTGTCTCTCTGTGCTGCTGCGTGTGTAAACAGATGCACCTGTTTTGGTGGGGAAAAGTGCACAGCCTCTCTGATTGGTGGATTCAAATTCACCAGCTCCCAGGCTGACCTAGAAACTTACTTCTCTCTCCCTGTGTGTGTGTGTGTGTGTGTGTGTGTGTGTGTGTGTGTGTGTGTCTGTGTGTGTGTGTGTGTGTGTGTGTGTGTGACAGAGAGAGAGAGAGAGAGAGAGAGAGAGAGAGAGAGAGAGAAAGGCTTTTAATGGGATGATCTCATTCTAAGATTTAAATTCAATATATTTAGACTGGTTGACTGAATTGGATCTTGTGTGTGGGTCTCTCTGTGCATGTGTGTTTCCTCATGTGTACATATTTGTGATTGTGTGGCTGTAATAAATTTTTTTGCAGATTTTTGTCATTTAACAAGTATATTTGAGGGACCCTCAGCATGTTCAGCATTTTTTCAGCTGTCCATTTTGCTTTTCCAATTTTTCTGTTTAACTTATTACTATTGTGCTAAATCATACTATTTCTGCTATTTTATAAGATTTGTGCTTAATATACTATTTCTGCTTTTATAGGATTTGTGCTTAATATAGTATTTCTGCTAAATGTAGTATTTATGCTTAATCATACTATTTCTGCTTTTCATAGTATTTGTGCTTAATATAGTATTTCTGCTAAATTTAGTATTTCTGATTAATTATAGTTTTTCTACTGAATCATAGTACAGTATTTCTGCTTTTTATGGGATTTGTGCTAAAACAAAGTATTTCTACTAAATGTAGTATTTGTGCTTAATCATACCATTTCTGCTTTTTATAGGATTTGTGCTTAATATAGTATTTCTGCTAAATTATAGTATTTCTGCCAAATTATAATATTTGTGCTAAAACATAGTCTCAATTTAAAATTACAATATTCATAGTTCATCACAGTGTCTCTGGTAAATCACAATATTTCTGCTCTGTTGTACTATTTTTCTAAATCATAGTGTTTCTGTAATGTTTAAGTATTTTTGGCTAAATATATTCTTTCTGTTATCTTATACTATTTTTCCTAAATTCTTGTATTTTTGAGAAGTTATCATGTTTCTGGTAAGTTACAATATTTCTGCTAAATTCTGCTATGCTATTGTATTTCTGCCAAGTATTATGTTTCCTCTAAGATATTGCAGTTCTGCTAAGTTATTCCATTTTAGCAAACTTCTTTTGCTTCTGCAAAGTTTTTACAATTTCTGCAACTTTTCAGCTTTTTCAGCTACTTTTTGCATACAGCTTCAGCTTTAAGCATCCACACTGCATTTTCGCAGGAAATGCAAATTTTTCTAGTTATTTATGCATTTATTGTATGCTATTGTTAAGAGATTTTCTACATTATACAATATAACCAAATCTCTATAATACAATATAATCAAGTGTGCCTTATATTCTGTGTGTTCATATGTTTTCACATAACCAAGCTTATTGTTAAAAGAGAACATAATGCATTCCTTACCTCAGTGTGTGATGTCAGATAAGCATGATATACTTCTGCATCGTTATTTTCAGTGTATGTGTGCAAGGTCAGATAAGCTGAGATAATGCCTGACCTCTCCCCTTTCTGTTAAAAGAGGAAGTACTATGTAACTTACTTTCACTATAAATAAAGAACCAAGCCTGCGCTCAGTGTGTGTGTCTTCTCAGAGGCATTCACACCCGTGCGCACGCTTTCTAATACTCTCTGAGTCGGTCTACAGTGTCTCATTTCTCTTACTTGTGTTTGAACAAATGTCTACCCCTGACATTTATATGCAGTGGAAGTTGTTGATTGAATATGATCTGCCTTAAGTGAAAACAGAAAAAAATGGTGTACCCAGCTTAACAATAAAATTCTGACAAAAAGAAATGTTGTAAAGAGGGAGAAAAAAAGTCAAAGCAGATACCATAAAACATATAAAAAGAGCAGACGTGTAGCTCAATGTGGAGCTACACAGGTCACACAGTTGTTTGGCACTGTTTTTTGTTTTTTACCCCCGAAAAATTATGTAAATTGCATGGCACAATTTTAATGACTAAATTGCAAAAATATGGCTTATGTAGCAAATGTGATACTAATTAAAACATATATATGCAGATTAAAATTTAATATATTATTAGATATTCTGTCTAAAGGTTCAACAAAAACTCCATTATCAAGAAATTAAAGATTTCTGGCAGTTATTTTATTGTTCTGGTTTTAAAGGGCTAAAGAAGACTGTAAAATACAGGCAATGTGCTCTCATTTTAGTTTGATTAGACCAAAACAGTTAAATATGAGATCATACAGGATATTTGATGAACACAGAGTGGCAAGATCTCATCACATCTCATCTAATTTCATCTCATGCGGCTTCATAAAGTGATCTGGGATCATGTTTCTTGATTGTGGTTGCTGTAATTGGTAAAACAAAAAAGAAAAAAAAACCTGTCACCTTCTGCATGAGCTCAACTAGAATAGTGGAATGTCTCATTACCAGGCCAGGCTCAATCATCATTTGTGTTAATTAATGAAAATTGATGAGGGACTGACATTGTTCATAGTGCATTAATTATGTACATTGACTTCCTCTGTCTGCAAATGCAGCACTAAGAAAAAAGGATAAATGGAAGAAAGAATACGGGAAGAGTTTGCAAAGGAAATCACTAAAATAGCAGCAGCCCTGTGTTTCTATTGTTTGATTGATAGAATTAACAGGACTTTAAAAGGACAAAAACACAGTACATGTTGGAAAGCAGAAGCAGGTAAAAATGATACCATGAAATAGTGTAACAGTACACATGAAGTCACCCTACATGTTAACGCTATGCATTTTTTTTCCTTTTCATCTGCCATTTCACACTTTTACGAAACCATGAAAATGACCTGAACCCTGCCCCAGGCTTTAGTCATTTTCTATGTATTACATGACATGTGAACATGAAATATGCCTGAAGTGACTTTCTATTTATAGCCATTCCAGTGATACAGAATAAAAAAAATCCTTCACTACTGTCACTACTGGTCTTTAGTTTCCATTGTCTTTGAAGAACATCATAACATGAGTCCTAAAGGCTGCGCTCCCGTTTTAGTGGGACTTTCCAGTTTGTTTGCTGGGTGAGATCAGCAGGCAGGACATAAGAGGGTCACTGTGAGAAAAAGAAATTGCTGTGTTTATCAAAAAGAAGAATTGAAATGGCTCTTGATGTTTTATCTTTTGTTTTATGTTTTATTGCATACCTGATTATTAAAACACAGTCAAACATGAGCAACTGGGGTTTCCCACCAAGCCGTGGTTTATAAAGTGTAGCAGGTTTTACAGAGCAGGAAACCACTGGAAAATTGCTAATTAGCCTTTCAAAACAAAAGCATCAATCCAGTCAATAAGAATTAAGCTAATTGTTTACTGCTCTGCTACATTCATATCTACTGTATTGAAAAGACCTACTGACTCCGATTGCTATACTTTTGTTAACCTTGATGACCAATTAAATATAATACTCGTAAACTTAAAAAAGAAATACAAAGAAAATATTTCTACATATCGCAGCGATTCATAAAGACAGCAGAGTCTGGACGAAATGTCAGAAGAAAGCGTAGCCAATTTGGGTCTTTCAGAAATGCAAGGTGGAACATTTTCTGTGTGCCTTCCTGCTGTGTAATTCTACACCGCACACGGAGAGTCTTCACACTGTGCAATTTGGTGGATTTTTTTTAACACCAGTCAACCCCCATTTTCCAGCTTGCAGGAACAATTGTTCAACAGCTTCAGGTTAAAAAGGTTTAAAAAAAAGGTTAAAAAAAAACGAGACTTTTGAGGCAGTAGACGTTTCCTCAAGCTGCTCTACCATCTATGTCTTTCCACTAAAAACTATGACTTTTGTAGAGAAAAGCACCATTTGTGCTCAAGCTTGAAAGACTCCTGACATAAATGCTCATTAAATGTCTGGTCACATTCATATCTGCTGCTTACAAACTAAAGATGTGATTCAATGTCAGATATAAAATGCCTGTGTCCACGTTTCACACAGGAAACTACAAAGGCACAAGAAGCCATCTACATAACCGTTTTCAGATCCCACAATGTGACCTTTAATGTAGTGTTGTGAGTGCATCATTGAGAGATGGAATGAACTAGAAAGAGAAATATGGCTTTCTGTCGCTGAAATCTTGAAACTGGTTTGACATTCAAGACAGAGTATAATAGAAGAGAAAGGATTCATTTGATATAATCTTCAAATGCCACCATTCGTCGCTCTTTGAAAGTTAGTTTTTGTCGTTAGACCAAAGTGAAAGCGTTTCGTAAGTCGTGTGCTTTTATTTTGAAACTCTCACCCGGATGTCCCGGCTGGTGGGGTATTAGAGTTAGCTTAAAAGCAGCTCGCTCCTCGAGTCAGAGCGAAAGTTGTCTCCGCTTGGAAAAGTGGTGAGACGGGACCCTGCTGTTCGCACCGCCGTTGCTTCGCGCGCTTTCTCCCGCAGAGATGAGGCGGAAGGAGAAGAGGCTGCTGCAGTTCGCCGGGCTGCTCATAGCGGCTCTGTTATTCCTCCCTAACGTCGGGTTGTGGTCTTTGTACAGGGACCGAGTGTTTGACAACTCTCTCTACACAGTGGATGCACCGATACAGGTAAGAGAAGCTCGGCTTTAACGCTCCCCGTGTCACGCAGGGGTGCTAAGACTTTAAAGGCAGTCTTAAAAAACATACATGCATCGTGTTTCCTCACTGTGTCCACTTGTTCTCGGTTTAAAAGACAAGCAGGGAGACGGTATAGCCTCGGTTTATTCTCGTTGAGACTGGGACATCTGAAACAAAGAACACACTCTCATACAGGAGACTTTTAAACTACAGAAAACGCGTAAGAATTCACTTCAAGTAAGGAAAATATGTAATCCAATCTTCCGTATATGTTGTAAAATCAGGATCAGGTTCAGGATAATGTAGTGAGACGTGAAACACAGTGTAGCACAGTGTTGCTTAAGGTAGCCGTCATTCACTCAAAATAGTAAGACGTGCAGTAGAATTTGCAGAAGAGTGAGATTACAAAGCAACCCTCGCCTTACTTTAAAGCCTTGTAAAGTGTGGACAGAGTGTAGCTTCAGTAGACTGGTTGAGAAAGGGAAATCTGAAACAGAGAAAATATTCATATAGGCGACTTTAAAAGTGGGAAATATGAAAAAAAGAAAACTAGAAAACTATTGAGAATATCCACAAGACACATTCTTTTACCACTATCTAAAAAAGAAACATAGAATAAAGAAACCCATGTGTTCCCAGGTTCAGCACCATGGAGAGCGTACAAGCGTTGCTCAGGTTCAGCACCATGGACAGAGCCAAGGCACCTAAAGGATCGCAAGACAAAGTTTGTTGGGTGTTAGGACAATTTCAGCACTATTGCTTTATTTCAACACATTAAACAATGAGATGTGTAACAGTCTGGCATTCAAAGTTAATCATCTTCACTGTCTGGATATTGATTGTTTTTCTGTGCTTAGCTTGGTTTTAGTGTAGTGGAACTGAGAGTTTTCTTTATGATGAACAAATGTAGATGCTTTCATTGTGGGATTATACGTGCTTCAGCATGAGCTTCCTGGCAGTCAGCTTTGAATCCCTCATTATTGATTAATATTAAGGAACTAATTTGTTGGCATGTCATGTGAAGAATAATAAGGAGCATCTACCAGATCGTAAAATTATATTCATGACTATTCTTTCTGATTGGTGAAAGTGCTTTGTCTTTTAAAACCATGATGATCCTGGTTGCTGTAGTGTCTGTACTGTACTCTATTTAAAAGAAAATGCAATATTTATTTTACTAAGGCTTCCACACCTGAGAGGCAGGGTACAAAAATAAAATAAAATAATAAAGGTATGCGGCTGGCGTGAGGCATCTGCTTGACATTTCAGGCACTTCCATTACAATTCAGCATTGTTGTAAAGTTATAAACATGGAGGATGTTGTAAATTTAAAAACTGTTTTTCACTCTTATTTGACATTGAGGGGCCTTTATTTGAGAATCATATGTAGAAGGCATGTATCGAGTGAAGAGCACAGCAACACTGGCTTCCTGCCCGTCAGTCATTGGCAAACGCTTCGATGCGCCTCACCTCTAATAAGAGAGACAAGACGAGTGTTTATGCAGCAAGCTTCCAGTAGTGTCAAGGAGGTTCTCTTTTTCTTTCTTGTAAATTATAAAATGAAAACAGAGGAAGGCTGCTAATGCTCATACTGCTGACAGGCTTTTGGAATTTAAAATCAGTCCAATGAAATTTTTGGCTCGAATTAATTTTCTCTTGATTGGTAGTCCTTTAAGTGAGAAGAAGTGGCTGTCATAAAAAAAGCTTCAACATTGCAAATTCATTTAAAACTTTTTCATAGTATTTAGACTCAACACATCCAGCGTCTCTGTACATAATACTTTGACAAAACCATTCATTCCTTGATGTGTGAGAAGAAAAGCCACATGTTCAGCGTCAAATTTACACTGAACGCATGAAATGTTTTTTTTTTTCTTTAACATTCCCTCAGTGATGAAGATATATCAGCTCAGTTTCTCTGAGGGATTAAACAACATTCAAAACCATGAAGTAAAAATGACCACTTAAGCATGATTTATGTGTAGATTTGTGGAAATCCAGCCTGCGTTAATGTTTTTGATGTTTTTGCATTCAGTCATCAGTGTAAGGTGCCCAATCACAGCTTTCCTGTTATTGATGCTTGCATTGATTTCTGTTCCATTCCCACTGTTGCAATGGAGTAGATGAGAGCCAGTGATTAGAATTGATCATCTACTGCCTGACGTATTCAGTTCCCTTTGACTGAACAGAGAAATCTACCTCTTGGGCTGTAGCCAGTGCCAATTATGAAAATTTGAAGTTCACATAGTAGATGTAAAACTGAGCAAGTTCCCCCTTTTTTTTTTTAAGCATTAAAAACACTTGTTTACTGTCTGGCTCTAAAAAGAGTTTGGCCTGTCTGCATATTTTCCCCTTCATAAGAACTCTGACTGGTGTGAATTTTATAACTCATCCACCTGGATGCTGCAGTGCGGGCTGTGGCTCATTTTACCGATAGCCGTCCCGATACATGAATGAATAAACTGGATGTTTCTGCCACGTCTGTGCTGTTGGTACCTGTTGAAGCCTTTTAATGTACTTATCTGTCTCATATTATAGTCAAAGAAATCTGAGCTTCAGTTTTACTCAATGAAAATTTATTATTTTATTAGTTTGCAAAAATGATCAGTAGGTCATCTGCATTGTGCCTATGCGTTTTGTAGATGCAGCATGACTTTTGTCTTCACAAAACAACATGTCAGGGGCAAAACTGCTAATTCAAAACTAGTGGGTGATCTCACAGTAGCACAGTCCATTTTATATAGTGCCTATGACAGAAAAGGCTTCCTTTCCATTTTTCAATTTAACAGCTAAACAGTAGGGGAAATATTAGGGCTACTGAAGATTAAAATAATAATAATAACATGAGTTATAACCCTGAATTTTAGAGATTCAAGTTGTAAACTTATGAAAATAATTACTTAAGAAAAAAAATTGAGTTTTTATTTTTCACTCAAGGATTCATATGCTGAACTTAGTAAATACGGCTTTTACTTAGTAACCTCCCAGTGACTGAACACAGAGAGCCAGACCCCTATTTCAATAAGGAGAGATCACGTGGAAGAATTGAACATTATTGATTGAGATAGAGGAATTAATGTATTTGGCGATTAGACTCCAATAACCCATCTTGGAAGAACAAAATTGCAATGTGCGTTTGCATACATAAGATTTTCTGGAGGAGGACAGACATTTGTTTAGAATTCTTAAAGATGTCGAAGCAAGCTCCTTTAAGTAATTACTTTGGTGTTCCTCCACCTCCAACGGATGCGCACATGCGGACCACTTATGTGCACCCCTGTATATAAACATCCATGACACCTTTCATGTTTCTACACCTTATAACGGCAATACAAAATGAAATATATTAATCACACGTTCTGTACATAAATATTCCGTACATAAATATCAATAGTGTGCTTTCCTAATCGTGTCTCCGTGGGAAAAAAAAAGAAAAAGAAAGAATTTAATTTAAGGGATCTCCAAAAGTTGATTCTGTTCATCTGGACGTAGCGTTTTGTGGGAGAAACGTTTCGTCACTCATTCACGTGACTTCTTCAGTCTCAGCTGACTGCAGGTTTCCCCAACCTTAGAAACAGTACATTTGCATAATGACTGAAACCAGCCCACTGAGGAACAATGGGCTGGGAGGTCAGTTCCTTAATCTTAATTATGCAAATTCTCATGACCATTGATCAACAACCACTGATCAATGGCCATGAGTACCATTCACAGAGAGTTGGGGAATGGCTGCAATCACAGCATTGTAATTTAAGGGAATTCCTGACTTATAAAATATATTCATCTAAGGAAAATGTAATATGCAACTATGTAAGCAACAAGTTAATGGGGAATATTTGTGCATTAATATAGTGTGGTAAAAACCAGCTACGTCAAATCTCCAAGTCAAAGCCCTATATTCCACATAAAGACCTTGAAAAGCTTATCCATGCCTTCATTACTTCGAGACTGGACTATTGCAATTCTCTGTACATGGACCTCCAATTCTCTCTCTCCTCCAGCATTTGCAATTAGTTCAAAATGCCGCAGCACGCCTCTTAACTGGTGCCCAGTTACCCAGCAGACCTTCTCGACGTGTATAGCCCCAAGAGAATGCTCAGATCCTCTAACCAACTGCTCTTAGTGCAACAAAGGCCCCGACGAAAGACTAGAGGGGACTGAGCTTTCGCACCCAAACTCTGGAATAATCTTCCTATCAATGTCCGCATATCAGATTCCATTCAGTCGTTTAAATCATGCTTAAAAACTCACCTGTTCCAGCTAGCTTTTGATGCAAATTAGTTTGGACTTCCACCTGGTCTCCAGTTGTGCTATGTAACTGTAACTATAATTGTTTTTAACTTGTTTTGTTGCCTTTGTTTTAATCTGCTTTGCTACCTTGTGTGAAGCACTTTGATGGACACTGTCCTTTTAAAATGTGCTATAGAAATAAAATATTGATTGATATTGATTTGCAATTTTTATGTAATTTAGGTATATGAATCTCTTTGTGGTGGTTTTTGTCAAAATGTATTTCCTCTGTAAAAAAAAAAAAAAAAAAAAAAATCATATCATGCTGCGAGAACATCAACATCAGAACAATAATGCTGTCTGATTTACTCACTTGTGCTGCGTTCATGTCATGTGGGATTGAAGTTAGAGATGGAAAAGCTTGTCATTTGCCACTTAGATGAATTTACAACATCAGGAAACTTAAGAGGTTTGTGCAGTTATAGATTTGGTAGTGTGAATGTTAAACAACACCCTGAATACGCAGGGAGGCGCATAAAGTGTTAATTTTGCATTTAATTCCCTTCATCAGGGATTTTAGTTAATATGAGCTGTCTTATTGTTTTTCTTTTTATGCATTTGATGTATTGGAGCTCAGAAAAATCTGAGTCATCGATCACGCTCGCTGTTGTGAATTAGGAAGCCAGTTTACTCCCACTTGACATAAAGTGCCATTATTTCTGTATCATGTGTACTGAAAGGCATGGACTGAGCGAAAAGGAGGGAGACAAACGGGTTAGGCTGCCAGCACATCATCATCCAACCCTAACATTTATCTTATTTTAACCTCTAATGGCACAGAAACTCCTTTACACTGTTGGAAACCGGCTGCAAACATTCATCTTGTCTTCTGTTTGTTTCTTGTAAACTTTTAATAGCTAAAGACAAATGGAACAAAAAACAAATAAGGGCAAAAGGAAGGAACAATATGTGTGTCTGTGCTCGGCGTCTGAGTGCTCCCTGTGGGCTGTTATGGCTTCACTGAAGTAGATAAAAATCAATACTCTAATCCCATTCAGGCTTTTCCCACATAAGTCTTGTTAGAGACGTTTGTAGCTGATATTTTCTTCCCCTTGTTGGTTTCTGTCTGCTTCACTTGTCGACTACACATCGCTTAAACCATCAGAATGAGATCAGAGTGTATTCAATACAAAAAGGGTGAGCCACATTCTCATTCATAACCAATCTGTCCCACGGATGTATTAGTTATAACAGGATATAAATGAACAACATTTACATTTATTGTTTTTTTTTCTTAGATGGATTTACCCAGGGAGCCGGACATAGAAGGCTTTTCTGGTGCTATGTCCTCATTTGCACTTTTTCATATCCACATTTTTGCATTTCTGCTTGACCCTCAGTCATGAAACCGTAAAGAGTAACAAAACATCATTTGGGAATTCTCAAACCACTACCCGGACCCAGGACTCATTTCCACAATTTATGTGTAGATTCAGTCACAGCTATAATATCTCAAACTGGTACAATTAAAGCCAACAGTCTTTCCACAGCTTTGCACCACCAAGGTTAAGGATTTCCACTTAAGGAGCATGCCTTACATTTGATTTACACTGAACAGAAAATTACTGACATGCTTACTGTGGGTCTTCTTCCCTTATTTTTATCTCTTAGTCAGTTCGTAACCTCTCAAACCCTTGCTTATTATTCGCTTGAAAATATCCCAGAATTTTGTCAATAACAACCGAAAGTAAAAATGTAAGGTAAAAAATGGACAACCTTGGGCTCTGTCACTGAAAGACACTTGGGGAAGCTGAGGCACACTGATGTGACTTAACCTAAAAATTCTCAACACTGACTCTGAAAACATTTTTTTTTTTTGCGATATGTTGATTTTTATTCCCTATAGATTTGGTTGTCAATGCAGTAATATGTAGCCTGTTCTTATTTACTAGTTTAGTAGTGAAGAGTGGGCAGGAAAGAGGGGAAGAGAGAGCGGGAGAGGGCATGTAGCAAAGGGCTGCTACATTTCAGCCATGTAACATGTGGTCTCCTGCTTCATCAGTGACCTAAACTGATACATGAGAACCTGAGTGGTTTTCAAGGAGAATGAGGCAAACTCTTCCAAACTGGGATGTAAGCAATATGTTTAAATGCAATATGAATGCAGTGTGAACGAATGCTCTGTGTTTGAACCGTCAGCCCTACTTTCACCGAGCGCTGAATAAGACTAATCACTTAATGCGACTGAAAGCTTTGGCTGCACCTGTTGTTCCGCACTTCAGCACTTTGTCTATGCTTTGTTGCGTAGCGTTGAATTTTCATTTTATTACTATGCTGAAAAAGTTTTATTCTGAAAAGAAACAAAAAAATCCACTGTTTGATTTAAAAACAAAATGGCCTTGAGATAACTGTACTCACCAGTGTGGCTAAATGCCTTTCAGCAGCACAGTGACAGCTCTTTCTATTAAACCAATTGATTTGCTCCTCTTAACCATACCGAGCATTGATCGCTGTAGTGAAGGAAGGAACAACCTGTCTCTGTGTTCTCTGCTCAAAAAAGAGAACCCAGCATGACTGTGGCCCTGCAAATCAGCCTAAGTCGATGCTTCTAATGGGGCAGATAGAGAGCATGTGGGATTAGGGAAGCCAGTGCAAATCACATCTGTTTCTTTAGTTAGTGGCAGCAAAGCTGAAAGGCAACATGCAAAGCAAAGTTACTCATCTGTAGTACGAGTTCTGCTGACGGGGTGATATTTAGGATGGTGTGGAATGGAGGACTGCAGGGTTGCCACTGCAGCTGATGGTCATCTAACGTTGAGCTTCATAACCAAAGACACAGAGGTTCAGTTTATTGTGACATTTTAATTGAACCTGAGCTCAGTCATTACTGCAGATGTGCTATGCATCCATGAAAATAATTTTCTTTCTTTATCAGTGTAACACTTCGCGTATTTCAGGAAAGTTGATGCATGTGTCATTCCTTATTTATTGCTAAATTATTGCTTGTTTCCTCTGTGATATGAAACATCACAGATTCCAGTTTGTAGTGAGAACGGAGTTACGGACTCACCTCAGTGATTATTTAAGCTTTAATGTAGTGGAAATTCTTCAGTTGTTGTTGAACATTCATTTGTTTTCTCACCTGGAGGCAAACATGCTCACCATTTTAGTGTACTTCTGAAGCTTAGTGCTGTTCTGTGCTTGGGGGCTGATACTGGGGCCTTTCTGCCAGCTTTGCCTCTGGCTATAGATGTGACAGGAAGCTGCTCTTTGAGCTTGCAGCACCAGAAATTCTGTGCGGTGACCATTAATCAGAATCAGAATCAGAATACTTTATTGATCCCTGGGGGAAATTATTTTTTGTTACAGTGCTCCATTTTAAACCAACATTAAGACAAGACAGACAATACGCTAACTAAGAATAGTACAATATATACATACATACATACATACATACATACATACATACATACATAAGTCACTTATAAATAAATATTTGGAAAAGAAACATGTGTAGTTGTACTGCTTCTTTGCTGCTTTCGTCTCCCTCAGACATTTTAATAAGGAGCTTATATGAACAGCTGATGTGAATTCACACAACAACCAGTGAAGGCTGCAATCCCAGCATTTCCAGCATATTATGCAGGGTGTATTTTTGTGGTATTTGTCTTGTAGTTTTTCAAAAACTAACGGGTTTTGAAATAACCGAAACCATTGGAAATAAATACAGTTTAGTTCATCCTGTTAAAAATAACAAACGACATTAAATTATCTTTTATTGTTTGTACCTTATATCACCCGGAGATGATGTTTCTTGTGATTTGGATTTACATATATAAAACTGAATTGATTACTCATTGAATTACTTTTAACCACTGTTTTGTAAAGTAGTGGTTAGCCTTGCCATCCCACTACACCAAGATCAAGGGTTTGAATCCAGAGCGGGCTAGTGGATACCTTTTTGTGTACAGTTTTTATATTCTTTCTGTGCCTATGTGGGTTCTCTCTAGTTATGTCTCATGTTAGGCCTCAGTTACACAGGCCTAGATGACCTGCTGGCAATCTCTGGTTGTTAGGGAAAAATGTGTCTAATCCTTGGTGAGTGATTGGTGGCTGTCCCTGGGTGGAACTGGTTACAAAAAGGGTGCTAGACCAAAAATGTTGTTGTGAAGTTGTCGCTAGCAGATTGTCAAAGTCACCTGTGGTTTGCATTGAAGTTGGTGAAACTTGAAAAAGTGTGATACAAACTGGGAAGAGAACATTTACCTTCAGAGTAATAGTGGTACCTTTTTGGTTCTAGTAGTAAGGCACCACTTTTACTTTGAAGGTGAACAGACTCCAGGTTCATAGGTTAACTTGTGGTTTTAAATTGGTTGTAGGTATAAATGTGAGTGTGAATGACTGTGTGTCTCTATGTGTTGGCCTTGGTTTCAGCTCCAGCTACCCTGCAGCCATGAAAGGGCCAAACGGCTAAGAAAAAATGACAAGACTGCAAAGCACCAGACTGATCACACTGAAGTCCCATTAATACAATAGAACCTCACAGTTAGAGTGACTTGTCTAGCTTAGTTCAGTGGATGGCAGCTACTGTAATGCATCTCGATTTATTTAGATTTTTGCTGATTCTGAAGTCGAAGAGCCAAAAAAACCTGCAGCGTTGATTTGGCCCAGAGTTCCATCTGCTTACAGCAGAATGGAAGCAAGCACTGGAACAAGCAAATACCTTTTAGCAGTAGTTTATGCATAAAATATATTAACTTGCTCAGTAGTATTAAGAGCAGTTTAAAATCAGATATCTGAAATGTTTACCAGCTGGATCTGTCAGCAGCTTACATTAACATCCTTTAAGCTGTGTGGGGAAAACACTGCATTCAGCTCTTTGGTGATATCAGAACAGTTTTAAACTGTTTCTTAATGAGGACTATGGAAGTTCTTTTTCTGTGTACAAATATCCAGCTGACGTTGTATCTTAGTTTGAATCTCCTAGTGTGTCCTTTTTCTGTTCTTTGTTGCATTGTAATATGAAACATGAGCCGATACAAACTCTACACACTGAAATAAGTAGTAGACAATACAGGCAGACTCCTGTGGTGATTGGAAATGTAATTCTACAATGAGTCTGTTGTTTTAAGGCTTTCTTACAGCCTACAGTATGTCCATTTAGCCACGATAATATTTGTGAGATAAGGCTCTGATAATGAGAAAAATAACTGTTCTTTGCAAACGAAGCCATCGACTGAAGCACTTTTTGAAAGAGTAAAGTAAGTCCCTGCCAATTTTTCCATGTTACTTTTGGGAAAAACAACAAACCTTTGTCTACATTCCACATATTTTCATCTTTGATTTCTCTCTGATTTGACCAAAGAAAGGAGCACAAGACTTTATTTGGTCTTCATGTTGCTTGGTGGGAGCAGCAGGCGGTCCAAAAAAATTCTGTAAGACCAGTGTTTGCGTCGTAATCCATCAATATCTGAGCAGAAAGTTTGAAACCACAGGAAGCAGAGAACTCCAGGAGTTCTGGCCTCTCTGTGGTCCTCTGCCTGCTCTCTCCATCTCAGCAGGACTTTGGATAATGACTCCTTTTGGGAGATAATGGACTGTGCAGTGGCCTTGCTGAGCTCCTCTGCAAGGGGAGTTTGGAGTGCCTCGCTGCAGGGATCACTGTCGGGAGGTCCTCTGCCTCAAGCTCATGTCTAGCTCAGATGAGACAGAGAGCAGAAGCCTAGAAGGATTTGCATGTGAGTCACAATGAGGTTAATCAGCCAGAAGCATAGTCTAGATCTTTTGCAACTTACCTGAAATAGCAGAGTACGATTTTGTAACTATGGCTCTCAGGACTCAAGTAACATAACAGTATTACTCAGTGGATACCTGAAGTGTTGCTCAAAGTGTTGTTTAAAAGCTGTGAGTTTTGTAGAGTGTGTTAGCTGGCAAAGAAAAAAAACAAGCACAAAGATACTTTATACACAGAATCACGACCCATTAATTACCTTTGGTACTTCTGATTGTACAGTTCTACGATTGTAAGATGGAAATGGATTTTTAAGTGAATAGAGAAGTTGCGCTTTCTTAGAAGATGGAAAAAGTGATTTTGACCCTCTAGCTCAGATCAACTTGTCTGTCAAATGCCTAAATATGATGGAGGAGAAGAAGAGGGTAAAGCAAAACATGAAAAGCAGGTAATTGTATCACATGAGGGGAGTATTGACCTCGCACATTGAATTGCCAGCACTGTTTTTTATCAGATGCACTGCTCAGCTGGTAATACTTTATTTTTCTTAATGCCAGACAAAAGCAGTCCGATAGCGTTTATCTGTCTTTCATTTTCCCGCTGACTGTTTGTTTAGAACAGATCAGAAAGTGGTAGAAAATCAGCAAACAATCTGTTTTCAAGTTGGAGGAAGAACATTTTTTGAGCAAGTCCAAGAGACTCTGGTAATGATGGTAATCTTGAGCCATCTTATGAAAAAGGAAGCATAAAGCTTATAATAAAACTAGGAACCACTTTTGATATTTATAATCTTTATTACTAGAGGGACATGAAAATACCTGAAAGCCTGAATATAGCCTGAAGTTTGTGACATTGGAGGAGGCCATTTTTGTCATGGTCCTGGGTCGTTGACCCAGCGTTTTGTGTTTTGTGATTGTTTTCCTCTGTTCTAGTTATTCTGTGCCCTCCCCCCTTGTGTCTGGTTCGGGTTCTAGATTTCCTGTTTTGTTCTGAAAGTCTGTGTCTGTTGTCATTGTGTTCAGCTTGTCTCCTCCGGTCCTCATGTGTATTAGGTTCAGCTGTTCTTCCCTCCTGTGTGTGATTACCTGATTACCTTGTGTGTATGTATATTTAGTGGGTGTCGGTCTGTGTTCATTGTCGGCTCGTCTGCATTTATCCGTGTATCGCTGTGTTCTATGGTGTTCCTGTCTCTGCGTCTCTCTGCCCATCGCCCCTTTTGTATGGTCTCAGGTTTGTCAGTTAGTTCTCCCAGTTTAGGTTTCTTCAGTTGTTTTGTCATACCTCACTGCCTGTTTCTGCCACTACCACTTTGTAAATAAACATCATCAAAACTGAAAATGGTAACAATATAAATTGCCCTCTGGGAGGAAGTCGGTTATATTTTTTTGGATAGATAGCAACTACAGCATGAAAACATTCATCTTGCACCTAATATTTGCTGCTTACAAAGTATTTTTCCCATGTTTGTGGGTAAACATTATTCAAGTTCATAATTTCTTAATATTCCTCTAAACTGTATGCATTTGTGACAGGGAACAAAGATGGAGGAAGCTGGTTCTGAGTCATTCAAACACAGTCACAGAGTTAAGTGTCTCTGATGGTGAAGTCAGACAAAAACTCACTTCCCTTCCATTTCTATGTTTAGCGGGGCTAGACATACGCTTGGAGTTGTATATTGATTTGCCTCCTTCCTGTGCTTTTTGTGCAGCTGGGTTTGATCGCAGGGCTCTCCAGTGTCTAGCCAGAGGTAGGAAGGTGAGATTGAGGTCTCGCTCAGGGACTGCTTGTTTATGTTCTTGTTTTATATAATAACAAAATAACCAGCTGCAGGAAGACCTTTAAAGCTATACTTTTTGATACTGGTTTCTCCTAAACATAGTAGCTGGAAGTCGTTATGTTGTCTTTTACAACTGAGATGTATTATATGTATGTTTGCCTTTCTAACTAATTTAAACAATAAAGCACAATGTATATTTCCAAAACGAATGAATGCTATCATGAAGTATGAAATATATTTCAGAATGCTTGTTCAGGACAAATACATCCACTGTGGGAACCAGACTGTGAATTTTTAAGAGTAAATAAAGTAAAATAAGTGGCTGTTGGGTGTTGTGGACGTTTTCCATTAAATAAAGCCTGCAGACGAGCGGTGAGCAGTAGCTAAGACTCATTAATCAAAACACAAAGAAGAGAAAAACCAAGCTTGGTGGAGAGCCTGCATGACCGCGGGGCAGACGGTCAGCAGAGTCTTCCTGAGCCTAACATGGTTCTCAGTTAAATACCTTCTCCAGGAACAAAAGGCAGTACACAGCTGTTTCACACCTTAAGGTTCACACTCCCTTGCTACCTCCCAGAGTCCTCAAAGAGACAAAAGACTCTTCCTGGGGAGTGGTCTGCTTCCCCCAACTTCCTTACTACACCCCCACCATTTGTCTTGCAGTATGAGTGTGAAATATGTTTAAATCCAGTAGCACCAAGGCATCATACAATAAAATAATGTGATTAATACATAAATAAAATAAATTCCTATACATGGGCTTTAGAAAACTTACCTCCAGCAAACCAGACTATGTTTCTCTAGACTGAATGCCTATCATTTGTTAACTTCTGGTACAGTCACTGTATATGTGGCTTAAGTCTTCATGTTCTGTGTGCTGATCATTGTTGACAAATATATAACTTAAATCAAAAAAAGAAAAATCATCATCAGATTATATGGATTAGTTTGCGTTTCAACACTTTTATTTATTTATTCCCGCTCAGGCCGACATTCCAATATTTAACCAAGCTCACAGCTTCCAATACCAAAACTCTTACCCCTTTTCCTGCTGATTCGGTTTCAGTAGACATGTTCTTTATGTTCTTACACAGATCTCTGTAGTGATGTAGTGTGTCTGTCTGACTAACACATTGATTAGTTATCATCCTACAACACTGGCCAGCAGCAGTGATGATGGTGAACTTCTGCCCTGGACATTCAACTTTAGATCCATTTATTTTCAGCACAGATTTCTATTTAAAGCAAACTTGGAAACACGAGAGACACAGTCAACAGCCAGAGAAGTAGTTTTCAATTACATTAGGCATTTTTTCAATGGTGCGACAAAAAAAATATCTTAGGTCGCACCAGTGCCACCAACTGTTTGAGTAACGAAAAAAAAGTCTCTGCAACTCTCAAAGTCTCCGTGTGGTCAACAACAGCCACACATTATGCCCCTATTGTGGTGTAAACCAATCAGAGATAATCAGGGGCGGGACCTCTCTGATTGGTCATGGTCCAGATATTCATGTAGTGCGTCTGTACATTTGAAAGTGCAGGCGGATAGAGAATTCAAATTCAAATTCAAATTTTATTTGTCACACACACGCAACCATACACAGTATGACATGGGGGTGAGTAGCTTGAATAAAGCGATATCGATTCATTAAATCCTGAATCGACTTTTAAATATAAATGTATTTTGCCAGAATCTCAGGTTAAAGCTCATAAAACAATTTCAACGACCACCAAACCGCAAATGAGAGCAGATAAATGGATTCCACACAAAGATGTAAACACAGAGCGTGGACCTGATGCATCGGAATCAGCTTTCTCACTCAACGGCACGTAGACGGACACGGTGTCGGGGCTGAAAGCTGACAGCTCACTGATTCTGATGCACCAGGTCCGCGCTGTGTGTACGTCTTTTTTGCGTTAGATTCTGCGCTGCAGGTTTTGTCTCTCTCCAACCAAAATTCACTGAACCACCAGCAAAAGAAGCAGCAAACTACGCATCTCAAACCTCTGTTTTCTGCATTATTCATTCGCTTATAACCCACCAGTCTACCGCTGTTTACAGCGCGGTCAGCCGCTGTCCTTTTTTTTAATTTTTATTTTTTAATTTTTTTCTTAAATGACCTCGGACAAAGCCTAATTTCTGCTGTTCAATACTGAAGAAAACCTTTTAAAATTATGCAAAATTGCAGAATATTTTGAAGGTTATCTGTTATATAAAAAGCCAGGCCAGGAAAATCTCCTTCATGTTTTTCTGTGTTTTATTCTCAGTTACTTTGACACAAAGCATCTGCTGTGATGCTCACAATTCTGATGAAGTCTCACAAGTGTCAGTACTGTTAAATGATCAGAATTATAATATTTCTGACTGTCTGAGGCAAAATTGAATCAAATCGGGACCTTGTGAATCAGAATCGAATGGATTATAGAAATCAGTGATGACACCCAGCCCTAGTGAGTAGCCTAGGCCCGACATAAGTGGATGTAGCTATGGGTAATGAGAAAAGATGAAAAGAACCATTGATAAGTTTTTCATTAAGGCCTGATCCGTCCGAAATTCATAGCCAGTGCTCTGACACGGAGCCATCAGTCTTTGAACGCTTAAAAAGGACAGTGTATCCAGAAAACATATTATATGTCGTGATAAATGCACTGCCCAAGTGTCCCCTCTCTCCACTGCCTTTCAGCGGCAGGCAGCAGCAAACAGGTCGTCAGAGGAGGCTGAGATGATGATTACGTTTAACATTGTCTACAATATTGCCAAAGCACTTTAAGCACAAGCACAAGATTGTTAGTTAATCATTGTCTGTACGGACAGCAATTTTCCGCCCCCAAAGAAGTGCACATGTAAAACTGCGATGTTAAGCGATGCGGTTGAAAGATTTGGGTGCGTCTAACTTTTGTGCTGGTGCGCCTGCAGCTGTGTCAGAAAGTTAGTGTAGAGCCCTGTTAGGGAACTGAAATGAACTTAAATCTGTAATAAAATTTGCCAGCTGCAGCTACAATTTCAAAATGTGTTGTTTGTTCTGAAAACCTGTCCGATATAATCTGTTGGAAATTATTTATCTGGAGTTCAGGGAGATATTGCCAATTCTTAGCAAGGTCTAACTGCCAAGCTCTTAAAAAGCCATTAGAAATAACAGTGGTTTTAAGATAGTGGTGGTGATACTGTATTTTTTATTTTATTTTTTAGACACAGACAGCAAACCTGTGTTTGTGTTCAAACCTATGGTGAGTTTAGAATCACTAATAAACGCAGCCCCTACGTATGTCTTTGGACTGTGTCAGGAAGGCAGAGAACCCACGCAGACACAGGGAGAACATGCGAGACTAATTCTAAGCATCTGGACTGTCACTGTCAAGATGTCACATGTTCTGCAAAGACTCACCTAAGCATGTTTTATATTCTTCTGGTGAAGTTGTGTGGCACAGGGCCGAAACATTTCTGCAGAGAAACACGTGACAGAACAAAATGCCACTGATGGTCTGAAGTGAGGTCGCATGTACTTTCTAAACTTTCTATTAAAACACAGTGGAAAACTTTGCGAATCAAAAGGTCTGGCACAAGAGATTTGAATGTCAAGGTTCATTTTATTATTATTTTTATCAGCTGTAACGGTTGTTGCTCTGAATGCTGTCTTCCTCAAGAGCACCGTGGTAGGTCTTATCTGAATAAACCTCACGGGTATTGTTTGTATTACTTTCAGTATGCCAGTTTCTATATCAGTACATATTCTGGGCTGTTATGTCGTATGACTGCAGAGAAGAGGGTAAAATTAATGTCGGCACTGTTTCTTGGCAGAAGTGGACATTAAATCAAAACATTGTACCAAATTTGATTTTCTTTTTTTAAAGGGCAAATACAAAGAACCCTGTTGTTGTTTACATTATAATGTAATATTGGCTCTCTCACCAGAAAGCTGTCAAGAAAGTAAGAACAGCTTGACTGGAGTCTTGTGTTGTACGCGTGGTGGTTAGTTTAAATAAATCCTGATTTAAAAACATCTAAAATGTATGCATACAATGACAGTTTCAACGTCCTCGAGTGGAAGTTTGCTTCTGTTAGCTGTCATGTTGGTCATTTGGTCATTCTTTTACAGTCTCTTATTTTCCACTCAGTCACCACATTTATGTCATAGGACACTTCAGCCCATTTGTAATGGTGACCTCAGACACGAGACTCAAATAGACTGGATTATCAGTTTAATAGAGAGATTCTGAGGTCACTCTGGGTAGCTGGTCTGACTCTGGAAGAGAGGAGAGAGCTATTAGTACAAGAAGTCCAAACAGGGAGATTCTACAAGGAAAGTCCAGTTGGTGAGTGAGAGTGCGGTGAGGGAGAGGTCACTGACTTGTTTTTCCACACATTAGGAGTACATTAGAGGGTCACCATAATCCATGTTTCAGCCACAGGATCTCACATTAGAAATAGAGGAAGACACGGGAGTTAACACAGGCAGTTAGAACGTTCTCAGAGAAATATAAAGCTCAGGTCCTTCTGGACTCGGGCAGAAACTGCAAAATGACAACAAACCAGTGCAGGACTAGGAGAGGTTTTTTTTTAAAATAAAGTAACCAGTGATGAGAAAAGGTTGGAACATTGTCTAAAGTTGTTCTGCTGCATAAATCAAATGGACTTTGTGCTAAGGAGCTGGCAGGTCAAAGCCAGTTTCCTTTCTGGTTTGACTGAGTTAAACTGTTCTGACATGCACCCCCACTGGGTAATGTCTAAATAAGTGCAAGGCTGCATTGCATGTGTGGTAATGACTTAACTGTGTTTGGGAAGCATACAGCACTGTTTGAAGTGCTGTATGTAAGAGATACACGATGAAGAGAGCAGTGCAGTATGTGAAATACAGTGGGGCAAAAAAGTATTTAGTCAGCCACCGATTGTGCAAGTTCCCCCACCTAAAATGATGACAGAGGTCAGTAATTTGCACCAGAGGTACACTTCAACTGTGAGAGACAGAATGTGAAAACAAAATCCATGAATTCACATAGTAGGATTTGTAAAGAATTTATTCGTAAATTAGGGTGGAAAATAAGTATTTGGTCACCTCAAACAAGGAAAATCTCTGGCTCTCACAGACCTGTAACGTCTTCTGTAAGAAGCTTTTCTGTTACCTGTATGAATGGCACCTGTTTGAACTCATCATCTGTATAAAAGACACCTGTCCACAGCCTCAAACAGTCAGACTCCAAACTCCGCCATGGCCAAGACCAAAGAGCTTCCGAAGGACACCAGGAAAAGTATTGTAGACCTGCACCAGACTGGGAAGAGTGAATCTACAATAGGCAAGCAGCTTGGTGTGAAAAAAATCAACTGTGGGAGCAATCATCAGAAAATGGAAGACATACAAGACCACTGATAATCTCCCTCGATCTGGGGCTCCACGCAAGATCTCATCCCTTGGGGTCAAAATGATCATGAGAACGGTGAGCAAAGATCCCAGAACCACACGGGGGGACCTGGTGAATGACCTGCAGAGAGCTGGGACCAAAGTAACAAAGGTCACCATCAGTAACACACTACAACGGCAGGGAATCAAATCCCGCAGTGCCAGACGTGTTCCGCTGCTGAAGCCAGTGCATGTCCAGGCCCGTCTGAAGTTTGCCAGAGAGCACATGGATGATACAGCAGAGGATTGGGAGAATGTCATGTGGTCAGATGAAACCAAAGTAGAACTTTTTGGTATAAACTCAACTCGTTGTGTTTGGAGGAAGAAGAATACTGAGTTGCATCCCAAGAACACCACACCTACTGTGAAGCATGGGGGTGGAAACATCATGCTATGGGGCTGTTTTTCTGCCAAGGGGACAGGACGACTGATCCGTGTTAAGGACAGAATGAATGGGGCCATGTATCGTGAGATTTTGAGCCAAAACCTCCTTCCATCAGTGAGAACTTTGAAGATGAAATGAGGCTGGGTCTTCCAACATGACAATGATCCAAAACACACCGCCCGGGCAACAAAGGAGTGGCTCCGTAAGAAGCATTTGAAAGTCCTGGAGTGGCCTAGCCAGTCTCCAGACCTCAACCCCATAGAAAATCTGTGGCGGGAGTTGAAAGTCCGTGTTGCTCGGCGACAGCCCCAAAACATCACTGCTCTCGAGAAGATCTGCATGGAGGAATGGGCCAAAATACCAGCTACTGTGTGTGCAAACCTGGTAAAGACCTATAGTAAACGTTTGACCTCTGTTATTGCCAACAAAGGTTATGTTACAAAGTATTGAGTTGTATTTTTGTTATTGACCAAATACTTATTTTCCACCCTGATTTACGAATAAATTCTTTACAAATCCTACCATGTGGATTCATGGATTTTTTTTTCACATTCTGTCTCTCACAGTTGAAGTGTACCTCTGGTGCAAATTACTGACCTCTGTCATCATTTTAGGTGGGGGAACTTGCACAATCGGTGGCTGACTAAATACTTTTTTGCCCCACTGTAGCTTACTTTCTTCCCCTCTCTTAACAAAAATGTGAATTTTGGCCTAAAAAGAACAGTTTTTTTTTACTTGGCTACGTGTTAGTGCTATGGTTAATCCAGTGGTCGATTGCTACTTTATACTGCACCTTGAATAATTATGTGTTAGAAAGTGCAGAAAAGTATTTGTGCCAGTGTGAACCTCATCTCTGTGATAGCCATCAGAAACAGTAGCAGCAGCACACACAGCAGGGAGGCAGCGAAAACTCGGAGAAGAATAAAGACAGCTGTGTTTACTGTTTTTCTTTTTGAACAGAGCTACTTATAGCAGCTTGTATGAGACGGCTGCAGTTGATGCGTTTGATGCTAAAAAATACAACTGAACTGAATCTTTTTCAACTGTTGGCGTGGGCAAGCAAAGGTCAGAAATCCCTGTGGGTTGTGTTTAGTTACTTAGCAGCAGGTGAGGCGCTGTGAGACACAAGAGAGTTCTGGTTGGGTTTACTTGAATCTTTAGAAAACAGCTACATGTCTGATTTCAGTGTGTTGTGACTGGACGTTGTGTTGTCATAAATATAAGGATTAAAAAAATGTAATTTAGGAGCCTTGGGATGAATAAAGCTCAGAAACTGGTTGGTTTTGGTGAAGAAGGATTTAATTTTGTAGTTGGCAATAAAAATATTGATGATACATCAAGCATTGTAACCGTATTCTATCAGAATTATTATATATAGTTATAAATTGTGACTTAATTGTTTTTAATTGACTTTTAATTGTAAAGATTAATGTACGTACTTTGCTATTGTAGAATGATACAACCTATTTAATTGTAGCGTGTTGCATTTGTTGTAAAACCTTCAGCGGTAATTGTTTGGCACAGACCATCCAAATGTGAATCTTGCTGGTAGCATGAAAAAAAGACAGATTTTTCTGAAATCAGCCTTAATAAGAGTTCAAAAACCAAGGCAATAAAATCCAAAAACCAGCAGACAAAATCAGGGTTTAAACACATATTGACGGCTAATCACAGATATCAGGGAAATGCTGGTAAAACTAGATACATGTGACACTAATTAAGGATGAAGAAAAAGTAGAACATAAGTAAACTAAATGCACAACGCTGGGGATGGAGAGCTACAAAATAAATCTGCAAGTAATTCAACAGGGACACATCTAACACAGAGATGGACACATAACAACAAGAAACAAGAAGACTCTAAAGAGACTAAGCTAATAAATACAAGAACATGAGTGAACTTAACAAAAAAACCCTAAACAACAGAACTTAGAATGTAAAAATAACAAAATTCCATCTCCAACAGTAATCAAAACTAAAACAGGAAGGAGGAGAGTTGAAGAGGCAGGTTCAGAGAGGTGACTCAGCCACAGGACAGTGCAAACAAGCAGTTCAAGGTGTCAACCAGGGGGACAGGAAGAGCAGGGGATCGACCTATATGAAGGGCAGTTCAGAGGGTCGACCTGGGGGCAATTTCTCAGAATATATGCTGCTGGCATACGTCACTGGAGGTGGCAGAGACCTTCTGAACAGCCGGCTGGTGACAAAGCAGATAGGCCAATGATGTTAAAGTTGGCACTCAGGCTTAGATAACATTGGATGCCCTAGACTCAATGGGATAGCAGCAGTCGAGTCTTACCGACAAAGATAGAAGGATCCATGAAAGCAAAGCGGTACCCTCTGGCTCAAGCAAATTGGGACCCTTGACTGACTTTCTCGGAACACCAACTCAGAAAATTCAGATTTATTAGGTGGCTTTGGACTGTCCGGTACTATTTAGATTCTGTCATGATGGCAAGAGAGAATCTAAACAGTAAGGGCTCCCCTTTTCTCTGACCTGTAATGTTCAGTACCCGCATGGTCCCTTTGGTTGTCAGATATACAGCAGACGGTAGGAAGAAAGAGTCGACTAAGCTGTCACGATGCATGTTGCCCAAAAGCAAGATGCAGAAACAGAGGACTTTATTTAGGTTAATACAGAAAGTTAAAATGAGGATATATTAACGGATTGTGACAAAGGGAAGACTGCAAACACTATGAGAACCGATTAAGGATGGCTAACAGGCGAGAAATGAGATGCAGGTGGAAGTAATTACACAGGTGAAAACAATCAAGAAAAGAAGGACAGACAGGAAGTAAAACTGACATGATAAATGACAGAAATGGTATTTAAAGTAAAGCTGCAAAAATGAAAAAGAAAAAAGCACAACACAGAAAAAGAAGACGTCACAGACACTGACAGAAATAAACTCAAGACAAGATGTTAAAGTCAATGAAACATAATTCAAAACTCTAACACTAAAAAATTAAAACAAGAATAAAAACTCACTAATGTAAAACAAGAATTAGAAGTGAACCGGTATAACGAGAATTGAAGCTTAATATACTAGGATGAAAATGAATGCTAAACAGGAAACCATAATTAACAAACATCAAAACATGATGAAATCAACAGTAAAACCAATTAGAGATCAAAACTTAATAATAGACAGTTGCAAAATATGATTGCGACCTTGTCATTAGCAGGTTACATGTGTATTACCACAGGCCAGAGGAAAAAAATCCCTACAAACTATCAGGGGAAATTAATTTTAATGCAGTTGACTTCTAAAGGTACATTATTTTCATTTTCTGGCTTGTCTCCAGCAGCTCATGCAAGAATATTCTGTACTCATTGCAGTCTGGTATTTGCAGCTGGGTGGGCGCATCATCATCATCATCATCATCATATACAGAATGATGGTGATTTCCAACTGAACCATATTCAATTGAAATGAAATAAATTGAAATGTGTGCACCTTTATTGTGGGAAGGCAATGGATATTCCACTAGAAAGCTGGGTTAATGTGGTGTCCAGTTCCATTTCCTGCATTATTGTGTTGAGTGATTACGACAGCTTTTCTGGGATTTAAATTCCCTCGGCTGTTCGTTCTTTGCGTGGTCCTCTGCATCTGCTTCTGGAGTGCACGTGCAGGTGTGAGAAAGCGGTAGATATGGGAAGAAATGGAGCAAGAAGAAATAGATTTTTTTTTTTCTTTTTTAAATTCCTTTCTGTCTTTTTGTTTATCTCAATCAGCTTCTCACCCACATCTTGTCTCTTATTTTGCATGTGTTTATGTGGTGTGCCTGGGCTGAGGCTGAGAAAAACAGCATAACACCTAGGCAAAGTCACACTAAGATTCTTGCAGAGACTCAGATTACAAAAGTTTCTCATTCTCCTTGTCTTGTTTTTCAAGGTCTTGTTAGAGCAGAAAGCCCCAGTGGAATATCACGCCGACGTGTGCTGAAATTTTAATCAAAAGGAAATGGGGCAGCGCAGTGTCGCTTCCTTTCAGTGGGAAACACACAGATGGACTCTAACTGCCTGTCAGGTCCTGGCACGACACACTGGGAGAAAATATGAACCAAAAAAGAGGAATGAAGATGGAGTTTGAGACAATTAGAAAAGTTAATGCGAGGTTTTAGCTGGCAGCTCCAAATCGATGCTAAATAAATTAATTTAGTGATGTGCTCCATCATTATGTTACGTTTCGGTGTTGTCAGTGTGTTGTTTTTGGCGTGACTGTTATGTGTTTCCTGTTTTACTTTGAAAGTCTGTGTTATCTTAGTCTTTTCGGTTTACGTTTCCCTGTCTCGTCAGTTCTGAGTTGCCCCAGCTGTGTTTCCCTCTTGTTGTCCATTTTCCTGATTGCTCCCTCTAGGTATTTAAACCCTGTGTTTCAGTGTGTCATGGTCGCGATCTCCCCCGTGTTGTAAATAGTTTGGTGTTTTATTGTAAATAAATAGTTTGTTGTAAATAGATTTGTCGATACTTTCGTTTCGGGATTTTGGTGGTGAGCTTTAGTGGGGTTTTTTGTGTGTGGTTTTTTTTCTTTATTTTTACTTTTTTCGTGTTGCACTCCGGTTGCCTAGGCCGGGGTGTAACAATTAACTTCAGCTGGAAGGAGGCGATGGTGTCTTTAATTCAACAACCTCATTGCAAAAACAATCAGGTTGCGGGTTTTTCAACAGTGATTCCACCAGACATTGCCAGATTCAACTATGGCTAAGACCATCTTCATTAGCATGATTTGGACCTATATTTTCATCACGAGTAGGGCTGCACGATTTTGCATAAAATGAGAATCACGATTTTTTTTTTGGCTTAGAATTGAGATCACGATTCTCTCACGATTTTCTTTTCCAGTATAAATATTTATAGCGCTTATTAACTGCACATCAACTTCGTAACAGTTGAAACTGAACATAAAAACAATAAATGTCTCACGTTTTGTTGTTGCCGCAAAATGTTGTACTGCTTGAAATTCCGTCTCCACTGTTGTTCGACACTGCGTGTATAGAGCAGGTAGTGCAACAATAGAAAAATAGTCGTGGGACGGCACTGTGTAGCGTTTGTCTAGGATGTTGATCATTTTCCTAAATCCCTCGTTTTGCACAGTGTTGATGGGAGCCATATCTTTGGTCAGGTAAGTGATAGCCTCCGTAATTTCTTTGTGCCTGCGGGAGTTCGACGGGTATAGGGAAGCGCTGTATAAGGTTCCCGTTATTGATGTTTGGGTGGTTGACCGGGACGGATTTTCTCCTGTCACTTTCTCGTCTTCCCTGACGTGCTCTCCGTTGTTTTTCCCCTGCTAATTTTAGCATCACACAGCACAGCTTCTGTATCACGTGGTATAAGGCTCCGCCCTTTTCATTTGTTGAGCAGGAAGAGTGAGCGCTTGTTTTCATGCAGATTACGTCCCGGATCAAAATGCGGTACAGTCGTCGTTTTTTTTCTTTTTCTTTTTTTTTTTTTTAAATCGTTGTCATTTGGAAATGAGATCGCACATAAGTATGAATCGAGATCGCGATTTTCTAACGATTAATCGTGCAGCCCTAATCACAAGTATTAAATTTAAGAGAGAATACAGTTTACTGGGAACTATCATGCTTCAAATATTTACTGTCTCAAATAATGCTTGAAGGACAAGGCAGTGTTTAACAGTAGCTCCAGTAGTTTTCTTTGGTTTGGCAGGTTTCTCTTTAGCTTGTGTTTAGCTTTTTCTGTATTATTGTTGGTTGGCCGAATTCTGGCTTTAGCAGCACGTTTCACTTTGCCTGCAATTTGCGGTTCTATTTGCATTCACACTTAAATCTCAGCTGTACATTCACTGAATGCTTAATTAGGCATTGCAGATGGGTTGGTCACATCTCATAATGTGCAGTCTGATATAACATTGCTACAAACCACACCCTCAATAAAAAAAACTAAGGAAACAGGTATTATAAAAAAATGAATACCTCTCTAACAGTGTCACTAAAAACCATAGTTTATTATCATTGTAAAAGCACATGAAATGACTGAGCTGTTGCATTAAATTGAAGCTTTACAGTCATTTAATTTTAGAACTGAAGAGTTCAGCTGTCAAGTCTGTACACAAATAAAGGAATTGGTAATCTTGTGGTCGATATTTAGTCTCGTTGGTCTAATGTATGAGACCCCTTCTTGTGTATTTCACAGAATGTCATATGTTAACAGTATTTTCACTCCCACTCATAATTCCTTTAACTTCTTGAGAAAAAGTTGAGATTAGTCTCTCGTCGTTAGTGTGTAAACTTTGATAAAATGACGTTTTGGAAGAGACAGATGCCTCTCACTAATGCCATAACCTTATGCGTCCAGCTCAGCCGCCAACGGACACCTTGTGGGTGAATGACTCATGCGACCGGCTTTGAGAAAACAGCCCTAATTGATGCCCGAGGAAAGAGAACAGTTGAAAACAGTTAACTTGAAAACCTTCCCTGAGGTTTTTCCACCTGTCATCACCACAAGTTGGAGAACTTCAGTGACAATAAATGATAAATAAGCTTTTATGTAGTGCTTTTCTAGTCTAATCGACCACTCAATGTGCATGACACTACAAGCCATATTTAGATGGAAATTCATACACTCAATTCATACAATATTGCATTAAGGGCAGTCTTTGGCTTTCAGTACCTTGCCCAAGGACACTTTGATACGTTGGCTGTAGAAGCCAGGACTCAAACCACTGGCCTTTCAATTAGTAGATGACCCGATTTTTCCCTGTCTCACAGCCGGCCAAGTTCAACTCCTAATCAGGTTCCCAGCGCCAAGAGCATGAATCATAATGATTTTGGTAACTAATTTTTTTCCCCTAACAATCTGAGTCTGGCATTAAGGATGATCAAACATGTATTTGGGGTCAGAGAGTCATATTTAGTCATGACCTTTGTAATCATCTGGGCTTTTGTCTAAATTGGTCCATCCACTGTGATTATATACTTTGTTTAAAAATGGTGTTGTAAAATTGCATACTATATTACATTTTTGGGATAAATTATTAAAGTATACTTACTGAAATACAGAGGATATTGGCTGATTGGCTGACTGTGTTAACACTGAGCAGAAGAGCAAAGAGGAAATAAACGAACAGCTGTACATTCATCATCGTTGTTTGTCTGACTCTGCTGTGGTATCAGCTAACAGCCTGGTTAATAATACTCCATGCAGTCAGACTTATCATTTGTATTAACAACAATTCACTAATTGCATCCTCCCACGGAGCTAATTGATTAACCATTGTGCTGTGATCCTGTAATATCTCGAGACACTGAGAAGTCATTTCTAACGCGGGAAGAATTTTGTAAATGGCTGTTCTTTGCATTTTAATTCTGTGTAGAAAATAATGGCTTATGGTGATAAGAGTGTGCGTGTGTGATGACAGGAAAACTGAATGTCATTTTCTGTGTTATACAAATAAAAAGCACATCCCCCTCCCCCTCCTCTTTTTATAAAGCCCCAGCTGTCAGCAGTTGTCTTTCCTTTAAGAAGGAAAGACAACAGGAAGGCTGGCGAGATATAAAAAGCGTGAATTAACCATATATTGTATTTAAGCAGTTTTTGATACCAATATTACTGTTTAACATCCAATAAAGTGAACATCCTTTGCACTCTTCCTCTAATATCAGTTACACTGCGTCTATATTTAAGAAAGCACTCGGTTTTCTATGGAAACATATCAACATAATGACAACAATAAAATGCTTCAGCAAGCTTTCTTGAATGACGTTCATTTGGAATACTTGTGTAATGATTTTGAGGAAAGATCCATCATTGGAGCCATTTGTAAGTGATAAAAACTTGACATCCACATGGTAAGTTTAGCTGAAAAGTTGTGACGCAAGTCTTAAAGGCTTTTATGTTTTTTTGTACCACTGCAGTGGTTGAACCAGCTGCGTAAGGTCACTCAGGTGGGACTTGACGGTGTGCGGCGGATCGACTGGCACGACTACGAGGCAATAAGGAGAGATGCTGCACGCATGGGTAGGTACAAACTTTTTGCTGATGCTGCTGTTTTTCAGAACATCTGCTCTGTTTTAGCAGAAGGCCACACACACATACACTAAAACTCTAAAGTTGTGCTGCTTTTCTCTTAATTCCCTCGAAGTGGATTTCTCACTCATTCTCAGAACCAGTGCGAATCAATGCTCTAAGTGCTGTTCTGAGTTCATTATTAAACACAGTTAATCTTGTACAACAAGACCTCGAGTGGGAAACATAGATTATCATCCCTTTTGAAATCTTTTTATAGAATTACATTGTAGTTATTATGGAAGAAAATTAGTTGTTTGAGCCTTGTTTGAACTACCACATTAAAGCATATAGAGAAATTAGAAATATGCAAAGTGAGTTCAGCTTTTTCAGGTACCCTTGTTTAAAGATTTAATGAGTCATTAATTTTCTCAATAGACAGTGATGCTCTTCAACAGCTTGGAGAAAACAGCATTGATAATAAAGACAAATGTAAACATCCTAACATCTCAGATGCATCTGGTTAACCTTCAAACATCTAGTCTACAAGCTTAAAACTCATACATGCCATTGTTGATACGGTTCTAACACTGAGGAAAATGTCTATACATTCTGAAGCTTTAATGAATAGAAAATCCTTGCACTTTCATATTTTTAAGGAAAGAATGACATAAAGGTGCAATCTGATGTATAATATGGGCATGAAAAGAAAACGTGGGAGCTAGATCAGTTAAGTTCGTCCCTCAGAAAAGCACAGCATCCCTATTATCAAGTGTGTGTGATTTATTCGAGCTGGTTGGCCTACAGACATGTGGTGCTTCATATTGATCAAGAAAAGATTAATTATATCTGTTTTTTTTTTCTTCGGTTTATGCAAAGTCGGGTATGAAATTGCAGGCTAAGAAAGGTTTGCAGATATCCTTCTTCCCATCAGGGCTTTTCAGTCCCTCCTGGAGAATGCTTGAGATGCTCTCAGGCTAGATGAGATAAATAATCCCCTCGGTGAGTTCTGGGTCTACCTTAGATTTTCTCTCAGCTAGGTATCCCCAGAAAACCTTCACAGGAAGGTGCTCAGGAGGCACCGTGATTAGATTAGATCTCAGTTGGTTCAGGCTGAACCAACTTTACTCTCTCTTGGTGTCTGAACTCTTCACACTATTTCTAAGGCTTAGCCCAGATGTCTTAGAGAGGAAATTTGAGATCCTGGATATCATTGTTTTGGCCACTAACCATAGCTCATTACTACATATAGTTTAAATGTAGATTTACAAAACAAAAGCTTTGCTTTTCAGCTCAACTCTCCTATAATCTTAATGACCACTACAGCGCCTGTGTCATTGCTGACACTACATCTCATGCTCCACCTTCCCATAACTCTTGAACATGACCAAAAGATCTTAAAGTCCTTGGATATACTGTACCCTAAGAAGAGATCCAACAGATGATTTTCAAACCTTTCATGTGCCTTGTTCTGCAAGCAACATTAGTGAACCCCATGAATGTCCTCTTCTTATATGTGCACAATTTAGGAGGGCACATTAAAGCTTCTTATACAATGGAAACCCTTCAGAGTGTTTGCAATCAATGCTTGACATTATTGCATTCAAGTCACTCATTCACGCTCTTTTTTTTCAGCTCATATGTAAATTCTCAATAAATAAAGACCAATATTAAAACAGAGAATAATACACTTCCAATTTTCTTCCATCTATTTCTTCTTTTTGCTTCTTCTCCTTAGCGCAGACCCATGATCAGCTGAGTGACTGTATTTGCTAACATAATGAAAGTAATGAAAACGATAAATCTGATGCCAGAAAGACCACACAAAACAACCCCCCAAAAAATATTAAAAAATAATTTGTCTCTGTGTGGTTTGTATTTGCCTGAGGAAGGCTAGAAATCCCAATTTCAAAGATCTTTCTAATAACCGGGAAAAGTACAGAACTAGGTAGAAGAGGGTTTATCGCTGAAATGAGCCATTAAAGTGAGGAGTTATTTTCCACAGTTGTTACCTTCAGGAATATAGACAGATCATTTCTGCCTAATGGAACAAGGCAGTTCAGTTTAATTTGTTGCTCTTCTCTGACTATAGAGCGTCTGTGCGCCTGTGTGTATATTTTTGTGGAGAGCATTGATAAGTGGCTAATGAAACAAGCAGCACAGTGTAATTTGATGCACTTTTGATATGAGCTTAAGCTTCACAATGTTTGTGCATTGATAAAGATTACAGAATACGATTAGGCACACAAGTATGTGTTCATGTCAAACATCTGAACTATGTGCTGAATATATGTATTATATAGTTACTGTACAAACACTTGATGTGTCATACTCTAAACAATTAACTGATTAGCCGATATTGACAGCTTGTTGCACCTTGTCAACACAACAGCCATGAACTAATTATATTCAAATTGAAGACTATTACGTGGGAACACACAAGGCGAAAATATGCATTTTTCTCATACTTTGGAAATTCTTTAAATTATAAACAATGAAATATGAGGAGAGTGTCCACGTCTGGAAATGATTCAGCAAGTTAGAGTTGCATTTTTCTTTGCAGACCCAAGTTATGCTGAATAAATGTCGGCTACGTGCTTCTTCACTCACTTCACTCAAGGTGCTAACATCATCAGTACGAATAATTAGCCACTCATTAATTAGGTGCAACAGAACAAATGTCATCCCCATTTCTACCATTTAATTGAATTTAAATGAATTTAAATTGAATTGAAGCAATCCAAACTCCTTGCTCTCCAAACAACTTTAGCTAAAACGATTTTTTCAAACTTGATGAGGAGTAGATGGAAAGCCTAATGCAATATGACTGTAGATACTGTTGGATCTCAGTGGATTTCTGCTGAATATGATGCTTTCTGAGGCTGAATCTGTATTTTTTTTTCCTGTTTGACTTTTGTGCCGATGTTCTTTCTTCTTTTGTTTACTTTGCAAACATTATGCCTTGGGCATATAATATGGTGAATATGATATAGTAAACCTTATCACTGCTGTACAGATGACATTCAGAAAATACTGTACATTTCTTTATGTTTGGATGGCAGATAATTTCTACAGTTTTATTTAGGTAGTTCTGCCACTTTAGTCCCCAAAATGCAAGAAAGTATTTTCTGCAGAAAGATACGAATAGACACTGCAGAATATTTCTCATGTGTGTTTTTGGTTTGTTTTTTGTTTTTTTAATTATGCAGGATTGCTGAGCCTGGTTTGAGTATATTTCAGGCTAAGACGAATGCAATGATTATGCTTACCATTTATTTATATTTTGATGACTGTAATTCTGAATTCACTTGTACCAAATCATTTTTTAAATGTAGCTGCTAGGTTCTTTGTGTGGGCTTAAGCTTTAGCACATCTTGCTGTCTTCCCATCAATATTAAAAATTTAGTTCAAGTTTTAATACTTTGCAAAGTGTTAAACACTTTGATTTTACCTTCATGTCTGATATTAATCTACTTTCTTTAATACACAAATATATACTTGTTTGTCCTAGTTGTTCAACAACATAAATGATAACACTGACATAGACAGACATTATTGTTACAAGCTGGAAAATCAAGTGTTGAAAAAAAAATACAAGTGTGTGTGTGCATATATACATATATGTTTGTCATTCAAATGATTTGAATAACCAAGAAACAGGGAAAAAAACCTCCTTTAAAGCCAAAGAAACAACACAGTTCTGGTTATCTATTAAGAATATCTTTCAGAGTTGCGTACCTCATATATATTAATAAATAGACCTTATAGATCTCAATCCTATAGTGATGTATATTCTTCAAATATAAACCTTGACAACTTAAATTTTGGAAGTACTTAAACGACCACTTGAGGCTAGCTGCAAAAGTAAGTCCAGTCTTAGAGAACCATATATTAAAATGCTGAACTTGAAAGCAGAAATAAACATGTTTACAGCCTAGTTAGATCTTATAAAAGGTGATTTTGATTGTTAGAAAAAATCTCCCCTTTTTATGTCAACTGTGCATGATATTTTAACCTCCTAGGACCTGGCGTCCACATATGTGGACATCACATTTTGGGTTATTTAGACCAAAATACTCAATTTTGCTCTACAAGGGCCTGATATCCACTTACGAGGACATTATACTGCTACTGTTCTATCGAAATTTTAAACGAATATCCTCATATGTAGCTCTCATTTTTCTTAGAAACAAAAATTAGGTAAAAAAAAAATCTGGTAATGCTTTGTTTTTACATTCATCAGGTCCCAATCAGCCCAAATATCAAAGAGAAATTAAAAGTGCATGCCGTGGAAGAGTTCGGGTCTTAGGAGGTTAAAAAAAACAACTTATCCTTTAAAATGAAAAGTTATGACTTGGACATGGACACTTTGAGTGACAGGTATGTGCTGAATTGGTTGCTAACTGTTTGAGAGGTTTCATGTTCGAGGTACCGAGTTGGACTTCTCTTCTGTGTTTGTGGTGTTTTCGTTTTTAATGTGTTATTTTTTCTTCTCTTTATTTGTTGACCTATACATGTGTGTTTGATAGGTAATGGTGAGCAGGGGAAGCCGTTCCCTCTGACAGAAAATGACAGAGTCGACCAAGCCTACAGGGAAAACGGCTTCAACATTTATGTCAGCGACCGAATCTCTCTCAACCGCTCTCTCCCTGACATCCGCCATGAAAAGTGAGTTGCGTGTCTGTGTGTGTCTGTGTGCACTTCAGGTAAATGGATGCACTCCAAAGCCAGAAATCGAATCTTCTGAGTTTTTATTGAATACTTTGGATTTCTGATGTAGTCATCCTCTCCATTCAAATGTTGTTTTTCCATGAATGTCCATTTCTTTTAGACTGGGTTCTGAAAATAAGCAAAAGCAAGCAATATTTTCTTTTAGAATTGAAGGCTAAATTGTTCAGAGTTAAATCAGCATGTGTGCCCTCATTACTCACCTTGTGGGCCTCTTGTATCAAATCTACAATGAAACTTTGGAAAATGAAGAACAATTTTGAACATAATGTGTTTTTTCCTCCATTTTTATAATGCCTTCAAGTCCAAGAGGAGCCTGAAAATGATTATGTGTTACTGACATGCATGTCTACGATTAGATATGACAGATGCCACTGCATGGATTATTTGAACTGGTGTCTCGCCAGAAGTGTTTATAAGAAGCCAACATTTTGACCTATTTAATAAAGCCCAAAGAATCAATTCATCTTCTCAGGAACAGCAGGTCACAGGGAGCATGTTTGGTTTAGTGTTTGTCAGGGATTACTTCTGGGGCTTTGGTACACCAAGAAAAAAGTGGAATTTAAAAAAAGAGAGAGAAAGAAACAAGAACCTGTCCAGACTCCTGTGAACTGTGTGCTTCCTTCAAGCATAGACTGGCATTGTGAAAGACCTTTAATCACAGCTTTGCTTTTACCTGACGAGAACTTTCCACTGACTCTTGACCCTTCCTCCTCCTTCATGTGGAAAGCAGCTTTGAAAGGAAGCTTTCAAAGCTGCTTTCCACAAGGACTGTTTCTTTCTTTTAGTGTTTGTAGAAGCCGTTCTTTCCTTGACCTGCCACATCTCTTGTGATGACCTGTGTTTTCCTGCTTATACTAAACGTGAATCTATCATCACAAAACATCCCCGCATAGTAAGCTAATTTCTTATGCAAGTATGCACTTTATTTCCAAATCCAACTGGTGTGGATCTACACAAAGAAAGAACGAGTAAAGGTACACCTTACACAGGTACTTATTCTGTATTCTGAGCGACCACATTTAGTCTGATACTATTCACAGTTACTTTCATACCTATGAACACTCTCTTCCGATTTGAAATCACTATGTTTGAAGTGTGTTTAGATTTAGGAAGGTCATAAAAACTTCAGGTGTTTACATGACAGCTGCTGCAGTCATCTTGGTTTCGTGGGGCTGTAATTGAATTATTAGCATGGTAATATCTTAAATGAAGGAGTGTCATTGATTACTGGTGCTGCTCCAACTGGCTGCCATCATTCATCACTCCTGTGTGACCAATCAGACAGACACACCTGTACCCAACCCCTCCACCTGGTCTGCCCTATAGGCACCATCTGCCTCTTAGTGATTGGCATGTTGTCACTGCCCCAGAGTCACCCAGTCCCAGACCTGAGACTGACACATTCGATTTCTGCACACTGAAAAGATTTAATTGAAGCACACACTTACTCCTTCCCCTTGTGGAATTGGACAAGGTTTGTTAAGATTCGTCGGCCAGCTGCCTGTCGATCAGTCAGCCTGCCTGTCTCCCAGTGTTCTTATTTGAATGAATAACACGCAGGCTGATGTTCAACACAGACATTGATCGACTGACACAGTTCACTACACACTTACACTTTCTCTCTGTCAGAGCAGGAATATAACTGTCCTCTTATGATTAACACCTCTGCAGGGGTCCTGCCTCTTGCTGCGATGCTAATGCACAAGATGGAAGCTGCAGCCCATCGTCAGAGCACATGTTGCCAGCTGATAACTGCTCTAAGTTCAACTGTCCCTGATACAGGAGGAACGTGTCGGTGACATTCTTGACACGAGTAATTAAGTATGTATTTAGCAGCATATCTGAAGGTCTTTGCTTTAGAAAATGTCACAAAGCTGTCATCCTAGCTCCAGTTTATTCTCTTTGATCACATGACTACCTTGGAACACATGACAACCATGTAAATATACATGATGAGAACAAATTTGTAACCTTTTTTTATGCAACTCTCAATTAAAGATTAGATCATTGGCTTTAACCAAAAAGCTTCAAAAACAATTGATCTAAAATGATGGTTGCACTTTTAAAACATCATGAAAGTAAATGTGAAAAAATGAATATAACACTACAATCTCTGATGTAAAGTCCACAATACCTCCTGAAGACCAACGGCAGACCAAATTTTCGATGTTTGTAAATCTGAGCTGATGAAAGAAGCTCTTATTGGATGGATGAAGTTTAACAGTAGAGACATGAAATTTACTTTGAAGTTTCTCTGTCAAAAAAAAGAAGAAGAACACAAAATAAACATGTGAATATAGTCAGATTCGCTCAGCCGGTCACTTTTGTGAGGCTCCGGCTTCATCACAATCTATTAGATGTAACTAACTTAAAGCGTTCCTGTCACAGTGCCTAACTATTGTACTTGCACAGTCACTGCTTGGTATGTTAAAGGAAAGGTTTCTAGTTCTTAATGCTTCTGTTTCACTGACTAAACAAGGCTGGTAAAATTACTGACAGGCAGTGGAACACAGCCTTGTTTTTCCCTATTCATACTGTGTGTTCCACATGATATGACTTTAGGTCTTTTGTTTCCCTTTTCTTTCAAAGACTAAAACCTGTTAAACTCAGCAGTTAAAGTATTCCAAAAGAAAAACTCAAAATTAAGATTAGTTTTGTAACAATATAGACTGATGTCTCATTTTTCTGTTAAATGTAAAAGAATTTAGACACTTTTATTTCACTTCAATGTTTAATTAAATAGTGCTGAAAGTTCTACAGTGTTTTTGATAAGGCCAAAGCCTATTAACATCCCCTTAGTGATCATGATCATGACCATAAAAACTAATTTGTCTTTGAAAGCATGATAAGGACTTGTTTGATAGTTCTCACTGGATTGACTAATACTTCGAACAATGAGAAAGCGAAAGGAACTCAGTGAAGATCTAAGAAGGAGAATTGTGAATTTACATGAGGTTGGAAGGTCTTTTCAAGACATTTTTAAACAACTGCTGATTCCAAGCTCATCAGTTCAAACAACTGATGAGTACAGGTTACAGGTTATGTGGATGTGTCACTATGTCTGGGAAGACTTCCAGAACTCTGCAAATTGTCACCCAGTAGTGCTGGTACATTGCATAAATGGAATAATAAATGACTGCCTTCAAATTCTTGCAGGCTAGCATTGCACATTATTAAAAAAAAAAAAAAAAAAAAAAGTGGGGCAGGGATAGCTCAGTAGGTAAAGCGGTTGCCCCATGATCGGAAGGTCAGGGGTTCGAATCCCCTGAACGGCTACCCTGAGGTACCCTTGAGCAAGGTACCATCCCCACACGCTGCTCCCCGGGCGCTGCACTGGTGGCTGCCCACTGCTTCACTGAGTGAATGGGTTAAATGCAGAGAAGAATTTCCCCACGGGGATCAATAAAAGTGTACATTATTATTATTATTATTACACTTCTAGAATGCTCTTCTCAAAGCTCCAACCTCAAATTTAAATAATCTACCAATTCTGAAAAGAAGAGTGGCCAAATATTCAGACAGAATTATGCCAGCTTGTTGATGGCTAGCAAAAATGTCGGGTTTTGGACAAAACTTGCCTCCTTACTAAGGGACATTCAACCATAAAAGAGGTCTCGGATGTTGTTCCTGGGATCTGCTGGAGCCACTCGTCTAGCTTTGCGGTCACTCCATAGAGTGCTTTGATACCACTGGGACCACTGTTACCTTCGCCCTCCACATCTTCTCGAGCTCTTCTCTGAGCCCTTGGTACTTTTCCAGCTTTTCGTGTTCCTTCTTCCTGATGTTGCTGTTTTTCGGTATTGCTACGTCTATCACTGTGGTCGTCTTCGTCTGCTTGTCCACCACTACTATGTCCGGAGTGTATTGGAAAGCAGTCCTTGAAATTGTTTTCTGCTGTTCTTTGTTTTCTTCTTACTAAGAGGTGAACAAATGCAATTGTCTCTGTAATAGCAGATGATAGAAAGGGAATTGAGTTGAGCTTTCAGAGAAAATTGCACCTGTATTTCAGTGAAATGAGTAGAGCTGCCATCTGCTCACCATGCCCATACACATTCATTTGAGTGCTGATATATATACATGTTCTTTGTGACCTGAGATGTACTGAAGAGACAAGTGTGCAAGAAAAAGAAAAAGGCAGTATGCAGGATATGAATAAGATGCTCTTGTCCTTTCTTGAATACGCTGTGTTTATATATGTATTTGCAAGTGTGCTACATCTATTTCTATTTTGTCTGTGTACGTGTGTGTGTGTCTAGCTGCAGACAGAAGCTGTATGCAGAAAAGCTTCCCAACACCAGTATCATCATCCCTTTCCACAATGAGGGCTGGTCATCTCTGCTAAGGACTGTTCACAGTGTGCTCAACCGCTCTCCCCCGCAGCTCATCACAGAGGTCATACTGGTGGATGACTTCAGTGACAAAGGTAGTGAGAGCTTCTCTAAACTCTGAAAGGTTACAAAGAACACTAAGCTGTAAAAGCCCGATATACCGTGCTGTGGGAAAGGATTTGCCCTCTTTCTGACTTTGTTTCTTACATATTTCTCACACGTGCAGTAAATGCAGTATTTTAATGAAGGTTTCATTTTCTTTTAGAGAAAAAAAGCTCTAGAAACCTGCCTGGTGCCACATGGAAAAAATAATAGAAAACCCGGAAATATTTCTAGAACTGAAGAGAAAAATCTGTCTATGAAAAGATGTCTGTAAAAGTTGCTAATCTGGTAAAAAGCCTACCCTCAATCTTACTTGTCTGCATGGGAATGAAACATGGAACTTGGGAGTTTACATACAATCTTTCACCTTTTTTAACACATGAATGGGAGTATCGAGTCGAGATGTTGTCCCCAGTTCCTTTTTCTAGACTATATGTAACAGATACTTTCTTATAACTTTTCTGTATTTTTGGTCAGAGTGTGCACACCAACTAGCCTTCTTTGAAAGGCCAGATGATAAAGATGATAAAGCAGATGATAAAGATGCTGGTTAGATGAGATGGTTAGAGATCACGATATCCCTCAACTGTCTGAAATGTTATGTTTTCACATATTTCTCAGATAATATCCTGAAGGCTGCAAAGCAGCTTCCTTGAGCAAGACACTCCATCTTAAAGATCAACCAAACAGTGTTTTGGTATTTGTTCTACTGTCATAACTCTACCTCAGTTATGCATTGATGTAGTTCCCAGCAAATACCGAATAGTTCCTGTTCCTAATGAACATCTGTTCACCCGTACAACATAAGGTTAACACATGATTGTGATTACATTCTTATAGAATGTCTTCATTTAAACTTATAATTGGCATAGGATTAGCAGTATACATTTGGCTTTGAATGTTTCTTCAACAGCTATTTGCGGTAAATGTGTTCTGCTTATCATCGCATAGATTAAGGTGTCTGTGTGTGTGTCTGTGTATGCATTTCTGTGTGTTTCCTCTCACTCTTTCATCAGGCCTTTTAAAGTGTTTAACTCCTTGTTAATTAGCGCTCTTTGTCACGGTCCTTCGTCGAAGGATGTGTTTACCTCTCGTCTCCACGGTAATGAGATGTTCTGCTGCCTCAGACTCATTTAAAGGTTACCACCCATCAGAGCTCCGAGACTAAACCCTCCTCCTGCTGCTGCCAAGTGGAGTGGAAACAATAACGATTTCAATGTTCACGTTTCTGGACGCTTAAGTCATTTCAATCAAAAGTGTTATTGTGCTCAAATATTTGTATAGGTAAATTAAATGTTGAGTGGATTTCAAGCCTTCGAGTTTTCCAAAAGATGACACATAATTAGAACCATTCAAAATCATCAGTAGTCCTAATTTCAGTTTGGCAGGAACATGTTTTTTCAAACAAAATCAAGATGTCCTCATAAATAATGCAACACACATATTTGTGATTGCGCTGTTTCCTTGTAACCTAAGAAGCCAGAGCAGCTGAACATCCAAAAAGCAAACAGAAACTGAAATCACTCCATTTTCAGGGTCAAGCTACCCACAAGACGCTCCACGAGGTCCTCTGTCCTCTGTGGTTTTATTATTTATTTATTTATTTTTGGTGTAGTCTGGCTAATCAATGTTACAGATGCGCAGCTGTACAAACTCCATTGTGTATAAAGCTATTGATGGATCAGTATCCATTTGTTTTGATACATGTTGAAGTTGTGTTCCAAAACATATGGCTAAACAATAAAAACCATACTGGTGTTTTGTTGTGATACAGCTATTCAGAAAAAAAGATATGATAAGATAATTTTTTTTTGAATAAGTGAAGCAGTACATTAAGACTGTCTCTTAGAAGCCCTTGTAAATTGGTTTTTAATTTTAAATTGACTTATAACAATCCAGTGAAGTAAACTTTGAAGTAAAAGATGTAATAGATACATACAAAACATAGAATAGCTAAGACCTTAAATGTGTCCTATATCATTCCCCTCACACAACCTGACAGGTGGGAAGCAAAAAAAATTTAGTTTTGTGAAGGGAAAAAAATGGGATGGGTGTGAGCACTCATGTCATCAGGATTGATGGGAAAACATTACACAGCCACGGGGAAGGGTTTTAACCTCTGCAGACCGTCTGCTCTGACGTTCCTTCTAACCACTACTGTCATTTGATAAGAAATGAGTTTGGCAGCAATTAAGGCTTAAGAGGCATGAGGCCAAAGTGAACTTCAGTTGCTTCAGGTTTCTGGTTGAGTAGTGTTACAATGTCAAAGAGAGTAATCCTGGACCGATTCTGTGCACACATGAAACGGTGTCAAGCTTTAAACCCTCGTATACAAAAAAATATATATGGAGAGGAGGAAGAGGAAAAGTCATTTAGTCTGAAGTAAGTGTGGTTCAGACTTATAAGGTAGTTATTAATTTCTGGTTCACACATTAATTTTATGAAGCTCAAAAATAACTCAAACTAAAAATGGAGGATGAATCAATGATACCCACGTCAGGTGTTTTGTAATCGCATGTGTATGGATGAATGTCAATTGATTATTGTTAAAGTGAGTATAAAGTAAGTTTTAGGATTTGTGTGGTAAACATGGCACTTAAAAATAAGAGAAAGTGTTCCTAAAGAAGGCACAAACAAAATAAATGAATAAAAAATGAAAAGTGTGAGTCAAATCACAGTCCGGGGTGTGTGATACCTGTTCACATCAAACTCCCCACGCAAGGTTTGCTCATTTTATATTCTTTTTTTATTCACCAACTTAAGTGTGGTAAAATTAAAAAAGCAATTATTGAACAAGGTTAAAATGATGTTCAAATCCTTCCCATCACGTTTGGGTCATAGGCTACAACAACACACACATACATAATTTATGATTTTGTTGAGTGGGAGGAAAGGATGTGGAAGTTATTCTCCGATCACCAATTTTCATCTGAATGAAGGAATAAAACAGTTCAGCTCTGTCCACTTGTTGGTTAACAATGATAATTTTAGTAATAATACACATTTAAAAATAATCATAACAATTATCTAAAAACTGAAACTATTTTTGGTAGCAGTTTGCAAAAATTAGGTTGAGCTACTTTAAGGGTTTTTAGCCGGTTTAATGAGGTTGTATATAGCACAAGTATGACTTTAAGATGCGTAGAAAGGCAAAGTTAACTCATCCTTATAGCTTTTTTTTCGGCTTCCTGTTTTGAAAATTGATAGGAAATACAAGGGGATCTAATTCTCATTCACCAAATAGTAGCCAATCAGTCTGCATGAAGGTATAAAATACACACTCACAAACAGATGGTATGAAACCCTCCAGGTGAGTTCTGTTGATGCCGAGTTACCTCTCTATGCTTAACGGCAGCTACAGAGCCTGCAGTCATACTAATGTGGTTACTTCAGTCTGTACCAGCATTTCTTGTAACAGTTATCCTGAGGCAAATTAAAACATGAGGAGGCAGTTATTTTTAACACTTTGAAGTTTGCCTGCAAGGTGTGTAAGATTACACATGTTGTAATTATAGAAATGACCCCCAGTTTATATTAATGCAATCATTAAAGGATCTCCCTCAGCCTTATTTTCCACATGAGATTATCGCTCTCTTATCAGTCTGCTGCAGATGTTTGTAGTTGTTTACAGTCTTCCAAGTCACTTTTGCATTGACCAGTTTTCAAATATGAGTGGTAAGCTCATATTTTATATATGTATATAATTTGAAGAAACTAGAAGTAAAAGGTAAAAGAATTCGTGGTCATATAATTGAAATCCAGCAAAGAACAAGTAGTTCCCAGTAGTCCAGTTCCTTGGAGCCTGCTTGCCTTTCAATCCCACTTATTGGTTCTTGCACTTGGGCTACAATCATCTGATTTCAGTTTGTGTATCAGAGGAGGAAAATCCAGTTGTTAAATGAAGACGTAAAATCCCTGCTTCTGGGGCCAAACTACACTGCATTCATTAGGGATTAAGGATGTTGTCTTTTTAACGGGTTTTAACGCTTGTATCTTGTTCTATTTAATCTGAACAAGGCCCTAAAAGTAGTCAGTGATCACTGTTGGCCTCTCTGGGTTTTTATTATCATCACTATCAATTTAAAGTACGTTTTAAAGCCCAGTTTTTAGTTACTTCTACAAAGTAACTACAGCCCATCTGCTCATGGTTTGCCAGACATTAAATATTTGAACTGGTCAGAAAGGAATCATTCTGAGGCTAGCAAGGATTTGAATGGATACATGAAGCTGAGGATCAGGAGTTTTTCATAGCATGTAATTCAAACCATGCAGCAGTATATTAATGTATTGTGGATGGACTATTTCAGTTCTCCTGACTGAAATTTGGTGTGTTTTCAGCATCTTTTTCCTGCCATGCGAACCATGCAATTGCATTTAATCATAGCTCAAAAAAGTTAGCATTCATCCTCTAGCTTCACTATGCTAATGTGTTTATTATATTATCCTAACTCGCCACCACTTTACACACCCTTATTATTAGCTAGCCTAACTTCAGTAACCCTACAAACATCACTGTTGCTTAGTTTTCTGTCTTCATTTATGTCCAAAGTGATAGCAGAGCTGTACGTTTTAGTTTTCACAAATCCCTCAGTCAGAAGTTGTATATCATCTTTAGATGGAAACTAATAAGCTAAATCGTTAAACTTCATAAATTTTCATGGATGCCTGGATGTTAAAACTTTATTGTTACACTTGGTAGAGCAACCGCAGTGATCAATATATTAAAGATGAAAGAATTCAGAGGTTTTTTGTTTTTTTTTCTGTCTCAGTGATCGCGTAGTGTTTGAGTTTGGGAATTGAAGAGGAGTTTGGACCCAGAAGTGATGTTAGACTTAAGTGCTGGACAGCGTGGAGATCAACATTACTTTTATTTTAATTGCACAAAAAGAAGAGAATGCAAACAGTTGCACAACAGTTAGAGTTACACAACTTCTGTTCCCTGTAAGCACCATCACAAACATGCTAAGGTAGCTAGAAAGCATGCTAAGCTAGCCAAGAACCCAGAGTGACAAAGCTGAGTGAATGCTGAGTGAAGCCCAACAGCCAGACACTTAACTTCAACAAGTAACAAACTGATGAGCAGTCAGGCTGCAGGCTCCATTTCTACCTGTTCATGTTTCTATAATAGAATCACTGTGGTGATCGCTTTGAAGTCTCTTTGTGCTAGTTTTCATCTTTGCTTTGTGCTGTCGGTTTTGTGTAATACAGAAACTGAGAAAAATCATATATGTGTCCTCATTAGAATAAGGATTTTTACTTGTGTGTAGGAACATAGCCTATAGGTTTATATTGTTAAATGGTAATTATAAGGCAGTTTGTTGAGGTCATTTTACAGAGTAAGTAATTTAGTGAATAGTATAAAGAATTAGCTTATCCTGAGAGTAATTAAATACCCAAATGTATTACTTTTAAAACAAGTGTTCTGTGTAATATATGTAATAATTACTTTTTTGAGTAATGATATTGGGATAACATTTTGCTATGAGGCACTACAAGATATGACAGAGCCTCATCATTCACCAGTTTCATTTTTAATTCTGCCTTTTATAGTAGATAGAACAAATATAATCTCATTCCAGGCTCAGTATTCTCATTCCAGCATTGTCAGGAAAACTGATAAATTGCAATGGTCCACCCTAATCTAATCACTAAACAGCATATGACATCAAAATAGCTTATGGACTATTAACACTGTGAAATTTTTCCATTTAGAGTTATAAAGGATAAAAGAAGACCTCCAAGCAACTCTCACGAGTTGTGCACTAACGCCAGCATTAGCTGCCATCTGTTTCATGGCACAATAACTTCTTTTTGTCAGGTGGCATTTATGTTGGAGAGGTATCATAGCAACAAGAGCTCCAGTGGTATGGTTAGAAATTGGGTGTGAGGGTGAAGGAAAGCACCATTTCACTTTTTTGAAACTGCCAAAACTTAACTGCCTTCCAAGGAAAAGGTAAATTTCCATGAAATAACCCCCTGCTATCAAATAGCAGTGAAAACATCAAGAGGCAGCACCTTCATTTTCTTTTTATTCCCTTAATTTCCGCCCTGAAGCAGATTTTGTGCTAAAGCATATGTTACCTTCCTTGTATATGGCCTTACCCATTGTGAGGGAGCCAACCTCCAGTCTCTCCTCTCTTGAATTTCTTATTTTTAATTTAATTTAATTTAATTTTTTATTTAATTTTTTTATATCTATTTTTTACATTTCTTCAGATTTCAGTTGAGGACAGGGCAAAAATGACCCCCCCGCAAATCAACCTCTGCCTCTCTCAACCTCTCATTGTTACCAGTCCAGTATATCCAGTCCAGTCCAGTAATTGTATAAAATGCGACTAAAATAAAAAAAATGCAGTAATTTGCAGAGCATATAAATATTCATCTAAAAGATCATCTTTGACAGGCAGATTTTCTCTGAAGAAAAGATGTGCGGAAGTTCACCAATCTGCATGTGCACCCAAACAATGTTAAAGGATATCTGAATAATGTCCTTCAATGTAAAATTGTGAAGACTTATGCAAAAGAGTCTGAGAATCTGGAGAAATATCTGCACACAAGGGTCAAGGCCAGAAATCAAAATCGGATGCCCGGGATCGTCAGGCCCTCAGTCGGCACTGATTTTTTTGGGGGTATTTTTGTTTTGCTTTAGTATAAGCTCTGCTTATTTCATCAGGACAATGCTAATCCACAAAAAATACTAGACTACAACAGAGCACAAAAACTCACCTAGAATAGGTCCACATGTGGCTCATGTCTGGGATTAAGTAACCACACCTAAGTAACCAAAGGGTGGTGGCTAAGGCTAAAAGCTAATCAACATAAAAAGTCCATATAGTTACATTATCATTAGAAGTACTGAGTCAGATGGATTCCGACATGATTATTTCAACATTGGAAATCGATTCAATTCTCCAACTGTAACAAAGTTCAACAGTTTCACCTCTGCTGTGTAAAGATGGTTTCACTCAGTAAAAGGTTGAATTATGTCGCTTGCAGCTTAGCATTTGCGGTTGAGCATGAGCGATGAATGCTGCTGGTGGAGCCCAAGTCATTTCACGGATTTATGGCCAGACATGGCAGGGAAAGTAGCTGTAACGTCTCTCTCTCTCCCTCTTTTTCTCCCTCATTTTCTCTCTCTCTCACTCACACTCACACTCACACTCACACACACTCACACACACACACACACATGCAGAGAAGAACAAAGAGCTGCCTCCGTTCTCCTCAGATCAAGGAAGAGAATCTATGGAAGACAAAGAGAGGAAATGCATGTACAGTATGTCTGCTATATGTAAGCATTACAATGTAGAGCTGTTAGATCAAATCAACAAAGCTCCTAAATCTGTCTTTATTTCCAACTGTAGTCACCATTACAGCCTAAGGGTCAAGCCCCACCTCTGCTTTTCATTCTTGGACTCTTCATTTGGCTTTCTAAAGCTTTCTAAAAAGACAGATTGCATTTGTTAGGGCTAGGTTCTATTTTTATGTTTGTTTTTGTAAGTGAAGCAAAAATTATATCTCTTTATAATTTGCATAGTCATTTTTGAGAGCATAATTACTTCAGTCAGAAATAACAGGCCCGAGATGTTTCAAATTGTTAGAGAGGTGAAATGAATCTTTCATGGAGAGTTCATCAGATATACAGGAGACATCTATCTCCAGATACACATAGATTTTTGATGAATATAAATGCAGACTATATCGATCATCTTTACACATACCACACTGTTCTGATTAAGTGGATGTGCATCAATGCAAGTTATTATCTGGCAGTATTTCAATAGGAGAGACTATTTTAAAGTAAAAATATCCATCAATATAACTTTTCAGTAGGTAACTGGAATCTGATGCGATGCAACATTTTAGAACAGAATCGCATTTGAAGGCAGGACCAAAGGGAAATTTGGATGGGACGCCCCTAATAGTCTGTATGATTTTTAGATGGAGATGAGGAGGGTTGTATGACAGACAAGCTGTAAGGAAAGGGCTAATTGGCTCACAAGGAGAGGTGACATACAGTGTTGAATGACTTTACTTGATAGCATGGAAATTGGGAATAATAATAAAAAATGTATCCATAAATTTAACTCATATCTCCAAGAGGAATGAAGATGGAATATGAGAAAACAACTCTTCCTGCTTGCATATGTGTAAAAAAAAACTACCTGAATTACATTGAGTGTAACTGAGTTTCCCCATCAATGGTCATGACAATTTACATATTAATGTTTAAGAAACTGATCTCACACCCCACTGTTTGTTAGTGGTTCTAGTTTCAGTTTATAGCTTTTCAGTTTTTAGTTACAAAGTACCGTAATGTCCATAATATCATTGAAAAAACTTTTGGTAATTTTCAATATTGCCACTGGTTCATGACTTACGGTATTTTGACCTAAAACCAAACAACCAATGGGTTATAATGGGTTAATAAACTTTGAATGTTCATTTGTAGCAGAGGAGTGTGTCCTTGTACTAAAACCTCAACCCAAAATCCCTAATGTACTACCTTTTTAAAAAAAAAAAATTTTTTAAAACAAGAACTGTTACAACCTTGAAAGAATTGCTTTTAGAGTTTAGTCATCCACTTGTTCTCCTATTTTTCGATGACTACTGAGTGGAGAAAACAGATGCAGTAGAAAACTTTTCATCTCATTCTAACAACTACCTTGGGTAAACTACTTGGCATGTTTTGATAGGTCTCCCACTGTTGGTCCAAAAATAATCTCTATGGTCAAAGAGAAAAAGCAGCTTCGAATTATTAAGTGAAATTATTATAAGAGAGAGTAATGGCTGTCAAAGAAACCTGAATAAAGAAACTATCTGAAAACTCTCTAAGCATGATTATGAGTGAAAAATACAGAAGATAAAACCTAGCCTTGAATTGCCTTACAGCAAAACTGCGTCATCGCTCTACCCTCTTGATCCATGTCTACCTGGAAGCTCTTTCTGATGCTCTGTTGAAATCCTAATAACTGACCTTCTGTGCGTTCCGCTCATGTTCCGCAAGCTTTAAACTGTAGAGAAAGCGACCTGCAAAGCCTCTCCAGTCTACTTCCACTGGATGGCAATATCCTTGCCAACATTGTCTTGGCAAAAAGCCTCTGGTACTTGTCCAGCTTACTCTCAAAAACCTCAGCTATACAATCTTCCTTGCACATAGTTAATTTTATCAGGGCATGCTGTTTGAAGCCACTAACAAAGTTACAATGTCTGGTTGCAGGGATGTTGATGTGATATGTGGGAGAAGCATAAGTTGTTTGGTCTCTGTCACTTTCTGCAATTCTTTTGTAGTGGAAAGAAAACCAGTGGCAGCTCAAGATTGGAGTTTCAGTTTCTCCTGCCTTGACTAATATTACCTACTTTATGGGGAGACAGTGGGGCCTGATTATTATTATGGCTGAGAAGAGTCCCAGCAATTGCCATTAGCATCTGGTGATGGTCCAACCGGTAGTGACCCTCCCCTAGGGCTTCTTGGCAGCTGGACAGGATGTGTTTGAGTGGACAGGAAAGTGTTTCAGTCAAGGTTTGTAGGGCAAGGTAAGATGTCATCTACAGCTTGGATTGAAAATTTTATGCACTGGGACTCTGCTCACCAGATATCTTTTCACATTCGATTACGTTCGTCCATCTCATCCAAGCTACCTGCTGCTTCAGGACTGATTTAGACTTCTGCAGTGAAACTTTATAAAAGTCTTTTTAATCTAACTGTCATTGCCAGCATTTATGCTTGTGTATGAAACATGTGTTAATGACCTTGTGGTTATGTCCCCAGTATTAAATATATGGTGTCAGCCATGAAAGAAAGAAATACAGTGCTGGGACATAGGTCTCTGGTTTTGTTGTGATCATTTTTTATTTCCTCTTAGCAGCTAACATATTTGACCCTCAAGCTTTTCCTTTTCTTTACACTTTCCCTCATGCCCATTCCAATACTTTTCAGTCTCCCTCCAGGAATTTGCTGACATCTGTGAGTCCTTATTTTGAGGCAGTGATTACTACTCTCTCACTGATCCCCTTGTGGAGAAGCTGCTGGAAATACATAGGAGTACACAGTACGCAATAGAACAGGTCATTGTGGGCTGTGCTGACATCTCGACATGTGTAATTACATTTCTTTGGAGGCACACATTAGTTTGTGGTGTAGATTGCATTGCATCATAGGGTTTCAGAGATGTTTGTCATTAGAGGAAAACAGGAAACCTGAAAAAGAGTGGCATACACTAACATGTACCTATGACATAGATTTAGCACAGAAATAAATAAAGTAAATATTCCATGTCATGCCTGCCGTCCTGTTGGTCCCATTGACTTTAAGGTTATGTGACTTAATGTATATTCAAAGTCTAAATTTGTGGGTTTTAAGCCTTACGTCAGGTGTGTGTCAAAATATAGCGGGGCAGACAAGACTAGATATACAGAAATGTCTGATTGTTGATGTGGCACAGGTGAACAGTTTGGGGACTAACAAGGCAAGAAGACAAAGACCATGCAAGAAGTGACAGATGCACAAGAAGACCGCAGATTAACAGAGGAATACAGGACACATGATTTAAAAAAGAGAACATGAAGCAACAGGTGAATATGCATAAAAATGAAGAACAGTGCAAGTACGCTTAAATTTTTGGTAGAGTCACTTTTTAAATTCTTTTGCTGCTTTATCAAGTTTGACTGATGATTCACCACATGCAGGTTTTTTTGAGTGACAGTGAAAATAAAGGTAGAAAATTTTGACTGATGAAAATGCTTGTTGGTTGTCATCAGGAGTCTGTTCTGTAATTTCTTCGGCTCTCTTATTAATACTCTGTTGCTTTTTTCAGTGACATTGATTTTTATTCTGAATGAAAAGGACTTGTGTCTCAGAATTACAGCCAGAATCAAACCCCGAGTTCTATTCAGTGGTATCACAATCTCACTGCACATCAGCTACTCTGTGATGGAGACCTGCCATTGGCAGATTGATCGTCCAATTATTTCCCCACTTTCTACTCCCTGATGGGATCAATTGAGCAAATCACTGCAATACTTTATTTCAAATAAGGAGTGGCCTGTACTCTGTAACTATGCAGAGCGACTTTTGATCTATCTCCAGTCAGATGTTGAGGCGGTCTGGTGGTCACATAGCAGGGCTTCCACAGCAGGCAACAGTACAGCCTCCAACCTGCAGCAACTGTAGAGCTGACCACAAGAAGCCTGCTGCTAAGTTTGCAGAAATATGTCACTGACAGATTTTGATTGTGTTGCGATGGAAAATGATTCCCAAATGTGCCAGTGTGGTTTCACAGTCCTGCCAGTCTCAGCTGCTTGTTGAATGAAACCAGAAACATTTTTGCACCTGCCCAGTTGCTCTTGTTGTCAAGATAAAGCAGTAAATAAAAGAAGGCCCATTTTTCTGCCGGCTGGAATGATGACAACAAGATAGAATCTGATGCTGTTTCATGTTGTTTTTTTAATACTGTGAGTCCAGCCAAAGAAAAATGTGACACTAATAGAGTCTGAGTGCTGAAATCTGTCAGATTTCCACCATGTCTCAGTTTTTCCTCTATCTTTATTTATTTTCGTTATAAAATTCAACAGCCTTTCAAATGTGTTTTCTTGTGATTTGATTTGTTTGTCTTTTTTTTTTTTCTTTATAAGAACGTTCTGGTGGTGGATGGGTTCCCTCAGTACTTGTGTTTGTTTTTATTTTGTGTGTATTTGGATATTTTGTTGACATGGTTGGTTACTAATATTGCAAGCTATTAAACATGGCGCAGAACAGCAAACAAGAACCAACTCGGGCTAGAATGAACTGGACCATTTTCAAAAACATACAGAATTTCTAACATTGTTTCTTTTCAGCAAGTCGACTGAAAATCAGAAAAATAATAACATGTAGCTGCTCTTCAAGGTTTTTATAGCCCAGATTAGCATTTTGCTAATTGTAGTTCAATTCAGGTCAGTTATTTATATAGCGCCAAATCGCAACAACAGGTGCCTCAAGATGCTTCATAATGTAAGATAACAATCCTACTGTAATACAGAGAAAACCCCAACAAGCAAATGGCCCCCTATGTACAAGTGCTTTGGCGAACGTGGAAAGGAAAAACTCCCTTTTAACAGGAAGAAACATGAGGCAGAAGCAGGCCCAGGAAGGGGCGTCATTCTGCCATGACTGGTTAGGGCTGAGGGGAGGAAAGTGTAGAGAAAGTAAGTTATCCTATGTGCAATGAGTCAGTCTCATTATGGTATGCCGATTAGATTACGTGATAAATCAGCACTTACTTGTATTATATAATGTTTGAAAGTGGTCATTCTGCTCGGTCAGTTTAATGGCAATCCATCTATTTGGATCTATTATCCATCTATCTATTTGACTTTCACTTGTGCACGTTACAGATGATCTAGTATATGCTAAGAGGAAAGAGCGAGTGACTTTAGAGGTAGGCTGTAAAAAGTCCACCCAATCAAAAGCTTTAAACTTTCCTTTTTTCCTGTGCCATTCTACGTGCTTGATCATGGACCGTTTTCTATTTTCTCAAGATCCATCCATCCATTCGCTTCCGCTTATCCTTTTCAGGGTCGCGGGGGGCGCTGTAGCCTATCCCAGCTGTCATAGGGCGAAAGGCGGGGTACACCCTGGACAGGTTGCCAGTCTGTCGCAGGGCTAACACATAGGGACAGACAACCATTCACACTCACATTCACACCTAGTGGCAATTTGGATAAGCCAATTAACCTATCCCCACAAGCTGCATGTCTTTGGACGGTGGGAGGAAGCCGGAGTACCCGGAGGGAACCCACGCAAACACGAGGAGAACATGCAAACTCCACACAGAAAGACCCCGGCCTGATGGTGGAATTGAACTTCTTGCTGTGAGGCAACAGTGCTAACCACCGTGCTGCCGCTTTCTCAAGATCAAAAATTTTAATTACGATTATTTTCTTGGGTCTTAATTATTTGCACTAGATTCCAAAGTCCTGGAGTTTTTAAGACATTTGAGGTGGTACACAGGCTGACTCATGCACCTTCTGACCCACTGACATTTTTTGGCTATATATAGAGAGACAGATACTGGGGCGATCGTGGCTCAAAGAGTTGGCAGTTTGTCTTGTAACCGGAAGGTTGCCGGTTCGAGCCCTGGCTCGGACAGTCTCTGCCGTTGTGTCCTTGGGCAAGACACTCCGCCTACTGGTGATGGCCAGAGGGGCTGATGGCGCGATACGGCAGCCTCGCCTCTGTCAGTCTGCCACAGGGCAGCTGTGGCTACAACTGTAGCTGCCTCCACCAGTGTGTGAGAGTGAATGAATAGTGGAATTGTACAGCGCTATATAAATGCAATCCATTATTATTATTATTATTGTAGATACAGTATATAGATTTAGCTATGGATATTATATAAACATTACTGAATACACAATCAGTTAAAATTTTGGAACAGTCTAGTTAGATTTGTTGTTTTGGCTGCCTGAGAAAGCTACTGTCAGCAGTGTCAAGCTACAGTCTTATCAACAGTAGCAGCCTCACCATCATGATGGAGCAGTGGGGAGAGGAAGCAATGGTGATGAGGAGATAGGAGATGATTTATGGGACAGGCAGCGATGGGGGGTGACTAAAGGGGGAGAAAGAGGAGGCATTGCAGAAACACAGAACAAATTTTGCCATGTTTATTCATTCAAGTGTGTGTGTGTGTGTGTGTGTGTGTGTGTGTGTGTGTGTGTGTGAATGAGGGTGAAGGGAGATAATGAGGTAATGGCGCTCAGTGAAGTGTGATGGAGATACGCGGGAGAGAGTGATATGAAGAGGGAGGTTGAGAGGGAGACAGACGACAGAGGACAAAAGCAGCTAATTGAGTGTTGCCATTTAGAGATGTGGAGCCATCACTGGGAGCTGATCAATTCAAACGTCTTTCTGAAGAGGAGACAACCAGATAAGTCATGCTTACTGTGTGAAGACAAACTAAATGAAATATACTGTAGCGCTGCTATTGTATATGCTGGCCTCTGCGTTAAGTTATAAACCTGTAAAATGTAGTCTTGGCCTGCCTTTTAAAGCAGCATACCATATTCACTTCTTTTTAAGCCAACCTTTAGTGCCTTCCTTTCTTTGCTGCTGATTGAATAAGTGATATGTTCTTCCTATAACTAAATTGAGCTCTTCTAAAAACTGAAAAACACAAGTACAGAAACACAATTTCCATCCTTACAAAGCAATGGGGAGGAATATTTGCCATCATGATACATTTTTTTTTGTTTGTTCTCTCTTTTTCAAAGTAGTAATGTCATAATATGGACATTAAAAAAACGTTAAAGTGTATTTCTTATATCTAAGTAAGACACGATCAAAAATGAATGAAGTAAAAAGGCTGATGGTGAGTTTAGAAACAATATGATGAATGCACACAAGAGTCTTGTGGCAAGATACAAGGGTTGCTTGTTTTATATAAATAAAGCCATTCCTTGTACAAACCCACATTTCTTTTGTTATATTTGTTAATCTCCAGATGAGTGATACTCATTCTAAACAAGTTTTATTTTCACTTGTCATTCCCACTGATTTTTTTCATATCTACTTAATAAAGTAGCACATTTAGATGGAGCTTATGAAACCAGCAGACTTCCAACTCTTGCACAATTAAAGGTTCAGATTAAAGATAACTATGAAGAGTCGTAAAAACAAGCTCTCAATTCTGAGATTGCTAGGGTCAGTAAATTATGCAAGATTGTTGTTTGACAATTTTTCAGCAGATGCTAGAAGATCTGTGGAAAGCCTACATAAGCCTAACAGGCTTTAATACATACAGTCTTAAAGTATTATTATTATTATTATTATTATTATTATTATTATTATTATTATGTAACCTTCTTTTAGTAAGATGCTATTGTGTTTACTTTCAGTTACACAAGGATCTCTTTTATTACTTTTGCATTATTTTTTTTCAGTAAGTTATCATCTATAATAAAAGCATTTTTTTTCTTACTGACAAATCTCTGTCTTTCAATCTTTCAGTGAGGTTGTGCTTTGAAAAGGGAAAAAAAGGAAAAAAATCAAGTTGTTGTGTTTATCTGTTTTAATTTTGATCTTAGATAATAAATAAATAAAAAAACAACTACACATCACAGTGGGTAATTTGTATACTTTTTTTCTTACTGATTTCTGACAGTTATGGTTTTGTCAATGTACTTTAAAGCTGTTCATGTACTTCGATGGCATGCCTGTGGCATGAGTAAACTCTGTTTTTGTAAGGACTTGAAGGACACTGTTTTGCAATGGAAAACAGGCTGGTTCTGAGCTCCTTTGTGATTTCTTGCCGCTGTGGCATCTGAACTATGAATTCCTAAAGTAACAAAAAATGTTCTAAAAATACAATGTTATTATCTCACAGTCCCAGGTGCCATTTAAAAGCTTGACACCCGATTATTGTCTGTGTGAACCTCTATTATGTTATTTTATTCTTTCCTGACTCTGTGCTGATTTAATCTGTTTCTTTCCTGATTGCAGTGTGATAGTGATCAGGACAGTGTGACAGTGTGTTGGTGTGATTATGCTCTAAGATCACTGATTTTAATAAAGATTGAAATTGTATTTGGTAGAAAAAGGAACTTTTAAAAAAACCACACTTGCATCTATAACTTGTTCCCGATGCACTGTCCTATGCTGACTTGTTAAAGGGTTATGCCACTGACGTAAAACATGTGGTTTCTTGAGGGCCCTTTGGCATCACATGTAAAGGCAAATAATTTTCAATGTGCAAAGTTTACAATGTGAAAAAACTTAATGTTGGCAAGCTGTTGGTGCCAAGCAGCAAAATGTGAAACTAAAATGTGACTGAAAACAAAGTGCAAAAGCACAAAGCTCGCAAATGAGACAAAATCTGTGCTCCCCTGCCTGTGAAATCTTTGACTTGCAACCAAACTTCTGCCATCTAATAAGGACTATCCATCCATCCATCTGTCCTCATCCATCTGAATATCGACTGCTAGCTTTTTCTGCAGCCAGCGTGTCAGGTCCCCAATGAAAAGAAAACAGCTTGTGCAGATGTGTACCACACCCTCAGCCTTTGACAAATGGAAGTATAAAGGCAGCCATTCTTCTGTCTGTGCGCAGACTGTGTTCAGGATGTATCTCACGTCATCAGGCCAGACCAAGCTCCTTACTATATAAAATAAATAAATTAATAATTGTATTCTGGTTAGTCTGTCTACATTGTTTGATCTACTTTGTTTGAAAGCAGTGATTGCTGCCAACTGCTGGTTTACAGTGAGAATTTATTTGCTCGTTGTTATTGGTAACAGAGGCTTCTTCAAATTTCTTAAAGGCGTACACCACCAATTTGGCATTGCAGCAAAGGTTGAAATCCCAGTAGACAGTTTAAGTCTTTCAAACTTGCTGCAGCAGAACAAGAGGTGTTGTTTTATTCATTCAGTGCATTTTCCTGACTTACTTTCCTCACTTCAGCCCTAGCCAATGCTGACTCAAGAAATTACTTAAGGAAATTCATCAGGCTTTCCTCGGAGTAAAACAGAATGTGAAATTACATGCAGATCAGCGAAACACTGGTCGCAAACTTGACATCATTTGTTTGCCGTGCACTTCCTCGTGCTTCCTGTCCCTAACAGTGTGGCAAAACTGACCTACAATAGGCGCAGCCACTCCCTTGAGAATAATTTATTTCATGAGAGAAAATTGACAGAGTGTGATGGAGTTCACAAGGGCACTGGAATATTTTGCTGGGGGAATAAACAAGCGGCTCCAGTCTTTGGTGGTGTGCCAGCGCTTCTAGGGATTAATCCACCACCCTGAAAACAGCTCAGTGTGCCATGTTGGACCTGCTGTGTTTCAGCATTAATTGATTTTTTTTTTTTTTTAATCCATTAGAAAGGATGTTGCTCGTGTGTGGACTGCAGTGTTGTGTGTTTGACTTTGAGCTCATAGGCCCTACGACTTAAAACCTGATCTCTCTTCGGTGCAAATATTTTTTTTATTATTTCTTTATATATACTTCATGAGAACATTACAATATTAGAGTGCTAAAATGAAAAATATCCAATAAAAAAGTAACCTTACTTAATAGTAGTTATTTTTAGCTTTCAGAGGTTTGTGTTTTAGGGGGCGGGAAGGGTGTGTATGTGTTACATCTTGGTTACATAAAGTCAGATATTCTTACGTTTTATTAAGTGTTAGTATCCTTTAAAACAATGATTGCAGCCTTTCTGGAATTCAAGCTAACCCATATCTATATGTGAGACAACACTAGTTAGTAATTGTAATTTCTGGGATTTCAGTTGAGCAAAGATTAGTGAATTTACAGATGTTATAAAACAATTCAGCAAAGTGATGGATTTGTGGGCTATCATTTTATTTAATTAAGGCATTTTAATAATAACAGTACAGCTAATATATTCAAAGGATAATGCAGTGACTCACTAGTCCTATGAGGAGGCTCCACTTGGTCAGTGTTTAAGTTCATGAACCAAAGTAAGACAAACATAATCCACAAGTTTATTCTGACACATTTGACATTTTAACCTCATGTCATCACCGAGACGAAGGTACGGTGGCTCTGAGAGGTCAAATGCACTGCAGCGTGAAAAAAACACCAGCTAATAGATTCTATAAAAGCACACAAAACACAACTGTTTTTTTTTTAAAGGTCACAACAAAATTAAATAAATACAAAATAAGAAGAAAGCTCACAAAACACAAGGGGAGTCTTTTGGGGGAGAAAATAATGTGAGGGAGCAGCTGCAGAAGTGACAAGCTGTTAGCAAACATGCTTCTACAATATTATATGAATCATGCAAATAAAACACACATTAACTGTATCTTTTCACAGATGAACCCTCTGGTCTCACTTCCACAGTTGTTCCGTCACGTTATTGTCTCCCCCCAAAAAAAACTCTCCTTTTTTCTGCTTTTGCAGCATTTTTCTGTGTCATGGTGTTTTCTTAAGGTGCAGTGTGTTTGACCTCTCAGGGCCACCATACAAAAGCCTGAGGGCTGCTGTCATGTCTTTCAACTTCTAAGCACATATTCATGTTTGAGTTTGGCCCTATGTGAGATGATGAAAGATGGCGGGAAAACTCCAGGACTGTTCATGTAAAATGTGTGTGACAGACTCCAGGGAGGTAAACTAACAAAAATGGATGGATAATATCACGGGAGTTCAGGTGGAATCCACTCTGTGCCAAATAAATAGGCTGAACTCCTATCACCAGCCTGCTGTATGATGAGTGATTCATGCCTCTGCTGTATACACTGTGAAATGGCCCCAACGCCTCAGCCTTCCAGTTTCCTCTGCTTCACATTCTAATAAAGACTAATGTGTTTGCCAACATCAGCTCACTCTCATTAGAGTGATTAATTGCCTCCTTGGTTATGGTAAACAGTACGAGCTGTATCACAATTTATTGAGGGAAAATTAACCAATCATAATTAAATGCTCTGATCTGTCTTCCTCACCTCTCCCCATACAAGCTCTCTTCACACATGGGGTGAGTGTTCTTTGATTAATTTTGCCTCGGTTCCTGTCATTGGAAGGATGATGTAAACGTTACTTTGAGCGGGGTGAGTGTTCATAAAGAGCAAGAGTCAGCCTTTTAATGGTCAGTAGTTAATGGGTTGATTTATTGCATGAGCATAAAGTGAGGAGACTCTGCTTTTTCCTCTCAGTTTGATGCTGACCTTACAGAGACCTTCCGCCCTTGTTGCAATGTCACATTTTATAGGGTGTAGATCAGCTGCTGTGTAACATGGGCTGAAAGTAATGATCTTCACTGCAGTCCAATGGAAGGCAGGAAGGGGAAACAACAACATGAAATTCAAGGAAGGGCAGAGAGAACTAATTTAGGATTAGTTTTTGATGGAATAATAAAAAGTAAAAGTCTTCAAACAGCAACATCAAAGTGGGCAAAACATATGAAGTAAATGTAAAAAATACAGCAGCATGTATACATCAGATTAGTTTGATCCATTTGTATTAAAAATAGAATAAATATAGTTAATCAGTTGTCCAGTCAATAGCTGACTGCATAACCACTAGTTGTCATTGGTTACAGTGCAAAGAGGATTTGCTTGGAGTTGCAGATCAGTCAAAGTCTTCACCAAAAGGATATAGAACATAAAGGCATAGACTTTATACGCCATAGTTAGCCATTAGCTTGTGAAGCTCTCCCCTGAAGCCTCAATGTTAGATGTAAATGTTGGTTTCTATCACTCAGAAGTGACCATTCTCTGAATGTCACTCATCAAAACTGGATTGACTTGCTTTTTCAAGTGAGGACTGCAGTTTTTCATTTGCTAATAGCATTTAGCTATTCAAATAAGTAACATAGTACTTCTTGTTTGTGTCATTCAAAGCATCATTCGTGCAGTAAATGGTGGCTATATGGATCGGTGCAAAGACAGTATATATATATATATATATATATATATATATAAAAACACCCAGCACGCCCCTGCGGGCGGTTTATCCTTCAAGCTCGGGTCCTCTACCAGAGGCCTGGGAGCTTGAGGGTCCTGCGCAGTATCTTAGCTGTTCCCAGGACTGCGCTCTTCTGGACAGAGATCTCCGATGTTGTTCCCGGGATCTGCTGGAGCCACTCGCCTAGCTTGGGAGTCACCGCACCTAGTGCTCCGATTACCACGGGGACCACTGTTACCTTCACCCTCCACATCCTCTCGAGCTCTTCTCTGAGCCCTTGGTATTTCTCCAGCTTCTCGTGTTCCTTCTTCCTGATATTGCTGTCATTCGGAACCGCTACATCGATCACTACGGCCGTCTTCTTCTGCTTGTCTACCACCACTATGTCCGGTTGGTTAGCCACCACCATTTTGTCCATCTGTATCTGGAAGTCCCACAGGATCTTAGCTCGGTCATTCTCCACCACCCTTGGGGGCATCTCCCATTTTGACCTCGGGACTTCCAGGTTATACTCGGCACAGATGTTCCTGTACACTATGCCGGCCACTTGGTTATGGCGTTCCATGTATGCCTTGCCTGCTAGCATCTTGCCTGGTGTGATAGACCCCAGCCTCTATGGATCTTGTACTCAGAGCTTGTTCTTGTGCTGCCATGATTAGTGCCTCTGTGCTGTCTTTCAGTCCAGCTTTGTCCAGCCACTGGTAGGATTTCTGGATATCAGCCACCTCCTCTATCTGCCGGTGGTACATACCGTGCAGGGGCCTGTCCTTCCATGATGGTTCCTCGTCTCCCTCCTCTCTCTTGGGTTTCTGCTGCCTGGGGTATTCACTGAGCACTCGGTCAGTTGGGGCCATCTTCCCAATGTATTCTTGGATGTTCGTTGTCTCATCCTGGACTGTGGTGCTGACACTCACCAGTCCCCGGCCCCCTTCCTTCCTCTTAGCGTACAGCCTCAGGGTGCTGGACTTGGGGTGAAACCCTCCATGCATGGTAAGGAGCTTTCTTGTCTTTATGTCAGTGGCTTCTATCTCCTCCTTTGGCCAGCCTATTACCCCAGCAGGGTACCTGATCACGGGCAGGGCGTACGTGTTGATGGCCCGGATCTTGTTCTTACCATTCAGCTGACTCCTCAGGACTTGCCTGACCCTCTGCAGGTACTTGGTGGTTGCAGCTTTTCTAGCGGCCTCTTCATGGTTCCCATTCGCCTGCGGGATCCCCAGGTACTTGTAACTGTCCCCTAATTTCCCTCGGGATGAATAAAGTATTCTGATTCTGATTCTGATGTCTGCAATGTTGCCTTCTGGTAGTTCAATCCCCTCAGTTCTGACTACCTTCCCTCTCTTTGTTAACATCCGACTACACTTCTCCAGTCCGAACGACATTCCAATGTCATTGCTGTATAGCCTGGTAGTGTGGATCAGTGAATCGATGTCTCGTTCACTCTTGGCATACAGCTTGATGTCATCCATGTACAGGAGGTGGCTGACAACTGCTCCGTTCCGTAGTCGGTATCCGTAGCCAGTCTTGTTAATGATCTCACTGAGGGGGTTCAGGCCTATGCAGAACAGCAGTGGGGACAGAGCATCTCCTTGGTAGATCCCGCACTTGATGGTGACTTGTGCTATGGGCTTGGAGTTGGCCTCTAGTGTTGTACGCCACATCCCCATTGAGTTCCTGATGAAGGCTCTTAGGGTCCCATTGATCTTGTGCAATTCTAGGCATTCTAGCTTCCATGTAGTACTGAGGCAGGTTATTGGTCGGTAGTTGGAGGGGACCGGTCCCTTCTTGGGGTCCTTGGGGATCAGGACCGTCCGGCCTTCGGTTAGCCATTCTGGGTGTCTCTCGTTAACTAGCAGCTGGTTCATTTGTGCTGCCAGACGCTCGTGGAGTGCAGTCAGCTTCTTCAGCCAGCCTGGTGCTGTCCAACTCTTCATACTGGAGACCCTTTCTTGGATATCTGCCACTGTGATGGTTACTGGACCCTGTTCAGGGAGGTCGCTGTGGTCTGCCCTCAGATCCACTAGCCACTGAGCATTGCCGTTATGGGTTGCGTCCTTCTCCCATATGCTCTTCCAGTATTGCTCCGTCTCTTATTGTTCCCTTGCCACTGAGAGTACACCTTTGCTGGTTCTGTGGAGAACAGCTGGTTTATTCTCCTGCCTTCTATCTCTCTGGTGTACCTCCTCAAGCGGCTGGCCAAGGCTGTGAGTCTTTGCTTGGCAGTTTCCAAGGCCTCAGGTATGGACAGCTTGCTGTATTTCTTAGGCACCTAGAAAATCAACTGCCTCACTCAGCTCTCTCTTCGCCACAATTGACCAGTACAGTGTCTGCATCAGTACTGATGGAAACACCAATTCATCTGTCAACCTCCTGCTCCACTTCCCTGCTGCTGTTCTAAAGTGCTTCATCTTCTGGAAATAAAACAAAACAAAGATAAATAAATAAAATCCTGGAATATTAGTTGGGAGAATGAGGGTTGGGTGGAGATTGTTTTATTTACCAATTTACAGTCTTTTTAATGTCTGTTGAAAGTTTAGCTCTTCTTTCTTAACCTTTCTTCATATTGAAAATATAAAACCATCTGCAGTCATTCTTCCTTCCACTGCAGGTCATCTTCATGTATTTAAAAAAGGCAGCAGGCAGAGCAATTTTATATTTCTCTTCCTCTCCATCAAATTCAGCTCAGTACGATTTCTGCATTTGGCATGAAAGCAAAGAGTTTCTAAAGGATGACGTTAAAAGGTCAACGTTTCAGCTACTCTTAGTCTATCTGTCTTCTTCTTTAGACAGGCAGTATTGTGACTGTTTGTAAAGAAGCTGTCAAAACCATATGTCACGTTTTCTGTACTTCAAGAAGGTTTTCTATTCAAACCACTGGGCTTCTGCTTTTATCCTCAAGAATGATCACCTAGCATTAAAACATGACGTTAAGGGATTGTGTATAAATCGTTTGTGTTTAATGTCTTTGTGTTTTAGGCTTTTTGAACGTGAAAAGGTTAGGATTGGGGATAAGGTCAGGGTTAGGGCATCTCATGGTGTGAAATGCCAACCTCATTCAGGGCATCAAATACTGCTTTTGAGTGTTAGTAATGGCATAAATCTAGTGCATCAGGGGACCGACAGAAACCTTGTGAGGAGTTGATGCCATATCTGCAGTGTTTAATGCTATGAAAGGGTGTATTTTAACCCAAACTACACTGTCATCCCAAACCTAGCAAACTAACAAAGTTTATGGTGTTTTAGAGCCTAAACCAAAGAAAAAGTAAATTAACAAACAGGCCTCTAAGCGTCATCTTCTTCTAGCTGACGATGTGTGGCTAACACAACTGCTGTCCCCGAAGCTTCAAATTCCAATCTTCAGTGAGGCTGGTTCTCTCCTACGCATCTTATGCTCATCTTTTACCAACAGAATCTGACAGAGCATAGGTATTTGATGTCCAACCCATTGGATAATCAACTGTGATTCTTCATGTCATAAAATTGCACGAAAATAACCTAAATTCAGACTTGTTAAACAAAAAGGCAGCTTTATTGGCAGAAGGCCCACAACAAGTCTGTACAAAAATCCAAACAAAATCAACAAACAGTAGTCTGTTGATTTTTCTTGGATTTGGATTTCAGAATATATTCCATGCTCCAGATTACTCAAAACTCTGATGTCGGAATTTAAGAGTATTGCTTCTGGAGTCCAAGTTAGCTCGTTCCAGATAAAGTGACGAAAAAGTTTTTTGCGCTTAAAAACATCACTGGATAGAGCGTGGTCAGTATGGCTTATGTAGTGAGTCACAAATACACAACAGTGACAGCATAGATAGATATAGAAAGTTTCACAAATTTGCTATTGTTTACATCCAGGGCCGCCATCTTGGATGTGCGCCATCATGAGTGTGCATGCATCAACAATGCATGCAGCCTGTTACAGTTGCTCCTGCTTTTCTCTTTACTTTAACTTTTTCTTACTTATTTTTTGTCCTTTACTTTGTTCTTAATGTTCGTCTGTTTAATAGATTTCCTTTCAATTATGTGGCTAGAGAGTTTTTGTTCTACATAATTTCCTTAGGGATTAAGTGAAGGATTCTGATTCTGAATGGATTGTTAACTCTTGGTTGAGTGGGAAATCTCGGAACTCAGAAATTCCAACTTCCTAGTTATTCAGGAAAGCGAAACCTACAAAGGACGAGCAGAAGACAGGACTCTCTTTACTCACACAGACACAATGAAGGCCAATCAGGGAAATGAGACATGGGAGCACACAACAGACACAATCCAAGAGGAGAAAGTAAAACTGAATACAAAGCACACGAGCCAAATTAGTACCAAAACAAAACAGGAAATAACTAATGCAAAGGTTAGATATATACCTACACACAGTAGCTTTACACTAAAGAAATGGAAATTCAAAAACTCAAATCATTAACATAAGTCAGAGAGAAACACTCTAAATAATCACAAAAATACCACAGCCCCAAGACCATGACACCATAACAGAATTAAGTGTTCTCATAGAATAATCCATGATATCAGTTGGGTAAAATAGTATTTCATACTTGTAATGCTCTGGTTTGTCAAAATGTTGCAATTAATTGTACTTATTATACAAACAAAACAGCCCAGGCCACCTACACAGACAGTCATACTAATAATATAAAATATCTCACATTTTAGGTTAGATTTTTTTAAAGGCCTTTAAATTTTGTATGAAGAGCATTAAAACGTAACAACGAAAAAAACAAAAACAAAGCCTTCTCTCTTCAGGGAGACCATTATCCCAGCCCATTTCAATGAATAATGGTACTTACACTTAACTATGCATTTACAGATCATTGACATGATTACAATCAATGACAGACTGAATTTTAACAGCCAAAATGTTTCAGCAGTCTTTTTTAGCAAATTGCAGATTGTTCTGCAAAAAATGTGTGACACATCTTAACCTAACCAAATGTCAGGTTATAATGCGCTTTTATTCGCTTGTTACATTTTAAGTATAAAGAACTATTCTTTGAGAAACGTTGTGAGTATGAGCAAATATTTGTAAAGTTTATCTCTTTATAGTCATATATTTATAGCCATATGTGCAAGCAATTGTCCAAATGAGATCTTAACAATGAGATTTTCACATTTCATTGTTCGTGCATCTCCTGGCAGCCGGTTTTGAACGCTGTCTGATCTTGCTCATTAAATGGATTGCTAGAGTTGTTGTTTTGTCTATTTCCTGAACTGAGATTACCTTCACTCATGTTTGCAGATATTTGTCCTACATAGGTAAAACATCACAGCCCTGCATCTCATCAGTCTGATTCGTTGCTCCTGTGGTTAAATGTTCTGTCTGTAATTTCTGCATTTAAAATGGCAAAATCCCACAGGCAGAAAACTGAAGCAGAGAACAGATTTTTTTTTTCTTCTTTTTGAAGATTTGTGAAGTAGACACAGTGAGTGAACAGTAAAACTTTCCTATCCCCAAACTTTCTTTTGGTACCTCTGCAAAAAAAAAAAAAAACAGCTGTTGTATAAACTGCTTATTGTGTGCAGAATTGCACTGGGTTGGAGTGTATCCCGGCTACCAGCATGGAGCATGGGCAGGAGGGAAGGTAAACTCAGTAGGTCGCCAGTCTTTGTGTTACATGCCAGTTCTTGATTCAAGGAGAACCAAACTGCAGAGACAGAACTACACAGACAGGCTGAACAAACAAAAAAGGGAAACTAACTGGAAATGGTGAAAGGTAGCAGATGCAAATCTGATGGCTGCTGATTCTACCAAAGAGTAATTCAGATAAAAATAAAAGAGGACATGCAGGAAGGTCAGCAGTTGAACTGACAAAGGACAGATGGGAGCGACAGGATGTTATTGTCTGAGTGGGTGAAGGGCAGGTCGAATCAATTAGGACTGAGCACACAATCACAGGAGCTGGAAAACAAAGACTACAAAGATGCACAATGAGGGTGATAACCAAACAAAACAAGAAGTGACAGAAAAAGAAAAATCACAAGACTGGTACACACACATTCACACATTTACTCACACAGATACAGAGAAGATGTAACACCAATGGATGGACCAAGGAAAAACTAAGAGCACTGAAATGTTGTTACTGGTAATACACACAGCACAACTCTTTCACACTTAAGAAATACATTGAGAGAGTTCGTTGTCTATGCATTGTGGACATGTGTCCCTATTTAAATTTTCTACTCCAAACAAAATGATCAATGCTACTATAGTATTTATTTTAATCCTGAACAAACATTTGCAGTACAAAACAAAGGACAGTGCTGTGCTGAAAAACTAAATGCTCAAGCATATGCATCAGCTTCTTACACAAAGCACGGTGATGAAGGATTTTGTTGTTGAGCTTGATCGATGTGAAGGTAAAGTGTGAAAAGAATGAAAATAATTACAGCATGTACGGCTTGTTGCAGTGTTCAAATGACATTAAAATATTGTATTTAGAAAACTGAAAATATGAGAGTCTTTCCTTTCTTGGTATTGATAAAAAAAAATTACGACTTTTTGGTAGCAAAAAGTGGTCGATTGGTTTTAAAAGACTAAAAGTGATAAAGAATCTACTGAAGCAGAGTGGTCCTTTACCTCAAATCATCTCTACCTTCCTCTCTTTGCAGAGCACCTAAAGGTGGCACTGGAGGAGTACATGAAACGGATGCCTAAGGTTCAAATCTTGAGGACGAAGAAGAGAGAGGGGCTGATCAGAACTCGTCTTCTTGGAGCCGCTGCTGCCAAGGCAGAAGTCATCACCTTCCTGGACTCACACTGCGAAGCTAATGTCAACTGGCTGCCTCCACTGCTGGGTGAGAAACACGCTTGCACACATCCATCCAGCAATCATGAGGTGCCGATGACATATCTCCCATCCAAAAATCGGTACGAGGTCTTATACCAATATTTGCAAGCCAGATAGGGTGTTATTTCCACACCCAATAGCAATTCAGTCTGACGGCTTCCTTCAAAGTACGACATCAGACCACATTGTTGTAATAAAAATAGCAAATGCATGTGATTGTGATCACGTAGTTATGATAGAGCTGCCATGATATAGGGTTCTAAGGATAAACATTACGTTTAAAAATGAGTTCATGTATACATAAAATGTGTACATCATAAACACTGCAGTGCGTATGTAGAGTTTCAGACTCACTTAATAGTTTATCCAGGTTTGTTCCCGTTCACCAGTGACTAATATTCTGCTACCTCAGCTACTTTCTTTATGGTTGACTAAAGTAAGGTGACTACAAATGAGGCCATTCACTTTTCTGTTGGCACATTTTTTTCAACATACTGAGACTCATCTCCCACAGCAGTGCCACTGAAAAGTGAGACACCACACAGGTGCAGTTTGAGAAATAAATTCATAGTTTAATCACCAAGTTTTTGTCCGTTCTTGCTGTCTCTCGTTCACTGTTAAACTGCACTACTGGGTCCTCGCCGTGACTCAGAGCTGTGTCCACAGTTTGTAGCCTAATGATATTTTGTGTACAAGCTAACTACAGCATATATCATTATAGTAATGGTGTTTACTTTATATATCAGTTGTATCCACCAGCTTCTTGCACACTCCCAGTTCACATTGCCCTCTTGAACCATTAAAATATCAAAAATATAAGGATGAATTTCCACATTTTCTACACAAATGTATTATTATAAATTATTTTGGCCACAATAATAACATTTACTGCATTAAACAAAAAGAACATGTTTACAGACGTTCTGGTAAACAACTTAAAGCCAGTCCAGGCAACATATTAGAGTCATTCAGCATTTGAATATTGGCTGAATGTTTAAATGTAGCACTGTGATTTTCATGTAATAAACAAATAAATTAAATAAACAAAAACGTCCTGAAATTTCTGTTTTCCAAAACGTTTCACTTTCAAAAATTGCTCCAAAAATATCACTTAATTTCCAAAAGAACATTTCAACCTTTTTGACAGTTTAATTTTCAAATATTTTTAAATTACTTTACTTTCACAAATATTCAAATTTTCTTAAAAAATAACTTTTTGTTTTAAAAATGCCTCACTTTTGCAACAAAAAGGACACATCTATAAATGTCAAAATCTGACAAATGTCAATTTCCAAATTTCATCGCTCTCGGAAAAATGTATCACTCACAAGGTCACGGAGCACAGGAATGTACAAAGTCACGTTATTGCTGCAAAATTGCTTTCACTAAGAGAGAGCCAATCATTCTCAAACACAGAAATATATGCACACACACACACATGCACTCACACTATCCCTGCTGCGAGACTGAGTGCTTCCTCTTCTGGCTGATGGACTTGCTCACTACCTCATTCTCACTTTATCAATTACCTTTTTCCATTAAGGACCCATGTTCAACTCGGTTTCCCAGCATGGCGCCATTCCCAGTTGGAACCATTTCACAGCAAACCTTATGACCCATGTTACCTCTCTGTCAAGCTGTTTACACATCAAGCGGGAATAGGACGTGTGTCTGCCAGTGCGTAACATAAACAAGCAGCCATGTTCATTACAGCCCACTGTGGCACTTTGATTGTTGTCAGGAGTGAAAGAGTTAGGACTGGAGGCTGTGGAAAAGTGAACATACTGTAGTTGCACTGCAGGTTTGCATTAGGTGCAGCAGTATCATTACTTTGAATTGGCAATTATGAATACAAATATTGATATGATACATGCTTTTCATCTGAAAGAGGAGCGGAAACTATAAATATTTTCTGTATTTTAATAATTGTTGAATCCAAATATAAAGTTACCATATATTGTTTGCTGTAAAAAATTCAAACTCAGGTATAAAGCTGCATTTTTAAAAACTACATCTGTGGTGGACAATTTTCCTATCCCCTTCTGGATCATCAAAGACCTTAACTTATGGAGTGCTGTTGCCAAGAATCCGTTCACAGCTGTATCCAAATGTAAATGTTATGTGGAAGTTAGTAAAAGGAAGAACACATACACTCACACTCATATGGCAGCAACTCCGTGCATTAGGCACGTAAACATGGACAAGAAGACCTGCTGAAGTTCAAACCAAGCATCAGAATGGAAAAGAAAGTTAATCTAAGTGACTTGGTGTGGTTGTTGATGTCAGACAAGCTGAGGATTCACTATTGTCTATAGAGAACATACCAGGGTATGCAGAAAAGCATCTCTATTCTATTCTGTTCAATTCAGTTTTATTTATGCAGTGCCAAATCACAACAACAAACCTTAAGGCGCTTTATATTGTAAGGTAGACCCTACAATAATACACACATCTCTGAATGCACGACGTGTCAAACCTTGAAATGGGCTACAGCAGCAGAAGACTGCACCAGGCACCCTTCCTCTAAGCCAAGAACAGGAAACAGAGTCCACAGTCCACAATGTGGACAATGTGGACTCCACATGGGCTCACCCAAACTGGATATCAGGACTGGAAAAATATCACCTACTCTGATAAGTGACTGCACCTTACCTGAATATTGTTGCTGATTATTTTCTATCCCTTTATGAAAACATTGTACTCATCTTCTGCTGGCTCCTTCCAGCAAGATAACACACCATGTCACAAAGCTCAAATCATCTCAGATTGGTTTCTTGAACATAACAGTGTTCAAAATTCACTCTACTACTATGCTATGAAGAATTAAGATGGTTGTGAAAGCAAAGGGAGGTCCAAGGCAGTAAAGTAGCCGGTGAGTTTAGATACAAACAAAGGAGAGAAAAAGGGGATAGAGAGGTTATGACCAAAGGATGAATCTCTAAACAAAAACTAAATATTATAACACAAACAGAGGACCAAACAGAACAAGGGTTAACCAAGACTGAGTTTCATTTATTATTGTCCATATCACAACATACAGCAAATAAACACGTAACTTGTCTTATTTTTTTTTTATTTAACTCACATTATTCAAATGGCTCTCTATGTGCATCTCACAGATCGAATTGCCCAGAACAGGAAGGCTATTGTATGTCCAATGATTGACGTCATCGACCACGACAACTTTGGCTATGACACGCAGGCAGGGGACGCCATGCGAGGGGCGTTTGACTGGGAAATGTACTACAAACGGATTCCAATCCCTCCAGAGATGCAGAGGGATGACCCCAGTGAACCCTTTGAGTGAGTAACGCAAGTTTAAAAGTAGTGCACTTTAAATCTAATCAGTGACTTAAAGCTTTCCTTCCACGGCATACCTATTTCATTTAAATATGCATTTAGATTTTGAAGGATTTTATTTAAATGACCTAAATGATGAATGATAAAATGACAGTAATTGAAGTCCACTCCTCTAAAATGCTTTATTGTGCATAATCTTCTCATTATCCAGGCTGAGCTGTTGAAAGTCTCTTTCTAATAAAGGCGTATGTCGTACTTTGTCTTGTGAGTAAAGATGATGTTGGTTTGTGAGGCTTATTTTTTCCCTACTCTGGTGTAAGTGAGTTGCCAGGATCACACAATCACTAATGGGCTGCCCAGACAGAAAGTAGACATGATACGGGGAGTGAATGTCTCTATAGAAATGATAATATTTTTAGCAGGATGCCTCCCATCACCAAATTGATACTAGTTTACTGTATTGATAAGGATGTTGATACTTCCATTAAGAAGATGACTTTTGTTTGCTTTGTTTAGAATTTTCATTTTCAAAATATTGTACTTCAAACAGTTACGTAAGATGCATTCACTCCTACTCCAGTAATGTTACTGCTGGATTTTTAAAAAGAATGGCGGAATCAGGCATATATATCGGATGTTTTTTAAAGTGGAGATCAGCTCTTATTTTTTTGTCTGCTTGAACATAAGTATTGATTACAGTAAAATATTTTTAACAAGGAATACTTTGGCCTACTAGCTGTTTGCTAAATTATGCTAGCTTAGCACAAGGCTAAGTTTATCAGATAAGCCAGTTTATGCAGAATATGAAAGTAACACAAATTATATCAAAGTTCTGTAATGCAAACTGCCCCTAACTATGAATACATTCATTTTTGTGGTGAAAAACATTTGTGTAATTTTGTATACATTTTTAACACTGTAGAATGTAAATTGATTCCACTTTTGTTTTTGCTTTAACTAAAACTGGTCCGTGTATTTAGCCATGCTGATGAACAGTCTCTCCGCCTCTAGAGGTGGCCTAACGCAGTCTTTTTATGTATTTTCTATGCTTGAGGTATCTGTGTGGGGTTCTGAGTCATCCAGTCATTGTAGTTCTAAGCACTTAATTTGAAGGCAACCTGGAGCTAAAATAGAGGTTTGAATGTTAAGTAGATAGAGCTACGATGCCTGAGAACCTCCATCAGCTTGTAAAACTAAAACCTTTCACATGAGAGGTGAAAAAACATCTTCATATTCATTCATCCATCCATCATTTATCCAATTGGCTCACTTTAAATATTGACAACACTTTTTCCCTTCTGTATTTAGTAATGATGTACAGACATTTTTGTCTCTTACATTTATGTTCCCAAAATCCGTGCTCTCACACATCAGATGCTGCACTGGAAGTCAAACCCTCCCAAGAAGACACTTCACTGGTGCACTGCAGTGCTCATCTAACTATACAGAATATAGCAACAGATGAACTGAACCGTATGCTTAGTGGTTCTCTTATGTACGATCACACTGTTATAGAACAGCGCTTCACGAGTGAGAACATCTAGAGACAGGTGCCAGATGCCCATTTGTGATGTTTTTCCCTTATGAATATGTATAATCTGTGTTTTGTAGGTTTGGGACACTTTAACAACCACAGGAAACAATTTTTGAGGCTTTATGTTTTCGACTTGTCTGTCCCCTTCTCAGGAAGTCCTCAAGGGAGCTTCTGCAAGTTTGGCTCAAAGTTTCACTTGGACACAAGAATGAAGTGATTAGATGAACTAGAAGGATAACTAATAACCATTAGAATAACTCTGCATAAATGTCAAAAAGTCAAGGTCATTGTGACCTCACAAAATACCGTTTTAGATGTTAAATGTAACATGTTACACACATGCACAGACATGCATGTAAAATGCAATTTGACTGGTTGGCATGCAGCAGCTTTTTGGTAATTCTGCTTTTATGACTGGAGCAAAACAAAAAAAATCCACTGGTTTCCCCTGCTGTATGTTGCCAATGTGTCCAAATGTGACAGTGTGAGAAAGAAAGATGTGTTTCTGAGGATAATTGTGACACGACAAAGTGCTGAGCTTTCTTAATTAAGACAAGCTGAAATTAGACTGGCAACTCCGTCTCAGCTCCTTTGCTTCACTTTGTCTCAGCTGTAATTAAGTCCTTACCCCCACATTTTTCCACACTGACTATGCTCATATTTACATTGATGTGGATTTAGACCAATGGTTTGGAGCAACACTTTTTTTTCAGGCAGCGTTGTGTAATTTGAGTTTTTTTTCCTTCTTGCCCTGTCGGATCAAACAGAATCTCTTAAATCTTGATTGATGTAGGCGTAAAACACTGTGTAAATAACTGTGTAAAACACCTTTTTTATTAATCCCTCTAATATAGTCAGTGTGTAGAAGACTGGTTATATATTGGGCTAAAAAGTATCATCATATCATATCATCTGTGATATGATAAATCATGATATGTAAGTCTTTGAGACTCGAGGCTGTTTAAAGGTCAAATATAAAGTAATGCAGAGAGAATCCAAACAATTTCCGCTTGACCAAACACTTAGTGTGGGAGGCTGGGTCCACGACTCAGCATTTTGAGTTTATTTTGTTTTTTTGAGTTTATTTTGTATTTCTGGTGGTTACATTGTGAAGTTCTTGTGTTATTATTCTATTTAGTGTTTAGTTAAGTTTTGGTGTAGTTATGTTTCTTCTCTGTCTCCTTGTTTATGTGTCTTTTCTGTTTTCCGTGCAGTCTGTCATGTGTCTCATGTCTGCGTGTTCCATGTTGTCAAGCTCATGTTGTCTTGTCTACGTCCCTTTCTTGTTCCTGTTTTATTGTGAAGAGTCTGGTGTTCCATGTTTAGTGCGTTTAGTCGTACTTCATCTCTGGCATTCAGGCTCATTTGTCCCCGGGTGTTTTCACTTCCCTCATTACCCTCCTGTGTATTTAAGTCCCCTGTATCCCTCTGGCTTTCTTGTGTCTTCATGCTCCTGCTCAAGTTCATGTTTGTGCTCTTGGTATGCCCCTGTTCAGATTTATGTTTATGTATTTGCCATAGTTTTCATGTTTAGCTCTAGCTTTTTCCAGTTTAGTTTAGCTTTTGGTCTTTGCCTTAGTTCACCATTGTCCAGTTGATTTCTAGGTTTTACTACCAGCCTAAATAAATGGCTCACCTTTTGTTACCCTTTTGTTTTGTCTTCCATACGTATGCTTTTGGATCCGCTCCTCAAACACATTGGCCCACCTGACTGTAACACTTGGTGAACACGGGGAGGAAAAACACCCATTTAATAGGAAGAAACCTCTGACAAAGTAAAACATGATAAAACAGCAATTTAAAAATCTAGTTGATTGTTTTTGGCCTGAAACTAACATAACAAGAGAGGGTTGACAGCATTGCAATAGACAACAAATGTCCCAGGACAAAAAAGTGATTGTGCAGGGACAGTTTCCAGGCAAAATATTCTTATGCTGATAGGTTTTTGTGATTAAAACAACAAAAGGGGAATTTAGAGACCCAAGAGGCATACCAGTGTTTTGTAGGAAGCATCAAGCATCAGGTGACCTTGATGTGCTGGCCAAAGCAGGGATGGACCGAGTAAACCACCAAGTTTTCAGTATTTCGTTTAATATTGCTGTCATTGAGAAAGTAAATTGGAAAATCTGTTAATTTTATTACACTGCACTTAGGCATTCGTTTATCATGTGTGTGCATTGTGGAGCTGTGAGTGCTAATTTAGGGTAGCGTGCCCCACAGAGGGCACAGGAAGCATAAATGTTTTCATCACGCCAAATGGTTTTTATTTTAATTTTAAAAATGAAGGACCGTAAACAAGCTGCACGAGTGTTAGAGGCAAACCCGACACAGTGTGCCCAGAGTAATTATGATGTGTTAAAGACATTAAACAGTGTTGGAGAGGAGTACAGAGATTTCTGTAATCACTGCTTATTCATTCATTTAATTATTTTCACCCTTGAAGAGGGAAAACTGCAGAAACCTGGCTGTTATCACCAAGGGACTCATATCTGTGCTCACTGCTCACGAGGTGTGAGAAGCCCTAGAGTGTTTCTCACCGCTGACAGTACAGTAGCTGCACTGTTTGCCTTTAATTGATCCTCCTCAGGGACGACTTTGGCAAGAGCAGACTACCTGCTGGCTCACTCACCTCCGATTTCCACCTGATGAAAAGCTTGTAGCTATGACAACCTGCGTGTACCCGCGAGTGTGTGTGCTGTGATATTTCTGCAGTGAAGTGGACCGCATCTCGTTTGGGGGATAGAAAGATGAGAATGATGCGCTTCAGTGTTTGATTGATTTAGTGCTGCACCATTTGGGGTCAGGTGTTGAGTGGAAAGTTGTGGGTTAAAGATCGGATCTAGTTGGTGAAGTTCTTCACAAGAAATCTGACGTACTCTTGTGTTTGTGTGCCTACCTGCTGCCCCAGTTTTTGTGCCTCAGGTGTGCAGCAGCAACAATCATGTACAGCAGCCACATAACAGCTAACAAGTCTCGCGCTTAGCAGCACAGATCTTGACACAGCAGACAGAAACCACAGTGCTATAGTGGGTTAATTGGTTTTGTACTGTGCAGAGCATCTTCATTATCTGGTGAGAAATGGGTGCCACTTGGAATACATGCACTCTGACTTACTGTCTGTATTCCTCTGAATATTCTCACTCGTTTTATTTTTGCTTCCAAAAGTCATATACCATTGAAAGCAATTACCAGCTTAGATGTTTTTTTTCTTCAAGGCCACAAAAACAGACTTTATGTGATTTTGGTCCAAGCACTGTTGGAGCTGTTTCAAAACTGTCATTTTCTCCTTATATTCTGTTAGCAGGTGGATGGTGAGCTTCGAGCCATTATACTTCTAACAGTTCCATTTCCGGTGTATAATTTGTTGACTAGGTTGCTTAGTTTTGCATTAAAAAATCTTGTGTAAATGTCAGAGTTCATGATTCCCATGAATACATACATACCAACACCACTGCAAGAAAAGCAGCTGTAGATTTTGCTCTAAGGGTGGCCTGAAGGGTGAAGGAGGGAGTCAGTCTGGTTGAAAACCTTCTCTAGACTCCACAAGAAAACTTTTAATGCCACATTCAAGCATATTAAATTTCCTTTACCTGTCCATTGTAGATTTAATTCACTATCAAGTTAGATGCTGAACTTTATTCATATTAGAAGGATGCATGTTTTCCTATACAATCAACTCTTTTTTTTCTTCCAAAGCATGTAGTTTCATTTTTTTTAAAAAGTGTTATTTTGTAACAGTTAAAGATGGAGCTGGTAGATTTTTGTTGGGAGTGGGTTAGGGTTAGGACAGGAATAGAAACGAGTTTATCAGAGCAAGAGCTCTGGTTGTGAACTTTGGAGACAACGTTAGTGAAGTGAAGCTGAGTTGGTCTGGACATGTGCAGAGGAGGGATAGTGGATGTAATGCATAGAGGATGTTGAATATGGACCTGCTAGGCACTGAGAAGGTTTATGGATGTATTCCTTTTCAACCTGTATGTTTTATAACCATACCTGGACTTGTAGCCAATGTTCCCTCTAAGCTGCGCACGTGCTTGCGCACTGCTGGCACGGTCTCTGCGAACAGAAAATCTGCGTTGTGCACACAAAAAAAATCTAATCTGAATTGAAATTAAGATTAAAACTTTAATAATTCTGTTTTGCGGTGTTAGTCAGTAAGTGACTGGCTGCTCATTAAAAGTAAGGAAAACCCTCGAAAGCACTCTCCACTGTGAGAACAAACAAAACCAAAAAAACCCCAACCCTTTCCTATTGGTTGAAAAATGTGCCATGTCGACCAATCAAAAAATGAGATGTGAGAGATTTGTGATGTTTAGCGCAAATCTTGTGTAGTTAGTGTGTAGTGTAGTCAATAGTTTTGTTGTGTGTGTCAGAACAATGAGGCGACTGCTGAATGTTACAGGTGTTACAGCAGTGATACATCTCCTGTTGTCAGGCCTGCAGGTTTCAGGCTGTTGTTCTCCTTTATCTCATAGTGGACAGAAATGATTTAATTTGTGTGGCATCAGACTTGATGCAGAACAGCTGATTGTTCTGTAAATAATTTGAAATGTTTGTTTAAAAAAAGTCTTGGCTGCATTTTTAAGTAAACAGCTGGAAAAAACTCAGTTACTTTTTTGAAGAAGTAACTATATAATTAATTGCCCAACATTGGTCATTATTTACTGTATTTTGCATTAAATAGAGCATTGACACGTGTAATACACGTCTTTTAACCATGTCATTTTACTCAACAAAGCTGCCCTAACTGACCTTAAGTACTATACTAACCTACACATTATTCATGAAACGGGTCTGAAGTAGCGCTGTATTTATATGCACTGTTGATAACATGTTTGTCATTTTGAATAAATCCACACTTCGCCTCACACAAAAGGTAGGGCTGTTAGATTTGTCTGTTTAGATGTTGTCCTTGGCAGGATTGATATTACTGTGATGCTTCTACTCTTTATGGATAAGTGAGGGGTTTTAAGTAAAAGCTGTTCACGAAATGCAACGCAAGCAGTGACTGTTTGTGTTACATTGGGTCTTTTAGGTCACCAGTGATGGCAGGTGGACTGTTTGCTGTGGATAGAAAATGGTTCTGGGAGCTGGGAGGATACGACACTGGTCTGGAGATCTGGGGAGGAGAGCAGTATGAGATCTCCTTTAAGGTAAATATGTATAGATAATATTATCCATTATATTATGTTTTTGATGTTAAATTGAGGATGTGAAGCCAGATTATATTCTTGCCTGTAACCTGTTTGTTAATGGTTCTGTATGGAGCCACTCTGCCATAGTTTTAGCCTTTCATGATTACATCAGTTCAAAAAAAAATAATTAAATAAAAGATTGCCTGCAAATTAAAGGTGTTCCCAGACAATGTTATAATCCTTTCATTGCCCTCCGGCAAATCTATAAAATACTAAACTTTTTTTTTTTCAAAAGGACCAAGGGAGTTGTTTTTGTTCTGGCTTTGGGGGTCAAGCTGAGAGTGTATTTCTAATGTTTCCTTTTAACTCTTTTAAACACGCTTCAGCCACATCTTAACAAGCTCAGACAGCACTGAAAACACTCGTAATGCCTATTTACTTTTATGTCTACTTTAGCGTCAACGCTGTTGACAGAGGGGGGTGGTGGAGGTGGTAGGAAGATGTCCACGGGAGTGTTCTTCTCCTCTCACCAAACATTTCTGTGATCAGATTCATAGTAGAAGAAGACAGAAACACAGAAAATCCCTTTGTGTTTCTCAGAACCAGATAGAACAAATAGTTGTGCACACATTTATAACATCAGTATGTTTCTCACACCAGCTCAGTGAATCACTACACCAGTCCAGCCATTATTATTATTATTATTATTATTATTATTATTATTATTGTTATTATTGTTGTTATTATTATTATTATTAAAGCTTAAAGTTTGCATTATTAGAAGTATGGTCACTAGGACCGATGAATTGGTGCAAAGCACAGACTGTGGCCTATAAAAGATGTGTCCTGTGTTTGGAGGCTTTCATTTAGCTGTGTATCACTGCCAACTTGGTTGTTTTGGAAACAGAAGTAAAGTGAGCTTATTTTCATGAGCAAAAATCACTTGGAATAACTGAACATGAGATATAGAAATTAACGTATTTGGCGATTAGACTCAATTACACATGGCATAGCAGAACAAAATCCCAGCAGTTACAGGATTTACGATGGTGGTGGTGAAGATGAAGACTGAGGCTTGGGCGGAGCTCTGACTGAGGTGCTTGTGGAGATGGGTTGCATGAATGAGAGTTTGAAAGGGAGAAAGAAATGAACACACGCAGAGCCTGATTGGCTCAAGGGCAAGGAGATGATTGGACTAAAGCGGGGCGATCGTGGCTCAAGAGTTGGGAGTTCGCCTTGTAATCGGAAGGTTGCCGGTTCGAGCCCCGGCTTGGACAGTCTCGGTCGTTGTGTCCTCCTGGGATCAAAGCAGTTTTCTTTTCCTTGTTAATTGAATGTGTAAACCAATCACTGAACTGGACCTCTTGATTTTGTTCATGTTTTCATTCACATTTTTATCAATTTAATTATAAAAATATAACTAATAAAACATATAGTCTTTAGATACACTATATATTATGCTTTTGACTACATCTGCATCTGACTAAGCTTAGCACAAAAGTAAGGACATTTGTGTTTGGTTGATTAACACCAGTCTAATTATCCTTAAATGGTACCTCATTTGGAAAATTGCATTTGTGGGTTGAGAAGCAGCTTTGAATATGTGGGTTGCACCCATGAAAAACTTCAAATCAAAGATTCTATTGACTCCTGTTGGGTGTCATTTACTGGATTGGATTATTGAACTCTTAAGAAACAAGACATACTGGCAATTTACAAATGTTTTCATTTATTTATTCACTCAGTAGCATCTGGAAGAAACATTCACAGCCACAACAGCTTGGCACTTCATCCTCGTGCTGGTCACAGATTGCTTTTGTCAGCATTTGTCACAAGTCCGCCAATGTTTTCGTGTGAGTTACAGATTAGAAGCACCGTTACTACAAAGAAATAATCAACCAAACACATATTTCTGTCCTTTTTGTGCTGTTTATATGCCCATAATTTTTAAAAATAACACTAAGACACTGTATAGTTTCTATGAAAGGTGAAAGCATCTACAGAATCCTCAACATTGTGTGTACCAGGCTGTAAACATGCTTTTTTTTAATCTTGATTGAGTTGGGTGTAGTACCTTGGGAGTCTGAAATGGGGAGACTTACCTGCTTTTGGAGCCAGCTGTAAATGGCCATGTCAGACAATGATTCTTTTAGCGCTTCTGTGCTGGCCTTATCTTTTAACTTAAGGTTTACTGGTTAGAATTAGATTATAGCAATGCGCTCATTTGTCAAAATTTTTGGTTTCTGACTCCAAAAAACAATGATAAGAACAACCGTCTGGGGTCTAAATTTCAAGAAACCAATGGGTGAAGTCACTGTAGGTATATAAAGTTGTGAATATAAGAGAAGGAATTTGCCCAATGCTTACCATAAATGACAACACTATACAAAATAAGAAGATGTAGAAGAGGAAAACTGATGTACAGATGTCTGGGTGGAAATAAAATCGGTTTCTGAATGACTGATTAATTCCAAAAACCAAGGTCACCTATACCTGGATACCCATGCGTCATGATGCAAAAGTATAATCCATTTTTAAAACTATAATATGATGGATTGTACTGCAGTTGAGTGTCTTTAGGTCTGAACAAAAGGTGAGGATTAGAAGCCGGGCATGTGAAACAAATGATAGGCCTAGACTAATGCCATCAATGGCCCAGGGCTGAGCCTGGTGAGAACAGCTTTTAATACAGTTTTCTGTCTAACTTAAGTAATCATTAAGATAATACCCTTTACCAAGGTTAGTATTTTGGTCAAGATTATCACTATTAATTTTTCCTATTAGCGCATGCCTTGCTGTGCCTCTTAAGTCTACTTTATATGCTCAGATATTCAATTTGGTTTCCTTTTTATTAAGATCCCCATTAGCTGATATAGTGCAGACAGCCAGTCTCCTGAGGTGAGAAGATTAACAGGCTCTCCTACTAATCCTTACAACCAAACTGCTGCTCCCACAGACAGCCGGGCCCTGCTTGCATGTGAAACACAATTACTTTACTCAGTGGTACAGTTAATCTAAAGCTCCATCCTGGTGACAGCGGTGTGGGAACACCAAGCATTTCCAGCTCACACACCAAGATAATGTCAGAACATAAAGGCCCAAAGAGCAGAAGCAATGTGACCTCACAGGGAGGGTGAGAGGGACAGTGCAGGCATAAAACCAACTGCGGAGTCTTTATATTGCTTCGGACGAGCTTCATTTATGCAAACATTTGGAGACAGAGCTGCTCTGGAGGCAGAAATAATTAAACCTCCATGGATGGAGCCAGAAAAGGGGTATTTGTTCAAAGAAAACATTTGCCAACTTCCAAATAGTTGGCAGGGTAAAACTTTTCTAAAAACATAAATTGAAAAAAAAATGTTTTTAAAAGAATGTTATTTCATATTTATGGATTTAGCGCTGGATGGACATAGACAGCTACAGACTAACTTTTCTACCCTTGCCTGTGATAAAATCATCTTATTGAAAGAATAAAAAGTACACTGGCTTTCTGGTTCTTGTTTCCACGGCAACATCATCAAATAATATGTATTTGCTCATATTATGTTTGATGTGGATTTTTCCCCTTCCTGCTTATTATAGTTTTTTTTATATTGGTCTTTGGTCAATTAAATTTACTTGTGATTTCAGAAAATCACAATAAAAGTCAACTCAAGGGATGAGATCTATAATATAGACAGAAATATAACTCATCCCTTTGGGGAAACACGTCGTGATAGATAGAAATAAAATAATAAACAGGACAAACTCAAACTTTGGAACAGAGAAAACGTACAGCTAATGGATGGAGAGTAAGAGAAAGGAAGAGATGGAGAAGTGCTCAGGATGCCCTGTAGCAATCTATAGTAGGCCTGCAAGGTAATAGTTCAGGTGACCCTGGTCCAGCCTCTAGTTGGTTGAAGAATAATGTCAAAAGCTGATGTTCTGTTTTGTCTGCTCACTGTGAGGTTTTCAGGATAAGATTGGGCAAATTTAACTTGATTCTGGTTTTGACAAGAAGCTTCTGTTGGGGAACTAGCTCTCTTTCTAGGTCTTCTTAAGACTCTTGCTGCAGTGTTTTGGATCAAGTGAAGGCATTTCAGAGTGCGTTTAGGGCAAGCAGATTACAGTTGTAACAAATGCTTGGACTAGTTTTTCAGCATTACCCTGAGACGGGATGCTCCCATTTTTATAACGCTGTGCAGGTTTAAAAAAAAAACTAAAAAACAAAGAAGCTGTGTGAGTGAAAGGACAAATCTCAGTCAAAGACTATTCCGAGGTTCCTCAGCATGCCAAGGTAATGCCATCCAGTGTAAATCTAGTCCAGGTGTCACGCCAGACTCATAAGGCATCTCATAAAACATCCTGTTGAAAGAAAACACTGACACACACACACACACACACACACACACACACACACACACACACACACACACACACACACACACACACACACACACAAACAAAGAAAAAAAAAACCACACAAGGTCAGTCCATTCAGATTGTTGTTCTAGTCCCAGAGCATTAAAATGCAATTGATGCTATTGTATACTGACTTTAGATTTAGTGCTGCGAGCATTTTGTTAGATCATTATTATTCATGCAGTGGAAGCAAAACACATGACCAGGCCACTGAAACACAGAAGAAAATCAAACTGTATGCATTCATGTTTTATTTATTCTTGGACACGAGTACAGACAGCTCAAGTTCTTGTTGCACTTTAAGTCAGTGCTGGATTTTTTTTCTTGCAGCAACATATTTTATTTATGCATTTGGAGTGAATTCAGTGGTTCTGTAGTTTCTTTTCTTGAACTGAGCTGTGAACACTCATGTGAGCAGAGAGACTCTAGCTGTACTAGAGTGACAGTGATAACAGCACAGGGTCATGAGAACTTCATGCCTGGACGATATATGAGTTTAATGTTACTTGGACCGTGAAACACATTTTCATGTGACGAGATTACACGCCTCATTAATGAAAGTCGAGCTGCTATAGAGGAACATTAACTGGCCTGATAGCGCTTTTTCTTTGTAGATTTCTAGATAGTCAGTGGTTTTGTCTTATTGTTTTAATGTCTGTAAGCTTAGTCTGCAAGTTTAATTAAAATTTGAGCCCCAAATGTGTTTAACCTCCTAGGACCTGGCGTTCACATATGTGGATATCACATTTTGGGTTATTTAGACCAAAACAATCAGTTTTGCTCTACAAGGGCCTGGTATCCACTTACGAGGACATTATGCTGCTACCGTTCTATCTAAATTTTATATGAATATCCTCATATGTAGCTCTCATTTTTCTTAGAAACAAAAATTAGGAAAAAAGAAAAATCTGGCAATTCTTTATTTTTACATTCATTGGGTCCCAATCAGCCCAAATATCAAAGAGAGATTAAAAATGCATGCCATGGAAGAGTTCGGTTCTTAGGAGGTTAAAGTTTGAACCTGACATAGAGTAGGTTTTATGTTTTGGCTTGAGCTTGACTGTTAATTCCTGCCCTTGGAAACGGCAGTTGGCAAAACAATTAAACATGTTAATGTTTAATGAACGTCTTCATAATGAAAAGCAAAATACAACTTTCAAGCCATGTGTGCCAAGGTTTATGTTAATTGCTTTCAGAACCTGAAATATTTACCTTTTGTTGCCAACCAGATTGTCAGTTTAATATTTTTAGACTGTCAGAATAATTCAAAGTATATCAATAATTCACTGGCACACATTAGTGTCTCAAAGTTAAAACCCAACACAAATAGATTCATGTCTTTATGGCGGTTCCTACGGGATAGGTATTTCATCTACTTGTATTGCAAAAGCGATATTAAAAACTGCTAGAAGAAAAAAAAAAAGTGTTGCTATGCAGGTACTGCTAAAAATCTCATAGAGCAGCCCGTAGAAAATGATTCATCCATTGGAAACCAAAAATATTTTTAATGTATTTTAATCACTAAAAATCCTTGAATAATAATCAAACTTGTTTGAAGTTAAACACTAAACATTCCTTGAACATTTGGGATTCAATTACCGGCTTCTATTTTTCCTTGCCTCCTGTAAATTCACTTAAATTTTATTTGTTCGGCACCAAATCACAAGAACAGTTGCCTCAAGGCAGTTTTTTGCAAGGTAAAGACCGTACAGTAATTCAGCTGCAAACCTCAGAGTCAGACAATCCCCAATGAGCAAGCATGTGGCGACAGTGGGAAGGAAAAGCCCCCCTTTGGCAGGAAGAAATCACCAGCAGGCTCAGGGAGGGGCAGCCATCTGCTGTGACCAGTTGTGGGTGAGGGGATGTAGACAGGACAAAAAATAAAAAACTCATAATCATAAGGTGAGAGTGAGGTCACTTCAAAATCCACATTTCGAAAAATGTTTTTCCTCACATAATCTACAGTTTGTGTATGCTAGCTTATTGATTTTGGTTCTAGACCAGGCCATATGAAAAGCTGTGCAACAATAAAAACATCTGGCAGAATCTCAGATTTGCACATGGTGCTTTGATCCACCAGCAAAGGTAATTCTGTTTTTGCTCTGTTTTATTTTGATTTGCTTAAAAGTTTAGTTTTCACTTCCCCATAAGTTGCTGGCTAGGTTTAAGAAAAGATCAGCTTTTTGTTTATTACATAAACACCTTAGCAGCATTAACATTAACTTTGAAAAAATCCATTAAATAGTTCATTTAAATGTAACAGCAAGAGATTCTTTAGAAGCATCCATATGTGACATGTTGCTACTGAGACATGTCTGAGTAATACCATAACTCAGTGCCAAAGGACACTGTGCATATCTTTGAGATGCCTGTGGGTTTGATGAATTGACAGCACTTGATGACTTGGAAGGACAACTAGCTGATATTTCAGTCTTCAGCATTTGAGATGCAATCTGCTCTACGTTCCTCTATAGTTTCAATGTTATCATCTCTGCAGGGTGGGAGCCACTGAGCCACACATCTCAGGAAACTACAGAAAAAAAATTCTTTGTATCTACACATCTACATATGAACTGCTGTGTAGTAATAGGTTTACAGTTAGAGATCGGCTCAGTTCATTCAAAGGGTTTGCCGCGATCCTTCAACGATTTAAAAAACGCAAACTAATGAAATGTATGTCTGTATAACTAGAAGTGATGTATAAAACATGTTCTTTTCCTTCGCTCATGTCTAAGTTGTCAAACTTTCCCCACGTTTAGCCTGTTTAGTCTCATATTAGCAGACTTTTTTGCAGGACCAGCAGCACCAAACCACTCTTTCTCTCTGCCTCTCTCTTTGGCTGTCTTCAAACTTGTGTTGATAGTATTTACTTATGTTTCAAATGAGCTTCTCATTTCTATTCATTTAGTTTTGCTAAAACAAAACCCATTTTCCATCCTGCCTGCTGTATTTAAGTCTTTCTTTTATTTCTCGCCCCTTTCATAGCCTCCCTTTCTTCTCATGGTCTGTTTTCCTCATTGAAAGCCAAGTAAGCAAATCATCACAGTTGCCTTTGTTATTGCTGGAGGATTAAAATGAAGACACACTGTTGAATGTCTCTGTTATGTCAGATAGACAGCTAAAAAGAAGAAGAAGCAATGATGCTTTGTTTTTGCTTCAGACAACACTTCAGACAAAGGTACTTAAAAGCTATTAAAAAAGTAACAAAAATGTTGTTTTCCCATAAAACGGCAGAAGTTTTAGTAAACCAGTTGTGTTTTTTGAATACCAACAATATTCTAATAGTGTCGTAACATAAGCATTGTATCAGTGATTTGTCAGAAAGACCTTTTCTCATCTGGTCCTCCTTCTTAGGTGAAGTCAGGTCACCATCTTGGCATAATTTGTTTTTGTGCCCCCTGCCTCCTCTGCTCTGTCCTCTCATCTTTATTACATCTTCTCTCTCCTGTTGGTCTCCCAGGATTTATAAGCCTCTTCGAATCACTGTACCTTATTCCTCCTTCTGCTCAGCCATCAGTCTTCTGCTCATCTCTGTCGTCATCTCCTTCCTTCACCTTGCTTTACCTTTGTGCATCTCTTTGAATCTTAAAGAGCAAAGCTTCTAAACACCATAAAGATTCATCAGATGAAAGTATTCTTTCCCTCTCTTTGTGTCTCTGAAGCTGTGGATGTGTGGTGGTCGGATGGAGGACATCCCTTGCTCCAGGGTAGGACACATCTATAGGAAGTATGTCCCCTACAAAGTGCCTGGTGGGATCAGCTTGGCAAAGGTAATTCTTCTCACTATGTGCAGTGGATCAGTGATGGATTTTCTGCATACTATAAAAGCAAAATACACAGGCTCTAACATTACTTCTGATACATTTAAGTCATAGAGCAACAATTTATTGTATTCTATAAACTAGTAGAGAACTAGTCAATGAGATAAAAAGCCTGATCAATTAAAGAAAATCCTTTTTTCCATTCCAGGAGCTCCTTTTTTCATTTTTTAAAAGACTAATAATTCTGATTTTACTGAATTACAGTAGTATATGGTAGTATAATGCTATAATATCCTAAGGAGTACTAGAAGGAGTATTCAATCTGGATTATGGTGCATCCCATCACATGCTTGCTCACACTCACCACCCCCTACCCTTTAAAAAAATTCTTATTGTTGCCAGTAAGATTTTTAATAAGGAATGAATGATTAACTGTCAACCAGCATGCTTCAAACAAGAGTAAACATTTAGGTAAACAGATTTTTGACAAACTAGTGTTTTGTTGTATTCACACTCAGGGTTTAAAAGCAATACAGAAACATGATTTTTGGATCTCTGCTAATTATGACGTTATATGGAAGATGGGATGTTTTTAGTAGATATGTGTATGTGTAAGTGTGTATTCATAAAAGTACAAACACACACACACACACACACACACACACACACACACACACACACACACACACACACACACACTGTAGCAACTTCTGTGCCTCTGAAGTCCACTGAGCAGTGAAGCTGAATGCATCCCTGCCTTTTAAATGAACCTTTAGCTAATTAACCCCAATAAACAAGTAAACAGAAACATACATTAACCCTGCATGTAAACACACATGCTATACATTTGCATGCACACACAGAGTGGTGCAGGGTTTGTATTTTCTGCATCCTCTGCTAAGTACACTACTCTTTCATCTCAGTGTACTTTACAGTCTGCTCAGCATTCACTCATAAAAGACCACCAGGCAAGAGGCCGAAATATGCAGGGTATCCACTATCTACAACTTATAGCCTTTCCAGGTGCTACTGTGAAGAATGAGCTTAAGTTCTTTTGTTATTTTTTTTTCAGCACCTACACAGAATAGGAAATTGTCTAAAAGTGCTTAATCATCTGAGGTGTAGCCAAACACCATTCATTATGTATGCCTCTGCTCTCAGCCTGAAACATGGCTCGGTATAGCTCAGTGTGTAGCTGAAAGTAACTGGCTTTGTTTTGTTTTTCTGAGGAACAGTCTCTAACTTAGCTTCATTGAAATGTTGATGTCCCTGAATCACCTGACCCTTTACATAAAAGCGGATAGTTCTTTTTTTCCCGTTTGTTGAGGTATCATTTCAATCAAAGCTGAATCAAAGAGAGCACTCTATAGGTCAGTTTCAATATATGTAGCTCAAATACAATGGTCAAAAACGGCAGCAATAAAATGCCGTTGTCTTGGCAGATTCCTAGAGACAAATATACAGTAAAAAAAAAACCCAGCATACTAGGTAAACATAGTTCACACCAGTCCATGGCAGCTCTCCATATAATTGGTCTCACTGTCAGGAACTAAAGGACCTATACTAGGGTACTTGTTTGCAGGTGGAAACACAGACAGCTTCAGAATCCATTGACACAACACATAGTTGATGCATTAAAGCAGTGGTTCCCAGCCTTTTCTGTGCCACGGACCGGTTTATGCCCGACAATATTTTCAAGGACCGGCCTTTAAGGTGTTGCGGATAAATACAACAAAATAAAACTAGTACCAAAAAAAAAAGAAGGTTTATTCATAACACACGTGAAAAGATGGAGGAAAACCGAGTTAGCAATAAAAACGATAACAAAATAATGCTGAAAACTGTTAAAAACCCTGAAAACCATACATTTCACACCTGAGCCTCAACTGTCGCGGCTCGGTACCAAACGACTCACGGACTGGTACCGGTCCGAGGCCTGGGGATTGGGGACCGCTGCATTAAAGTATAAAGCCACAACAAATTGAAGAGAATGGGAATGTTAAAGTTTGCATTACTCATAAGTGGACCCTTAAACCTTTTTTATGACTCCCATTATTGATAATGTGTTAGAGGTTCCTATTGTGTGAAATTTGAATTGTCTGCTAACAAAAAACAATTTTAAAGAATTAATCCAACCATGTGAAACTCCTTTTAACTTGATTTCAGAATCTAAAACGTGTAGCAGAAGTTTGGATGGACGAATACGCAGAGTATGTGTACCAGCGTCGACCTGAGTATCGGCACCTGTCTGCAGGTGACATGACAGCGCAGAAAGAGCTGAGGACCCGATTAAACTGTAAAAGCTTTAAGTGGTTTATGAATGAAGTGGCCTGGGATCTTCCCAAACACTATCCACCAGTAGAACCTCCTGCTGCTGCTTGGGGAGAGGTAAGAGCTGGATTAGTTCATGAAACTGCTTTCATATATGTAGAGAAATTAAATAAATAGATGTATGCATAGAGATACAAACTAAAAAATAAATGAAAAAACACATCTGGAAAGGTTTTTGTGTGTACAATGAATATGGAATCGCTAAACTGAATACATGTCTGCAGTTAGATGTCATAATAAAAAATAATAAATACATTTTAAAAAATCTGTGAATCCAACTTTGTTCCCATTGTGTTTTCATAATTCCAGAGACTATACAGGCATAGGGTATGTTTCGTGTTTGATTTTTCATTTAGAATCCCGGACAAGCCCCCAATTGTAACCAGCTGGCTCAAGGAACATGACTCCACACAGTCACATCCAGCTGCACTTGGTCATACATGTGTAACATGCCTCTGACATCTGCTGCAAAATTCCCTATTTCTCCAATCCATTAACTCCCCTTTAAATAGCCGAGCATCCGCCTGTAGCCACAAAGGGAATATTTACTAATCACTCACCAATTTTTGTACGCAAACTATTTGCTGAAAGTAATTAGCTCAGAACCTGGATGCTAAATTGTATTCTGCTGCTATAAATAAATTCAAATAGATATATAATACTGCGGTGTGTAGCTCAAATAAATCATTTAGTATCAGAAAACAGACAGTTAATGAGCATGTTTCAGTTGTGCTGCAGAGAATATTTTCGTGGCAAAAGCAAGATGAATAATTATATCTAATCAAGATGAAAATTATTACAAAATGTATGAAAATTAACTCTGCGTAATGAAAAGGTCAAAGTATTTTTCCAGCTTTCTTTTGAAAATATCGTCATCTTCTAGTTCCCTGTTTGTTGTCTGGGAATCATGTTTCATGCCTTAGGGCTCTTTTGCTAACTCATTTCATGGAAAGAAAAATTAGTGTATTCACAATATTCAGATTCTGCTCTCAATGTACCCAAACTGAAGCCACAGAAGTAAAGCTGTTGGAAATATGAACAACTCTAGTTACCCTATCCTATGATCAGCCAAAGCCAAAAATAATTTCTTTTAGGAACAGATTACCAAAGTTTGAAATTTTCAACAGACTTAACAAAAATCTATAATTTCACTGTAAAATTTCATCATGAATGTATTATGTGACTGTAACAAGTTCACGAAAAACTAGCTTAAGGCAGGAAAATTGTTTCTACTGGTTTCAACTTGTAATGTTTTGAGGGTTTTTTGATTTAAGAAAAATAGATTACTGATAAGAATTGTTAAAAAGGTATAAAGGATTGAGGTACGCGCTAAAGAATTCTCAGTGGTATAAAAAGACAAGAAACAGTGATGAAACACGTTTGCAATAACACACTATTTTTTAGTATTTTTAACAAGCTGCAGTTCCTATCGGTGCCTAGTTACACTCCTGGAAGGCAAAAAATGCCTCCAAGCCTTTACATGTGAAGTGCACAAAAAAGAACTTAAGAAAAAAGATAAAACTGAAAATCAATCTGCTGACTACAGTCAGTGTATGGATTTACTTGTGTAGGACTAAGAGCGGAGATTATACTGTGTATTGTAATCTCAGCATGTTTATGGGTTTCTGGTTTATGTCAGTTTATCATAGTTATATATGTGCTTTTCAGATACAGAATGTGGGCAGTGGAATGTGTATGGAGGTCAAACACTTTGTGTCAGGGAGCCCCATCCGCTTGGAGAACTGTGTGAAAGGCCGTGGTGAGGTGGGGTGGAGTCACGGACAGGTAAGGGCACCCTCTTAAATGAGCTTATTGGGTTTTCAGTTCATATCCTAAAGCCTCTGAGATGTTGTTCTAGCAACATGATGGGTTGTTAACAAGCTGTTTTTTTTTCAGGTAAATTATTTTCATTTGTTTTCTTACTTTAGTAGCATGTTAATGAAAGTGTGTTTTTACCAACAAGGTATATTAAGGAGGAAAAAAAAACTAAACAGACAGACAGAAAGTGGACCTTTTTAATGTCATGCTATTCATTTTTAGCCAAACCCTAATTGGGCTAAATTAAACAAACAGCAAATAAAAAAGAAAATTAACAGGTGGAGAAAAGACGTCGGTGTCAAAATAATACTGCAAAAGAACGATCATTTGTCCCATTATTTAAATTGTTATATTTGAATTACATTTGGCCCTGTCATTTTTATCCTATAATTGTACAAAATTAAGTCTAATCACTTAATTGAGATACATTTTAATAGTACTATTAATTCAATTCAATTCAATTTTATTTATATAGCACCAAATCACAACAAAAGTCACCTCAAGGCACTTCATAGATACAGAGAAAAACCCAACAATCATATGACCCCCTATGAGCAAGCACTTCGCCGACAGTGGGAAGGAAAAACTCCCTTTTAACAGGAAGAAACCTCCAGCAGAACCAGGCTCAGGGAGGGGCGGGGCCATCTGCTGCGACCGGTTGGGGTGAGAGAAGGAAAACAGGATAAAGACATGCTGTGGAAGAGAGACAGAGGTTAATAACAGATATGATTCAATGCAGAGAGGTCTATTAACACATAGTGAGTGAGTGAGAATGAGTTACCTCATTCTAACTTTTGCAAAGTGATATGCTTCCCTGTGGAAAAACAGCTTGTTTTTTCAAAACTTCTAATTAGAATGTGGTGACCAAATGTGTACAGTTATCACATCCATAACATTTTGCAGCTTGTATGGTCATAGGGTGCAGTCCATATGTTTTAGGATGGCAAAACATTTTTCTTTTAATATCAAAAGTTCAATAAAAATAAAAACTGGATTTGATTCCAAATGTTGAACTTGGATTTGGTAACAGATCATAGGAAATGAACTCTTAATGGGTGAGACAGTAAAAACTTTAGTGACAAAAGGAAGTGATTCATATGTGTACTGTATATCTTAATTGATTAAGTGTACTGTGGTTTTGTACAGCATTACTACTAAAAAATGTATCATCATCCACAAACTTATGGACCTGAGTGTAAATGTAACCTCCAACTATTTGGGCTAGATCGATTGAACACTGATGTGGAGAAACTATTGTATAAATCAAATAAATCCAAAATGCTTATTTTATCGGCTTTACTATCTCTACACCATGTAACACTGCAACACTACCATAATAACCCCAATTTCAACAAGAAAATCAATCTGACAGAAAAAAAGGTAGAAATTTCACGTAGACAAAGGAAGGACAGTCAGATGTTGTTACAGCTCAGATGTGCTCCCTGCAGGTGTTAACATTTGGCTGGAGGGAGGATATCCGGGTGGGTGACCCCATACATACAAGGAAGCTGTGCTTTGATGCCATCTCCCACAGCAGCCCAGTCACCCTGTATGACTGTCACGGCATGAAGGGAAACCAGCTTTGGCGGTACAGAAAGGTATGATGAACAGAAATAGAGAAATTCTAGAGTTCACTGCTTGTAGAAAATTAGTGTATTTACTAATTCATCCTATTCAATGCTCTCCAACTGTCCTGGCCTTAGGAAGGTTTTATATTTGTTAAAAAGTCACCAAAGTAAAAATAAAAAAATAAATAAAAATTGAAATGTCAAGTATTTCAGTGTGTGCCTGGTAAAAAGTCGATAGACACTTTAAATTTTGCAGGAGCAAAGTGTAACATCCTGCCGGTAGTAATGCGTACATATGCCATATAGAACACCAACAAGTTTGAGAAATAGGTTTAATCGTTGTGGAGTATAAGGCTTTAAAATGTGTATTAATCACAGAGTATTAGATTTTTCTCTTTGTATAAAGAAGGAAATAAATGTCCTGTGAAGAAGTTAGCTTCTTGTATAATATGTATATGTTTATCTTTCCTCCAGGATAAGAGTCTGTATCATCCCGTCAGTAACAGCTGTATTGATAGCAGTCCGAGTGAGCGGCGAGTCTTCATGAACACGTGTGACCCTGCCTCTCTCAGCCAGCTGTGGTTGTTTGAAAGAACCAACACCACTGTGCTGGAGCACTTCAACCAGGGCACCAACTGAGCTTACTGAACAGTGAGATGACACGTCTTCCAAAAAGAACGATCATGACTCAAAGGTCATCTTTGTTCAAGTGAGTCTTTCTGAGGGAAGAGATGTTTGATTTTGTTTTGAAATGGACAAATTACTTTGCTTTTTAATTTCTCACACTGTTACTGTAGTGGCCTGAAGACTCGTGAAATTATTGGTAGTACATTTTAGAGTATACTTTTATGTTAAAAGTGGTCCTTGCCTGGCTGATAAACATAAAACACCATACAGGGTTGTATGTGTTGCTTCCAGTAGTTATGTTTGCAGCCAGCATAACCGGTGTAAGGCAACAGGGTCAAGGCTCACTACAGAAGGAAAACATGCTCATAAATCATAAAGCCCTGGTCACACAGACCTTGCTGCACCTGGGCAACCGTCAGTCAGTAAGGAACCTGTGTGTTCCCCAACCAGTTTGCAAGTGGTTGCTGGCATTCCCTAGGTGAAATTGGTTGCAAAAAGATACGGTGCTGTACCGAAAATCTCTTCGCTATAGCTTTGTTCTCTAGCATAATGCTGGTGTCTTATGTACTTTGCATGGAAGATGCTGATCTGCCTGCAAACATTTGCCAAAACTTCACAGTTAAACTGTAAAGTGTGTGAAGCAAACCCAAAATCATGGCCGTTCACACTAAAAGTAAAAATCGTGACTTTTTGACTTTGTGGCCTGCAGTGTGTTAATCCTATGATTGATTTTAAAGAAGTTTACTCCTTTAAAAAATATTTATATTTCATGTCGCCCAATGTGATGAACATTTATTGATGCAACTTCAATAATATTTAACAACGGTGAAGAAACTAGACACGAAACCACCATTACGATTATCATTAATGTTTTGCTAGTTTGCCTTTTTTTTAACTTCCTTAAGGATTACCCAGTAAGCCTGTTAAATAGAGCTATAATGGTCTCAGAATTTATGGAACCTGTATATCTTCCCTTTGTTTCAGTGTTGTCAAGGTATGAATGAAAGCTACAAGTGAATAAGACACAGCTTTCCAGACATACCCTGTGGTACAGTGATCTAGTGCAGTCCCTGAGAGCTGAAGAGCTGGTGGGACCACAAGCAGTGACATCCAGAATCCAATCATGAAGCGCAAGCTTGTCGTGGGAAAGGAGATAAAAGAAGGACATGCTTGCCTGAGCACCAGCACCCGAAACGCTCAGTGAGTGCAAAGACACAGTTCATTTTAAAATGCCTATTATAAAATCTGTGATTTTGATAATATTTTGATTCTGTTTATCGTCAGGATGGGAGAACGATGGTGAGACCTGACTGCCTTGTGGAAACCCTGAAAATGTGGAGCTTTTAAAGATGGAAGACTTGGACCTCAAAAATGTATAAGAGGAAAAAACTTAATTTGACTGCGGTAAAAATACTGATACTGATGCCAATACTGCTGGATTTAATGGATGAGCTATCCAGTTTTTATTTCATTTATTTATATATTTTTGTCAATGCTATCTTTTTACTCACGGCCCCAAGTTCTTTAAAGGCACAACTTGAGAAAATGAGGAGGGACAAAATCCTGCACAGTGTGTAGATTTACTAAAAATATACTTTTTTCAAAGGCACAAAGACTTTAAAGTGAACTTTTTTGTATAATGTTATAAACAAACTAAATATTACGTGAACATCATTTCAAAATGTATTTTGTGTTGTCTGGTAAATTACAGGTAAAAACTTCTTTTTTAAAATTATATTTTCATTAAATGTTCTGCTATGCTAAACTACTACTGAGGCAAGGTTAAGCAGTTTTCTCATGTGTACTGATTAACAGTTGTAAACCAACAGATATTTATGCCATTTACAGAAAACAAAAGTGAAGTTGCACTTTGCTTGTTTGCATGTGTTGGCAATTCTCTAACAGCTAAAGGAATTCTCAGGGTACAGCCCTGTCTCCCAAAAGTTTCATTATCATTTTATTGTTGATTTCTAAACAAAATGCAAGAAACCAGTGTGCACTCTTTTAATTCAATTCAATTCAATTTTATTTATATAGCGCCAAATCACAACAACAGTCACCTCAAGGCGCTTTATATTGTAAGGTCGACCCTACAATAATACATACAGAGAAAAACCCAACAATCAAATGACCCCCTATGAGCAAGCACTTTGGTGACAGTGGGAAGGAAAAACTCCCTTTTAACAGGAAGAAACCTCCAGCAGAACCAAGCTCAGGGAGGGGCGGCCATTTTTTCATAAACACATCTACAGATCATTCGGTCAGAGAGGTCCAGAATTGGCAGCACAGTGGTTTACAGCATAAGATTTTGGGTTTGTACCTCTCCGCATGGAGTGTGCATGATGTCCACATTCTTGCATAGATTTTTTTTCCAGGAGCTCAAATCTGTTCAGATCTCTATCATCAAAAAATATGCTATTTTTAGTCGATAGTAATAACTATCTTCATCTAGGAAACTCTTGCAAACTGGATTCAAAATCTCGGGATTTCAGGACTCTGGTGCACAGCCTGGGATCCTCATGCAAGGACCTGCTGACTGTTTTCACCTCATGCTTGGAGACTAAAAGGGACTCTGCAGTTGTGGAATGACCAGCCGAACTGAAGCACGCTACATAGTTAGCTTTAAGAAATATTGTTAATTATTTTTTAAAATATTTTTTTCTTAAATACACAGTATTTTATTACTGACTTTGCACTTGTGTATCGCATGATTCTACTGTAAGTTTTATTACCCTCTGCTCTTTTTATAGTTTATCAGCGTGTTTTTATTGTGTATAAAGCTGTGAAATGGTTTTAATAACTGCTATACATAGTTAAGTTGTCTTTCTTACTAAACTATTTTTAAAACTTAAATTGGAGCAAAGGTTTCACTTTTGCATTGCTTTTTAAAAAATCTTTTGCCATTTCCACTAGTTTAATTTCACATAGTTCAGGTTGAAATAAATCATATCACAACAGTGGCTAAGTTAGAAGCTTCACTTCCATTTTCTCAACTATCATAGTGATGAGTTGTCTCCACCATCAGCTGCAGAAAAACATGACATTTTAGAGAAGAAAGAAATAAAAGACACATATGCTGATTACTAATTTACTTGCAAATGTGACACATGAGAAATTGCATGCAGAGATGAGAAAATTGTATAGTTGTATAAGAGTGTCATTTTTAGTAGACAAGCCTGCAGGCAGAATATGTGCGTCAATAAAATGCGTATCAGTCAGTGGTGCCAATAAATGGTATGCAAAACAGGCAGAACAAACAACAGAAATCCATTCATGTAACTGAATAAAAATACAATGAACAGAAGAAAAAAATCAACTCAAAACTAAGCACTGTGTTCAACCTGTTGGATAAATTCAAATATGTCCCAAAATAATATGCAAACATTGTTGCACAAACTATATGACTGAAAGGAACAATCATACCATTGATATACCCAATCTGTGTGAGAAACTAGTCATTTTTTAACAGAGAGAATATGTTCCCGGCTACTCTAGAGTAACAGGCAACCTATGGATAACCTATGATCAGGCAGATCCTTGACTCAGCACCTGTATATGTCTGAAAACATCTTATTGGAAATCTGATAAAACAGAGGTCACGCAAACTCATCATCTCTGCTCAGTCTGGGGATAAAACCTGCACAGCAAGCTAACAATTATCTGCAAAGGACAGCAGCTGCTGAGGCCCAAAGTTCATTCGGCACTTTCACTTTTTTATTGACAGAGTGAGTCATCAACCTGAGTGGCAAATCCAATACCTGAGTATGGTTCCCGAGAAATTATTGGCTGTCTAATGCCATCAAGGTCAGACAAACAGTGGAAGCCACTGCAGAAATACCCCTAACCTGGAGATTTTTGCATGCAGTGAGGGTAGAGTAATATTGATGAGATGAAAATGAAGCAGAAATGGGAGAGTAAGTTAGGATGAATTATTAAACTTCTAGCATGTACTTATTCTATCTTATCATGGAGAAAAAACAAAACAGTTTTACTTCATGAATACAGTCATGAATACATATTTGTGCAGCTGCAGAATCATATAAACAGTACAAGTATGAACAAATTCTTAAATTTAGGCAGAAGAGTTGAAGACCCAGCATCCAATAAACATATCATGGTCATCATTAGACATATTAAAATGCACATTTTTACACCAATTTAGAGCACACACATACTGTAGAGTCCAGCAGATGAATTCAGCTGTGATTAATCAGGGAAGTTTTATTTATTTATTTTTTAAGTTCATTGAAGATTCTGTTGCTACAAAAACATGACAAACATCACAAATATTAGTTTTTATACAGTCAATATCTAAAATGACTGAAAAGACAGGTGGGTGGCATTTTTCTTGATAGTTATGAATGGCTTCACAGAAGCCATGTTTTGCATTTTTCTTTATTAAAAAATATCAGATTTGTTAAAAGCATAAAAAAACTAAATACTGACCTTTGTTTATGAACTGAGACCTTGGAATAACCAGCACTCCATGCACCAATCTAAGTAAGCACCCAGGCATATAGGAGACTAACAAGTTCTTCATAAAAATCAGAACATGGCTATTTAAAGCTTAGTAAGATTTTAAGATCAATACAAAATGGAACAGGCAGCCACTATAAATTTGCTGATACTGGAGTAATATGTTCATATTTCTCAGTGCCAGTTAAAATCTATTTTGTTTTACAGAGGTAGTGCTATCATATCTTAGACCGAGTCAGAAGGGATATGTCTTTGAATTTGTCCTTTGTCTTTCTTTAATGATCAGTTAAATCTATATTGTTTTGCCATGTAATCAATCTTACCTTCACAAAATAGTGGACAAGCTCTTTGGTCTTTCTCATGTGAAAATAGCATTTGAAATACTTTCATTCCCTTTATTATCTTCAGAGGTGTTGTTCTGACTGAAATGTTGACATTACAAACTCTGCACAAATCTATAAATAATCACAAGCAAATGGCAGATAATCTTCAATATAGTAATCTTTCTTGTAAGTTTACAGCCACTTATTCTGGAGCTATAATGCACTCTTTTGAACCAGTAGCACATTCAGCTTCACATTCACCTCTATCATATTATAACCCTGCAATTGCTCTCACTGCTTTTTGATGATGTGTGATATGAATAGTGCACAGCATGAAATGTAAAGATGCAAGCTAGAGACAAACCCTAAAACAAAAATGTGATGAAAGAATAGGACCATTTTTCTCCTTTAGAGTCGAGATATATCTTGTCAATCTTGATAATATATTTGCAGAACTAGGTCAGGAGCATTTATTTTGATGTGTATTAACCAGGGTAATAAATGTATTAATCACATGTAGGAGATAAAGCTTTTAGAGAGTCTTGAGTGAAACTTGCAATGATCCCTTACGAAAGTGCAGTTTTACTCTGTGGGGAAACACTTCCGTCTAGTGTGACTGCAATATCCCAAATCTCCTCCTTGCCTAAGATTTGCTCCACGAGGGAGCTGTGGAAAGTGTGACAGACCAGTTCTGCTCATAGCTGAATAATTACAGCTAACTTGCTTCCCCACAGGGCTTTGCTGCTATTAATGGCCCCGCTGTCACACACAAATGGAAAGTCATGACTGTAGTGTCGCAGTGGCAGGCCACCAGAGACCTGGTGGCGATGTTTTTGAGCCAAATCCTCCACAAGCTTGACTGTTTGGAACACAAAAAAGCACATATTAGTTTCATCCTTAAAGCTTTTTTAGGTGATGTGACACCGAATGAAAACAAACTGCTTGTTAATTGCATATTAAGAGAGGATCTATTTTCGTCCGGTTGTCACAAAGCCAAAACCAAGTTTATTTTATGTGCATGGTTGAATGAAAGCCAGAATGTGTCTCTCACATAATCATAGAAATGTCTTGCGTTGGTGGATTGCTGAACAATCAAAGGAACAGTCATTGGCAGAAACATTTAAAGTACAACTTTTGATATGATACAGTCAGAATTAGTGTTACACCTTCTTCATCATCATCACCTCTTCCGGGTAAAGCTTTTCTTTTTGTTCTTTTTTCCTCATCTGTCTGAAGCGCAGTCACGCAGTTAAATGCCTGTTGTTATATTTTCATAAACCCCTTCAGTCTGGGTGAGTAAACTGCTGACTGAAGCTGTAGAGTAACAGCTTTTTGACAGCGACAAGCAGAAATTGCACTTTGTTGTACAACAGCCAGTTCCTTGCTGGTTGTTGGCGACACATATGCTACCGCCACTTCCGTCTTTTAACAGATTTAGACAGTATGCTATATATTCTGTTCAGGTTGCCTGAACGCCAGGCAGGTGTCCAAATGCAGCTCTCATGTACAGGAGCCAAACTGCCGCTAAATGATTCTTCAGCTCAGAAAAAAGATTATAATTTACATAAAAGAAACGGCGTATGCTGAATACTACTCACTGTTTTTTTCTCACCCCCTGACAGCTGTCTGAAACTATCACAGGAATAATGCTTGCAAGAGAAATGATCAGAAGCAGAGAGCAGGGGGCAGATTGTTATGGCGATAACATATAATTCAAGGTACTTATAATATATTAGTAGTGCAGCATGTTAGAGCACACTATAGCTAAAACTCAAAACACTGTGTGTTCTCATACCACTCTATCAAATAGCTTGAAAGTGGACGACTTTGAAAAATGTAGATTTAAAGGTTGGAAGGGTAATGATGGGTACAAGTCACAAATTTGTCAGCAGAGAGTTTTGCACTTTGCCTCACACTGTTTTCATTTGCTTCCTGGTTTTGGTTAAGGAAGGACCTTTTTTTTTAAAGATATATCCTTTCACATCATCTAAGGAGCTTGGAAAGAAAAGCGCCTGAACTTTTTTAAGTTGACTGAAGACGTTTCACCTCTCATCTGAGAAGCTTCTCCAGTTCTAGAGTCAAATGGTGGAGAGTTCCAGATTTAAGCTCTGTGGGAGTGTCCCCCCAAGAGGGACAATGGACCCCCTAATGATCCAGAACTGAAATGAAGAAGCTTCTTGGAGGAGAGGTGAAACGTATTCAAGCAACTTAAAGAAGTCCAGACGCTTTTCTTTGCAAGCTCCTTAGACTACGATGACCTGGATGACTGAGAACCTTCACAGACATATCCTTTCACATCATTAATACTGTTTTTTGAAAAATTGCCCACAATGTGTATAATGTGAGTCCAGTGGACTTTTACACGTGTCTACACGTGAAAAGCTACACTCAACAAAAATATAAACGCAACACCTTTGTTACTGCTCCCATTCCCCATGGGATGGACGTAGAGACCTAAAATTCATTCCAGATACACAATATAACCATCCCTCCCAAACAGTGGTCACAAATCAGTCCAAATGTGTGGTAGTGGGCACATCTGCTATATTGAGATAATCCATCCCACCTCACAGGTGTGCCACATCAGGATGCTGATCTGACATCATGAGTAGTGCACAGGTGTACCTCAGACTGCCCACAACAAAAGGCCACCCTGGAATGTGCAGTTTTTTGCGCTATTGGGGGTCTGGGGACCCAGAACCGGTCAGTATCTGGTGTGACCACCATTTGCCTCATGCAGTGCAACACATCGTCGCATGGAGTCTATCAGATTGTCAATTGTGGCCTGTGGAATGTTGGTCCACTCCACTTCAATGGCTGTGCGAGGTTGTTGGATATTCGTGGGAACTGGTACACGCTGTCGTATACGCCGGTCAAGCACATCCCGAACATGCTCAATGGGTGACATGTCCGGTGAGTATGCTGGCCATGCAAGAACTGGGACATTCTCAGCTGCCATCTGCCCTGAACAATGTGAACCATGATTCATCCGTGAAGCGCACACCTCTCCAACGTGCCAGACGCCATCGAATGTGAGCATTTGCCCACACAAGTCTGTTACGGCGACGAGCTGGAGTCAGGTCAAGACCCCGATGAGGACGACGGGCATGCAGTTGAGCGTCCCTGAGACGGTTTCTGACAGTTTGTGCAGAAATCGTTTGGTTGTGCAAACCAATTGTTCCAGCAGCTGTCTGGGTGGCTGGTCTCAGACGATCTTGGAGGTGAACCTGCTGGATGTGGAGGTCCTGGGCTGGTGTGGTTACACGAGGTCTGCGGTTGTGAGGCCGGTTGGATGTGCTGCCATATTCTCTGAAACGCCTGTGGAGACGGCTTATGGTTGAGAAATGAACATTCAATGCACGGGCGACAGATCTGGTTGACATTCCTGCTGTCAGCATGCCAATTGCACGCTCCCTCATTGCTTGTGGCATCTGTGGCATTTTGCTGTGAGACAAAACTGCACATTCCAGGGTGGCCTTTTGTTGTGGGCAGTCTGAGGTACACCTGTGCACTACTCATGATGTCAGATCAGCATCCTGATGTGGCACACCTGTGAGGTGGGATGGATTATCTCAATATAGCAGATGTGCCCACTACCACACATTTGGACTGATTTGTGACCACTGTTTGGGAGGGATGGTTATATTGTGTATCTGGAATGAATTTTAGGTCTCTACGTCCATCCCATGGGGAATGGGAGCAGTAACAAAGGTGTTGCATTTATATTTTTGTTGAGTGTAGCATTTCTGAAATAAACACAGAACTTCCTGCTGTAAGTCCATGGGGTTTCCTCAATGTTAGACACAACATCGCCTTCACAGAGCATTGTCAAACCATCACTTAATGTGGCAGATCTTCTATGCTAATGTGCTAAAGGAGTGAAAGAGGTCGTTAGAAAATGCTGGGGTAGGACTGGAACTAGAAAACCCCCGGGCAACCTCCAGTCGCTCAGGCAGAATGTGTACTTCCTGACCGATTGGTGATGTGTGGCTGGAAGTTGCTGGCTGTTACCAGGTGAAACTGGCTCACAGCAGGTGGCTGCAAGATGGTTGTCAACAAGTCTCTAGGTGTGATTAGGCCTGAAATACAGTATCACCAGAAGGTCTTAAAGTTTTAAATTTTGTGTTGGAAGTCATAACTATGACAAAAAACAGGACTGAGATGGTGTCTGTTGTGATGGACACATCTTGTGCAAGTTTCAAGTATTTGCAAGTAGATTTTCTTTAGCCAAGGCTGCATACGGGAAAGCAACAATGCCTTAAATGGCCAGTAGTGATGACAGTAAAGTGCACATTATTTACCACTTTAAACCACTTTAGCCAAACTTGGCAAACGCTGCCAAGTTGGAGCTTTTTCTTTGTTGTTTGTCACTGGCTAACGTCGGTGCTGATTAGTATCAGGTTTGTTCCATGGCACATAATCAGCAGAATACAAGCTGCACCAGAGAGAAATCCTTGAAATATTTGTGTGTGTGATTGTAGCAGGTTACAGAAGAAGAGAATTTTGACCCAGAACACTTGGCTGCACGCTACAGCACTAATGTTGTCTTTATCCACGGAGCTGCCTTTTCACTGCCTCTTCTGTCCTTGGACGAACGATGAGCAGACAAAATAGACAATAGCTTAGGATCTTTGGGCAGTAGAATCAGGATTTTCTGCTAGAATATAGTAGTAGTATTTATTGAAAGGACATGGTTCTAATAAATGAACATTATTTCTCCCTCATTCTCATTTTTGTTATCATGTGATGAACCCAGCTAACACAATTGTATGCAGACAAATAGAACAAGTCAGCAACGCCCACCGCTACTGTGCCAGAGACAATCAGGCAGCTTGGAGAAGAGAACCAGGGTGAAAGCAGCTGCCAGATAGTAGAGAATCAAAGCCTGTTTCTATTCTCTGTTCCTCTGCAGCGTGCCACAATATGCATGAAGACAATAGAACAAATAGGCTGTGTGTGCAAGAAACTGTTGGGACTCTTAATGGAATAACAACAAAGGGGGAAAAGGGAGGAGAGATACATGTATGTACTATTTTGAGATCTTTACACGAAATGTGCATTTTTTGAGTGTTTGGGCAGGTGATACCATTCATTCAGAACCAGATTACTGTTGTCTACATCCTTTTCTTTCTGTAGTATTTCCAATTATCCATCAATTTAGTTTTTTATCTGCTTATCCAACTAGGTTCACTGGGGTGGGGTGAGGCCCTAAAATAATACTGGGTGAAAATCAGAATATACATCAGATGGCTTCGTCTTGATGCATGCTCGATCATCCAGGTAAGTAAATCTCCAAAAGTTGATTCTGTTCATCTGGACGTAGCGTTTTGTGGGAGAAACGTTTCGTCAGTCATCCAAGTGACTTCTTCAGTCTCAGCATAATGACTGAAACCAGCCCACTGAGGAACAATGGGCTGGGAGGTCAGTTCCTTAATCTTAATTATGCAAATTCTCATGACCATTGATCAACAACCACTGACCAGTTAATCTTAGTGCTACCATCCAGGCAACATTTCCTGTTGAGGATCACTTTTTTATTATTTCCATAAGTTATTTTACATAGCACCACTGCAATGTTTCACCTTGACAACCACTGCTGCAGGAAATATCAGGCAGCTCTTTATTTAGTTTCAGTTTCTTGCGGCACAGAAGGACCTCTGAGGATTTCTCTAGTACTAGTTCTTTAGTAGTATGCCATGCTCTCCACACACTGGTAGGTCAGGAATTTCTTTGGACAATGATACAAGTTTTAGTACGAGTAAACAGTCAACATGCAACTGAAGTGCTGGCTCACTTTTCTTCAAAGGAATAAATCGCATTGGATATATTAACATAACTGAAAATATAATATTGAAGTTTTGCAGGCTGTCGGGGTGATCCATCACATCAAATAAGAATGAATTCATTTTATGGCACCCCTTTCCAGGCCTTTGCTGCAGCTGACTTCACTTGTTTGTTTCTGGGTTTTTCTGCCTTAGTTTTGTCCTCACTGAGTGAAATGCAGCTCGATCAAGCTGAGATCCACTGACTGCCCATCTGCTCTGTGAGGTGCTGTCAAAACACGATTATTGCATTTGTCTATATGTAAGCAGAAAGTATCGCTCCATAAACTTCTCAGTTCATATGGCTGCTGTTTCTGTCTTTTGTAAAATCACCAATAAACAGTAAAATAAACAGAGATCATGCATTCCAAAAATTCAAATTCAAATTTTTATTTGTCACGTACACAGTCATACACAGTACGATATGTAGTGAAATGCTTGGACAACTGCTCGTGACCTAAAGAAAACAAAAAAGGAAAAGGCTATGAATAAGATAGGAAATAAATATGAAAAATTAAAAAGGGTAAATTTAACTAGGAAGGAATAAAATATAAATTAAGGTTAAAAATGAAATAACTGTACAACACAAATTAGAATGAAGGGTAAATTTAACTGGGAAGAATAAGATAAAATATATAAATTAAAGTTGAAAATAAAATAACTGTACAACAAAATACACAATACACAATATAGAACTATATAAGAATGTATGAAGAAATCTAAATATAAATAAATATATACACAATAACAGCAGCTGTACAAGTATTAACCGGAAATGAAGAATATAGTGACCAGTGTTGTGCAAAACCAAAGTCCAGAAAGTCCAGTGTGTGTGTAAGAACCATATGTGTGGGTCAGTACTGTGTGGTGGTGTGATTGAGAGACCGTATCGCCTGCGGGAAGAAGCTCCTCCTCAGTCTCTCTGTGTTGGTCTTCAGGGAGCGGAATCGCTTTCCTGACCTCAGCAGAGAGAACAGTCTGTTGTTGGGATGGCTGAGGTCCTTCACGATCTTCCTGGCCTTGGTCCAGCGCCGCCTGCTGTAGATTGAGTGCAGGTCAGGGAGCTCGGAGCGGATGGTGCGCTTCCAATCATAATGCCTCCACTGTGTTTTTTTTTTTTTTTTTTAAGATAAGGTTATATATATTTTGAATCAGGAGCTGTTCCAAGCCTTTTCCATTTCACTGAGTTCTGTGCGGCCAAAATAACGCTATTCTGGCCTCTCTGTTCTTGAAACTGGTGATTTCTGGTTCATGCCTTGTAGTGAACTCTTGTCCACTTGGCTAATGATGCGCCTACCTCCTAGAGAGTGTTCTTCACTTGGCTTGATGTGGTGAAGTGATTTATCTATACCATAGAAAGGGTCTTCTAATCATCCACAGCAGCTGTCCTCTGTAGTTCGTTTTTCTTGTATCTCACCAGTGTGCTGCTCTTGCAGTGAGAGCTTATTTAGGTCCACAGAAAGAAACTTTAAATGCAAATGCCAGCAATCTCCAAATCTTTTGACAACTTAATTCCTTAGGCAAATATAGCATTTAGTTCAGGTTGGCTCAGGTGACCCTGAGTCCTCCCTTTGTTACTTTCATTAGGTGTTCCCATGATGCATTGAGTGTTTCTTCTTCAGTCACTTTTTCACTCGCTATGTGTTTACACATAGTTTTCTTTTCTTTTTTTCTTTGTTACACTTAACTTTTTTTTTTAGATAAAACAATTTTTAATGTTAAAACTAAGAGAGCCAAGTAAATTCAAAATTCTATTTTTAATGATAATTCCATTTATTAAGGGAAAAACATGTCCAAACATACCTAGCCTTGTGGGAAATTGCTCCCTCTTGTAGAATAATGAACAATGGCACAGCGGAGAAATTGGAAAGAGTTACAAAACCATTTCAAAGACTTTGGGACTGCAGTGAACCACGGTGAGAGCCATTATCCATAAATGGAGAAAACCTGGAATAGTGGTGAACCTTCCCAGCAGTGGCCGGCCTACCAGCATTACACCAAAAGTCCTTCGATGACTCATCCAGGACCAAAAGCAACATCAAACAGAACAACAACTGCAATCATTGCTTTTTTCACTTAAAGCCAGTGTTCATGACTCAACAAATAGAAAGAGACCGTACAAAAAAAAAAGGCAAACGCTTATTCATTTTGATGATCACTGAATCTTGGGGACTGATGAGAAAAAAGTTGAACCGATACATCTGGTTAAAAGAACATCATATGATGGGCGTTAAATATGGTGGTGGTTGTGATTGGTCTTGGGCTCCTTTGCTTCTTCTGGATGACTTGCTATAACTGACAGAACTGTGAATTCTGCTCTCTACCAGGAAATCCTGAAGGAGAATTTCCAGTAATGAAGTGATGATGAAAGTCTGGACTTTCACCCACCTGATATGATTTGGCATGACCTTAAACATGCTCAAAATCCCTCCAGTGTGGCTGAATTAAAACAAATCTGCGCACAGAGTAAATGGTAAACGGCCTGTATTTGTATAGCGCTTTCCTAGTCCCTAAGGACCCCAAAGCGCTTTACACAACCAGTCATCCACCCATTCACACACATTGTAGCCACAGCCACCCTGGGGCGCACTGACAGAGGCGAGGTTGCTGGACACTGGTACCACCAGGCCCTCTGACCACCACCAGTAGGCAACGGGTGAAGTGTCTTGCCCAAGGACACAACAACCGAGACTGTCCAAGCCGGGGCTCGAACCGGCAACCTTCCGATTACAAGGCGAACTCCCAACTCTTGAGCCACAATCGTAGGAACGTTTAGATAACTTTTGTTCCTTTGATTATAAATGATAAATAAACAAATGTTTATCTAATATTCAAATTTGTCTGATGATCTTAATCAAACAAGTGGGACCAATAAGCAAAAAAAGGAAAAGAAATCTGAAATGGTGTAAATACTTTTTCACAGCATGATAATAAATGTCATGTTACCCCAAAGATGAAGTCTCTGAATATGAATAACCAAAACATTTCCTGAAGTACAAAGCTCTGTCCACAACTTTATATATAATGGAATACAAAGAACAGTGTGGCTCTGGGGGATAGTCTTACATGGCAACGCCTAAAAAATAGCACGTTATCACATACTTTACTTTAATGTCATTCCTTTCAGTATATTGCAGGAGACATTGCGCTCTAAAAACCGTACTGAGACTGGCTCCAAGGCCATTGTGGAATGACATCTGCAAATTAGGCCAATCTTCGAGGAAATAACATGGCATTCTTTATCAAACTGACATATTCACAGAGAAAGGGTGGCGCTAAGATGGGTGTTAAGTCTGGGTTCCAAAAAAATCACGCTGAAGTGCCCTCTTGAAAGTCAGAATGCTGAAAAGGAAAAACACTTCCTTCTGCACTCCTGAGATAGCCTATCATTTTAATTCCATTTCATCTTGTTTAAAGTAACACCTTATGGCATGCAGTGTGCTCAATCCTCAATTTGAGTCATTTATCCAAATGCTCGAGGGCTTTCTCTGATAGGATGATGACAACCAAAGAAAAATCTGCCATTTCACCCTGCTACATCTCTGCACTCTGATGTTCTCTGTGCTCCAGGAGGTATTTTGTGATCAAGTGGTTTTAATTTACTCGGTGTACTCATTTACACCCAAACCTGTCTCATCGACTTCCACTTAAATTGGAAGATTTCGGAAATTTCTGCTTCAACAGTCCTCATCAAATTTGCAAGATAAAGCATTTTGCAGAAATCAATGACGATAGAGTGAAAATTAGTGTTTTTTTCTCTCCCAACTTTAAGCATCACAATAGCAACCATGCTTCTCTTAAAAATCTTAAAAACAGTAATTTACTGTCTTTATCTCCTTCAAAATGTGACACGCAGCATTTGTGTTGGCCAGACATCTTCTCAGTTCAGGCCCCACATACTTCCTCCCAATTAATTTTGGAATTCACCCTTAAATAACTGCTATGTTTTATCGATCTCGTGAATCTCCGCGGTGACATCTTCACGTTCTGTAACCCAGGTGGTCGATTGTGATTAATCTACACATTGATTTTCCTCAGACCTCAGTTGCTCGTGGCTTCTTTCTGCACCTCAGAAACACCGGCTCTGTTCACCTCATCCATCCAGTAGAGATAATTACATATTTCACATCAGGGTTTAAAGCACAGAGGTGCTTGTTCCTCTGACAATGAAATAAACCATATATGGGGAAGAAAAAGAATACTCTAAAGTAAGGCAATTCTTTATTTCAAAAGAGCCCATTAGCTGCATATCTGTAATTATAAGATCAAAGAAATGCCTAAGAGATCAGAAAACCAATCTACTGTCTTCAAGTCTTTTGCTATATGCTTGATTATATGATAAAATGAGCAGAGACCCAAAAGCTAAATCAGGGGAATCAATTATACATGAAACACTATCTGGAAATGATTTATAAACTAAATACCAAATTAAATCTTATTTATAGAATTAATTGTTCATTGAATTAAAGTAGACAAGTTTTTTGCTTTAATCTATATGTAGTCTAGAATTTAGACTGAGTCTGTACATGCCTGCCTTTTATCATTCAATTCTGTCTACCCATGTGTGGAAAACAAAGGCTCATGTGTGGAACCAAAACAGGCTTTGTTTTGGAGAGTAGCTTTAAATTTAAAGTGGTTTCAACATGGTTTGCATTGATAGTTAAAATCAAACAACATAGATGATTGTCAATATCCTTTTTTTCCTCACACGTTTTAGATAGTAGTGACAAATTTAAGAATTTACTACTGTTCGGCATGTTGAAAACTAATATGCTGAATATGTTTTCCCTCTTCTGGCAAGTGTTGTCAAAGGTTGCTGGCAATTGCTGTGAAATTGATTGCTAATCCCGCTTTACAGACCCTAGCTGAGTGACACCCTGGAAACCAGTGGTCACTAGTGTAAAGTGTGTATTGCATAACCGGTTGGCAAGCTTTTGCCAGAGATTGCTGTCTGGTGCTAGTGTGTAGTTAAAGAATTATGTGGTGCTGCACCAAGCAGTCCTGAAATCTAAAACGAATTGTGATGCAAACTGGAAATTGATATCATTTTCCTTATAAGTGAAATCTGCACATTTTGACAGGATTTAGATATTTTCCTGTTACCTCTGGGTGTCACATGCTTGCTGACAGGTCTCTGGGACTGTTCGATTGAGGCCTTTAATAAGACACTGGTTTCCCCCTGGAATAGAGATAAAGGAAGTGGGAGTTTAACAAAGTACTTTCTTTTTAAATTTTCTTGTAAACAAAAAGGTCAAATGGTGAATTAATTTCTTACCATTAACATGATTGTTTCTTTTTATATAAAAGACTGGATGAAAATGGATTTCAAATCTGGTGCTGTGAGACTATTCCTAATCTAATTCTCTAGCAGGGCATCACATAGCATCACACTGACTCTGCTTGGCATGCAAGCATTAGACAGAGACATACCAGTTCTGACTGAAAGTGTAAGAAGGACAAGAGGCGATGCTGTGATTGATCATTTTTTTCACTTTCTTCTGCCCTGTTTTAACTCACACTGGACCGCTCACACCTATTAATATTTAGCTGATGGATGTTTTGCTAGAAAGAAATCTAGAAGAAACGACATGAACTGAACCAGTGATGGGAATAATGGCGTTAATAGAAAATGCGGTGCGGCCGCGTTACTATTTTTCAACAAACAGACGGTTGAAGCTGTGTTCAGCTTACTGCAGTTTATATCAGTTGCACGGAAGTAGCTGTAAGTAATCTGGGCGCTACAGCTTTAAGCAGCTGTGCGCGCTCCCGCGGGCGGCAATCACTGTCTGGTAGACGATCACTTTTTGGCAAAACACCTGGAGCTAAGGGGGCAAAACAATCGCATGAGTGCTGCTGTTTGACTGAGGAAGAATAAAGTAGTCGTGGTAAGCCAATCACATGACCACTTCAAGATGACAAAGCAACAAGGTGATATATACCAGTTTTTAAATTGTGTTCATAGGACACGTAAAACCAGAGTACCAGTACCAGTAATGCAATAGTTACTTTTCAAGTAATTAATTACTTTTAGAATCTTGTAACTCAGTTACTAACTCAGTTGCTTTTTTGAAGAAGTAACTAGTAAATATAATTAATTACTTTTTCAAAGTGACTTGCCAACACTGCTCATAACACACCTTTTCTGCATCTTCTGACCCATGGGCTTATTACAGCTGCATGGAAAACACTATATACCAGTCAAGCATAACATTATGACCACCTGATACTGTGTTGGTCTCCATTTTGCTGCCAAAGCAGCCCTGACCCCGACAAGCCAAGGACTTCACTCAACCCCTGAAGGTGTGCTTATCTGGCACTGAGATGTCAGCAACAGGTTTTTCAAGTCCTGTAAGTTGCGATTTGGGGGCCTCCGTGAATGGGACTTATTTGTCCAGCACATCCACAAATGCTCGATTGGATTGAGATCCGAGGAAGTTGGAAGCCAGGCCAACAGCTCAAACTCATTGTTGTGCTCCTCAAACCATTCCTGAATCATTTTTGCTTTTTGGCAAAGCACCTTATTGTGCTGAAAGAGACCACAGCCATCAGAATATACTGTTTCCATGAAAGTATGTACATAGTCTGCAACAGTGCTTAGGCAGATGATATGTGTCAAGCTAACATCCACATGAACACCCAAGGTTTCCCAGAGAACACTGCACAAAGAATCAGAATTATTCAGATTCTCACGCTTGCCCATTTCTGCTTCTAACGCATCAGCTTTGAAGACAAAATGTTCACTTGCTTCATAACTTCTGCTCGGTGCCATAGTGAAGAGATAATCAGTGTTATTCATTTCACCTGTCACTGGTCCTAATGTTATGACTGATTGGTGTATATGAAACATATTATTTTGCAGTGAACTGACTTTTAAAACACATGAATGGAGAACCGATGATGAAAGTTACTGATATCTCAGTAACTGAGGAAAATCTCTTAGTTTAGTTTATTTTAGCAGCGAAATGCAACAATTTAGCTATTTTGTCACAACCTCATGTGAATCTATGTTTTGTGGATCCCATTGTAGCTTACAGAACAGTGTGGTAAAACTAGCTGCCTGTTGTATCTGTGATTGAGGAGAGCACTGAGTAACTCATACAGTAAATGTACATAAAGCAACGAGATAAAAAAATAAATAAATAAATGGAGTGGAATCAAAACCCAGTGGAGAAGCAGAAGTAGGTCAAAATTCCCTCCTAATTTTAGCCATGATGATGAGCTTTCTTTATTATGCACTTGATTCTACGTATGTTGGTATAAGAAATATTAGTGAGTGCAGGTTATCTAAATTTAGCAATGGTCAGCACCAGCGCTTGTGAAACCTGCTTGTCAAGAGTTCCTTCAGACGTGAAATTCTAAACATGACCTACTTACTTCAGTTTCATCCAGCTCACAAAATTCATTAATCCTTCATGGAGCAATTTTTGAAGCAGACATTCAATCTAAATACCACATACACACACAATGTGGCATTCAGAACCTCGCTCCATGTTCAGCAGCATGAATCTGTCACATAAAGAAGCGTGAAGAGTGAAAAGCCTCGCTAATATGCCTGCCTCGCCTCTGTGCACTGTCCCAAAAAACCACCCGACTTGTCAGAGTAATTTCCTTCACTTGAAATTAGCTGCTTCTAATAAAAATTTAATTCAGTTATTACAAGCAGAGCAACGCCTCAAGTGCTGCCCCTAAGCCCTGTCAGGCTTATGGAAATGTATCCGCCAGATGCACTTAAGCCTTATGCAAATGAATTTTAATTTGATGGAAATTGGTTCTGTTCATTAGCACGACATTACCAGAGCAAGGACTGGAGTCCATTTGTCTCTAGATGTTGACGCTGACAGTTAGCTTGGCCGAAGGCCCATTCTGGAGAATGACGGGGTCAGTCTATTTTACAATACTCGAGGCGACCTGTGATGTCAATGATGGCATTTATGCAAAACAAATTTTCTTGAAAAACTTGGCACATTTTTCTCTTTTCCATCCGCTCCAGTAATGGCCTGAAATCTATTTCAGGAAGGAGAGCATCTGAATGATGAAAGTTAAATTTCCCAGGAGAAACCACAACAACACGTGAAAAGAGCTTGTTTCTGAGTACATCTGATGCATTGTTGTAGAGAAAATTGTACATTTTGCAGTGCTTGGTGAGCCACTCTGTGATGAAAAATAGATGCCCTAATAGGTGCGAGTAGTTACATCTCATAACAGTCTGACAGTTTTTTTAATAATCTGTCACATTGAGGCTCTTCTTTCTATAAACTGTAAGCGTTTACACATATACAAACAGCTCGCAGCACAAGCTGTCCTCTGTTTTTATGCTCTGAAATATTAAATATTAGCAGTCGTCCTCATGAATTTAATATGGATTCTTACATTAGGGTTGCTTTTCCAAAAGCTGTCAGTATGCTCAGTGAGGGATGGACCCAGCAGCCAAGCGAGACATCATATTTGATTCAGTTGATGTGTGTGTTCTTTTCAAGTGTGCTTGAGCAAGGCACTGATCACATGATATTATTAATCGTTAGAGCACTGTAGAAATCATATTCGAACCCAATGTTTGCGCACAGCAAATGCTCAGGTCTTCATCAACATTTGTGACGTCTAAGAAATGCAAAGAACTACTCTTATTGACAGTTTTAGTTGCTCTTATATTATCATTTTACAACGGTAATAATGATGCCTAATCACGCGTATAAACATAAGCTCGTGAATTGTGGGTTTAAAATTATTTTTAAAAAATGATGACTTGTTTGGAGCCTCAAATGAAAGATTCAAGCACAAAAAATGCAAGAAAATGACCTGATATGTCCGTCTGAGATGTGAGCGTGCAGTTCCCAGCTCATCTCTCGGTGGTATATTAAAAACAGGAATACAATAGGGAAATTACCACAAAAATCTGAGACCTAAAGTATCAGATCAGGAAAAGGAGATTTATAAGAAGAAGCAAATATTCCTCCATTTGTTGTTCATTAACAACACCACAGAGGTGCCAAAAAACAAAAAGGACAAAAAGAAAATATCCATATAGTGTCATAATCAGCACACAGCTTGATAATGACACTTCTCCCACCCACCCATAATGCTTATTGGCTAGTTTTTAGCCCTCCCATGGTGTCCATTGTGCTGCTAGAGCATGCAAGTATACGACAAGTACATGTTTCTTTCACATTAATATATACACCATAGTTTTCTTTCTCTATAAAGTACTTTTGGTTTTAATACTTTAAATATGTTTTCATGAAATTTACATACCTTTATTTATGTAACATGCTCAACTTCTCAATGACCTTTACGCATTGGAAAAAATATTCATTTCAGGCAGAGACTTTTAATCACACCAACACAGGCATTGATTTTACACCTCTGCAGGTATTGTGTTCCTCTGCCTTCTGTGGATTCTCTGTTCTTTGGAGCTTTCCAAAAAGACAGGAGGAGGCGGGCTCTGCCTAGTTTCAATCTGTTTTTGAAAGAAAAATTCACGCTTTGGCCTTAATAAAGCAGAAATGTGTTTGTCATGCAGAGCAGTAACTGGTGCGATTCAGCAAAAAAAGTCTAATAGCAGAATATTCACAGGATTATTTCTTCCTGAATTCAGTCACAGCTGTGCTTGTCACATGCTGTGTGACACTTCAGATCTGTGTTGACTCACAAATGGAAAAACTCTCAGTCTGCACTTTTTTAATGCTTTTTTCCCCTTCTTTGGAAAAAAGTGTCACTGTCGAACCTATACTTTTTAAAAATATAAAACATCTCTCTTTCCCTGAATATGTTGACGTTAATGCAATATGGATTGTAGTTGTGAGAACCCACATTCTGACTGTCAAAAGAGAAACTGGATGGAAGCAAAACAAATCAACTTTTAATGAAGCTGATAAAAACTTCCAGAAAAAACAAAAAACACTAAGTTCAGCAGGGTGGATCAAAAAAGTCCAAACAAAGCAGGATACCAAGCAAGAAATCACAGACACAAGAAATATGAGCGAGTGTGAAAATATAGACAGACTGGCAACTAATAAGAGGTCTTCAGGATTAAAAATACACAAGAAACTAGCAAACCTCTGTGAAATTTAAGAGAGCAGGACATATATAATAGAAGGGAAACACACAAAGACAGTAAGCAAAAGAACAAAAGTCCTACAAGAATAAACTAAAACTCAGTTAAGTAAGTAAAACTCAGAATACAGAAGTACACATTCACAAACTCGGAGAGACACAAACAAAGAAATGCATAAAGAATCACTGGAGGTAACTATGAACGAGGGGATATAAAAGTCAAAACAGGAAGCGCAACTATATCAAACACGCAAGTATGAAAAGACGATCTGACAGTCCATGCAGTTCCTTTTTTAAATGCTCCACTTTTCCACACGCTTCAACCATACCATTCATGGTCCAACATGTATGTTTAATAAGAAACAGAGACATCATGAGCTTGCCCTCACTCTCACAAATCACACTGTCGGAATCAGGAAATGCCAATTATGATGAATAACATCAAACTTCAGTCTGCGGTGGATGGACGTGATGGCAGTGGCCTTTAATTGGGTTGCATTGCCAGAGAACTGGCAGCTGACTTTGATGTGTCACAGTGAACCTCAATGGATGAGCTGCTTGCTATAACCTAATTAAGATAAAGCTCCTTCCTTTTTCTATCATCCAGATAAGTACAAGACTTGCACAAAATAATAGGTACATGGAGCTTCAGATAGGCAAAGACCTTCATTGAAGACTTGAACATGAGTATAACAAAAGTCTGTAAAGTTCCCAGGCTGAGGAAAGGAGGCCCTGACCAACTGCTGAACCTTGAATTTGGGATTCAGTCTGGATTCCATCCCAGCCATCAAACGGTGGACCAGAGCTTCACTCTTGCAGGACATCTGAAGGTATCAAAGGCATTTGATCATCCAGTCTACATGTGTTTTGGAGAGGGTCCGCTGGGTTGTACCATGTGGGGTGTTCTGTGGGAGTCTGAGGTTCTGCAAAAACAAGAGCCTGAAACAAGTTTCATAAGTAAAGCAGCTGGACTCAGCCTCGGAGACCCTTGAAAACCCCAGCCTCAAGAAAGTCTATAGGTTCCATATTTCACTATTTAGAGACGGGTTTGAACATGATGCCCGTGGCTGACTCACACCAAACATAACACACAAACAAACATCTAAACTGTGGTTTAACCCAAAGTAAAGCACATTCAGGCTGGATTGAATACAATATTCAATAAACTATAGACCTACTGTATTGTTTTGACAGTACCCACCCACTCACATTCATTCTTTTATGCGCTGGTGATTATCTTGCGTAAATAATAGACTGGAAGTGAACGTAAACATAGCCTGCCAGTTTTACTAAACTTGAATGAGAAGCTATGAGCTACAGAAAAGTGAATAAATAATAAATGAGCAAAAGCTTCCCTTTCTTTTTAGCTCAAGTTACATATGATTCTTTCACTTTCTAGTGAATCTGGATAAAGAAATATGATATCATCTGAGAAAGAGCTGAAATACTTTATCAGTCAAACACCATTGAAGAAAATATTGCATTCAAAAAGCCATCCTTGCTTTTGAAATAAAATCATGTGGTTTAATACGGACGGTCCTTCATCAGTGACATTTAAGAGTCAAAGCAATAAAGTGCAAGCCAAACATTCTTTTGCTATTAAATACCACCTATCCCCACTGATGGCTGCGCTGCTTTCAATGAAACTAACTTCAGCTGAACAGCCGTACAGAATGAACAGTTGTAGAGCAGCACAGACTGGCTGTGGAACATCTTTCACGAGTCTATGAAGGGACACTGAATAGTTTGTTTTTATCACTTGGAACATTGATGATGCCAGAAAAAATATATATGGAAATGTAGGCAAACAAACACAGCAAAGTGAGGCCTGTCATGTCAGGATTCGTGAAAACACTTTTGTGTTGTGATGTGAAGCGTCATACACACACCCCAAGGTTCAGCTGTGGCTCTTTTTCTGGGATATGCAGCCATCACAATAGAATCCAAAGGCAAATATGTGTTACGACAACCAAATCCAACACAAAGAACTCAAACTACACCTTTAGTAAAGTCCTTCAGTCCTATATACGACTCTAAAATCACAATTATTTATGAACAACACAGGTAAGGACGAAGTTAAAGAAAAATATGTATACACATTTTATGGAAGATAAAGTGTCAGTCTTTTGGTTTCCAGAAAGAAAGTATTGTAGTAGAAAGTCAGTTCTCTCTCCATTGTTTATGATGGTAAGAAAATCTTGTACCAGGAGAAACAGATTATGACTGAGCAGAAACCCCAAAAACAGCAGCAGAATGTGCCTTCGGGGATAATGATGCAGCCTCATATCATCTCGCTCCCTGCTCTGCACTGTATGCTGTCTGCTGTAGTAAAATGGATGTAGTGTCTCTGTGTTTCCCCAGGGCGAGGTGAGAAAGCGAGACTGCCATCCCCTAGAAAATAGGCAGCATGGTAGATCAGTGGTTATTGCCAGTGTGAGTGCCACCTCACAGCATGAAAGCCATGGATTCAAATCTCCTGGTCATCTGAGGCCTTTCTAAGAGGACTTTGTGGGAGGAAGTGGAGGAAACCTGCACAGGGATAACATGAAAAAACAAATGTGTTATATCAAGGTGTGTGTTACAATGTAAAGAATAACATTATGTAAAATGTGAACTTTAGATGGGGCATAACTTCACATCATGTAACCTGGTGAGTGGAACACACGTTTTAATGTAAAAGTGAATGTTTTTAATAAAAACCAAAAGATATGTGGAAGCAAAATAAAATAGCTAGTGAAAGTTACACTGCACGTCTTAACACATATAAAAAAATATAAAATGGGTCATTTCAGACAGCAGGAATAAACACCTGGTGACGACTTGTTGAAAGAAGGTCAGAGAACTCAGAATCATCAAACAATGTTGGCAGAGGTAATAATTTAAAGTGGTATCAAATTCTTACTCTAACATTTATTTCACATCCGTGCATTTTGTATCCAGCAGTCTAACTAGTTTAGTATAAATATCCTTGTCCCCAGTAAAAATAACGCCTACCATCCTCTCCTACCAGACTCAGAACCTGTTGGCAGTAAACAAAGAGCTGCATGTTGGCATTATGATTACGTCATTTTGCTAAACATCTAAAGCTGTTGACCAGAAATCTGTGCATAGCTGCTCAGGTGGCCACTTCCATTTGACAAGAAAATGTCTTTTGAACAAAGTGACTGTTTTAGTCTTACTCTCACCTCTGTGAGAGGAGAGTAACAAACAACCAAATAAATAAAAAGATAAAAAATGCGATATGTTCAGTGGACTGCATTGTACAGCAGCAGGTGACAAGCTACAGGAAACAGAAAGGAATGGAAGTGTGATACAGTTTGAAAAGCTGTTTGTTTCTGAAACTGCAGATCTGAGATTTTCAAGACAAGTTTGAAATCATGAGGTTGAACTAAAGGCTGTTAAGAACATGATTATGATTCACACCGTAATTACTGCTTTGGGAATATCACACATACATGTATATTTATAGCCAAACATTACGCAGTCTGACAAGAGATAACACAGAAGGAGCAAGGCTCAACTCAGTAACCAGGGTTACGTGTTTATCTAGTAAAAAAATTAAATAAGTCCTAAGTCTGCAGTGAGTGACTGAAGGCTCTGCTTTAAAATGTAACAAAGGCTAGTTCAGGACAATTGTGCATTCGCTACCTTTACCTGCATCTGCATTCTGAGTGTCCTATTTGAAAGAAAATATGAAGACATTAAATCATTCTGCGAAAAGGTTTGGTCTGAAAAGGTCATCAGGTGACCCTCTGCAGACCAAGATAAATGCAAGATCCCACCGCAGGGCTTCTCCACCGTCACTGCTTTTGTGGCTCATTACACCAACTCTGCTTGCCACCAGCACAACATCACACAGCCTGTCTGACAGATCGCCACGGTGTTGATTGCATTAGAGCTGAACAAGAGTTAGTGTTCAAATATAAGGTCACAGAGCAGCAGTGCATTCCCCCTGGTATCACAACGACAGCTCGTCGCTCTCTCTATTAAACACTTAAAGAAATCCAAGGTTGGAAAAAATGGCATATATGATATGATTTGGAACCACTTAAAACGCCAAAGTTAAAAACAAACAAACAAACAAAAAACCGTTTGTGTCCATAAAGTCTGCATGTAGATGTTCCATCAGCCTGCCTCATTTTACGAGCTTTGAGAAAGTATTCTTTTCTCATCATCTAACTCAAAAACTAGATGTTGTACACTGACAGCTTCCCCAGGTGCATGTGCAACTTTTATTAAAGTTTGATCAATAACTCTGAATAATTGAAAGAAAGCTTAATGAACTGTGAAATTTAATTAAAAAAGAAAGTACACACACACACACACACACACACACACACACACACACACACACACACACACACACCTACCTGAGGTACTTAAGACATCAGACCCACATTTTGAAATCTGCATCTAACGTTCTGTTCAGCTGTGGCTACAAAACTTCACTTAACAGTCAGAGAGCCACTGAAATCTGCATTTAATTAGTTAAATTACCAGCTCACCATCTAGACAGGAACTCCTCTGCTGACTCATTTACTCTGGCACTCCCTTTTAAAGATGCTCAGGTTTTCAACTAAACTGTTTCTGGCATCAGAGGTACTTTTTGCTTTCTGTGACGGCAAGGAACGGAGCTCCTTTGTAGCTGTGGGCAGCTATGTGAGTAACATGAAATAAATGTGATGTGCTTGTGATATACTGCAGTCCAGGGTTTGTTTTTTTGGCAGGACAATCACAAGATGGGAAAAGTAGCAGTAGAGCTGGACAATGAAATGAAAAATGCACAAACTACATGCCAAAATGAGTCAAAAAAGAATTTTAATTATAATATTCACTCTCTAGTTTGCTTATTGTTTAACTGGCACACAGAAATGCCCAACATTTGATCATTGTTTTCAAATTTCAGAACATGGAACTCCAACGCAGCATGCTACTCGCACAAAGATTAGATTTACCAAATAATGCAGGAACACTGATGTTGACCAGATGACATTTTGTTGCAGTTGTTGTTAGAGACTGGAGAAACCACTGCAGTGTGGCAAGTATTTGTGAGGTGAAGGTCAAAAAGAAAAGACTGGGCTATACTGCCTTTTGGGACTCAGTTGTGTAACCCACCACTATCTCCATGTTATTCTCTGTTCAGAGACCCTCTGTCATCTGTCCAGCACAGTCATCTCATGTTTGATTTCCTACCATAATTTGGGAAAATCATGGTCATAAATACTTTATTAGTGAAAATCTGAATAAATAACATTCAGAACGTGAATTAATAAGTGAGACTTGGCACCTGAAGGCTGATGGACAAAGCTACATGAGCTGATAAAGAAATGTGCTGATTGTTGATCCATGCAAAATGAATTTGCACTCACCATGTCTGCACATACATCAGTGAACTTTGCTTTTTCTACACCTTTTGCCATTTCTTCCACATGTAAACAACATTTTAGTTGACTGTAAATTGAGTTTAAAAAAATTTTCCAGAGTGAAGATTTTCAGGAACCACTCAACTTAAAACTGTTTTTCCATATTATTTCTATAACAGTGCTGATTGGTTTGGCATGCTCTTGATGTTGCATTTTTATGATGTTGCATGTTTCCAGATATTATTTAAAATAAAATGTAAAAAAATTCCTGTGTTTAAAATTACTTGTGTACATGTAAACATAACCAAATAACCAATAAAAACTCTCAAATTCTGAAATGAACAAGAACAGGAAGGACAGGAGGGCAAGAATAAAGTAGAGTCATAATTTCTACAATAAATAAAAACATCTTTAGCCCATTAAACCCTCATTTATGTTACACATAAGATTTAAAGTGGGATGAGGATTTTCCTATAAATGGACAGTTCAGCGTGTACTACTTCCACACTGACATTAAAGTTGCATCTGAATGTATGTGAATAATAACACATTTGTCATTTTATGCACAGCACTGTGCATAATTTTCAGCTTCCACACCAACGTGTTAACAATGAATATACATGAATTCACTTTTAGTGTTAAATCTTATTCCATAAATTACTGTTCTCCAACCACACATCTCCAACCCACATATCAGCAAACACTGATTCTGCAGGGCTGCATTCAAAACAGCCATCACACAGGTGATTTCACTGATTAGTCCTCCATCTGTGATTGAAGGTGTGCTTATCAGCAAAATCAGTGGGTGAAGTTTTCTTTCGTGGCACCTGCTGCTCTGCAGGCTGGCAGTGTTTTGCGGTAAGGCCACAGCTGGGTAAACGAAACACACACACACACACACACACACACACACACACACACACACACACACACACACACACAAATGCACATTCACTGTTTTCATCCAAAATTTATTCCACCTAGATCAAACAATCAGCCCTTTCCATCTGGAAAGTCTGAAAAGTCTTTCGAGCCTTTTTTATGAGTTTGGTTCACCTGAAACACAAGTCCTTGGCATTAAAACTGGACAGATTAGCCAAATTACATTTGTGGTGTCATAATAATAATGATGATAATAAAAAAATCTTAACGGAAATTAAAGGCCATCTGTGCCTCAATGCGCTGCATATGACATTTTCTATGTGTGGTGGATAAAGTCCAAGAATTACCTGCTTTATATGAGAAATCTGTCAAGGACATGAAATTCAAAATACAACTGAAGGTAAATGGTATTTTTAGTCTGTATGTTTGTAAGTAAGCTTGTGCTTTTTCCCTTGCATCTCATGCTACAACATAGGCCACATATATCACAGCTGAAACGTTTGGGGCTCCTTTGAAATAACTTTCTTTTTGTTCCGTTTAAAAAACATTTATTGGCACGTTTTATTTCTTTGTGCAAGTTTAGGATAAGTTAAAAGGCTAACTAAACATTAGAAAGTCAATTTTCAATTATTAAATTAGCACTCCTCAGAACTGTTCTGCAGAAGCAATGATATTTGGTAAGTGAAGGGTTTGGTGAAGTTCAATTAGACAGTGAAACAGGAATAACAGGTGTTGGTCAATTTCAGGCTTCTGATATAACAGTAGAAAAAAAGTATTTTAGATGGGACAAGTTTCAATGCTGTCATATGCAGTCAAACTGCCCACTTCAGGGCATAAAAATGCTCCGATTTTATTATCTGTTTTGTTAATCGTTTAGCCGATCTTGAGTCTCTCCCATTTGTAATAGGGAGAGAGGAAGGGGGAGGGCAGCACGGTGGTTAGCACTGTTGCTACACAGCAAGAAGATCCTGAGTTCAATTCCACCATCACCGTCTTTCTGTGTTTGCATGTTCTCCCCGTGTTTGCGTGGGTTCCCTCCGGGTACTCCGGCTTCCTCCCACTGTCCAAAGACATGCAGTTAGTGGGGATGGGTTAATTGGTTAATCCAAATTGCCCATAGGTGTGAATGCAGGAGTGAATGTGAGCGCGAATGGTTGTCTGTCCCTGTGTGTTAGCCCTGCGACAGACTGGCGACCTGTCCAGGGTGTACCCTGCCTCTCGCCCTATGACAGCTGGGATAGGCTCCGGCGCCCCCCGTGACCCTGAAAAGGATAAGCGGAAGCGAATGGATGGATGGATGGATGGATAGAGAAAGGAAGGGTACACTATGGACAGGTCACTAACATCTAACATTTGAAAGACAATCATTCACACCTACGGCCAATTTAGAGCTGCCTAACAAAGCTAGAGAACACCTAAACACCCACACAGGAAGGCCTCAGCTGGCCAGTATGAGCTGATGGTGCAAACAACTGCACCGCCATGCAACCAGCTCAGTTTTCACAATTGTAATTTGTGGGCAGCTTGTTAATGGTACTGTATTAGCAGAGGATTGTATTTGAATGTAAATGTCCTTTACGTTTCTCACTCCATCTTATTTATCTCTTCCCTGTCGATTGTGCAATCAAGTTGTGATTTTATTCATAATGCAAATGCCACTAACAGCAGATAATGCTCATCTGCTGTTAGTAGCTTTCTGTTAGGCCTGACACTTTTTGATTTCTTAAACTTCTGTGCAAAATTGTTCTTCAGATCTTACATGTCCTACTTTCTTGAGCAATAAACTCTGCAGTACACGTGCAGAGAAGTCAACTATGCGACACCCGCCACTTGCCAAATGCCAGAGCAAGTTGTTCATTCAGCATAGGTGGTTCAGCATAATGAATTTCACATTTGTTAATTCAGGTTTAATGGAATTCAGTGGCATAAAATTGGGAAAGGAAATTAGTTTTATGTCATCAGCTTTCAACATGCTGTATTTGTAAAAGAGCAAAGCAAGCAAAACTTCAGTGATGTTGTTAAAACTCAGACTGTAGTGTATTCAATTTTCTCTAGCTGCAGTGTGCAATCCATCATTAAAACAATGGCCCCATAAAAAGTGCATTCATTCACTGCACTGTAGAAATAATGTTACAGTATGAATCTGATTGTCTCATCAGATTTCTCAGTAAATAGCTGCTCTGAAACGAAGGGACACATTAATCAAACACCAGGACTAAAATGAGATGCCCTCAGCCTCAGCCCACACTTCCTTTCAGCATGAATCTGAATCAAAGCCTTTTATAGAATGTATCTCTAGCATTAGAATCCAAATGACCAATTCAAGAGTTTAATAAATGGAGATTTTATGAAATTGGCTCAGAGGCATCAGTATAGCTCAGTGGGTTGAGCCGGCGACCCATATGCCATAAGGCCACTGCAGGGGCTGGGGGTAGTGTCTGCTTTGAGGCCATCGACTGTAGGTCGCCCCCCTGCTCTCTCTTACAGCTTTCCTGTCTTCTCTACACTCTCTTATCTCAACAAAGGCTGAAAATCCCCTAAAATATAAAATGCTAAGATGGTGGCTCTCAACTGGTGAATTCCTGCTGTTTAGCCTGATGAGTCAAAACTGAAGGTGCATCTAACAAATTTTTGACGTCAGATTTCAAGATGAAGGGTTATTGTTTTGACACACTCAGCACACTGATGACCAACAAGAGCTCTACTCAAAAATAGTTTTGTTTTTTGCATTTGGTGAATCATTAGAAGTAGGTGTAGCAACCAGTTTACAATCACTGTAATCACTCTCAGACAGACTACTACGGTTTACAAGCTACTGCTGCCTAATTTCTAAACACACACATTGCCAAAACACTCCATTTGAGTCAATTGTCATCTGCTGGTCCCTCTTCGCAATAGGTGCCATCTAGTGGTATTTGACTATTTTCCTGGCCAACGTGATGTCCCGTGCGCGGGTACTGGGTTACATCCATACCCCTACAGGCATCAATAAAGACCATATTTAACTTACTAGGTACCCAAACTTCATCTGTTGGTGCTAATTCCTTCTGGCATCTGAGGTAATTAAATAATGGAATTCATCTATTTCCAAACCAACACTCAAGCCTCTTACTTTGAATAACTGTTTTAAAAAAAAATTAAGCAAGCCAAGCAGATGGACAGACAGTGGAGTAAACAGTTTTTTATCTTAGACTTGTTTAGTGTGAACATAGAGCTGACAGGAAGATTATTGTCTGACAATAATACACATGCACTCTATGATGCACCATCATTCACTGCCTGGCTCTGATCATATACACCTGTGAGTCCATCTGTCCATCAGCATGGAGAAGAGGGGGAAAAAAGCCGTTATCAAATTAGCAGTAATAATTTATAGGTCACGTGGCAAAACATAACAGAAGGAGCGTCAGAGGAATGCAATATTACTTTCCAAGTTTGAGGTCAATCACAAGCAGTTTTGTTATGATGTTCAAAAAGGCGAACAGATGGATGGACTGTCAAGCAAGGGAAAAAAAGAAATATTTATCTTAAATGCAACCCCAGCTCCAAAAATGTTTAGATGCTTTGTAAGAGGTAAAAAAAAAAAAAATCACTTAAACATCCTTTATTTAAAGTGCAACATCTAAATCATAAAATGTTTAAACTAAGGAAGTACAGTTTTTAAAATAAATATTAGTTCATTCATCAAGGTTTTCCACTGTCTTCCTTCCCACTCTCTCCAAAGGGTACCCCTGCATTTCCTGAGACAAGATATATTGAAAACATGACCCAACAATGATTTGGCAAAAAGAGACAAACTAATTACTCACAGGATATGGACAATAGAGCCTGGGTGGAATACTTTATTCTCGTGTCAGGAATCACAACAACAGATGTCTCTGCGTCATGTGACCCAGTGTTTTGTGTTTCATTGTATTTTGATATTCATTGTTTATGTTTTAGCTCATTTGGTCTTTAGCTGCTAGGTTGCCTAGTTGTAGTTCTTTGTTCATTTAGACTCCTTTGTGTTAAAGTTCCTTTTGTTGTTGAGTGTGTCTTATCTATCACGTTTTATGTCTGTGTGGTTCATGTCATCAAGTTCGGGTCTTGTCTGCGTCTTGTCATGTTTCCTGATTATTTTGAAAGTCTTGTTTCCATGTTCTATGTGCTTGGTTTACACTTCCCCCGTGGTGTCATTATGATTCGTTTGTGTCAGCTGTTTTCCAATGTGGCCACTTCCCCTGATCACTACATGTGTGTATTTAAGTCTATTGTCTCTTGCTGCTCGTTGTCAGGTCGTCTGTAACCCCCATGTTAATCATAGTCAAGGTTACAGTCCTAGTTACAATCATAGTTTAGTTCATAGTCTAGTCTAGGTTATCGTCTTTGTTTGATTTATTCATGTATCAGCCAAATAAAGGTTTGCTGTTTTTTTGAAAATTAGTTTCATCTCCCACCGTGTCTGCTTCTGAGTCCACCTTATCATCACACCGGCACACCCCACTGTGACAGTCACCTGCTAGGGCACCTCTCAACCTGCTTTTAAAAAGTGTGTTTGGATATATTCTTTGTAGAAATTGAAGCATATGGATTAACTAAGATGTACTAGTTTGGGCATTTGAAGCAATCTACAATCCATTCAAAGCTTTTGAAAGACTTTAAATCTGCCTTAATGACTAAGACATAAGGCTGACAAGCAAGTGACTACAGGCATCTGAGATGTGCAAAGACCACCTCCTGCTTCGAGATGCAGGTCACACCATTCTATCAATGTTCACAGGCACATAGCGTTCATCCCACATAGGTGAGAGGGTAAGCGGGTCCATGGCCTTAATTGGAGGTAAACTACAGAGCAGCATGCCAGGACTTGTAATACAACACGTCGGATTCAATCAGCCCGGTTTGCATCATAGACAGAGGACACCTTGTTTTGTCTTGGCCGCCTTCTATCAGGTTATCGATTCCTCTCCTTTCTCTGGCAGCACCCTGTGATGCTTATTAACCCCGTGGATTTAAGCACACTAAAACAAGTGAAGCTCTGATCCCCAAAGGAACACAACGCTTTGCTGCTCTCTATTAGTCAGTGTAGAGTAGACAGAGGAGGAGACTGAGCAGTCAAAGTAATTTTGATTTCTCTTATGTGAGAAGAAAAAATATAATAATAAAGGGTGCTTTTGACAATTTTTCATAACACGTAAAATAATATCTCTTTTGTTTTTCCCCTCACTTCCACATTAACTGTAATATCACAGCTTACAGGACTGAAAACTTGATTGAGTAGGATCATCTTGGAGATAATGCAATACATTTAAATGCATAGTATAGCTAGAGTGTCCCAAGTCTCTTACAGAAATTGAACCACAGAATCATAAATTCTACTACAGTTACCATAATTCATGATCCAGGAGGAGCAAGAAAGACCATAAAAATAAAGTCAAAATAAACTCATCGGCTCAAAAGATATTACACATTATTTGTCATATCTTGTCATTTCTATAGAGACGCAGAGATACCACTATTACCACAATTTGTAAAGCTGTCAGACATGTATAAAACAATAATAATAGATGAGTGAAGATAAGAAAAAGTAGCTATTCTATTCTATTCTATTCTATTCTTCACATGTAAATGTAAATAATAGCTGTTAACAGAGGTGATGATGTTTCTTTCAGCAAATAATTAATTCTGTGAAACACAAGCGTTATATTCAATTCAGTAATCTTGGAATCAGAAGTCCAGAACACCTAAACAGAAACATTTAAATAAAACAGATATGACCTTTTAAATTGCACAACGCTGAAATTCTAACAAAGGACGGTGTTAATGAACAGACACCATCTACATTTGCAGTTAAAATGGTTTAATAGTGGGTTTCATCAGCGTGCTCATCAGTGCTACTCATCATCACTGACTGTCTTTTTGACTGTTGATCTATACTTACTGAGTGCAAGTTTATTCCCTAAGCCATGCAAAGTGAACTAGTGGAAGAATTTTCAAAGGCTCCACGAATGGTCTCCAGAGGTTCTTCTGCTTACAGACACACAATGTACAGTATGTATATTAGAAGATTCCCCATGGAACTTGCTGAGGAATGTAGTTTTGTAATTTCTATTTATAGGAAAGGGTCTGCGGCTCCTCAGGGAAAGCCATGTGTTTTAACTTTAGCATCTGGTTGATCAAATTAAAAATCCTTCCTCAATGTGTAAAATAAGGAAATAGTGTCCTTAGAGATTGTTACTGGGTCCCTAACAAAAAAGTGTCTGAGTGTCTATGTCCTGAATCCAAAGCACATTAAAGTAAAAAGCTACTCATTTCTGTTTCATGTTCGGTGCAGGGATGGCACCAAAACGATGGCACCCTGTGTAAATAATTTTCTTTGGAAAACTGCTGGTTTACACTGGTTTTAATGACAGTTGAGTCATTTGGTACTCTCTTTGGTACTCTAAAAACAGATAGCTGAAATATGAATATGCAGAATGTTGGAAAGGTTTTTGGTACTGGAAACATTTTCATTTGTTTTGCTTTGTTCCTGTTTGCCTTATAACTAGTATAAACTAATGCTTTAGCTGCATACATCCTGTTTTCCTGAGTGAAGAATAACGCATCGGATGTCATTACTTACAAGCATTCTGCACATAGACAAATTTCCTAGCTGTTTTGGGGATAGCAAGGTGCTATATGGTTGATGGGTAATCTTGCCAGTCTTGTCATGGGTAATACTCTCAATTGCTCCCTGCACAGTTCAGTTTTAATGTATACTTTATTAATCCCCTGTGGGGAAATTAGTCTCTGCATTTAACCCATTCACATGGCTCCCTACCATTTGAGGTCTTACTTAACCTTGAGTCTTCAGAAGATAGAGACTGGTTTCCATATTGCAGTCACTTTAAAATTCTGGTTCAGTACAATTTGTCTTCCAAAGAACTTTCCACATTTCCTCCTTTCCCCTGACAGAACAAGATTATATTACAACCGTTTCAGTTTAAACCAGGAACAAGCAAGACTGTTTAACACAGTACAGGACTAGTACTCCTAAAGGATTTTTCCCCTATGATGTCATATGTACATACACTAGACTTGCATCATTTTATTACTTCTTTATTACTGAGTGTGACTTTAATAGATGAGCGAAAGCAAGAACGAAAATGTAATCATTAGTTGATTCCCTCACCAAAGGTTTCTTTGGTTTAAGATCATCAACACCCACACCTTTAAAATGATTTCAGTGTAGTTGGAGTAATTTCTTTCCCTCCTACTCACCTTTTAGTTATCAGGAATACAATAAGCTTCAGCCCACATCTTCTTCAGAGCTTTGTGAGTACGGTAAGGTGAATCTGCCTCAAGGGCTCTGATTTTATTTAATTTTATTCAGTGCTTAAAGCTGTACATATCTATTATGGAGATAGCAGGTTCGGTATAGTAAGCTGATGTATCATCTCCCTCGATTCCAAGGGTCACATCTAACAACAGAACAGCCTGTGGCTAGCACACAAGTGTTCCATCATGGCCGTCATGCAGGTCCACTGCTTTTACCCGTTAACCTTTGATTAAAAATTAAAAGTAAAGTATGTATTACTGCCAAACTATGAGCCCACAGAAAAAATGAACTGCAGCTGGCAGATTTTCCTTTCAGAATCACACAAGTAACTCTCACCTATTAGCACAGCTTCTTCCAAGGATCAAGAATCTAATTAGTAGCTCTCTCAGGCAAACAAAATGACAAACTGCATACTCTTGACCCTCTCTTGACATAGTGCATGCATTCATTAAGTAAATACAGATGTTAATTTATCCATGTGGTTCCGCTACGGTATTTACCACTGACTAGATAATATTTTAATTTAATTCTCTTCAGTAAATCTTAACTATTTGTCTTTGATAGCCTGTAGAAAGTCATTTTTTATTAGAAGAAAAAAATACTACTTAAAATAACCCTAAATGCTCATACAAAATGAAATTACATATGCGCATTCATAAAACCTCTATAAGCTCATCCTACACTATTAGGACTCCAGCAACCAAAATTGGAACGTGAGTATCTTCATTGTCTTATTTATATTAGATAATATTAGATATGAACCGCACACAGGTTGCTGCCCCTCCGCCAAAAAGGCAATGTATTACTTTTCTTAAAGATAATGCAGTACATTACATAATTACTTTTTAAAGAAAATAATTTGTTGCATTATCTCTAAAGTGACTTTAAAATGATTGCTACACTAATTCTACTTAAAAAAGAACATTTACCAGTACAAATAGGGACCACAGTGCTATAAAAATGACTTCATCCCTGTGTTTGTCACCTGTTGAAGTTCAGGCTTTAGCTGCTGGGCTGTGGTCAGCATATACTCAGCTATACCACTCTGAGGTCTTTGCTAAATTTGTGCTAGCATGCTGTCTGTGCAGATGTTTGCAACGAGCTAATACTGTGTTAGCAGCATGCAGATGCTTCTGTCCTGGATGAAATTTGCACTTTACCATCACACTCTTGTTCCATATCACCGCTGGTCAAAAGTTGTAGTCCACTTTTTTCTTCTTTCTTGTACACCAAGAAATACAATTACAGTAATGCATTACATTGGAATACAGTACACCCAGCACAATGAAATCACCGTGTTACCTAGCAACCACATACAATTACCTAAAGGTCTCAAACACAGGACAGAGTGAAAAAGTTTAACAGTTTTAACACACTGAGTTTTCAGGATGAAGCACAGTGAAGTCTCAGGTAAGTTTTTCACATGGCACTTTGATCAGACAAGTATTTTCAAGCAAGTCTCTACGCATGTTCACAAGCTGAAACTGTGAAATCAAATAAGCTTCTTTAGGCAATTTGCCAAACAGGAATCAGAATTACTCCTCTGTTTCTCAAGAGGTGGAAAAACTGTGAACAATGCTCAGTTAAGATTCTGCAAGTAACCAAAAAGGAATCAGAGCTAATCCCCTCTGTCTTGGGGGATGCGTTCCAAAACGCAGAGCTTTAGTCCAGGTAAGTAGTGACAGCAGGCAGAGTGAGAGTGGGTCAGGCAGGTACTCGGGTAAGTATTTAGCAGGCTTTCCAACAGGTTTACATATGTTTAGAACAACAAACTGGTGATGAGTGGTGGTGTGAGACGTTAAGAACTCCACTGATTAAAGATGGAGAGCAGATGTGCTTACTGGGGAATCCCTGAGACCATGCCCACCACTGAATTAGATGGAATGGGTGTAATAACTCCCATTTACACAGACAGAGAGAGCAACAAATGACTGAGAAACAGAGAAAGCAGGTCCAGGGAGGGACTGTGACAAAAATTTCCCATTTATGTAATTTATCTTAGAAAAGTAAGTTAGTAAGTTTATTTATAGAGGTAAGTGGTTAACATTGGCAGGAGCCATGCCCTGTTAACATTAACCACCATGTTAATGTTAACATGAACGCTGGTCTCTGATTATCACTTTATTTTATCAGTTAACCCATGGAAAGTGAGGTGTTATGACAACCTGATTACCCAATACAGACAAAGTGAAACAAATATGAGTCATTTATTGGCTGATCAAGCAGAAATCTAGCTCAACACTCTAAGCTTTGAAATGCCAAGACATGCCCACACAGACACACACATACATACACACACACGCACGCATACGCACAGAAGAGAGGACATCGTGTAATGCAACAGGGAATATTAACAAATGATCTGACAAGGTCAAAGTGGGTGGTAGAACTATTTATACAGCAATGGCTGATTAGGGGTTGAAAAACCAGAGGGGAATGAGACGCAGGCGAGAGTAATAAATACAGGTCAGAAAATGCAGCAAAGCAAGGGAAATATGGGACGGGAATAAAGGACCCAAAAAACTAACATTATAATATTAAACACAGACACATAAACAGCACATGACATGATTACAAAAAAAGGAAAGAGGCACCAAAAGAAAGACCACACGGACAGAGGAACAGATGAAGACACATGGGAACTAAAATTACCACTACTAAAAATTAAGACATGAACCAAAATACAGGATTGCAAAACTGAAACGTGTCATTAATAAACACAAGAAGCACTCAGAGAGCGCAAACCTCCATCAGTGCTACTCACTTTCTGGGCAATGTTTTTAAGGGAATAGTATTGTACTTTGTACATATTCAGTTTGTTTTCTTTCTTCTTTTTCAAAAATACTTTTAAAATGTTTGTAGTGCAGAAAAATCAGATAAGGCAGGATATTTACTTTGATTAGACATTATCTAGGAGTCAGTAATGGATAACAGGTACTAATTTATAAATAATTGGACATGAATAACTTGAGCTTATTATATATTTTACTGCAGTATATATATCTTTCTCTAGAAAATACTTTTTTTTTTACAACAGAAACATTAAAATCTTCATGTAAGTTCAAGCAAAGAACCTGAAATCTAATTACGGAAAGTTTATTAAGCGCTTAGACAGGCGGTCACAAAGTGTTGTACACAAAAGGCTAAAATAAACAAGAATGTTCGGTACTAATATAGACAATAAAACAAATTAAATAAAACACAGTAAGATTAACAGGTAGTTTTAAGATAAGTTAAGGAGCTTAAGAAATCAAGAATTGAAGATTGCCATGTCTTGAATTCTAAGGAAATCAAAACAGGATTCCAAAATTCAAAAGATAAAACAACCCCGTGACCATGACAAGCACAAGTGCAGCTCATGTTGCCACTCGAAGAATCCTTGTCAAATCCAGATCCTCAACTGATGCTTCTAAGCACTGACTTTCAGGATTTAGCCCGAGGATATACTGAGCAAACAGACGGCCCTTTGGGAAAACGTGTCTTCCTGCAAGAGTGATTCTAAAGAGCAGAGGTTGTAGTTATTCGTTGTTACAAGAACATGTGAACATTACTGCTCTATAGCAGCAGAATTATGACTTTTCTAGGAAAAAACATTTATATTTCAAATAAGGAACCTTAATGTATTTAAAAAATGCAGGACTTGAAAATCAATTTTAATGTTTTCTGGGGAATGAAAGGCGTTCATCACTCTTGTTAAAGTTTGTGCGTTTTGGTTTGGAACACTTACTATAAATCGCTGATGGCTTAAGTGTCAAAGAGTTTTTTACTGAAGGAGTTGAATGTTGATCACATTTATCCTCAAGTCAGAATAAACAGAAATAGAACCATTTGCTTCTGTAGCCCAACTTTATTTGTTATTTGTCAATTTCCTGTAAGTAATAAAATAATTCATGCTGCTGCCTAAATCAAAATAATTTCCTTTATATGTATACTGGGTACTTTGTCAGACAACTATTCAGTGATTTGCTTGTTTCTGTAATGAAAAATTGAACTCAAATATTCCAATTTTTAGTCTGGAGGTAAAGAAGGATGGTAGCGGTACTTTAAACAGATGTGCTTTTTCTTGACTGAGAGGAGATGACAGAATTAAATTACTAAGCCACATTCACTGATGGTAATTTCACAGTCTGGGGATTTTTGAGAGCTTGTTCCATTTGCTCTGGACATTTTAGACATGTTCAAGATCCACTGGTCAGCAGCTTCCAGCTATACAGTTCTTTTAGTCCTTATCCACTAAGGAAGAGCATTGGAACAGTGAATCCAAAGAGCAAGCTCCATGAAACAGTCCAAAGTTATACATGAGGAACACAATAAAGCTGGAACACTTGACGTATGTACACTTAGCTTACACTGAACAGACAGACAATTACAAAGGAGTTAAGATAAGAATCAAACCTGTGTATTTCTAATTTGAAGTGATGGCATCAGAGGACAGAGGAGGACAGTAGGGTGAAACCTGCAGAGACCCCAAAAAGGAGAAGAAAAATCATCTGTCTTTACATGCATATGAACTGAAATTATATCCTATCATGACACCCCAGTCTATAGGGCTTAATATGATGTTGCCCACCATTTGCAGCTATAACAGCTATAACAGTTTCAACTTTTTCTGGGAAGGCCTCCTGAAAAAACAACAAACTCCCTTTAACAGGAAAAAACCTCTGGCAGAACGAGGGTCAGGGAGGGGCATCCATCTGCCGTGAGTAGTGGGTGAGTGGAGGAAGACAGGACAAAGACACACTGTGGAAGAGAGCCAGAGATTAGTAATACCTAATGATTAAATGCAGGATGTGACTGATGCAGTATAGTTTAGTCAAGATCGTAAATCATCATGTGTGTGTGTTCTGAGTAGAATTAATTGTGTCAAACTTTAGTAAGTAGTGCAGCGAGTGAAAACTAAAGTAAAAGCAGAGTAAAACATAACAACAACTACACTTTCCAGGATCAAAGTGTCTTTTTTTTATCACTCCCCAAGCAACTGCCTACTCGTGCCTTCTTTGAAACAGCATAAACATCAGTTTCATCTTTACAATAGCCATGCAGATATTTTTGCCACAATGCAACTATTAACCAGATACTTATTATCATTTGACAGTTATAATGAAGTTATTATTGTAAAATATTTTTGTTTTAAGAACAACAGCATGCTCCAGTCTTTATATCTTTCCTTCATGCCTCTTCCTCGGTCTTAAAATAAAAAGGTAAATAAACATGAATTCATGAATATTTTTCTCATGTTCATTTTATAGAAATATCCAGAGAATGTGCCAAGAGAACAGATTCCAATTTTACCTGTGCATGCTCCTAAGGAGATTATGCATCATGCATTCCCAGACGGCTCTCTTGTCTGTTGAGAAACACTTTGCCTTAAAATGAGAAACGCTTCATTTTACACAATGCTAAAGAAAGAAAATGCACCACAAAAATGTTCTCTGCGCTCTGAAAATGCTTTTCTTTCTCTTCTATAAATCGTTCATGTTACACATCAGGTGGTATTATAGAAACTTTGAAGGAGCCTCTTCTTCTACTAAGAAGGTTAAATCTTCCATGCACTGGTGTGAGCCATGTCAAAAATCTATACAGAATAATCACATACCATAACGCACTTGGGTTCCTGAACCCTTACCTAACAGTGTTTGGAATATGTCCTGTATACAGTTCTATGCAATATGTATTTTGATTTGGTTCCAAAGCCTGCACGATCCTTCCAGCTCACAAATCACATCTCACATCCTCATATTGTTTTTGTCAGAATGAAATCCCCCTGTAGCTAACGAGCATCTGTTTGCATGGATAAGATATGAGCGAGGTGCAACAGTCAGCATCGCTTAAGGAATCATTTCACATTCATCTCATTCGAAAAGACAGCCAGAGGATGGCTGCAGCCCACGTGCCCACCAACAAGCTCTGCAAGACCCTGCAGCAAACCTGCAGTCCCTGAGATACAAAATGACAACTACACAAATGGCTGTTCATCTGGCCACTAGAGAAACCTAGCAGAAGAAACTGAGAAAAAAATACATGTACATACACTTTATACACAGCAGACTGTAAAAGACAGTTTATATTTCATTATTTCTATAATTACAGGAAATCCAAAATTAAAGCAAGATTTCAGTGAATCTTATGATGCTGATTTATTTCTCTATTTCTGTGCATCTGTTGTCTTTTCTTGATTTTTACAGGGTTTTGAAAGGTAACCGTTTTAAATACCCCTGCCTTTTGGCCATAAATATTTCCTATGTAAAGCAACGTTTGCAAGAGATAAACTATAAAAAAGTCTAACTTGATAACAGGAAATTTCAAACAGCTGAAAAATCAAAAGTGAGACTAATATATAATCTCCCAACTATGTTTTTAAACAGAAGCTTGGTTCTTTTGTTTAACATATTTGTAGATATTATAAATGATACTAATATCATGTCATTGATAGTAAGAATACCTTCATACTTGGGTCTTCTACAAAAGCCCCGGGAATACGGGGGTTCTGTTCAGTATCTGAACTCTTCCTAAGATTGCACTCTTCTGGACAGAGACCTCTGATGTTGTGCTTGGACTCCCCTGGAACCAACTCCTATTACCACTGGAAACACTTTGAGCTTCACCTTCAACGTGTCTACTTTGCACTCTGCTGGGATTGTAACATCTATCACAACTGCAGTCTTCTGCTCCTTGTCAACCACCACTTTGTCTGGTTGGTTGGCCAGCAGCTGCTTACCTGTCTGGAACTTGAAGTCTCACAGGACCTTGGACCTGTCATTCTCAACCACCTTTGGTGCTGTTTCCCATTGGGACTTGGCGAGTTCTAATCCATATGCAGCACAGATGTTTCTGTACACCATCCCAGCCCAGCCCCTTGGTTGTGTCTCTCAGCATATGCTGCCCCAACTTGCATCTTACATCTTGAGACTATGTGCTGCTCAGCCTCTAGGGCACATTTACACAGCCTGCAACTTCACCCTCAATAGAACTGGTGCTTTGGAAATCAAATGCTCTGTGCTTTAGCCAACACAGAAAACAGGTGATACAACAAGTAATGAAGACATGGCAAAGATGTACAAAAACAGTCATTTACATCAAATAACAAGATGCCTAATTATACAGAATGAGCAGACTACAATTAACCAAACTTACCTACATGCTAATTGTAGAAGATGCTGCACAGTTTTGTAAAGCACACCAAATGCATCTGTTGTGAATATGCAAAATCTTACAAAAACATTTTATAACTGGCCTCCAGTGTGTTCCACTTCTGAATCAATGTGTGTTTTCACTGCATTTGTAAAAAGAACCTATCTTTCTGCACTCATTGAGTCAACCCACATCTTTCCCTGCATAAATATTGCTTTCCATTACTAATGCAGCATACATGCATGAAGGGGGCCGATTGGCACCACTGCACGGTCTCAGGAGCTCCTGACAGTCCTGCCTCAAATTTTGATTGAGCACCAAATTACCAGATCGCTGTACCATGAGCAACTGACAAATGTCTTTACAGCGAGACAAGTGTGTGCTTCGTGTGAAAGATAGTTTTTAATTTTGTGTGTTCCAAACTTTTCATTCGCTTTCTTTGGACAAATACTGAAGAGCCGTGGCTGAAATTGCTTTCAGTCCTTCCTGCTTTCTTAGAAAATGGTATTACTGTCTGGGGAGTTCACTGGTGATAGCATCATTTTGGGGCTGTGGTGAGGGAGCATTTAGAAAGTGAGAGACAGTGAAAGTTAGGTGATGAAATCCAAGAACATGAAGATGAAGAAGTATTTCATCTTTTTTTAAATGAACACATCTGACCAAAATAAGTTATACTAATAATTAGCTACCAATATGAATTATAATAATGATGAATTTCCCAACTCAAGAGTGTTACCATGCAATTTGTTCCCATTTCTTGTTTCAGATCTTTTCAAAAGGATGTTGTGCAGTATGTCCTTAAATGGAAACTTAACAAAAGAAGAATCAATTTCATTAGGGCCCAATCAAATAGACCTAAAAACTAGTTGGCAACCATGGGTCACAAAGGAAAAGGGATTATTTTCTGAATGCATAGGGGTTGCTGAAGGTTTCTGTCTCTAGCTGAAATTAGTTGAAAAGAGGCAGTGTATCGTGCTACACCGAAGCCCCCCTTGCTACTTCTTGTCTTGTTGTAGATTGCCATGGTTGACAATAATGTGAACTGCTCCGTGATAAGGTAGCAAGGGCCTGTATACAAATTAGCATTTCATTTCTGACACTTGCAATTCCATATAAAGATAAATGCTGGTAAAGTCCAAGTCTGGAGCCATGAGGAAAACACTGCATGCAGGAAAAAGTCTGCGAATCACAAGTCTATATATACTCTATAAAACTTAGTTAAAAAACAAAACAAACAAAAACATGTTACAAATACATTATCTTTCAACTGTCAGAAACTAGCTAAGATTTGTTTGAAAAGTCACGCTGCTCTAGCATTTCACTTATTTTAAGCAAATGAAGGAGATGGAATCTTTGCAGTAATGAAGAAATCTAATGAGTCTGCCACTACTACATTTATTTTTGTGATATTGTTAATTTTGTTTGCTTTTTTCAAAACATGCCAAAATTGGATGTGTACAGTTACACAACAGTGTAAAAAAGCGATAGAAAGTTTCAAAAGTTTTTTTTTCCTTCTTCACAGTGAAATTCTTTCAGTGAAAAGCTGTGATATTTGTGTCATTGAGATTCCATATTCCTGTGTGTGTATAGATAACTCATTGAACCCACGCAATGAGCTCAGTTTCAAGCAGAAACTGCTGACAGAGGAAGACTAAAAGCATGCTGCGCTTCCTCCCACATCAGCCCAAACTGCAAACTTTTCTCTGTCTCTGTTAAAGTGTCGAATAAGATGATATTGTTCGCTTCTGTTAAAACTTTCCCACAGGGCTGGAACAGTTCCTGCTCTGGATTTCACAAACAATGGCCGACAACAGTCAGAAGCTGAAAGTTTAGGGAGCAAAAGGTGCTATCAGAATGGCAGTATTGGGGACAAAGCACTGCCTCCTTCAAAACCGAGGGTGGACAGACTGAGGCTGTTTGCTGCACCTCGCAGCTCTAGTATGTCTGTTTCAGTCGGTGCTAATGAGGAAGACTGCCTGACAGGCTCTGTTGCTCTGCACTAGCACACTCACACACTGCCCTACATCCATATATATTCAACAACCGCTCTTCTTTTGTGTAGCATTAACCACACTTTCACCCTTTGCCTGACAGTGCTGAGAAAAACATGCCGAGTGTTTGTGGGAAAGGTTAGTAGTGGGTTTGTTCTATGTTTTCTGTTCATTCACCTGAAGGCATAGAGGGATGGGTGGGGACCAGACACCAAAAAGGTACTTATGTGTGAGTCATTCGGACTGTCAATGATTTTTTTATATAGCAGATCTATAACGTCACATTCCAGATCCAAAGCCAGTATAAAAATTTGTATAAATTTTGCATCTATACATAAAAAATCTCAATGAAGAAAACATACGTCTGTGTTATTTCACATATTTGCTTTCATATGCATTTCCTAAAATCATCACATTTTTTAGAATGAAAGTAACGATTACAGCTGATTAGCTGAGTCAAACATCTGATTTGCACAAAATCTCCAGAGTCAGGATTCAGCCACTGTGTGTGGAAAAAAAAGTTTGTTGTTGTTTAGTTTAGAACTCTTGAATGCTCTGTAAGCCAGTGATGGAGAAGCTTTCTGAGAAGCAGACTGAAAGTAATAAAGGAGAGGCTGATATTTTCTGCGGTGCTGTCTGACACGTCTAAGCCCCAGAGACATTCTCCTCTTCGCTCTCCTGCTCTGTCTGACTGGCCGGAGTCTGACTGAAAGTGTGAGTTGACAGCAGATTTCATTCACAGATAAATGTTTCTTTGATGGTGCTACATTTTAAGCTCATAATATTTGAGACATACTTTACATTAATGACATTCATGACCATTGGTTCACAGACTGATTTTGCAAATACTATTAATACACTCCAAAAAGCCAATGCACTGCACATGGGTTAGCTGTAAATACACCCACAGACTGTGCAACTCGAATGCTGTGGTTAAACATAAACATATTTCAACTCAAACGCAATTTCATCACTTCCTAAATTCAGGCTTGAGTCAGCATTTGCCATGATACCTGCAAGTGCATCATTTGTAAAATGTGCCTGTGTTCAATCATAGCAGATTAAATGGTAGAGCTCACATAACAATTACATTCTAGAAATCGACGAAAACAGCAAGCAAAATTTGACCCCCACATGTTCTAATCCTAGACTTATATTGATGCTGATTCGACAGAGATATCCAAAAAGTCAGTGCTCTGACTCAAGGGCTGAACCCACATTTTATGGCAAATAGTCCTGTTTTAAAGAATGAGAATACAACTGCAGCAATTGTTTTGCGAGGGTTTTTTTTTTTGGTTTTTTTTTGTATTAAACTGTGTTTCCACTTTGTTGTCAATTTCTCAATTTCTGTTTTGGCTTGTTTTGACTTACTGTGGCGGGGCGTTGTCGGTGGTGTGGCTGTGGGGGAGGTGGACACACCTGAGCTGCATTGGTTAATCACACCTCCCCTGCACATAAAATTATTGAACTGGCTCCTGACTGGGTTGTTGTTGTTGGTGTGTAGGCGGTAGCTGAAAAGCAGCCATGTGTAAATTACAACAACTGGGAATAAAGTGTGTGAAAGTGAAGAATGTGGTTTTATTCATCATTCACATGCCACACTTACATTTTGCTTTTGCATTCTTTCGATGTTTATTTAGGTTTAGGCAATAGAAATCAAAAATGACATTAGTTCAGACAGCCCACAGAATAATATAGCATTAGCTTTTCTCAGAGTCTAATGGCTGAGTCACAATAGAGGAAAATATGATGGCAGCCTCTTTGTGACAAAGAAAAAATTGGGAGTTTGCACTGAATTCTTTCACCTGGTGGGAGACAAACCTTTGCCGATCTGTCTAAGAGTGATCGCAGACAGTCCAAGCCAGAAAGCAGTTGCTAAGATTAGATGAAATTGCAAGTCAAACAATTCCTGTCTGACTTGGACACTCTTAGACAGATTGGCATAGGTTTGCCAATGTCTCCCATGCAATTTTTAAATGCATACTGACTACAAACACATTGCAATAATGGGCACAACTCATTTTTGACTTTTGAGAATTTGACTCAGTTGGTTGCCGACTGGTTGTTCTGGTTATATTCCTGCATAAAAGCAAGACTGACAAGCAGTCAAAATGCTGCATCTCCTAAATTCAATAAACCGCAAATAAGGGATGCACATGAGTGAATGAGGAGGAACAATTTTATTTTGATACAGACATTTGTAGATTAGGAGGAATGTTGCTCACATTAAAAGTGAAACCAGTGTTATATTCTAAATACAAATGGAATAAAAACATTTGATAAGTTAATTTGATGAGAGGTGACATGACAGTCATTTGTCATGATGATTCATTCATTTCAGTGACAAATGTTTTGCTGGAGCCTATCTCAGCTACTATAGGGCGAGAGGTGGGGTACACTCTGGTAAGGTTGTCACTCTCTCCGCCAGTGTCAGTTTGCAGTTAACTCACCACCAGCAAATACGTTACTGGTAGTCAAAATATTTCTGTTTCAGATCTATGAGCTTCTGGTTGAACTCTGAATGTAAGTAGTTAAAGTTAATTTCTGCGTATGAAGACAGCTAACTTTTATTGCCTTATTAGTGCAGTGGTTTACACAATTACCTAAAGAGCCTCAAATCCTTTTAAGGTTGCATCAGGAATCCGGCATGAGGAACTGCCCACTTTCAGTTCATTTAATTATTACTCAGTTTCAGTCCAGTCAAGCAGTGTTTTACTACAGTACCACAGTCTGCATCATAGATAGCACGTTTGTGTGTGACCTTCCTGCTTCTGTCATGATCCTGGGTCCTTTTGACCCAGCGTTTTGTGTTTTCTCTTCGCGATTTTGGTTCTGTTCTTCCTCTGGTTAGTGTTTACTCTGTTCTGCCCGTGTGTTCCTGTATCTAGTCCGCGTTTCTTAGTTTGTGTCCTTTCATGTGTAAGTTCCTGTTTTATTGTGAAGGTCTGTGTCTTATGTGAGTGTTTTCAGTTTGCCTCCCTAGTCTCGTCATGTTAATTACTCCCAGCTGTGTCCCCACCTGTATGTAATCCCCCTGTGTTCTCTGAGTGTATTTAAGTTGTGTCTTCTGTCAGAGTAGTTGCTGGTTCGTCTGTGTTGTTTCCCCTCGGTCTCCCTGCGTCTCTCCGTGTATAGTTCTCCGGATCTCCCTGCATCTTCGGTTCTGGTTTGTGTTGTTAGTTTACCCAGTTTAGGTTTCAGTTTCATGTTCCTAGCGCCTTTGTTGTTTGCATTTTTGTTGTTAATAAACACTCACCTGCACCAGAGCTGCCGCCTTTTGGTCCTATATATATTCCACACGGCTTGCCCCCGCAAACCGTGACAGAACGAACCAGCCACCATGGACCCAGCGGCAGTAAATCCGTCCGAGGAGCTCCAGGACGACATCACATACAATGTGGAGATCCTTCTCAGCCTATGGCTGGAACATCCCCCGGAAGAGCTTCGCCGCGCAGCAGAAGACCGGCTGCAACGGCTCTTTTCCGGCCTGCCATGGCTATTGGACTCGCTTCCTCCGACCATGCAGGCTTTTCTCCGGCTCACACCGCACCTTCTCTCAGCCACTCCTGCCTCGCTGCCCGACTCGCCGGATGTGATCTTGCCCGGCCCGTCGGAGCCGTCTGCGGGGAGGAGACGCCGATCGCGCCGCAAGCGCGTCACCCCACAGCTGGACGTTCGGACTTCTAATTCGCCGGCTGTGGTGAGTGAGGACTGTTTTCCATTTGCGGACTGTATGACTGTTCATTCAGGGGCGGTGTTCTGTGCGGCAGATGACTTTGTGAACAGCATATCACCTCCCCCGCAGCCACTCTCAGCCCAGTTAGCTCCCGCGCAGCCACTCTCAGCCCAGTTAGCTCCCCCGCAGCCAGTGCCACCCTCAGCTCCGTCTCCAGTGCCACCCTCAGCTCCGTCTCCAGTGCCACCCTCAGCTCCGTCTCCAGTGCCACCCTCAGCGCAGTCTCCAGTACCGCCTGTAGCGCAGGCCCCAGTAGCTCCAGTGCCCCCGCTACCCGTAACTCTGGCTCCAGTAATAGTGGTCTCACATACTCACTCCATGCAGGGAGAAAGTATAATTTTACCTCAAGGTGCTTTTTGTAGTTCAGCCGCCTTTGGCACAGTTTGCCGCTCCAGGGCTTCCCCAGAGGCTAGGTCCCAGTCCTCAGCTGATTCTGGACCCCTGGAGTTTAAGCAGCCACCCGAGGGACCGCTCCGGCCTTCGTCTCTTGTCTCCGCTGGAGGGTCCGACGGACCGCTCCGGCCTTTGTTTCCTGTTTCCGCTGGAGGGTCCGAGGGACCGCTCCGGCCTTTGTCTCCTGTTTCAGCTGGGGGGCCCGAGGAGCCCGTCCAGCAGCCTTCCTCGTCAGCTGGTGGTTCCGGAGAACCACACCAGCCTCATGCCTCGTCGGCTGGAGGGTCCGAGGGGCCCGTTCAGCCTCCTGTCTCCGCTGGAGGGTCCGAGGGGCCCGTTCAGCAACCTTCCTCGTCAGCTGGGGGTTCAGGAGAACCGCACCAGCACCATGCCACATCAGCTGGAGGGCCCGAGGAGCCCATCCATAATAAACACTCACCTGCACCAGAGCTGCCGCCTTTTGGTCCTATATATATTCCACACGGCTTGCCCCCGCAAACCGTGACAGCTTCATTCAGTCTCCTTGTCTGGTGCTATCCTCAGCTAAATACTTGGTGAGAGAATAGTGCTGTTTAAATTAAACAAAAGGTAATTAATTGTGATGCCAAGATGCCCTAAATAAGTGCATATAAGTGACAAGGTGGGAGTGACACATGTCTTAGTATTGCCACGGTCTGAGGCTAGAAGACAGCGTCTGCTCACAAAGAGCCAGTTTTGAATCCCAGAAAGTGACAACGGGCTGCGCAGCTTGTGTTCTGTGCAAAACTGCACTCCCTTCCGCTTAGGCTGATGTGACCCTTTATATATTTTGTCAGCCAAATAAAGTTGGCATAATTAAAATGTCCACTTGCTGTATCTAAGTCAGACTACACAATCTTACAAAGTTAAGATTAATAATGCTGGTGAGGACAGAGCTACATAATCTTAGATGCTCAAAGCATGTTGTTATCATCCGTGCAGGAAAATTTACAGTCTGTATGCGCTCTGGATGAAATTAGAGGTATTATAAACAGTCTTTATCCCATTCAAAGTCATTATCTGAATAGATTTCCTATTCACTGCCACAGTCTGTTAAACTCTCATCTCCTCTTCTTCTGATCTTTCTTTTGTCTGCTGATCCTTGTATCCCTTCTCTAAAAACGGAATCATGTTTTCTATTTCATTTCTATTCCCCACCGTTACCTCCTACAGGATCAATATCCAATTTAGCTTTCTTTCATCAGAAGAAATATTCTTTAACCCTGCACCTTCCATATCTCTGATATAACAGTTGAAATATTATTTCACGCCACTGTCCTATCATACCTGCACTGCTGGTGTTTAAATCCTGCTTGATGTCCTCAGTAAGATCTTCAATCATCTCTGGTATGTGTAACATCACACCCTGGCAGCAGACCTGTTGGTTTTTATAATTTTCTCTGGTTTATAGAGAGGATTCATTGCCAGTTTTGCTGGGGTGTTTTCAGGTTTCTCAACCATTTCTTTCCTTAAAGTGTAAACAGTGACTAGGACCTCCTCATAGCAGGAAGCTTACATTTTTGGTATTGTTTGTTTGTTTGTTTTTGTCTGGGATAATTCTTTTGGTTTTGACAATAAGGAAATCCTTCTTGAAAATGGACATTTAAACGCTGCTGGATGTTCAGAGCATTTGTTTCGTTGCAAAATGTCATTATACTGTCCATCCATCCTCTTGCACTTGTCTAATTTAGGGCTGGAGTTTATCCCAGCTTTGAGCAATTCTGACACTTTCTCCTTGGCTCTAGACAAGAGCTGTGGTGTCTTTGACACAGCTGAGTTAGTCATCTTTGGAGGTAATGGTTTTTTTAGGAGCTGGCAGTGATGCAGATTTGAGATTTCCAAATTGGTGGTGCTGTATTGTATTTGATACCAGGAGATGTTATGTAAGCCATTGTTAAACCCTAACCAGTGAGCTGTAACTAAAATGGATAACGTCAGGCAAGAACAGTGATTCACAGTTTGTTGCACTTTTGGAGGAGCATAAGACTGAACACAGCTGTCAAGTAGCTCAGCCTGGTGAAAGTGCTAAAAAGAGACCTGAGAGTGGGAATCAAAGAGTTTTGTAAAAAAGGCAATGATGTGCCTTAACTCTCAGATGCACAATGGAAGACAAAGTTTGCAATTTACATTTGCGGGACTAACCTTTGTATTTCCAGTGCTCATGTTTAAAAACTGCAGATGAAAAAAACAAAATAGATTTAGTATTTGAAATTTTGCAAACAAACTTATATTTTATTTGCATTTGCATTAGTGTTGATTGAATAGTGATAAAACATTGTCATTTTTACTATGCCTTTATTTTTACATTTCCATTGCATGTAGCATCTAGTCCTACCAGTTGCAGTTATCAAGAGATAAAAATTAATAGTCTGCACAACTGAGTTATGCTTATTGGCCCTTGACAATCTTAAAACAATTTGCTCCTTAAGTTGCATGTAACGTATTAACAATTTGAATCTGAATTAAGAAACACACCAAATTTTAAATGTGTTAACAATGAAGGATCCAACTTCAATGTTTTTCCCATGTTTGGAAGGTCTGGTCCAAATTGAAATGCTTGTAGAGAAGTCAGGTACAAGCTCATATACATGCAGCAGGAAGCACTGGAGCAATGCAGATATCTATAAAGATGACAGCACTTGGGTTGAAAAGGAACAGTGGACAAAAGGCTTTAGTCTGAGTGCCTGGTTTTATGTGGAAGAAGTGAAGAAATGAGCAAACATATATACCATCAGAGCATTTGGCCCCAGCAGGCATCAAGACTGGTGAATGTGCATGTACGCCCCTTGGCTTTGATGAATAAAAGATGAACGCTGAGTTTATACCATCTTCTATTTGACTTGAAATATTTATACCTTTTCCTATTGTAAAGACAGGCAGGTACCACTGGAGAGTCAGGTCAAGGAGAAGCAGGAGCCTTATCTATATGATCTCCCTTTTGTTGTGATTTCCCCCCCTCCGTTCCCTTCTGCCCTTCCCCCCCTCTATCTCTTCCTGCCTGGCATAATTAATCATTTCAGACTGATGTTTACACAGTCTTATAGCCTGAGGAAATGTCTCGAAGAGGAAACTCAAATTCCCTGCCTCAGCACAAACACCAAAGAGCGTGAGAGATGAGAAGTAAGAGTTTAACTCACAACTGCAGGGGGGGACTTCATTCCTACATTTTTTTTTAATCTGCATTCAACCCATTCAAAAAGTTGACAGCACCTGAGATCATTTCAGCTATACTGGAAGTGAATAACAAACACACTAACCTCAACAAATAATGCATCCCCTGGGTTTATCATTAAACTAGAAGGGCAATTGAAGAGCTCAGCCAGTGCCTTATCTCACACTTTTTTTATTTTTATTAACAGACTGATCTGAATCTATGCCAAAACTAAATGGGTTTTTCTTTGGCTTTGCTCCACATTGTCACCAAAATCCATGAAATTCTGCCCTAGTATTATTAGTGTAATCTTGCTGACAGACAGACAAATAGGTCTCACCTTGGATGAGAAACAAGGTTGAAAATATTGCATTACTTAGCATCTCAACAAAGCTGCATTGCTTATTACATGCTAAAGAAAAAGGGGGGAAAAAGAATTGGACTGAACAAACATACTGATGTTGTTATTGATAATAAAAAACTGCAGAATGAGGTATCCCAGAATGCTGAAGTATGCATGATAAAATTAAAAAAGGCCACAAGAGAATTAAACATATTCATGCATTTGGGAGCATGCTTTATCTCTAGCTTCTTTGTCTGGAATATTGTGCATTCAGATGCAAGTAATAGCAGAAGTGTTCTTCTTCTGGAGAGAATGAACGTGGCACTTTTAAGAAAATACCTCGTACGCTGCTGTAAATTATAGTCTAGTAAGTGTCATTAAGATCATTAACATTATTGCTGTTGGGCCACAGCAGCCATTAGATTAATGCCTATCAGAGTTGCAGGAAAAGGATTTTCAGCCCTTTTTCTATATTTCTGCACATGCCAAATTATGACCTTGTTGGAGACTCAACAGACCAGGAAAGATTTTTCCAGTCTTGTCCACATTTAGTAAGCCTATGCAAATTTTAGGTTCAATTTCCTATTCTTAGCTGAGAGGTGTGGCAGCTGGTGCGGTCTTCTGCTGCAGTCACCCATCTGCTTCAAGGCTGGATGTGTCGTATGTTATAAGATGCTTTTCTGCATCCCTTGGTTGTAATGAGTGGTCATTTTAGCTACTGTTGGCTCCCTATCAGCTGGAGGCAGTTGGGTCATTCTTCTCTGGAAACCATACCACACTAAAAGTCACTTTAAAAAAAACCCTTCCCCATTCTGATAATCATAAATATTCCACATACATACATTCCAACTGTCCGTATTTCACTGGTGTCATAGTGGATAGATTTTAGGATTTGTATTATACTGTTGTATTGTATCTTGGACACAAGTTGGTGTTTGAATTAGTTTTTGAGCAGATGGAAATTTTCAGTCCCTGGCTAGTTTCCATCTGCCCGAGGACTGAAGATGGAAATTGGCTAGCATCTAAATGTGGTACAAGGCATCTTTTCTCAGTCTAGTGTTTCTGTTGATGGTTCAGACAAATTAAAAGAAAGAGAAAAGAAAGAAAGAAAGAAAGAAAGAAAATGAAAACTGCTTATTTTTTATTGAGGATTTTACAATTCAAGGTAAAATTGGAATAAGGTGTTGGTTCGCTGGGATTATTGACAGTCAGTTGAGAGGGGACTCTGTGTGTCTCATGCAAATGACCAATCATTAGTCAAATTGTGTCCATTAAATAAATAAATAAATAAATAAATAAATAAGATTACTATTATCCAAGTGTAATCCTTAAGAAACAAAAGTATTTTCTTAGAGAATCGAAAAGAAAAGCTACTTTTTAAATTTTGGTGCACAGACTCACCATCGGACTAATGCAATATAAAGAAATAAATACGTCTAAATCTAAAAGTATATATCATTTTAAATTTAAGATAAGGAAAAATTTAGCTAGATACATATTGTTACAGGATATTAGAAATAAATATACTGCACAGCAATATAGAAGCAAAAGGCAGTGCACATCACAATTCCAAAAGTACTGAACTGCCTTAAATATACATTCATATAAAACAGTCCAGAAACTTTTTCAAAATGTGACTTGTGCATATATGATGAGAATGGAGTTGGGGAGTAGTTGTTACTCTCATATGGAGTAATGCTCATGAGTCCACAAACAGGAGAACTCAAATAACAACAGTGGTTTGCATGGAAAGGCTGTCAGAGGCACTGCTGCCCATCTGTAGTTTGCTAAATCTCGTATGTACAAGACAGAAAGCAACTGGGTGATATTTCATGGAAAGACATGGCCGTAAGAGATGAAGAATTATGTGGTAAGAATTTCTCTGAATTACAAAATTGGATTCACCAACTTTCTCCTTTAATAAATTATTTAATTAATTTTCCCATGAATCCACATGAGAAACTGGGAATTTTATGAAGGGCCACAGAATCAGCTGAACTCAGTTCTGCTCAATATTATTTTTATCTCTTTGTAAGCTTATTGGTGCAGTCCCAGATTGTCATGAAGCCCTTGGAAAAATAATTGCCCACCCCTGCCATAGTGTTTACTGGCCAAATGACAGACATTGGCATAACAGGCATACAGAGAAAAATACAAAATTCTGTTTGTTGTGCCTCACTTGACCAAATCTATGAGGCTTTTACATCCAGATGACCAAAAATTCTGATGAATGCACTCTGAGGTATTGTTTATTGTTTTGCACAGACTTCACACCAGCTAACAAATCAATATGAGGTTGTCTTCAAAGAGAACTCAGATAAAGAGCAATAAAATATTTCAGCACTTCTGCACAATGGGGGGGGGAGAGAACAATCGTAACTAATCAATCAAATTCAATCAAGCGTTATGTGTTTTGGTAGATTATTTAATAAAAACAAAAGAAACAAATGTTTTATTTACCTCGCAAAAACTGAGAGAAAGTATTAGAATGATGGTGAAATGAATAACTTTCTGAAAGTTCTCTAGAATGTGAACTTGCACAGACGTATTATAGTTACAGAGATTTATCATTTACAGCTGGTTAAAGTGCCTGGTTGTAATACAGCTGGGATATACACTAACAATGGTAAATCCTGTAGTTTTTTGATCACATCAACCCAGATGTATATTGTATTTCTTGCATAAATACCCAAACGCTGATCTGTTTGGCTTGCTTTGTTGTCGCTAAACCCATTATTTTACTAAAGGGAAATCATTAACATATAAAAAGCTTGTTTAAAATACATCACTCAAATGAGCATTTATAGAAGTGGTACTTCACTTATTCTAGCTGTTAAAGTAAATTTGCTCATTTGTGTCCCAAATCCATGATCTTACTGTGATTATTGAACAGATAAATTTCACTCTTTCACTTCTGTGGTAAAGTTGCTGCAAATTAATCAGCATATGTAGCCAGGCAATGGAACACTGTGAGTCATGTTTACATAATACATGACTCATGCACAACAGCAAGCACACACTGACAATTTCTTTTAATTAAATTTTTTTGTGTCACTGAAATTTGACTTTTAAATGCTTGGCTTTTTTTAGATGAAATATTCAATTAGCAGTACCTGATCTGGAAGGAAAACTAAACACATGAAAAATAAATAAATGAGGCATCGCTTCCTCCAGTCCTGCTCCCACTTGATACAGTTTTAAAACCCTGGTGAAGCTAATGAGACTCACACTGGCTGCAGACTGGCTACGAATCAAGCCTGAATCAAAACCTTTTAGTAATGGGATAAAGATATACATTTTCATACTTATACAAATAACTTTTATTTTGTAATTAATATAAGGAAACCTCACTAAACAAGTTCATCCCAACAGACCACTTTAGGCTGGCTGTCCTGCTGACGACACTGAGGCTGTTTGGAGACTGATGTAGGTATTAAGGCAGCACTGGGGAGTAAATAAGCTAGAAAATGAGAATAAGGCTGAATAAGCTGGCTGTGATCAGTATAATGGTGAAGGCTGATAAAAGTATTTGGAAAGGAAATGCACTGAAGTACGAAAGAGAAAAACATTGTTGAAATGCATCCAGTTAGCGAGGGGTGCCTATTCAGAAGTTTCCCTGCTGGTAGGTTGATGTCTGAGGAGGACAGGAGGGAATTTTTAAACTTAAATTGCAAATATTAAGAAGGTTATATGACTATTAAAAATACATTCACATATGACATGTAGACGACAGTGCTTTCTAAAGCAAATCTCTTGGATGAGGCTTGTTGGAATATGACAATAACTTCTAAGAATTTCTTTTGGTATACCAACAACCTTATCTCATGTATCAAATAAGTAAAATGAATATGATAAACATTTGTCCTAAAATATAATTTAAAAGGTTCAGTGTAGATGTGTGTAAATAGTTCCCTCATAAATTTACTGGCAAACTTAAAGGACTATGAACTAAAATTGAAACAATATAATAGTTGATATTTGGCTTCATGCTTGAATCTACATGCCAATGAGCAATGCCTGTCAATGTATAAATCAAAGTGATGGAACCTGTGTTTGTAAATGAAGGAAACAGCTAATTATTATTTCAGAGCATGTGTTCATTTTCAGAGAATTTAATGAGACTCTGTTGGAGCCAGAAAAGGGGACTGAACTTGATGAAAGCCAGAAAACGGGCAGACCAGTGGGGAGTCTTCTGGTTGGAATCACTCCGTCTCTGATTGCCACCGTGGAGCGATGCTGCCAGAGGATCACAGTCACACTGTGGGGTGCTCACTCTGCTGGCAGTGACGAACAGAAGGTGCCACTTACCTTCTCCTATCTGACCAAGTTGCTGTCAGCCTGAAGAGCACTTTGTCTTTTGGACTGTCAAAGTGAAAAAAAGCTCTCCCCATGGTGGCTTCAGTATGGAAAGCACAACAGATAAAGGAGTGAATGATGGACTGATGGGTGGCTGGATGGACAGAGATTACACTGAGGGATGGGTAGGTTGGTTGGCAAGGTGGGGATGTTTACCTTTGTGGGTGGAAGGATGAGGTATAGCTTGGCAGCTGAAAAGATGGGAAAGTAGATTGGAGGAGAATTTAATGAACCGACACAAAACTACCTTTTGAAGTTTAGACTGTAAAATCCATGCATTTTTAAACCCTTGTTTCTGGATCCGATCCAGCAATAGGAAATAAAACACTTGGAATCAGGCCACTGTTATACTACATTGAAATGTCAGTAAGTAATCCCACATGACAATTCGTCTGAGTCAAAATGCTTGTTTGCCACAGACACACTCAGACTGTTAGAAGTGTTAGTTTAAGTTATACAACAAAGCTTTCACATGTAGCGATATCAAAGTAATTCACCTAACCCTACCTTTGCTATGCAGCAAGTATCCCTGCTCTTGTAACAACATTACTCTTCTGAGAGATGTGCTTTGGTGTAAGATGTCTGCTCCTATTTTGCTGGCAGTATCATCCTGGTCAAAATGATCACTGAAACACAATCGTCTGGAAGGCTCAGTGTAGGAGTGTTTTCATCTGTTTTCCCACAAACACAGCTTGATAGACCCTCTGCCCCTGGTCTATAAAAGCAAAGTGTTGCTCTGTTGCCAAAAGTAGGAAGTGACTAACTAAAATCCTCACAAATGACGTTTGTTCCTGGTCAGCTCTCTCCAACTGTCACATATATGTTAGATGGCTATCTGCCTCTTCAGGGACACTTTAAGTTAGCAGACACATACCAACAAAATGCGTGGTTACTTTAAACAAAGATAATTGTCTGGAGTTTTGATCTCCTCCATACCTGCTTCATGCCCTGGAGGACGGGGCTGTGGCCCCCCACACCCTCTAGCAGATCATTACATGAAGGAACCTTTTAAAAAAACAAGCGCGTCCATGCTCACAGGTGTACACACGGGTGATCACACCCACAAACTACACCCTTTTTGGCTTCTACCTCAAAGCACACTGTGTTCTGTTGATCTTATGTGCTGCACAATAATGTTTATAATTTTTGTAAATTTTTGTAGTAAATTGTAAATATTGTAGAACTTTTCTTCTGTCATTTAATGGTCGGGCATTGTACAGCTACAAGCATTTCACCCCCATGTCATACTGTGTATGGTTGTGTGTGACAAATAAAATTTGAATTTGAATTTGAATTTAATATTTAGTATTTACTGTCATATTCCCATATGTCATTGTGATGATTGTTTATTCTATTACTCTTGTTCTCTTCTGCTTGTTTTCTTTTTTCTTTCTCAGCAGGTGATCCAGGTGATTGATATATGCATTTTTTTTTTCTCTGCCCGTTCTGTTGGTTTTTGTCTTTTGCCCTTCTCCCCCGTCCCTCTTCTCAGCTGTTTCTCTTTCCCTCTTTCTTTCTCCCCTTCTTTCCTCCAGTCAAGTCTGTCCCGTATTCAGTAAGTGAAAATAAAATAAACAATAAAAGGTGAATCAAATGGACCATTACGGCAAGGCTGGGATGGTCAATTTGGTAAAGTAAATCCGTTGGGCATCTTTCTTTGCCTTTAGACAACAATTCTGATGGCAAAAGAGCCAAACGGGACAGGCAAAAAAACAAAAAACAAAAAATAAAAAACAAAGATAATCTACCCCCCGCTGGTTACACTGCAGTCGTTTTTATAGTTTTTTGCTATGGTATATTCAGCTGATCCCAGACAATATTCTTCTAAATATTTCAGACACAAAAAGTATAAGAAAAATGGGTCTTTTTTCCTTGTTTTTTCTCTTTTAAAGAAGAGAGAATATATCAATAAATATGTGGCTGGCAACGCAATATTTTTGATGATTCAGCTTAAATTTGTGTCACAATCACACTTTCCCAGTTCTACAGGAAGGAAGCAACATTAACAACATTAAGTGGTTGCTAGAGAAAAATGCATATTCCCTGTGGATATGGCCAGTGGTCAGAGGAGATTCCTGGCTGTCACTAGGTGTAATCGAGACTGCTTGAAAGTAAAAGTTAGCAGTTCCAGTTTGTGTTCCACTTTTCACTGCTTTATTACTTCTTTATTACTGCTCGGTAAGTAGCTCGAGTCCTCCATGGACAGCATAAAATACTCCATCCATCCATCCATTTAAAAAAAGAAGTTTTTCTTTCAAAAGCAGTGAGTTTTCAAAGTCAGTCCCAAATATCTCAGAGGCCCAGTCTCAATGGATGACTGTTCTGCCTTGTTCCTGGTTCTACTGGAGGTTTTTTTCCTGTTAAAATTTAGTTTTTCTTTCCTACTTTTGCCAAGTGCTTAGTCATAGGGGGTCGTCTGATCGTTGGGGTAATGTTGGTTGGTCCTTACCTTACAATATAAAGCACCTTGAGGTCACTGTTGCTGTGAATTAGCACTATACAAACAAAAGCTGAACTGAAATTAATTGAATATTGTACGTATATCTACCTCGACAAGATGTTTACTTACAGTAAAAAGAAAAAATTTGAAATTCTATTCCCTTTTCAATCATATATAAATACACATGCTGGGATTATACAGTGTTCTGCTTGAAGTGCATCGCAAGTACTGTGTGGAGAACTTCCCTTCTCTATAAACTGCAGAGACTTAAGCCTTTCAACTGAACTTTGCTCATCATAATCTAATAACTGTAATTTCTAAAACCCTTCCCAGCTTTACTTTGCTCCAGTGCAAGTGTGTAATTGGAAAGAAAACTCTGGCTTTGCATTCAAATGAGCTGATTTAAGAGGAGCATCACTGTGATGCTGTGCAGTGAGTGGTGTGTGAGTGTGGCATGCGTGTGTGTGTGTGTGTGCATCCATTTTGCAACATTCTAAGTATCCATGCTTGAGTTATCAAATGACACTGTGCTGAACGTGTGTTTGTGAGCATGCAGGAATATGTTAATCAAGACAGATAAGGCTAAAAACAAGATGATAAGCACAACCGGTTAAATACTGAAAATACTGAACTCTGAACTCAGTTCAGTATTTTCAGTATTTAACCGGTATCTTTACCATGGGGCGATCGTCGCTCAAGAGTTGGGAGTTCGCCTTGTAATCGGAAGGTTGCCAGTTTGAGCCCCGGCTAGGACAGTCTCGGTTGTTGTGTCCTTGGGCAAAACACTTCACCTGTTGCCTACTGGTGGTGGTCAGAGGGCCCAGTGGCACCAGTGTCCGGCAGGCTCGCCTCTGTCAGTGCGCCCCAGGGTGGCTGTGGCTACAATGTAGCTTGCCATCACCAGTGTGTGAATGGGTGGATGACTGGGTGTGTAAAGCGCTTTAGGGTCCTTAAGCGCTATACAAATACAGGCCATTTACCTTACCTACACCCAGGTGATGGGATGATCACATACATGGTCCTGTTGCAAATTTTAAAAAACACAGGCTAAAAACCAATAAGTTACAATGCTCCTCCAGTCAATTCCTTGAACCACAGTGAACATCCGGTCAAGACAGCAACACCAAAATCCATTTGGGTGCCATGCAATATTAGAAAAATGTATTTGTAATAATTTTCCATTCAGAGGTCGACATGTGTTAAATGTGTTGAAGAGATAAAATCCAACAACAACAAAACAAAAACAAAAAACAAAAAAACATAGAAAGAGAGGAAAATAGGAAATCTGTAGCATTTAAAGTCTGAAAGCAATGATTCATTCCAGTGATTCTCTGCACTTACTTCCATGTCACTTTAATGACCCATCAAGAGGCTGACCAGCTTTGCGCCTAGCACCAATTTCACCCTGTCTGCTTCCTGTTGTCGCCTTTTCTAACTTCATACACACTCAAACATTTGTCACAAACTCCCAGCACTTTGATTCAAGGCTCTCCCATAAGAATGAAAACATCTCAATATGCAGTAGGAATAGTAAGCAACAAAATGACCCAGCTTTTAACCAGGCACCACCTCAGACCTCACTTGGTGCGAAACTTAAAATGTATGTTGTATACTCTATTTCGATTGCACATAGCTTCTGGGTCTGAGAAAATAAAATCAATACATATGTGCCTTAAAAATATGTATTGATTAGGCCAACAGTGTGACTCTTCTGGATACAGATATACTGTATGTAGAAAGTATTTGCAATATTTATTACTTTATTTGCACCTTACTTTGCCACATCAGTGACAGAAACAGAACCACATTTCCTCTGCTTTAATACCTTTTGAAAGAAGTCAAAGCTTGGAAGTTCGGCCTTGAAGGTTGGAGGTTTGACAGCTTCAGAATATATTTGGGTCCAGAGGGTTTTAGCTACTATCTTAGTCTGTTGCTATCCTGGATTAGTCTCAGCATGCTTCATTTGTTGGTGCACTGATGCAACGTATAAGGTGCACGAAGTTTGGCAATATAATGAGTAACTTTCTTACAGAGTAATACATTTTGGTAACGGTAACACCCAGCACTGTTAGTTAAAACTGTGTTTCTTACATTATCAGTATTAGCAGCAAAATCAATTGCTCCTAATTCATGAACTTCTATGCTGTTGTCAAGCCCCTCAGGCTCATTAGAAGACGTAACCACTGCTATTGGATTTTCTCTTTGTTCACACAGTGAGCATGGCAGGCTTTCAGATTCCCCTGTCCTGATAGTGTTGCTTGTTATTTTGTTTTGAAGTCAGGGTTAATACATGATCTATTGTGAATCACACTGGGTCTTTGACATCCTCCACTGACCAAAGACTGAAATAACAAGACTCTAGAGGAGAAACAGATAGACAGACAGGCAGACAAACAGGGGGGAACAAGCAAAAGAGCGTAGCTTTGTGGATCACAGCAATTATGATTCTGCTCTTTTAATGTACATCTAAGTCTTTCTGCCTACTGGTAGTTACATTCTAGTTAACTTGGTTGACAACTGACTTGTGATGACCCTCCGTATTTTGGTTCTCTCTAAAAGGTAAGTAAAACTGCTTTTTGTAATGTTGCTGCATGCAGACATACACAAGCCAAGTGCCTGCACAGCATTCTGCTGCTGTTTGCTTTGCAGTAGTTAATTCCCAAGAGAGAAAATGCCAAAACTTGAAGACTTCCACTGCAAGTGCCAGGTTTTTCTATATTCCCAAAAAAGAAAAAAAACAGACTTACTAGTGGACTGGGTGTGTACAGGTGCAGCTCTGCATGCCTGTCAAGAATATGCTGCCCCAGATCAGTGGATGAGACAGGCGCAGCAGGCAACTTTTAGTGATGGGGGAAGGAGGCAGCCATTTAATTACAATCACATGCATTATGAAGAAATCTTTCTTATAAATGTTCCGCTGACTGAGATCTTCAAGAGATAAACATCTGATGCATGACTGTATGTCCGTGAACGTAGGAATCTTAAAAATGCTAACACTGAATACAGCCATGCATACTTTACATACTGCAATACATCTTTTCATCCACTATGCCTAATGAATCTGTGGAGACACTAAAAAATATGTGAAAATCAAAATTCAGGGTGATGAGTGCTGTATTGTAACTGTTCTTTACTTGCACAGGACACTTCTGATTGTTTAAATACAACACGCATATTTCTGTTATTCCTTGACCCATCTTGCTTAATTGCATGGCTAACAGAGGAATAATTCTGTTCATGCTATGAACTTGTAATGCGATGTTCGCTGAAAGCCCTATTGCTGTGAATGGCAATATATAAATGCATTCAAACTGGATTACACTGGATGATCATAATGAATAATTAAAGAAAGCTTTTCTGTATTTTGTCCATATGTTCAAGAGAGTCTGGAAAGTAGCTGGAAAGAGAAGTTAATGTTATTTTTAAAGTACTTACAGGCTTTTCACATTTCATTTTTAACTCACCAGCAGTGAGCACATGGAGACACGGGTTGACAGGACTGCTTATCTGTCAGATGTGATAGTAAGCTGCTCTTTGAGCTGGCAGCAACATGTCATATGTCATCATACACTTATTACTGTGCTGTTATTTCCACACCTTGTTTGCCCACAAAAAATAAAAAATACAGATACATTTATAAGAAATGCTCCATTTTAGATATAATCTAAAATAGGGTATTTGGTTTTTGTTGTCTAATATGTAGTCAATGCCTGAATAAAGTCCAATCTGCAATGCTTGATTCAGAGATTTTTCAAAGTTTACATAGATCTTTCTTTAAAATCTAGTTTTATTTGTCTACATAGATTATAGAGTTAATAAAATGGAGCTAGATAGAAACAATCCATCTGTCCTGATTCATGGTTGTTACAGAGAAATTACTGAACATTTCCAGGTAATAAGCTACACCCGTAAACATACTGTTTTCATTGTTACCTTTACACAAAGAAGCATGTTGGGGATATAAGGTTAGATTAATTCTTGTAAGATGGTAATATTACTGCATTACCTTATTAATATGATACTCCTACAAGAATGAATTGTATGAATATTCTAATGCAGAGATATTGCTAGCTTATCGTCACCTTATCACAGATGTGTGCAGAAGGTTTCTGTGTGGTAAAGTTTGTTTATAACTTAGTTTGAGTGAAGCAATAATTTGTAATCTTTCAGGAAAGTCCAGTTATGAGTCAACACAACAAAATAGATGAGTTCAAGTATCAACATTGTACCAGTTTCAGTGAAGGTCTTCAACCATATTTTAAAAGTATTGTTTTAAAGTTTTCAAATGTTGATCTAAGAGACCTCTGAGGGCTGCCTCATTATTTTATTGTTTCAGAACTGAAATGGAAACCGGAAGATAGAAACACAGACCTGCTGGGACTAATTTGCATTGGCTCTTGAGTGAGTAAACTATTTAAATATAAACAAGTTTATTAAGTATTTCCTGTAAACTGCCCGTGCCCCTGTTTCCCATTCTGACAGTGTCTCTCTCAGCGGTGTTTTATTTCCATCTGAAATTATTGCTTGATTTAAGATCGTTCCCTGGCACTTATGAGACGTTGTCTGCTAATGAGCATTTGGCCGATAGAGACAAAATAGGTTGTGTGACTCATTGCATAATGTAGCTCCTCCGATTCCCTGCTGGAGTTCTGCTGTTCCTTGAATAATAGGCCTGGAGTGAAATGATTTTGTGCCAGCATGGTGCCTCAGTCTTCACTGGACCATGGATGTTATTATATCTGAGACACCAATCCATGTTTCCCATGCTGGGGGCGGGGGTTGAGGAAAACTGATGAAACCCTATTTATCAGCAATGAATATGTCCTCTTTTCCTGCTGGCTTGCACTTTGCCTTTCTCAGTGCCACTGTAAGCAGCCAGGAGATCAATTATTTTAATTATTCTTATTTAAACTGTTCATATATTTAAACAGTCCCTGACTGTAATATTCAGGGCTTACCGTGGAGGACTTTATGAATAGTGTATAAATGAATAATCTCCCTCTGCTTGCGTCATCTTGATTCTGTTGATTCTTCAGCTTCCCTGCAGATGTCATTGACAAATGAAGACAGTTCAGATGAAAAACGAAATTATTTTAATCACCAAAATAGAATCAAAACTGTCAGACTTGTGTAATTTATCAAGAACATTAGCAGCTGACCTTGCCTCTCTGTTGAGTCTGTCTGATGAACTCCACTGATGCTTTCCTGGACTACAGACGCACAAACAGTCTTTTTTTATGGCCACACCAACAGAGTCTTTGCCTACCCCCACAGTCTTAGCACCTGGCTCTCTGAGAACTCCATGAGGTGATCTAAACTGATCCAGAAGGACGAGAAGATGATCTTGAACTAAATCTGGTCATTATTTTTCATACAATTTTCAGTATTTTTCATCACAGCTTGTACCTTTGGTCATGTGTTCGCCAGTGATGAGGCAGTACTCTAAATGTGACAGAGCACACTTGGCCCACCCAAGCAAACTGTATGTGTAGCAAACACTGATCTGGTCAATAGTACTTTAAAAGGCCCTTAGTCTCTTTTAGATAGAAATATAATAACTGTTTATATTTCTAATGTTCATAACACAGGTTATATTAATAACACAGTTCTGCAAAAACGTTTTTTTCAGTTACATGGGATATTTTTGGTAAATTTTATGTTTTTTAGGGTGCTGAATCCAAACATTTCTCTCCGTCACATACAGTTTTGTTTTTTGTTTTTTTTGCAAAACATGAGCAGTTTACATTTAAAAAAAGCACAACGGCAATGAAAAAAAAAATCTATATTTTATTACAATTAACTATGCATATTTTTTCTGAGGTTCCTTACCTTTTGCTATGAACAAAATAAACCTGTTGGTACATGATCATTTGAGCTCCTCACACATCCAAACCCACTGTGCCCTCCCCGTCCTACTGACCCTCCTCAATTCCTCGCATTTTCTATACGTATTTCTCTTGAGATTCGATCTTAGAAGTTTAGGATACCAGATTTCATATTATTCCCAAATATTTTTCCCGGTTTAAATGAGTAAAAATCTATAAGAAACAGTCAAAAAATCCTGTGCAGTTTTTTGGTTGCAGACCTGGTGATTTGATTCAATGCAATTATAAAGTGCAAAACAAATTAATCAAACCAACAAAAAAACAGAGAAAATTTTCAAAAACTTGTTTAACACTAAAAATCATAATATTATTTATTAGAAAAATAGCAAACTGAACACACAAGTTTGATACTCAAATGTGAGTCGGCACAGGAAAAAACTCAAGCATGACAGTCAACCACTAAAACTATTTTTCTTTCTATTTAGAAATATAAGTAACTGCAAATTGCAATGTTAATCAACAAAATAATGATGCATTCACATTCTTCAGCTTTATTGTAAAACTGTACAATTTAAAATTCATGGATAACAAGAGCAATCATATTTTAGTAACTTAGAGTTTTGCTTTTTAGCCTTTTAATTTTGATTAATTAAGCATCACAGAAACATAAGAAATGATTTATGTAATGACCAGCAGTGTTAATTTGGGGCTGCTGTGATATGAACCTCCATCGGTGTTCTAATAAATTTGATATATTGCATTGTTTATTTTTATTATTCTTATTGTTTTTTTAATATTATGATACACACATGCATCTGTGTCTATCCATCTATGTGCATTGGGTAAGGTCATAGTCTGCTGGTCAAAACCTAGTGCAACCTAGTGGGACACACACTCCTGTTGTGTGGGAAGAAATCAAACATGTGTACATGTCTGTGCAGTAATTAGTCTCCCTGTATTCCATGAACACACACATACACATATAATTATGTGGCAGCTGGCTTTGTTTCTGTTGTATCTATGCCTAAATCAATAGACTCCATGCAATTAGTCCTTGTATTTATATTTATATCTTAATCCCAAAGAGATTAGGAATTTAAGCAGATTTCAATCTCTTCAACTGCTAACTTTATCCTCTTACATTTGAGGTAATTATTTTTCCTTTGTATTGAGCTATGCAGAGCTCCAAAAAAATCATTTCTACAGTGCAAAACAATTTGTAAAAGTAAATGACTGTATCTGCACTTTCCTGTTTAGTAGCTCAAACGCAAGCTGACACAAGAAGCTCATGCATGTGCAAAATCCTCCTTACATTGTTTCAGAATTGATATTCTCCACACTGACCCACTGAGCATGAAATAGAATAATGAATTGTCTTTGTGTAAACTTGCAACTCTCAGTAGTGCTTATTCAGCAACAGAAGAATAAAATCACTCTCAGAAAAATCTGGGCTGAAAAGCCAGTAATTGATTGAATTCTGCTTTAAATGCATATTATATTTCCATATTATAACAATGTGCAGTTGACACCAGATTGCAGACTTAAAATGGTGCAGAATGTTGGAATTGAGGGAGACTCTATCTGCAAAGGTTTACTGAAGCCATGTAACACATACATACCTCTCTGATAACCTATGCAGTGAGAGTATGTGTGTGTTCATGCATGTATGCATGCATGGCGTGTGTTTCTAGGTGTCCAATGTAGAACTTCATGAAGCAGTTAGTGGTGGATGTGAAACAGAGGTGAATATCACATTTTTGTCATTCGACTTTTGGAGTACCATTACATCCTGTTACATCCTGGCACTCCATTAGAATGTGCCAAAATCCCCTCAAAGCTTCGGTCACACTCATACAAACACACATAAACACACGTCATCATCACCTACCTAAACACATCATTGCTTATCCCCACACTACACCGTCATTATACTCGGCAGGTCCTGCTGTGGTGGTCCGCCCTGGTGGGCTCTGATGGTTACCTGCACTTTAACCCACACCTGTTTGTATTTCACTCTTTACCAGTCAGGTCAAGGAGCAGTTCAAGCTTCATTCTTCTCCGGATTGTTGTTGAGGTAATCAGGCTTCTCACGCCAGCTATAAGTTTTAGTATATTGTGCTGTCTTCTCTCCTCCTCAGTAACCTGTTCAGTTGGCTGAAAAAGCCCACTTGTGTCAATAACTCAGCTGCTAATCCATGCTGGTCCGCTCCTTCAAGGAAAGGATTAATATCAATATCTACTCACCTGCCTGTCAACCCTCCACCGAAACTCCTGGAAAGTTCCTGACCAGCCACCCTCTCCACTCTGCCATTTTCACAAGGAAAACCAACAAATGACCCAGAGCTCAATTCGCTTATTCTTCCTCAACATATCCTTGGCAACAAACACTAAACTTCTTCTCTTCTCTGACAGAACTCCACTGTGGTCTCCTCCACTGCAAAATTTCCATTGTTCATTCGTTTTACTGTGTAACAGTAAGCCTCACTAAACTGAGCACTAAGTGTGAGTTTGGGGTTACTTCACAGTAAACTGAAAATTTTCTTTCCACCACACACATATTTCTGACTCTTAACTTAACCCTGACTTCCTAATCATTTCTCAAAGTCAGATAATTTACGAATTGCCTTTTTTCACATTTTGCATGCAGCAAGAAATGGTTACACATTTGTATTACTAGACATGCCAAGTGTATATAGAAGGACTTGCCTGTATAGAACTAAGAGTAAGACTACTTAGCGGTGAATGCACTGCATTATTAGCTGCCCAGTTCGATAGCACATTGACTTTGTACTGGGAAGCTGGCAGGTTAAAGAATGGCAAATGTCTGATCCAACTACATTGGACAGTCATTGCATAAGCAAGCAGTGACAAATGTTCTTGGATTATTTATAATGCAGCAGTGACATCTATTTATTTTCACAAAATAGCAACTCTAAAAGTTGGCTTGGATTTCAAACCTCAACCCTCCAGAGGTGTACCATCAAGACAGGCATAGTTTTTGTACCGTGAACCCAAAAAAGAGGACCCCAGATGGTGCTGACAAATTTAAACTCCTTTAAACCTCTTTAAATCTCCTATAAATGGATTATACAGTGTATTGATGCCGCTGAGAAATCCTGCAAAGCAGTGCTGTCTTTAGTTACTACACTACTATATAAAAAGGGGCTGTACAAAGTGAATAATAAACTTATCCTCATGGCTTTCGTTAGCCTCCTGCTTCAACTGTACTGCGTTTTGATAAAAGTATATATAAGAGCAGCGAATTCCAGGAGCACCAGGCATCCATGCAGATTCTTTGTAGTCATTTATTCCCAATTTGTCTTGAAGGTAAACTAACAAATGGCGGAAGTTTTTTTTGTAACACGTGATCTCATGACCTCGTTTTCTTTTTTCTGTACCATTCTCTTTATAGTGCTGTCAGCGTTAATCTCGCTAATATGACGTAACTCCAGCTGGCGTTAACCTCGTCTTATTGAGATTAACGCTGACAGCACTAGTCTTTTTCCATATTGTTTTTAGTGCTGTTAATTTTTTGAACAATTAATTAAATATTTCAGACTTTTACTAATTCTCTGCCAGATCACTGGCTTTCAGTCAGCTCTCTATTCAAGACCTTTAACTGTAGCTTATAGGCTGAAAGCTATGATTGCATTACCAAAATACATTTGAAAGTGTCATGGTCCTGGGTCGTGTGACCCAGGGTTTGAGTTTTTTTTATATATCTCTGGTATTCATTTGTGCCCTAGTTTAGTTCATCTAGTTAATTTCTATTCATGTCATCTCCCCCTGTACTCAGTCTCCCTGGTTTGTGCGTCTACCTGTCATGCGTCATGTCTGCGTGGTTATGTTTAGTTCATGTCATGTCTAATCTCCATGTTTCCTGTTTTACTTTGAAAGTCTGTATTCAATGTCAGTATATTTAGTTTCACTTCTCCTGTCCTGTCTTTAGGTTCATGTGTGTCAGCTGTGCTCCCATGTGTGGCCACTTCCCCTGATCATCCCTTATGTGTATTTAGTCTCTGTGTTTCATGCAGTCTGTGTCGTGTCGTCTGTGTTCCCACCCTCCATGTTTTCATGCCCAGTCTTTTGTCTTCTTAGCCATAGCTTTCCGTGTCTTCATAATTTATCATAGTATTAGGTCCTCAGTTTAGTTCTCATCACTGTGATTCTGCCTTGTTTGAACCCCATGTCTTCAGCCGAAATAAAGGCTCGCTTTTCGTTCAAAACTCAGTTTCATATCTTCGCCAGTGTCTGCGCCCGAGTCCTCCACACAGTCTCCATACGGTCAGCCACTGCGACCGTGACATAAAAGGTGTCAAAAACTTGCCAGCTGTTGTTTTTTTCTAGTTGTATACCAGAAATTAGATTATGTACGAGACTTCTCAGTGTTGTGCGTTGAAAATAAATGAATACATTCTTGTCTCTTTTTACCATATGGAAATACTTTCCATTTAAAAATGCAATCATCAGTAACCAATAAGGAGACTATAGAAATAAAAAGCCATGCAATTCACTGAACACTGATATTTTTTCATGGCTCTGCAAAAGAAAAATAACAGAATTATGTAAAACAGCACGTACATGTATTAGTACTCTCACACAGGAAGCTTAATCAGTTTGAAGTATGGAGTCAATGCACGACTTTGCACCCTCACATAATAAATCTAGAGACAGGTGCAATATTATTGCTTGAATTTAAGAGTAGGGAAGTAAAAAACCACTGTGTGATGCATAATTTCCTGTTCAAATTTCCATTTCCCGACGTGTTAAATAATGTACTAAAAGTATATGGAGAGGGGAAGGAAAAGAAATGAAACCACTAGTCACTAGTGTGCACCTCTTTGCCCTGCAGCTATACTGGCTTCTCTCAGCTCCAGAAAACGTGATTGTCACTGTCTGTGAGTGTGTGTGTGTGTGTGTGTGTGTGTGTGTGTGTGTGTGTGTGTGAAAACTGTGTGTTTCAGATCACTTGATATAAAAGGGGTTAGTGCTTTTCAGTGTCATCAGGTAACTGATGGGCTGAGGAGAGAAATGAGACTTTGTGTCCATAACGTGGCAGTTTTCCTGAGATCTGGACGGTCATATTATAGACGGACACTTGCGAGATGTCTGGGCTCATCCTGAAGTCTCTTCTGTTCCACAGGAGGAGTGAATAGAGAACTGCAATCTCACATGGCTTCATATTTACTAACACGATTAGGCTGCAGGGTATAGTGTTTTACTTGAATTTGGAATAAGAAAGCCATTGTACACTGTCAGAAAAATAAGTACAGAAAAAGTCTGTTTCTGTCACTGCTGGTCTGTTCAAGGTAAATCTACCTCTTTGGACAAATTAATGAATCTCAAGTTAATTATGTAACTCGAGTTGCAAAATGGTCTGTATGTGATCCCAAACAAAAAAATATATAAATTTGTAAAACCAAAAGAAAGGAGGTACAATCTTAATTTTACTTTTAGGTTTTACCGATTATTTAACACAAATATAAACCCTTTGATCCATTCTAATGAGTTTTATTCTGTAACTGTGTCACATATTGGCCTCACGGTTAGCTGTGATGAAAGGTTCTGGGTACAAGAAGGGGTACAATAAGCTACTTCATTTCTGGACCGTGTCAGCTCTGAGCCAGCCTTTAAGATGGCTCTGAGTGGCTATCTTGTTGGATAGGAATTCATAGAATTGCAACAAAAGATTCTAAGCTCTTCATTTCTTCAAAAAAGAGAAACAGGAAGAAGAGAAAAGCCTCAGACAGTATTGGAAGAGAATAGATGAAAGAAACCCCCCAACACTGTTCACGTAGAATTGTGAGATGACATCCGTGTGTGTTTTAGATGCATATGCTTGCACTACCAATTTCGGTTACTGCAAAAATGTATCACTAGAGTTGTCCTGCTGATGATTGTTTTAAAGCAATTAAGCTTAAAACAGAGTGGCTCAATTACAGCATTCTCAATCCAGGGGCGCTTTGGCAAAACACCAAAGGCTGCAATGGAAAATTTATTCCTCCAACAAAATATTCTGCTGCCCTTGTGAACTCCATCACATCAGCCAATCTCACAGTGCTCGGTTAGCAAGATTTAAAGCTGCTTTTCTGCAGTACAATTATTAAAGCGGCCAGGAAAGGTTACTCAGAAGCGGATGATTTAGGGGGAATTTGGAAATTTAATTTAAACTTCCTAACTTCTGGTATCAGAAAATGATGAGTATACAAAATAATGGAAAACAGAACCATCCATTGCTACTTATATTTATATTGCTAAACATATTTCTCGTAATCATGTTTAATCCCAGCAGTTACACCTCACCAAACTCTTTAATTATCATAAACTTCCTTCTAAATGTTTCAGGCCAACTTTTCTACTCTATGTAATGTAAAACAAATAAAATAAAATAGATCAACCACCTTCCCAATGGGTGAATCTCATTTTGGCTGCTTATACTTCCAAAGTCATTATTTTGGTTACTACCAAGAGCTCATAAGCATGCAGATCAGACTTCAAACCACAACGACCACAGTTTGATTGACAGCAGGGACCAAAATGTAAATAAAAATATTTTCACAACTCCATGCATATTTTAAAATAAATAAATAAATAAAATAATACAGTGGATTTCAGGACACTTCATTCTGTTACACTTCACAATAAAACACAAAAAAATCAAGTTATAATATAGATTTTTATATAATCGTATGGTTCGATGTCTGAAGCAAAAGTGCACATTGTGTCCACTCATTTAAGAAAATCAAAAAACGCATCTTCGTGTTTTTTTTGTTTTTGCAGGTTGTAAGCTCACAACGCTTGGAATTGAAATCTAGATGCACTGATCAAATTTCAAAGTCTATAGATCAGTCTATTGAGCCTATTGATGAACCAATCCCTATGAACCAATGTGTGTGTGTGTGTAAAGGAGGAATAAGAAGGGGAAGCGTTATAAGAGGGGAAAAAAATATGTCTTACCAGAATTATTGAGACCCTTGCTGAAGATGAGCCAAAAAGCTGTAAAAAGTAATGAGCTAATCTTCACTAAGGCCACCAATAATTCTGGAGGGCACAGTAAAACCACGGTAACATGCTGAATTGAAGATGTGCTGTCATGGATATTATTTATATGTTCGGGAGGAGTCACTCTCAGGCCTGGCAGGCACACAGAAAGACAAAGAAGAGCAGATGAGTGAGAAAATGTAGCCATATCAAAAAACTGAAAAGACAGACAACATGTGGGTTTCCATTTTTAACATTATCATAACAAATGTAGCTTTCTTCAGTAACTTCAAATACTAGCCCAGTAAAAACTCCCGAACCAAAGTGAATGTATGATGTACTACAGGAGAGGGGAGAGAGCAAGCAGAGAATGAAGTATTAAGGGCTGTTTTGCTGAGGGCCACTCCAGCTGTTCTTTCAGCTTTGAGATGTTCCAAAGCCTCAGGCAGTGATCACACTGACAAACCCTGAGAACAAATGTACAGTTTTCAACCAATTTATACCCATTAACAGGATGCCCGCAGGTACTGAGTGTTGTGCTGAAGAAAGGCTGATTCTTTTACTGAAAATAAGCCACAAGAAGTTTCAGATGTTGAACAATTACACTAGCCTATATACCCTTAATGGTAATGGTAAAATGAGACCAGGTTACATTCAATAATTAAATTTCTTTAACATAAATTCACTAAAACAAAGCATTTGACAGTACTGTAGTGCACCTACTGTTATTTGAATTTGTTTTATTTAAAAGGGACAGTGCAGTTTAATATATTTCAAGTGCAAGACATGAAACTGATGTACCGCACATAGGTTTATAGCTACTGCTAATTGTCCCTTGTTGGGCTTCTTACCATCTAAATATCTAAACTGACAAAAGCATTGTATTACTGTAGAAATATTAAATATAGACAGAGTTTTATGTTATTCAGAAGTACTGCCTGGAGACAGAAAAAGAGCTAAACTATTTTTTTTTCCAACAGCTTTAGTTCAATTCCCTCTGCTGCCTCCTCAAAAACAAGCTCTGGCCTCCACACAGCTACATTACCTTCAGTGATTATGCACTTTTTCCCCAAAGACAATTTTGTGGATCAGACCCCCTTTCAACATTTGCTAATCACCCCTGCTTGACAGTCACTTCTGGCCAGGTATCGGAAACAGCTGGACAAACTACAACAAAGCAAGACTTTTTGGCCTTTTCTGTGATGCTCACAGTCACATTTACAACCCAAGTTTGAACCAGGGAGTCTTGAATTAGCATCCTTTGTAGCATCATTAGAGCATCATTATCCTAATAGTGCTCCAACACCTTCATCAGCTTCACATGATGAAGGTGCTAGAGAGACTAGTCTTGGCTCACCCAAGACCAAAGGTCAGAACATCTGTAATCTTCTACATGCTGCAGAGAATGCAAGTGCTATCTAGAAAGTAACTCCTGCACAGTGAGGATCACTTTCTTTGATTGTGCAATGATTCTGCAATGGTTAGAAGTATAAGTGACTAATTAGTTTTGATAAAGATAAATATTCATTAGAAACACAGGATTTTTATAGATATCTACAGATGAGGCATTTTGTCAACAAAAAGATAAAAGCTAAGGCTGAATTAAGTAAACAGCTGCTAGACGTATTTAAAAGGGCATATAGTTCAAATAAAAATAGAGGTACTATAGGTGACCTCTATAAAGGATTAACAAATATGAAATTACACTCAACCTTATATATCAAAACAAAATGGGAAATGGAGGGAGGAATAGAGATAAAGGAGGAAGAATGGACAACAATATGGGCATATCAATGGAAATGTAGCAGCTCACAGAGCTGGAGGGAATTTGGGTGGAAATGCCTGATAAGATATTTTATTACACCTCACCAAAAATCTCACTATGAAGGTAACCCTCCCGCTTGCTGGAGAAATTGTGGAAATACAAATGCAAATCACTATCATATTTTCTGGGACTGTCATGTTATTAAAACGTATTGGAAGGGAATACATGCAGCAATACAAGAGACATTTGGAAGATCTTCACCTTTGGAAAGTAAAACTCTATTTTTTGGACTTATGCCAGAAGGATGGACAAAGAACGATAAACACTTGTTTAATATTTTACTGGCAGCAGGCAAAAAAGCCATCACAAAAAAATGGCTTTCTTCTGAGAGCCCAACTATGAACATGTGGGTGAACATCACAATGGACATTTACAGAATGGAGAAAATGACAGCAGATGTGAACTACAAGAGGGACCTGTTTGTATCACGATGGAAGAAATGGATGGACTACATTAAAAAACGCAGGCCAGTTCTTGCTTTTGCTTTAGATTTTGACTTTGTTAACTACTAGAAGACTAGAGGAAATATTAGTTATATTAATGGAAACAAAACACACTTCCCACATTTTTTTCTTTCCTTGTTCTTTTTCCTTATGTATTTTTTACTTATTCATTTATTGTTTCCTGTTTTGCTTCTTTTTCTTTTCTTTTTTTTCTTCTTCTTCGTTCATTCTTTTTGTATGGATATTTTAGTTGTTTAAATATAGAAAAAAGAAAAACATATGTAGTGACAAATTGCTGAAGTTGATGGTACTTGTATAGTGATTCCAAAATGTCAATTAAAAAAAAAAGAAGAAGTATAAGTGACTGGCTTTAGGAGGGGTACAGCATACTAGTGGAGGGTTTTGAGGATGATTTTTTTTCCTCTGAATGTAAATAAGACCAGAGAGATTTTCATTACATGAAAGGGGTTGGCTACATGGCCTCTGAATATCCTGGGACAGTATTTTGATGTAGAGGAGTATAGGTAGGAGTTCCCAGCAAACATGGCTGAAATCTCAATGGCATCCCTCTGGTCAAAACTGGCTGCAATGTGACAAGAAAAACTGAACCTGAAACTAAAATGTTATTTGAAGCATTGTGAACTTAACACACTGGAGTCTTTCAGTTATCCCCACCCTGTCTGTGACGTCAGTATCGTGGACTGAGGAATGTTCTTCTTTAAATGTGAAGCAAATTTACTTGGTAGGATAAGTGGAGGCCTTCAGAAGAAGAGGTTGTGGGTTTGGAGTCAAACCTGTTAGGAACCTTAAAAAGTGAAAATAAACATCTTGTGTTTTATTCTAATCAACAAAGACATAGTAGAAAACAAATCTTCAACAAACTTTTTTTCTTACTAGAAAGTCTAAAAATTATGTCTTGGCAACATTGAAGATATAACTCAAACCAACATCAGGGGAATGTCTGTTATGTCAGTTCAACGTTTTGGAACTATTTTTCAATCATGAGGAAAGGTGAGGAAAGGACAGCCAGCTGATGTTAAGGTGCTTGTTGGGTGCTGTGGTCTGCTGCAGGAGCAGCATTGGAGCTGTAGCTGTACAGACTGAATAAATTAATCAGGAAGGCTGGGTCTGCGATTTGTTGCAAAATGGATAAAATGTACTATATGACTGCACATTCTGATGCTTAAAGCATCTATTTAGACAGTTTGAAGCTTTTTTGTTCAATTTCACAATAAAGAAAAACTACCAAACTTTTTAACAGAAAGATTTATCAGACAATATAGTGCCCTTAGCCACATTAATGCCTATGGGCAATTTAGAATCACTAGTCAACCTAAACCCAAATATTGCATATCTTTGGACTGTGGGAGGAACCTGGAGAGAACCCACACAGACCAGCAGATGCTCAAGTCAAACGTTCCCGTTGTTAGGCAACAGTGCTAACCACTGTGCCAACATGCAGAAAATAGCTGTTTGTCTCTAACAGCTCCAAAAGCGGGTTGCTTTTGTGTTAGCTGCATTAGGAGTGTACCCCACCTCTACCTCTACCCCCCCCCCCCCCCCCCCCAGTGACCTTGATAAGGATTAGCAGAAGTGAATGGATGGTGGAATATAGTGCAACTTTCCGTTTTTAAAGTAAGACAAAATAAAATACAATGCATAAACAACCAATTCATTAATAATCAGAGCCAGCACATTGTTGGGTTTTTAAATCCCTGCCTTTTAATTCCTTAACTGCCTTAATGAAGTCTAGAAACGTTAAAGTCTAAAGTCTATACCCTGGAATTTCTCAGAGATATTAGTATGTACAATGTTCATCTGTACCTACTATAAATGTTTCTTTTTAAGAGCAGTTTGTTCCACTCTAGGCTAATCACTACGATACAGATAGGGGAGCCTTGTGGGTTGCGTTTGTTGAGCACAGCTGCTATAGTTGCCTCAGATTAAGAGCAGTTATACTATATTTCATCTGTGACCTGTGGTCATGTCAGAGCAAATGAAATTGAAGAATCTACAGCAATACCAGCATAATAGGAGGAAAAGAGTCACAAAAGCTAAAGATAATATCACCAGGCACTAATGCACTCTCAGTTGGGCAACCCTTCAATTTAATAATATGCTCTAGACCTGCTGTTCTCACACTGTGGGAATGGCCCCCCCTGGGGTGCATGAAGTAGCTGGAGAGGTGATTGGATGACTGGGGAAAACATGCAGTGACACTAAATTGAATGAATATAATGAACAAGAATTAGTTGATGGTAGCCGGCCTGACCTTTAATCCTCTAAAATGTGACTTGGATGCTTTTTGAGAAACCGCTTCCCTTCATTGTTAATAACTGGAAAAAAAAATGTTTTGTGGCACATCACCTCCTTTTGGCTGTTGAATGGGACATGCCATGAGATATTAAAGCAATACTTATGTATGGTCTTTTTACGTCCTTATTCGATTTTTCTGCATGAAATCAGGATCCACTCATGTCAAATGTGTTCTTTCCGTTTCCTTTTCATCCTTACTTTTTTTTCCATGCACCTTCTTCCTCCCCCCTCCCTGTTGTGCTTCTTTCTCCTTTCATTAGCAGAACAGGAAATGGGCCCTCTACTCCCCAGGGAAAGCTATTAAAACATAACAATATGCCTTTTCTCACCTCTTTTTTTTTGGTCTCTGTCTTTCTCCCTCTAGCACTTCTTCTCTCTCACCTTTGTAGATGATGGATGATTAGTCGGGAGAAGAGGATGATGATGTTGAAATTGGCAATGTTAACAATGACCTTATAAAGAAGATGCAAAGCATCAACATTTACTTTCCTAATACAGGTGCTAATGAAGTTGTACACCTTAGGCGACTACTCTGTACGCAAAACAAAGTCCATTTAAAGAGAAATGACAATAATTAACACTGCGTGAAAGAGAAAAAAGTGATTAATTTCTGAGAGACATTTGCATGCTCTATCATTAAAAAATGCCAAGTAACAATTTGTATTGGGAGTTATTTCTTAAAGAGTAATTATTGTAAGTGCATTGTGGGAGCATGAATCAGTAGCCTTGACTCTTTTTTTTTCCCTCTGCAGTGGATACAGATGGCATGCATGCATAGATAAACAGTACCTTGTACCCTGCGGCCCCTTAAACACATAAACACCGCTCTATTTAGAAACACAAAAGGTAATGTTAGCAGACGGCCTGCAAACCGTCCAGAGACAAATCAAAGTGGAGGTAATGATGTTGAACACCTGTATTCCCCTCCACACAATAATTAATGTAGATATAAATGAACATGACGCAGGGACATCATCAAATGTAAATATCATTTCAAGATAAATTCAAATGATGTGTGAAAATTGATAAATGTTTATCTCTGGCTACCCTGAGTAAAGACGAGTTTGTGCTCGTTGTTGTGTAACTTAAGATGGTGTAGAGTGTACAAAAAACACTGGCTTTTCACACCTTAATAGCATTTTAAAACCTGAAAGGCCACTGTTTTGCCTTTCTCAGTGCATCACAACTACACCAGAGAACAAATTTATTTCTCATTATTAATGTGGTTACATTAGCACTTAGGTTAAGGTGAGTAGGTGATGACAATTACAGTAAATGATGCTCATGACACTGGGCATTTGCAGCGGGCATAAATTATGCACTGTAAGCCTATGTGCACATACCTCCCTCACTATGCAAAACTGAGAGACTGGTCTGCAGACAAGAAGTTGGATGATTGTGACACCAGCCACTCTTCTTAGTTGTCAGATTGCTCATCCTCATGTTTTTTCCCCACTTTTTGTTCCTTCCCACCAGAGAGCAAAATGAGACAGCCTTCATTTAAATGCCAATTAAATATAACATTAACACAGTCGCATCGTCTTTTAATGTTTTATTACAGCCCTGTTTTATGTCTTTAAAGTTGTCATGAAGATATTTGTGCTTATATTAGTTAAAAGATATTCACACTACCTTTCTCATTCATCATATGGCCACATGCGTTAAATAACTAGAATCATTTTAGGACTGCTTACTTTAGGGTCCTCATCATGCCATGGTTTGTAACTTCCAATTGTGTGTCACACTTTTTTTATACAGCAAATGACAAGGGACACACTAAAGTATCTTAAAGCTTTGGGTTTTGTCAAGTGTCCTGAGTCCGGTTGATGCATTTTAGGACTTGAGACATGCTTCAAGTACACTGAGGTTACAGATGGATTTGGCTCAAACATTACCACTTGTACTTATTTGGAAAACATGCAACATAAACTGGAAGCAAACAGTATTCTCCTTCAAAGTAAAAGTTGCCAAATGGTGACAAGCAGATCTCTAGGCATGTGGTGTTCTATTTAACAGCTTCACTGTAAAACATGTACATTCCAGTTTGTCTGTTTTTATTGGATTGCGCGCACGTAGTTGTGTAGGATGTTGAGTACGACCATAGTAACAGTGGATTTTATGGATGAATACAAGGGCACAAATTGAGTTGCCCTGGTGCGCATATACTTTTAAATGATGCTAAAGCGCCAGCTGTATGGGCACGCTTCTAAATGACTGTTCAGTAAGCAGTTAATAAATGCTGCTGGTATACAATAGCTAAGCAAAGCTTCTGTGTTCTGTTCAGCCGAGAGACCGAAGTTAGTTCTGAAGTTATTAACAGCTTCAATTTGGAGTTTTAGAGCAATTATTTCTCTGAACCTTAACTGTAATGTAGAGAATGAAGTACAGTCATTCCAAAAAAACATCTGAGTGATGTTGGATTGACCTAGCAAAAGTCAAAGTTATTTCACTTGTATTGTACAGAGATGCCTAGAATTGCTGTTAAATACTGAATTTAAATGAATATTTGAGTCATAATAAATATTTATTTTTATAGTTGAGTACATGGTATTAAAAAACTCTCCACTGTGAGGATGATACTCTTAGACAAGCGCATGTGAACTGAATTAAATATCATCTCACAAATAGTTATTTTGTAGTGATGGGAATTCTGGCTCTTTTTAGAGAACCGGCTCTTTCAGCTCCTAACCGGCTCTTCAGGTTGTTTTGTTGCTTTAATTAATTTATTATCAACAACAATATAAAATTATGCACAAAAGGAATTACTAATGTAAAACAACTTGGTTTTATTTATATATGTTTATATATAAATATATAAGGTGGCCCTTAGAGACAAAATACATACAAAATCTAGTGTGAGTTTGTGTATTCATACACAAACACAGCCACTAGGTAACAAAAGCTCAACACTGCCCCTAGCATCCTGAAGCACTTCGGTTGTGTTTTGGAGTTTGTACATGTTTTGTCTCTAGGGGCCACCGTAAATATACTTTTATTTATTCACTCCACATAAAATGTAATAAAAATATAATACAAAAGCCAACTATTTACATTTCAGCTTTTAACTATTTAAATTTTCAGCTTTTTCCTTTTAAACAAATTTAAAGTGAAACAACACAAAACACTGCAAACCACAACGAAATAAAATATAAATTAAATATGCAAAACATATGGGCCTGCATGTATAAACTTACTGAATCCTTTATCATCCGCAACTGAAAATAGTTGTAAAAAATGTAAATACTGAAGTATTCAGTCAGGAGAATAACTGAGATAATCCATCCACAATGCAAGGTTAGTCACTAATATACTGTTGCATGGGCTGGGCTGTAGTTACATCGTAAGGTTTTCCCACATTCACACCTTACTGTTGCCTCCCCCACATCCTTTGCATTACTCACCACCTCATCTTCTTTCAACTTCCCTCACCTAACTAATCATTAGCTGTGGCCAGACAGACATAAGATAAGACAGGTTTCAGATAAGACTGATGCTTACGCTTCTGTCTTTCCCCCCTCAAAACCACCCCCACTCCCACTCCGTCATCTTCATCATTTCCCACACCTAACTAAGCCTCATCATTAGCTGCAGTCTGCTAGGCATCACACAGAACCCGCTTCATTAAGATTGGCGTTTGGCATTTGCTTTCCATGGGGTATCTCTCCTTTTCCTGTTTCTCATTCTATTTGGTTTTTTTAACTACAGCCAGCTAGACCTCAACTCACAAGACTAAATGATGAATGGATGCTTCCTTAACTATGGCAGCGTATAGATCCATCCATTGTAATCAGAGATATAACTGCTTTTTTCCCCACTTGCTGAACTGCTGCAGCACAAGACTTTGTGAAAGAACAGTCAGGGTTTGCCTCTTAGTTTGGCAGGAGCATCTGTGAATTTAAGAGTGCATACACTAAAGAAACAAACTTTGCAGCTGCGTGTTGTACTCATTATTTAAAGACCATTATCCTACAGCCATCTGACAGACATTTCAACTTTTGGTCAAAGTGGGAAATTTTAACTTTCCAATTTACAACTTTCCAACTGTCTTTTTTTGCACCTCTAACTCTGTTGTGAATATACTGGTTTTATTAAAAGTGTAGTTTAATTTGAAAAAGCTTTAGAGAAAATTTTCCATAAAACATCTGTAGTAAATCTACAATATATTGCCTTTACACACATATGAACTTCAGTGACATCCCATTCTTAATACATAGGGTTTAATATGATGTCGGGGCACCCTATGCAGCTAATACAGCTTTGACTCTTTTGCGAAGGCTTTCCACAAGGTTTAAGAGTGTGTTCATGGGAATATTATTTTTTCAGAACCAGATTTGTGAGGTCAGACACTGATGTTGGACGAGAAGGCCTGGCTTGTAGTCTCTAATTCATTACAAAGGTTTTCTATGGAACTGAGGTCAGGACTCTGTGCAGGCCAGTCAAGTTCTTCCACACCAGACTCACTCATCCATGTTTTTATGGACCGTGCTTGTACACTGGTGGATGTAGGAACTGGATGAAGCTGCTCAGCCAGGGAAAACCATTCCATGAAGCTCTCTACACTCTGTTCTTGAGGAAAACAAGGCCACATGAAGTTTGGAGGTCTGTAGCGACTTACTCTGCAGAAGTTGCAGCCTCAGGATCTGCTGTTGCTGGTGTTCTCAGTCACATCCAGTTTATAATAATATCACCAACAGTTGACAAGTAACAAGGAAATTTAATGACTGGATTTGCTCCGCAGGTGGCATCCTATCATGGTACTAAGCTGGTATTCACTGAGCTCCTGAGAGGGCCCCCTTTCTTTTACAAATGTTGTAAAAAACAGTCTGCATGCATTGTACACATGTGAAAAGGATCGGATCACCTGAATGGAATGTTGCTACTATCTCTTTCATGCAGATAAAGGCTAATGGAGGTGAGGGCAATATTTAGAAAAACTTTTTCCTGCAGCTTTTGAGCAAAATAAATAAATTGGAAATGACTTCTTCATGCAGTGTCATTCTGCAAAACAGTGTGTTTTTACCAATCCATAATCTTGTTTAATTGCATAAAGAATTATTTAGGCAGTGTTACCTAGCTGTATGTTTGAGTTTATTGTGAGAAGAGCAGCTAATTTGAAGTGCTGAATCTACATTCTCCCCCTTTGGTGTCCATTGGGAGCTTCATGGATGCATCAGCCTCAGGCCCGAAGTCATTTGAAAGTAGAGAGCTCTTGATGGATTACAAGTCCTAGAATGGGAACACGGTCAGCGTAAGAGGGCAAGAGGTGCAATTAAGCTTCAAGGAAAAGTTACATGCTTTAGCAACTTCTCTTTTTAACCAGGTTTAGCTTAAAGATTTTCTAGCTGTTCAAACTATCCGATATATGCTCGCTTAAGATGCTAACTTTGTTTTTACCTGTAAGTAGATTTGCTCTGCAGTTAGTGAGTCTATAAAACAACAGAATCAAGAAATAAATGTAAAGAAATAGTAAGTGTAGCAGGTCTGGCCTGACACTCTGCACTGTGTTTTGTGAATGACAAGTCGGCTTTTGCTTTACCAGTTGAGATGGGTTAATTCTCCCAAAGTTGTTTAACTAAAAATACATTCAGCACAGCAACTTCATGTGACTAGTAAGGAAGTAACACATGGAAAAAGTCAAAGGTCACATGAAGAAAATAAAGCTCCGGAAAATATGACTACATTAAAATATGTGCATTTTCATGACAAATAATGACAAACCAAATAAAATCAGAGGATCATTTTTTTTGGACAAATATAAACAAATCTATCTTTTAAATGCACGGATGGAGTAAGGAATGATAGCAAACTTGTGATTTGCTTTATGTGACTGATAGCTGCTGGAACAAAACTGTTTTTATATTGTGTTGTTCTGCACTGTGGGACTAGAAGCCTTCAAACAGAAGGAAGCACTTGCAACTGACCATGCAAAGAGTGCAAGTCATCACAAGGTCAAGATATACCTTATAAGTTAGTCATCAAGTAAAACAGAACCAGCCCATCACTGTCTGGTGTACCAAGATGCTGGCTCAGCTGTGGCTCACCTGTAAGTCTGTTAGACCATTTAACAATTTAGTGAGTTAATTTCCTTTACAGATAAATATACAAAAACATAACACCAAGAAAAAAGACAAAATTGACTCACTGAGTAGTAATGTACTGAAATAAAATGATTGTTTTATCAACATGGAAATGAAAGATTTTCTTAAACAAATGAAAACTGCTGGCACCTTTTTTTTTTTTTACATTAAAGGAATCCTTTAAAAACACATCAGATCTAAATGGGGAAAAATGCTGGATATCTATACTGATGTGGACTGAGTAATGTGTTAGGAATGAAAGGATCCCACATTGTTTGATGGCCATGAAAACGATCAACATGCGGAGGGCTGACCAAAAGGGCACACCAAAAATTTAAGGGGAAAATGATGCATCAGTCTTTTCCATTTTGCCAAAATGTAATTGCAAAAACTCAAAATTGAACTTGTGCATGCTCTTAATAAGAAAACGGAGGGTGTCCTGGGGGATCTCCTCCCAGATCTGGACCAAGGTATCACTGTGTTTCTGGACAGACTGAGATATAACGTGGTTAGGCAAATGTGGGGACCAGTCAGTGGTAACTATTCTTCCTCTAGGAACCTGTAAACCCTCGCGATATGAGGCATTAACTGGCACCAGGAAGAACCTGGGTCCGACTGCACCAGTGTAAGGTTTGACAAAGGGTGCGAGGATTTCATACCAATAAAAATGGCAGTCAGGGTGCCAGTGCCTCGCCTCTAGAAGTGTGTGCAATCATCCTTGGATATACCTCCCCAGACCATCACTGTACTGCCACCTAACCAGCCGTGCTCAAAGCTGTAACAGGCACCATAACATTCTCCGTGGCTGCTCCTGACCCTTGCACAGGGCGGCAATGATGGACCTGCCAATTCCAGTATATATGACAAATGCCAATTGGGCTCCAAAGTGTCAGGAAGTGAGCACAGGGTCTACTAGAGGACGTCGGGTCCTCAGGTTGCCATCATGAAGCCCGTTTCTGATTAATTGTTCAGAGACATTCACACCAATAGCATACTGTTGGTAATTTTGTAGCTTTGCCAGTCTTCACCCTGTTCCACTTTGCACTGAGCAGATATCGGTCCTGATGATGGGTTACGAACCTTCTATGGCCCTGTCCAGCTCTCCCAGAGTCGCTGTCTGTATCCTGGAATCTCCCCCATGCTCTTGAGATTGTGGTGGGAGACACAGCAAACCTTCTGAATGAAATGTATTGCTGTCGTATCCTGGAGGAGTGGGACTACCTGTGTAACTTCTGTAGGGTCCAGGTATATCCTCATGCTACCTATAGTGACATTAACCCTAGCCAAATGCAAGGGTCTGATTAAGAAATGTTCCTTTGATTTTTTTGAGGATTGTATAAGACTAAACACATTCACCCACACTTAATTAAAATGACCTCCACTGTATAATTTTTTTTTTCTAAAATTATATCTTGTGTCTTAGATATGTTGAACTGAATATAAGACACATCACAACATTTAACCTTGCAATGCCTCAACCATGAAATTACATTTTTTGGAAACTGGAATGTTCACTGAACCTTCTGACAATTTAAAGAAAGTAAATTAAATATCAGTTTGCACATGAGTTTTAATTTGTGCTTAAAAATCTATTGTGGAGGGTTTTTTAGGTTTCTCAGGGGGGATCACATTGATGATGTAGAGCTTTCAATAACTCCAGAAAACTGGGATGCTTGGCATTACCAGGTTAACAGAATCATCAAGGACTGGGTCATGGCACATCTCATTATCCCGGAGCTTGTTAGTCAGCTCCAAGATAATGAGAGCAGTCAAATTTTAATGTGTCCATAAATACTAATTTGAAATACTCAGAATATGTTTAAAAATAACACAACTTTTTTTTTTTTAAAGAAAAAAGAAGGGAAATAAATAAAAAGTTCAACAAGTCTCGAGCCAAGAAACAGAAGAGTTATGTCCTCACATGCTAGTCTATATTTTGTGGTTTTTAATATATTTGATTTCGGTATGGAAATGCTGTTATTTAGATTACATTTTAATCTCAAATTTCCCCTTGCAATAAAAATAAAAACATTTTAGCTTCTTGCATGGGAAACTGTACAAAATATTGTGCCCTTGAGAATGCGTTCAATCTTCCTAATGCTGGACACCAGAACCTACCCGCTAATGTAATGGTTTATCATTTTATCAAGCAAAACCACCACTGTTCACCAGCACTAACCAAGCGCGTTAGCCACGAAAAACTGTTTAACAGAAATTCAACAGAATGTATGTCTTATAACTGCAAACTCTATGGTTTAACTGCAAATTTTGCAGATATTGTAGAAAAGAAAAGAAAAGAAAAGAAAAGGGGGAAAAAAGCTTAAAATACCAAATTAACTTGAGGTTTATCACGTTTTGTATCTTGTCAATTTTATTCCCAAAGTGTGATTTGACTACACAACCTTTAAAATTTCATGAGCTTGCTGCTTTAATTTTGAGGTTTGAGGATGAAAGTTCTGCAATAGATAACAGAAACGTTCCTGTTTTTTCACATTCCAACCTGGTGTCTCAGCAGTTTGTGAAATACTCACAGCATATATTATATCAATTTGTGTTTCTGTACACAAGTTATCCTGTTTGTGCTTTCTATGTTCTTGAATATACATTTCCTAATATTGTTTTAATTTCCCCAAACACAATTACTCATCTGTCTGGTCTCAAATGTCTTGAATGTCAGGTCAATTTGCACAAATTGAACTTTTACACAAAAGACTTTGATTGATTATCAAATGTACATCAACGCAATACTATTTCGTGTAATTTGGGGGGGGGAGGAAAAAGGAGAACCCATCACAATCAGCAAGACAAGCAGAGAGACTTTTTCATCAAATATTGTTCCAGTAGAAAGTGGGCGTAGAGGAGGGTGACAGACTGTGTGGGCTTTTGTTTACACAATTAAACCCTGACAGGGATCGTGCGAGGGAGAGGCCGGTCGATTTAGCACAAAGTGTCCAATTTGCTACTGGGGGAAAATAAGTAGCTTAAAAGCATATGAAGTTGCACTCTGTCGGATGGTTCTGTGTTGTTTGTTGGCACACTGTAATTACTCTGTCTGGACTTTATTGCACCGAGCATCCAGAAGATGAAAAGGGAAGCGAGAGGAGTGAAGGCAGAGTGCAGATGGAGTCAAAGGGTGAATGAATGTTCCAGACTGTTATTTACAGCAGCAAGGCCTGAAATTATGTAGTATGTCAGTGTGAAGTGGACCTTGTGTCCTTGTTATTATTAAAATATGGCTATCTTGATGAAAACCGCCACATGCTAATGGCTCAAATGATTATGAACAAATTACAAGTAATTGGGGAAGAAAGTAAACTTGCATCATTAGAGCTGAACTGTAAAGAGCAAAGGCTTTCTTACACTGCTATGAGATATAAAGACAGCTGAAGTGTTACTTTTTAAAAATGTATTTATAAGAAAACAATTGTTATTCTTTTCGGGTGGCCAAAATTAACCAAAGTCAGAAATTGCTGTGTGGTTGAACAATTGAGCATGTTATCACTTATTCGTAGAAATTGTGAGAATGTTTTCGTGTTAATTTTGTTGTGTGCATTTATCTGCTTTACCTTTAATAAACACCAGCCATCCTGAAAATGATGGTTTTGGGCAAGAAGAAGAGTAAGATTTTCCTTGGCGATGAAGCACACTTGTTAGTAGTCAGGCATTAAAAACTACAGATGACTAATATGAATTTAATGATCCTTTTTGATCTCTGTTTTTGTATAGTGGACATCAATACAGCTTAAAGCATCCATCATGCATCCTTCACTGTTTTTAAGCATTTTAGGCAGAAAACTGGGATGTCCTCTCACTTTTGTATTCTCCTTTACCCAGCTGATTCCTTGCTCTAAGCTTCCTGATATTTTCATCCAAAGAACTGATTACTTTGCTGAAAATTTCCAACAACACTTTAAAAGACTTTTTCGACCCTCAGTTACCCTCGTTCATCTTTCCGTCAGCTGCTATTTTGTGATTTACAAGAGACCTGTCACTCTTTAGGCTTTTGCCTTTTGATATAGACAACCACAGGCGCTAAGAAAGGTTATTTCGAACAGTGCACAGCTGCAACTGATTTTATTTTGTTTTTTTAAAGCAATAATATTTGGGAACTTTTCAAGGTGATGGCTCATACAATAAAAATGTTCAATAGCAAAAAAAAATGACAGATTAACTTCATTTGTACATCTGTAAAGTCTCTTTCTTCCCTGGCTGGTAGCTACATCTTCAACATCGTTTGTGCACTGTATCTACTATCCAGAGTGGGAAGGTTTAGTGCAAATACTTCATCACTGTGCTTAAGTTGAATTTTCTTGTATCTGTATTTTACTTCAGTATTTATTTTTCTAACAACTTATTTCTTTTACTCCCAAAATTTTTACACAAATGTACTTTCTACTCCTTACATTTTCGATAGCGACTTCTTGCTTTAGGTTCCGCAGTGTACATTACAGCATTTTATACTTAAAGGTTAAAGTGAGCCTAGCAATTAGCTAATGCTACAGAACAGGATCCAGCATTAAGGGAGTAATGTTTTTTAACTGTCAGGTAATTTAAAATGCTTTATGTTTACTCTGTATTGTTCAAATGTTGCATGAAAATAGACTTTATTTTGTATTTCACTTGCTGGGCCCACGTCCTCATTGAGGTTTGACAGTGTTTTAGTAGATAAAGGTGAATGGCTTGGACATGAATTAAGCTGCAGTTTGCGGAAGGCCTTGAAGGGGACTGGCGGCGGGTCCTGGGCCTCGCAGATCCCCATGTAATAAATAGATGTGAAGAATTTAAAGAATTAAAAGGGGAGAGAGGGTGGGGCACAGAAACAAGAACAAACAGTTTGTAGAACTGGAGGAATATATATAGATAAGAACAGGAAAGAGCGTGTTTGGAGGCGTGATCCTGAAATTCAGATACTTTATCTCCAAGAGATAAAAAAGGTTTGTTTGCTCTGCTATGGTGAATATATTGTAAAACACTGTGTTAGATAGTGGCTGTGGCCCTCATGGTTAGTGTTGGGTTACATCAAGTGTAGAGGACTAATTTAAGATGATACTTAGTTAAATTCACTGAATTCCAACTGATTACCATATGTATACTGTCTAGCACACAGACAATATACAGCATACTGTTAGTGTAAGAAATATAACAGCCGGGATAGCTTGAACCTGCTGACATCTTGTTGAATTCAGTTGCGTAAATTTATAAAGAGCAGCAGGTCAGCTGATCACAGCCTGCACACTGAGACAATTTGCTGGAGCTCACAATAGAACTTTTTGTGCCTATACACTGCAGTCTTGGGGTTCCTCCACATGTTAGATCTCACTTAAACCCCTGACTGTTCTCATTTTCTTGTTTAAAATGCTTGTATCCTACATAACAGAGTATATTCATTAGAATATAGATTTGAATAGCATTTATATTCTCATGTACTAATATTATTTTATTATTATATTAAGATGGTAAAAAGTTCATTTGCAATAATATACATGGTATAATTTTTTATGAATTACTTTTTACTTTCTTACTTTAATACATTTCAGAGACTGTGCTTTTTCACTTTTACTTGAGTAAAGAAGTTGATTCAGTGCTTTTACTAGAGTATCTGTTACGGCCGAGAGGGCCAGGCTGTGGGTGTGGACTTAAATGCAGACACAGAGGGAGGCAAAACGGGCGTGAACACAGTGCTTTATTTACAGTGCTTAGTTAACTTACAAAGCAGGAAACTATGAATGCTATGAACTGTGGAAGCTATGAACTGAGAACTATGAGGTCAAACTATGAACATGAAACTCCGACTGAGTGCTATGACTAGGTGCTAGATTTCATGGACAGATCCTGGGAATGGAAAAAGGGGCAGTGGCTTGGATGGAGCTACGCAGTCACTATAATGAGAGGAGACAAGCAGTCAGTGGCAGTCTAGTGAATCATAGCCGAAGGATTAGACTGTGGTGGTGAGGACTTACGTGTTGCAGGTTAAAGTGTCATGCGAGGAGGGGGCAAGGGACTTGGCAGGGAGGCAGGCAGGTGGAGTCTAATGATGAAAAGGAAGCAACCAGATGACAAAACCAGCGTTCAGGCGGAGATGTGAGTAGTTTAGCTTGGGAAGTGTGACTGCCAGGTGGGTCCTAGGACAAAGAAAACACAGTGAGGAGAAATGCAATTGTTAAGGGCTCTCACAAGGGCTTGGCGGCCTAGCACTAACGTGAGTTAGCAGAAGATCTGACAGAGGTCTGTTGTGAGTGCTGGTCTTATATGCTGGTGACTTGTTTGGAACCAGGTGTTGAAGCTGATTGGAGTCTCTGCCTGAAGGTGGAGCCCAGCGGAGGGGGAAAACCCCGCACTCACCCGGACCATGACAGTATCTGTACTGCTACTTAAGTACAGAATGTCTGTACTTTTGCCACCTCTGCTACTGTCCCTTCTCTGCACATGCCCAAACCATTTAAGCCTCTCTAAATTGTCTCCATATTGCTAAACTCAAGCTCCCCCTGTAGTATACTCATTTCTAATCTCTTTTGCCCCGATCACAGCCAACGAAAATTTGAACATCTTCAACTCTGCCACCCATTGTGTTGCTTGTACGGTCTTTAATTCCTCTCTTCTTCAGAGCTCCCTCTTCAGACTCTCTTCCACATTATCCTTGACTCTTGGTACAGTAACACAATGTTGTTCATAGTCCATGGATACTCCTGGCTGACCTCCTCAGTCAGCCTGTCCATCAGCATCGCAAACCTGAAGGGACAGAGCCAATTCCCTGATACGATCCCTTGGATCCAACTGTCTTTCTTACCACACCTCACATCTACTTTGTTGTCCTTAAACATGCCCTTCACCACCCTTGCATAATAACCAGTCTTAACTTAAACCAGTCTACCTCCCTGAGGTACCTCACAACCCCCATTTCAGTTCTTTAATAAACAATGTGGCTTTCTGTTCAGGTAACTGTAGTAGCAGCCTATTAATGAGGAACAACTTGAAGTTCTAGCTCACAATCTCTGTTTAATGCAAACATGTCGTCTGTTGATGTATATTTCAGGAACATAGCTAAGGATGCTCGTATTTTGTACATCAATAAAAGAAAAGGCAAAGAAAAGATTGCTTCCTGTTCTAGAAATTACACATATTACTATATCTTCTTTGTCCTTGAAAGAATGAATGAGGGAGAAAGTTACGGAAACCAAAACAGCAAAGTCATGCCAGCAAGCATGCAAGGACAAGTTGGCCTCACACAATGGCTGCATCATCACCTGTTGTCACATTGTCCTCATTGCTTAGCAGCAGAGCTGTCTGTCCCCTGCATCCTGATCTGCTCAGTTTGTTTCATTCAGCTCAGCAGCAGGGAGGATCTCCCACTGCACCCCGAGCTGAGTACCATTATGTAGTTTGGCACTGCAGAGCTTGTCACACCAGTCAGAACCCACAGCGGTACAGGTGGGTTAATTGGTTCTTGGCCCCAGCAGAATACCTTTAACCATGAGTACAGAAATAAAAATACGGATATGGGCAATAATATGCTGCAAGGCACTCACTTTCTCTCTCAGTCATTCAAATACCACTGTTCTATATAGATGCTATGGCAATGCAATCAAATACCTTAAGCATAAGTCAGTTAACTTCAGTGGTGAAATTAATCATCTATAATATGCAGAGCATTACATATACATCTATTCTCCACTCATCATTCTCTTTAGTGCTTTAAATTAATAGTGGTCAGCATTACGGTAGAGCTATATTAAAAGTTATGGCTGTCACACATCCTGCTAATGATTCAAAAAAATCTAAGTAATGGAATTCTCCCTGTTTTTACATCTTCGTATGAACTTGGACTAGGCTGCATTTGAAAATGGAAAGTTATATAAAAAGTTATTTATTTGGTAGCAGGAGGTTTCATTCCTGCTCCATATCTAACTAATGAGCTTGATTTATAGTCTAGACAGTGAATAGACTGAAGGCTCGGTCGGGGTACGGGAATTGAAAACCAAAATGTTTAATGGTTGTTTTCAGCTTCTCCTCTGATCAGATGCAGCTGGCTGTTGCTTTAAGCCTCCACTGCGCAAAGGGAAAATTCTATGAACTGGACATAAAATAACTGAAGAGATTGAAAAGATTTATTTTACATCAGAAGATTCTGCAAACACAAAAGCTAAGGAGGCATATTTATATTAACTCACTCTGACATTTAGCTCAGATGAATCAAACTGAAATATAAATTTTGAATAAGCGCTTACTTATGAATTGCTTTTTGTGCATTTATTTATTTTTAAACATTTTACATTACTCTCTTTCTTCTGAAATATGTTGCTTCAGAAAAATTCTCCATTGTGGTTTTGTCATGATAAAATTTTAAACTAACAAAAACTGTCCATCCATCCATCTTCTTTAGCTATATCTGGGGCCGGGTTGCGGGGGCAGCACCCTAACAGAGAAGTCCAGACCTCCCACTCCCCTGCCACCTCCTCTAGCTTATCCGGGGGAACATCAAGGTGTTCCCAGGCCAGCCAAGAGATATAATCTCTCCAGCGTGTCCAGGTCCTCCTGGTGGGACATGCCCGGAACACCTCACCCAGGAGGCGCCCAGGGGGCATCCTTGTCAGATGCCCGAACCACCTCAGCTGGCTCCTTTCGATGTGGAGCAGCAGCGGCTCTACTCTGAGCCCCTCCCGGATGGCCGAACTTCTCACCCTATCTCTAAGGGAGAGGCCAGCCACCCTTCGGAGGAAGCTCATTTCCGCCGCTTGTATCCGCAATCTCGTTCTTTCGTTCACTACCCACAGTTCGTGACCATAGGTGAAGGTAGGGGCATAGATCAACCAGTAAATTGAGAGCTTCACTTTTACACTCAGCTCTCTCTTCACCACGACGGACCGGTGCAGCGTCCGCATCACTGCAGCCGCCGCACCAATCCGTCTGTCATTCTCCAGCTCCCTCCTCTCACATCACTCACGAACAAGACCCCGAGATACTTGAACTCGGGAACTCATCTCCGACCTGGAGTGGGCACTTCACCCTTTTCCGAACTGTTAACAAAAACTGAAATGAGAAAAAATGTTAGCAACGGAATACAACACAAATGGCATCAGTCTAAGTGACAACATGCTGTCATTCAGGCACAGTCAAGTGGCTCAGGACTAGCACCATCCACTGATGAGAAATTAAATCTGATGGCACTTTAATATAATGTAATAAAGAATGTCAAATTTTCTTGTACTGCAATATGATGTTCCTCCCAGCTGAGGCTGAGGAGCTTCTCATTCACCAGCATCACACCACAGTCCTGCCTACATGCTCCATGCACATATTATTTTTCTTTGTTCACGTCATGCTCTCGTGCATGAAGGTGTTGGGAAAGCTGCTGGTGCAGCATCTCATTGTAGATGAGGACCTAGCATTACCACAGTTATGTATCTATTGTGAATTTATGGATTTATTCAGTGTTATTGAGTTGCAGGAATTTCAAATGCAATGTTTTAAACAACCCAACCACTACCAATAATAGTTATATTGCTAAGTACTGATGGTTGCTGTGATAATTGGAGAAACCACATTCTAAATTTAGTTGTAAGAAAACATCCACGGTGTGAATGTGTGTGTGAATGGGTGGATGACTGGATGTGTAAAGCGCTTTGGGGTCCTTAGGGACTAGTAAAGCGCTATACAAATACAGGCCATTTACCATTTACCAAATTGATCAAACATAAACTGATGTGCTGCATGTGTAAATGAATGTTACTCTCTCACTTTGGAAATGCTAAGTGATAGATTGTCATGCAGCTCAATACTTCACGTATGCAGGCAGCCAGGCTTTCTGAAAAAATACAAATGAGACCTCCTCTGTGTTGACAATAATCATTACAGGTGGGCTTGGTAACCTGATCTCGTCTTCAACCCAGTAAAACACTTCACTGTAAAGTCTTAAAACTTGAGAGATGTTCAGGGATTTTAGGGAGGGCTGTGTGTGCACCTCCAGCAACAAAAGGCACACAAAGTACATTGCTGTTAGCACTTGGTGCTGTTTATGGACTAGCATTGGTTTCTACCAGTATTATGGACTAGCATTTGGGACTATGAGCTTCTTCCTGCATCTGGGGAAGGAAGCCAGTTTGACACACTTGTTATTCAGATGAGTGGCTTCGATGTCTCTGTGCACTCAATTTTGGCAACCGGAGATCTTGGCAGAGACTAAAGTTGTCTTCCACCAAAAGCTGGTTGAGTTTAGTTTTTTTGTTTCTTTTGGGTTTTTTTTTTACCTCAAGATGTAATCTTCTAAACTCTAACCCGCCAATGTGATGGCATACATGCTGCAAGCAGCAAGGTTTAAGCAGTGATGCACACTCATATCCATCAAAATCAAACCAAATGACTTCAAGTCACTTTTAAAATGGGATATTGTAATGAAAGTGACGTGTTTAATAGCTGCGCTGCAAGCCACCATCATCTAAGAACCATATGGCACAGTTTATGTTAGGGATGATATGGCAAAAGGCTTTCACAACAGGTCCTGTGGCACACAACTTAAGTATCCAATACTTCAAACTGCTGGTCCCTGCCGTTAGAATTAAACAGTGTGGTGAAAACAAAGATGAATGAAATATTTGGTGTGCCAGTGGGACGTCGGGGCGTCTGGCATCATACATAGATATATAGGACAAGGAAGATTTGAATCTAATATGTCAAAAACAGTGATGGAGGGGAGTAAAAGTTAATTATAGGGAAGAATGATTGTTATGCTGTGCAGAGGTAGACAATAAAATCTAGGAATGGAAGGTAATTGCAAAATAGTGTTTTATTTTCTCTATTTCAGCATTTCGGTAAAAGTAACAGTCGTACAGGATTTATTTGCTCCAAGTTGGCATAAAAGGTTCAGTTTCACTGGAGAGACCAGCACAGAAATAAAAGCGTCTATTTTTTTTTCATTTCTTGTTATTTTTTTTCCTGTTCCACACAGTCACATGTTAATGTACACTTACTGCAACTGTGAACACCGGGTAGCTACAAATGTGCCTTTCTGTCCCTTTCCAGAACTGTAAAAAAAAAAAAGGATTTTTAAACATATAGTTCACAAAAATCATTATCCGTACAAAGTGAGGGAGTCTGTAATCAGTTCTATTTGTTTGTTTGTTTGTTTGTTTGTTTGTTAGCCAATCTAGGTGGTCATTTCCCCCCCAAGGCTTAGAAAGCTGTGGATGTTAGACTGCTAAGCATTGTTAGCACCGATGTCAAAGTTGACCTTGGAAAAAAAATTCAGTCAGCCATATAAAAGGGTATGGGGAGAGCTTAACAACACACACACACACACACACACACAACAGAATGATGCAATAATAGGCTCATGTCATCATATTGTACTGAAAACAGGTTGACGTTAGAATGTTGTATTGAAAAATATCATAAAACATCAACATTTTTGTATAGTTGTCATGGTCCGCGGCCCGGCGTCCGGGGTGCTGCTGGGATGCCCACGCCCACGAGCGTGGCTGCTAACCCCACACCTGCATCCCATCCCAGGCGATCACCAGGTGGACTATTTAATCCTGCCCTACCTGCTGCTCCACGCCAGTCCGTAGTCGCCTCTCAGCGGTAACGTACGCCTGCGGGAAAAGAACTCTTATGACAAACTCTCCATCGGACCTAACACTGTTTTTTCCCTGTGTACCCAGATCACAACTCGGCGTGTTTTTGTTTTCGAGCCACCTGCCTGTCCACCTGTCCGCCTGAGATTTGGTTCACCATCAGCTTCGCCGTCTCGACCCCTTTTGGAGCTCCACCCCCCCCTCTGGTTCACTCGGCCCGGCTATCACCGTGAGACTCACACTCCACCTTCCCTCGTATGCTGCCTTTTTTCCGCACCCCAGTAATCTGTCTCTCTTTTTGTTTTACAGCCTCTCACAGCCCCGCTCTCGGCGTTCCCTGCGCGGTCCCTCGGTTTCTTCTGGTTCCATACGTTGTTTTTCTGGCTACCCTCACGGGACACCTTTAGTTGCAATAAAAATTACTTTCTTTATTCGCTCCTACCCTAGTGTGTGTGTTCTGCTACTGGGTCCTGCCTGCGCTCGGAACTTCGGTTCATGACAATAGTGTTATGTATGAGTGTTAATAGTTCGAAATAATCTCAATATCAGGGATACATACCCTCACTGACAACACACAGAGTCAAGAGCCGTAAAAGGTGTGTGAAAGCCATCATTTAGACTAATCTAAAACATTAACTTTTGGCTCACAGGATTTACTTACACTAAATACTTTGGTGTGAGCATATTGCATGTTGTATTAATTGGTGATATTAAATTGGCCATAGGTGTGATTGGTTTGGTTGGTTTTGTCTCTCAAGATCCAGAATGCACATCAAAACGGCTGATTTCTACTCCTTTATTTTAATTAAAATATTGTCAACCTTTAAAATCAAAATGTAAATATTTTGAACCAGATAATTAACACACATAGTAAAGAGAACTCCTTTCAGAGTCAGACACTTCCATATGTCTTCAGCTTCACCTGACACTCCTGATTAATACCCTGGTGCACTACTGTAAAGTGGTTGTGCCCATGTTGTCCAGCCTGCCCTTCTGCCATAGTTGTGTACTTGTTGGCCTTGTACTTTGTTTGCTTTTCTGTCTGTTATGAACTTTGTTTGATTATTCTACTTATAAACTTGGACTTTAGCCAACTGTTTTTGACTCATGTTTCTGGGTTTGTCAGATGATTGAATCTTCACATTAATATGCACAAGCTGATTTTATCAGGGCTCTGACTGCAAGCTCAACATTGGGGAGTGACACCATTGACTTTTTTAGCACAGAGCTTATATTTGGATAGCAGGTGCTAGATTAGTACTTCAGCAATCACAGGGCAACCTCATGGGTTAGCAATGTCCCTAAACAAGCTGCAAATGCACATCTTTTATTATGTTTATTTAAAGTTATTAAAGCTTATACAACTTTGTGATGATGTTTGTTATGCTGCTGGAATCAGCCATCAGAAGATGGGTTCACTGTGGTCATAAAGGGATGGAGATGGTCAGAAGAAAAACTTGTGGATGCTGTGGCATTTAACTACTAAGCACCTTTGGGTACTAACAGAAGCCAACCAATTATAATCCTCAGATAACTGAAAATGACAAATCTAAAATGGAAGTGTCTATAGTTAGAGTGAGTCTAAAAATGTAAGCTCAACTTGTGGTTAAAAACAACACCAATTAGCCACTCCAACGAGCATGCTGTCTTCATTAAAAGCTGCATCTATAGCTCAGCCTTGTGGGAAAGAGCACAGATCAAATGGCAGACCACAAGGAGTGAAAAAGCATCCGAGGAGCATGTATTTAAAATTACACACTGAAATAAATAATAGATTATTCTCCAGCACACGCTGCATAATGTTTTGCTTTTCTTTCAACAGCATTTATACAAATTCATAACCACCCATCTCATACATGCAACCCATAAACGTATTCTGTAACGGCGCTCCCTCGATTTAAAAACACATCAACACTCTCCTGTAAATTTGCTTCCTCTATCACCCTTCAAGCTTCTGACCCAAGGGTGAACTCTTGTCCTTAGAGTGTATTTCTGTGTGTATTGGTGACAGCACAAGATTCCTCTGAACATTGTGTATAGTAAATGTGTGTGTGCCTCACACCTTTCTCTTCCAGTACAATGCCTCGAGTTGTAATGTATATTTCATGCTTTGTTGGCCACTGCTGCACGTCAACCCTCAGCTGCCATCAAACATTCATACTGCAGAAGCGCATTTACATATCAAGGGACCCTGCTCAGCTAAATCTAGCTGGAGCAAGTACCTCTCCTTCCTCGTCCTGTTATCGCTCTCTCCGTATGTTTCATGTCTTAGCCCGGCTTTTCAGCTCCCTGCCACTCCCCCACCCTCCTCACACGCACACTCACTCTTTCACACTGTTTTGTTCTAATCCTCTTTTGTTAAAAGCCTCTTTGTCTTTCTTTTTGTGGCCATTACTCATTCTTTCTTTCATTGTTATAAAACTTTGGGAGAAGCAAAGAACTGCACATGCTGTCCTCTTGGATAGGCAGAAACCCTGTGGCCAAATTTGTTTAATATATGTGAAAGTACAAATGAATGAATGAATGCAGCTTCAGTGGAGCCCATTCTTTGCAGTAAGTGTGAAGCTGTCCAGAAGTGCAGCTTTAACACTGCTACTAATGGAGCATAGTTTTGGCTCCAGCAGGCCACAAAGTCAAGCTCAGCGTTTAATATGAAACCAATTCAACAGACCCAGGATGTATGTTCTTTTTCTATGAGTAAAGGTGGTTACTAAGGTGGCTGTCAACTCACTAAGTTAAATCAGAGTTTCCTAATCAAATCTAAATTGTTTTAAATGAAAAATTTCCTTCTGGTATGTGTAACCAGTGGTACTGGGTGATTTTATGCTCTCTGCGCACTGGCCTGTGAAAAGCCATTATCCTCATTCTGGTTTGAGTGAACGTGATCTGTGTGTTTTATGATGTGTTTAAAATCTAAATCTAAAACTTGTCAATGTTGCATGGAATACAGATATGATCATTTCCTGGTGTCTCTTTTTATTTTATTTTATATTATTGTATTATATGTCCTATTTGGCCTTGAATGGCTAGTACATGAAAGCACATTAAAGCGTTTTGTTAGGGAAGGACTATTATTTCTGTTAATTATTTTGCTTTTTGCTATTTCCCTATAGCAACGCACACACACACACACACACACACACACACACACACACACACACACACACACACACACACACACACACACACAGACATCGAGGTATGACATTATGAGTCTTCATCACCCCTGACAGTGTGCTGTGGTCTAGTGAAGTCTGGCACTTGACCGCTCAGGGAAGTTTTTGTAGGGAAAGTGGGCTGAATACAATATTAGGCAGGTGGTCATCATGCTATGCCTGATCGGTGTGTGTGTGTGTGTGTGTGTGTGTGTGTGTGTGTGTGTGTGTGTGTGTGTGTGTGTGTGTGTATCTATATATATATATATATATATATATATATATATATATATATATACACAGCTAGGACTTTGGGAGTATATTCGGGTGAATGGGGAATTTGATACGGTCTATTTTTGAAATGCATAACATTTATTATCAAATTGAAAGTTAGGTAGAGTGGAGTTTAGCTAGACAGTGGACAGGATTTCTGTTGAAATGCGTGAATGAAATAGTGAGAAACAAAAATCAGCCCCTGAAAACAAACAAACCGGAAACAAATCAAGCATTTGGAATATATAAAAAATATATCTTTTGGTTTGTGGTCAGGTTGTGAAGCCTGTCACACATAAGTAAAGGTGTCATACGAACACCTCAACAGGCTGAGGTTCTACCATAATGCCACAAGCTCTGCACATTTTTTCTTTCAGTATGCCCACACTTGTTTCAGCTCTACTTCCTGTCACTTTTTTTCAGACTTGCCTCCACACCAGCATTTCTGTCACGCTATTTCCCTCCTTGTCCCACTATTTTTCAACACCTTTTCAACATGTACATTCAAACTATGTGCATGAAGACATGAATGATACACTGTCCTTAGGATATCTGTCCATGTTACAGTACATCTCTCTGTCTCTCTCTGCAGGTGTGGATGTCTCATGGTTGAATGGAGGACATCACTTGCTGCAGGGCAGGACACATTGACAGGAAATGTGTGCTCTACAAGCTCCCCTGTGGCACTAGACTGTGGAGGGCATTTGAGTCTAGCTATTCTTTTTCTACAGTGTCCACTCTTTGTGACATCAGAAAAAACAGCATCCAATGATTAAATAAATAAATAAATAAATAACAGAATACTGGTAAGCATATCATTCTGAAAAAGTGCTGTAAAAGTGGAAGTTGATTTACAGTAGATTTTTTTTCTAATATCTTTCAAAGATTAAATTTTAGAACATCAGAAACCATCTGCAATAAAGCTTCAGCAATATCTACATGTTCCTCATAGTACAGCCAATGGCATTTTTCACATCAGCAAATATTTAGTGCGGAGACATTCTTATTACAGCAATTTCTTAATCCCATAGACTGTAAATAATCAGCATATCTGCAGTACACTGGTATGTGAAATCTAGCTTGAAAACCTAATTGCACACTGGAATTTTGAAGCTGTGCAACATCATGACTAAATAACCTGGGAAGTACTGCATCCTCATATTGCAACATGTTAATCAGAAGATAGGCCAACCATAAAGTGTACTCTTGCTTTTGGCTTTTTGTTTAGTAAAGCAGGTATAATCCACTTTCACATGGACTTAACTTTTCATCCCATTTGATATACAGTTACTACATATTCCCCAATTGCAATATATTATCAGGTATATTCAATCAGTTGAGAAGTGTACCTAACCTTGAACACCGTTTGATTTTAAAAAATATCTCTCAACAGTCTCACATTAATGACTGTGCATGTTTCTGACACTGGGGTATCTCTGTGTTCATTACTTACATATGTCAATGTCCTTTTATTAAATTGCAAGTGTAAACATCCAGTAGCTTTCAATCAGCAATGCAGAAAATAGCTTTTTATTTATTATATATAAACTGTATACCAGAAAAACTGTATTGTTTTTTTGACAAACACAGGGATGTGATAGGGGAGCTTCGACAAAACATATTAAAACTAAATAATAGTAACAGTGGGTTGTTGTTTTAGCCACAATTTCAACTTAAGCAATGAGTGTATGTGTAGTATATGTACTGTGGAGTTCCTGAAGGTGCAAACAGAAAGAAACTCAGGATCAAGGATCGAAGAGAGAAGGAAGACATAGACCAGCCATAAATTCACCATATCATTGGCCATAAAAGTTGAGCTCCAGCTTCATCGCATCAATGAGAACTGTATATCAGCCAAGCTAAAGAGAGTGCAGTGTCTAAGTTTGAGGGCAACACATCAGGTCAGGAGCATGCTTGACATTCACAGGGTTGTGCATGTCCCCGAGGGTCCGACTGTCAACGCTGAGCTCTGCTGTGATGTCCGGAGGTCTTCGAGGGAGAGAGTATGTGCAGATGACCTGAACTGCGCTATATGTCATTGTGCATGCAGCCAACCAAAATAAAAAGGTTGGATTCTTTGTCCATAATTACCACTTAACATCTGTCCTTTGTGCCAGATTTAGCAGCTTCATCTCTCATTCATCAAAAGTGAATTCAAGCTGAAGGGTATCTGCCTTAAAACAGCAGAGGAGGTCTAGCGCACATGATGGAAAACTGCAACTGTAAGTGGTTAAGATGACATATTTGTGAAGCGATCTAATTATATGATGCGACTCAAGGAACCTTTCACCTGGAGATGATTTTTAAGCAAAGAAAAAGAATTTGTGTTTGCACCTGATGAATGATAGGAACAAGCAGTTAGCAAACAATAAAATTAAAAGTTGTCCGTGCAATTAACTGCGACCAAAATCATATTTCCTCCGCTGATGTTATAATTTGTTTCAATAATGTATCCATTTTAAGAGCATTTACTGATTTGCAGTGCATTGTAGTGGATTTTTCCCTCCTTTGGAGGGAAAAATGCACATCTGCAATGTACCATTGCAGATTGTATGATGGGAACGTACTGGGTGAATTCTGAATGTGCAGTAAGGGAAGGAGAAAACGCTTGAAGCTACATCATTTTCTTCTCTTTGCTCTTCCCTAGGCCACCTGAAAACCAAACAACAGTTAGAGGGTGTATATGAAGGGATCTGAAAAAGAAATACTCTGAAGCCTTTGGTGTAGAAAGGCAGAAATAGCTTAGGAGAGACACTTGGGCACGTACCTGACCCAGGCAGTTATAATACACCTGTAGCGAGTCGCTCTGTGGGTTAAAAGATATAGATTCACAACTAAACATTTAGTGTGCACCAAACATGATACTGATCAGCAAGCTAAAAACAAGTGTACTTACAGTGTTAGGGGGACACAAAGGGCATGGAAAACAGCAGCAGGCTGAATAACCAACAAGGAGAGTGCCATGCTATGTACTACAGGGCCACAGACTCAGCGGTGTTGAGCTGCAGGGTCCCAGTCACTGCCTCTCAAGGCCAGATAGAGGTGAAAAGAGAATTATTCAGTGTTGCTTTCTGAGTAGCTCATGGTGGAGTGAGAGTGAGCCTGAAAAGAACCAGGGAGAGAGGTGTACGTACTGTAGGTGTGACAGCCCTATAGAGTGATATATATATTGCATTACTTTGTTGTACACTGAAAAAGCTTGTTAGGTACAGAAACTTCCCTTACAGAGCTGACAGATTTGCTTTTATAAAATATATTAAATAATGAAAAAGGTAAACAGTTGCATGGTATGCAGACTCGAGGCTGGACAAAGACAGCATAGTTGAAATAGAAACCTATCACTGTACTAGTGAATGTTATGCCCATGTAGTAATACAAACAACTGGATACACACTCCAAAGGGCGATCGGGGCTCAGGAGTTGGGAGTTCGCCTTGTAATCAGAAGGTTGCCGGTTCGAGCCCCGGCTTGGACAGTCTCGGTCGTTGTGTCCTTGGGCAAGACGCTTCACCCGTTGCCTACTGGTGGTGGTCAGAGGGCCCGGTGGTGCCAGTGTCCGGCAGCCTCGCCTCTGTCAGTGCGCCCCAGAGCAGCTGTGGCTACAATGTAGCTGCCATCACCAGTGTGTGAATGTGTGCGTGAATGGGTGGATGACTGGATATGTAAAGTGCTTTGGGGTCCTTAGGGACTAGTAAAGCACTATACAAATACAGGCCACTTATTTTTGCACATCCAAGATGATCCTGTCACATGATGTGACTCCTCAATGATCAGTTACACTTGTGTTTCCATGACGCCATAGTGCAGTGGTTTATACATTTAAAGAAACCAAGCAAAACATCCTGCGAGGAGAAATCCAGGCCCTTTGAGGTCATGCTAGGAAGAGCACCTGACAGTACCTTACAGCAATATCTGTATTAATATAGAAATTATTTACAGGGTATTGGAAGAGTTCAAACAAACATGACATATCCCATCAAGGGAATGCATTGTGCACTGTGCAGCTAACATCTCTGACTGATTTGTGAAGTTTTGTTTTGTGCACCTGAAAAGTTGGTGTTTTGAAATCACAACACCAAATAGTAGCAAGTCATTAACTTATGGAAGTCCCATCTTCAACCATACCTTGCTTTAGCATCTACTTGACTCTACATATGACCACAACTTACAAAAAGAACACCATGTTGCATTAAATAATACTTGAAAGTAGCAAAGCGCTGAGCGATGCGACAGGAGTCTTTTAATGTTAAAATAGTAAAAAGAAAAACCTTAAAAGAATAATAATATGTCTTTTTTACTTTATTTTATAGTAAAACTAATCCTATCTAGAAAGGGATTGAGGTTAATTCCGATTACGCATAGCATCTTAATCCAGAAACAAATCAACCATGAGGACTGCAGAATTAAGCAATTACAATCACATACACGTAGAATCCTCACAGCCTACTAAGAAGAAGAAAAAAACCCACAAAACATATTCACACAATAGAAAGTTTCTATAAGTAAAGTTGAAGCAACTTTAACTTGTGAAATATTTAGCAGATGGGTTATTCCCTCAAGTGTCTGTCACAGAAAACTTTGTCTAAACCTGTCTTCTTTCCATCAATTCTCCAGCTGTGCTATTGCTTTTCAACATATCTGCCCCCACTCCCACCCCCCAAACCCCCACCCACACCCTTCATACATTTTGCACACCTCCTCTATTTATGTACTAATCCCTCCTATGAACACTTAAGGCAATGCTTATGTGTGGTTGTGTGTCAGAATCAATACGTGTCCCACTGTGGGCTCACCGAGGAGGATTTGAAGTGAGTGCTGAGTGAGTGTCTGCTGTTGCTGTAGGAGGAATGAGCGCAACTTTACATAGTGAGTAGGTTTAACCCCAAGCCCTCAGAATCCCAAACATAATCTTGTCAATACAAAAATATTTTGATACAAGCATGAGTGAGCCTGTAGTTTTTCATTTATTATTATGCTGGATGGATGTTTTGCTGTATGACCTATGATCTGCTGATGGGTGCCTCAAGATGACATTCTAGGAATGCTTCCCTTTTTAAATGCATTTTTCCAAAGGTTTGCATACTCAGTTAAATATAAATGTTGAAATCATTGTGTGATTTTATATATCTGAAGCAATCAGAAAAGGAATTTATGCAGTCGAGTTTTAAGGTTAACAAACTAATAACCTATATTAAAAAAAAAACCGAGTTCATGTGAATAAAAACGTGTCTCACATCTTAAGATAAGAGATAAGATAAGATAGAACTTTATTAATCCCTCGGGTGGGTTCCTCTGGGAAATTCGATTTCCAAAAAAGCACAGCACCGACAGAAGTTACAGAGTTATACACACACACATATATATAAATACAGAGACAATATAAATAAAATATACGAAGGGGATAAATAGAATAAATAGGAATAAAAATAAAAATACAAGTGAATTGCACATTTCAAGTATTGAGTCTATTGCACCGTTGACTATTTACAAAAGTATTGCACAAAAAGTATTGCACAGTGAGGTGAAGAGGCACTACAGCTTAGTTGTTCCCCCCTCCTTTGTCCTCCTGTTTCCCCTCCCTCTCCCCTCCAGAGAGGAGTTAAACAGTCTGATGGCGTGTGGGACAAAGGAGCTTTTAAGTCTGTTAGTTCTTGTCTTTGGGAGAAGCAACCTGTCACTGAACAGACTCTTCTGGTTGTTAATGGCCGTGTGCAGAGGATGCCTGGCATTGTCCATAATGTCCATCAGTTTCTTGCACATACATTTAAATTTGTATAATTGTAAAAAATAAATAAATAAATTAAAAAAAAGATCCATTATCCACATTATGGCTTGTCTGAACTTCATACATGCTGGTCTGTGTCATGTTTCCATTAGAATTATCATTGTCACAGGGTCACTTCAGCTGTTTAGGAAAAGATCATTAAACAATCATAATAATGACAAAAGTAATATTCCATGGAATACCAGCCTAAAATCTGATCTTCCTGAGATATTGTTTTCTTACAAACTTTACATATCGCTACATACATTGTTCTGCAACTTGGGAGTTAGCAGGATTCACACATTCAGGTATCAAGTTATTCTTTTTTTATTTTTTTTTAAAAGGTTGCCAGAGACTCTTCTCCCTGATTAATACTGCTTGTGAAATCCTTCTATAAAATCCATGAACTGTTGCCATGTCCAAATCTGTTTCTTGGCTACATCCAAATCTGATTCAAAAGGTCTATTAAAGTACAGGTTATTATGTTATCTACATTTTACACTACCGTAGACCATAGGGCACTGCATGGTCTCGCTGCTTCATAGTATGCATGCTAATTAGCTCTCCTGTGCCTAAAAACATTCTTCCCCTCTTAGCTCACAGTGAATCTTCTTCTTTGCTTGTTTAAAAGTGTTTTACTATGTCATCAGATAAGTAACAGTGAGTTAACAGCTCCCCATCATAATGAAAACATCATTAGAGGGTTAACATTTATTGTAACGTCAGAAATAGCTGGAGGCAACATAAAGTGATGTTGTAATATCATACTATAGTCCATTCTATACTAACAAATAATGTTACTTGAGGATGACTCTGAAAGTTGTGTCTTTGAATTAAAGTCAGACACTTGATTAATTGAATTATTTCAAAACTTTGTTACAAAGTGTACAAATCTCTTTTACTTGAATAGCCAGTATGGATAAAGGACTTGGTTTGGAGCAACCAGTTACTGTGTGAAATGTGAAGCGTATGTAATTTGACTGAAGATAAATTTACTTTTGATAGTATCATCATTATTGAGCATTATTTAATTTGAGGTTATTAATCGGAATTTCAGGAGCGGGACCACGCCTCCAAACACGCTCCTTCCAGTTGTCATCTATATGGGTTCCCCCAGTTCTGCAACTGTTCATTCTCGTTTACGTGCCCCACCCTCCCTCCCTCCTTGTTCTCAGTTCTTTAACTTTTTCACTCCTATTTAGTACATGGGGATCTGCCAGGCCCGTGAGCCGTCGCCAGTCCCCTTTGTGGCCTTCCCCAAACTGCTGCTCAGTTCATTTCCAAGCATTCACCTTTACCTACTAAAATGCTGTCAAACCTAAGATGAGGACTTGGGCCCAGCTAGTGAATTGTCAAAACACAAGCTGATTCCAGTATTTTTGATATTGCCATGTTCAAAGTCCTGAATCCATTCTCTAATAAGCTGGTGCATACTTTCATGATGAGAATTGTCAACAGTCAACACACTAACAGGCTCTGGTGTGAAGCTACTGCTGTGTATGACGTACTTCTGGGTCTCAGTTGAATTCTTCCACACTTTGATTCCATTTTCACAAGTGCACTGGAGCCACGAACCTTTCAAGACATGACCCAAATGAGGTGCATGTGAGAACTCAAATGTCTAGCACAATCAGACGGTAGATTAGCCAGACTTTAACTCGCCAGCTCTCAGGTCCATGTGATGTCAGATTGTGTCAAAGTGCAAATAGCACAGGTGATATTCCATGGCATTCTCCCCTCTCACGTGGCCATCATATGTCGTGTCCTTTTTGCTCTGTTCAGGCAGGTCTTTGCCTAAACCACACTGAGTACATTATCAGAAGTGCTAAACGCCCTGAAGCAGACTATTTCCTGCTGTGTGCTACACGTGGTAAAGGACAACAGTGGGAAATGGCTAAAGATGCTGTCATCTCTGCCCAAGTCTGCTTGCGGCTGTTTCTCAGAGCAGGGACACATTTCAACTATAAGATAAGATAAGATAAGATAACCTTTATTAGTCCCACACGTGGGAAATTTGTTTTGTCACAGCAGGAAGTGGACAGTGCAAAAGTTATGACGCAAAAATTAGAATACAATAAGAATAAATACAGTACACAACTGTACAGAATAGAATAAAATAATATACTATATACAGTAGAATAAAATAGAATAAAAATATACAATAAGATAAAAATAGAATACGAATGCTATATACAACTGAGTAAAAATACAACGATGCCAGAAAAGATTATTGCACTTAGTGTTATTGCACATGTGTGGATGTGTGTGTTTGTTCAGTTAAAGTCTTTGTTGTGGAGTCTGACAGCAGTGGGGAGGAAAGACCTGCGAAATCTCTCCGTCCCACACCGTGGGTGCCGCAGTCTCCCACTGAAGGAGCTGCTCAGTGCTGTCACAGTCTGCTGCATGGGGTGGGAGATGTTGTCCATCAGAGATGACAGCTTAGCCGCCATTCTCCTGTCACTCACCACCTCCACTGGGTCCAGAGGGCATCCTAGAACAGAGCTGCTCCTATAGAGGAGAAGGTTAAAAAAATTCTCTTAGTTAATATTAATCACACAGTTGTGCTACTTGAAGAACTTCACCTGTCTGAGGGCAATGTCAGGTTAGGGGCATGTATGTTTTGAATAATGGCAGTCTGTATTCTGTGGTCCTTGCATGTTGCCCTTTAAATATCCAAGTATAAAAAAATAATGCAGATCCATGTTCTGTCTCTGATTGTATCACACACTACGCTCTTTAATTTATCTATCTGTTGCTCTACTGGAGCATATCTTTTCCTGCAGTCATCCTAGAGGACAGACCTAATAAAGCTTTGACAAATCACTTTGTTTCCACAGATGAAATACTACAGGTCTGGACAATGACACTTCAACTGCTGCAATATAAGAAAGTCTCATAGTTTAATCTCATGGTTATAATTTGCATTCACAGCTGGGAAAACTACTTACAGATATGGCTCTTTTGGTGGCTGTCTAAGTCAAAGTGCTTTTGATTTAAGAGGAGAGAAAATATTTCAACTGCTCCTTTGCTTCTAAGAGCTCAGTAAAAGGCTTGTGAAGGGCCATGGTGTTAACTGATTTGTATTACTCTCTTTTATCAGACTCGGGCCTGCTATATTAAATAAGAAAGAATTGCCTTAATTATGAATTCATTACTTAGCTGGGGAGATTCGGGTTAAGATCCAACATTCATTTGCTCGGTTCTTGTTTTTCTTTTTTCTCTGCCTTTTCTCATAGTTTAAGCTGATGATTGCTTTATAGCTACACCTTTAATTCAGAGGAATGTTATTAGATAAGGTGAATGCTCTAAAAATCCTGGTAACTTATACCCACTATGTCATGAAGCATTTGGGAACAATTCTTTATGTGAAAACGTAAATCTTACACTATGTGTTGTAACAATAAGAATGTTCTCCTTCCAATACTTGGCCTCTGTGCCTTGCTATCAGCTGTTATCTAAGGCCCAAAGCTACTAGAGAGTCTGTCCATATGGTGTGTGAATCCACCAGATATAACAGGGGTGATAATCACCATTTAAAATATGAGCAACTCTCTGTATATCAGCGGTTTAAGTGAAAGATCTCGTTTTTTTCCTGGGAAGAGACACAAATGCCTTAAGTCCCTTTTCCATTGTTACTTACTAGGATCAGATCACCACGATTCGACTCGGATCAACTGTTTCCATTGCAATTCAGTACTACCTTATGTGTGTGGTTGTCGTCATAGCAATGCGTCAGAGTATCCCACGACATAATTAATATGCAACATGAATGTTACAACAAAGGTGGACGTCGAGGAAAGAATATACCTGCCGCACGGTCTGTGGCTTTTCTTTATACTCGGTGAACACGGCGTTGTTTTTTGTAGCCATTTTCCTCATTGCCAGGTTTCAAACTTTTGTGAATGAGACGCTCTCATGACACATCAAGTGATGCTACTGACCAGCCAATCAGTGACATGCAGTCTGATGACATCACATTTTAGTACCTGCTTGGATCTCTTGGGACCCCGGCCAAGCAGCTACTAAAAAAGTACCTGGTAATATGACCTAATGGAAAACCCTGAAAACTGTAGCAAACCATGCCAAGTCTGTCTGAGTAGGTACGAGTGGAAAAGGGGCTTTAGCGGTTGTGTCCAATGTACAAACCAAATGAAACGTACAGAGCTACTTGCTGTGGTGACCCTTGTGATTAAGCTGAAAGGAGATTTCTTTATTATTTGTTATATTGTTATACTTTGGCCTGTCTTTTTTTCAACTTTATTGAAATAATTATGTCATAATTTCCAATTACTAAAAAGAAATAGTTTTTTTGGGCTGATAGGAAGGCAACAATAACTCATATAACTATTCATTGCAACCATGTAGAAGAGCATCTCTGAACCCACAACATGCCCACTCTTCAAGTAGATGGTATATAGTAACAGAAGGCCACTCTTTTCAAAACTAAGGCTACAGTTGAAACAGGCTCACCAAAATATGGCCAATAGAAGATTGGGAAAACATGGCTTGATCTGATGAGTCTTGATTTCTGTTGCTATATTTGGATGGTAAGGTCAGAATTTGGTGTAAAGAATATGAAAGCCTTGTCAGGGGCTGAGTCTGTGACCCAGCGTTTTGAGGTTATTTTGTATTGTTGATTTTCTTATAGTAAGTTTGTGATATAAATTAAGTTATTGTGTTATTATTTAGTTAGCGTTTAGTTGAGTTTTATTCTAGTTTTTGGTCCGTCCATGTACCTGTTTATGTGTCTTTCTTGTCTTCTGTTTAAGTCGCTGTTGTCCTCTGTTTTACTTTTAGTTATGCCTGTGCTTTCATCTCCTTCATGTCTGTGTTCCTCATCCTATTGTCAAGCTTTTGTTGCCATGTCTACGTCTCTCCATGTTTCCTGGTTTATTTTGAAGAGTCTGGTGTTTCCATGTTCAGTGTTTTTAGTTTTACTTTTCCCTGTGGCATCAGGTTTAATTGTGTCAGCTGTGTCTTCCCAGGTGTTTCTACTTTCCTCATTACCCTGCTGTGTATTGAAGTCCTCCATCTTCCTCTGTTAAGTGTTGGGTCGTCTGTTTGTCTTTATGTCAAGTCATGTTATGTCACAGATTTTCTGCTTCCTACTGTTCATGTTCATGCTCACGCATACTAATGCTCACGCATACTAATACTCATTCAGTTTCTCCTGTTACCATTCAGTAATTTCACTGAAAGTGACACTAAAGAGTCTTAACCTGAATAAAATACATAGTCTTCATGCATTCAGCATTTGTCACAGGCTGATATAAAGGTAAGAATTACAATCCTGGTTTTTTGGTGGGCAGTGATGTCCAGTCACTCTGTAATGTGGGAGAACAGCAGGCTTCAGTAACTCTTTAATCAATACATAAGCTTAAGTACACTAAGCTTTGCGCTGTTTGCATCAGATTCTCCGAGTGTCGCTCTGTGACTGTCTCAGCAACAGCGTGATATGTAGTCAGTGTCACCAGCAGCCCTCGATGGAAGAGCTGATCCAGAAGCGATGACTGCAAGGGTCTAGCTATGTCTGCCACATGAGCAATCATCGCCTGCCATATTGCTTTCTGCTGCAGCAGTGCCCCGCCCACTGGAGAATCAAGCGTGATGTACCCAAGAAGACTTGGAACAAGCAAATTGAAAGCTATCTTAAACAAAGACATCTAACCCTCGAGCAAGCAAAGGTCAAAGCCAGAGATCAGAAGACCTGGAAGAACATCGTTGACCAAGATGGAAACCCTACGGCATCCACAGCAACGTATTGGCTTCATGGACAACCTTCCCTGCTGACCACCAGCTAGAGACAAAAGAAAAAGAGGACACTTAGTTTGACTCTGTGTCCATAAAATATTCTGTTTTATGTTAACCTTAAGACAGGAAGCCACATGTAGCCTCCAGGTGACAAATTCTAAATGAATTATTTTGTAACTGAACTCAAAATCTAAATCCCTAAATGGTCACAATATGAACAAAAATCTTTGCACTCATTTTGTGCTAAGTTTTCTCATTCTTGCTTCTGTTTTAAAGCAGCAACACTGATATCTAGGAACATCGTTGCATAAAAATCTTGGAGAAACAAATTTGTATTTTGCTTTTAAAAGCAAAATGGAAGTTTTGTAACTTTCTGATGAAATATTATTGGATTTGTAGTAGTAGCTATGTGTTTGTGTAGTACCAACAATCTTCTTCCTTAATGATTGAAGCATTAGAGAAATTAAAGCATGAAGATCAAAGTGTAAGACTAAAATAGCCAAATGATTTATTGGGCATTTATGGATTATTTCACAGTTGCACTTTTGCGTATTCCCTTTTTTTTTGTCATTGTTTTCATAGTTAGTCACAGTTTTTCCAGTTTAGGTTTTAGTTTAGTTCCACTTTTTTGCCTCGTTTTTCTGTTTTTGCATCAGCCATAATATGGGCTCGCTTTTTGTTTAATGTCAGTTTGCCATTCTGGCCGTGACAGGCATGGATCCATCCTGCCTTAGGCTGGTGCTAGTGGTGTAATGATACAGGAGATATTTTCTTGGTATACTTTGAAACCCTTAGTGTCAGCTGAGCATGTTTAAATGACACAGCCTACTTTAGTATTGTTGCTGGTTATCTCCATCCCTTTATGACAGCAGTGTACCCATCTTCTACTAGCCATTTCCAGCTATCAGATCATGGGTGCCAAATCATCTCAAACAGATTTCTTGAACATGACACTGAGTTCACTGAAGTCAAATAGCCTCCACACTCACCAAATTACAATCAAACAGGACAGCTGAAGTGAAACAGGATTTTCCCATCATGGACATGCAGCTGACAAACATGCAGCATCTGTATGACGCTGTCAATGTGTGGAAATCTCTAGGGAATGTTTCAAGCTCATTGTTGAATCGATGCTATGAAGAATTAAAGAAGTGCTGAATGTAAAAGAGGGTCCAACCTGGTCCTAGCTACGTTTCCCTAATAACGTGTGTTGTTTCCAAAGTACTCTTTGCTCAAGCAGCAATCCCTGATAACAACTTTACCTTCTTGAAATTATGTAATCTTTTGATTAATCCCAACAATGCGTTTCCACTTTTTGCATGGATGGCTTTGTAATATGCAATTATACAAAACCATTCACAGAGCCATATTCTTTTGATGTAATATGCTGAGGTCTGTGTTGCACTTTCTTTAACTTGAAAATCATTCGACAGCATGTGGTTTAGCTTGAAGACATGGATTTATTTATATTCTGTTTCTGAATCTGACAAGTGCTATTGATTTAAAGAAGACTGAAAACTGATGAGCATCAAATGAAACAAGAACTGCTATGATCATACAGATTAGAGGCAGCCTCCATCACTTGTTGCCCTTGCTAATTCATCGCATTAACCTCACTCAACATCATGTAATGATGCAGTCCGCAGAGGAAATGTCCATTTAATTGTTTTTCTTCAGGCTGCTACAAAGTGAGATAAAAAACCAATAGCAGCAAAGTGTTTAGGCAAAATCAACTAGAACTAACTATCAATAAATGAAATAGCATTCTACAGATTTTACTCGTCATTTACTGAATTAAATTTACTGCATTTCACTTTAAACCTAAAAGTGACATGTTTTTATGTTAAGCTCATCCTCCATGTCTGCAGAATTTCAGCAGATTTGACTTGGTGTATTTTGTGTAATAAAGACAAAATAGTGAAAACATGAATATTCAGATCCTCTAGACACTGTAAAATACAAATTTATCTTAATATTTAGATATTTAGTGTGCAGAAATGTAAGACTGCAATTGCTTTTAAAAGCAAAGTAATGCTAATTTGGGGGAAACAGTGGAGAGAAGGTAAAAATTAGGGCAATATATGTCAACATATGTGGATGTAAGTGAACAGAGAAGCAATACTTGGAAATAAAAAAGAAGCAGTGTAGTAAACTAAAATTTACACATGATCTCAAATAGTTTCCGTACCTGGTTGGTTATTGTCTGGGAAACTGGTTGAGTTTTGCTAAGCAAATCACCACATTCTGATCAGTGTTGGTCAAGTTACTTGAAAACAGTAATCAGTAATTAATTACTTTTTGGGGGAAGTAATCAGTAATCCTGTTACTTTACTGATTACTTATTTTCAAAAGTAATTAATTACTTAGTTACTTAGTTACTTTTTAAAAACACGATTTACAACCTGAGTAGGTGATAAAGCGATAGATCTTTCAGCCCAATTCTACTTTTCTGCATAATCCATCATACAAAATGTAATCAAATGGAAAAGTCTCTCTTTAAAACTTGTTTTATTAGTTTTAATCTTTTAACTTTATGCATCAAGCAAAAATTTAATTATATGCAACATTCTCTGACTGGAAGAAATTTGTTTAATATGTAAATCTATTTTCTGCCCAATCCAGCACATAAAATAAAATATTTTTTTTGTTTACACTCACTCTTTCAAATAGATGCAAGTAAAACACAGCAGAAAATAAATAAAGTCAAAGACTCAGCGGTCCTGTTGCTCTATTTTCACCTGTAAAGCAGGACTGCGGTAGGTGGAGGTTTACCCTGGTGCAGGTGTGCCGCGGTCAGTTGAAGAATCCGCGAGTTTCTCTGTGAGTTTCCCATTACGTCGTAGCGCACTCGGTGCTTGCTTGGAAGTTTAGGGGGTTTTTCGCTGTAAAAAGAAGTTTTCTTCCCACGCACGATGGACGCTAATGTTTTTGTCACTTTTTATGGAATCAAACTCAAAGTAAGGTCAGTACTTCCACGCTTTAAACGCTGCACGCTTATACTCTCTCCCACAATCGATATGTGATCCATTGTTGATCTGCGCACAGCTGTTGTCACTAACGGCGCACTCGCTTACGTCACTGTCTTGAGACATTCTCGCAAAAAATCACGGTTTTAGTAACGCAGTAACGCAGAGTCCCTAAGGGAAAGTAACGGTAATCTAATTACCGTTTTTGCAATAGTAATCCCTTACTTTACTCGTTACAAGTAACGCGTTACTGCCCATCTCTGATTCTGATACCAAACATTTTGAGATAATCTCAGAGGCACATCATTGAGATGTCTAAGAAAAGTCACAGTTTAAATCTGTTCTTTTCTCTCTGAACCAACTTCAGTCTCTGGAACAAGCTGTTAAATTGCTAGATGTGATCCTTTGTTCATTTCTATAATATCCAACTATTGTTAGCAATTGGGCTCTTATTTAGCCTGCTGCCTTCATATAATCGTCTCTTATACTTCTTTGGTTGAATGGAAGCGGCAATGTTCCCTGATTGTGGCAGGTTAGCTTTGTCAGAAGCTTAAGTGTCTCTGCTTCACCCTGGTTGTTCAAAAATGGCTAAATAACTGTTGGGTCAGTCACTCCTAAACAGATCCCTGTTTCCATCACTGTATTACAGTACTCCAGCTTCAACACTGTGGGTTGAGAATGAGTTGGAGCAGCTATTAGTCTGTGATACTAAGCTAGTAACATTCCCTTACCCCATGTGTAATTGTACAGCAGAATAATCTCTAAAACACTGTTATCGACAAGCGATCTTTGCTCTCTACAGCCAGCTGTGTGCAAAAATCAATAACAATCACATCCTATGCACTGATTTTCTCTGGATCTCTGCGACATGGTTGGGCAGCATCCAGTCACAGTCAGTCGGGTTTTCTATAGCAGGTCATCTGTGAGAAAATTTAACTTATGGCAGCTCTCCAGACTCTCCTCTCTGCACTGTCATTCATGCTGAGGAGTGTCACACTGACACATCATTTTTGGAAAATTGACAGTCCTGACAGATGTTGACAATAGAATTCATCTTTGAAACTCATGAATGAAACTAGCTTCTGGAAATGAAGCTTGTATATGTTAGAGAGAGAACAAATATTGCTTTCTGTATCTCATTAGATTATTGTCTCCTTTGGGATAATTTATGTTGGATAAATCAGGGAAACATTGTCATAAAAGATAACACGCATACTAATACTCATTCAGTTTCTCCTGTTACCATTCAGTAATTTCACTGAAAGTGACACTAAAGAGTCTTAACCTGAATAAAATACATAGTCTTCATGCATTCAGCATTTGTCACAGGCTGATATAAAGGTAAGAATTACAATCCTGGTTTTTTGGTGGGCAGTGATGTCCAGTCACTCTGTAATGTGGGAGAACAGCAGGCTTCAGTAACTCTTTAATCAATACATAAGCTTAAGTACACTAAGCTTTGCGCTGTTTGCATCAGATTCTCCGAGTGTCGCTCTGTGACTGTCTCAGCAACAGCGTGATATGTAGTCAGTGTCACCAGCAGCCCTCGATGGAAGAGCTGATCCAGAAGCGATGACTGCAAGGGTCTAGCTATGTCTGCCACATGAGCAATCATCGCCTGCCATATTGCTTTCTGCTGCAGCAGTGCCCCGCCCACTGGAGAATCAAGCGTGATGTACCCAAGAAGACTTGGAACAAGCAAATTGAAAGCTATCTTAAACAAAGACATCTAACCCTCGAGCAAGCAAAGGTCAAAGCCAGAGATCAGAAGACCTGGAAGAACATCGTTGACCAAGATGGAAACCCTACGGCATCCACAGCAACGTATTGGCTTCATGGACAACCTTCCCTGCTGACCACCAGCTAGAGACAAAAGAAAAAGAGGACACTTAGTTTGACTCTGTGTCCATAAAATATTCTGTTTTATGTTAACCTTAAGACAGGAAGCCACATGTAGCCTCCAGGTGACAAATTCTAAATGAATTATTTTGTAACTGAACTCAAAATCTAAATCCCTAAATGGTCACAATATGAACAAAAATCTTTGCACTCATTTTGTGCTAAGTTTTCTCATTCTTGCTTCTGTTTTAAAGCAGCAACACTGATATCTAGGAACATCGTTGCATAAAAATCTTGGAGAAACAAATTTGTATTTTGCTTTTAAAAGCAAAATGGAAGTTTTGTAACTTTCTGATGAAATATTATTGGATTTGTAGTAGTAGCTATGTGTTTGTGTAGTACCAACAATCTTCTTCCTTAATGATTGAAGCATTAGAGAAATTAAAGCATGAAGATCAAAGCGTAAGACTAAAATAGCCAAATGATTTATTGGGCATTTATGTGAAAAGTTGAAATGACACTACAGCTTTTGCTACTGTTTTTAATATCATTGCTCTCTGGATGAGGTGAATGCAGGTACATATCGACCTGTTAAATCCAGTATGATTCCCATGAAAGAGTATTTAAAAGGTTGAGATGGGCATTGTTAAGCTTGTTTGTTTTTTTTCTTGCTCAGTTTCTTTCAAACAAACTCAAGGATATCACAGTCTAATGGAAGTGAACCAAAGCCTCTCTCTGTCCCTGATGAGATGCTTGTTGTTGGTGTGACTAACATCCGTGGTGGCAAACGCTCCTCCTGTCTTGTGATTTGTCCAGTTCAAGGAGCCTGGAGAGGTGTGACAGGCTTGCTTTGCTCATAACCTATCGGCTGAATAATTACCACTAACATGCTTCTCCACAGGGCTTTGCTGCTATAAACGGCCCCTCTGTCTCACACTAATGGAAAATTATGGCTGCAGTGGTGTCGCAGCAGCAGACTTGGGTCACAGGGGACCAACGTGGACATATTCGGGTCAGTTACGGTCTGAAGAAGAAAAGTGAGGCCCTCAAGAAAAGAACCACGAGAATAAACAAAGTGAGATTTCTCCACTTGTTCTTGCAATATCCTGTTTATCAGGATTGTCCTGTTTACACTTAAGATTTTTTTTAAAGTCAATGCAAGAAGATGCAGCCTTCCATTACCACCGTACACATTCGCTAATAGGCCAGTTGCTGAACTCTCCTGCTGCTAATGTGAGACATAATAACACACTAAAAACTCCAATAACGAATAAATTGCCACACTGATGCTCACTAAAGTTGAATTATGTGTGTTTCAGTTTCCACACCAAAAAAAAGCAGCGTTGCAAAAGAAATATGCAGACAGCATTAATATGACTAATAACAGGCTCAGACACATACCTGGGGGAATATTCTAATGATTTGTACATAAAAGTCCACAGTAATTTGTTAAAAAAAAAATAAAAGGACTGGTGGGTTTTTTGCAATGCTTCACCCTAAGGGTAATGTATAGGGCTAAGCTGCCTTTGTAGCATCATACTCTGTTGATGACTCATTGTTAAATTTGTGTGTAATACAAGGAAGAGAGAGCTAATTTGAATTTTTACTTTTATTGCTTAAGCTTCATGTACCATTTAGACTACAACACCACAGCCAAATTATTAAGCTATGGACTGTTATAATGCACAGTTTGTCTCGTGCTTTGCTTAGGGCGTGCTGCATGGGAAGCACATTGCTGTTTTTTGTTTCAGGAGCCAAGGTCACACCTTTTTCAAGTGGATTTTCCAGCCAAGCACAGGACAGTCATATTTGCAGGTGGAATTTTCCTCACTCACAGGAGGTTCATTGCACTTCAGATTGGGGCTTGCTGTGAAGCAGTATTAGCTCTCCTACCAGCTATGCCACCAACATTCTGATAACCTCCAAGTTCCCCATCTAGATGGTGAATGTAGCAATGGCTTTGGAGTCTCTAAAAAAAACCTGACAGAGTAATGTTAAAAAAAGAAAGAAAAAAGAGACTTGTGAGATATGACAAAAAGATATGGTTGAAAGTGTAGTGTTTCCAGTTTAAATGAAGATGGTCAAGTGATGGCATGGATACAATGTGTTGTTTCAGCAACACTTACATGTCATTTCAAATGGTAGTTGATTTTTTTTGGTCTGTTTTTGGTATTCTTAGGCCTATAGATATGTTTTGCATGTGCAGTTGGGCTGAGTCCTGTTTAGTCAACGATACAGAATTGTTGTTCTGCACAATCTCATCAACATGCATACAAAGTGTTTGCAGCACCAAGAGGACCTGAGAGGAAATGTTTATGAGTAACCATCTGCACGAAGCAAGTAAATCTTGGGTCCACACAAATGAAGTAAATTTTTAACACTGCTTCAATGTATAATGCTTTCATGCAATCACAACCATTTAGTATTTAGTAGATTAAGGAGGAGTTATGTACTTTGTTTGCACTGATTATTCCCCTTGTGGCTGTAAGCACCTAGTACCTAGTACATAATAGTAGTTACAGCATCACTCTGGCCAGCCGGGGTTTTTCTGTGTGGGGTTTGTATGTTCTCTCTGTCCCTGCCTGGGTTCTCTTTCCGGCTTTTAAGGCTTCCCCTTATTTGCCAGGAGCATGACGAGTTGCAGCCCTGCATTCAGCTGTTGGCTGATCCCAGTCAGTTTGGTGCTGATGCTGTTAATCCAGCCAGCTACTTTCCCAAAAGTTCAAGATTTACCAGTTGATATACTTGGGAGCAGAAAATCAAGCCTTGTGACAGTTTGATGTTTACACCAAATCAGCTGTTACTCCAAATGTGTACAGATTTTAATCTATTCACTTATTTGCCTACCATAGTGACCAGGAGTAACAGGGAATAAGGGTTAGACATCAAATTCAATTAAATTTATTCAGCGCTAAATCACAATGACAGTTGCCTCAAGGTACTTTATATTCCTTTATATATTAAAGACCCTATAATAATACAGGCATCCTACATCCAAGGAAAGTATCACATGCACACATTCCCCAACCCCGACTTCTTGGAGGTAGTGAAAAAAATAACAATGCAGGATTCTTTCAAGGTTCTGTAACTGGAAGGAGTACGCTTTAAATACTTTAACAAGGATCCATTGGAGGATAAGTCTGATACCAGCTGCTGCGCTAATTCCTGGTGCAATAGCACATCTTACGAGGTGGCTGTGGCTCAGGAAGCACAGTAATGCATCTGTAATTGGGAGGTTGTTGGTTTGATCCTCGGCTACTCCAGTCTACATGCCAAAGTTTCCTTGGATTGCATAGTTGGTCTCTCATGTGTTCAGTGTGAATGTTTGATAGAAAGCAATTATGAACAGAAAAAAGCACTTTGAGTGCTTGAGTAGAAAAGTGCTTTTTAAGAACCAATCTGTGGCTATTGATTGATACCAAATCACAATCACTGATTCTTTACTTACTGTCTGTTCCTCTCGTGCTTTCTTTGTTCATTACAAAATGCCTTTCACCCTCCCATGTTAACTCATTCACTGCCAGCCATTTTCAAATCAGGTAACTCCCCACTGCCAGGGTTTTTGAGCATTTTTACTCATTTTTGAAGAGCCACAGAAAACTGTGTGTTATGATCATATAAACGCTGAACCTACCAAAATGAAGAACAGACTCTCTTCTTTCATCCAAAAAAAAAGCTTGTTTCTACCATTTTCCATTCTTTAGTAATCAGCTGTAGAAGAGAGGTGGGTTCCACCAAAAATGCCTGTTTTGGCCAAAAAAAGGGAGAAAACGAGCTTTTTGTGAAAAATACATTTCAAGCAGAAAAGTGCCTTTGACACTAATATTTCTTGCTTTGTGACACCTCTAACATATAAAATAGTTTTTCACTTCTATAAAACAGAAATAACACTGAGAAAGGTTATGTTTTATCAAAACAATTTATTTACAAATATATGAAAAAATAAAATGTACATAGTGAAACATTTATTCACAATGAATAATTCACTTTTGTGTGGTAATCATTATAACACTTTCCGGGATGCAAGGGCACACAACAAGACTTGCACCACATTTTTGTCTCACTGCGCAATCCCTTACGTGAGCAAACCCTGCACCTCCTTGCAGGTCTACTTTTACTGCTGGTGGGCTTCAGTTTTTCAAGTTGGTGCCTGCCTAGGTCACCGTCTAGCCTGCTATCAGGGTCGGTGTTGTAAGGTGCCCTTGGGGTTTTTCTGCCTTTCCAGTCACCTTCCCCTTCAAATCCCACACCTGCCCCCTCCCCTAGAAGGTTGTATTCTAGCCCCTCCCATTGAAAAACGTAATTGACATCTATAGACGTCAATGGCAGTCAACGTAAGTTTTTCAATTGGCAATGAATGAGTTAAGAAAACCTCATGTTGTTACTTTTTTATGTTATTTGCAATTTATTTTTAATTTATAAAAGCTTTTTTCCATCTTTCACTTTTCCTCTCATTACATCTGGGCTTTAAAAACTGAGTTTGATGTACTTTTGTATGGAAGTTCTTTTGGTTATATTTCAGATAATACTCACTATATTTCTGAGAAAGTTGGAGCCCTCACAGTTCTTTAACTGTGTAAAATCCATCAAAGCATAATTTACAAAGTTAATGTGCTGATATGCTGTGGCTGTTATCTGTTGTATCCAGTATCTTCTGATGTTCTCACAGACAAATTTCACACTACAGCAGATAATCTAACAAGATTTTGCCTTTGTGTTTGTTTCGCTTGTGGCCACAGCTCTCTAATCCTTACTCAGGGAGAAAGTGAGCTGGCAGTGTTGCTCTCATTTCTGCTTTATCTGTAAGGTGTGACACAGTTTTGTACTTCTTTTTCATATAAATAAGTATTCCTCCAAGGCTTGAAAAGTAGCTATGGAGTTTTTGGATTTTTATTTTTAATTGAAAATGGAGGTTGTGTTAAACTTAAATGTATATCTTTGCAGTAGAAACTTCCCTAATGTTCTTTCACTGTGGTCCATATGTCTCACCAACGTTTGTTACATCAAATCCGACCAAGAACATCTTTCCACTGCTGCTATATTTGGATGTTACGCAAGTCCAGTTTTCTCCAAGCTCATAATCTTACAGGAAAACTGTGGGTGTGCACAATTACGGCATAAGCAACAGGTCAAAGCTATGATGTGCCTAATGAACAATTAAACCGTAATTATATTAGTTTCTCACTGAGGAAACGTTTGGTTGCTTGTGCTGCTAATCCTCACCTGAGACACAGACCCTCAGAGATTGCCTTAATCTAAACAACCAGATTAAGAGGCTCTAAAGGCCAAAGACACAATAAGTCTATGGTCACTACAGCTGTCTAAGGCCACCATAAATCAAGTCTGTAAGAGTGCACTTGATTAATGGTTTTAGTTAAATGTGTATTCATTAGAGTACCCTTGTATAATAGACTTAATAAATTAGATTTGTAGACTGTCATATACACTCAGGCAAATAAATGGTTTTCATCCAAGTAAGAAGAGATGTAACTTTGTAGAAATTATACAATCCTCAGCTGAGGGTTTAATGTGAACAATGTGTCCCATCTCTCACTGTATTTTCCACTGGAGCCCAATTTAAATAAAGAAAGCATCTGATGGTGTGAAATGTTTTCTTGCTATTAAAAAATAAATAGCAAGTTAGTTTCATATTTTTCAAACGGTATGTCTTAATTCGTATAATGGATTTTGAATATTATTTCCAGCTTATATGAACAAAAATTTCATTATGTTACGTAAATATTAACATTGAATTTAACATCTAAAATCTAAATTTCTGTGTTTAAGTGCATGTTAGAGCAGTGAAGTCAATTTTCTGTGTTTAAATGTCATAGTTTAAATAAATGTAGATGTCTGGTGCTGGGAGAATGCCTTATTCTCTGGGTGACATCTCTGAAGCCACATAACGGTAATGCTTGTTGTATAAGAATGTGTCATCGGTTGGAAAATAGCTATCCTGAATTGCAGAAATGTGATTTTATTTTTCTTTATTATGTTGTAAGTTGTTTGACACTCAAAAATATGCTTTTAAAACCAATGCACAAATAAAAGTTTACATGATATTGCTTTTACCTTCTCATTTGGCCAAGTTCAGTTAGTCTTGTGTTTAGTGTTTCCAGCCCAAATGTTAGCACATGCAGCACACAGTCCTTCAGCTGCACATAACCCAACCTTCACAACCTTGGCTAGTTGCCCAGCTCACTGGCCACTTTGTATAAAGTGCTGGGTTATAAAGTTGTTGGCACTGCTTGGACAGCTCTATCTTCCATAAGTTCTCCAACAGTCACAAATTGACTCAGTTTTCCTATTTGTTTAAATAAAATAATAGTGAGCAATCAGTTCACACTACAGGTCAGTGTTTTATACCCTTGTGTGCCTTGGCACAGCTCGGTGTTACCGTGCACACTAAGGATAGGCCTGCTGAATCGTCGTAGCCTCTAGTTACACAAGCAGCTGTCTGTACAAAACTTAGCTTCTTCTTGACACCAAACCCTTAACTTCCAACTCTTCCCATCCACCGCCAGCTGAGCTAAACCACACTCTGCTGCCACGTCATCATATAAGAGTGTTTATTAAAAATTGTTTAGTCCATTAAAATCTTAATTTTGTTTTTTAACATGGGGATGTGGGCTGCAAAACTAAAATATTTTGGCAGCATACATGTTTATTTTACTCTGAACAATGAAACTTGGCTGCTGTAGCAGTAATGAAGCACGTGCCAAAGCAGCGGCATTGCTTTAAGTACAAATGATTACCACTACAAACACTTAGGGAATTTTGGAGACTTATTTTTAAGAAATTCAGCCATCTACAAAACAAAGTTCTCACAACTGCATTTGACATCAAGGCATTTTTTAGGTTTTATCTCTGGCACAATCTTTTAAACATAGCAAATCCTTTCCAGTTCACATTTCTTCTTCATTGGTAGAAAAGGCCTTTGTTGAGGCTGGAGGTAATGTCTCCATCAGATAATTTGCATTCTAGACTTGGCTCTCCTTTCACAGAGAGTTCTGGGCTAAATTATAACAACAGAGGCAGGTGAGGGAGGAAAAAAATCACCCTGAGAAGTTCAAACGGATTCTGGGAAGGACACAGCAATCACTGCATCTGTCACAACTGCTTTGTTTAATCAATATGTTTGTCAGTTGAAGACAAACACTCATCAGGTCTAAAACTCATTCCGGTTATACAAGGAAGTGTCATACAATGGATTAAATGACTTCCATTTACTGCTTCTCTGTATGCAAAAACCATTTCTTTAATATCTGACTTCTTTCAAACATAAACGACTTTGTTGTCTTCCCCAGAATCGCCATCACTTTGCTTTCTGTACCTAGCTTTTACCCATACATGAATGTTTAAGCCACAGGAAGCTGGGAGAGAGAGATGCTGTATTTTGTTGCAGCTACCAACTTGTGTTTCACTCGGTTTTATAAAGTATAATTATCTCTCGTTTCCAGTTTGTTCATATTTAAGGTGCTCTGCTAACATGAGGAACAGGTATCTGCATTCAAAGCTGCAGTACTGCTGAGAACATTTCCCATCTGTTGCCTTTCATTTATCTAATCCAAGGTCGCAGGGCTCTAGGACAATGTACCTGCTGTCGAGAGGCAGGAGAACCCCCGGATGGGGACCACTTTATTCTGTTTTTCTCAGTGAGTGGTGCAGGATTTAAACATTAACAGTCAATTAGCTTCAGTAAAGAAGGCAGCGCCAGTTCTGGTTGATTCATATTTTTGCTGCTATAAATGACCACTCTAGGATTTGAGTTTCATTATATGTATTATATGTTACTGAGATGGCAGTTCAAATAAACAAGGTTGTCATCATATTTCTTTATAAGACTTTTAAACCCACTCACACAAATGCCCACAAGGATTTATTCAAACTTCATGTTTGCAGTTTACATGATCATCTTGAAACTAAAACTGAAATATAATGTAAAGTTAAAATATATATTTCTATAATGGCAGAAAAAAAACCCAAGTTAGTTGGTCCATTAGTTAATAAGCTGCTTTCTGATTCCTTTAAAAGAAAAAAAAATGGGTTGAATTAATACAGATCTAATGCTGTGAGCCCAAAAAATGAGCAGGATGGGAATGTCACCCTGGGAATACAGGCACGACTGTGCTGCACTCTGGCTCCGCACAGCTGCTGGAGCTGATCGCATCTATTGAAGATGAAGCTTCCACCAGACATGCCGCAGCACGCTTTAGAAGTACCCCACCACTGAGGATGAGGAGGGTAGGAAATCAGAACGCTAAAATAAAATAAAAACACTATGCAGACTAAATGCTCCGGGGTGATTTGAAAACAAAGATGAAATGAATTAACAAAAATGATGCCCAAGACACACACACACACACACACACACACACACACACACGTGCTTAACATAGTTATTAAATCATCAGCCAATACTCGGTGTAGGCCATAGCTGTATAATCTGTATAAGCTCTATAATCTAAATATTTTTATTGCTATAGTACAATTAATGTTGTTATGCATTTAATTTTCAATATATTATCTTACAGAACTAGAACTAGAAATAAATGGTAAAGCAAATTATTATTAAGATGCCAAGTAACAATTATTTATTTTAATTTCTGAAGAGAATGTTATGCTTTATTAATTTTACTCCTGAGAGAATTCCAGTTTAAATTTGATTATAAAAATGTGAATAATTCATTTTGAAATTCTTCATCCCTGTTCAACATGGTAAAATGTTGAACTCACTGAAAAGGAAAGAGTCCCAATTACAGGAATTAACTCATTTTTATGACAGGCAGTCTAATAAATCTAAAATGTATTGACAATTAATGTGGCATTATTTTATTTATATCAGTTTTAATGGACATAGCCTGCCACACCTTTATCGAATTGCTTTGTTGAAATCAGATTTACCCTTGTTGAAACGGTTAACGTTGTCTTAATTTCCTCTTTTAGGCTGTTGTGAAATGGCTGCAATGGTGAAACTCAGAATCATTTTCTCCGAAAATGATTCCCGGAGATTGATCCTTCCAAATGGGATGCCAGAGTCTGTCAGTGAGCTAGTTCAGCAGATAAAGGGACAGTGTGGAGTTAATGGGGACTTCAGACTTCAGTTCATGGATGCAGAATTTGGGAATGAATTCACCAACTTGGAGTCAATGTCGGACATCCAGGACAAAAGTACCATCAAGATCATCTTTAGCTCAGTTGCACCTGTCGAGCCTGGTGAGCCACTGATCCCTCTTTACTCACCTGCTGCCACTTCCCGCACTCTAGATGACTCCTCATCCATTTCATCTCCTGGGAACTCATTTGATACAGATATATTGTCTTCTCCTGAATCTACTTCCTCAAGAGCCACTGCATGGCCCGATGTCTTCCCCATTCCCCGGTTCTCTTATGATACTCAACTACAGCTGGACAGGGCCAATGCTACTTTCAAAGAAACTGGAGCTTTGTTGAATCCTGATCATAAAATTAAGTCTGCCATTCTTGATGGTTTAGCTGAAACAATTGTTCAGTACAAGGTCTACCTCTCTGACAGGGAGTTTGATGAGGTCGCAGAAGCTCTTGTAACAACCCATCCATGTTTGAAAGAGCCTGGTTCAGTCACTGGATATGGCGGATGGAAAACAAGCTTGAAGTATAAACTTGCTAACTACCGAACTAAGCTTAGACGGCTTGGTTGCCCTGAAGTTACTGTGAATTCCTTAAAACATAAACCTGATGGCAAATGTACTCCTGCGTATGGCGTGAAGAAGCCAAAAAAAGCTGAAGTGAATTACTGCCCCACTTATCCAGCTGGTGAAACTGCAGAGACACTGGAAGAAATCAGAGTGGACCTCCTGTCAGAAGTTAAGAAAAAAAACAATGACCACAGGGTGGCTGCAATGATGGAGAAGACCTTTGCTCTCAGAAGGCAAGAGGTAGTACGTGAAGCACCGATGATTGCTGATTTCAAAATGAGGTGGCCAGCTCTCTTCCATGTGTATGAGGTAATTGAATGGGTTTAAAACAACAGCAATATTTTGCTTCCATTGGATTATTATATAAAAGTAACTTGTGACCACATGGGATTTACTGAAGATCAGCTAAAGCAGCCTGTGTTAGCTCAGCTACAAATATGAATGCAGGAACCTAATATACAAGAAATTAATGGATTATGCATTCACATGTATTGAACAGACTTGACTCACTTTTAAGTGGACTGAATAATGACAACACAATCCTCTGTTAATTATTTGTGGTTGTATTTGCCTTTGTTAAGTATCCTGGGGTTTTTTTTAAAGGTGCTGTGTAAATCTCAGTTATAAATGTATTCTTATTATTAGTTTTGTCTGTTGGATTATTATTCTGCCTTTTGCAGGTGAGTGCAGAATTCAAGAGGATTACAACAATCCATTTGCAGTCTAAGTTCTTCTCCCAGCTGGATAGTTATTCGGCAAATTTTATGAAGATATATGCCAAGAAGGGTGGAGTGCAAGGGAGAAACATTAAGACCATCATGGCACCTGCAACCCAGGTATGACAAGATATATTTATACAAGCCCAATTGAAGAAAGTTTGGATATTGTGTAAAGTGTAACTAAAACCAAAATGCAGTGATTTGCATTTCAAAACCATCTTTTACTTACAAATAAACATAGAAATTTGGTGAGTTAGAAACATTTGTAAATGTTTTTGTACTTGATTCTAATCTGCTGCTGAGTCATTTTTATTCTCCTTAAACTGCAGCTGAACTAACCAGTTAAATTTGTAATTCACCTTAAATATCTGTTCAGTGACATTGATTTCACTTTGATATGGAGACAAGCTAATGTGATTTCCATGTTTCCTTTATCAGGCTGCGTGATGGTAACCTTTAGTGTTCAAGTGAGCCCAGATTAAATTGTCAGACCCTAATGTTCTGATATCACCTTACAAATAAACAACAGCACTTTAAGCAAATAATTTACTGGAACTACAATGTTTATTTTACTGCTCTGTTTATTAAAACATCAGATTCAACATTTGCTGCACCATTCATCACTAGTCCCTAAACAGCATGGGTGTTTTTTACTGTTATATTTTAGTCTTCTTTATAGATTGTTAATCCCTATCTGATAATGTCCCTAGAGTACACTTGTAGGGATTATTTCATGGAAGAAGAGTCATATGACCCGTGAAACGCTCCTTTAGATTGGTTAGATATTGCTAACACTAGAGCTGGGCGATATGACCCAAAATTCATATCTCGATATTTTTTAGCTGGATGGCGATAAAGGATATATATCTCGATATTTTTTTAAAGCCATAAGTTAAGAACAAAAAGAGAGTTCTTAGTCACACTGTGTCCCAGATGTCACACGGGCACTTTTATTTACATACAGCGTAGATGTACATGAAGAAATTACTCTAAAATAAATTATCAGCATTTATTAAATAATCATGGTCCATAAATAAAAGAAAACAATGTTGTTTTTGTGCATAACAAAAAGCTCACAATTGTGCAGTCAAAATGTAAACTAATAGACGCTGAGCGTAATAACAAAGAGACAGATTTCACAGCTGCACCACGTCTCTGAACAGGTGCCATTTGTGGTCCTTATACACACACAGTACGGTAATATTACGTTGAAGCACAGTACATATCACTCCACGAGGCTCCTCCCCGGTAGCCGTAATCCTCCGACAATCCATCAAGCGGTGCAGCTCCGTAGCTTAGCAAAGTCATATTAAAACATTTTTGACAGATTGCTGAGCGCTGTGTACCACATAAAATCGGTTCGCGGTCAGTAAGCACAACCAGAATTCATACATAAGGCGGCGCACTGTCGATTTTTGAGAAAATGAAAGGATTTTAGGCCATGCATGTCGTTAGCGCGGTTAGCTCGCTAACACGTTGACGCCGTCCAGCCCCACGCACGGGGCAATCCGCGGTAACTCGCTAACGGAGATTTTCCGCTTTCATCTTGTCATTGCCTGCAGGTGAAGCTATGGGGGAGGGGGAGTTGGGTTCAGTGAAGGAGAGGCGAGGCCGAGTAACGTTGCGTAGAGACAAAAGTGGACGAAAGAGAGGCAAACCTGCGGCTCCACAAGTATAATTATAACGTAACATAGACTTTATCGATATAAACGATATTGTCACATCTTATATCTCGTATGAAAATATATCGATATTTTTAAAGAACTCGATATATCGCCCAGCCCTAGCTAACACCACCCTTTTTATGGAAACAAGCCGGGGAAATCCTAGGTTAAGTTAACGAGTTCATAACCAACTTTGTGTGAGTGCATATCCTGATCACCAGTGTTAATCCAGATAAGGGAAAGATACCCTGGGTATGTTGAACTCGCTTCATAGTATAGGCCTCTGTTGCTCGACGTTTGGGAGAAGAATGTAATGTCATTCAAATGTTATGGGGGTGGTCAGAGGTCTGGAGAGCTGGCAGGCCAGTTCATCAAATTCAAGATGAGCTAATATTTTTCTTAAAAATTATCAAATTTTCCCAGATTAAAAATTTAATATGTTTATTTGTAAGTGACATGTAGTTTTGAGACTTTCTTGAATTGGGGATGGTATGGCATGATTAAACTCATAGACAAAGTAATAAATAATATTACAATGACAGATTTGTCTAAAATGCATAAAGACTATTCTATTCCAAAGGGGTAAAGATTGCAGAACAATAGCCTCTAAATTTCTCACAAAATGTTCTTTAACCCCACTGCTAGATATGTGTGTGTTATATATATATTAGGGGTGCAACGATATTCGTATCGATATCGAACCGTTCGATACAGTGCTTTTGGTTCGGTACGCATATGTATCGAACAATACAATTTAAAAAATTTATTTATTTATTTTTTTTTTTTGTTGTCCCGTTTGGATCTATAGCCATCAGAATTGTTGTCTTGAGGCCAAGAAAGATGCCAAGCGGATTTATTTTACCAAGTGGATCATCATATTGGTCCATTTGATTGACCTTTATTATAATTATGAATTTATTTTATTTTCAGTTGCAAACGGGACAGACATGACTGTGGGATAGGACAGGGGGAAAGAATGAAAGAAAGAGGGGAGAGAAAGAAAGAAAACCAAAGGGGAGAAAAAAAAAAGAACAATACAAAATTTGTAATTTTTTTTATCAACTTTCCTTCTGACGATGCTGTCTGTGTTGAGCGCTCAGTGAATCTGCGTTCAACTACTCCGCCTAGGCTGCACTGTCCAGCGCAGATCCACTGAGCGCTCAACACAGACAGCATCATCAGAAGGAAGAGCGCAGGGCAAGCTAGCGAGACAGAAAGTTAAGCTGTGCTAAATAACCAGGGGTGCACATAAGTGGAGCACATTCGCTGTCAAAATAAAAAACACGTACAAGGGTTAGGGTTAAATTTAAAAACTGTACTTTTTTGCCAAATATATATTTATAATTTTAATAAATGACAAATTAAAAAGGCATGAACATTTTTTTTGTATCGAAAAAATATCGAACCGTGACACCAAAGTATCGAACCGAACCGTGAATTTTGTGTATCGTTGCACCCCTAATATATATATATATATATATATATATACACACACACATATATATATATATATATATATATATATATATATATATATATATATATATATATATATATATATATATATATGTGTATATCTATGTGTGGAGAGTGAGATAGAGTATATTTGTGTAATTTATGTATTTTCCCTCTGTGTATTAAGACTGCTGCTGTTGAAGTCAGAAGAGAATGCATCCTCAAAGGTCTTTGCGTGTACCTGAATGAAGATCCAGAGAAGCTGGTGAAGGATTACCTGGTACAGTGGGGCAAAAAAGTATTTAGTCAGCCACCGATTGTGCAAGTTCCCCCACCTAAAATGATGACAGAGGTCAGTAATTTGCACCAGAGGTACACTTCAACTGTGAGAGACAGAATATGAAAAAAAAAAATCCATGAATTCACATGGTAGGATTTGTAAAGAATTTATTCATAAATCAGGGTGGAAAATAAGTATTTGGTCAATAACAAAATTACAACTCAATACTTTGTAACATAACCTTTGTTGGCAATAACAGAGGTCAAACGTTTACTATAGGTCTTTACCAGGTTTGCACACACAGTAGCTGGTATTTTGGCCCATTCCTCCATGCAGATCTTCTCGAGAGCAGTGATGTTTTGGGGCTGTCGCCAAGCAACACGGACTTTCAACTCCCGCCACAGATTTTCTATGGGGTTGAGGTCTGGAGACTGGCTAGGCCACTCCAGGACTTTCAAATGCTTCTTACGGAGCCACTCCTTTGTTGCCCGGGCGGTGTGTTTTGGATCATTGTCATGTTGGAAGACCCAGCCTCGTTTCATCTTCAAAGTTCTCACTGATGGAAGGAGGTTTTGGCTCAAAATCTCACGATACATGGCCCCATTCATTCTGTCCTTAACACGGATCAGTCGTCCTGTCCCCTTGGCAGAAAAACAGCCCCATAGCATGATGTTTCCACCCCCATGCTTCACAGTAGGTATGGTGTTCTTGGGATGCAACTCAGTATTCTTCGTCCTCCAAACACGACGAGTTGAGTTTATACCAAAAAGTTCTACTTTGGTTTCATCTGACCACATGACATTCTCCCAATCCTCTGCTGTATCATCCATGTGCTCTCTGGCAAACTTCAGACGGGCCTGGACATGCACTGGCTTCAGCAGCGGAACACGTCTGGCACTGCGGGATTTGATTCCCTGCCGTTGTAGTGTGTTACTGATGGTGACCTTTGTTACTTTGGTCCCAGCTCTCTGCAGGTCATTCACCAGGTCCCCCCGTGTGGTTCTGGGATCTTTGCTCACCGTTCTCATGATCATTTTGACCCCACGGGATGAGATCTTGCGTGGAGCCCCAGATTGTGGGAGATTATCAGTGGTCTTGTATGTCTTCCATTTTCTGATGATTGCTCCCACAGTTGATTTTTTCACACCAAGCTGCTTGCCTATTGTAGATTCACTCTTCCCAGTCTGGTGCAGGTCTACAATACTTTTCCTGGTGTCCTTCGAAAGTTCTTTGGTCTTGGCCATGGCGGAGTTTGGAGTCTGACTGTTTGAGGCTGTGGGCAGGTGTCTTTTATACAGATGATGAGTTCAAACAGGTGCCATTCATACAAGTAACGAGTGGGGGACAGAAAAGCGTCTTACAGAAGACGTTACAGGTCTGTGAGAGCCAGAGATTTTCCATGTTTGAGGTGACCAAATACTTATTTTCCACCCTAATTTACGAATAAATTCTTTACAAATCCTACCATGTGAATTCATGGATTTTTTTTCACATTCTGTCTCTCACAGTTGAAGTGTACCTCTGGTGCAAATTACTGACCTCTGTCATCATTTTAAGTGGGGGAACTTGCACAATCGGTGGCTGACTAAATACTTTTTTGCCCCACTGTATGTTAATTTGCAGTTATCCTTATCTAAGGAGATGATCAAAGATAGGCTCAAACTACATATAAAAAGCTACATGCAAGAAGTTTGTGGCTTTAAAAATTACCTTTTAAAAATAGGAAAAGTAAGGGCTTTATTTTTCTCACTAGATACTGCACGCACCATTCTTGAGTGTTTTATACTAACCTCATAAAATAATATCATCACAGAACTAATATCATATAATAATTCACCCCTTCACGCACACATTCATACAAGTATTTCTATGTAGCATTCACACTTTGATGAATGTATCAGGAGCAACTTAGGGTTTAGTAACTTAAACTTACCCATGGTTAGTTCTGGTATTCAGACTGGAGAACCCAAGGATTAATCCAGTACACAACTTGCTCTACCTCCTAAGCCACAGCCACCCCTAACTCAATATCTTAAAAGACGGGACTTTGTTGAGGTATTGAATTAGATTGTCTTGAGTCAGAAAAAATATCAGGCAGTCATTTTTGATTATATTTACATTATTATAAAGTTTGAATGAATAAAGCTTTTAGGTATTTTACATTAATTATCTCGCTCTCTCTTTTTTTTTTTAAATTGTCACAGGACGTTGATAAAAGCATCGCCACTGCCATAGCAGAGACAGTCTTTGGAATCTGTGTCATTCGATCAGAGGGTGCGGAGCCTGGCGATGACCCTCAGGATGTTATGATTGTTCTAGAGGGGGTGGAAGTGATGGGTGAGTTGGGCAGTGTAGCTTTTGCAGTGGCAATGTTGCTTGGTCTGGTCTACTCACTAAACCTGAGCTACCCTCCTGAACTCAGGTACACCTTTGAGGTTCTGCAGAAGATTCTTATGGAGTTGGATGCACACAAACTATCCAACAAAGTACAGGTTCTCAAAACTCTTCTTTCTCGTTGAGAAATGTTGCCAATACAACAGCTACACCATGTATCTGGAACATGTACCAGAAAGAACTGCAGACAGATGATACAATGCATTTTCTTATTCATTTTGAGATACACAAAATTGGTGATATTTGTTTTTTTTGAAAGTGCATCTCTTTGACCTTCAAAATCACTTGATTCAGCCGTTCATTGTGGTTAAAAAATGGTTTGAACAGGTTAAGTTTCCACCATCTCCACTACTTTTTTTTCTGTGATATAACTTGCATTCGATGTATTCTTCACATGTTATGTGAAATTTGCTATAAATACAATAAATTGGAGAAAACAAAAAGATGTGTATGACAAATTTTAATTTACCTTTTAGATGTAATAGTGAAATGTATGTTAACCAGACTCTAGACTTTGTTAAATGCTCCAAAAAATTACTCTTTAAATTAACTTAAAATAATCATGGAAAGAATTTCCACGTGATTAAATTGCTTTCTATTAACATTAAAGACTTGTGTTGGAATAACTTAATTTGTATGAGTTGGTTCAACTCAATTAACTTAAGCTGGGACCAAATTTAGTAAATTAGTTGGAGAAAACCTACTGAATTGAGTTTGAACAAAAATCTTTAAGTTGGATCAACACTATTAAAATATATTGGATCAAAATGCAGTAAATACGTTGATTCATCAATCTTTAATTAAGTTGGTCCAACTTGAGTGGATTAAGTTGGAGTAACAGAATTGCATGGTGCTAAAATAAAGCAATTTAATCACGTGGAAATTCTTTCCATGATTTTTTTATGTTCATTTAAAGAGTTATTTTTTTGAGTGTATACTGAAATTTGCCTCAAACACGCACCAGCAGGGTTGCTCCATTTGTTTTTGTGCTTGTATTATCAAGATCTACCTCACTATATAAAACACCTTGAAATAATTAGCTGTTAACCCATTAGGGCTGGGTCATATTATACCGTTCACGGTAATACCGGTATAATGTTGGGCAACGATAGGAAAATGAAATATCGTGATAGAATGAGTAAAACGCGCATGCGCAGTGCCTTTGTTTTCATACGCACATGGCCGATTGTTGAGTGAATCAGATGAACCAGAATTGGTTTGTAAAAATGGTGCAACTTCAGTGATGTGGAACTGGTTTGGTGTTTGTCCGTCAGATACACGACAAAGCACATTTTTTGCAGAACATGCAAGCGGCCGTTGTTATTGTCGTATTTGTCGGACTAAGATGCTCTTAAATCTGGGAGTAATCTGGGTCCTAAACTCTGTATGCTTCAGGTCAAACAACACTGCAGCATCACTGAGAGTTAAAAACTGTCTAAATTCTTTCATCTTTAATAAAACGATCAGCATTGCTGCTTTACCAGGTGTAACTATGAAGTTTAACTTCCAGGCATCCATGAAAACAAAATTTATTACATTTAACGGAGTTGGAAGTTAGCAGGAAGCTAGCGGAAGTTAGCTCGCTAGTTTCGCTAGTTACCTAAGCATGATATAGCATGTTCTGACTGAGAGATTTCTGAAAAAAATCAAACGTACAGCTCTGCTATCACTTCCAACATAAATGAAGACAGAAAACTAAACAGCAGTGACGTTTGTAAGGTTACTGAAGTTGGGCTAGCTGGTATATAATGATGTGCTACGTGATCGCTAGCGACACAGCTACGTTAGCATAACATAAACACAGTGAAGCTGGAGGACGAACACTAACACTTTTCCACTTATAAAAGTTAACGTTCCTGATAGTTAGAGACAAATGCAATCGCATGGCAGGATGCTGTAAACGGACCAAACTTCAGTCAGGAGAACAACTGATATAATCCATCCACAATACGAGGTTAGTCATTAATATACTGCAACAACATGCAGCTGCCAGAGAATTCAACATTAATGAATCAATGGTACAGAAGTGGAGGAAGCAAGAAGAATGAGTTTAATAAAGTTTGATTTATCTGACTGCTTTGTTTCGCTTAATGTGCCTTATAATCCCGTGCACCTTATGGTCCAAAAAATACGTACTGCACACTGCAGTTTAATGTTGCAAAGCACCTCTTTTTAACTTCAGTGGATATTATACATGGTTATGCTCAGGATATGTCAGCCCATTTCTACTGGAAATGCCTTTTGGTTAAACTTTCAGAAAGGAATTTGCATTTGCACTGTTACATTTTTATAAAGCTTTAATGTACATAAAAACCAGCTTCTTGTTTAAGTGAAAATAAATGGAAGGTTGTCTTTTTGCGCTAGTAATGTTGTGGAGTTGTATTTTGTCTCGCATCAATTATATCGTCAGTTATATCGTTATCGCAAATTTTCAAATATATATCGTGATAAATATTTTTGCCCATATCGCCCTGCTCTATAACCCATTCTGTATAAATAAAATAGAAGTGACTCATGAAACTAAGAAAAATTATGTGTCAGGACTGCATTTCTGCATTATTTTTTTTTTGTTTTTTTGTCACAGTGGGAATTCTCTCCATTATCCACAGGACTCACTGTTGTCATTGCCCATACTCTTTGAAAAAGACATGTACTGCATAAAACATGCTCAGCATTTCATTTACAGAACGTAATTGTTCTTCTCACCTGTTAAAAGTGAAACGGCACACAGTGGCAGTCATTTCTAAAGTTGGACTTTAAATCTGAATTTTTCCAGATTAAAATGATTTTACATAATTTTGTCTCACCCTGTTGCATAAAATGCAGAAACAAGCCGAGGTGTGAAAAACGTTTTCCAAGCGTAATTCTTTATTTACTACAGAAAATACTGAGAACTTGCAGCATTAATGTGCTGTGGAAAATGTAAAGGGAAAACATTCTCTCTGGTATATTTATCTCATTCTTGGATGCACACATTAAAAGTAATTGTCAAAAATGTGTCTGCAGAGTTAAGTTCCTTCTCGTGAAAAGAATGACCATGCTTAAAGCGACGTCACTTCTCCAACCTTCCTTTTGTTTTGTTTTTTTGTTTTGTTTTTTTCTTCAAGAGTCAGGCCCAAGAGCCAGCACCAGCAGCTGCCCCTCCCCCAGAGTCGGGGTACCTGGGTGGTAGAGGGAGGCAGAAAGGTGCTCCAGGACCCTTCAGTGCAGAAGGTGCAGTCAAACAAAAAGTCGAGCTACATTTCTTCTGTTAAATATCTTTGTTTGTCCTTTCTTTACTCCATTTATAAGTAAAGTTAAAAATGTAAACTGATGAGGACTGCACTGCAGAGGAAACCATCTCTTCTAATTGTGGAAAGAAATAAGGCAGTCCGATTCGATAACACTTTCTGTGCATTGCTAGAAATGTAAAATGCAGATTATATATTTGTAGACCGACACTATTGCCTTTTTGTTTTTTACATTCATATTAGTGCATGTGGACTGTTAACAGTCTTCATTTGTTTTCATTAGCTCTTCTACAGATTTCAGCTGCATTTCAGCAGGTAAAGCTTGGAGAAAGAAGTGGACGCCGCCGGGATTTTCATGATGCAGGCGTTAACATGAGGCAGGCAATGGAGCATGTGAAGGAATCCAAATGCGGTCAGTAGTTTTAAATCGAAACGATGCCAAATGTAACTTTCTGTAATCTGTGTTGAGGTTTGAAAATTACTACTAAAATTCTGTGTGTGTTCACTTCCTCAGGAGTAACTGGTAATCCCATTCAGCTGACCGCAAACTTCTTTCGCATCCTGTCCCGCCCTCAGTGGGTTCTGTATCAGTACCATGTGGACTTCAAACCACAAATGGAGTCGCGACGCCTGAGATCTGCGCTCCTCTTCCAGCACGAGGAAACACTTGGCTCAGCATGGAGCTTCAATGGAGCTCTGCTTTTTCTGCCAAACAGATTGCACAGCAAGGTACTGTGATGCTCCAAACATCGCGCGTTATGAAGAAAGTGTTTGTGCACGCAGATGGAATTGCCTGTTCGTTATCATTGTAAAAAAAGTTGGTTTCCATAAATCAGTCAGCCTGAATGATCAGGTTAGTGTTAATCTCTTGAGAGATTGGAGTTATTGATTGCAAAACACTGAATTCCTGTAATTCTTTCAAAGTAGTAGTTGTTATATTATAAATGGCACAGGAGTTGACAAAGGCGTTGCTTGGTGGCTTGGAAAGTTGTGGTCTTTTGACAAGCCTGGATTTTCCTCTTATCCAGTGTCTAACCCTCGTGTTTAGGAGACTGTGGTCTGTAGCGAGACCAGAAATGGAGAGAAGGTTCAGATAACAATCACCCTGACGAATGAACTGCCACCCTCTTCACCAGTGTGCATTCAGTTTTACAATATCATATTCCAAAGGTAAGCTTTCCACCTTTCAGAGCTTCTTTTTAAAAAGTGATGTGCAGCAATATTTTGTGCAGGACCACCACCTGTCTTTTTTTGCTCTGCCCTTTTCTTGGTTGCTGTTATAAACAAACAAACAGATTATTTCAGGGTCTCTTTGCAAGAGACTAAAAGTGATAAATATTACCATTCTGTAGAATATTCTTATATTTCACTTTTACTTGTTTCCATGTTCTAGTGGGTCCTGTTGTGGCTCTAATGTGAAAGGGGATATAATATAATATAACATATTATAATATAATATAATGTAATATAATATTGGATAATATAGTGTGATATGATAAATTTACCCTACCGCCTACTGGTGTTGGCCAGCAGTGTTGGTCAAGTTACTTGAAAAAAGTAATCAGTAACTAATTACTGATTACTTCCCCAAAAAAGTAATCCCGTTACTTTACTGATTACTTATTTTCAAAAGTAATTAATTACTTAGTTACTTAGTTACTTTTTAAAAACACGATTTGCAACCTGAAGAGGTGATAAAGCGATAGATCTCTCAGCCCAATTCTACTTTTTCTACATAATCCATCATACAAAATGTAATCAAATGGAAAAGTCCCTTTTTAAAACTTGTTTTATCAGTTTTAACCTTTTAACTTTATGCATCAAGCAAAAATGCAATTATATGCAACATTCACTGACTGGAAGAAATTTGTTTAATATTTAAACCTATTTTCTGCACATTCCAGCACATAAATTTATTTAGTTTTTTGTGTTTACACTCAGTCTTTCAAATAGATGCAAGTAAAACACAGCAGAAAATAAATAAAGTCAAAGACTAGCGGTCCTTTTGCTCTATTTTCACCTGTAAAGCAGGACTGCAGTAGGCGGAGGTTTACCCTGGTGCAAGTGTGCCGCAGCGGTCAGTGGAAGGATATGGCAGCTCTGTGAATTTCCCATTACGTCGTAGCGCACTCGGTGCTTGCTTGGAAGTTTAGGGGGTTTTTTTCGCTGTAAAAAGAAGTTTTCTTCCCATGCACAACGGACACTAATTTTTTTGTCACTTTTTATGGAATCAAACTCAAAGTAAGGTCAGTACTTCCACGCTTTAAACGCTGCACGCTCATACTCTCTCCAGTACTCGATATATGATCCACTGTTGATCTGCACACAGCTGTTGTCACAAACGTCATCCTTGCTTACGTCACTGTCATGAGACATTCTCGCAAAAAAAATCACGGTTTTGGCATGTTTTTTGAAGTTTACAAATACTTAAGTGCAAAAATGTACTCCTCCTACCCCCAGTGCCCCAACAAACTCATTCATTTTGTGTTCAGAATCAGCCTCTGCTGGTTTAGAATAATTTTAGGTTTATACAAAGAAAATCAAATTAATTTGGTATTTCTTAATTACATTTATGAACAACTAACAAAATTTATATGTGTTCTTTGAAAGAAGGACCTGAATCTGTTTTTTGAGTGTGGGGTTAATGTTTAATTTAATTCCATGATGTATCTTTTTAAGCAGGAACCCACAGTGACTTCTCTCTGAGGCCCAAAAAAGATGGTGAGAGTGCTGTCAGTCTGGTCATTGTGTTGTAGTTGTTCTGAATCCAAGTTTTCTGGGTGCATCATGGGCTATTGCAGATGTTTTCTTTAGCCTTGTAGGACCTTGCTTCCACATATGTGGACGTCACATTTTAGGTTGTCTAGACAAAAATACAAAATTTTGCTCTACGAGGGTCTCAATTCCACTTACGAGAACATTATACTGCCTCTGTTCTATCAAAATGTAAAACAAATGTCCTCATGAGTGGGTCTCATTTTTCTCAGAAACAAAAATCTGGTAAATCTTTTTTTTTTACACTAATCAGGTCCCAATCAGCCCAAATAGCAAAGAGAAATTAAAAATGCATGCCATGAAAGAGATCGCGTCTTAGCACATTAAGCTAGGATTTGGCTTACCAGGATAAAGAAATCTGATGCAAGTAATCAACTGTCAGATTATTAAGTAGTGGAGACTATGAATTGTTGTTGGGTGCATGTGGCTTAACTCACACCAAATTAAAACATAAAAGTTAAAATCTTTGGGAACATTCATGGCTTTAGTTAGATTTAACTGAGTAACCATACACAGATCCTCCCTTCTTTACAAGACATATTGAGAAGACACTGATTTACATGTGAGCATCTTTGTTATATGAAATGGTCACATGCCCTAAATGTCTTTACTTTTTTGCTTTTGTGTTATAGCCAGAAGACATGGGTGTCACAGTTCCAATGGATGATCAGGACATCCAGTTGCCACGTCTGGACAGATGTTCAAAGTGTTTATGCTTTTATCATTTCAATTTTGTGTTCGAAAAAAAAAAAAAGCTTAAAGGCTGAGTCACAAAAAAAGTTAAAGACACCCTTGAAGGACAAACAAAGTTCTTTATGTTTTTGCTAGAAATATGGCCTTCTATGTAAGCATAGGGTCAAAAACAATGAGCTCAAACAACAACTACGCTCAAACAATTACTATGCTCAAACAACAAAATAAGACTTTCTATGTAAACTGGGCCTTTAAAGGTAGAAAAGCTGGTCATCCAGTTTCATATTGGGCTCTTTGTGGATGCTCTGACCCACAAGGAAAGCCAACTTGTGGGCGTATTGGCAGGGAGCAGGCACTCTGATGATCCCCTAAAGCACAAAGAAAAACAATCAGGCATGACCAACACAATGCCAAAGTCAGTGACATTTACACAGTCGGGGAAAATTATTTGATCCCTGCTGAATTTATATGTTTGCTCACTTACACAGAAATGAAGTCTAATTTTTAATGGCAGTTTTATTTTAACAAATACAGAAAAAAAAACATTATATCAGAGTTATGAATGGATTCACATGTCACTGAGTGAAAAAAGTATTTGATACACAAGTAAAACACAAGTGGGTACTTTGTGAAGGAACTCTTGGCCAGTACAGCCGTATAGTCTGTCACCAGGTTTGCACACATCTCTGGAGTGATTTTGGCCCGGTCCTTTTTACAGAAACTAAGTCCTTTAGGTTTCTCAGTTGCCACTTGGGAACTCAAAGCTTAAGCTCCCTCCACAGGTTTTCTATACAATTGAGGTCTGGAAACTGACTAGACCACTCAATGACCTTAATGTACTACTTCTTTGGCCGGTATGTTTTAGGTCATCATCATGCTGGAAGACTGATTCGGACTAGGGCTGCCACGATTAGTCGACTATCAAAATCGTCGACGACTAATTTAATAGTTGATGTGTCGTTTGAAGCTTTGTAAGATCCCAAAAGACGCAGGAATAAGTAGTAGTATTTAAGGGTGTAATAACGGACTGAAGCAGAAGATGGCAGCACTGCATGTACAAGGATGTCAGCTGCCGTTAAACCTTGAAGAAGAGGAAGCCTTGTCCCAGAATTCGTAGCGCAGCCCTGCTCAGTTTCCAACAATGGCGGCAGCTAGTTAGTTTTAATGTTACTCTTATTATTCTTTCTGGGTCACAAAATAAACGTTTAACATATTTTCAGGCGAGAATGTAGCTGTGTAAACTTCAAATATCTGCTCAGTTTATCAAGACACCACGTATTTTCAAAAGCGCTCCGACGTTTTCGGAGACGTCTGTTACCCACCAGCTCGATAGCGAGCCGGGGTTCAAGGCTCACCAGAGCCGGTGAGAACACCGGACTCCCGGCAAATCGTTTTCAAACCCAACGCCGTCTTTCACTACTCAGGTTAAACATATTGTAATGACCTGGCTGGGGTTGTTAGCCAGGTGCATTCTGGGTATTGTGTTGTATGTGTTTGATTCGCATGTTGTGTTAGTGTTATGTTAATGTAAGCCACAGTGAAGTTGATGTGTGTTCTGTGGAGTGGGTTGAATTGGCATGGTTGGCTGACACCGCGACTCTATGTGGTGGTAGCGTGAAAGGGGTTCGGTGTCAGCAGCGTTACGTTGTTGAAAAAGATGGTAAATAAATGACTGGTGTGAACCACTACTGCCTCCTGCTGGATCATTCGGGGATTATCAGTCTGCTGCTGAGACGCTCGGGGTCGTGCGGTGTATGAGGCACGAGCGCTCTCCATTCGCTGTGAAGTTTAGCGATAGCTGCTAGCGCCCCGCTAGCCGTTTTAGCTAGTGAGCAGTTTAGCCAGTTTAGCTCCACTAACCCACGGTCGTTACAATTGGTGTCAGAAGTGGGATTCATGAGTGTCTAGCAGACACTATGGAGCCGACCATAGGCGAATTAGAGCGTGTAATCCGAGACAACAGCTCGCTTCTGGAAAGCATGGCTGCCGAGACCCAGCGGAGAAGACCCGAGCTGGGGCAGCCAGAGGGCCACAGCGAGCCCCGGAACAGCCACCCCCTGCTCTCCCTGCGACGGGAGGGGATTCCTGGGGCCGCACCAACTTTACAACTTTCAATACAGTTTCTATTCAAATCACATCTTATCTATCATTGTGTGGTTCCTTCTCTGCTGATCCTTTCAAGGCTCCATAGTCTTACCTAGAACTTTCTGATACTGGTCCAAAGTTGTCGAGACAACAATTTAATGCATATCTCATGTTGTTTAATTGTAATACCTGTTACAAAAGTGGCGAGCCAGCCAGGAGCCTAGTTAAGTGTCAGCAGTGAAACATATCTCAAGTTTGGGGAATTGTATAAAAAAAAAAAAAAAGAAAAAAAAAAGTTGTTTAAATGTTTTAGCGTCATTGCCAAAGATGGAGTTCATAGCTAACTCAGGTATCAAAGTCCCTAATGCAGTGATTGTAAGTGGGTTGCTTGGATCGCCAGAAGATGAGGAGATTATAGACTTTCTGAAGAAATTTGGTTCTTTTAGGCTTGTTTCAGTAACTGATGCTGAATCAGAGTTCTATAAAAACCTGATTATTGAATATCAAGATGGTGCCGCCATTGAAGCCTTATCTTCTCTTTTGCCTTACACACATGAACTCAAAGAGAACCCAAGTGTCAGGTATCTCGTTCAAGCTTTGGCTAGCATTTACACTACGAAGGTTGGCTGCAATGTTACCAAAACCTACCTCAATGAGATAAAGAAATTGGCAAAATTAAGTGGGAAAGACTACGAAGAAGTGCTGAGAGACATGATGTCAGAGATCAGTGAGGCAATTGGAACAGACAGCATTGATGAGGCATCTGTAGCCAAACCGTTCGACACATCTCTTGAAACAGTTGAAACCTCAGAGCACCAGATGTTCAGAAATCCCTCCTTAACAGATTCCGGTCAGGATTGCCCCAAACCAAAGCCACCCACCATCCTGAGGCAAAATCTACCCATCAGGGAGAGTGACCTGCGTCCACCTGAAGTTCAAAAGGTCATCGTTGAACACATTGTAAGGAAAAGTGACTGTAACACATATCCACATTTTCCCATCAAGCTTCACCCATTTTCAGGAAAAACCACAAGACCCAGTAATGAGACCGACTACGACACATGGCGATCACATGCTGAGCTTCTCAGGAAAGATCCCACTCTGTCCAATCTTCAGAAGTCTCGGAAAATGGTTGAAAGCTTGCTCTCCCCTGCAGCAGATATTGTTAAAAGGCTAAGTCCTGAAGCTACCCCTGAAACTTACCTTCAACTGCTGGATGCAGCCTTTGGAACTGTTGAAGATGGCGAAGAACTTTTCGCCCAGTTTATGAACACTCTTCAGGATCCTGGTGAAAAGGCTTCGTCTTACCTCTGCCGCCTCCAGGCTGTTCTAAACCTTGCTGTTAAGAGGGGAGGAATTGCTGCTGAAGAAGCAGACAAATATATTCTCAAGCAATTCTGCCGTGGTTGTTGGGACAACATCTTGCTCTCTGACCTCAACCTAGAAGAAAGGAAAAGTCACCCTCCAGCGTTTGCAGAGCTCCTGTTACAGATCCGTACTGAAGAGGATAGACATGCAGCCAAAGTCACACGCATGAAGAAGCACCTCGGCTCAAATCGACAGCGGGCCATTACTAGCTCGCAAAGCACATGTGCCTGCAGCCAGCAAGTAGTGATTCCATCCGAGTCCAACACATTGACGGAACTCAAACAGCAGGTCGCATCTCTTCAGAGCCAGCTTACCGCATTGATGTCAAAGAAACCCCAAAAGACCTCGAAACCCAAGGGGAGCGCTGAGCACACATCCAGCCAACCACTACCACCTAAACTTAACCCTAGAGCACCAAGCTGGAAGCCATCCAACCCAAAACGGAATGCAAGGCCAAAGGCCTGGTATTGTTTCAAGTGTGGTCAGGATGGCCACATTTCCTCAACTTGCACTAACGAACCAAACCCCACTCTCGTTGATGAAAAAAGAAGTCAGCTAAGAGAAAAGCAGCGTCTTTGGGATGCAACCGACCATCTGACTCCCAATGAAAATTTTTAGATGTAGCCTCAGTTGTAGGGCAAACTGAGGCTGTAGCAACTCACCAGCGCCCTGTTAATAAAGACGCTACACCTAAATTAAGTGCTGCTTTGAACCAGTGTAATGTCAGGAAACACCTTTCGAAGGTTTCCCCAAAACTGATAGGTACAAAGAGTACATGCCAAGTGATGATCCAAGATAAACAGTTTAACTGTCTGATGGACACAGGTTCACAAGTGACTACGGTTACCAAGTCCTTCTTTGATCAACATCTGTTCAAAACACAGATAGAGCCACTGTATGACCTATTGGAAGTTGAAGGTGCCAATGGGTTACCCGTGCCTTATTTGGGCTACATTAAAATCACCATCACCTTCCCAGAACAATTCCTGGGGAAGGAGTGTGATGTCCCAACCTTGGCCTTAGTGGTCCCAGACAGTGGAACATCTGGCTTTCATGTACTGATTGGTACTAACACCCTTGATGTGGCATATAACATGCACAAAGAGAAAGGTCCAGTGATCCACCACCCTTCAGCAGATGGCTACAAGACTGTGCTGAAAGTATTACAACTGCGACATGAACAATGTCATGACAGTAACGTTGGAGTGGTGAGGATGCATGGGAAAGACAAGAAGGTTGTTCCGGCTGGAGAAACTGTTGTTTTAGAGGGAACTATAGCAGTCAAGGGACTCCAGTCGGAGAAGTGTGCCATTGTGGAGTACCCTACATCATCTCTGCCTGGAGGACTTCTAGTAAAGACCTGCCTCCTTAACATACCGACCAGATCCCCATGCAGGCTACCAGTTGTGATTTCTAATGCGTCTGAGCACGACATCACTATTCCGGCCAAGAGCGTGATTGCTGAGCTCAATGCAATCCAGGCTATTCTACCGCACAAACAGAGTGCGACGGAGGGTCAGGAGCCAACCAAGCTACCTGGATCCAAGTCCCCTGATCAACCTGAGCTGGTCTTTGACTTTGGGGAATCTCACATTTCTCCAGAGTGGAGAGACAGAATTGTGGAAAAGCTGAATGGCATGCCTGAAGTCTTTGCCATGAATGATATTGACTTTGGGAGGACAGATAAAGTAAAGCATCACATCAAGCTGTCTGACCAAACACCATTCAAGCACAGGGCCCGGCCAATCCACCCAAACGATGTGGAAGCCATCAGAAAACATCTTCAAGAACTTCTTGATGCTGGAGTGATTCGTGAGAGCGAGTCTCCATTTTCATCTCCCATTGTTGTGGTCAGGAAGAAAAATGGTCAAGTTCGCCTCTGTATTGATTACAGGAAGTTGAACCTGCAGACAGTGAAGGATGCGTACGCACTCCCAAGGATGGACGACACTTTCACAGCACTCTCTGGTTCCAGGTGGTTCAGTGTTCTCGACCTCAAGTCTGGTTATTACCAGATTGAGGTTGATGAAGCTGATAAGCCCAAGACTGCCTTTGTCTGCCCGCTTGGTTTCTGGGAGTTTAATCGCATGCCTCAAGGAGTGACGAACGCCCCAAGTACCTTCCAGAGGCTGATGGAAAAGTGCATGGGTGACATGAACCTGAAGGAGGTTGTAGTTTTTCTGGATGACCTGATAGTCTTTTCAAAGACTTTAGAAGAACACGAAGCCAGACTCATCAAGGTTCTCAACCGGTTGAAGGAGTACGGGCTGAAGCTGTCTCCAGAAAAATGCAAGTTCTTCCAGTCTTCAGTTCGTTATCTGGGACATGTGGTGTCGGAGCGGGGAGTGGAAACAGACCCAGAGAAGATAGCAGCATTAAGGACCTGGCCAGTTCCTCACCGCCTAAAAGAGCTGAGAGCCTTCTTGGGATTCTGCGGGTACTATAGGAAGTTCATCAAAGGCTATTCAAGCATAGTAAAGCCTCTGAATGACCTGACATCGGGGTACCCACCTGTTCAGAAGCATCCCAAGTCAAAAGACAAGAGTGGGCAATACTACCACCCAAAAGAACCATTTCTGGACCGTTGGACACCCGCTTGCCAGCAGGCCTTTGAAATGATTATAGACAAACTGACAACATCCCCAGTTCTAGCCTTTGCAGATCCCACGTTGCCCTACATCCTACACACGGATGCAAGCTCCACCGGCCTCGGAGCGGCCTTGTATCAGGAGCAGGAGGGGCAGCTGCGTGTTGTTGCCTAAGCTAGCAGAGGGTTATCACGTAGTGAATCCCGCTACCCGGCTCACAAGCTCGAGTTCCTGGCATTAAAGTGGTCTGTGACAGAGAAGTTCAGTGACTATCTGTATGGCAATCAGTTTACGGTGGTCACTGACAGCAATCCTCTCACTTATATACTTACTTCTGCCAAGCTCGATGCAACCAGCTATAGGTGGCTGGCTGCACTCTCCACCTTCTCTTTTAAGCTCCACTACCGCCCTGGGAAACAAAATGGAGATGCTGACGCATTGTTGCGACGCCCTCACGGCAATCTGCGTGATGACCTACCATCTCAGAAAGAGTGGGACAGGATACGTCGTTTCACTCAACATCACCTATCTGACCCAGGAGACATTGGAGTGGTTAATCCAGAGGTCGTTCAAGCCATTTGTGAGAGACAACTTATCTATTGCGCCGACAATGCAATGGACTGTGATGGTAGTATCTCCCTGGTTGAAAGCCTGGCCATTTCTGCAGATGCGGTGCCTGACAGTTTTGGTCATGAGGACAGGCTTGGAGGACTATCCATCATCCCAAACCTTTCAGAAGAGGACCTCAGAGACAAGCAACGAGCTGATCAGTGCATTAAGCATGTCATTTCCCAGATTGAGCACGGAGTGAAACCACCACCTAGTCTAAGAACCGAGCTTCCAGATCTGCCTCGCTTGTTGAGAGAATTGAACAAGTTTGAGCTCCGAAATGGCATCCTCTATAGAACACGCCTAGAAGAGGGACACCCACAACATCAGTTAGTCTTGCCTGAGGAACTTCGGGACGTGGTATTGACCAGTCTGCACGACGACATGGGTCACACGGGAAAGGAACGCACAGTGGATCTAGTCAGAGCTAGATTCTACTGGCCAAGAATGGCTTTGGACATTGAGAAGAAAATAAGGACGTGTACCAGGTGTGTGTGCAGGAAAGCTCTACCCGAGAGAGCTGCACCTCTGGTGAATATAACAACGACGCGACCACTCGAATTAGTATGCATGGACTTTTTGTCTGTTGAACCAGACAGAAGCAACACAAAGGACATCCTCGTGATCACCGATCACTTCACCAAGTATGCTGTAGCTGGACCGACACAAAATCAAAAGGCTCGAACAGTTGCAAAGTGGTTGTGGGACAATTTCATCATCCATTATGGATTCCCAGAGAAGCTGCACAGTGACCAAGGTCCTGATTTTGAGTCGCGGTTGATCAAGAAACTCTGTCAGATTGCGGGCATCCGCAAAACGCGAACAACACCATACCACCCGAGGGGCAACCCAGTGGAACGCTTCAACCGCACTCTATTAGACATGCTTGGCACTCTGGGAAGTCAAGAAAAATCTCACTGGAAGGACTTTGTAAAGCCGTTGGTCCACGCGTACAACTGTACCAGAAGTGAGGTGACTGGGTTCACACCATATGAACTAATGTTTGGACGCCAGCCAAGGTTGCCTGTGGACCTCGCATTTGGGTTAACAGTGAAAGAACAGCGACACAAGTCACATTTCCAATACGTACAGGACCTTAAATCTCGCCTTGAGCAGAGCTACGAAGTTGCCACAAGGACTGCTGCCAAGGTAGCTGAGAGGAATAAGATTCGGTTTGATAAGCGAGTGAGTCCTTCTGCTTTAGGCGTTGGCGACAGAGTACTCGTCAGAAACGTGCGTATCCGAGGAAAGCACAAGCTCGCTGATAAGTGGGAGTCCACAGTCCATGTGGTAGTAAAGAAAGCTGGAGACCTCCCAGTCTATATAGTTAGACCAGAGAATGGCGAGGGTCCCAAGCGCACGCTGCATCGTGACCTCTTACTCCCATGCGGATTTCTTGCCGCACCAACGGAGGAGCGTGCTCAGCCCAAACGAGCTAGAAAGCCTAGGACACGTCAGAATACTCCCAACAGCACAACGGAGCTTGACCAGTCTTCAGACGAGGAGGACATTGTTCCCATTGCCTGGTTCGAAACACAGCCAGTCTCTGAGACGACTGGGGGTGCTGCAAGGCAAAATGCCCCAAGAGACCTAGGTTCCAGTCACGCCAAGAATAACCTGACATCAATCTCCGCTGAGTCAACGGATGTTCCGGAAGGTGCCAATGTTATGCCTGATGCCACATCAATTTACCATGAAACAGATCAATGTGGCGACGAGCAGACTCCAGATGATTGTCAGACCTCACCTCCTGCTGCGGACGTACCAGCACCTGAACTCCATGAATCTGTGGGAGAAGCAAAGATGGATGATAGTGCATCCACTGAATCTGAGGGACAAAGGATGCCGCTGGATAGCAGTTCAGGAGAAGATGAGTTGTTTAACGAGGTCAAGGATTTAAGTGAGGACCAACCTAAAGAGATCCCAGTCCTCCCGGACAGGTTGGAGGATATGATGAATGATCCTGGAACTGAAGGACAAGAGGAGAGTGGCGAAGTAGAGGAACGAGCTAACGCTGACATCCATGTCAGGAGGTCTGAGCGGGATCGTCAACCACCAATGAGGCTCGACTACACTGAGTTGGGAAAACCAATTGTCACCGTGGTGAAGTCTTTCTTCCAAGGGTTGACCGATGCGTGGAATGACATGGTAAATGAAGGTGAAGCACCCGCTTCTTCCCTTGCCTTTCCCCCCAAGAAACATTTGTGTGAACCTTGTCATGCACAGGGACGTGCAAGAGTTCAGGAGGGGAGAGTGTAACCCACATCAGATTTGTGGGTTGTGCTGCTGCATAAGGTTGGAGGTGTAATTTTCCCTCCCCGCCGCTAGGAGGCGAGTATGCCTTGAGGTGACTTTCTGTTAGTCAACATTTCCTGTTGTGGAAGCCTTTACTCACGAGGCAACCGCTACTCACGAGGCAACCGCCAAATTAGCTGAAAGATCCTGGTAAGAAAAGCTGAAATAAAAGTTAAATTCGCAATTTATCTTCACATACTAGCTGTTAACAGATGGCTACTTATTAGGATCTGAGATCTGTGAAATACGGCCGTGGGAAGCTGCGTCAGCTGGACGAGCTATCTCACCACGAGCTCCGGTAAGGGATGCTACATGAATGTTAGCACCATAAAGACATGTAGTTGACTGCTGTTAATATATTTTCTGCTTTAAAAAACAAAACCAGTCGGAGTTGTGATATTCATGTTTAAAGTACTGTAAGATCACTGATGTGCAGATGTTTAATTTTAAGTGCTAAAGTATACATTAGAATGTGCCCAGCTAACCGCTAGTATTAAGCCACTGCTTAGCGATCTCTGTGTTCTAACATTACTGTGATTCATCTGAGTTTGTTAGCTTTCCAAAACGTTGGAGAAGCAGTAATATTGTCATGTAGTGCTTAAATGCACCCTTTCAGTTTTGTTGACTTAGAAGTTAATTCATTTGATGAAGATGCAAAAAGTTCATAAAATGTGATTATAAAATGTGAGGGATCTCATTACCCTGTTGATGTATTAATGTTTAAAGAAGTTGATATATTTTTCTGAGAAATAATTCAGGTTGAAATATCTTAAAAAGAAGAACAGTTAAAAGCGAGCTGTTAAAAGGATAAATATGGGAGAGTGAATCTTATAAGTTTATTTATTCCCAAAAAGGTAAATATAAGGTATATTTTCTATTGCACTAAGACCTTGTGTGATGTAACTCAAGTTATTTTATGATGGTTGAGACATTGTATAACTAAAATAATTTGTTATACTTGAGCAATACTTGACTGAAAGATGAGTGATGGAAGAAGAATAGATAAAATAGTAATGTATGCACTCTGCACTGTGTGCATAGATTGGTTTTTGACCAGGACTGGATCATTTGAGATCTGAACCCTGTGGGTTCAGTGGCGAGCCAATCCCAAGAGAGTGACTGTCGACGGACCCGAGTGCGGTGTGGCCAGCCGTGGGATCCATCTTCAGCGAACCTCAGGACTATTACTACCTTCCTTGATACAGATAAGACTAACACTTTAAAAATCTACCCGGGTAGTGTTAGAACCAATGGACAGAAACACACACACACACAAGGAACTCTAATTTCTCTTCCCAAAGAGAAGTGGACTGAGCAACGGGAGCGGAAGCTCTTTAATTGAAACTCTTTGGAGAATTTCCTTAAAGAGGATGTTGTTTTGATTTTATTTTTGGGCCCTTTAATGTGCGTTTGTGCACTGTAGGAAGCCGGCTTTAGACAGGCAGGGTTTGTAAACTTTACAACTTTCAATACAGTTTCTATTCAAATCACATCTTATCTATCATTGTGTGGTTCCTTCTCTGCTGATCCTTTCAAGGCTCCATAGTCTTACCTAGAACTTTCTGATACTGGTCCAAAGTTGTCGAAACAATAATTTAATGCATATCTCATGTTGTTTAATTGTAATACCTGTTACACAAGCATTTGCAGCACCGCAAAACGTTCATTCTCCGGTTCCAATACCTTCTTGTTTTTTCTTTGCCGCACAAAAAGGTTATGTACAAAACGAAGGAGAACAATACCGGTCCGTACAAAGACAGACTCGACGAAAAGACAAAGAAAAGACACGAGGAAAAATCAAAGGAGTGAAAGGGTCAGACCCTCACGAGCTCACAGAGTGGACAAAAGACGTTAGCGTGCTGCCCAACTTTCAACACGCTCATATTTATAATTATACGGTTCTTGGACTGACTGCATACACTCGTGAAGTTTAGTAACTTCAGGTCACTGCAACAAGCCCAGGTAGTTTACCGACGGATGGGTATGTAACCCAGTGTTAATTTGGTTATCTGATATCCATCCATCCATCCATCCATTTTCATCCGCTTTATCCGGGGCCGGGTCGCGGGGGCAGCAGCCTAAGCAAAGAGGCCCAGACCTCCCTCTCCCCGGCCACCTCCTCCAGCTTATCCGGGGGAATACCAAGGCGTTCCCAGGTCAGCCGAGAGATATAATCTCTCCAGCGTGTCGTGGGTCTGCCCCGGGGCCTCCTCCCGGTGGGACATGCCTGGAACACCTCACCCAGGAGGCGCCCAGGGGGCATCCTTGTCAGATGCCCGAACCACCTCAGCTGGCTCCTTTCGATGCGGAGCAGCAGCTGCTCTACTCTGAGCCCCTCCCGGATGGCCGAACTTCTCACCCTATCTCTAAGGGAGAGGCCAGCCACCCTTCGGAGGAAGCTCATTTCTGCCGCTTGTATCCGCGATCTCGTTCTTTCGGTCACTACCCACAGCTCGTGGCCATAGGTGAGGGTAGGGACGTAGATTGACCGGTAAATTGAGAGCTTCGCTTTTACACTCAGCTCCCTCTTCACCACGACGGACCGGTGCAGCGTCTGCATTACTGCAGCCCCAATCCGTCTGTCGATCTCCGGCTCCCTTCTCCCATCACTCACGAACAAGACCCCGAGATACTTGAACTCCTCCACTTGGGGCAGGAACTCATCCCCGACCCGGAGTGGGCACTCCACCCTTTTCCGGCTGAGAACCATGGCCTCAGAATTGGAGGTGCTGATCCTCATTCCCGCTGCTTCACACTCGGCTGCGAACTGTTCCAGTGCGAGCTGGAGGCCCTCACCCGATGAAGCCAACAGAACCACATCATCTGCAAAAATCAGAGATGAGATTCTGAGGCCACCAAAGCGAAAGCCCTCCGCCACTTGGCTGCACCTAGAAATTCTGTCCATAAAAATTATGAACAGAACTGGAGACAAAGGGCAGCCTTGGCGGAGCCCATCACCCACTGGGAACGAGTCCCACTTATTGCCGGCAATGCGAACCAAGCTCTTGCAACGGTTGTATAGGGATCGAATGGCCCGTAGCAATGGGCCAGACACCCCATATTCCCGCAACACCTCCCACAGGACAACCCGAGGGACACGGTCGAATGCCTTCTCCAAGTCCACAAAACACATGTAGACTGGTTGGGCAAACTCCCATGCACCCTCAAGTATCCTCGAGAGGATAAAGAGCTGGTCCAGTGTTCCACGACCAGGACGAAAACCGCATTGTTCCTCCTGTATCCGAGGTTCGACTAACGGACAAACTCTCCTTTCCAGCACCCTGGCATATACTTTCCCAGGGAGGCTGAGGAGTGTGATCCCCCTGTAGTTGGAACACACCCTCCGGTCCCCCTTCTTAAAGATGGGGACCACCACCCCGGTCTGCCAGTCCACAGGTACTGCCCCTGATCTCCACGCAACATTGCAGAGGCGTGTCAACCAGGACAGCCCTACAACGTCCAGAGCCTTCAGGAACTCGGGGTGGACCTCATCAACACCAGGGGCTCTGCCACCAAGGAGTTGTTTAACTGCCTCAGTGACCTCGCCCCCGGAAATTGGCGGGTCATTCCCCTCATCCCCAGACTCTGCTTCCTCCTCGGAAGGCGTGTCAGTGGGATTAAGGAGGTCCTCGAAGTATTCCTTCCACCGCCTGACAATTTTCTCAGTCGACGTCAGCAGCGCTCCGCCAGCACTATACACAGTGCAGGTAGAGCACCGCTTTCCCCTCCTGAGACGTCTGACGGTTTGCCAGAATCTCTTCGAGACAGTCCGAAAGTCTTTTTCCATGGCCTCTCCGAACTCCTCCCACACCCGAGTTTTTGCTTCAGCCACTGCCCGAGCCGCATTCCGCTTGGCCTGTCGATACCTGTCGGCTGCCTCCGGAGTCCCACAGGCTAACCAAGCCCGATAGGACTCCTTCTTCAGCCTGGTGGCTCCCTTCACCTCTGGTGTCCACCATTTGGTTCGGGGATTACCACCACGGCAGGCACCAACCACCTTGCGGCCGCAGCTCAATGCAGCAGCTTCGGCAATGGAGACGCTGAACATGGTCCATTCGGACTCAATGTCCCCAGTCTCCCTCGGAATGCTGTTGAAGCTCTGCCGGAGGTGTGCGTTGAAGATCTCGCGGACTGGGGCCTCTGCTAGACGTTCCCAGCACACCCTCACTACGCGTTTAGGTGCACCAGGTCTGTCCAGCGTCCTCCCCCGCCACCTGATCCAACTCACCACCAGGTGGTGATCAGTTGACAGCTCAGCCCCTCTCTTTACCCGAGTGTCCAGAACATATGGTCGCAGGTCTGCTGATACGATTACAAAATCGATCATCGACCTACGGCCTAGAGCGTCCTGGTGCCACGTGCACTTATGGACACTCTTATGTTCGAACAGGGTGTTCGTTATGGCCAAACTGTGATTAGCACAGAAGTCCAATAACAAAGCACCGCTCGGGTTCAGATCAGGGAGGCCGTTCCTCCCAATCACGCCCCTCCAGGTCTCGCTGTCGTTACCCACGTGAGCATTGAAGTCTCCCAGCAGGACAACAGAGTCTCCAGGTGGAGCACCCTCCAGCACCCCCCAGGGACGCTAAGAAGGCTGGGTACTCTGAACTGCCACTCGGCGCATAAGCGCAGATGACAGTCAGGACCCGTTCCCCGACCCTAAGGCGCAGGGAACAAACCCTCTCGTCCACCGGGAAAAACCCCAACGTACCGGCAGCAAGCCGAGGGGATATTAGAATACCCACCCCAGCCCGCCGCCTCTCACCAGGGGCAACTCCAGACTGAGACAGAGTCCAGCCCCTCTCCAGGAGACTGGTTCCAGAGCCCAAGCCATGCGTAGAGGTGAGCCCGACTATATCTAGCCGGTACCTCTCAACCTCACGCACTAACTCAGGCTCCTTCCCCACCAGAGAGGTGACATTCCATGTCCCTCTTGCCAGTCTTGGCAGCCGGGGGTCAGTCCGCCAGGGCCTCCGCTCCTGGCCGCCACCCGGCACACAATGCACCCGACCCCTATGGCGCCTCCTGCGGGTGGTGGGCCTGCGGGAGGATGGGCCCATGTCTCCTCTTCGGGCCATGCCCGGCCGGGCCCCATGGACTAAGGCTCGGCCTCCAGACGCTCGCCCTCGGGCACCCTCCCCGGGCCTGGCTCCAGGGCGGGGCCCCGGTAACCCTATCCCGGGCAGGGTAAACTGTTCCCTCGGTGTCCCTTTCATAAGGGTTATCTGATATTGTGTGATATTCAGAATATATGTATATATCTATATTGGGTGTTATAAAATGTTCTTCAATGATTTTGAGTTTTCTTTTATTGCTATTGGTTTGCGGCTGCTTTACGACAGTCGACTGTGGTAGTACATCCTAGCGGGAGGGGCTATGAGCTCACGTGGCTTGTAGCTGTGCCAGAGAGCAAGCTTGGGTGAGCTAGCGGGGAATATCTCCTTCTGTAGTAGCCTTAAAAAAAGACTACTGTTCGTTCTCCTGCCAGACGCCTCGCTGCTGTGCTGCCTTACTGCTGTGCTGCCTTACTGCTGTGCTGTCTCGCTGCTGCCATTAAAGGACAAGCGGCTGCCATCCCTTCATCCATCTGGACTTCGATTATTTGGACCGAAGTACTCACACACGCGCCCGCACTCAGTGCCATACAGTCTCTTTATTTTGCTGGCCAGCTAATACCATTGTTTTTTTTTTTGTTTTGTTTTGTTTGCATTCACAAAGAGTATCCAAAGACATTTTGGTTATTGTCAAATAGACACTCTCTGATTACGGACTGAGGAGGTTGTGGTGTTACAACCCCAGGACTGAGAAAAAGGACTCTTTACATAATATATTCACTTGTCTCCTGGTTAGGAGAAGTGACTATTGTTGGAAATATTTTTCTTCTTCTTGTCTTTGTTTACATTGTATCCCAGAGAAGTTTTAAGTTGTTCAGGTTGAAACATTTGCACTTAAAGTCGGTTAAGTTTCCTTTGATATATCAGTGTCAAGCTGATGTTTAAGAGGGTATGTTAAGGACAGATGTGCTCCAGTCCATCAATCCTTTAAAGTGCTGGACACCGATGGTAAATTGCCATCAGACCCTAAATAAATTGTCCTCTGCTGTTATCCATATTGCTTCACTCATTCTTCGGTGAGTAGACGTATTGGTTACAGGTACAGGACCTTGAAATGCACCGTGTAGAACGAAAGACCATCGTACATATAAGTTTACCAGTCTCACAAATCGTCGTCATAAATACACATTCGTTAACCGTTTATTAATAGGACCTTTGAGCTCAACGGTAATTAATTAGTAGTGGAAATAATTTCTGGTTCATTACAGAAATGTAGCAGTGACAATAATATTGTATGTTGTAATTGTACTGGGCAATTAGTGATACAAAACAACTGTTTTATCCTGTGAATAAAAGTATATGTTTTTGTCAATGTACCATGGTAATAACAGTACCGAAACGCAATATTGTGTCAGGACAATTCACTATTTATGCACAATAAACAAAGGAGCAGAGCGCAACAATTTCTGTTCAGCGCCAGACGTGCTTGTAACCTATACCACCAGTTGTGTTATGAAAAATGACGTATTAACTACAACAGCAGACTGACCTTTGTGGGAATGCTTGGAGCAGACTAACCTGTGAGCTGGAGTGTTCTGGGATGTTATATTTGGTATATCCAGGCCATCCGTCGGCTCTTACTTCGGAAACATGGCTTAAAAAATTTCTCTTCAACGACGTAATCCGATAAAAAAAACGATCTCTTTACCCGTCGGCTTCCCGTGGCTGTCACGCGACCGGCTATTGCAGTTAATAATACAACAGCTTCTTGCCATTTTTTGGGTGTCTTTTTTTATCGCTGTGTAACTGCGAAAGCCTGCGTGCGCTAGTACCTCTTGCCACAAGTTCCCAGAATCCTTTGCGGTTTCACCCCTGAATGACGTCACATTTTCAATCTTTATCCTGGTGGGCCGGTCTCTAGTCAAAATGCCCGGGCCGATTTTTTGTCCCAGTCCAGCCTTGGAGAAGTGGATAAGACGTTTCGAGCGTTTTAGAATGGCAAATAATCTGAACAGTTCAACAGACGCTAACCAAGTGAACACATTAGTTTACTGCATGGGAGACGAGGCTGACGACGTCCTAAGGGGACTTGACCTAACAGACGGACATCGCCAGCAGTACGATGTGGTCAGAAACGCATTTGATAGACATTTTGTCCCCAGAAAGAATGTGATTTATGAAAGAGCAAAGTTTAATAAGTGAGTATAACAGCCAGCAGAAACAGTTGACTCCTTCATAACAGCTCTATATGCTCTCGCTGAAAACTGTGAATATGGTGAACTTCAGGATGAACTTTTGAGGGATAGGCCCGTTGTGGGTCTTAAAGATTCATCGCTGTCGGAGAGAATGCAGCTCAACAAAGATTTGACCCTAACCAAAGCTATCACAATGGCGAGACAATCTGAGGAAATAAAAAGACAGCAAACTGACCTAAGAGGTGAAAGCAGCACTGGCAAAACAGCCGTGGATGCCGTGCATGTCAGAAAATCACAGCCATATAAATTCAGAAGCAGAGAGCAAAAGCAGTTCAAGCCACAAAAACCACAAATAACAAAACAAGAGAATAAAACATGTTCTAAATGTGGAAAAGCACAGATGCACCCAGCAGCACAGTGCCCAGCTAAAAATGCAGAATGCCACAACTGTGGGAAAGTGGACACTACGGGAGAGTTTGTAGGTCTACAACTGTGCATGAGGTGGCAGACTGTGCAGATGGACTTTTCCTAGGCGAACTGGATTCAGGAGAAGACCCGTGGCTTGCTAACATCTACGTGAGAGGCAAAAGCATGACATTTAAATTAGACTCGGGGGCAGATGTCAACGCTATCTCAGAGGAGACATTCAAAGACATTAAGCAGCCAAATGAACATTTGCAAAAAGCTGAAAAGCCACTGTATGGACCAGGAGGTGCAGCACTGACTATACTTGGGTCCACAAAGGAGGACATTTCCTACAGTGACAGGAGCACTACAGAGACAATCTATGTAGTCAGAAATCTGCGTGTAGCTCTCTTAAGCAGGACAGCTTCTGTGAGACTGAAACTAATTGCCCGAATGGACAATGTTGACCTTGAGACAGTGAAGAAAGCGTACCCGAAACTATGTGATGGGCTCGGGCTTGTTCAAAAACCATACACGATTAAGCTGAAACCCGACGCTAAACCTTATTCACTGAAAGTGCCAAGGCATGTTCCGCTGCCACTACTGGGCAAAGTCAAAACAGAGCTGAGAGGACGGAACAGTTGGGAGTAATCAGTCGTGTGGAAGAGCCCACAGACTGGTGTTGTGGCATGGTTGTAGCCCCCAAAAAGGACAAAGAGAAAGTCCGCATCTGTGTGGACATGACACCATTAAATGGGTCAGTGTGTCGTGAAAGATATATCCTTCCATCTGTAGACCAAACGCTAGGCATGCTCACAGGTGCGCAGTATTTCTCCAGGCTCAATGCTAACATGAGCTTTTAGCAAATACCGCTGTCCAAAGAATCTGCTCTCCTCACCACATTTATTACGCCATTTGGTAGGTACCATTTCAATCATTTGCCATTTGGTATTTCCAGTGCACCAGAGCATTTCCAAAACATGATGGTGACGGAAGTGACAGCCGGCCTCGCGGGAGTCGTGTGCCACATGGACGACATCCTGGTCTGGGGATCCACGAGAGAGGAGCACGACATGAGACTCAACGCTGTCCTCGACCGTGCAGAGAAGGCGGGCGTCACCCTGAACATGTCAAAATGTGAGTTTGGCAAAAGAGCAGTGAAATTCTTAGGATTCATTGTGTCATCTGAAGGCATCTATATGCTCTCGCTGAAAACTGTGAATATGGTGAACTTCAGGATGAACTTTTGAGGGATAGGCCCGTTGTGGGTCTTAAAGATTCATCACTGTCGGACAAAACTGACAAAACTAGCGCGGTGCAGAATATGAAAGAGCCAAGCACCGTGAGTGAGCTTAGGAGCTTCTTAGGAATGGTGAATCAGCTGGGGAAATTCATCCCAAACCTCTCCGAAAAAGACAAACCACTGAGAGACTTGCTTTCAACTAAAAACATGTGGTACTGGGGGCATGAGCAACAAAACGCGTTTAACAGTTTAAAACAAGAACTGTCATCTGCACCAGTACTACAGCTTTACAACCCAAACAAACCCCAAAAGATCTCAGCAGATGCCTCTTCATACGGGTTGGGGGCAGTTTTACTACAGAAAGACAATGACGTGTGGTCGCCAGTCGCGTATGCCTCGCGATCATTGACAGCCACAGAGCAGCGCTATGCTCAGCTGGAAAAAGAAGCGCTGGTGCTCACCTGGGCGTGTGAAAGATTCAGTGACTTTATTCTAGGGCTACACTTTGAGCTTGAGACCGACCAGTGTGTGAATGTGTGTGTGAATGGGTGAATGACTGAATGTAGTGTAAAGCGCTTTGGGGTCCTTAGGGACTAGAAAAAGCGCTATACAAATGCAGGCCATTTACCATTTACCATAAGCCACTTGTGAGCCTACTTGGAGGACAAGCCTTGGATTTGCTTCCACCGCGGATACAGAGATTCCGCATGCGCCTAATGAGGTATTCTTACACTATAAGGCACATTCCAGGCAAAAGCCTCACCACAGCCGACACGCTGTCACGGTTACCGCTGGCAGGCAGCGTGATGCCCAGAGACAATGATCTTATGGAGGACACCGATATTTACGTTGACGCAGTGCTGGAGGGCCTTCGCAGGGCTCTAGACTAACTTTTTGCCATGGGCGTACCGGTACACCTAACTTTAAAAAGTTAGGCGTACCGGCACAAAAGTTAGGCGCACACAAATTTTATAATAATTTATATAATATAATGTGTTTTTCTGGTGTCAGGGTTCGAATTTAAGGAAGAGACAAACGACTGCATGGTCTCTCAGTAGATGTCAAAATAGTGATTTTATTATACATATGTACATATGGGGAAGATGAGCATCCCAAGCCTTTTAAGAGCTGATCTCCCCCGAACAACCCTATCACAAGGCTTTTATTGCAATGATGACGTCAAATCACATGATAAGTATATCAATCAGTTCTCCCTTCTATGTCCTTCTATGGCTAAGAACAACAACATGTTCCAGATGTTTCCACTCAGCCCAGCACTCAGAGACAACAGTGTGTGTGGTGTGTATATCTATTCGTGTCTATTGTGTGTGTATGTGAACGTGCGTGTTTTACATAACTCTGTATGTGCATGTTTGTGTAAGCCTGCAAGTGAATGCAGGAGGCCCAACTGGACCGTCTAGCTCGAGAGGTGCTTTCGCCACATGATAGAGTATTGTATCTAGAATTCTATTGTAGCAGATTTACTAAATGATAAGTGATACATGATAATATTGATGATAAACTGATGCAGACTAATGAAGTAATAATGAAACAATAACAGTGCTTTATGAATGATATATATTGACCGTAAAATAAGATGTCTTCCCCAATACTGGATACACTGTGCTTTTTCAGCATTCAAAGATTGATGACACCGTGTCAGAGCACTGGCTATGAATTTCAGAAGGATCAGGCCTTAACTTAACAGAAAAGTTAGCAATAGTTCTTTTCTTATTACAGCTACATCCACGTCTGTCGTGCCTAGGCTGCTCACTAGGGCTGGGTATCATCACTGATTTCTATAATCCATTTGATTCCGGTTTTCAAAGTCCCGATTCGATTCAACTTAGCCTCAGACAGTCAGAAATATTATAATTCTGATCATTTATCAGTACTGACTGATGGGTTTAGATTTTGTTATTGTCATTTGTATTAAGAAATATGTACTCATATATGCTTAGAAGTATATAATCATTTGTAGATTGAAAGAATGTCTCATCCTAGGATGTCTGTAACAACTCTGTGTAGCATGAAGAGGGGAGTGCGTTCACTCCTCTACAGAGTGTTCTGGCATAGAGTACACACCTCCTAGGAGAGGTCGTATCTTCTCTTGCTGATATATGGTATAGCAAACAATCGTATATCTGTGTGAGTGTAAGAGCCTTTTGTTTAGAGGGACCGCTAGACTCCTGGCACCAGCTATGGGGAGTCTTCACAGGGTCACATGTTGACCTCACACAGATCACACACACACACACACACACACACACATACACACACACACACACACACACACACACACACACACACAAATAAAATGCTAAATAAACTATAATATCATGGCACTGTGTTTTCATACAAATTACAATCACATGTCTAATTTACATTCAGATATACACTTACCACCCACTCCTTAGTTACACCTTGCTTCTGCTCGATCGGAGCCAGTGCAGGGTTGGCAGAGATCCAGTAAGGTGCTGGAAACATTCTCCAGAGGTTTTAATCCATACTGACATGATGGCATTAAACAACTGCTGCCCATTTTTCAATTGCACGTTCCTTCAAACCTCCCATTCCACCACATCTCACAGGTGCTCTGTCGGATTGGCATCTGGTCACTGTGGCGTGGGGTGTTGTTTGAGAACAGTGAGCTCTATGCTGTCTCTAAGGATGAAATCCAGCAGTTTCTGGAAGACTTGGATTAACGTACTAACAACTATGCAACATTCACAGTCACCCTAAATCACATTTCTCCCCCAATTCTGATACTTGCATTGACCTTCATCAGGTCATCAGAAAGTACAACTTGTACAATGTATTTAAACACAGAGGTATTAATGCAAACAAGTTATGTTAAATGTAAGTTGTGTCGGTGGAATATGGAGTAGGTGTGCATGTAGAATTTATTACTTTGATATTGAACGCGTCTGTTCCGACCATTGGAAGTGTTTCACCGAGTGATATCTTTTCCTTGACAGATAAGAGCTAAATAAAAAGCTTTATGACTTCATAGGTCATTGGTTATCAGATCAAGTGACTTCAAGCTGTAACAACACTTGAAACAAGTGCTGGTCATACATAAAAAATATTTTATTTTTTGTGTTAGCAGGACACCACTCTCATGAAATATTATGTGCACAAGGGCACTAAAACCTCCAGAAGGATTTTGAATCTGATTTTTTTTTTAAAGTTGCATTGAAATAAAACCTAATTTTAATGGCAAATTTGTTCAGTTCCAAGGATACACACAGCAATAAATATACCCCAAAATAGAAAATAAAGCTTTGTATTTCCTGAATGTCTTTTCTCTTTCCTTTACTTCTTCTCCCTCCAGTTCTCCCTTTTTTTTCCATCATTCTACGTTTCTCTTAGATTTTTCCTATCTTCTTTCTTGTGCCCCTTTCATCCTCTCTGGTTATCTTCTTCCCTCCTTCCCTTCACATAGCTTTGCGTTTTGTCTTTCCTCTCCTGATTGTCCTCAGTGACTACGTGTGTCCCTCTGCACCACAGCTCCCGCCTCAGCTGAAATATGAGGAACACTAGGCTGTATATCATCTCAGCAGGTTTCACTTAAGCTGTAGTTTAGTTTATATTGATGACTTGTTATATTTTTAGCACTTTGAAAAGTTGAAATGAGTATCATCCAATTTTAATTAGGATGTTTCAGTAGCAAAATCAAACAAAAAACAGACTCATTAGGACAGTCACCTCTCTTTTACACAGTGTAATTGATCACAATTAACTAATCCAAAATCCAGTCTGCTCACTGATTAAAAATGTCTAAATGATTTCATTGCCAGTTTCTTTTATTTAAGTGTGCCTCACATTTCAGGATGATATAATTTTCTCAGAAATACACATCTGTAAAGCTGCTTAGAAATAATAAACTCCAAAAATCATCAAGGCTGAAAGTTTTTTTTAATATCGAACTAGCTGACAAATAATACATGTTTCAAACAACATTTAATATTAGACAAAGATAAACTAAGTAAAAATGCAATTTCTAAACTATGATTTCAAAGTCCAGACTTACAGTTTTTTCTGAATGCTTAAACCCTAACTGTGATTCCTGTAGCACAATCTCTAAAACTATTCAGACTTATAGCAAAACCACTCACTGAGTTTGCAAAACTAAAAGCACAAAAACTGCTTTGCACTCAGTTTGCAATTTTGTAACACACACTTTGCAAAACTGTAGGCACAATTCACTGCACAACACTCAATTACCAAATTTCCAACACACTCCTAGCAAAAGTATACACATGTATGGCTATCATTAACACTAATTTGCCAACTGTCTGGCACACTTTCACATGTGAAAACTTTTTTAGATAATTAGTTCACTTTGCAATCAGCCTAAGCACTATAATACAGGTAAGCTGTGTGTGCGGAGTACAATGGAGGGAGCAGAAAGAGTGAGAAGTAGAGGAGGCCGAGGAAGAGGACGTGGAGGTGAAGAAGTAGGATGAAGAGGACGACAAGGACAAGGAGGAGCAAGAGGAAGACGAGGAAGGGGGAGAGGAAGGGTAGGAAGAGTAAGAAATAGAATTGCTGATGACATCAGAGTTACAATAGTGGACCATGTCATCAACCGTGGAATGACCCTGAGGGTAGCTGGCCAACGGGTCCAGCCTAACTCGAGCCGCTACACTGTAGCAAGTACCATAAGGACATCTTGAAATGAGAATCGGTTAGTACAGTCACTTCGCACAAAGATTTGTAGCACTGCCATATGCCAATGAGAAACACACCAATACCATTGATGTAAAAATACTGAAATTGTTACTTTACAGAATTGCTAGATGACCAGATGCTGGGGCAGAGGAAGCATGTTCACTGCAGACCAAGTAACCCATATAGTCATTATGGCGATTGCAAATAATCCTATACTTGGAAATGAACACTTGTGTTTGTTTTGATGTGTTTGAATAAACACCAGTACTTGAAGTTTGGATCCCTCTATGCTTATGGATCTATGACAGAAGTATGAGCTCAAACTGACATAGCCTACCTTGTGCGCAGAGAAAGCAAAAGCCAGATGTGTTTTGTATTCATACCATCAGTGTGCAGTTGGCGCATTGTGTGCTTAGTAGATGATGGCTTGTGTGTACTGTTTGATACGGAAACACCATTTTTACAAAGGTGTGAAGAGTTAATCCAGCTGTGTTTGCTTTTGCAAGAGAACTAAAATGTTTTGATTATTGGGTGACAGGTTTTCTTATTTGTGTGAAGAGTTTTGCAAAATTAGCCAATAGTTACAAAAAATGTGCTTAAGCAATCAGAAAAAACTGTAATAAGATTGAGCTGCTTTGACATCACCTTAACAGGCCATTCATTCTTAAAAATGTGTTAATATTGTTAAATAATATGTTTTAAAAAAGGAAGTAAGTAAAGTAAACAGGACACTGTCTCTACTGTCAGAGTTTTTCAGATTCATTATCTACCCTGACCATTTCCAGTTACATATCCTTCAAAGGTTAGTACCTATTTTACTTGAAGAGAAACAAAATCTAAAGCCTGACCGTGAACACGAAACAGACAATTCAATTTCCCATCAAACCATAATTGTAATAGCAAATCAGAAGCAAATAAATGCCACAGAAGTGGAAATATGTGGAACCTTGCTCTAAAATATTTTTCTTCTCAGTTGGCTTCTGTGATTTTGTATTCAAATATATACGCTTTCACAGAATAACAATTATGCCCCTGATGTTTGCTGATAGATGTAGATGAGCTAACAGGGTATTGATTGAATGGCAACAACAGTTTCCCGTATTCATTTGAATGATCCTGCTGAGTGGAAGCCAGTGGTGGCACGTTCAGAAAAAACAAATCACAAAAAACAACTTGGGTTTTCTCATCCAAATAGAAAAGAAAATAAACTGGCAGATAGTGATTTACTAAGTGGAAAAGGGCTATTATAAAATCAGAGCCAAAAATTATGAGAGGACTACAGTATATCAGAAATTACTGATGCTGCTCATGAAGGCAGAGTTGGGATGACAGCGTGTACCAGAAGTAGAGTGAATTAATTTTATGTGAAACTTGACAATATTTTTTTCCCTGTAAAACTTTAATAAAAATTGAAAGGCGCCGAGTTTCTTCTGTCACTCTTTTACAACTTTCTAACACTTGTATGCTTTTCACCCATTTTCAGCACGTGTTGCTAGGCAACAGCACTTGCACCTTATATATATTTTTTCAAATAATACCACATACTAAGACAAAAAGTAATGCGTAATAATATTTTTATATTATGGATGTTTTGTAAATAAAAATAAAACCATTTTTATTGGACTGTCTTTCAGGGATGCTTTCTGGTTTCCCTTTAACAAACATCACAGCGACAGAATTTTTTTTATTTTTTATTTTTAAACAAAGTACAGCCTCATGGCACAAAGAAAGAACCCAAACTAAATCTGCACAGACAGACCTTGTTGTCTAGAATCAGTTCATTGGTGTTTTGTTTTTTTTTAAATCAAATTTTTTGATAGTAAGAAAAATATTGTCAGAGCTCTGGATAATGTATTGTTCCCTCTAAGTGCCAAAGACACTGATTTTCGTTAAAGGTTCATTTTATGTAAACATTTTACCTAACATCGCATCTGAAATCCCATAATATGCTTCTTATATGTGAACTGACAGTCATGACTACATTTGTGTACATGTTGGCAGTATGTTTCCTTTACTATATGTAACACGTCACTGTTTAACAGACACAGTGCCAGTTGGAGATGCATTACCATGGTAAAATGTGATTATTCAAGTGTCAGTTGTTAAAATTGATACTGTTTTGTTCCTTCAAATTCTCATACCCAGTGTTTAGCTCTGCATGGGGTCTTTTATTTTGAAAATACTGTAATACAAATCTCTTTACCCTTCCTGTGCGTGACTCCCTGTTCTTCCTGTGTGTGCTCTGGGCAGCTAGATGTGGCTTAGTTAAAAATGTAGTCTCTCCACCATTTTTAGTGGCACAGAGAAATATGCTGTGGTGATGGATCAGCAAAAATTGTTTGGAGTTTGTGTGATCAGCTCCAACAGCTGTGACGGAGCCAGAAAACAGTGCAGCTGCACCAGGTATAATTCTGAGGTATGCACTGTCCATACTTCTGGATACATACAGAGCTTTTTTTTTTTTTTTTTTTGGAACATTAAAAATCTTTTCGAATGAAATTTCAGATAAAGAGTTTATTCATCTTTCCATCCATTTTCTGACACGTATCCTGGTTCATGGTACACAGGCAGCAGCCCAAGCAGAGAAGCCCAGACCTCACTCTGCCCAGCCACTTCTATCCAGAGAAGATGCTGAGGTGTTCCAGGCCAGCTGAGAATATAATCTCTCCAGCATATTCTGGGTCTGCCTCGAGGGTCCTTAGGTCATTCACAACAGACCTCACATAGGAGGTTTCTAGGAAACATTCTGGTCAGGTGCTGAACCACCTCAACTGACCCTTTTTGTGTAATACAAACTAGTAGTTCCAGTCGCTCTACTCTGTGCTTCTCCAGAATAACTAAGTTTCTTATTTCTAAGGCCGAGCCATTCAGAGAAAGCCAATTTCCAGAGCCAACAAAACCACATCATCTGCAAAGAGAAGAAATCTAGAGGCCAGCAAAGAGAACATCTTGCGTTTAAAGATGGTCATTCATAGTGGACATAGATGGCCTCTTTATTCCTCTCTGAAACCAGCAAAATTAACACAGTGGCAGCCTTGAAATAGTCACTTGAGTTAAGGAAGCTCTCAATTCCTGTTTTGCCATTTGTTTCCGGTGGTCTCTAGTTCATTTGGCAAATATAGCTTCAATAAAGGCCAAATTGTTGATAAAATATGTCCTGGTAACATCTTGAAATTAATTGCACCCCACAACCATATGTCCACATATATTAGCACAAGGGCTCGTTTTGTTTTTTGGGTTTTCTTTCTATTACTGTATTTCTGTCTTTACCCTACAAAATAAAGAGCCTTGAAGTGGCTGTTGTCGTAATTCGGTGCTATATAAATAAAGCTGAGTTAAACTGAACATTTTGGAAAAAAAATATTCTCTGCATATTTCTAAACTACTTCACACAGTAGTTTCGCGTCACTGTCTGCCATGAATGTCCAGCCTGGTCCAAAGTCAATCGAAACCCAACACAAAACAAACTTAAACTGCCATCTTTCAGCATGCTGCCACCTTGTGACCAAAATTTGTAATATCAGGTGAACCTCTGGAAATCTATTTGCACCCCAGAACAACAAATCAACAACAAATGTTACAGTCAAAAAAATAATAATTACTTGCACCTCAGCATCCTGATGGAATATGTATTTGACCCAAGAAGGAATCTATATTAACAAATAATGATTCACGACAGAGCTACACAAATGCTCTCTCTCTCTTTTTTTTTTTTTTGTTCAGCTCCTCAGATCATTTTAATGCATTGGGGGTTTGTACTCAGCCTTACTATGCAAGTTTCAGTCTGTTTGCTGTTTGCAAATTATTTGTCAGAACAATAGGAAACGACAGCACATCAGAACATATCCAGTGTTGATCCTCTCTATAAACTATGTACAAGAGCATATCGAGATCACAGACGGCGGATTATTGATTTAATTATTTCTAGCATTAGCAGAGATAAAATCCTCAATGGCCAGGCTTTAAGGAATGGCAGAGTTGCTCTGTTTGTTTAGCACAAACAAAACGTATTAAGGGCTCACAAAACACTCAGTGCTCAGCTTCACAATACAGCTGAATGGATGAGAACAATATCTGTGACGCAGTCTGGATATCTCCTTCATGATGGCTCTGTGTACATTGCTCGAGCTCAGTGCAGCAAATCTGTTGTTGGGAAAAACGACAGGGGCCTTTTAGTGCTCTATTACCAAAGGAAGGATTCTTAATTGGTAAAATCTGCAAATAGGACAGTGACAGACAATAAGAAAACATGTTAAATAGGGATGTAAGAAAATATCGATACAACGAAATATCGCGATATTTCGCGCAATGATACTGAATCGATATTTAAAATCACTGTTATCGATTTTTTTAATTGAAAAATGACATGCATTTACTGTTTATTTCTTTTGTATGTTGGAATTCAAACTCCGGCCACTGGTTTGCAGTTTTCACCGCCTTTACTATAACGTAAAAACGAGGTCTCGCGATAACTGTAGAAGCGTCTAGTTTGCCAAAAGAACGAAGTAGAACAGTCAGTGGACGTGTGTGATGCTAGCTAACTGATGACTGAAGAGGAGAGGATACAGCCGGCCCCCGCAGCTTTCAAAGCTGATGTGTGGACTTATTTTGGATTTAGGACAAAAGAAGGCAGTAAAGACTATGACAAGAGCTATGCAGTCTGTAAAATCTGCACCGCCAGAGTCAAATATTCCGGTAACACAACAAATTTACGAACACACGTGTCTAGACACCATAGCGACGTAGCGTCAAATGCTAATTTTAAAACAAAACGAGGTGATTCCTCTCAACGGACAATTGAAGAAGTTAACTTTTCAAAACTACCAGCAACTTCAACTCGTGCAACAAAAATAACGCAGTCAGTACTTGTTTTTATTTGCAAAGACATGCGCCCCCTGAGTGTTGTGGAGAATAAAGGATTTCGTAATATGATTAAAACGCTGGAGCCCCGTTACACCGTTCCTTCTCGACAACACATCACGGACATCGCTCTGCCAAAGTTGTACCAAGAAGTCAAAGCGACAGTGCTGGACTCTCTCAACTCGGCTGAGACAGTTGCTCTGACATGCGACGCTTGGACTTCGAGAGCCACTGAATCGTACGTAACTGTTACAGCACATCACATAACAGACCAGTGGAACCTTCAGTCTCATGTACTACAAACCCGAGCCATGCATGACAGTCACACAGGTGAGCACATTGCAGCGTTACTAACTGACGCTGTGGCTGAATGGGGATTGAACGCAAAGGACCTTGTTGTTGTTACCGATAATGCACCAAACATGGTTCTCGCGGCTAGACTTGCAGGCATGACGCACATACAATGTTTTGCACACAGTCTGAATCTCGCCTCACAGAAAGCACTGAAAATACAATCCGTGGTGCGACTTCTCGGGAGGATCCGACGTGTAACAGCCTTTTTCAGGCGCAGCACCACAGCCAGCAACCAGTTGAAGCAGAAACAGTGCCTCCTTCAGCTACCAGCTCACAGATTGATCACGGACATAATTACAAGATGGAACAGCTCCTATGATATGATAGAACGATTTTTAGAACAGCAACCAGCCATCTGTGCAGCTCTGCTTTCTGCAGAAGTTAGGAAGAGTGAAAAAGAAATTTTCACATTAAGTGAGTCTGACATCACATGTGCAGAAGAAGTTGTCAGGGCACTCAAGCCTATGAAGGACGCCACCCTGGTGATGTCAGAGGAGAGTATGCCAACCCTGTCCATCATTGCTCCTCTTCATGCCAAGCTTGTGATGGGTGCACAAGAAAGTGTTGATGATACACCGACAGTAAGGGACATTAAGACTGCCATAGCAGAAGATCTGGGAAAGAGATATGTAAATGAGAGGGAGACACTATGGATGGCATCAACTGTTGATCCTCGGTTTAAGGACCTGCCCTTCCTGTCTGAAGCAGAGACCAGTGAGACCTATTCCAGACTGTTGGACACTGTGGTGACTGTGATAAAGAAGGAAGAAAATGTAAGTAAATAAATTAGTTTATTTGGAAAAATTCAACTGAAGTTATAAGCAAGTGAATAAAGTAAAAAGCAAAAAAAAAAAAAAAAAAAAAGCATATTGATGACATTTGTCATCAAATATTAGTGAAAAACAGGGTGAATCTTGGATTTGAATTTTGACTTTCTGACATTAATACTATTTGAATTTAATGTTTTTCAGCAGCAAAAGAATGAGGAGACTGACAAACAGGTGGAGGAAGAGAATGCCACAGAGGAGGCTCATCACCCACATATCAAAGACAACTTTGACTCCATCCCTCGGCCACCCCTAAAAAGACAGAGGACCTCATGTGCATTGGTGGACTTGCTCGGAGCTACGTTTGCCTCTACTAGTGACAATACTGCACCAAAATCAGAACATGATGTTGCTGCAGCTGAGATCAAGAGGTATAGAGATGAGACCCCTTTGCCTCTCACAGGAAATCCTCTCAGTTGGTGGAAGGACCATGAACAGGAATACCCTCAGCTATCCAAAGTAGCAAGGAGTTTCCTGTGCATTCCTGGAACAAGTGTCTCTGCAGAGAGAGTTTTCTCCTCTGCAGGAGACATAGTAAATGCACAGAGAAGTGTCCTGAGAGCTGACCATGTCGATCAGCTTGTATTCCTGCACAAAAATCTGGAAATTGAAAAATAAACACTGAGAAAACACTACACATGTAAAATCTCTGATATGAGAATGTTTGACATTTTGGTTGAGTCTCATAAGCACTTATTTAGATGAGTAAATTCCTTTTTTCAGGTTGTACTAAAAGTGTTCCATTGATGGACACTGCAGAGCTGTACTTTATTTTATTAACACTTAATTGTAATAGCACTTTACATTTTTTGTTAATGTTTACTTGGATGGATTCTTCAAGCAATTTCATTTTTGATTTATATTTGTTTATGTTAAGGTCACATAAAAAGTGCTTTGTTTTGATGCTCCATAGAGCAGTTTTTGGATAAGTATTTTACAATCATAGTACTTAGAAAGACTTCAGTGTTACATGTTTACTTTTTTCATGTTAAAAAATACTTGATATTTCAGTAAAGTAGTTTTTGTTTGTTTATTTGACATGACTTCTAATAAGGCAGATGTTAATTTCTCCATTCATTTTGAACTTAGAGTGTTTTTGTTTCAGATGTTTCATGTCAAGCATTAAACAGTTTGGACTGTTTACTTGAGTTTTCCTAATTAAATTTAGTCCTACTAAACACAAATATCGTCTGGCTTTTAGTATTGCAATATATCGTATCGTCTACCCTGTATTATGATACATATTGTATCGCCAGATTCTTGCCAATACACACCCCTAATGTTAAATATGGTGTATATTTTAAGACAAAATATCCAGCCTGGCACTTCAGTGATTACGAGTAAATACAGTGAAGTGTCAGATGCATAATCCCCAAATCAAATTAGGAGTAATTTGCGTCACTTAAAATGAATGAGCTCTCACTTAAGAAAGAGTTTTTATTTGATCATTTCCCAAGCACCATTAGGGCCTGTGGAGAGGATCAAAAGTAACCCTGACTTGTGCATATCCACTTCCTGAGAGCACTCAAGATGCATGTAAATGTATTCAGAATCAGTGTGATGGGAGAATTACAAATTAATTTGATATTTGTGTGGGTGTTCTGTTTCACAGGTGGTGAAAATGGAGCCTGACCATTTGTCACCAATCACAGCATCAAAACCTAATGGGAGGCGTTGTCAGACCTAATGGCAGAAGGTGCATTCTGTGATAAAACAGGGTAATTCCACTTCACAATAATCACAGGGGGGCTATCAAGTCGATAACTGCGTTTACAGCAAATGTCTTTCTGCACAGAGCAGGCAATTTTCTCTCTTGCAATAGCCGGAAACCCATTTTATTCGGGGAGTGTAGGGAATTGGTGGGTGCTGAAAGCAAAATTTCCCAGGAGGGTCTGGACATATTGTGAAAATCACTCCTACTGGAATGTAGCCAACATATTGTCACTCAGAGGAGGGTGAATTTGGGAACAATATTGTGTGCGCTCAAAGGAACAAATGCGCTCCAAGGTTGAAAGGGGCAGCTTGTCAACTCTGTGGCACTTTTTGGAATAATCTATTTGACGAAGGTTAGAGATAATATTGGTTTACCAAAATACTGCAATTCAAATTGATATCAGACTTGGTCTTTATTTGTCCAAGAAAGACTTCCCATTTATCTTCTGTTTGACAGCATTTAAGCAGGGACACATTTACCTCATGGGATTATATCTGAAAACAATCCAGACTTAAATATGCATTATTCTGTTTAAAGAAACCAATGGACACAAATTCTTTGGACACATTTGGCATCTTGCCTTCTCTAAAGGTCAACAAACCTAACATCATAATGGTCGGTCTATAAATCTGAAAAAGCCTTTGAAATTAAGAGTTTAAATTAAGCCAAGAGCCAGAGGTTGATATGATTAACCTCGTGGTGACCATTACTTTACCAACAGTTTTGCCACAAATTATTTATATTACAACTTGCAGATATGCCTTTCCTGTTGGTATTGTATAAAACATGAATGGAACTTGAATAAATATTAATATGCCCCCAGTACTGAGATAGAATCAATCTTGCTCTAACAGTAAATGGCATTGCGTTCCTCAATTCAGCTGTCTAACTGTCTAAACACAAGACGTCCACAGACGTTATTTTGGTGAGACATGACCTTTAAAAATATCTCACTATTTTCTCTGAATTTATTTGAAAAGTCAAATGTGAAAAGTCTCCAACAAAAACCATTTACCATTGTTCTACCAAGCAATTCTTTTCTGTCAGTTAGAGATACATAAAATCACAATATTATTCATAATAATATTATAAAACAATGATATGATTCAGGTGTTATTAATGTTTTATTATCAAAGATTTTCCCATGTATGCTGCATTTTGACACTATTCGGGCACATCATTAATCACAATCACAGCTACTTATTCCTTTTTATCTCTTCGACTGGTCACTTCCCATCAAAGAGATGCCAACAAGTCATTTAGAGTTTCACTGGATGGTGCAGAATTTCTTCTTCTCAGAACCTCTTTTGATGTGACAAATCACTTTGCCGACAGGCACGGTAATTTAAATGATAAGAACTTCTCTCTAACAAAATTAATTTTGATATGTATCTGGCAAGCGTAGCCACGCTATCGCAGAGAAGCAGCTGGCCCCAAGCTAAGGTAAAGCGCTCATTATTTTCCAATTAAACTCAGTGGTATCTGTCCAAATAAATGCTAAAGGCAGGTACAGGGAACCCAAGTTATTTGTTAAGTTGTCTAAGTGAACCTAATTAAAATGTTGTTACAGTTTTACGTGACCTAGTTACTATGTTTATTGTGTTTAAACTGCACATACAAATATATTTTAATACCCCCTTTTAGAGAGTTCTTTAAGGGATTTCCAGAGAAGTGAGGGTTTCCTCTTTTTGTTTGTTTTTTTACATTTTACATTTTTTCATCTCAAAAGGTTTTACACTGGCGTGCACTGAAGTGGGGAATCATCTTTTTTACTCACTGGATACATTTAAGCATCAAAAACTACTTTTGTTAGATCTTGGAGAAGATCACAATTTCTGTGTAGTCATGAGTTGTGATAATGGATATTAGTGATGGGTCGTTCGCGAACGAAATGGCTCTTAGAGCCGGTTCTTTGACGTGAACGACGCGAGCCGGCTCCTTATCGCGAGCCGTCACGTGTTTGTTTGTTTTTTCTTTCTCTCACCCTCTCTCTCTCTCGCACTTTTTTTCGCTTCACTCTGCACGCGAGCCTTGTGCTTTACGCTGGGCAGAGGGGGAGGGGCGGTAGTTACACTCACTAGCACAGGAACAGAGCCAGAGGGAGAGAAAGAGAGCCAGGGAGAACAACGTCACATTAGAAAGGTATAGTAATCATCCACAACTATTTTACGTTGCAGATGATAAAGGATTCAGAAAGTTTATTCATGCAGGCCCATATGACAGAGAATATGCATGTTCTTTTTGTTTTAATATTATAATTTATATTTAATTGTGTTGTGGTTTGCAGTGTTGTTTTCACTTTAAATTTGTAAAAGGAAAAAGCTGAAAATTTAAATAGTTAAAAGTTGAAATGTAAATAGTTGATTTTTGTATTATATGATTTATTTATTACATTTTATGTGGAGTGAATAAATAAAAGTATATTTACGGTGGCCCCTAGAGACAAAGCACATACAAACTTCAAATCACGTACGAACTCTGAAGCATGTACAAACTCCAAAACACGTACAAACTCCAAAACACGTACAAACTCCGAAGCACATAAAAACTCAAAACACGTACAAAAGACAACAGAAGTGCTCCAGGATGCTGGGCGCAGTGTTGAGCTTTTGTTATCTTGTGGCTACACAAGCCAGCAAGTACCAACGACCGGATTTGGTGTGTGGTAGTAATAGGTAAATGAACTTTTTTTTAAATTATTTGAATATATATGAGTGCCTGTGTATAAATACACAAACAATACACACATGCTTTCAATTGTAATTTAAGTGATCTAGTAGCTCGGCTTTGGAAGTTCAGTTCATGCTAGAAATGTGTTTTGGAGTTTGTACGTGTTTTGTCTCTAGGGGCCACCGCATATATTTATATATAAACATATATAAATAAAACCACTTTTTTTTACATTAGTAATTCCTTTTGTGCATAATTTTATATTATTGTTAATAATAAATAAATTAAAGCAACAAAACAACCTGAAGAGCCGGTTCGGAGCCGAAAGAGCCGGCTCTTTTTAGTGAGCCGAACCGAAAGAGCCGGGTCTCTAAAAAGAGCCGGAAATCCCATCACTAATGGATATGTGAGACCTTCTACATAAACCTGGTATGTGACAGCACACATCCTAGGTTCTTCTGGCAGTTTTAACATTGACCAATGTTATGATGATCATATGAAACTGTGGTGTTGTCTGCTCAGACTCCTCATCAAAGGAGTTGGTTTTTCTCCAGTCGGGTGAGAACTGTGCACAGTGATTCATTGTGCTTTGTTTTTCCCATATTTTTTAAACGTGATTGATTTTTCGATTTGACCAAGGCGCAGTTTTGCTAGCAACACGTATTTTAGTTGCTTCTCTGATGTTTTTGATGTTACCCTTCTTCTTCTCCTTTGTGTTGTACAGGTACAATGTGAGTTCAACCATGTGGGGTTTCTGCAACCCCTGGCTTGTGTTACAGCTGATGGGGACAATGGAAAGGCAAATATTGATCTGTTTTTGTGAGTTTTCTTTGTATTTGAGGCTTTTACACACCTCACAGCCCAAGACAGTCAGAATATTTTTCTAATACAGTCAGTGGACTTGGTGGGGTGAGTGTTGTCCTAAAATAGTTGTTTCTATATTGCTCGTTACAGTTTTTAGGTGCTGGAAGTTTTAGTTTATTACTCTTCATAACAGAGAATATGAACAACATTGCTACTCAGCAGGTCTTTTTTATATAGCTATGTATCACCCATGGTAATTTCAGGATATGGTTTCATCTCCATGAGTCCAGTTTGATGGAGTTGTTTGGTACAATAATAAGCGTTTTGGATATAGAGAGTTGTGTTGACTGTCTGGTAATCCTGTAGCTAACAGAGTTATTGTCCGCTCGTGAAAAAATCAGCAATTCTGACTTCACAGTTGAATTTTTTTTTCTGGAACATCTCCTGAACTCAGATTTTCCACTTGGAAAGTTGGAGTGAATCAACATACCCCAAAATCCATAATGGCAGCACTGAACATAAGCAGTAGTAAAACTGGGAAAGTTTAATCTGTACTGCCACTGTTGTGTATTTTTGACTCACTAAGCCACTGATTAGGCTCTATGAATGAATGTGTTTGTTCGGCATAAAAAAATAAGTAATATGTTGTATTGCTAGTGATATCTTAATGGCTCTACCTTACTAAGAACCACAACAAATCCTGTTTTTCCTTGAACGCGCCAACTCAAGAGTGATGTCACTCCCGAGTTCAAAAATGCAAATAACCTGAAATGAGGATTAATGCTTCACATGATAATGGATTCCCACCCCCTATCACTGTAGCTTTCCTTTTCTTGTTTCCCTGCATACATATAAACAGTTAGGCTGTACATCTTTACAGAGCACAGTAAGGTACAGATATGGAAGTCTGATGAAAGGTTTCAGACAAAATATGAAAAGCTGTCAGAGAAAACAGTTAATTATAAGTACTGAAGTAAAAACCTCACCAGTTTGCACATATATAGTGAGATGACAAAGAATCAAGTATTTTGGATGTAGTAATATAGCAACCTGACATTTTGAAGAACATGACAGCAGGAATGACTGAATTTATTTGGTAGGAACAGAAAATTGCAATAAAATTATATTCTAAACAGTTCATAGAGTATGTGGGCCACATCAATAAATCAAAGAAACAAATCCCGTATGGTGATCAGTCAGCTCATCAGGCAATCTGTCAAGAGACTAATGCACAAATATGACATTTATCTGTCAGTTAGCTTGTCAAATTGATAGAGCTAAGGATAGAACTGACAGTAATTTATTCTCTTGTCTGTTCTCTGCTATGAAATATCTTGGGTACAAGTTTCACTTAAAAGGAAAAAAGTTTTTTTGCAGTAAGTTGCAGTTCCTAAAATGCTGTCCCCTTACTACACAGATGTTACTGAAGATAGAAAATGTAAACAAATCTTTGCAGTAGCTCAAATGTTTTCCTTTCCCCTGCTTCCACTCTTTGGACTACACTGGTTAAACATGTTGTGGAAATGATTTTCATCTTCTCCTCGCTGCAAAGTACACTGCAGAGATGGTTCTGTTCCATGCAATGTCAATGAAAAGACTCAAGAGGCAGAAATAAAAGTCACTACAGGAGGTAGACACTGAGGCAAAAGTGCAGTGAGCTGGAAATGTATCGCTCGAGCAAAACTATATACTTCATGTATCTACTTCATAAATATAAAATATAGCGCTACACTCTCTCACATGTGGATGAAAAAAATGTATTAATGTGCATCATGCTGTTTCCATGACACGGAAAAGTGCTTCTGTATTTCTTTCAAGTCTTCTACAGCTTGCTTTGGTGGGTTTGTGTCGTGTTTAGCTTTTATGTAGTTATAGTTTCTTATTTTGTTCTGTACATGGTTTCTTTTGCAGGTAAACCCTTTATTCAAGATGTATTTATTGTTCTTTTAATCACCCACAACAGAGTATAGCCAGTACTGTTTGTGGTTATGTAAATTACATACATAACTACAAGTGTCTTATATGGATGCTGTGTTTTTCACAGTGAAAACTGATGCAGTCCAGCCCACCGGGTATGTAATGAAACTGCAATAACTATTGGACTTGTGCTAAGTCTGAAACTTGACTCCACTTCCTGCACGAATTGAGTTCCTGGATCCATAAGAATATCCATCCATCCATCCATCACTACTTCTCATCTACATCTGGATTGATTTTTTCTTTTATTTTGTCTACACATAACATCAAGACAATGTCCATCTTTCCTTCTCATTTTTATATGAAACATGCAAAGTGTGGGGTTATCCTGTTAACTTCCTGAGTTCTTGTTTTTAGGTTTTGTTTTTTGGCTTCCCAGTGTTTATTCTGTGCTCCCTCTTCTCTGTGTTCCTTCTGTCTGTCCATGGTGTTATTTTGTCTGCTCATGAGTCTGCGTATGTTCTGTGTCTCGTCTGGATCTCTCTGTCTGTGGTGTGCTTCCTGTTTTACTTCGTAGGTCAGGGCCTTATGTCTGTGTGTTCAGCTTTGCGCTCTCCCCGTCTCGTCAGTGTAATCAGCGTCAGCCGTGTCTCCCAGCTGTTTCCTCTTAGCTCTGTTCACCTCTTGTATTTTTGTTGCGTCATACCCTCATACCTCCCCTGTGCGATCAGTTTGCATACCTGCCTGCTTGCTAGTTTAGTTTTGTATTCCCAGTTCAGTTCAGTTTGTGCACATCAATACAGCTGCTTAAGGTTCACCCTTTAGTTCCTGCGTTTGTGAGTCCTGCATTTTGGGTCCTCTCTCCCTGCCTGCCTGCACACAGCCATGACAGTTATTCCATATTTGAGCTATAGCATTGGTAGAAGGAGCTTCTGGGTTTGGAAAGGCAGTCCAACACAGAAGTGCCTAAAACCTGCATTCTTTTTAATGTTCAACAGAGGGACACATCTGTGGTTGCACAAAGACTAATGGGCTTATAGAAGTAAATTGGAAAACAGCCATCAGACCATACCTCTGTAAATACTTTAATGGTAATTTATTGGCTCAGTCACTTATTTTCGGTCATACTGAATAACATAAGTCTTTTTTTTTCTTTTTACAATTTTAGGATTCAGAAAAGAAAATCATCCAGAATAAGCTCACTGGCCAAAAACATGTGCTTGACAAGTTGCTAGCCAATGAGCTTGTGGGTTTACAGTCAGAACCATTATTTGACTTGCAAGTTTCAAAACACCAAAACAAACAGCTTTCATAGGCAAAAACGCAACTGTAGAGGCTTCACAATGGGACATCACAAACCAGCAGGTGATGTTAAGTTAGGTACATGAATCTTTTATACGTCCTGTATTCTGTCTATAATTAAAGCTTTTTAGAAGCTGGGTGTGGCTAAATAACTAGTTTCCCTTTACACTTTTAATTATTACTGATTTATAGAGATTGACAGACCACGTGACTTTCGCGCATTGCATGCCGTGAACTCGTGGCAAAACAATCCAAGTACCGCATCAAATGCAAGCATTTGCAGCACCGCAAAACGTTCATTCTCCGGTTCCAATAAATTCTTGCTTTTTCTTTGCCCCCCAAAAAGGAATGTACAAAACGAAGGAGAACAATGCCGGTCCGTACAAAGACAGACTTAATGAAAAGTCAAAGAAAAGATACGAGGAAAAAAAATCAAACCAGTGAAAGGGTCAGACCCTTACGAGCACACAGAGTGGACAAAATATGTTAGCGTGCTGCCCAACTTTCACCACGCTCATATTTATAATTATACGGTTCTTGGAGTGAGTGCACACACTCATGAAGTTTAGTAACTTCAGGTCACTGCAACAAGCCCAGGTTTACCGACGGATACAGTTTACCGACGGATGGGTACAGGACCTTGAAATGCACCGTGTAGAACGAAAGACCATCGTACATATCATAAGTTTACCAGTCTCACAAATCGTCTTCATAAATACACATTCGTTAACCGTTTATTAATAGACCTTTGAGCTCAACGGTAATTAATTAGTAGTGGAAATAATTTCTGGTTCATTACAGAAATGTAGCAGTGACAATAATACTGTATGCTGTAATCGCACTGGACAATTAGTGATACAAGACAACTGTTTTACCCTGTGAATAAAAGTATATGTTTTTGTCAATGTACCATGGTAATAAATGAAGCGAAACGCAATGTTGTGTCAGGACAATTCACTATTTATGCACAATAAACAAAGGAGCATAGCGCCACAATTTCTGTTCAGCGCCAGACTTGCTTGTAACCTATATCACCAATTATGTTATGAAAAATGACGCATTAACTACAACAGCAGACTGACCTCTGTGTAAATGCTTGGAGCAGACTAACATGTGAGCTGGAGGGTTCTGGGACGTTATATTTGATCTTTGAATGGCTGCAATCCAGGCCATCCGTTGCCTCTTTGTTACTTCGGAAACATGGCTCGAACAATTTCTCTCCAACGACGTAATCCGATAACAACCGATCTCTTTACCCGTCGGCTTCCCGTGGCTGTCATGTGACCGGCTATTGCAGTTAATAATACAACAGCTTCTTGACATTTTTGTGTTTGTTTTTATCGCTGTATAACTGATTTCAATTGAAAGCCAGCGTGCGCTAGTACCTCTTGCCACGAGTTCCCAGAATTCTTTGCGGTTTTACCCCTGAGTGACGTCACATTTTCAATCTCTATTGTGACATTTCTGCAGTCTCAACAATGCAATCAAAATAAATGTGCCCGTTTCTTTAACACAAGTTCTAATATTACTTGCTATTCACACTTCAGTCAAATATTTAAAGGCAGTTTGTGGATGACCAGCAGTTTTTTAATGATTCTGTTTAGCACTGCTGCACAGAGGAGGTTTTTACGATTCACATATTGAATCATAAAACTCATATTTTTTAATAAGAAAGGATTATATTTAGTGTCTGGCTTGGTAAAAGCCTTGCTGCAATATTTATATATGCACATGTAAATTTTATCTAGTTTCATATTATTTATGCAGAAACTTTGTATTAAATCACCCAGAGCTGAGAGGCTATAAGGCTGCAATATATCATTGTTCGGCTGCTGTCACATGATGCGGCTTTCTACTCTCTGGATAATACTTAAATTACTTTGGCTGTGGTGTTCTGAAGGTAATGATGTCATTTATTTGAATTATTATAAGAAACAATGTGGGGTGCTGCTTTCTGTCAGGTGACACAGACAGTCTGTCAAATATGTTTGCCTACACAGTTTGATTTGGTGGATGGTGAACTGAGCAGCTCATTCTGATGGCTTTGAATAAAAAAAAATGGGCAAAATTTACAGCTGTTCTCTCCAGGGAGCAGGTAAAACTTTGATTAGTTCTTTGGGAAGTGAAAAGGGTGGAAGTGGAAAGTTAGGGGAGGATCTGTGTGCCATGTCACTACTAAGACTGAATTATTACTCTAAATAACAGATTCAAAGCCTGCACTAACTACCTCTTCTATCACAGCTTGTAGATTACACATATTCATCAGCACATAAACAATTGTTCTTTAATTACATATATTGTATAATTTATTAACTCGCTGGCACATCTTTGAAACAACTGCTGATGGATTTGAAGGCTCCTATCTGAAAGAGCCGAGCTTTAAAATAGCAAAATAATTCATGTCCTTTTTGTCCCAGTGACATCAAAGAAACCACACAAGGCTGATGGTGCTTTAATGGATTTTTTTTAAGCTGTAGCTCATAGACTGCGCTGTATTCATTGCAGCATTCATGAGACAAGGATGTGGTATGAAAAAGTTCTGAGCGGAAAAATCCTTAACCAACATAAATGTCTGTGTTCCTGACAAGCAAAACCTCTTTTTGGCCTCTAAGTAACAAATACTGAGGTAGCATGACATTTTTATTGCCACAATAACTCACCAAAGTCTGATCAGTCACAGCGTTTGAGAGTGACAACTATAATTCATGTCTATCTCCTGGAAGCACTTTTTGGTTTCACTGTTGAGTATCCAGAGATAAACAGTAGCACTTCCGTCAATTTTCAGAAAAATCACTCATTTATTCTGGTCTAAATCAGAGCTTTGATGGTCAAATGAAGATCACAGGATTTTGGTTTAGAATCATAGATGAGAAACTGGGGAAACGAGAGATTCAATCAATTAATGAATAGGAAAGACACATTTGCTGCACTCACCTCAAAACCGATTTTTTGCATCTGAACTTGCTGTGTGTGTGTGTGTGTGTGTGTGTGTGTGTGTGTGTGTGTGTGTGTGTGTGTGTGTGTGTGTGTGTGTATATAATATATTAGTACTGTATGTTTGTAAGTTTTCACAGAGTCTATAATAATTGTAAAGAAAAAAAAGTTGTCACCTATCGCGGGTTATTTTTAGAACTTAACTCCTGCAATAAGCAGGATATACAAGCTGAATGTGGTCGTAGGCAACCATGGGCAGTGATGAGCTGTCATTGGGAGAGTCTGAATTCTTGTTGGGAATCCCGCAATTGCGGCCTCAATTGTGGGAGAGGCAGAGGAATACTTTCATATACCTGAGTAAGCAGTGTCAAAGGTAAAATAGTTTTTTGTTTGTTTTTTACTACTGAAATGTCATTGTGTATTCAGCACTGGTTAACGTTTGAACTATGAGCGCACTTGTTGCCAAATGAAGCCATCTTATTGGTCAGATTTGTTTAATCTTGATAAGAAAAATGGAAAAAAATGGTTAAATGGTCAGAGTATCATTTTTTAAATTATTATTAGCATACCAAATTTACCAATTACCATAAAACACACACAAATATAGAAACCTGATTGGAGGTTTGGCACATACAAACACCACCACCTTATTGGTGCTACAGTCATCTACTGAAGAAACTCCACCCAATGATTCAATATTTGACTCATATTTGGTAATAAAGTCCTGTGGCTGCAAAACAAGCTCAAATTATGATCTCACCACCACCATGCTCAGCACTTAAGGAAGAAAGAAAGTTAAAGATTAAGGATTTTACACAAAACTTGACAAATGGAAAACCCTTTTTTAATCAATAAATGAAATGTGTTCCACAAATGTATCTTTGACAGCTGTGTGCTTTCATTTAAACTGTGGGGGAGCTTGTTTTAGGTAGGCAAAAAACAGTGGCTGAAACAATATAACACGTAAATAAACAAATCCTAGTAGACTCCCTAATATGAAATTATGAGCCAGGAAATTAGCATTATGTAGGCATTTTAATTTGAATGATAAAACGAGTCTTTTAATTCAAAGCTAAAAGTAAAAAAGGTCAGATGAAAGTGGTTTGTTTGTTTTTTTAAATAAATGAAGCCCTGTAGCAGCAGCCACCATCTGGCTACCATAACTGCCCACAGGCCATTGTCTGGATGAGAACCATGAGTCAGCAGGAGGGAGGCAAGCAGAGGTCAACTAGAGCTCTAGGCAAGGTCACCTGCAGGACTGGACAAGCTGGCATAGCTCTTGGAAGACACACACACACCACAAACAGATGGCCAAATGGTCCACTGACGCTTCTGTCGATCCATCTGCGGATTATTCTTATCATTTCCAAAAGGTGAAGATATTGATTTTTCCAGGGTTTGGCTGAAAGTGTTTGTGTGTTTGACTGATGCTTATCTCAGTATGCAGCATATCACCTGTCTGTCAGTGCCAGCCTGCAGAACCATCCAGTGTGGAGAAAAATCTGCAAAAGTTTATACCTGAGAGATTTCGCAGTTATCACTGAGCAAAATGTACATTCCTCTTCTGTACGCACAATGAACTTATGGCTTTGAATAGCAATTAGCAGCATATTACTAATGTAAAAGATTTTTCATATAGAATTTCTCAAAGTAGCTAACAGAGCTGTAAGGAAGCCTAATGATCTGTGTGTGTTCTGCAGGTGCACTGGTCTATAAATAATTAATTAATTAAAATAATTATGTGAAAGGCAGCAGCTTGAAAAATCATCCCAGCATCTGCCACACATAGATAAAAAGCAAATAAGTGCTCCATAAGCAATGTCAGTAGAACAATTTTTCATCATATCCATTTTACTGTGAACAAAACAAACCACAACCAACCGTAGTCACTGTGATGTATTTGTGTGTTTCCCATGGGGAGCATTAAACTGAAAAATTCAATTTGCCAGTTTTCAAAGTGTTTCAAGGATTTTACTTTATAGCATGTGTTACTGACTATAGGGAAGTCCAAATTAGAAACATCCTAGTCAAATTAAATGAACAGTATACTTCCAGCTTACAGAACATGTTGCATGATGTTCATGTTCTCCAGTGGTTATTAAATCAGATTTACACACATGAAGCCCTCAATTATTTTTATTAGTTATCTAACTATCATCCATTTGAGGGGGCCAGCTGAAATTGGGCAAAAGTGAGCTATACCCCCGACAGACAAATCCCAACAATAGCCGCCTCAAGGTGCTTTATATTGCAAGACATTACAGTAATAGAGAAAAAACACCAACAATCAAACGGCAAGCTGCCAAGTGGGAGCAGTGGGAAGAAAAAACTCCTTTTTAACAGGAAGAAACCTCCAGCAGAACCACTCCCATCCACACCTGTCTTTAAAAAAAAGGGACACATTTTTTCCACAGTTCATGGCTAGCTTCTGTCAATGGCCAGATGTGTTTGAGGAGTGGACCCAAAAGCAGACTGGCGAGAGACACGATGAAGTTTAAGAAAAAGCGAGCCATTTATTCAGGCTGATAACTGTCATGGTCCGGGGTCGTGTTTCCTGTTTTATTTTGAAAGAGTCTGTTCCTTGTTCACTGCATTTATTTTACTCTCCCCTGTGTTGTCATTATGTTTCATTCTAGTCAGCTGTGTCTCCACTTTCCCTGATCACCTCATGTGTGTATTTAGTCCTCAGCCTTGCTGTGTTCAGTGTCGCGTCGTCTGTGTTCTCACCCACCATGTTTGTATTCATAGTTTTCTGAAGAGGGAAGTGGACACACATGGGGAACACAGCTGACACAAATGAACATGACGCCACAGGGTAAACAGGAAACATGGAGAGACGTAGACACCTGGACCAGACAACATGGAAACAAACTTAAGTAAACATACAGTTGGTGCTAGAAATAACATAATACCAAATGACAGAAAAAATAAAACAAACACAAAGAATTCCAAAAAAATCATAATCTCAAAAATGCTGGGTAACATCCACATACCCCCTGACAGCTTGTACATTTTGAATGGCTCCTCTGAGTGACCATAAAAGAGTTTTGTTTTTGTTTGTTTTTTTTGATAATTGTATCCACTTGTGAAATATTTCTCCATAACTTCAAGTTATCTGCTGCACTACTAAGCATTTGTAAAAATGTTGTCTACCCCCTGTGCTGTTAGTTTTTTCACCTTTTTCAACTGGCACTTTTTATGGACTCAAATACACTTGCACTGCATGAACAACCTGTACCACAAACATTGGTTTGACGCTTTTTCCACTACTAGAACCTCTCAGCCGGCACCACCACAAAGTGTTTTTCTTTGTAGCTAAACCTCTGCTTACTTCACTTCTATTCAGCTGCTCTGTGCTGCTTTTTATTGTATTTTATTTATTTATTTATTTATTGTGCATGTCTTGAGAAAGTCATTTTTCTCTTTTGCTGCTTTCAGCATAGTGTAAATGTTGCTTACAGCTGCATAGCCTGTGTGTCCTTTAAAGGAAAATATGCTTTATTTTATATTTTACATGCAGTAAATCATGTTTCAGTGTTAGTTGTTATACAAATACATGTATAAATTTTATTTGTATCCTCACGTTGCTGTGTATGCATTTTTGTTATGTATTTTATGTAATACTGTGTGTACTATTATGCAACAAATACTTGTTTCTTTTCTGAGATAGTCCCCTATCATAAATATCAGTTTGGTGGTTTGCAGACAGGAATCAATCAGATCGAAGCAGTAAAAGAATAACTATTTAAGACAAACCTAAAACAGACAATTTCTTGAATCAGTGATAATAAATAAATAAATAAATAATATATTCCTCATTTTATTAGGGAATGACAAAAAGGGAAAACCAAGACCAGCTGTTTGTCAAATCCATTAAATTAGTGTTTTTTTACCTGAACATGTTCTCTAACACTGAATGAAGTTCTTTTTTATACCTTATAACTTTCCAGTTGTCGACATGTCATTAAAGTATTCTGAACTGCACAAAGAAATTAATGTATTTTCAGTATAAAGTCTGATTTTTGTACTAAATGAGGCTGTTGTTCTGCAAAAGTATTTCACAGCAGTCGCGCCAGCCTGGAAAAGTGAGATTACAACATGTCTGGAATAATAAACAATCAGCCTGTCATTTGTTCAGACTAGTACATTCTTTCCTGTTAAAGACATTTTTGTTATTTGTTTTTAATTAGCGCCACAATTTTTCCCTTCAACATATTTTTTAAAGTATTTACGAGTGTTCCAGGGTATTCTTCTCATATTTTCTGGGTTTGCCTGACAGTCTCATCCTATAAACAGCCACGCCAGACAGCCAAGACTTAAAGCTGCTATCTGATTTAGTGGAGAGCTGTATTTGGTGCCGCAGTAAAGTATTGAGCTGCGTGAAGTTGGTGTCACAGTGAGACGGGAGATGCTAGTTAACCTGCTGTGATGAAGTGCTTCAATGCCATTTGCCCAGCAGCAGACTGTGACATTCCAGTTAAACTCGGGGGGGGGGACAAAACATATAAATAAAAGACTTTCATACAGCACTAAATGGTGTAAAAGGTCAGATTTATTTCCAACACAAATCAATATTGTTATCATCCTGCAGGAGTTGGGCTTTCTTTCTTTTCTGTAATTTGTAACAAACACGGGCTTTGATCACAGAAACACTGTCTAGGCAGTGTATTTATGAGTAAAATCAGAAATTGTTTTATTGTACATTAAATATGTACTGTGTAATTTATAAAGGGTGAAAAAAATGTCACACCAGGGAACACACTACCTGAATAAGAGTAGTTATAGGCACACAGGCCATGACAAAGAAAGGTAATGCCCTACCAGCCATAAAATTGCACACAAATTTCATAGAAATTGAATTCTTATTTATTTATTTTTTACAGTCAGCAGCATAACTTAAAAACTAATGAAGTTAACTTGGAAGTATGTTTCTTGTAGAGCTGTCGAATGGAAGAGTCACATCATCTCCCTTCCCTCCAATGAACTATTTTTTTTACAGCAACGGTGGATCATGGAGCTTCTCAAGAGTTCTGAAAGTTAGCAATGTATGCTAGCTAAACCATAGAGATATAGCAGTAAAGAAGTTTGAGATGCATTTTTAAAAGGTAAGAAATGAAAAAACAAGTCTGTTTGTTATCAGCACACATTCCAACTGCTCGTTCAGCACTTGAGGGAACTATTTGAAGGCTAAATGACCCACATGATGACCTTGGATTCTGAACCAGACTCTGGACAGGACAGAATTCAAACTTACTCAAGGCCTCTGGATTTGGAAACCATTATTTATATTAATAATATTTTAATCCAAACCATCATCTTTTCCTTAGCAAAAAACATGTTTTTTATATTGGTTATTCTTAACCAAGTACTTTAGGTGCTCATTCGACAAACCTAATCACAAAACAAAGTAAAGAGCAAAAGAAAAAGCATCTGTGTAAAATATGTCTGTGAAGGTTCTCAGTCATCCAGGTCATCGTAGTCAAAGGAGCTTGCAAAGAAAAGCGTCTGGACTTCTTTAAGTTGCTTGAAGACGTTTCACCTCTCATCCGAGAAGCTTCTTCAGTTCTAAGGTCAAATGGTGGAGAGTCCCAGATATAAACTTCACAATGAACACACCCGAAACTCTGGCTGATTGGGACCCACGCCCAGTTTCCCACCTTGGCTCAGGCGATTAGAGGATCATCAGGGGGTCCTTTTCTCCCTCTGTGGGGGGTCACTCCCACTAGGTTTATATCTGGGACTCTCCACCATTTGACCTTAGAACTGAAGAAGCTTCTCGGATGAGAGGTGAAACGTCTTCAAGCAACTTAAAGAATTCCAGACGCTTTTCTTTGCAAGCTCCTTTGACCATCTGTGTAAAAGTAATATCAAAAGTGTGAAAATGACCAACTCAGCCTGAGGTCTCTTGTGTGAGGGATGGAAACATTCCAACAAATCTGAACTTGTAATTTGGTAAAAATGCTTCCCCCAAACCCTTAAGTCTGGCTTTTTAATGAGACACCTGCAAACTTACCACAGCATCTCCACAACATGATGACGGTGCTGCCATACAGCAGTACCTGGTTCTTTGCTTCGCTGAAGGTCTCACGCTGAGGGAAATGAGCTGAGCTTGTGATGTGTTTTTTGTTGTGGAGGACATTCTACAAGGTTCAATCTGCTATGAAATAAGGCAAGATCAATACATTCAGAGGTAAATGTTACACACACAGACACACACACACACCATTTGGACAACATCACATCTACAAGAAAGTGCAAAGGGGTTTCTCAGTTGGTAATGCAATTTTTATCTGCCTTGAGGTTCCTTTGCAGAGTGTTTCCTCATATCATTTTTTTAAAGGTTTTTCCGTTGTCATTTCAGGATGTTGTGTGGCAGATTGAGATGATGGAAATCAAACAGTACGTCAGGGGTGGGCAATTCGAGGCCTCGAGGGCCGGTGTCCTGCAGGTTTTAGATGTCACCTTGGGTCAACACACCTGAATCACATGATTAGTTCGTTACCAGGCCTCTGGAGAACTGCAGGAGCTAATTTAGCCATTTAAATCAGCTGTGTTGGTTCAAGGATACATCTAAAACCTGCAGGGACACCGGCCCTTGAGGCCTGGAGTTGCCCACCCCTGCAGTACGTAGTCTATGTAGCTGTGCACAAATGTATACAAAATGAGCTGAAGAAGACTTGAAATGTTTATACTGTTGTTCACTCATCCAATGTCTAAGGCAATAAACACTAGAATAATATGCAAAGGACATCGGCTCAGGTCACATAAATTATACTTCTCTAAATGCTTCTGAGACCTTGACAACGCTATAGACTCTAGTTGCACTGTTCCTATGTCATCTTCATGTTTGCACAGTCAATTCACAGCATTTTATCAGATTAAGGAAAACACTCTCTTTCTTAGACTTGCTGCTGTTCAGAGAACCTGGCTTGAGGACAGTTATTGTAAAATTCCAACTAATAAAACCACAACTATGAAGAACCATGGAAGAGCTTCTTTTACTTCATCAGTGAGATTGATTTGCTCCACAAAGCTTTTATTTTGGGCAGAGAGAGAATAGATACAAAACTCTTAAACTCCATGTTTTGCAGCAAAAAGGAAGTTGATTAAGGTTTTAACGTTTGTAAATGAAAGATTAAAAAGTGAAAGAATAAGTGAAAAGATAACAAATTTTATAATTCTATCACAAAAACTCAAATTCATCAATTCATGGTCAGCTGAGGTTAACATAACTGGCAAGAGTTCTTAATAGAGGTCTAGATGACACCTAGTTATTGTTTCAAAATTGCTAAGACATGGTTTGTTTGTTTTTTAGATTTTAGATTTATTGTTTATTTTATTTCATTTTCACTTGCTACACACGGGACAGACTTGACTGGGGAAAAGAAAAGAATAGAATATAATAGAATAGAATGCCTTTATTGTCACTATACAGTTGTACAATGAGATACAGAGCATCTCCTACTCAGTGTAAGCATGCCGGGGGGGGAGGGGGGGGTACAGTTCTGCAGCGCTATGTACATATGGACAGTATTAACATAGGGAATTATATATATATATATATATATATATATATATATATATATATATATAAAATGTGCAATATACAAGACATGACTAATATGTAATAAATAGTGTTATGTATATACAGTTGAGTTATTGCACATAGAATTGGTATTGCACAGTGGTGGTCCATAGAGGAAGTGGGAAGTGGGGGGCTGTGTTATCTGTGCATGTGTGAGTTCAGGGTGGTTATCGCTTTGGGGAAGAAACTGTTTTTGAGTCTGTGGGTTTTGGTGCTGATGCACCTGTAGCGCTTCCCTGAGGGAAGCAGGCTGAACATGTTGAAGCCAGGGTGGGAGCTGTCCTTGATAATGTTTGCTGCTCTGCTGAGGCAGCGGGAGGAATAAATGTCCATCGGGGAGGGGAGAGGGCAGCCGATGATCTTTTGTGCTGTCTTGACCACACTCTGAAGCCTCACTCTATCTGCTTTGGTGCAGCTGCCGTACCATACCGTGATGCAGTAGGTTAGTAGGCTCTCAATGGACGAGCGGTAGAAGGTCAGCAGCAGGTTGGAGTTCAGCTTGTACTTCCTGAGGACTCTCAGGAAGTGAGCTGCTGTTGGGCCTTCTTGATGACCGCTGAGATGTTTCCTGTCCAGGAGATGTCAGCAGAGATGAGGACACCAAGGAACCGGAAAGTGTGGACCCTCTCCACACACTCCCCGTTGATGTAGACGGGGGCCAAGTCAGTGCTGTGTCTCCTGAAGTCAACAATGAGCTCTTTGGTTTTCTTAGTGTTCAGTGCCAGGCTGTTCTCTGAACACCATGCTGCCAGCTTCAGGAATTCCTCTCTGTACTCTGCCTCGTCTCCCTTCGAGATGAGTCCGACTACCGTGGTGTCATCAGCAAACTTGATGATGAGAGTGTTGTTGTGGGTCGAACTGCAGTCGTGGGTGTAGAGAGAATACAGGAGGGGGCTCAGCACACAGCCCTGTGGGGAGCCGGTGCTCAGTGTGCGAGTGGAGGAGAGATGAGGGCCGAGTCTTACAGTCTGGGGCCGGTTTGTGAGGAAATCCTTTATCCAGGCACATGTGAGAGGAGGGAGGCCAAGAGCGACCAGTTTGGTGATGAGGATGTCCGGGATGATTGTATTAGAGGCTGAGCTGTAGTCCACAAAGAGCATTCGGACGTAGCTTTGCCGCTGCTCTAGGTGACTCAGCACAGCGTGGAGGGCTGTGGCGATGGCGTCTTCTGTGGATCTGTTTGAACGGTATGCAAACTGGTGAGGGTCGAATTCTGGGGGGAGGTAATCCTTGATGTGTTGAAGGACTAGTCTCTCAAAGCATTTCATGATTACCGGTGTGAGGGCCACAGGGCGGTAATCATTCAGGCTGGAGATGGGAGACTTCTTCGGCACTGGGATGATTGTGGCTGATTTTAGACAGGATGGGATGGCTGCCTGATCCAGTGAGAGGTTGAAGAGTCTGGTGAAGATGAGGGTGAGCTGGTGTGCGCAAGGAAGAAAGAAAGAGGGAAAGTAAAACAGCGGGGAAGAGGAATGGTGATAAAGGGCAAAAAACAACAAAACAACAAAACAAACAGACAAAAAATGCATATATCAATCACCTGGATCACCTGTTGAGAAAGAAAAAAGAGAAAACAAGCAACAAAGAAGAGAGCAATATAATAAACAACATCATCGCGATGATCTATGTGAATATACCAGTAAATACTAAATATTGAATATTATTGTGCAGCACGTAAGATCGACAGCACACCGTTTGCTTTGAGGTAGGAGCCAAAAAAGGTGCTGTTTTTGTGTGTGAGCGCCCGTGTGTACACCTGTGAGCATGAACACGCTTGTATTTAAAAGGTTCCTTCATGTAATGATTTGCTAGAGGGTGTGGGGGGAGCCACAGCCCCGTCCTCCAGGGCATGAGGCAGGTATGGAGGAGATCAAAACTCCAGACATCCAGAGGCCCTCAGAGCACAAGAGAACAAGGAAGACCAACAGAGGGGCAACCGCGCCACTCTCCCCGATGTATGTCATGTATGTTTCTCAGGGTGTCATGCCTTATTGCCTGAGCCTCTGGAATGCTTAACTCTGCTGCACCAAGGGAGGAAGATCCTGCATCAGGTGATCGGAGGAGTTTGTGGAAGTGTCGACGAGGGCAAGAGTCCTTTCACTTTTATACCGAATTCAGGCCATTTCCTTGACTCCTCAAGACACCTTCCACTTTTTGACCTATTTCCAGATTTATTTAAAGGTATTGCAGAGTTATCCTCCGCATTATTTTAGTTAGTTTTAATCACTTGATAAAAAAGTAAAATCATCATGAAACTCAAGACAATTTTATATTGCATATTTTTCTATTAAAAAAAAATGAAAAAAAAAATAGTTTCATCCACTATATAATAATGGGTAGAATAATGGGTCAAAATGTTAGTATTAATAGGGACATCTACAAGCATAAGGAGACAAGCTCCAGCAAAGAACACTGGGTAAACTTCAGCACCTTGGACAGAGATGCAACCAATCAAAGTGTCTTAGCAAGATGAACAATACCATTGTCTGCATATGGCCATCCAGACCCATGTATGGCCCCATGTTTTTCTTCGTTTTTTGGAGACCATACACTGGAGCATTTTATGCTGCTCAGGTACACATTAATGATGTATAGTAGTGTGATTTAAAGCGATTCCTTGTGCACTCAAATAAATCTTAGTGTAATGGAGGCTTTAAGCATTATAAACTTCTCTCAAAGTGATATTAGATCATATTTTTCTCTTTGAATTGGACAGCGGATACAAGCAAGTGATGGGACAATAATAACCCAGCCTTTCCAATTGCAATTTACTACAGTAGCTGGAGAAAGCAGTCAGTGGCTGTGTGCATTGATGGGTTTGTCTGATATTAAGGCACAGTTTCACTGACTTTTCATTGACTTTGACATACACATTTTTCACATACACTAATGAGACCGTGGAGTTTGTTTTTGTACAAACATGCACAGATATCCCTAATCACAGAGATGACTGCATCTGATTATGCTTGATGCACCTTTGTGATGGAATTTTAATGAATGGGATTCATTGGAAAGGAGAGAAAGCACATCCACGTCTGCATAACGCTCTCAGAGGGGGAAAAAAGAAAAAAAGGAAAGCAAAACAGGGACAAATACACAAATTTTTCCGACATAACAATTTGTCATTTCATTAGTTTGCACAATACCAGCAGGATAGGCACCTGCTGGCCCTGGCTGTACCATCCATCATGAAAATATGCCACCAGTGTCCATAATCACTCTGTGCAGACAGAATAACGAAACAATAGGCCACATTGCATTCACTTCTCCCTAACCCCACCCCCCATCTCTCTCTTCTCTCCCTTTTTTTCTATACCCAAGACGAGGGAAAGGTTGACCCGCTGTTTTCTGTTTGCCATTTAGTGAGCATCTATTATGGAGATGTCAGAGCACAGAGACTTGGTCTCCCACCAAGAACCTCCAGCAGGCAGATATACGTGAACTTTGTTGCCACACTTCTCTCCATCTCTCCAGTCGCGAGCAGCTTTCTTATCTAATAAAGTAGAACCGACGTGAAAAACAACCTTTAATAACAGAAGTGACCTTTTAGCAGGGAAGATGGTGTGTGTGTGTGTGTGTGTGTGTGTGTGTGTGTGTGTGTGTGTGTGTGTGTGTGGCGCTGTGACGTGGGAGATGGTGGTTGTGAGTTGTCTAGATCACGACCTCGGGTGCTTTCATCTGCCTGCATGGCTCTGTCGACATGGTGGATGTATACATTTTTAACATTTCAGGAACCAAAAAGCATACTTGTGATCCAACAGAATATTGGTGTGAATACAGTCTGGTGACGGAGAAATTACCTCTTTAGATGATGTTAAATACCAACATTTGATCTACATGAGGTCATGTAGCATGGTAGCACTAAATGGGTTTTTGCATCAGTGCTGGTTATGCTGCCATCACATGAACTCCAAGGTAAATCATATATGTTTGAACAGTTTGTTGTGTTTCTTGAGGCTTTGTTCTGGCTTTTTTGACCCAGTAAAATAACATAAAGCGAAAAGAACAATATAGAAGAGTATGTGGCTCTGTTGTGTTAATTGATTTGATTCATTCCCAAAGTCAAGAAAATCTTGAGAAGAGAAAGTGTAGATAATCATTATGGGCATGGAAGCCATGAAATAAATTCTACCTTTACAATGTATTTAAAGAAAAATATGAAATTCTAAAATGAGCAGTAAGAAAGTACACATTTGCATTAATAAGAAGAGGGACTGGAGGGAAATAAATGAATTCTTACATCTCCACTGCTTCCAGCATCCACAGCTTGTGCCTTCACCTTTTTTGTTTACCGAATAAATCTGTTTCCGTTCCTGCCTACACTTCAGGCATCTTTTTATGCGTCTCCGGCTTTGATGAAGTGATTAGCACCATGCTGTTACCCTTAATTGACTGGCATCAAGGAGAGAAGGAATGAATATTAGGAAGCCCGGCTGAAAGATGGAAGACAGGGGTCACAAATTGCAAATTATTTTGTGAGTCCTGTGTTTATTCGGGGGTAGCAGGAGTCACATGGCATATGGTGTTGTTGTTTTTTTCATTAGCAAAAAAAAAGGAGGTAGATGTTTGGAAAATTAGTCGAAAATTTAGGCCAGCTGCATGCTCCGCAGGAAGAAATGGCATCAATTAAATATAAGGGAGAAAAGTGAGTGCAGGAGCTGTACTTGTATACCTGCATTCATTAGAAAGTAAACCTTTTTACTCCACTTAATGCAATTGTGTTGTCTTGATTTCCTAATGAGAGGTTGTACTTGAACCATTAAAGGACTGTTTCTGTGTCTGCTTTTCAGCATCTGGATGAGATATTTTTGCTGCCCTCGCTTCAGGCAGCTATTTAATGCTATTAAGGCTCTGATGAAGTGATTAGCAGCATGCTGGCTCAAAGACAAAGAGACTAAGCAGGGAACTGTGATAAATAGCAAAGGTCAGATTTTGAGATTTTGTTTAAAATAAATATATGGATCCTGAATTGGATAAGCAGAGGAAAATGGATGGATGATTTTAGGGCTTCGCATTTTGTTCAGTGTCATTTACTTAAAAAAAAAAAAAACTTCACAGTTAGAATATAACAAAACTATTTTTCATATTAATATGCACTAAGGAATATGTTAATAAAAACACAGGGTTATTATTATGTCTGTAACACCACCCAGAAATCCAAAGGCCTTCATTCAAATTAAGCAACCATTTGGATTTTCCCTTTAAGTGTATCAACCATGTCGGGAACATTTGTCTATTTCATTTAATAAAAAAGTTAAAATATTTTTAGCATTTTTTTTAAACGTACATCATTTACCTTCCTACAGCATACAGTCACTGATGACTGTTGGGCTGAATATTGAAGAGTTGAAGTAGTAACGCAGAGTAACACTTGATAATGGTTATAAGGATATTCTCTGGGCCAAGGGGAATTCGAACCGGATTTCCTGATCTAGATAGTAGTAGGATAATTAAAATAAGAGATGTGTTAAAAAAAAAAGAAGCTAACTTTAGCTAGCAAAAACGAGCTTAAAAAAACTGAGCAGATAACTCCTTAGACTACTGCTATTGTTGTTATTTTGATTATTATTTGTAGTTGTAGTATCAGAACATAACAAAGTGAATGTAATATTGTCATCATAGCCATACACAAGCATACAATTAAAGGATGCACATTTTAAAATATAATTCTGTGGGAGTTGACTCACTTTAGGCACCAGCCTCAAGTTGTCATTTGAGGAAATGCAATTTTTTTGTGCCACACTTTATTCTCCAGAACCAGAGGTTGCCACGTGGGCAAAGCTTAAATTGTACTGTATACACAACTCTCCCAACATTTAGCATGCACAAGATCTTAGTGCTGCTTTCTTATTGGCTGAATGTTTACAAAATAATCCAGCACAATATTTTAAGAAATGTTTGATCCATTTGTTGATTAAATGCTTTCCTTCGAGAATGTTTTTCAGTGAATATTTTGTTACCATAGCAGTCATTATTCTTAAAATATGTAAAGCAAATATGGCAAACATAGTTTAAATTTCCATTAAATTAGGATACATGAGTTACAGTAGCTAGAGGAAAAGAAACTAGCTAGCAGAGAGGGGGGGACAACAGGGGGCCATAATTTAGGAGTGACAGGCCTCTGTGTTAGCCTATAAATAAGCTGATTTGTGGAAGGCTGCGTGCCTGTCATTAGAGTGAGCTGGCCTGAGAAATGCTTGCAGAGAGGGACTTTAAATCTAGATGAAATCTTCCTTTGTGGCTGCACCTGCTTGTGATGGAGTAAATATTAGACAGTAAATGAATCACCGTGGATGGAGAAATGGTGGGAAGGTTCTTGTTGAATCAGGGCCCTTCGAGAGCCTCTACAGCCTGCGCTGTTCCAGAACAATAGCGAGAGAATGTAAATCACATGCAGAAGTAAACATATGACAGGACAGATAACGGTGAAGAAGGCTGGTTGGAAATGTCACCCTAATGAAAGCAATGGTTCAGCTCTCCTCCTTGTTTAAGTGCCATATATATATATATATATATATATATATATATATATATCTTGAAAGAAAAGTGACAACAGAGCCCTGTCTGTTGGAGGAAAGCAACTGCACACCCTGCTAGAATCTGCAAACATAAAGAGGTGGCTTGGCTGGCTTGCACTGTCCCTCCAAAGCCTAATAGCTCAGCATAATTACTCTGATGTAAAGAAACTGCCTACCACCCACCAAAAGTAATGAGTCAAATGTGCTGTCCTCCCATCAAAGTTCATTTATCTCAAATGAGGGAATCCATTACTGCGGCATCTTAGCATTGCAAATGCATCTCATGGAAGTAATTTATTGTACAAGGATTTACTTAGGCCAGCATAATGTTGTTATGATTCACACACACACACACACACACACATATATATATATATATATATATATATATATATATATATATATATATATATATATATATACATATATATGGCTGTTGACATGTGTCAAGACATGTCAGGATAAAGACTGGGTGAAAGTCTTTATCCTGACATGTCAAGAATCCAAACATTTCTGTTTGGAGCCTGCTTGTGGTTCAAGTTCTATTAGACAGTCATTGTTGAGGTTGCTTCGGTTGAATTCAGGTAAACTGTGTGTGTAAAACAAATGCACCCAGAAATTGCCCACAGAGACTCAGTCAGCAGACTAGCTGCTGGGATTCCTGATTGCTTTCATTCCAGCCAGTTTAGTTGAGCCAATCCTCTAACAGACAGACACATGAATAGCAACAGAACCTTGCTCCAGCACCAGAAGATAATGTGTTCTGTGCAAACAATCTTGAAGCAAAGAGGCAGGTGTGTTTCTCTGTATCAATCTGCCACAGCACTCTGGCTTAAAAAAGGGCATCCAGTACAGTTTGCCTAAAACAGCTTTGTTTTAATGCCAAGGGACTATGTCGTGCAAATAATTAGAGGCCTTTCTCACTTGCGATGAAGCACTGCGACATTCTCATATGGCCTTAGAAAGCATGAGGGATAAGGTCATTGAGGATGACTGGGTAAGCCATGTGCCTAAATTCAACACGGGCAAATGCAGAGCATTTTTTAAAGGCATAGCCCTGCTGTTGGCTTTTCATCATCTAATTGTCATCAGCTTCTTACAGTTAAATCAAAATGTTAGGGATTACAAAGAGATCATCTTTATGGGGATTCAGTCTTCCAACTCATTCCTTGTTGCTGCTCAGAGATTTTAAAGTCACAGTATTTAAAATCTCACAGCTAAATCTCAGTAGATTGAAGTCAGCTGAATTCTGTTTTCTTACCTTCTTTCTCAACTTCTTCCTATCTTTTAAGTACTTAATCCCGACTACTGTGGCCGCTGTAGGACAAACATGATTTAGTCAGCCACAAGAGCTCAAAACATTAAATTTAAACGGTTCCCCATAATGATCATGGCTGGCATGTTTCTACTATTCTTTGCGGAAAAAACACACTTTTTCACTATATTTTAAGATATTTAAATGAGATCAACACTTAGCAATAAATCAGAATTGCTGCAATTATTGTTCGGCCGTATTTAACACTTTTACCTCATAGTCTCCTCAACAATGCAAAAATAAAAAAAGTGAGCAAGGCTATCAGTCCACTGTTTACCTCAGCTTGTGTTCATGTCTAATTGTCACAGTTAAATGCAGGAAGCTGTAAATTTTATGAAAGCAGTCTGATACAGGTTGATGAGTCGGTGAAGCTCACTTACGGCTAACGACAGCAATACTGTGGTGAGAAAGATCTTGAACTTTTCTGTTGGAAAGCACTGCTGTTTTTCTCACTGTTAGCTGGCATTAGTAAAACTTTCTTTGAGGTTAATCTAACATTGTTGGACTTGGACACTTAGCAAATAAATAATACATTCTCATATAACTTGAGAATGTAAGTAAATTGCTTATCAGATGGAAAATGTTTTAGGACATTCAAGCATAACATTAGGTCTCTGACACACTGTGTACAATTATAAAACTAAATAAATAAAACAACTGAGATTTGGTTGCAGTGAAGACTTTATTCTTTAATTCATTGAGTTGAGCAAAAAGATTCCATAAAAATGTGACGAAATAAAGCATTTTTTAACACAATCCCTTCATTTCAGGGACTCAAAAGTAATTGGACAAATTAAATAACCAAAAATAAAATGTTCAAAAGAATGTTTATTGGATTAATTCTTATGAGAACAAATTAATTTGTTGGATTGTAGGATTGTAATTACACACTAATTAATGTATATTTATTAGTAAGATTTTTCTGACAGTGCTCCAGGTCGGGTCTCTTGTCACGTGGAGTGACCTTGAAAAGGACATGTGCAATTATATCACTACATCTCGAAGTCAGCAGTCTAAGCAGACATGCCCAGACTTCCACTCTACAAGGTCACTGCCTTCAGTTGTGGATGAACACCAAAGCAATCAAACGCCAGCCTGGTGACATGTGCCCAGAACACATCAACTGGCTCTTCATTGTGGAAGAGCAGCAACTCTACTCCAAGGACCTTCGATTGACCAAGATCCTCATCCTAAGGCTGAGTCCAGCCACCTTTCTAAGAAACTCATTTTGATCATTTGTATGTGCAGTCTCATTCACACCCAGTCGATCAATCGACAAGTCTTGCTTTTTTACTCTCACCTCAGTCTTCACCACAACAGACAGCATTTGCATCACTGCACTAATCCATTTGTTCTGATCTGATCTATCAATCCTTCTAGCCTCATTTGTTAATAAGGCCCTGAGAAACTTACATGTTTCCACTTGAGGCATCAACTTGCCCCTGACCCAGAGTGGGCGTGCTAGCTGTTTCTTCACACTCATCCGCAAACGACCCCAGTGCAAGCTGGAGGTGATTGCACACTGAACGACGTCATGTGCAAAATGCAGAGATGAGATCCTGAGGTCAGACACCTTCAGAAATATTTCATTTTGCATATAATGAATATAAATAACATGAAAGATTTTAATTACATTTTGAAAAAATATTATATTCTAAGATATTCAGATGCACTAATAAATGTTTGGTAACTGCTGAGAAGTTCTACTTAACATTTTGAAAAGAAATCAAGAGTCTTGGATCTTGAATCTTGAACACATGCATGTCTAGTAAAGTTAAGGTAATGAAGCTGGTGCTACAGCCCAGAAACTGCAACAGGTTTCAGTGTTTCCCAGGAACACATTTCAAGGAAATGTCAGCAGTATCAGCTCTCAATACTGACACTGTAACCTAACATTTCCTTATTGTAATGTAAAACATTTCAACTTAATGGGATTCCAACCCCAAGCTGACAGTTCAATTTTATAGTTAATTATAAAGAAATGTGTAGTTTTTGTTGGCTTGTTTGTTTCATATGAAACCATCATGAGCTCCAATGTGTTTATCTTTTTAATAACAGCCAAAGAATATCGTGGTTTTGTTTGTTAAGTTTTATTCAAAGTACACATCTGGCCTCAAATGCTCTGCATCTGGGCCCTCTCCCTGGAAAACTAGTCACACCAGCAGTCAATTCCCATTTGTTCTCTTAGGAAGAAAGAAATAATCAGCAGGAGGGTGATCCAAAAGTATTAAGTGTTCATGAATAACTGCCTGCGCCAACGGGCAAAGATTACCAGATAATGTTTTCATGTACTAGCAGAGAGATTCTCGCTTTCATTGAGCACAGAGTTCATCCTTAACAAAGTGCCTTGGCTTTAGCTTAAAGGCAAGTTTTCACCCAACCCTACTGACAAAAAAAAGAAGTACTAACCCTTCACACTTTTTTTCTGTTCTGACTGCCGGGAAAACAGAGAAACAAACTACTGCAGAAAGCGAGAGGCAAAGCAAGCACTATGTTGACAGTAGAAAACATCTTCCAAAACAATGTCACCCAGTAAACCTCAAAAAAAATACATATATATCATTTAGGTTTTATCCGATACCGGTGCCAAATCGGTACTTTTGAAACGGTGCCGGTGCTCAAACGCTGCTCAAACGGTGCTCAAACCGGTGCTTAAAGAATGGAGAACACAAAATTGGTCCAAAAACCTCTCATGTTCAGCTGTTTTTTTGTAAAAAGATAACAATGTTAGCCTTTTCTGCAGCTATAGGGCATATATGGTATCACTCTTGGCTGGAAGCAGTGCTTAAACAATGGAAAAAACACAAACTTTGTCCAAAAACCTCTCATGTTTAGCTGTTTCCCTCTTTTTCTTTGGTCATTTTAGCCTTTTTTGCCAGGGTGAAGGGAGTATCTGCCATCAAAGAAGAAGACAGCCGCATGTAGCTATGATGATGTTTGCTAGTTCACCTTACATGCATTAATCTAATAACGTGGTTAGCCTACTCAACGTAAATTACACACGAACAACATTAAGCTACTCACGCAGAGAAGAACGGCTGCTGCTGCCATCATCATCCATCATCATTTCTGCTACACTGGCAGGGCTAGGGCCCAGGACTCTCCTCCTCGGGTTTTTGGGGGATGTTGCTAAATCCGGGTCCGATAACAGGCACCACACCCGCAGTAGATGTGCTCGGTGTGAGGTCTCGCAGCAAGCTATCAAATACGGCACATTTCTCGGCTTTTAAAAAAAAACGCTATGCGTCGCCAGGTGTTTCATCGGATTCGAGGTGTTACCTCCTCTGACAGTATCACAGTATCAGCTTAAAGCACTTGTTGCAGGCTGCTGAGTTTGCATATTTTGCTGTGAAGTACAGCCAGACTTTTGACCGCCTCGCCTTGGGCATTTTTAATCTGTTGCTCTACTCTAAAAGAACGTACGTACCTGGACCCGCCTACTATCCTCGGAAACGTAAAATGATTGAATAGAATCTGAAGTGTATCACAGCTCAGGAAAAGAAAGCACCGAAATAAAGCACCGAAATAAAGCACCGAAAGGTGCGTTGCTTTTCGGTCTGGTTACTACCGTTTATGTCAGAACCGGTGCCATCATGGCACCGGACACCGGTACTCATCCCTACTCAGGGATTTCCCAGTCGTCTTAAGGTTTTCACTCATGTTACAAGCTTTTGCTCCCATGATGACTCTATCTTTAGCCAAAGCTTCCAGTTTTGCTTCCTGCAGGAATCTCAAAACATGTTGCCTTCTAATACAGTAACAGCCCCAGGCAGCACTCCACAATATTCACATTGCAAGGGAGCAAATTTATTTTTGACCTGAGAAACAAAACCAAAAAAAATATGCCTAGTATCGCTAGTATCGCACATAGCAACATTGGTATGGCCTGGATCTGGCGGATCTGGCCCAAACAATGTGCTTACATATGGCCCACATACCGCAAAGGATGACGGCCATTTGGTGGCCCAGATCAGGTTTGCCAGAGGTGGCCCACACATGGGCCAGCACAGGGCCAGTTGCAGACACACTGGTGGCCCTCATTTATCAATGAGCACTAGAGTATAAAAGCTAGGGAGATTAGCAGGCTGACCCCAGCTGGCCAGCTAATGTGCTGAGCTACTAGTGAATTGTGGTGTCTTCAGGCTGTAGAGAAGTCGGAGGGGGTTTTATGACTCTTAAATCCCTTTCTTTCCGATTTCCCCATCATTTTGGGGTTTGTTTTTGTCTTGAAAGACATGGTAAAGCCATCTCTTTAATTTAAACCTTTTAATACAATCTTGTTTTATTTGTTAATTTACCTTGACACTGTTTTTTCCACCTTTTTAAATGTGTCCCTGCTGAAACACCTGAATAAATTTAGTGGATCATTAGCAAGACTTGAGTGCATGCTGAGGTGGCAACCCTTGACTCTACTCAAGTAAATTTAACCTCCTAGGAGCTGGCGTCCACATATGTGTTACCACATATCTGCTGTAACGTGACTGAAATGGCTGAATAGCCACCTCAGCATGCAGCCATGTTCTATAGAGTCTTGCTAGTGACCTACTAATTTTATTCAGGTGTGTTGCATGTACCATTGCTTCCAGTCTACACCCTGCCAGTTTGTTAGTTTAATTATTAGGGTGTAAACTGTATAATTCTAGTTTTTCCTTTGTGTAAATTTGCTTCTGTTCAAACTTTCCTGTGGCTTTTGTCTCGTGGTTACTACTCAGCCTTGCCCGTCAGCACACTCCAACTCAGCCTGACCACTTGGTGACCCAAGCTCTCTGCTGCCAGTTCCACACTCAGCCTGTCACTCTCCACTCATAACAGCCAGCCAGACTTCCTGACTTCCCTCAACTATGCCCTGACCTCAAGGCCCAGACTCAATGTGTGACTCAGTACTTGCATTAAACATTTCCTGTTTGCTGGAACATCAATATCTGTGCTCTGCTTCTGGGTCTCTTTAATTTGTGTGACAGTTATTGGATTTTTTTTTTCTGTGTGCCAAAGGTAAGACTTCCACCCAAGTATTCTTTCACTTCTTTTTTTTTTTTTTTTTTTTTTTTTCCGCCTGTCCCATTTGGTTCTTTAGCCATCAGAATTGTTGTCTGAAGACCAACAAGGATACCCAATGGATTTACTTTGCCAAATGGATCATCGTGGCATTGCCGTATTGGTCCATTTGGTCGATCTTTGTTTTTATTATTTATTATATTTTATTTTCAGATGTTACAGACGGGACAGACATGAGTGAGAGATAGGAAAGGGAGAAAGAAAGAGGAAGGAAAGGAAAAACAGAAGGGGAGAGGGACAGTGAGAAAGGGGGGAGAAAAAAAATCTCCTGGATCACCTGTTGAGAGAAGAATAGAAAACAAGCAAAAAAAGACAAAAAAAAAAAGAAACAAAGCAACATACTAAACACAACACCATCGCATTAATCTAGCTAAGTGTAAACAGCAGTAAATACTAAATATTCAATGTTGTTGTGCAGCACGCAGGACAGATGTGCTTCGAAGTAGCAGCCAAGAAAGGTGTAATTTGGGTCTACGAGCAGTGAACACCCGTGTGCATACCTGTGTGGATCAGCGCGCTTGTATTCCAAAGGTTTCTCCATGTAACGATCTGCTAGGGAGTGTGGGGGGGCCACAGCCCCGTCCTCCAGGGTGTGAGGCAGGTATGGAGGAGATCAAAACTCCAGCCATCCAGAGGTCCCCAGAACACAAGAAACCATGGAAGACCAACAGAGGGGCAGCCGCGCCACTGTTCCAGTAAGAGCTGAGGAGAGTCCCAGATGAGGGTTCACTCAGCAGCCGCGGAGCAGAAGCCAGGGGGAGTTGCAGTGACGCGCCCGTGAGCTCCGCCGGCCGCCAGCTGTGCCTGAGTGACCGAGCCCCAGGCCAAGAGACCGGGGGCACCCCACCCCCGAAGGGGCCCGAGCGAGCTCCAGGCCCCGATAAGCGGCCGCCAAGGAGTGAGCCGGTGTGTACCTGGGCGCCCACCCCCAGACACAAAGAACCACCAACGCACCGACACCTGAGGGAGTCCGCCACCGGCAGGGGAAGTGGTGGTAGGTGGAGATAGGCCTCCAAACCTTGGAGGGCCTGAGGTGTCCCCAGAGAGGTGACGTCTGATACCCAACCTGACATATAGACACAGACATACAGGCACACACAGACACAAACATCCATTCCCCCCCTCATGCTCTCATATGCACTCACTCCACACTCAACCAACGTGGAGACAGACATAAAGAGACGCTGTACACCCGATCACACTCCCCAAGCGTACTCTACAAACCGGGTCTAGGTACCCTTGCCCCTGGAGGGGGGAACTGCACCCAGACCCAGGTGGTGTTACCCTTTTCCCTGCGGTGGGGAGAGGCAGACCACCCCAACTCCGTAGCAGCAGGGAGGCCCCACACTCCAGACCGCAGTCGGACGGCCAACTCCACCTAGCCCTCCCGCTCCAGCAGGCCGCAGAGAATGGGGGTGGGAGAAGACTCCAAACCTCCCTCCACCCGCTCATTGTAGTGTTGATGCATGTGTGTTCTAAGGTGAAATTAAAAGTGTATTTAAAATTGAGAGGTGGGCAACGACGCCAGGGGTGAGGTGTACACCCTGATGGTAATTTGGACTCCGTGATTGTGCCCACCCCCAAGATCCTATATGTATGTGTAATGAGAGTGTGAATAATGTGAATGTATAAGTTGTGGGATAAAATTGAGGCAGAGGCAGCCAGAAGGGGACAGAGGGGGGGGGGGGGGGGGGTGGTAGCCTCCTCTGCACCCTGGTGACATACCCCTACTCCAAGGCCCTGCATGTGTGGGTGGTTGTGGTGGAGCGGGAAGAGAGAGGCAGCTGGAGATGGGGAGGGAAGGAAGGGAGGGGCAGGTAACCCCTCCCTGGGGCCAGCTCCCCCGCTGACCCCAGTAGGCACTCCCACACTCCGCGACCCGCCAGGGAAAGGGGGCCCAGGCCCATCCAGACCGGGGCCCAGTGCAGCAGCGCCTCCCGGCCCCACAGAGCCCGGGACAGTCCACCCAACCCCACCACAGAGAAAACTGCACCCACCCCACCATCCACTCATCTTCCAGACTACATAAGACAGTAAACGCCCAGGCTGAGATCTTCCTCCACCTCTCCTGTATCTCCCCCTCCTGCAGAGAGAGTTCCTGAAGAGAGGAAAGCTCCTGCAAGATGTGACCATCTCCCCCACCAGTTGAAGAGCCCCCCAGGTGGTTCGACGCACCGGCGGCACCCTGCTCCAGGGCCGGGCCCCCATGCACCCACCCGCCCACAACCCCGGCAACACACCAACCAGGATCCAAGCCCCCGAGGCCCGGCCCGGGCCCCAGCCCAGAGACGGAGCGCCCCCAGAACCTCACGCCCATCCCGGACCCACCCAGGGCCAGCCAGGCTACCAGGTCAGTAACCCACGTCCGTCAGCACAGACCCTCCCCTAGCCCCGCTGCACGCAGCCGCGAGGAAACAGTCACCTGAGAGCCAACAGAGCCCCCAACCGGACATGACCGCTACCCCGGGTTGAGCCCCCCAAGGAAGATGCCTCCGGGGAACCCCCCGACGCCCTAAGCCTGTCCCTACCCCCACACCAATCACAACAGTGAAGGTGGGACCAAATTATGACCCCCCACCCCCACTAGGTGATGGAGCTGATAAAAGGAGTCCAGAGCAATTGATCTGATGTGGTGGCAGAGGCTGTATCAAGACTAATGTAATCTAATAGATAATTTCTATATTGGTTAGAATTAAGATTATTTTTATTTTTCCAGTTCATGAGGACTGTTTTCTTGGCTATGCATAGGGCAGTGAAAATCATATGGGCTATATTCTTTTCTGAAGTGACATTATCTAAGCTGCCCAGTAAACACACTAAGGGGGAGGTTGGAATGTTACATTTCAGACACTTTGATAAGTCTTCACATATCTCGCGCCAAAACTTTTGCACTGGTGGACAGAACCAAAGAGCGTGGATGTAATTGTCTGGTGTATTGCCTTGACAGTGTGAGCAGTTGTTGGAAGATGTAAAGCCCATCTTGAACATCCGATGACCTGTATAGTGCACTCTATGTAGTATTTTGTATTGTATTAATTGCAGACTGGGATTTTTAATTAATTTAAAGGTTTTTAAGCAAATCTGAGACCAGAAGTTTTGGTCTAAGCTGACTGATAAATCTGCTTCCCACTTTGCAATAGGAAGGGATATTGATTCATCTAATTTAGAAAGTGTTCTGTATATTTTAGATAATAATTTGGGGGATTTAAGAGTAAGAAAATGTGCCGCACTTAGTGGTGTTTGTAATTCAACTTGACTGAGGTTAAATTTCTTTTTTACTATGGATTTAATTTGTTGATATTCTAAAAATCTTGTCTTGTTGATCCCATATTGTGCAACTAGTCTGTCAAATGGAATAAATTCTGTTCCCTCTAATATATGTTCTAAGTATTTAATTCCTTTACAACTCCATTCTGGGAAATTAATCATATTATTGTTTTGTAATATGTCAGGGTTATTCCAGATAGGTGTACGTTTGCATGGGATTAATGAAGACTCCGTTATTTTTAGAAACTCCCACCATGCTGTCAGAGAAGAGCTGATGTTGATACTTTTAACACTGGGATTTCCAGGCTTCTACCGTTCTACCTTTAAAAGCCGGAGAGCAGTCAAATGCTGGAAGTGGAAGCTAAATTGGCTAGTCATTCATATGTATATTAGGTCGTTACCTAGGAATTCTGGAGGGAGGGGAGTGGGGGTGAGTGATTGAGGGGGTGGGGGAGTGGAGTGTTTCAGTTTGCCATCTTAGGGAGAAATCAACACATGTCCTTTGTATGTCCTTTGTTGCTGACATTTATTGATGAAAACAGTACAAAAAACCAACCATTTGTACACATATTTACAAATAATGATAAAAAGTGAGTGAGTACATTTCAACATTTTCAGCAATCACTCACAATCCTGGCACTGCCACGGTATCTGTCGTCTGCATTTACCACATGTGTACCTGTAGCAGTGAACACATCGCACAGTGGCCTGATTTTTTTTGCATCTGTGTTTGACCTGACACGTGGCCCTTTTTCCAGGGCTCGGTGTGGAGGGTTGTGTCCGAAGCAACTGATCTTTTCTTGCCTTCTTCGCAGCTACATGAGAGCGAGCCAACTCCCTTGCAAGCTCCACCAGGAAGTCCACCCGTCTTTCCTTCGTCCCGGTGCATGCTTGATACAGCACATGTGCATTCAGTGCTGCCATGTCAATCATGTTATAAAACACGGCGACTGGCCAGCGCCGTGTTCCTTTGCGGACAGTGTACTCCCGAACCATCTGGTCCATCACATCCACGCCACACTTTGTTTTGTTGTAAAGGGTGACAGTGTTTGGCTTCCTTTTGGTAGTGTTATCAGTCTGAACCACGCTGTGCATGCTGCTAAGAATATAGACTGTCTTCTTCCGTTTGGCCGCATACGCCGTCAGCATTCATGTCTTTTGATGTTTGAGCTAATAAATGGTAGATCTGAAATCTCTAGATCCTTGCATAGTGCCTGTTCAACATCTAGCCAGGGCTCAACTAAGAAGGTATGTTTTAACCATTCTGAGATGAACTGAAGCCTGTTGGCTAAGAAGTATTGGTGAAAATTAGGCAGATCTAATCCTCCTCTATCCTTGGTTCTTTGTAGCGTTTTTAAGCTGATACGCGGGGGTTTATCTTTCCAAAGGAATTTGGAAATATATGAATCCAGAGATCTGAACCAATCTTGTGATGGTTTGTTAGGGATCATCAAAAATAAGTAATTTATTTTTGGCAAGATCATCATTTTTATAGTGGCGACCCTTCCCATGAGTGATATGGGTAAAGATTTCCATCTAGTCAGATCGCCTTCTACTTTCTTTAGAAGTGGGATGTGGTTTAATTTAGTTAAGTCTGAAAGCTTAGGAGAGACATTAATACCTAAATATTTAATATTTCCGGATTGCAGTGGGACAGAGGAAGAATTATGGAAGGAGCAGTTAATGGGGAGAACTGTAGATTTTGGCCAGTTAATTGAATAATCTGAAACTCTTGAAAACCAGTTTATTAAAGTAATTACCTCAGAGAGGTTGGTTTGTGTGTTTTGCAGAAAAAGCAACACATCATCCGCATAGAGACTGATTTTATGTTCTATGTTCTTACATTTTATGCCCTTAATTGTTGTAGCCTGTCTAAATGCTGCTGCTAGAGGTTCGATAAAAATTGCAAAAAGTGAAGGGGAGAGTGGGCATCCCTGTCTGGTGCCCCTCAGAAGATAGAAGCTGGAGGATGTCTGGTCATTTGTTCTGATACGAGCTGTTGGGGAATTGTATAATATTCTTATCCAGTTTATGAAAGAGTTTCCAAAACCAAATTTGTGTAAAGTTGCGAATAAAAATTTCCAATTAACTCTGTCAAATGCTTTTTCTGCATCTAGAGATAATATTATGGTTTCGATGTTTTTATCGTATGAGTAGTCTATTAAATTAAGTAATCTACGAGTGTTTGTTGAGGAGTGCCGACCTTTTATGAAACCAGTTTGGTCAGGATGAATTAAGAGGGGGGTCATTTTCTCTAATCTCTTTGAGAGAGCTTTGCAGATTATTTTAAGGTCTACATTTAAAAGAGAAATTGGACGCAAGATGGAAGGAAATTGAGAAAGAAATCGAGGGAAACAACATTCAGATTTTTATCTCTGACAAACATTTAATGACAAAGAATAAAAGTGGAATGAATCAAATTGTGAAATTTACATTAGACATATGGCACACAGTAATAGAAAAATGTCAGTTAAAAGAACAATTATTTATACTCAGATGGTTTAGACATGATAAAAATTTCAAGGCAGGACAATTGGACCAAACATTCAAACAGTGGGAACTAAAAGGGATTACAGCAGTTTGTACCCTTATGAAAAACGGAGGACTAATGAGTTTCCAACAACTAAAAAACAAATACAAATTGGAAAATAGAGATTTCTTTAGATATTTGTAAGTTGGGGACTACTACGCAAAACAAATAAAATCTGACTGGCTTGGGAAACCACTGGGGGTTGTTGGAAAAGTAAAAGATTGCTATGAACATAAACAATTTAAAACTATTTCCACCTTCTATAGGTCATTAGAAGAAAATAGACAAGATTCAACACTCTATATTAAAAAGAAATGGGAAGTTGAACTGACCATAAAAATAACAGAGAAAGAATGGCTCAATATGTGTGAATTGCAACACAGTACAACTAATTCGCCGTTGTGGAGGGAATTTTGTTGGAAAAATTTGACACGTTTTTTCATTACACCCAAAATAAAAAGCAAACTGACCTCAAGTTTACAAAATTGTTGGAGATTGTGTGGAGAAATGGAAGCAGATCATTCTCATGTATTCTGGAAATGCATTAAAATTAAAAAGTATTGGGAAGACTTAAAAATGAATATGGATAATATTTTGAGTTATACATTCCCAAATACTTGCCAAGTGATGTATCTAGGAAACATAAAAGAATACATACAAAAAGAGGACGTGTATTTAGTCAAAATAATTCTGGCCGCAACAAAAAAAGCAATTACAAAGAAGTGGTTACATCCAGATCCTCCCACCCAGCGGGATTGGATCAGTATTGTAGAGGATATCTCAGAGATGGAAAAAATAACACTCAACATTAGACTGATGGGAGGTAAATACGACAGACTATGGAGGAAGTGGAAAACATTCAGAAGTGACACAAATGAAATAACATAATGGGTTTTCTTTTTTTTTTTTCTGCAACGTGATAAATGGAGAAAGATATGTAAACTCCAGACTCTATGTTTGTTTATATGTATGTCTGTTTGTTATTTTCTTTACTGTATGTCCACAATGTCAAATTAACCTAATAAAAATCAAAGTAAAAAAAAAAAAAAAAAAAAAAGAGAAATTGGACGATAGCTTGAGGGAAATAAAGGGTCTTTGCCTGATTTTAGCAGGAGACTAATGTTGGCAGAATTCATATTTGGTGGTAGTCTGCCATTTTCCTCGATTTCCTGCAACATGCCGTGGAATACTGGTGCCAAAATTATCCAGAATTCTTTGTAGAATTCTGCAGGGAAGCCGTCTGGACCTGGAGCCTTATTATTGGGCATACTTATCAGGGCTTCCTGGAGTCCACTTGGCGTCAGTGGCGAATCCAGTTCCATTGCTTGACTATCTAGTAATTTTGGAAGAGTTACGTTGTCAAGAAACAGATCAATTTCATTTTTAGATGGGTTTATTTGTGGTGAGTATAAAGTTTCATAGTATTCTTTCACTTCACTTAAGCACTGTTGTCAGTTGATTTGATTTTTACCTTCATGCACTGGCCTCGGGAATATAGTATGCTGACAGTTAAAGCTCTGTTTTAAAGACATTTAAGGGTACATTTGTAGGGTGAAGTGGTGTCACAACATTTGCCTTTTGTTTTGCTTTGTATCCAGTTTCCAATTTATTTTCACCACATGTCACTGGTTCAAGTTCAGGCACTAAAATATTTTAATAGTTTTACACAATAAAAGCATTCCATTAATGAAAAGACTGAAAAGATTGGATGGTTTTTCAGGTTTACATTAACCCAGCAAAATTTATATTGTGAATAATGCCCCAGGAATAAAAAGAAAAGCGACTTAATAGACCAAAACATACTTTAACTTTGAGATAGACTGAGCAGCAGAAAGGAGAGAATGATTAGGAAATGTGGCTGATGTCATCTGATTTCAATTCAATTTTATGTATGTGCCACCAAATCACAATAGCATCACAATAGCATTTGCAATAAGGCGTTTAATATTTTAAGGTAATAACAGTGAGAAAACCCCAAGAATCAGACTACTACCCCCTTTGAGACTGGTGTATGCACACATAGTGAGTGAACAAGAAACAAACAATTACTCAGGGTCACCTGATCAAGTCTTAACTATATAACTTTATTGCTGTATTTAATCCGTTTAAATCAAACTCTCCTTCGTTTCCTCACTTGAAATGGTTCATTTGTGCACGTATGAACAGAGTAATTGCACTCGTGTGAGGACCAAAATAACCACACCGAGTGCACCGTTGGAACAACTGGCCTCCTTACAGGTCCAAACAAATTCCAGAGTGGTTTGTTTATGGTGTGAACATGATGCAACCCCTATCTGAACCAACTACCAGGTATACATTGCAGCTTTGCATTCTCAGTACTGGAAGGTACCGCAGATGTGCAAAGGTCTGTACAAGCTAGCAACTAGCTTTTAAATGAACATAAATTCTCTATGTTCTCCAGCAGTCCAGACATAAGCACCTTCTTCCTGTATTTACGTTTGTTGTTCCTGCCCCAGAGACATCTGGACACTGGTTTGTACTGACACATTTTGGTTGGCTTGGAGTTCACTTGAATTTTTCTCTGTGTGAAAATAATTAAAACCACTGGAAATAGCTACAAGTTTACATGCTCGTCAACTCATTTGGACCAGAGTAAACGAACTGGAGGTGTGAAAACTCCCTTAGACTTCAAGCCTATTTAACAAAAAGTACAATTAAGGACCTCTTAAGGGATATAATGTTTGACCAAACATTTGCAGTCAATGCAGCGTGGAGGGTTAATACTAAAGCGGGCAAAGAAATACTAATACTTTATAAAAAGCAGGGCAAACTGGGAATGTTTATATATAGCTTTGTTGGGGTTTTTTTTATAATAAGCACCTTTTTTAACGCTGTTTTTACAGTTTGTAATGCCTGAGTTTTAAACAGACTGGAGTTGTACAACACATTACAAATCCATTACAAGGCATGTGCTTTTAAAAGGTAAACCCATTGTGAAATAAATACCAGGAGGACAAAACTGCTGCTGAATTTCACTCTTTTGTGCAAAGGTCATGTCTTTACATCTGTGCGGGTGAATAGACTGAAAACCCTCTTTAGGCCGTCATGTCTCTTTCAGCTTCACCACCTATTCATCACTAAAGTGGTTTTAAAGAACCACAGCTTTTCTATTTACCTGCACAAGTGTGCTTACTTGACTTAATTTAGAGAGCAGGGCAGGTCATTGTTTTACCTTATTCTACTTTGTACAGGTCCCTTTATTGTTAAGATAAGATAAGATACCTTTATTAGTCCCACGGGTGGGAAATTTCTGCTTGTGCAGTTTTGTTATTGCACAAGCAGATTTTAAAGGTGTTTGCACTGAAAGGAATGCATCCACTCTAATCATGTTCATAGTAAAGGAATTAAAAATATGAGTGAATGAACCAAAATTACAATTTGACAATAAAAATGCATTTAAAATTAATAGAAAATAGATCCATAATGCATTAATATGCGGTGTTTTCTTCTCAAAAACACTATAAATGTTACCATTAACTGATCTAAAACCATGTATGTTTTTTTAATTCTTCATTTAATTTCAAATAAATCCAGCCAGATAACAGTAGTCACCATTCTGCTCAACATCCCCATCATCTTATTTTCACCAGGAACCACAGCAACCGGGAAGTTTAGCTGATCAGTAATCACAATCTCAGATCTCCTTCTTCAGAGTCTCTCCCATATCCAAGGATTAACTTTAACAACTCAGCAGGAACTGCTGTAGATAAAGCAGTGTGGTCTGATTCATGCAGTGGCTGCAGGTACAGGAGTTTCTGTTGTAATATATCACCATCTATGTTAGAGAGATTCTGTTAATGTACTATTGCGTATCATTTGTTTTCAGATTTATCAACACAACACAAATTAGTGCTACATAAACTGGGATAAGCTGTGGCCCGGGAGGTATTGCCCTTTATCCACTAAGTGATTAGTACATAAGTGGTTAGTAAAGACTAGAAAAACACAATCTATACATGCTGGTACATTTACCATGGATATTCCATTTACACTCAGCTTCTTAGGACTCATTCCTGGAAGTTTTGTGTGTTTCTACAGTATATGCAGACTATGATTCTAATGAGTCCATCTTAATTAAAAGTATTATTTGTGTATTGTGAGATCCTTTTTAAAACTCTTTACCATTGCATGTCTTCAGGAGTAGCCTCAAGGCGCTTAATGTTGTAAGGTAGACCCTACAATAACCCATACAGAGAAAAACCCAACAATTATATGACCCCCTATGAGCTAGCACTTTGGTGACAGTGGGAAGGCAAGGCAAGGCAAGGCGAATTTATTTGTATAGCACAATTCAACAACAAGGTGATTCAAAGTGCTTTACAGAGACATTAGAAACAAAAACAAATAAAAAGCATGATTTAAAATTGATTAAAACAAGCAAACAAACAAACTAACTAAACACACACATTTCACACCTGTTCGCGCGATCTGAACCCTTATCGTAAGGGGAGCTACCAGAAGGAAAAACTAGATAGAAGACATGCTGTGGAAGAGAGACGGAGATTAATAACAAGTATGATTCAATGCAGAGAGGTCTATTAACACATAGTGAGTGAGAAAGTTGACTGAAGAAGAAATACTCAATGCATCATGGGAATCCCCCAGCAGCCTACACCTATTCAGGGTCAGCTGGTCCAGCTCTAACTATATGCTTTAGCAAAAAGGAAAGTTTTAAGCCTAATCTTAAAAGTAGAGATAGTGTCTGTCTCCCAAATCCAAACTGGAAGCTGGTTCCACAGAAGAGGGGCCTGAAAACTGAAGGCTCTGCCTCCCATTCTACTTTTAAATACTCTAGGAACAACAAGTAGGCCTGCAGTGTGAGAGCGAAGTGCTCTAATAGGGTGATATGGTACTACAAGGTCATTACGATAAGATGGGGCCTGATTATTTAAGACCTTGTATGTGAGAAGCAGGATTTTGAATTCAATTCTGGATTTTAACAGGGAGCCAATGAAGGGAAGCCAATACAGGAGAATTATGCTCTCTCTTTCTAGTCCCTGTCAGGACTCTTGCTGCAGCATTTTGGATTAACTGAAGGCTTTTCAGGGAGATTTTGGGACATCCTGATAATCCAAGACATTAGCATAGTGTTGGAATACACTGAGGTTGTTCTTTGTCACTAATCTTGTTTGTGATATTCAGAGACAGGATCTCAAATTTTAGCCAGTACAGAAACGATGGTCATTTGTGGAACTGCAGTTTGGCAACTTTTCTTTTGGAAGATGTTGGCTTAATCAGAATAAAACTGACAACACACACTAGAATCAGCACTTCCAAATCTATATGTTTCCTCCATAGGCTGGCTGGACTCATCCTTAAAAATCGAGATGCTTCTTAAGTACCTCCCCCTTGAAGGTTTTACAGAATTTTACAGAAATACCAGCCAGGTCAGTCTTGTAAAATGACTATTAGAGATGCATTTATAGTGCAAGGGCTGGAAGATATTGCTTCTCACTGGATGTACTGCCTTCAGATTTGGACACTGTGAGTCAAGTGAAAACAGTTTTCAATTGAAACCTGGTTGAATAGTGAAACTGCAGTGGCACTGCAAACAGTCAACACTGAATTTCCAAGAAGCAATGGAAGAAATGTCCAGATATGCCAAAGAGGTTGTACAACATAGAGGTATCGCCATGTAGCCGTTTGGTTTCTAGTTATACCAGAGAGTTCAGTTTAAATTAAAATATACAATCATATCAGTGCTTTTAGCAGCATCTGATAGTTCGCGTGTTATGCAACTTTGTGGACATTTAAATTAGAATTTGGACAAAGAAAATCAAAATAGAAGCATGAGGCATATGGATGGCAGATGAAAGAAGAAAAAACAAACCAATACAAAATAAAAAACGCCTGTTCTGATAATCTGCATTAAACAACATTTTGCATTGTCTCAAGTGCCTGAGAAATCACAAAAGACATGTTTGACGTAATTCACTTCGTTATCCCTGCAGAGATCTCCTTTGCATCAAATAAATGTGATAGGCTGTGTGCAGCAGACAAATCACCAAGCAGCTGATAAATATTCACTTAACCTTGTGTATGCTAGTGGCTGTATGGAGCTGTGACACAAACGACCAATTATAATGTAGGAGCCTAATTTAGTTAGGAAAACTGTCAACCGATGACTTAAAAGAAAACATTTGAAGTTAAAATCTCATGTGTTCCCCTTACTTCCAGCATATCAGTGACGCAGATCTTTTATCAGTAATCTGATCTTTCATCTCCGTTGAAGCCAAAAATAACTCACAAAACTCATCTCTTTCTGACATCCGTTACTTTGTGTGTGTTTTCTCTGATAACACCGCTGGGCTGTGTTCACCATGACTTGTGCTTTTAATCAGATGTACCTCCCAGCAAATGCAGCTCCCTCATTAGCATTCACTGTGTTCACCTCAGTGCACTGCTGGCCGCTCACACTCCCACTCACAGTGCTGTCTTCTTCACTGTAGGATATGATACATAATGCATGTACTCCAATGGCTCCCCCCTTGCTCTCTCTCGCTCCTATTCTATTCCCTTATCCTCCGGTCCAATGAGAATAATGGGGTAAGGGACACAATATTAACAAGAAAAGAAGGAGATTCATTACCTGGTTATCCACTCAGCTGAACTGACCTCAAGCACTATATGAGCAGCCAAATGGCCTTTATGCAAATGTTGTTCAAGTCAACAGAACTTGTGCTGTGATAAACTGCTGAGGATGGGAAGGATAAAACATAACGACTGGGGAAGAAAAAATCAGGTTTGCTCAAGATAAAGTAAAATAAAGCTAACAAAACAGGCACAAACATAAAAGGGCTGTCAGGAAGTAACAGCACTATGCAAAGTTCTTAAGCCACTGCTCGTTTCTTTAGATTTTCACTTCCAAGGAGTCAGACTTGCTTGTATTGTTGTTTTAAAGTGGTCTTAAACAGTAGTTCTCCAGGTTTTCTTAAGGTGTTTCAAAATGTTTCTTTGGACATTAGTTCCTTTTACACTCATTTTCAGTCTAGTCATTGTTCTTGATCATTTTCAGAGGAATGTGGGGTTTGTTAACTTGGACGTATTAATTAGTCCATCTTCTCCCATCTTATCCTGGGCCAGGTCATGGGGGCAGAAGCCTAAGCAGAGAATCCCACACCTCCCATGTTCCCAAGCAAGCCGAGAAATATAATCTCTGAATTTTTGAATAATTCAAGCATAAAAAAGACACCTTATTTAAGAGAAGTGTCATTGCTAGCAACCTGTCAGAAACCCCCAGGTTGGACTGAAAATCAGTGGCAACAGGTTATATGGAGTGATACATCCAATTTTGACATTTTTTCTTAGAACCTTTGTGAACATGTATGGAGTAATAAGAGTAGTACAACAGCAAGTAGCTATCTCTAAAACATTATGGCTACTCTGCCATGATTTGGCACTACATTTCAGCCAGTGGTGTCAGGGATCTTGATTATCAATATCACTTATTGATTCTAATTGGCTCCATTTTGAGAGTCACCACCATCTCTAAGAAATAGAGAGAAAATAAAGGAGGAGAAACAGAAAACAGCAGGTGGACAAAGGACAGTCAGGGGACACTGACAGTAAAGACGTGAGTGGCTCACAGTTAGCCTAAAAAGTAGCTAGCTAGCCAGCTAATATCAATTTTATCCATTCAGTGTCAGATGGATAAACATCAGTGTGGGACAAGATGAAGGGACTGAAAGAGAAAGCAAATGAATGTGGAGGTGAAAGAGGAAGAGCCATTACTGCCCAGTGTCTGCAGGACAGGAGGACCATTATATTCTGGTATAACAGCTGGCCTGATTACATTCAGTCTGAGATAGTTACCGCAAAGATAATGCACGTGTGTTTCAGTAATTAAAGCGTAAACCACAGGCTCCATAAACACCTAACCTGCTTAGAATTTAAATGTGGTATCAGTGGGATAGCACATTAAATTTTTATCTAACTGAATTCAAATCCATTCAAACTCAAACACAAAGTCTAAATAGAAGTGGATTTCACAATTCTTTTTGTATGCTTTGGCAGAAAAGTCAAGTGAGAAGTCATCGAGAACTAATACAAATGGATGGAAAGGACAACGAGGACACCGAGTACGAGAACACTGAGACCGAAATGCATGAAACAATGTAAAGTTGAAGGCAGAGAGATAAAAGGAGAACAGAGAGAGGGAGTAGAGAGACACAGTAAAGGAGCTCAGGAGACAGAAAAAGAATCAAAAAAAGTCAGAGACCACAGAAGTCATTTTTACTCTCCAAACATCTTAAAATGCACATATAGATCAAGGAAATCCATTTTTCCTTCTGTACACACTAGTGCACCTCTGCTAATTTCAGATGCACCCCAAGTCATTTTTTTTCCAGAAAAAGGGTTGATGGTCCCTCTGCTGTCCTCAGGTTGTGCAGAACCATGCTAAAAAAACAAAAAACAACAACAACAACAACCCATAAATAAAATCTTAGAATGTGAGGTTCATTTACACTCAAGGTCAGGATCTGTCAGCCTTTTTTTTCCTTGGGGAGAGGGACTAAAGGACTACAAGGACTAATCCTTTTAAATAACAATAAATCTGGTATGGAGGAATGTAATCACCTCAATATTAACAATATTATCCACTTTTATATGACATCTACAGTGTCTGAGGGCTACATAGAAGAATCAAAGTTTGAGAACTTCTGGAAATTTTGAGAAGTCCTTGACAACACCGACCTCTGTAAAACCGTATATAAGACTTATAAGATGTTTTTATTTCACTGACTTGCTGTGGAATGAGGACAATTGTACATTTAATGATGCTTTTCTTTTCCCTGTGCTGTTTATTCTACCAAAAAAGAAAATCAATGGTGTGGTTTGGACTGTTTCATTTGAAACAGTTGTTGGCTGTTTGCTTTTAGCCTGTGATTGACAATAGCTTATGTGATTAGATTTGTTTCTTAGCAACAATAAAAGGACACTGCTGGTGCTTTTGCCTGTGCGAGGTTGTGAGAATACTGTGAGAGTCGTGCTCATCCGTACGTCTTTCCTCTTGGCTTCCATCACGTTCTTCTCGCACCGCGAACACCTTGTACGAAGTAACTAATTCCCTTCAGATTGGAAATTCCATTAGCACTCTTTACTCCTTCTCCCTCTCCTTATCTGTCAGTGTTCCTCTCTCTGTCTCCCAGCGTTCATTCTGCTCCTCTAAATAAACCTCATCAATCCACTGCAACAACAAAGTTGCTACAGTCTTCAGAGGCGGTGAACATCATGCTCTGCTGCACCTCAGACACCCCTCCGATCGAGCCTGGAGGTGAGAATTCACATTTCGGCCGAGAAACTGCAATTCAAGGCTGTTCGTTGGACAGTGGGAAAACAAATTTTGTACCACCAGCTCTTTTAGAGGGTAACATTATCATTTTGTATTGGAATTTGTAAAAAAAAAAAAAGAACATCTGGAAACCAGAGTTGGTCGTCTACACGACTGCTAAAATTAAACTGTTATTCTAACATGTGGCCTTTCACTGATGTCTCTCTAACCTCGACATATGAGACAGAAAATCAAAGAGGAAACTCGGTGTGATTCCATAGAAATCAACCCAGCAGTTGCTTTATATACTTTTGCGAAATTGAGAAGAGTTTGTTAAATTTCAGCCTTCACTGGCTTTGCGGTTGTTTTTCTTGGCTTCTCTTCATCGGCTCCCTGTTTAATCCAGAATCGAATTTAAAATCCTTCCCCTCGCATACAAGGTTTCAAATAATGTTATTGTTGCAAAACCGTGCAAAGAGAAGCACAGTAGTAGTAAAAACATGACAGGCTATAATTTTATAAATTCAATCCTGTCTCAAAGATGCTCATAGGCTAACTTTGTTTATATCAATACACTAAAGCAGCACAGTGCATGCCCCAAATCCTCACATTAATTCTTTTTGCAGATACAATGCTAACAATTAGCAAATCAGACATGAGGCTTCCATCTAATATGATCACTATTTTGATGATAATGGAGTTGTTAGCAGCCATGCATGAGAAGCACTATATTGTGAATTTATTACTGAACCCTCTGTTTCTTTGGTTTTATAAATATTAGATACTTTTGTATCCCCAAGCCTGATAAATGTTTGTCTAACTGGACCAGAAAAGGATCCAGCTCAAAATAATAAGAGCTAGAATATCAACAAGGGCACCTTGGGACCAAGAACCATGCACTCCTATTAGTTCAGCCTCAGTGTTTGCTTAGGGCTCCCACTAGGTCAGGAAAAGCCAACAATAAAATCAGAGCCGCTGGTTTACAGTCACGTAAAACATGATTTAGGTAAAATCAATAGAAGTCGTTTAAAGAAAACCAAGAACTAGCAAGATAAATAAAACAACTACACAAATAAATACAAACAATAAAAATGTAACTATGATTAAAACTAGGCAAAACAGTCTGTGGCAATCTTTGTTCTGCCGTTACATGAAGACTTACATGAATTTTGGACACGTTTAATCGCATATATAATAAACCAACCTGACCAACCATACACAGACAGTAGTGGTGTGCGGATCGATACTGAAATATCGATTCTTCCGATACCAGCAATTTTTGTTCTAGAATCGATTCTCATATTATAATATCGATATTTTAGTACTCTGGGGTAAATTTGTAGTTTTTCCATTAAAATGAATGCAGTGGAAAGAAACTATATCATTTGGATCTTCTAATTTTGAAGGAACTACTTCCTCTTACGCCTTTCATAGTCATATGCGAAATACGGCTGTATAAATGTGTCGCAGCCCCTGGCGTGCACACTCACAACAATGGCTGAGCGCAAACAGAGTCATGTGTGGATGCGTTTTACCTCCACAAACAGCCCAGACGCGGTTTGTGGTATATGTGGCAAGACAGTGGGGTGTTGTGGCAACACCACTGACATCGTCAAACACCTCGGAGTAAATCACATCACAGAATATGATGAGCTTATGTTGAGGCGAACTGAAGAGGAGGACGGGGACAGGTGCTGCTAGGGCGAGAAAGACGTCTCTCGCAGAGTGCTGCAGGCAGGCAACATGCTCAAATAACGCACAACGTCAGTTTTTTTTTTTTATATATGATTATTCTGCATTATTAAGCAATAAAAACAAGTTGTCTGATGTCCTCTAATCATTATGAAGCAATATGGTTATGTTATTATTACAATTACATAATACAATTATATATTGTATTATGAAATGCAATGAAACATTAAGTTTTTGTACAGAGTATCGGTATCGGATCAGTATCGCCGATACCACCCTGAATTTTACTTGGTATCGGATCGGAAAGGAAATCAGTGGTATCGCACATCACTAACAGACAGCACTGAACCACTGGATGAGGTTTTTTTCTCTTGAGCTCATTTCGGGGGTTGGAATAGTGGCGGGAGAGAACGAAACAACTTTGTCATACTGCGGTTAGTGTCTCATTTTATTTTGTTTTGTTTTTATTCATATTTTTTCTCCTGCTTTCACTTCTTAGTTCAGTTTAGATACAAAAAAATGGATAGTTTGCCATATCACAGTAAAATACGGCATAACTGTCGCATTTAAATATGACTCATGTGGGTCATTTGTGACTGTTCTTATGGGAAGATTTGGGAGTGGCAGCTAAATTGTTATGCTTAGCATGAGCAGGGACACCAGGGAGCAGTAAACAAAAAACAGCCTTTTTTCCAGCAGTCAAAGAGGAAGTTCAGCTCTTCTATTACTACGGGGTGTTTATTTCCAGGGGAGTGATGGAAATTGTGTTAATTTGCAGGTGTGCTTGACAGTGACTGAACCTGGCAGTTATAGCTGTAAAATGTCAAAAAAAATAGAAGAAAGAAAACAAAACATACCACATATATATTTTGTGGATGATGAAATACATTTTAAAGATACATACAATTATTTAGCGAAACAAAAAGAACTCATTGTTGTGGTAGTAATGCCACTAATGGAAGCAACACTCCCCACTCATGGAGCTGCAATATTTGAAAATGTCTTTTGTAATACTCATTAGCATTCACTTCATGCAGCAAGGAAATGGAGATAAAGGGAGAAAGGGAGAGGCAGAGAGCATAAACAAAGACTGAATAGGCAAATTGGAAGCAGAATAGTTTAGCAAATTAGGTGACAATGAGTGCTTCACCCATCACCGGGCCTCAAGGCTCCCCTGCTGTTTGCTTGAAGTCGTTTAAAAGAAAAGAAAAACATGTCATAATGATAATAAGCTGCTTTGAAATGAAGGAAAAGCATTTAAGGTCCTGCGTTGTTGTCTCTCAAAACTCAAAACAACTTTTAGCCAGTTGCACCTCAAGTGATTTATATAATCTTAGGTGAAGAGGTTATAGGTATAAAATAGCCAGGTGATTATTTAAATCAATTGTTGTTGTTATTGTTTTATTAAGGGGGCGGGGATTATTTATCTGTATGCGAAATAATCACATTAGCATTACTAAGCAGTTATTACATTACATGCATTACATAATTTCTTTAATTATGCTGTGCATTCACTCTTTTAGTCCAAAGAATGATTTTAATAGATTCGATCCACCCCACATAAGGGTGGATCTTTCCACTGTGTCCTTATGTGCAAAGTGATGTTAAACCTGAGTTATCCAAGCTTCATCTTCAGGTAACGAAAACAGTGATGAGCTGCTCGGCTTGTAGCATTAAAGCCTCGATTCCTACACATTTTCGTTTTCAGCTTTTCACAGTTCCTGTGTGTTTCCCTATGAGGAATTGTGTCCATGTGTTGGATTGTTTGTTGTTAACTGATAATTATGTGACTGTATCTGAGGCCATGTCAGCAGGTACTAAATATTTTTTCAAAAGTATTAAATACTGGGTGATGTAATTTTTAAATGTACTTTTCTTTATATGTAATCCTCTAAAGTTACTTTTTATGAAAACAATCATTTTTATGCATTAACCAAGTTTGAATGCTCTGTGCTGTTATGTAACTGACAAAGTTCCAGTACAAGTATACACAGCCAGACGTGGCCAACATAAATAGCCCACACAGTCACATTTGTATTAGATAAGGCTCTGTGGGTGGGAGGGGCTGCCATAATGTCACTGCAGCTGGTGGATCATCTTCTTAGGTTAAAATGTCCACTGCTCTGGGTGACTTTAATCTGCCCTGGTGCTGCTGGAATGCAGCAAGCCTCATCTCTGCCCGACCTAATCTTCAGTGTAATCCACAGACCGACTGCTTTCCCAGCACTATCCTCTGCACCCACCACATGAGCTATTTGGAGGCATTAGAAAAAGCAGAGAAACTGTCAAAGGCGCTGGCTTTGTCTTTTACTGCAGAGTAGACCAGTGCTTTTTAGATTTAGCTGGCCTGAAAATTCACTGGATTTTTCTGTCTTAAAATCAGATGCCACTGAGGACACGCATAAAGCCATCGTCTGAGACACCCATATGGCTTAGGAGGCAAACGCCTTATCTTTTAGGCCACTGGGGCTAATAATACATATATAGCAGACTTTCGTTTATTATGCCATTACAGATGCCGTTTCTTAAACTTAACCAAGACTATAAGACTTGACACATGTTTATGCTAGAGCGAGTTTTAATGTCAACTGGAAGGGAGGAGGGCAAGTTTGGGTTTGACTGTGAACTGAAATCAGCTGAAAGAAGCCGAAGATTTGACCTGTGTACACAAACTTTTAGGTCAATTATTTTATACTCTTACAATATCATATGTTTCATGTTAGAGAGTAAAATGGTGAAAAATGATCAAGACTAATAGATGGCCTCTTTTTAAAAATTTCAGAGTTCAGTCTGCGCTGAATTTATTTTATTATTTGTAAAATAGTTAGTACAGCCCTTGACCTCAAAATTCTGCTGGACTCTCAGATGGCTCCGCCTCTATAAACTCTCAGTCTGACACAGACTGCACTGTATTTTATTTTATGTTATTGCTTATCCAAAGCCATGACTGTGAGGTGTGGCTCATAAATGAAAAATGTGGATGCTGAAACAAATCAAACAGACAAGGCCAACTATTATCAGCAATTTGAATCAAATGTGAAACCCTCCACCAAAGTGAGGACAGGCAAGGAATTATATATTTAGGAGAGCCACGGCAACTCTTGAGCCGCAGAGGTGCTCGCGTGGCTTCACGAGAGCGATATTTTTATTTGGAAAAGCGGCTCACGGTTTATCAGTGTGTACAGTGGTTTTAAACTGATACACGCTCAAACTTTAATGGATTGGTCTCACTCATTACACTGTCTGTCCGCTCTACTTACCAAAATACACGTTTATCTTCGGAACAGGAGAGAAGGTTATCAAGCTCGGTGTAAATAATTTTACCTGTGGCACTGCTCCTTTATGGTGACGTTCAAGGTGAGAGCAAATTGAAATTTTAATGAATTAGTTCCACTTGTTTCATTGTGGTGCTTTATGGATGTGGGTCAAATGGGGGTTATCGGGATGATAGTCTCATGGCGTGAAGACAAAAAGGTGAGGGAGAGCTGAGAAGTAACAAACTGAAACTTTGCTTTTATAACCTCACAACATCTGATAAGATGAAACGATTCGAAGCTGCGATCGCACACCCAATGAAACTCCCAGTACCTGCTTTCCAGATGGACAAAGGGCAGAACAATGAAAGGAAAGTGTCTCCTGCTGTGTCTCTACAGTTCTTCTCCTCTAAGCAGAAAGCTCCACAAAGAGAGGGAATTGCGACAAATGTAATCTGGGAGAAGATTGAGCTGCTTTTTAAAGTCAGCACCGTCTCACAATGAAATGCAGCACGCCGCGGCGAGGTGTCTGCAGCTCCCAGGGGAGTTATGGACATCAAGTAAACAGCAGTTGAGTTGTAGCTGTCAGGGATTTGAAGGTCAGCTACGCTTTCCTTTTTATGCGTCCATCACCTAAATGCACATTTTCACACACCAGTTAACGTCACTCAGAAAATAGTGCGCTGTCAGTTCTGCGATCTGGTGACTTAAAGGTTCGTTTTATTTTAGCTGGGAGGGGAACTGATCCATACATCGTTAAATGAGGGAAACCTTTAAAACAAAGCCTTAGTGGAGTCCGGGTGCTGTTAACAGTTTTTACAGACTCGATCAGCTAAAAGTTGAATCTTTTTATGCATCTTTATTCAGATAAAAATAAAACTGAGACATGCTATCAAGTTTCGATCTGAAGTCTCCAAACCTCATGGAAATACATGTTTCATAACGTGCCTTCTTCTGTCCCCTTGTTGGAATCTGAAATTCCCGATCCATCCAATATCTTGAACATCACAAGAAAGAGGTCAAGAAGTCACCTGAAAAAAAATCTAGATCGATCATATGGCTGTGGCCAGTGTGCTTCATCACTCTAAAGCTTTTGTTTTTATTAAGTCTCAGAAAGTATGAGATTAAATGAGAGGGAGCAGAGTTTATTTCTCTTAAATTGTCTTGCTATTGATTTTTGAAGTTCCTGTTTCTCTTTTTTTTTTCCCCCCTCTGGGTTTCTATAAGAAATTAGGCACAACAGTACAATCACCTGCACAACAACATAATCAACTTACAGGGGAAAGAGAGCCGTTCGATGAAGCCCATATTTCCAAAGAGTTGATTCTACAAGGTTTATGATTAGTTCAGTAATGGAGTGCATTTTCACTACGGACCAAAAGCAACAAAAACAAAGCCTACTCTACGAATCCCTGGAGATCTGTGTTGAGTCTGACTTCTAAATGTACTCTTCCCATCTCCTTCCCGACTTTTCATCCTTTCTCTCCGTCTATCTCTGCAGTTTTGGAGGTTTGTGATGCAGATCTCGGCTCCTGCGCCCCTCTGCCCCCGAGTTATCAGTCATTTGTGTTCTAATCGCTGTGTCCAGGAGCAGCCCTGGTCTGGCTCCAAATGGTGGCAGCTCGCCCTTTATCACAGCACAGAACCCAGCCAGGTTACACACCGCTGAAAAATCAACATGACGGTGAACAAACAGCGAGACATGTTAATATCTGTTTACACAAAACTGTTCGAGTTTTTGATGTAACAAAAGAGAAAAAACATCCTCTTCATTCACCTAACTCGTCTATTTTTACATAGGTAATGAATATAAACATATATCAGATCCACTTTGAGGGTTTTTTGGAGGTTTAGTTCCTGTTGGGGTTTTTTACCTTTAATTAAATTAACAGCATTGATTGCTATAAAAAAAAATCATGTACTTTTAAATAATGTGTTATTTGGACTGCTGCTATTAGAAAATATCATTTTAATTTGATTTTTGTTGAACATTTAGAGCAAGTTGACATTTTGTAAAAATCTGTGAAAGGACAAAAACTATATAAACAAAGAGCCTGATAGAATTGGATGTTTCCAGTCTTACTGGCTATTCAAAGCACTTTGAACTGCAAAACAAACTATTGTGTTACTTTAAAATATGTTTAAATATGTAACTTAGATCCCCTCTTAATGGAATTTACTAAAATATCAATTACTAAAGAAAGGAGAATAGCAAAAATAATAATAATTATGTGCTAACATGCAACTAAAATTAGAAATAACTACAACACAGGTTGTCTTTCTGCTTTGGTTCTTCACTGGGTGCCAGCCTTCTGTGAGGAAGGATAGGAGGAGCCGTTTATGAAGACCTGGACAACAGGAAACAAAAACAGGCCCACAAACAATAACAAGGCCGGAGCCATCACAACACAAGTGCCCTATTTTTGTAGCCTTACATGTCCTACCCTGCACGTCCTGGGCTGGGAGAAGACCCAAACAGCTACAGGGCAAACGTGCAAACTCCACAAAGAAAGGCATCGGCAAACCAGGAACCGTCTTGCTGTGAGGCGAGAGCCCTAACCTACAAGTACAGTGTCACAGCTTAAATAAGCTTCCTGGCTGACAGCAGTCATATTTGACTATAAAGAAATAAGGACAGTTTCATTTTGTGTTATTCAGAGTTGCAAAACTGCCAAAAAAGGCACAAGCGAGTACTGGAGATGATGTGGCTGACAAGCCAGAAAATGACTCATTCTAATTACATTTTCTACAGCTCGAATAAACTCAACAACCTGTAGATTGATACACTGCTTGACCTGAATATACACATTACTCCACTAATGCATTACAACAGTCTTTAGACTATATGAAAACAGACAGGGAAACACCTACAGAAGCACATTAATCCCATTTAATCACAGGAATAATATTCTTTTACGAAGCTCACAGAGAATACAGAGTGTTGTTGATGGAAATGATTGAACTAATTTCACGGGGAAAATTGCAGGTTTGACACAGATAGCACTTTGAGGCATTTAATTTGGTTATTAGAATTTCTAATAGCTCTCGCTCATACACACATTTTCACTGTGAACTACTCACCACGCACAATTGTGTAGATGCGTCCTTTCTAGTCGAGCATCAGCACCCATTGTGTTCAAGTCCCATTGTCAGATTTGACACATGATGAAATGAGTATTACAGCACTGAAAGGGAGAGGACCCCTCTGACAATAGCCACTGCTGTGGTATGACAATAATGAGGGATAATGGAGAATTGAGCTCACCATCCTGCTGTGTTCTGACCTGACAAGTGACTGTGGAACCATGGTGGAAAAACACAGAACGGTTAACATTTCACCTGATTCTCCAAGAAGGCTGACAGACTGACCTGAGCCAAGTCCAGTGATAAAAAACAGAGAGGAACACAATGACAGTATCAGTGTGCACATATCACAGAGTCACAGGTGAATTGGTCACACTGAGTGATTTTTCTTTCTGTGCACTCCAAATGTGTGTTCATCAACAATAGGTGTAACCATTTAATGAAACTCTGAATCAGTGATACAAACACAGTCAGCTTCATGCACTATTGTTTCCATACCTTCTGCATTTACTCATCCTGAACCGGTGATGCTATCTTGAGCTTCACCACTATTGGTGAGTCAGACCTTTGCAGGTGAATGCACTTGTCATGAAGTGCTTGTTTACACTTAATTAGTGTCACTTGTGTGTAAGTAAATGTGCATTAAGTTGCATTAGTAAGTGCGAGGCTTTATCATTAGCATAAGAAACACTCCTGTCTTGACTGCATTAATGAAACATTACCCCCTTTTCTTCATAAGAAGCTGTTGTATGGAATTATATTTGTGTTATGAATAGCGTGCAAGCTAAAACATAATCACAAGCAAACAATTTCCCTTCACAGGTGCAGGTATTCATTCCCATTTGTGCAATTAAAATCCTTGTGCGTGAATTCAACAACCCGCACGTGTAGAACTCATCAGCCAAAGAAGCAGAAAGTACAAAGAAGCCATCGCTAAGACAAGAGCCTCCACTTGATGAAGGCTGCAGCAGTTTCAAGCAGCTCTCACATGCAGGTCTGCTCTCAAAGCTGATTTCTGTTCGCTCAGATTAATCAGACTTTTGATATTATGAAAGCAGAAGCCGACGGGAGGAAGACCCCTAATGTGACTGGTCACTGTCAATGCAGTCACGCTACAACATCTGTGATTGATGCGTTCAGGCTACATCAGCAACATGTTTTATACCATATTTATTTACAATTTAAAGGCAGAAATTTCAGAATTTGCTTTTGAATCCTCTGGTTTTTAAGATTTCTCCAGCATTAAAATATTCCACAGATTGTTGCCACAGCAACAAAGAACTGTTATTAATTCATCAAACTTCCTATTCCAAGTTGTAATCACAGTAAAATGAACTCAGTGACAGTTTGTTTAGCATCACCACTTTGAAAATGATCGGTCACATTAGAACTCTGGCCTCCTTCAGTGTGACTGTTGTGGATTCACTGCAGATCTCCACATGCAGACTCTCTTTTACACACCTGGTTTGTTTACACAGGAGCACTGTTATTGCAGTGTGCACCTGTGCCTGTGAAATAACATTTTTTGCTCATGATTACGTTTCATCTCACATGAAACTTTTGACACAAATATAGTTCCCTCGGGGTAACAACTACTGGCTAACAGTTCATCGTTTCACTTTTAAACATGAACACAGTTCAGAATCTGACTGAATGTAAACCTGGGGCATTTGTACTGAACTATTTCGCTACTTTCTGCTCCACTTCCCTGTCTTCTTTTCCTTCACTCTCCAACCAGTAGCAGCAGATGCCCCAAGAGCTGAGTTGTTTTAGAGGTTGTGCTCATTCACACAGAATTGTTTGTTGGAGTTTTCTCTATAATATTGTAGATTCTCTAAATTAAAATACCTTAAAGTAACTAGCAGCTATTTAAGTTGTACTGAATTGACATGTTTAGGTGATATGTGGAAGTTTTTTCCATACATTTACATTTGGAAGAGAGGCTGTCAGGTTAGTACCCAAATGCATGGCACTGAGGCATGAGACTCGGTAGATCAAGGATCAAGCCTATATTCTGGCTACAAAATACTAATCTAACTCAAACCTAAAATGCAGAGTAAGAAAGGAAGCTAAAAATCAAACTGAATACTTGAATAATCATTTAATCGTCCAAAAATATAAAAATCCTCGGTGCAAGAGTCAGGTATATCTGTGACGACCCACTCCACTCTGCCCTTCAGCCTGTTGTGTGGCAGGTCTCATCTGCAGGCATGGACAGGTGGTGTGGCTTGTTTCCAGTCAGTGAGACTGGCAACACCTGGGCCCAGTGTGCCAGTGCTCAGCTGCTGTGTGACTCTCCTGCCTGGGACACCTTTTTGGAGTTTGGGGCTGTTTTGGTTTAGTTTTCTGCACTAAACAACGTTACATACACCATTTCTGTCCCTGATTGTACTGATTACATACAGAATGGTTACTTTAAGTTCTAACCTTGTTTCTTTCATTTAAAGTAATGTTTATTTCTTCTAATTGGCACTCGTGTGCATTTCCCTCGTTGTCGTGGCTGTGCGGCACGGTTGGTGACACTATGAAAGAGGCAAAAAGAAAATAACCAAAGAGGAAAAAACAAAGAAGGGAAGAAAAAAAGGATAATATGCTCAAAATCATGACGAAAACCCCTGCCTGCTATCATAAAATGGCCTATAAATAAAACTCCAGTATTCCTCTTTTAAGCATCAGCTGCTCTCTGCATGTTATTTCACACCATGTTGTGTGACTGCACTCAAACACAATCCTGTACTCAAAGCAGTTTGCACTAAAATTGCATGTTATACATACATAAACCCATGAAAATCAAAGCATTACATCCAATAGCATCAATAATTGGAAATCAGCTGCTTTTCACATTTGGAATACTGAAAACTCCCTAAAGTTCATGCATGGGTTCGTTTTTCTAAAAAAAAAAAAAGAAATTATATCAAATAAATGAAAATCGTGTTTTCTGTCATGTTAAAAAGATGTCAAATATGTGTTTCTCAAATATACATCACATCAAAAAGAGGGTTTCATCAACATACTTCTCCTTATCATGCAGAGACAGAGAGGTTTCTTATGAAGAAAAAGGGAAAAAAACACTTTAAAATAACTGATGGGTTTCCTCACCAAATGCTGCACTTCAATTTAGGTAGAAACGCACTGCTCAGGACTTAATAGTTCAGAACAGCAGACGATTGTGTCTTTGAAATGTAACTATTTTGTGACTAAAGCATCCCACTTTGCAAATCACTTCAATCCCCCTGCCACACGGAGTTTCATTTTCATGGCAAAAATCATTTTGTCTGAGCAGGCGTCTCATTTCAGATGGTGAATTTCACTGTGAAATGAGGCTTTTCAGAGGAACAAGTCGCTGTTTGCTGTGATTACACTTGAATGTCAAACACTTGCAGGAGCTATCCGAGTACTGCGTACCAAGTATGGAAATAAAAACCCAAGGAAGAAAAGGCATGTATGGAAACAGACAAATTCATATTCAAACTCCGTGATGATATTTTACTGATTAGACTGAAAATCACAAAAACAAAGGACAAATATTTTTTGACATATAATTTTTACACTTTGGGGGGTTTATCTGGAGAGAAACATCAGGAAGAATTTGACCACCTAAGATGACTCACTTGTGTAAAATAAATAGGTACTTGCTCTGGTAAATTTTATACTCTCTGTCCATATCTGTTTTAAATGATGTGAGTGTATACACACACACACACAGAGGGATGCTTTAAAAATAATGTTGGGACTCTAGTGTGTGGAATTACCTTTGTTTGACTGTAAAATCTTTATGAAACTATCCCATTTTTCTTTTCATTTTAAAATAAAGTCAAAGGAACGAGCTCATCTGTCGTCTTCACAGATCGCAGAAGGAGGTACTATAGGTCAGCTTTCGCCTGCATACAGTTCCTGCAATACTGCAAACCTCTTTGAAACCCACCTCTGCCACAGCTCATTGTTTCATGTTGCACATAATCAAACCAATGTGATATGTGTTGTTACTAATGCCTGCTCTGCTGCGTGAAGGGGACTTTTTAAAGTGCTCTTCTATAAGCACTCCAGGTACACACATGGGAGGTTTCAGAATAGAGCCCTATAGCCAAATGTAATGACAATGGTAGTAATAGAGGACTTGACCGAAATAAATATAACACACGTGTTCGTGGCCATACCTTTTCCACGTATCGGAGCAATAGGTTCTTCTAAACAGCTTAAAAAATGAACTACAGTATTTTTGTGGATTTGGATACAGTCTGTCTCTTCATCTAATCCAGACTAGCCCATGGTTAAAGTTGGGGCGGAGTTGGGTCCAGACAATGTGTTGCAAGTCACTTTGTTCCTTTCGTCATTGAAGCTCTGTCTTAATATCTTAGTATGTTTGGAATCTTGCTTCAAAGTTAATCTGGGAATCTAAGTATTATTTGTAGTAGTACATGGCAGCAGCTGCAGTGACAGATTATAACAGGAGATGGTAATGTGGCGTCTTACCAACTTTTGCTGTTAACTATTCATTTTGTTTCCTCCCAGCTTGTTGAATGGGTTACTGGCAGAACCCACTGGTGGTAACCCACTCAGTTTGCTGTAAATTTTTATTTTCCTAATGTGAGCACATTTGTCTTACTCTGTTTTGACAAATAAAAAGAAAAAACAGCAGCTCAAATACTTCAAACAGTTAGTATTTGTCTTTGAAGTATTTAGACTATTTTGCACTCAGAGAAAAGTTAAGCTGAGAGGATGTGGAGATCTCTCCACTTTTTCTTTACTTATCTTTATTTGTACCTCAGAACACTCCACTCTCCATCTTTGGCCCCTTTTTTTTCCTCTCTCTGTGTGTCTCTGCACCAGGCATAATTAATCGCCCACAGACTGCTGTTTACACTGTCTGATGGTTTCAACAGAAGGAAGCTTCTCTTAGGCAAAACTCTCTACCTCAGCAGAATCAAAAACACTCCTAAAAGAAGAGAAGAAGAGTTTATTTCCCGATGAGTCCTACAGGGGGTCGGTTGGGGAAACATACACCCGCATTTAGGAATTTTCACAGACTTTGAATGTGCTTTATTTTTCTTTTCATTTAATTAGCACATTTCCATATGTGGAAAATATTTTTTTCTCGACATTTACTTGGATATTAAATAAAAGAGAAGAATTACATGATGTAGGTTTCTGTTTGCAAGCTTTGTGATTACATCTGTGTTTTTAGCTGACATACTCCCACTGACGCATTACATAGATTTAAGTTTCCTTCATCAGCATCTGTTTAAATGTATTGTTCTGAAGTCATTTAATGGTGAAAATAAATTGTACTTTGCTTGATTATATACAGCAACGCTGCTGTTGAAACTTCTTTTCTGTCACAGTTTTGGATTTTGCTGTGTTTCTGTGATTCATCATATTAGGGAAGCATGATAGCCCATAGTATATATGTTACCTGTTATGCCAAGTGAATCAACTGAAAGGGATACATTTAACCTCATTAGCAAATATTAGCTTAGTATATTGGTTAATTCTATTTAAAGCTCTATTTAAAATATGTTTAGATTACCTAACTGTTTATTCACTACATTTAGCTATTATGCTCTAGCATACAATTTCAATTGTTTCTGTTTTTTTGGACATAGTATGTATTTATTTATTCATTTATTTATTACCTAGCTATTTCAACTTGTATTCCATTACTGACCCATTTAAGTTTTCTTTTTTGGCCTTGTACTAGTTATCCATTTCTTTTATGTAAGTGTTTCCTTTCTTCTCTAAAAGCTTCCCCTAAAGACCTTTTGGAAGTCACTTCATTGATGCTGTGGCATCATAATGTTCTGATACATCTCCTGCAATTGAATTTGGTGTTTATATCCAGAATTGTACAAATCTTGTGCTCAGTGGAAATAAAGGAAATCCCATAAATCAAATTCTGCTTATTCCAGTTCAAACATATTTAACATTTGATGTTTATATGGAACATAGTGCAAAATGTCATGATAAATACTAACGTTGATGAGCCTTTATTTGTCGCTGCAATGTTACACGTACATGTTACATGCAGTGAAAATTGGACCCCTTCCAACCATATATACAAACGAGGCTAATCAAGAGCAGCTGTGTCCTGGGGAGAGAGGAGAGTGAGAGAGACAGAGGGGGTAGGAGTGGCAAGAGAGGAGGAGGCAGAGAGAGCGGGCAAACACCCCACCCACACACTCCCACAGCCTCACAGGATGTAACATCCCCCCCCCCCCCCCCCCCTTTACATTCACGCTCTACCAAAACAACAACAACACCTTATTGTGAGCTGCGTGACAGTGCATCAGCTACTATATTGTTAGTACCTTTCTTGTGTTTGATCACCAGATTATAATCCTGGGCCAGCAGTGCCCAGCGCATCAGTCGCCGGTTGTGGTTGTACATCCGGTTCAGAAAAACGAGGGGATTGTGATCTGTGAACACTGTCACAGGGGACGAGCTGGAGCCCACATACACTGCAAAATGCTGCAGAGCTAAGGCTTCCTTCTCTATGGTAGAGTAGTTCAGCTGATGGCATTTGAACTTCGCAGAGAAATAACAGACCGGATGGCACACACCCTCCTCATCATCCTGCAGTAGAACAGCCCCGGCTCCAGTGGCACTGGCATTGACCTCTAGCTTAAAGGTCGAAAGAAGTTAGGAGCCACCAAGACAGGGGTGCTGCACAGGAGGGATTTTGCTGAGTCAAAAGCATCCCTCTTGTTGTCCATTTCCCTGATTGCTCCCTCTAGATATTTAAGCCCTGTGTTCCCGTTTGTCATGTCGTTCTTCCCCCCGGTTGTATTTGTTTGGTGTTGGATGTAATTAAATGGCCTATTTTTGCTTTGATGAAAGTCTGTGTCAATACTTTCGTTTTTTTGGGATTTTTTTGGAGACCCGTGTTAGTCTTTTTTGCTGGCTCGCCCTCCTCAAGAGCGGTGAGCGTGGGGGCATTTTTCCCTTATTTCTATTTTTTCTGTGTTGCACGCCGGTTGCCTAGGCCGGGGTGTAACAAACAAGTCAAGTACATCTTTACACTGGGACGGAGGAAGATGAGACAGGTGGGCCTCGGCCTTAGCTAAAAAAAACAGAATTTGACAACCGCCCACATTGCTGTCCCTCAGAAAGGGTACCCAGATCATCATCACCCTTAACTTCTACACTTAGCAGGGTAACAGGGACTGAACCGGGGACAGCCGTCCCAGCGGTGTCGGATGGTTCTGTCATGCTGGTGTCTCTGGTATGGTATGATTTCAGCATGTTAACATGACATAGGCGAGTCTTCCTTCTGCGTTCTGGGGTGTTGAGAATATAGCTGGTGTCAGACACTTTTTTCACTATCACATAGGGGCATGAGAAACGAGCCATGAGGGCAGAATTAGGCACGGGAAGCAACACAAGAACTTTGTCCCCAGGCTGAAACTGTCTTTCCACTGCTTTTTGATCAAATTGTCTCTTCATGTTTGCCTGGGATACACAGAGAGACTCTTTTGCTAACAAAGTGCCCGTTGCCACCTGTCCTTGCATGTTTTCACCACATTAGTTTTAAGCACACAACTGCTGAGAAAACTCTCCTTCAGCACATCATTTCGTCTCCCTGTGGCTGTGTCCTGACTGCTATTCGCATCTTTGTTGCATCACAAGCCTGGAAGAAGCTGTAATGTTGTAGCTCAGCGGTCCCCAACCCCGGGCCTCGGACCGGTAGCAGTCCGTGAGTCGTTTGGTACCGGGCCGCGAGAGTTGAGGCTCAGGTCTGAAATGTATGTTATTTTGTTATTGTTTTTATCGTTAACACGGTTTTCCTGGGTCTTTTCACGTGTGTTATGAACAAATCTTCTTTTTTTCGGTAACAATACTAGTTTTATTTTGTTGTATTTATCCGCGACACCTTAAGGGCTGGTCCGTGAAAATATTGTCGGGCATAAACCAGTCCGTGGAGCAAAAAAGGTTGGGGACCGCTGTTGTAGGTGGAGCAGTTTTGTGGTTTGCTGTTTCAGATAATTTTGAAATAAATGTTTAGAAGTGCAAATGCAATCATGAGATGATACATATTTGCATATAAGAATAGATCTACGGTGAGCACAAACACACAGGTATCCAGGTTTTTGTGGTTTTGTCCATATTCTGAATATGGCATCTACAGTAGAGCATAGTTTTGTTGATCAACACTCCTAACTGGCCATATATCGAAGCTCTGCAATTAATTTTATGTTCCTTGTGCACAAACAAAGGGCAATTACTGCTGTTTTTTTCACTTTAGGGTACAATGTGTATATGGTTCCTAGATTAATTATTGTGCATGGAGGGAATGACTCACTTCACTTGAACTATTTAATTTAGGTTTGGTTGCCATAAGAACACAACTGGCATAAAAAAACACAGTGTAAATTATTTGAGGGGTAGTTTTTCCATCCACACTTGTGCGCCTTCTCATTTATCACTCTCCTTATTTTCAGATTTTTACTAACAGTAAAGTGTTGGGGTTTTTTTGTTCAAATTCTTTTAAATGTGTAAATAGAACACAGAGCCATTTGGGAGAGATGGAACATAAAGGTGTTATGCAAATGTAAAGCTTACACTAAAATATCACTCAATATTTGCAGTTTTAGAGCCTAAAAAAAGAGCGGAGGAGAACTGCACGATTCGATTCAATTCGATTTGAATCTGGGAAATTTTGCCTCAGACAGTCAGAAATATTATAATTCAGATCAGTACATTGACATATTTTTTGTATCTATAAAAAGGAAGCTGACACACGCAAGACTTTATCAAAGGTGTGAGCATCACAGCAGATGCCTTTGTCTCAAAGTAGCTGAAGATAAAACACAGAAAAACATGAAGGTGATTTTCCTGGGATTTTATAAAAATATTCTGCAGTACATCAAAAACGAAAGAAAACCATTAATCATCATATGAACATTACCTCTGAAGTTACAGCGGTTTTATTAGAGACACAGCTAAGCATTTTGCATTTTGTATAGTTTTAAAAAGTTTAAATTTGTTCAGAAGCCTGTTGAACGGCAGAAATTAGGTTTTCTTTTTGGAAGTATGTAAAAGGAAAATAAAACAGCGTCCGACAGCGCTGTAAACAACAGTAGACTTGTGCGTAACAAACAAGCGAATAATGCAGAAAACAGATTTCGGGGATAGACGGGAAACTGTTCTTGAAGTACAGAGAGAGAGAGAGAGCTGTGCATGAAGTGTGATTTTTATTGTGGTGGAAGCAAAACAGTAAAAGTCAGAGTGAATTCATGACGATGTTTATGTGAAGCGTAGTTTGCTGCTTCTTTTGCTGCTGGTTCGGTCAATATTGTTTGGAGAGAGATAAAACTAACAGCTTTAGAATCAGTGCAAAAAGGACGTAAACACAAAGCGCAGATCCGCCGAAACATCAGAATCAGCGAGCTGTCGGCTTTCAGCCCCGACGGTGTCCGTGCCGTCGGGTGAGAAAGGCAACATCTCAATGATTCTGATCCGTCGGCGGGTCCGCGCTTTGTGTTTACGTCTTTGTGCAGAAGCCGTGTTCCTGCTCTCATTTACTGTTTTAGCTGTTTGGTGGTTGTTGAAATTTTGTGACGTTTCACCTGAGATTCTGGAATTTTGGGCAAAATACATTTATATAAAAAAATCGATTCAGGATTCTAATGAATCGATATCACGTTATCCAAGCCAGAATCGATTTTAATCGATGAATCGATTATTAAAACCCACCCCTACGCTACGTCTGCCTTCTGTCCGCAGCTCGGACACAAAACATTTCACTGCATCTTGTACTCTGTATGATTGTGTATATGACAAATAAAGTTTGTTTATAAAATTTGGACACCTCTGGACACTGGCAGAGGGAATTATGTTAGGATGCTGTTCGTGGACTACAGTTCAGCATTCAACACAATAATTCCCTCTAAGCTTTTCACCAAGTTGACGGATCTAGGACTCAGCTCATCACTGTGTCAGTGGATCCTCAACTTCCTCACAGACAGACCCCAATCAGTGAGGGTGGGAAAACAAGTCTCCCCCTCCATCTCACTCAGCACTGGAGTGCCTCAGGGCTGTGTTTTAAGCCCCCTGCTGTACTCACTGTACACTTATGACTGTGTAGCCACATCCGACACCACCTCCATTGTCAAGTTTGCTGACGACACTGCTGTTGTGGGCCTGATCTCCGACAACATCGAGACGGCCTACCTGGAGGAGATTAGGAACCTGGAGACCTGGTGCCAGGAGAATAACCTCCTCCTAAACATCAGCAAGACTAAGGAGCTGATCGTGGACTTCACTACAAAGCAGGCGAGGAATTACAAACCCCTCATCATCAGTAGCACGCCAGTGGAGAGAGTGGACAGTTTCCGATACCTGGGTGTCCACATCACTCAGGACCTGTCATGGTCCTGTCACATCAACACCCTGGTTAAGAAAGCCCGTCAGCGTCTCTTCTTCCTCAGAAGACTTAGAGACTTCCATCTGCCACTGAAGGTGCTCAAGAACTTCTACTCCTGCACCATCGAGAGCGTCCTGACGGCAAACATCTGCACCTGGTTTGGGAACAGCACCAAGCAGGACAGACGAGATCTGCAAAGGGTGGTGCGCTCGGCCGAACGCATCATTCAATCAGAGCTCCCTGACCTGCTGTCCATCTACACCAAGCGGTGCAAGTCCAAAGCTAGGAAGATTATGATGGACCTCTCCCATCCCAACAATGGACTCTTCTCACTGTTGAGGTCTGGGAAGCGCTTCCGCTCCCTTAAGGCCAAAACAGAAAGAATGAGGAGGAGCTTCTTCCCCCAGGCTATTCGGGGCCTGAACCAGGTGTAGGACTAGACTCTCCCAAACACGTCACTATAAGACTGGACTCTCACACACGTCACCACACGCACCACCACACATTTCCTATAATCCTATAATTCCTATAATTTATAATCTTTATAATCTCTTCTGCTATTTGCACATTCTTTACTGTAAATTCCTAAGCTAATTTGTAAATTTTTGTAGTAAACTGTAAATTGTAAATATTGTAAAACTTTTCTTCTGTCATTTAATGGTCGGGCATTGTACAGCTACAAGCATTTCACCCCCATGTCATACTGTGTATGGTTATGTGTGTGTGACAAATAAAATTTGAATTTGAATTTGAAATTTGTTTGAAAAAGACAAATTCGACTCTTTATAAACATGGAATAACAATTGAATAAGGTGAGTCATTAAACCAAATTCAAAAATCTTCATGTTTTCATGAAAATCATATCTTCATGTTCATACTTGTTTGGCCAAAGAAATTTCAAAAAACTTTTTGCTCTGACCAAAACAAAATTTGTGTTTTTTGTGCAAATGTTAATATTTTGAGTTTTTCCCCAGCCACACTGTTCACTTTACCCCACATTCTTTACTAATCATTTTCATTATTGATATTATTGGGGGTTTTTAAGATCTTGTATGAATCAACTTGTATGTTTTTGATATTTAATTTCAGTATACCATTTCTATTTCATGAGATCTCTGTATAGTACATTTTTCTTTTTCCATGCTTTTTGTCATTCACATCAAGTCAGTACATTTATGTTTTCCACCATATACTTTAAATCTATTTTTGAATAAGCACAAACTTGTAGAGCAATGCTAAATGTTTTCAGTAAAATATCATATAAAAAGCTATTCTCCCAGTTATGCATGCACTTTTTCCAGAGACCGTTATTACACCAAATGAAGTAAGCATTTGGATTTGACTGCCTTTGAGTTTTAATCTCGGTTTGCAGTTCGACTCTGCAATGCAGCAATCAATAGTGTATAATTTCTTTCCTGTGGTTCCAGTTTACTCATCCCCAACAAGTGCATTAATATGCCAACTGTTTATATGTTTGCACTCCTTCCTCGACTCAGTCTCGAAATCTCTCTGCATGAGAAGGAATTATTAATCAGATACTAGTTTCCCTGACTGCTTCCTACTGTTATACATTAACTGTTGCATCAAAAGCTGTTTGTGCAGCTTATAAGTCGAGGATGCGCTCTCCTCTGTGTATTGCTTCTACGTGCAAGAGGAGGAGAAGGAATACCCTTCAAACACACATCCCAAAAGTAATTATATCTGCTCCTCTTTTTAGTATTTTGTAAACAACAACTGAGCAGAAGTTGGATTTGTTTTGCCTAAAAATGAGATCAAAACATAAGACACAAAATAGCCCCTACACTTCTAGTTCATTTTTAGGTTTGCATCGCATCACATTGGTTAAAGTTTTTCATCTTTTCGAGAATGTCTTGCCTCGGCTATCAGTGGTTGCTGAATATAATGTTCTGTAACAGTTTATGAATATCTAGATGTTAAATTGTCACACATATATTTAATCTGGTGCAACTTCTTATATGGATTTTACCAAGCATACAGTTCCTTTATATATTTGTGCACAATCTGGTAACCAGAACACGTATTTGCACTGGTATGTGAGTGTAGGTACTTTTCCACAGACATCAGAGACCGTAATAGTGTTTGTGTCACACTCCATATATTTTTGACAGTTCCAAAATAAGAAATGAGGGAGGCACAGTAATCAGACACTATCTCACCATAGCACTGTAGTGCAAATGTCTGTTTTCATTATAAAGTCCAGTTGTGAAGTATTAACGAGACTTGATTTCCCTGCATGCTTTTATTGATGTGAATGCAGAGAATGCAGGGCCATTCTCACACAGACTCTATCAGCCAAAGTATTCTCTCGTCTGCCTTCACACGCATATGAATTTAACTGACATCCCATTCTTAATCTGTAGTGTTTAACATGATGTCGGCGCAACCTTTGCAGCTATAACAGCGTTAACCCTTCTGGGAAGGTTACCACATGGTTTAGGAGCATTTACAGGAATTTTTGACCATTCTTTCAGAGCCACATTTGTGAGGTCAGACACTGTTACTGGACGTTGGATGTTGTTGGACCAGTCTCCGTTCTAATTCATCCCAAAGGTTTTCTATTGGGTTGAGTTCAGGACTCCGTGCAGGCCAGTCAAGTTCTTCCACACCAAACTCGCTCATCCATGTCTTTAAGGACCTTGCTCTGTGCACCGGTGCACAGACATATTGGAACAGGAAGCGGCCATCCCCAAACTGGTTTCACAGTTTGAGGATGAAATTGTTCAAAATGTCCCGGTATGCTGTAGCATTGAGTTCCTTTCAACTCCTGAAAATCGCCAAATCCAGATGTCAATGGACAAGCAACTACTTTTGACAATATAGTGTATGTTTCACACTATGATTTACTCATGAAAGGTATCATCAGTTCTTTAAGAGTTTTGTCATTGTTTTTTCTTTGTTTGCCCATTTTTATTTATTTATTTATTGTACCTTGTGTGACTCCTTATTTTAGTTTCCTGCCTTTTTAATTGTCTGGCCTGTCTGAATTCATTTTCCCTATGTATAAGCACCTGCTCTCATTTCCCAAATCCACACTTTCAATCCTTGGACAACAGACATTTAACAAAACCTGGAGTCTCATGTTAAAGTGATGTCAGCTAAATACGATGATTGACATAACTCCGTAAAAGTATTGTGTTATAACACGACTACTGCTGTGTTGTTTAGGGACAATAACATTTCCGAGGAAACACGTAACCTTCTGAGTTTCATGTAATCATAGGTGATAATCCCAACTCTAAGCCTACACTAACCCTACAGTTTGGAAAAAGGCAAAACTGACTTTAAGGGGGGGGTGAAAAAGTGTTTATCTGTGTCAGTTAAAATATTTTTCTTCTTAGTTCTGTGATTGCTGAAACTTTTGAGAAAATTTATTAAAGAACAAAAGTTAACCTAGATGAGAACATGCTGTACCGAGACAAATTAACATGACACAGGCAGGAATGACAGAGAACACAAGAACGTACAAATTAGAGAAATTAGAAAAGGTTGTAATTTTATTTATTTTTGTCTTTGTCACTAGCAGTTCTTTATCTGGTCTTTGCAAAAGATTTGTTCACTAACATTCCTGGTTTCAGATCTGAATATAGATCAATAACTCTAAAGACTTTCCCCACGCAAATCTGTCCAGAACTTTGAGTAATCCTGCTATCTAACAAATAGAGAAAGAAAATCAAATCACATTCTGTACTTGATGGAGGGAGGTGAGTAAAGAGATGCAACAAAGAAGAATTTTTGAGGAATTCAAAACAACAAGTCCTATAAGACTTGGGAATAATCTAGCTGTCCCCATTCCCTTCAGTAGTGAAGGCTTGTTTTATATTTCTATTCCATACGTAGAGAGGAATATTACATAATCTAGATTGTATCATATAACTATGTCCCAAATGGTCTCAGCTTCTTAGTCACCACAGGTCACATTAATGTTTACAGATCTTGATTTTTAGTTTGAAAGCACATTTTCAATCATTAACCATCTGAACTGTACAGATGGTTATTCCAGGTGTCCAATAAGCACAGTAAAATCCGCTATGCACAGCTTTTTCTTCTCATTATTGGTTAATGGCACAAAAAGTTTGAGCCGAAAAGCCATGACACTGAAATTACTGATGGTGCAGATTGTATATGAATATATTCTTGTTATCAGCCCACTGAGAATACAGGATCACGTTCAGATCGGTTAAGCCATGATGATGAAACAGATGAATAATGTTTAGGTTGATCATGCTCTGGGACTCAGATTTAAATACTGAATTTAGATGGTGATGGGAAATAAAGCGAGTTGATAGGGCTCAGGGGTAGTATCTTTGAAAGGATGAGCTCATTCCTAAATAATGGTGAGCTAATTCCTATACACACTGTAAAAGTTGCACAACCAGCAGCTTGTGAGACTGTCAATAATGAAAGAACGAAGGGGGGATGCTGAGGGGTTTAACGTTCTGATTATTGCATATCCAGTGTGCTGTCAGCTTTTTTACTGCTCCAGCAGATTTGTGGCATCTGACAAAGCCCCGGGTTCAAAATCTTGAGTCAAGCATTGTTTCCATTGACATAAAGCTCATTGATTCCACACTGGACTGCCTCACTCTTGATGACCTGCTTGACTTGCATTCACTGTTGCCATTGTAATACTGTCCTCCTGCACTGGTTGCAGAGGGGAGGCATAGGGAGCCATTCAGACCTGAGAATCCCTATTTGCGATGAAAAGAGACAGAAATTTCTTCTTTAAATTGGACAATTGTTAGAATAGAGTCCAAGCAGAGGTAAAGGCACTGGTACTCTACGGTTGCTTTGTGGTTTCTGGCACAAAGAAGTTGACAATGGTCACCTTTCAGCCCAGTGGTTAGAGGTGTTGGGCAACCAGGTTGGTGAACACTCTTGGCTTTCTGTTTCCTGAGCAGATTTTTTCATGTTTTATCGTGTCATATTGCCTCGATTAAGAAGGTAAATAACAAAAGGAGGTGTAGTTTGCATCAGAGAAGAGGTGACCTGAGTGTAGTTTGGATGACTTGATGATGAAATCCCACATGTTGGGAACGATCATAAAGGAAACCCTTTTATTTTAGGCATTTGTACAGCTAGTTTTGTAATGGAGAAAAGCTTTTCCCAAATTGGGCCAAAAATAAAGTGGTGCATTATTAATTTAGTTCAATTCAATTTTATTTACATAGCACCAAATCGCAACAGCAGTCGCCTCAAGGCAATTATTAAATCCTTTGAGTGTATTATTTACAAAGTGAATAGCTTATTCACCTCTATCGTTTTCTTACTGGTTTTTCAGCTATGGTGGAAACGGTCCTGGAGCAGGTCCCACTTTTTTTTGTTCATTACAATCTGGGCAGGACTGACAGAGAGAGTCACAGAACCATTCAGGCTCACATCCACACTAAGGCTACGTCCACACTAATGCATTTTCGTTTGAAAACGCATCGTTTTCTCTCCATTTTGGCCTCCCGTCCACACTGAGACGGCCTTTTTGACAACGCTCTTGAAAACGAATCCATTTGAAGACGGTGCTTTCGCGTCACAATGTGGACAGCAAAAACTGAGACTTTTAAAAACGATGATGAATTTTAGTCATGTGACCAATTAAACAAAGATAGTGGAGGGGATTATACAGCACTTGTTTTGTTTGCTCTCAATCTTGACAGCCCTATTAAAGATTAATGGTAAATGGCCTGTATTTATATAGTGCTTTACTAGTCCCTAAGGACCCCAAAGCGCTTTACATATCCAGTCATCCACCCATTCACACGGCAAGCTACATTGTAGCCACAGCCACCCTGGGGCGCACTGACAGAGGCGAGGCTGCCGGACACTGGCGCCACCGGGCCCTCTGACCACCACCAGTAGGCAACGGGTGAAGTGTCTTGCTCAAGGACACAATGACCGAGACTGTCCAAGCCGGGGCTCGAACCGGCAACCTTCCGATTACAAGGCGAACTCCCAACTCTTGAGCCACGATCGCCCCAGATTAATATCAGTCTGTACATGCTCCAGATAGCTTTTCTTCAAGTTCTTTAATTCTCACTCGCTTTTGCAGCTTTGTACTTTTGTGTTACTCGCAGCAACAACTCCACCTCATTGTTAGTCCATTTAAAAAACTCGGTGCTTTTCCTCAACATTTTGCCGCGACGTTTCGAGCCGCAAAGTAAATAAACGGCAGACAAAAATGAGGCAAGCCGAATTTTCTTGCGTTTCACGCATGCGCAGTACAGGAATGTAAGCGTTTTCGGCCGTTTCAATGTGGATGCACAACTCTGTGAAAATGACTGAAAACGCTAGTGTGGACACGGAGTGTTTTCAGATGAAAACGCCGTTTTCAAATCTATCCAGGCTAGTGTGGACGTAGCCTAAGATTAACCTAAAATTCACATGTCTGCACTGTGGGAGGGACCCTACGCCACCCAGGCACAGGGAAAACATACAATTTCCATTCAGAAAGGTCACAACTGACCAGCAGGGTCAAACCCAGAACCTTTGTGCTGTGAGGCGACAGTGCTAACTACTGCACAATCATGCCACGTGTAACCTTCAAAGATACCGTATGAGTCACTTCTTTTTTATTGCTCAATCCTGATAAAAGATGCTTCCTATAAATCACATCAGTTTTCTTCCATACTGTAAAAAGTCCTTGCTGTAAAAAACTCTTGTGGTTTGGCCATATTTCAACCATCCTCTAAACATGTTGCTGGTAACAAGCATACACTGTTCCAGCTAATTTTCTCTTGCAAAGCTGTCTTGTACTGCAGACCTGCCTTGTCTATACAAATGACCAGTGAGATGATGAATGCTGTTGTCATTTCTACACAGCACTGCAGTTCTGGTGAGAGACGAATCAATGTAAAAACTCCCCAGAGATCCATGCTTCTCTCTATATCCCTGCCACAACACATACACTCACAATGACCACAGCATGACAGTCCCAACAATGCCTCGTTTATCATTCAGTCTTTGTGCCCCTCTCATTGTGAGCGACAATGAGAGGGGCACACTTTTCTCACCTTGAATTACATGCATGTAACAAATGAATGCCACAAACACGCTCCTCTGTCCTGTGAATGTGAAAACATGACCTACACTGTAACTCACTTCCCCACTGATCTCACATCACAGTGTTTTCAAACCTTTAAAATACTTTATCCCGCTTAGTATAGAGTGAATAAAATACCTGTTTTTTTAACTGTACATTATAATTAAGGGAACCTGACTGACATATAGAAGTCATTGACATTTGTAACCTAGCATCTGATCAATCACAAAGCACCCGTGCATGAAGCAAACCCTTATTTCTTGATTATTTTACTCTAAATGTCACCATAATTTATAAAACAAACATTGTGCTGTGTTAAGTAAAACTCAAAACTTTCCAGTCCAACAAATAAACTCATCAAAAAAGTTTTTAATAGATGGATCAGGTGAGTGATAGTGTCCTTCTGCCATAGACCTCAGACTTGTTTTTGCTAGACGATTGGCCCCCTGCTGGCTATTATGCAGCTTTATAGAACATGATACTGTTTTCTGACCCCACATCCATATTTTATGGACTCTTTAATTTGTGAAAACATTTGGTTCTTAAAATGTAAGAAAGCAATAAGACATATTACATTTTTTGTTTTTGACACATGTTGATTGAACCATGTTCCTTTCTTGTCTAAATTACATGTATTTTATTTTAAGTACCTATTTTAACTGCCAACACTACAGTAAGGGGAAGCTTAAATCAAATTCCTTATTCTTGGTTAAATATGTACAATCCCACTTCCAAAAAAACTGAGACGCTGTGTAATTGTTTGCTTATTTTACCGATTAAAATGTGTCCTGTTTTGGGAATTGTGTTTGTTTTTCACTATGCTGCTCTTGGTTGTATTTGATGTAATTAAATTGGAAGGAGCCAGTATATTGAAATACTTGGAGCATCTTAAAAAAGGCATTTCCAAAAAATAATTACCACTCTCATGTCTGTAAACTAAATGTGAAGAGAAGCCAGGGTGTGAGTTTAGCCAAGTGCTAACACTGGGGAGAACGACGGGCTCTGCGCCGCTCTGTCCAAAATGACTCTCTCTACAAGCATCTGTCTGGATCATTTATGTCTATTTTTGCTGGTGTTTATATGACACTGTATACATACACACAGGCAAGTTTGTGTATGCCATCTGTCTAACCATACAGACTGGAAGAGTCCAGCCCAAGTCCAACTCTCGGCCTCACACACTAGCTCAGGCTATTTCCCCACTAGAGAGATGATATTCCATGTCCCAAGAACCAGTTTCAGCAACTGGAGACCAGTCTGCCAAGATACACATTGCACCGAAACCATACAGCACTCCAGGAGGTGTTGGGTCCACCTGGAGGGCTGACCCATGTGCCTCTGTTAAACTGAACCTACCTGCTGGGCCCCAGTGAGCTAGACCTCAACTAGCAGGAGCTCCCCAGTGAGCCCCTTCCTGCCTCCAGGGACGGGCTCCAGGGTAGGGCCCCAGTAACCCAGATCCAGGCCCATGGTTTTATTTTTCATCAAATTAGTCTTTTAAAGGCTTGTTCTGGCCTCTTACTCAGGACCAGTTAGTCTTGAGAGACCCTAGCACAGACAAATTTCCCCCAACAAGATAGTCCCTGTGATCATTAGGACATACAGACTCCTGTACTACAATAAAGTGGTGATTTATGAGGGGAGATATTTTTTTTTTTTCTAATAGAGTTTTTGCATGACTTTTACTAGTTCACTTTTTTGTCGTTGAGAGGGTGTACATGCTGACAGCCTTTGGGAAGGTAGGGCTTTTCAAAAACTGCAGACCTCAACAAGCAAGTATACATTTAAGTGGTGTGGCTTCTTGAAGTGACACAGAAGTCTGCATATGACTGCTGTCAAGTGTGACTAAATGTAGGCTTATTTTTGAGTTATTTCAAAAGTCTCCTGCGGTTCATATTTCAGGATTTTGCTCTCTGGCGTTTCCCCTTCTTCCTCTTCTTCAGACTTCCTGCTGTTTTAGAAAAAGAACAAAAACACCGTTGATGAATAAAAGAAAACAACTTTCCTCAGCACATAGCACCTCAAGCTTTTTGTGGCCGACACAAATCAGTGTGATATCGGGGAACACAACAGGTGATCGCTCTTTTATCAGAACAGTAATAAAATATGATATATAAAAACCTACAGTTTAGTTCCTACCTGTGGTTTTATTATACATGATTCTGCTGAGATAGTGTTGTTTACTTTCCCACACTGTGAGGGAGATGTGGTCTGGAATTTGGCATTTCACTGTCAGGAGTTTTATTTAGTTAATCTCAGACCACATTTTCATTGTTCTTCCCTGACCAAAGACTAGATGATAACAAGTTAGCAGACCATCACAAACTGGAGAAAACACTTCAGCCGGAGCCTCGCTTTTAAAGTTTCTGCGCATAACAGCAGGGCCAAACAGCACTGAGAGGGTTTTTTGCTAGAAATTGTTGAGCAGAAGTCCAGCAGTGTCTCGTCAGTAAGGTGCACAGACCCTGCTCTTGTTTTTCCAGCCCAGCCACTCTGTGCTGTTTTATAGAGACAAGGAAGGGAAAATATTTGATGTTATTTACTGCAGCTTTCTCTTAGCAAGGTGCTCTACTGACACTGGTGTCAGCCAGTATATACCACAGTCGATGTTAATTTCAAATGTAACTCCATTGCTTTGTCATTGGAAACGACAGCATGTTGGTTCAATTAGTGAAAACTGGAATTAGGATGTCTTGTACTGGATGGATGTGGAAGCTGGCAGTAAGTTTGAAAATACATGACTGAAAATAAAGTTTTGCATACAAAACTTACATTATGTTCACTAGTGCTAAGCATGCTGTTGTTATGCTACCTACGGGCAACCATGTGAAAGTCACAAATCCCCCCCTTTCTAAAATTATCTTCAAAGAATTCAAGGAAGGAGGTATTAATTGTGATATTGATGAGTCAACCATTTAGCACAGAGAGCAAATATTAACCTCTGTGTCAAACATGTTCACCTTTCACTGGTGACAACAGCTGTGTCTTCTGATACAGCCCAGAGATATTAAAACACAAAGATGGCACAGCTGAGTGGACACAACCAGTTCTCTCTTTTTTAGAGATGGACCGATCCGATATTACGTATCGGTATCGGTCCGATACTGACCTAAATTACTGGATCGGATATCGGAGAAAAATTAAAAATGTAATCCGATCCATTAAATATCACGAAAGCACCTCACAAAACTTGCAACACGCCGTAACTCACCTCAGAACGTTAGCACGTTGGAGCAGTATGCATCACGTGATAGAGCAGCTGTGGCATGCCGGACCTGTCGGTGGTCTGGATAGCATTTGGAGCTTCGCTAGCAACCCGGCATTTCATCTCCGACAAAGTTATCCCCGAGAGCAGTAAAGCAAGTGTGTAAGTCCATCTCTGAATGTTTGTAAAGCATTCCTGCGTTAAGCTTAACAAACGATATATGGAGCGACTGCCTCTTCTTGCTGCTACTTCAATCATGAAACTGCTTAACGATCAGCTGATCGGCTTTTCTGTCGTGAGTCCGTGTCTCTTGTTTGTTTTTGGCCCACTTTGCACCAGAAAGAGGAAACCAGCGGCTGAACAACAGCAGCACGTTTAAGCTTAATCAGCTGTTGTTAGAATGTATTTAATATTACTTTCTACTCAAGGATCTTTTTCTATGACGGCTGGTAACTGTGCAGGGGCGGATCTAGCAAAGTTTAGCCAGGGGGGCCGATAGGGCATTAACAGGGAAAAGGGGGCACAAAGACATACTTTTCTTTCTTATTCTCATTTAAAATGTCGAGCTTTTAATAAATAATTATCTGACACCCAAAGTTTTAATTTGATGCAAAATGAATAGAAGTCAATTACTGTATATAGTAACTATTAAGTCTAATATATATACCCTAGTAAGCTATAGTACTTTTTCCTTTGGGAAGGTAGCATCTGTGCAGTCTGCAATTTTGTTGAAGAAAGATGTTGAATCTATTTAATATTTTAATATATTGAAAAATAATTGATTTCTGTGCATTTTTTTTTCACACTGCATCAAATTAAGGTTGGTTACGTCGATTAAGCATCATGAGGTGGAGCGTGAGGGGTGGTTCCCTATTTTTTATTTATTTATTTTTGTGGTTGCTGGGAGTTGGAACCCTATTAGTTAGGTTGCTTAATATTTACGCTAAGTACTCTTTAAAATACCAGAATAGGGAGGATGGTGTAGGTCTAAGTTTATTAGATTGATCAGTATTGCTGTACTATGAAATATTTTTTTTTGCATACAGGTATAACAGAATAGCTTTAGTGTAGTTGTTGTTTTAAACTTGAGTATGAACTTATACAAAATGCAGCAAGATATTTAAAAAACAGTTTTGTTGATTAAAAAACACTATATCGGATTCATATCGGTATCGGACTTAAAAAAGTGGTATCGTGCCATCTCTACTCTTTTTCCCCGCAAAATTCACGTAACTTGAATGCTTTCCAAAGGGTCAGACAACAAACGGCCTCCACAGTGCACCCATGCATGCCAACGTACAAATCTGAATAGGCAAAGTTTGTTACCAATACAGCAACGTTGCCACAATACCATCAACTTTTTCCAGAAATGAAATTAAGGTTAAAGGGTTCTCTTTACTAACACACATAAGTACCTCCAAACAACTCAAACACCACAAACACACTACTGCTAGGACTCTTTATGACTAGTATTGACAAATTGGTGTCAAAGGAAAAGTTATCACAATGAGGAAATGGGCGGTGTGAATATTCATGAAATTCCACACCACTCTCACCTTCACAGAGGGACTTCACCGTGAAAACTAAAGTTTGTTTCAAGTTGTAGACATTTTTCCTCACTTGTCAATTAAATATTATAACAACGGAAAACATAAATAGGTCTTAAGTCTTTTCATGCCTGAAATAGTGAAAAAAATCTGAATTCTCTTTTGCACTTCAGAGTTTATATCCTCTAGGACACATGTCTAGGCTCCAAATTCATCACGAATATAATGCGGTCCTGTAATATATCCACAGTCCTTCCCCCGCTTTCAAAGCTGGTGTGACAACTTGAGCATTACACGACATCCCATGAGACTCAGGGAAATGGGCCACGCTGCAAAGGCAATATCTCCCAAACTATGAAGACATCACTGATTGCTGCGGACTACCAAAGCTCATAGGATGCCAAGGGAAATGATTAAGGGATTAACGTTTAGAGAAATAGTGCTTTAGCATCATCAATGAGGGAGACAATTAAAGTAATATAAAACCCACAACAAGAAGTGACAAGGGAAGGAAATTAGAAAGCTGTGGGCAGTAAATGTTCCCAAGGAACTTATTTAAAAATGACTATCATGTCTGGAATGATGGAAAACAAAGGAGGAAGGAAAGAAATGTTTGCCTGTGAGAAATTCAGAAAGGACAACCAGAAGTTTGTACATTGTAAGAAAAGGAACTAAAATGTATTATATTTATATTCCAACATTTTAAGTTTTTTTTTAAACTGCATGTCACGGTGATAGGGTGATTATCCCAGCTGTCATAGGAGGGGAAAAAGACGGGTACATCCTGGATGGGTTGCCAGTCTAGTCCACAGTACAGTCAACAGTGAACCCTCACATTCACAAGTACAGACATCTTGGAATTACCAGTTAACCTAATATGCATGCCTTTAAAAAGAAGATGCAAATACATAACAAAGAAACTGGTGCTAACCACTATACCACTTCTTCCCCATCTGAGGCCATACTTGTGCTTTTCATGCAGTCACAGGTATGCTCTTAGATTCCATTTTGCTTTCTCAGTGAAATACCTTCTACCAGACCCAGTGAAGGTATTTCACTGAAAAATGAAAAAGAAATGCGAGAGCATACCTGTGCTTTTCATGCAGTCACCCGGGAAATGCAGCTCACACTAAAGATTGAAATACATCAGAAGGTCTGAAATCCAAATTCCTCAAAAAACTGGAGATGAGTCATTCAAAGCACAAAAATTACAAACAGTTTCTGTATTTTATTTAAAAAAAAGTCATCTTTTGCCATCTTGCTAACTAAAAATCATGTAGCAGTCAACAGCTCTGTTTGTGATCCGCAAGTTAGCAATTTTAGCGAACTAGTTTGGAAACTTGCTCCTGAATAACACATCATAATATTAATAATCATAATAATAATAATATTTCCCATGGTGGAGTTTGTGAAAAACTGGATAAAGTCAGCTTATACATGTGCACCCATGTATCTGTATCGCCTGCTCTGCCATTACAAGCAAACCTGTGCTGTTCATGGTGGAATTGGAGCTAAAACCACGAATAACACCATATGTGCACTGATGCAATACCTTGTTATAAAGCTAATAAAGCAGTACTTTATTATAAAGCACACTGAGCAAGCTAGTTTTACAACCCATCACCCATTTGGCATCATCGTACCTTCAACGTATTTTTACAATTGATATCTACAGTTAAACATTTAAGCAATGCCACATCACTTACTACATATTACACTAAAGAATTCTTAAATAACATAAGAAAATACAATATTAAAAATATTAGTTAACTATTACAGAGTGGTTAAAGACAGTCTTGTTGCTCCTTCCAAGCCTAGCCTCCCAGTACTTGTGCCTACTTTCTTCATCTCTCTATCTCAGTTTTTTCCTAACCTCTTTTTTTGGAATACTCTGTACTGTAACTTCCTCTTTCCACCACCAAGTCTCACCTTCTTGGCAGTTCCCGTCACCACTCCAGCTGTGCTTTTCCAGTCATGTGATAAACCTTTACCTACTACTGAGTCTGTCTCAGCCCCTCCCTGAACTCTGTGCAACCTATTTTTAATCTATTTTTAAATTTGGATTATCATCGCTTAAATTTCATGTGTTTGAAGAGCAACACACATGCATTCATTCATACATGAATTTTGCCTTTCAGACTTCACTGAAAAAAAAATGGAAGGACAGAGGAGAGAGAGGGGGCAACTAATTGACTCTCAAAGGATATCGCCCCTGCAGGATTTTATCGATCTCTGTGACAATTTCACTGACGAGCAGATAAGGACCCATGATCCGATCATTCCAGCCTCACCTGTGCACTCTGCCTGCAAGCTCAGTGTCCTTGACGTTTGTGCTGCAGAGAACTAAGCATTAATTATCAACAAGGGAAGGGTAATTGCAGTGACACAGATAATATGTTACCATGCTATTACTTATACATAAATGCATTTCAATACAGAGAAATCATTTGGAAAAACTGAACATGTTTTGTTGAGATAGAGAAAATAACTAATGTATGTGGTGATTAGATTCCAAGGATCTCAGCAGTGATTTAAGAGAGGACCTCCCAGAGTCTAGACTGGACGTGATGAAGATGATTGGATGGAGCTCTGAGTGACTTGGTTGGACTAGTGTAATGATATTTGTTTGGAGTTTGATAGTGTGGGAAAGTAGCAGTGGTGTAAAGAATAGACTAGCAGTTTAACATCCAGGAAAGCAGGGAAATGAGTGATTACAGATCTTCTTTATTGAACTTGTGCATAATCTTGTTTTCATTGAATTTTATGTAAATTATTTGGGCATTGGTTCAAAACAAGTGGTAAATATTTCCTAGATTAAACAGAAAAGGCCAAAGGGTTCAGTTTTTGTTAGTCTCCAGAAAGCGAATATGCCCTCGTTCCAAAGAGCTTTATCACTCAGGGATAAACATTGACCATGTATTGATTTATATATGAAAAAAAACAAAACAGAGAGTATCGATGTTATGTCTGCAAACTGCCCAGAAGCTGCCGAGCCTTTGCGGCTCAAAACGCCGTGCATTAAGATGTCACCATGGAGCCAAAAGTGCACCAAGTACACAGACTAAATCAAACACCTAAGCCACTGGCTCGAAGCAGCAGATGAATGTGTTAATTGATCACACAATCACAGCTGTCTGCCTGCAAAGTTTTTCTGCCACCAAGTGGTCAGAAAAATCAATCAGTGCAACTTTAAAGAAGCAAATCAAATTGTCACCCAGGTTGGTTTATCTGTTGTTCTTTAAGAGTCATTTTCAAACGTTCAAGCTACTGCTGAACATTTTCAAGGTAATCAGCCTGCTTCTCTGCACCTCCATCCACATCTTTAAAGTTTGTGCATGTGTGTCACGAGTAAAGAGAGGATCAAACATGAGTTCATGAATTTGTTTGATGTGCTTAAACCGCAAAATATTGACGTGCAAAAAAGGAGCTATGGATCTTTCCACCTGACAGAAACAATTATGCTTCCTGAAATGCTTCCTAAAATGCCAGCATTCCTGTTTGCATAGCATTTGCATCACAGTCAGTGATTCAGTAGAATATAATAAAATTAACTCGATTAGTTAACCGGAATTGATTTTTCCAGCCCATAAACCCTAATGAAGATTCCACTGAATCAAGCCATCAAATAACAAGCAATCCAGATGCCAACAATAAACACCAATTGCCACCTTCAGTGGCAACTGCTGTGTTACATTCTCACTGTGAAGGTTGAGGACAGTGTGCATGCCAAGCTCTCCATATGGAGCAGCTGTTCCAATCTAATCAGATGCTTCTACTGAGGCCTTTTTATTGCATCAATATCTAGAAGATTATTTGGGTTTAATGGACAGGTGGCCTCAAGATAGCACATGTGAGAGGTTTAAAATGCCAGACTTTGGGCCACAGGCGTTATTTAAAACTGTGCACGGAAAAAGACAAACTGTCTTACTCGGTCCTTTCAAAGTTCCACAGTGTAAGGCTCACTTGATATTTTTTGTTGATATTTTGTGTTTTCTGATACATGAAACACAGTGTGGTGGATCCACATACACCGTACGTTAGTGCCGAGAATTTAGACATTTTTCAGATAAATTTTAATAGCTGTTTTCTCAAATTCCCAAAATCAATTATTTAATACTTGAGTGTTTGTATTCTTGTTAAATTTGAATATATATATATAATATATAATCAATCAAATGCAAAAATCTTTGCCAGTGAATTCACTGGTTTCAGATCTTTCACAACTAACTGTCAAACATCCAAGCATGAACTGAAACTTACAGATAATTAGAAGGTAAAATAAATCCAATTAAAATCTTCTCTGGAAATGTGGAATTGATCATGCATCCATCTGGTGTTAGACTTAAGTTAATTTTTAACAGGGAAAAATGGGAAAAATGAAAATCAGAAGGTTGCCAGTCACTGAAATTTTGGTAAATGACCTGCGATGCTGTTACCAAAAGATGGGGGTGGGGGTCAGGGAGCTTGGGGGGTTAGGGTGCTTGACAAAAATAACCTTTACCTGATTCAAATGTGTTGAATTTCCTATTCAGGGTCAGATTCTCAGACATGTTGAGAGGACTTCCTGTGCAGCAGCTGTTTTTAGATCACTCCATCAAAGTTCTGTTATTTCTCCCTGTACTTGTGATGTGCAAGTCAAAGATAACCTTTAGTGATCTTCAGCTTGACTTTCATTTTCATGAAGTTGGTAAAGTGAAAGGAAATCTATCCAAGTCTGGCCAGCAGGCTGTTTGTCAAAGATTGTGTTTGTGTGGCCCAAAGCTTCCTGCATTTTCAGACTCTGCTCGTATATAAAGGCACTTTGTCACAGACCAAACTGCAGGTAGTTTAGACTGAATGTTTTCCTTAGAAGCGCCACAATGTTACAGTAGAAACTGCAACTGATATAAGGTGCAGTAAGCTGAACACAGCTTCAGCCGACTGTTTGCTGAAAAATAGTGACGTGACCACACCACATTTTCTTGTTAGTAACAGTAACAGCATTGTAATGATAACGAGTAATTAGTTAGATTACTCGTTACTGAAAAAAGTAACGCCGTTATTCCCATCACTGCAGTAGAACATCACATTTTGAATGTTGTCCTCAGGCTTGGAAAGTGTGGACTTTTTAACTGAAAACTGCTTGATTATAGCCAGAAACACAGCTGTCCTCATCAGTGATGATGCTTGATATGAAATTCGGGTCATTCTGAAAAAGAAGTTGATGCAACTCTGAGATCACCCACGACATGCAAACGGTGAGAATGGGACATCCAGGGAACAATATGGAAAAAAGGAAGGTGCACTAGTCCCACTAGAAACATGATTTTGTTTGTTTTTGTTTTTTTGTATTCCCAGATGCCAGGGACCAAGCAGTAAAGCATAGAGGACACAGGTGTTTAATTCAAAAGTGGGGTTTTATTTACCCAAAAATATGAAAAATAATTAACAAAGCCAAAAATTTAAAAGGGCAGATCAATAAAAGAGGTCAACTCAATAAACTAAACTCAAAATAACAACTAACAAAACCTCCAACAAACATAAGACAGAATGCCTTCCTGAAATGACATATAAGGGAACTTAAATAATTGAATATAAATAATAATTAACTGATTTTCTCACTCACTATGTGTTAATAGACCTCTCTGCACTGAATCATGCTTGTTATTAATCTCTGTCTCTCTTCCACAGCATGTCTTTTATCCTGTCTTCCTTCTCTCACCCCAACCGGTTGAAGCAGATGGCCCCGCCCCTCCGTGAGACAGGTTCTTCCTGGTAAAAAGGAGTTTTTCATTCCCACTGTCGCCATAGTGCTTGTTCATAGGGGGTCATATGATTGTTGGGTTTTTCTCTGTATGTATTACTGTAGGGTCTTTACCTTGCAATATAAAGTTCCTTGAGGCGACAGTTTGTTGTGATTTGACGCTGTGTAAATTAAATTGAATTGAATTAAATACTGCTTAGCTAAACCATCTGACACTCGAGGGGAAGCCTGCCATATAACCAACTAACACAAAAAAATAAACAAACTCCAAACACCCCCCAGGCAATAAAGCATGAGGCTGTCAGCAGTACTTCAGGTCCCTCAGCCCTTTGACACATTTTGCCAACCAGGAAGGAGAAGCCAAACCCCTAGGTAACTCAAACAAAGAAAGATGTATTAATACAACATAAAACAGAACTTTGACCTTGCGCTGTCCATATGTGTGCACCCAATAGAATAGAATAGCACTCAGAATAGAATAGAACTCAACTTTATTGTCAATGCACATGTCACAAGTACAAGGCAACGAAATGCAGTTTGCATCCATCCAGAAAGTGCTTCAGCAATAATATAGATATATTACAGAATATGGATCTATTATAGGTATGTTACAGTGTACACGGTATGAAGGTATGTTATGAATATGCTATAACTATAAGTATGTACAGACATATTTATATATCCATATCCATATTTATATAAACATTGTAAGGTGTGATGGAAAAATAATAAACCAATTTAATAAAGAAACAATACATTGGACAATAAGTAAAATATATTTAAAGTAGTGACTGCAAAAACAAAATAAAGTGAAGCAAACTAGTGGTGAGGTGTGGATCTTACCGTGTGTGGCTTGCCATCACACCAGAGCACTTCAGATTATGTGTTGTATACTGGAAATTACTATCAGCTTTTTATGTACAGGTTCTGAACACCAAAACACAGCAAATCACACTCCTCCATATTCTTATATGATCCACTTCCATCGTCAAAGTTGGAAAAACTCCCAGATCAGGAACAGATCAGAACAGCTTAATACACAGTACATATGCATAATTTAACCAGGTCCTTGACCTTTTGAAGAGAATATGAATGTAGCCCAGGAGTGTAATTTATTTTTATAGTATAATATGCCAAGTGAGGTTATGGGAGTCAAGGTGGTGACAGGTAATGGTTCAGACATCCAAGGTTGTGACAAGCGTTTGCATCCTGTCGTGAACCTGGAATTAACATCTGCCCTAGTACTAGCTACAGTTAGGATCCTTCTGCATGATGTTCAGTTGACTTTCACTTAATCAGATTTTATTTGTTATAACCTTGATTATTCACAGACATTAACAATAATGAAAATTCTATGCACAGATATTGCTGAGTGTCAGTCAGGCTTTATAAAAATCCATCAAATCTGACAAAAGCTATTCAATATTTTACCTTCATACAATGAATGTTTTCCAAGTTACAGCCAAGTTACAGGCCCTTACTCTAGATAACTGGATGCATTTGTACTGTATGCTGCTTCAATTTTCCCAGCATTTCAAGCCCTCAGAACTTCAAAAGGACACAAGAGAGCCACATGAAATTTTTAGGACTGAAAAATACTTTTTGGCTCTTTGAAAAACTGTAACCAAATAAATTTTAGACCAACACCAAGTGTCCCAGTGTAATTTCAAATCTTGTTTTTATTATCCAAAATTTTACATCAAATATGGACTATATCAAAGATTCAGTGGGAAAATTGCACCAGTCTCGTGTGTATAACACAGAGGAATGGTTTTTTTTTTTTGAAAAGCATTGGTGCTGAGGCTGTTTGATCTGTTTAATGAAAATTCTCTGGAGAAAAATTCAAAAAGTGCATTCTGGGTAAACTTTAAAGGGTTACATTATCATGTGGGATATGTGGCTGATCAGAACATGTCATAACATGTGGAAGGGTTTCTTTTTTAACTGCATTTTGCTACGTGCGCAACTTCTACCTGTGATTTCATTTGTGTCAAAGTCATTTTTTTAATTTGGTACTTCCTCGCAGTCACTAGCCTCCCATACCCACCTTGTGTACCATTCCTCCCTCAGCCGTGTTTCGCTTATATCATCAGTCTTTTCTGTCATTTCTACTTATGTTGTTATACTTTTGTCACTTAGTAATCTGGTCATGTTTTCTGCCAAGCCCAGGAGTCTGCCTGTTTGCACACTCTTTACCTTTTGTCATAGTGGGGACAATTTTTCTTTGAAAGGTACACAACATCACCAACAGAACACACATTAACATAATATCACTTCTTGCTGGGAAGAAAAAAACATGTTATTGACTTGAATTGAAAAGTCGAGTTTTTCCTCAAAGTATTTTTGTGAAGCCAGCACTGGACAAACCACGGAGGCAACGCATTCATCCAATTCAATTCAATTCAATTCAATTTTATTTATATAGCGCCAAATCACAACAAAAGTCGCCTCAAGGCGCTTCATAGATACAGAGAAAAACCCAACAATCATATGACTCCCTATGAGCAAGCACTTTGGCGACAGTGGGAAGGAAAAACTCCCTTTTAACAGGAAGAAACCTCCGGCAGAACCAGGCTCAGGGAGGGGCGGGGCCATCTGCTGCGACTGCTTGGGGTGAGAGAAGGAAGACAGGATAAAGACATGCTGTGGAAGAGAGACAGAGGTTAATAACAGATATGATTCAATGCAGAGAGGTCTATTAACACATAGTGAGTGAGAAAGGTGACTGGAAAGGAAAAACTCAATGCATCATGGGAATCCCCCGGCAGCCTACGTCTATTGCAGCATAACTAAGGGAGGATTCAGGGTCACCTGGTCCAGCCCTAACTATATGCTTTAGCAAAAAGGAAAGTTTTAAGCCTAATCTTGAAAATAGAGATAGTGTCTGTCTCCCGAATCCAAACTGGAAGCTGGTTCCACAGAAGAGGGGCCTGAAAACTGAAGGCTCTGCCTCCCATTCTACTTTTAAATACTCTAGGAACAACAAGTAGGCCTGCAGAGCGAGAGCGAAGTGCTCTAATAGGGTGATATGGTACTACAAGGTCTTTAAGATAAGATGGGGTCTGATTATTTAAGACCTTGTATGTGAGGAGCAGGATTTTGAATTCAATTCTGGATTTGACAGGGAGCCAATGAAGGGAAGCCAATACAGGAGAAATATGCTCTCTCTTTCTAGTCCCTGTCAGTACTCTTGCTGCAGCATTTTGGATTAGCTGAAGGCTTTTCAGTGAGTTTTTTGGACATCCTGATAATATCCGGATAACATCCAGGAGCACGTTTAACATGCTGGGTCAATAAGACTTTACATTTCTACTGCCGTGGACCTGTCGATCACAGAGTTATCATTGACTGGTTTCACTGCAGGAGAAAGGAGAGGCCGTGCTCCACACTGGGGGATCAAAATGAAACATCATCAACAACATATGTTCAATCAGTCTTGCGCAGCAGAATGTCCATTAGAAAGACGTGCATCAATGTTTATATGGGTTTAATGAGCAGGTGAAAACTAAGTCTGGGAATTCAAGGCCCATTCACACACAGATGCACACTCACACGCAATCTTTACAAACACAGTGAACAAGTCTCCGAGGATTGTGTAGGACTTTAGTGGGATTATAAACAGATGTTGGGTACTGTAAAAGTCAAATGAAATCTGTACAGTGAATGAAGGTCAAGGACGTACTTAAAATGTGTCGACATCACACTTTAATCATATTTTAACTCCGTAATGCCAAATGTATCATATTTAATACATTAATTTTAATAGATAACTAATTTTAATTAGTTTTTGAGACCTCGACATTATCAGTGGGATTCCCTACTGAAGAACCTGAACAAATTGCACAATGAATTTTGAAGGAATAAATTGCACAGAAATACCAAAAAATATCAGATTCAGCTAAAATTATACTTTTCTTTAATTTATGCATTTATTTGTCAAAAGGTTAAAAAAAACTCTGTATGACATTAGCTTAACCACAGTTTAACACTGCAGCAATAATGCATTATAAAGCTTAATCACAGACTCTATAAAAAAGATGGACATGGTTACCGTGCTGTTTTCTTTTACATCCATCCTCTTATCCAACTTTAGGGTCACAGGGGGACTAGACCCTATCCCAGCAAGAGATAGACGCTGGACAGAAGGTCAGTGTGTCGCAGAGCCGACACCTACAGTTAATTTAGAATCACCAGTTAACCTAACCCCACTATCTACAGGTTTTCTAACTGTGGGAGGAAGCCAGAGTACCTGGAGAGAACCCCCAGAATTGTGGGGAGAGCATGTAAAGTCCAGACAGAAAGGCCCCGGCCAAATGGTGGATTCGAACCCAGGACCTGATTTAAGTTACCAGTGCTAACCATCATATCCTCACCATCGCAATGTTGTTGATTTGAAGCCAGATGTGATCACAAGGTAATGTTTATAATTGTGATTTGGATAGTTTTCCCCTTCATAACTGTGCAATGGGTAATCTTTTTTATCTTTTGATACCTTTGAGCTTCAAAGTTGGCTGCTGTGACTGTCAGATGTCCTGGCCGGATGGTAAGGCCCAGCAGACAGTTATCAGCTGTTTGGCTGCTCCCTTGTAAAAAAAGAGTTGCTACAGAGGGACATGCTCTGCATGTTTGATTTGACAGAAATTTATGCTGGACGTCTCCAACTGGAATTGAACCTGCAACATTTCACTTGCCACGAAAATGTGTAAACCACATACCCCAAATCTGACCAAATCAGACCTCGGGTACATGAAATTCCAAAGATGAGGCTTAAAAACGGTCTGTTTTAACCTTTCGGTCAAGTACATCATTTTTTTCCCTTTCCTTCAAAGTAAAAGCCTGATTACTGCCATCCTGAAAAAAAGCAAAAAGTGATGTGGCATTCCTCCTAACCATGGTATCATAAACCAGCTGGGTGTATCTTTTGGCCTGTATGAATACTCATGTTCAACATGCTGGCATGTAACCGGTCATTGTGGGCAAAGATTAGCTCCATTAAAAGACAGAGTGGAGCTGGAGGTGTTGGAATTGCTCTCTGTACTAATTCTGCTCTCTCTATTCAGGACTTACAGGGAGATAATGGCTCATTCCTTTCTCGTTCTCCTCGTCTGTACCAGCCCGAGTTGTGACAATTCAATCTGTTCAGTGTCTTCCAGCATGAATTATGGATGAACCCCGCAACCTCTGAGTGTGGTGGGTATTTACGTTGATCGAGCAGCCTTTTGCTCCGTAACTCCTCCTTTTTGTGTCAAAGGCTCGGTGTGGATTTGAAAGAGGTCAGAGAGAGAGAAAAAAAATCAAGGTAATTTGCAGCGCATCAAAGCAGAGTATCCTGTTAACATGCCGTTACTCCCGCGGTGGCAGACTAGTGATTGACTGCTGGGAGCTGAAACCCATTAGCTGTGTTCATCCTGCCATCGAGCCCCTTCTGACAAACAATTAGTACACATCAGCCCATTTAAGCAGACAGTGCTTTGATGGTGCAGCCCAGGTCAGGTAAATAAAAGGCACTGATTTGCAGAAAGATGTTTTTATCTATAATCCTGTGGAATGCAACTACAAAAAATTCTGAGGGTGAAGATCAGTGCTAAAAGTTATCAAAAAAAACAACTGCAAAGCATGTCTGTTTCTATTACCAGCTTTGGAGAAATTCTGACTTCTTCCTGTTTTTGTGGCTATACTCTAGAGATGCCAGTGTCGACTTGCCAGTTAGTCAGCAGGCCCATCACTTCAATACATCAGCAGCTATGGGACGGATTAAGATTAAATGCTTATGCCCATTTACAGTGTCTACTTTGGTACCCAGACTCTTGACCTTCCAACGGCTTAAAATAATTCAATTTTGTCAAAGGCTCCAGCAACCCATGGTGTCCTTTGATACTAATGCCATAATGCACTGGGTTATTAAAATATAGAGATGGATGTCACTCCCACTTCATCATATTGTTAAGGACCCCTTTATTAAATTTAAATCTACCAGGTAAGATAAAGGATGTGTTTTTAATGAGGGCATTTTAAAGTAGACTATGATCTTTAACCTAAAAAAAGAGTAAAAAGCAAGTAAAGAAAACTCCACTAATCAGTGTGTGAAAACTAAACAAACGGAGTGTCGAATCTGAACTCTGGGTGACAATGTTGTAAATTTCTCAGCCAGGAAACCAAAGTGTTGGACTTTGCCTCTCAAAGATAAGATAAGATAAGATAAGATAGATAAGATAGAACTTTATTAATCCCTCGGGTGGGTTCCTCTGGGAAATTCGATTTCCAAAAAAGCACAGCACCGACAAAAGTTACAGAGTTATACACACACACATATATATATATACAGAGACAATATAAATAAAATATACGAAGGGGATAAATAGAATAAATAGGAATAAAAATAAAAATACAAGTGAATTGCACATTTCAAGTATTGAGTCTATTGCACCGTTGACTATTTACAAAAGTATTGCACAAAAGGTATTGCACAGTGAGGTGAAGAGGCACTACAGCTTAGTTGTTCCCTCCTTTGTCCTCCTGTTTCCCCTCCCTCTCCCCTCCAGAGAGGAGTTAAACAGTCTGATGGCCTGAGCCATGAAATAATTGCCAGAAAAAAAAGTAAATACCAGCTACATCTGACATTGTTTGTGCATTTTGTTTAATAATGTAGTGTGCAATTTATATGCTGATGATACAGAAGGCTCAAACACTCACAAAAACTCATGTAGATGATACACTTACAGGGTTAATTTCCAAATTTAGCTGTTTTCAGTCCCATTACCACAGATGTATAAAATCAAGCACCATTTAAGAGCTCACTTTATTTGAGCACGCTACTGTAATATGATGCCCCATTACTAAAGTCATTTTGTGAAATTTCCTAAAATCCTAGCTATTCCACAGTTGACTTTAAGTGGTTTTACTGCAAAGTGGGAATGTTATGAGTTATGATGATCTGCCATTTTAATGTGCAGAAAGAAGTCTCCCACTGCTGCCAGTGCTCCTCTAGCAAGAATATGTATACATATAAAACCATCCAACATATTTATGCAGCACTGCTGCCTCTAGATAAAAGATTTCCCAGTTCATCCAAATGGGTCTTTTCTGGGCTACCCCACCTCTCACCCTCTGACAGCTGGGACAGGCTCCGCCACCATTAACTGGCTAAGCAGTTAGGAAAATAGATGGATGATGTCATTAAAAATGGCCAAAAATTCAAATATCGAGGTCAGTGTTTGTCCAGATAATGAGCCTAAAGCTCAAACTGTTCTAAACATTCTGTTCATGGCTTGATTTTAAATTATTGGTTGTGTTTACTGTTAATGAGAGCAGCAATTCCTAATATGGTCATCTTAAGCACACGGCTCTGGCTTTGAGCTCACGTTTGTTGGAAAACCCAAATAAATATAGATTCCTTCCCTCGTGCAGAAACAACACACAGACAAGCAGTTGTTACAATTAAAATTATATGAACATAAAAGTGACAAATCACATTAAGTCTAACAAATCAATACGTTTAATGGGCATAAACTAGAACTAAGTCCACAGTCATGTACCTGCAAAGGCAGCAACACTCACTCTTTTTTGAACTTAAAAGCCTTACAAATATGAACAACAGTATAACAACATAAATCCAGTAATCACATCACAGTTATTTCATTATCTGGTTATTATTTATCACAAACACTGTTCAGTTATCTGCACACTTGCACTACAATCAGCTTACAGGAAGGAGGAAAACGATGGCGTGGTCTGCAGCTGCTGACATTAGTTTTATTTTTATTGCATCAAAGGACAAGAACATGATGGCAAAATACAAACTGTAAAAGAAAGATGTGCTCCCTAAGTCTAAGGTTTTGTTTGTTTAATGATCTCAGACCACGTTAGAGAGTAATGCAAACATAATGTAATGAATTAATTTCCCCAGGATGTAATTAAATAATAATATAGTACTTCATTGCTTTTTCAACAAGGTAACATGTAAAACAATATATATATATTGAGAAACAACCCCTGGGTCACAGCCTACGTGTGGTGCTTGCACATGAGCCTGAAATGATTTCATTTCTTTCCGATGAATCAGCTCTGTCTCCAGCTAGTACAGTCTAGGAGTCATTAGGGATGATCTAACGTCAGATCAAATTTTATTTAGCACTGAAGAAGAGTGATATCACTGTGTAGTTTGTCATGTAGGATGGCCGGGGCCTGCAGGATACAATTCATCTTAACAAACATGTCGCTGGGACTTTATGTCTTTAAGGGGAAAAGCTGACAGGGTTGATTAAAGGATTGCTTTGTATTTTCTTCCCGAGTCTTTCTTAAAGCAGCACTCCCATGCAGTTTTCTGTTGCTGTATTTGTCCATACTGGGCGTGACATGATTGCTTCCTAATGCATCTCTTGTACAACTGATAGATATGTGCAAATTTGCATCCTAACAGTTAACAAGACTTAAACACAGCAGTCATATTATCAAATGTTTAAATAAAACAAGAATTGTGCGCTACAGGCCATGTTACGGCAATGCCCACACCTGTTTTATGAGGAGATTTGCTATTTGTTAATCAGTCACAATGTTGTGCACTTCGCACATCAGTATCAGCTTATTGTTATCCACATAAATCCAAAATGTTACCCAACCCAACATCTATTGGGGCCGTAAAAGAGTACGTCTTTCCACATCAGATCACAATATATGCTTTCCAAAATGCCTAATTAAGTTAATCTTTATTATCTAAAGCTTATATATTATTTTAAAACATCCTATAGTGGTGGAAGGATGTAATCTTTATATAATATAGAAATTAATCTATTCAGAGATTGGGTTCAGTACTGTCTGACAGCATGCTGTATGGCTGTGCATGTTTCAAAGAATTCTCTGATAGTAGGTCATCCTTCATATTTTCCTTTTTGTTCAAGCCTGTTGTGGTGTCAGCCACACCCTGTGGTCTGGTGTCACATTGAGTTTTGCCAAGTATTTTTTTTTTAAATCCTTAACTGTGCTGGTCGCATGCAGAGACAGACAAGCAGCAGTGGTGTGGTGCTAACACTGATGCAACAAACACTGAATAAGAGAAAGTCAGCAGGCATACAACAGGGCATCTCAAATTAAACTGAAAGCACCTTCTTTCCCCTTCCTCTAGACCATCGTATTGCCATACTGTATAGTATGTAGGAAACGGATATAATGCGTTCCAATGCATAGTACAAACTCAACTCTGAAAAAGCTGTAACACTGTGTAACATGTAAAGAAAAAACACAATGCCATGAACTGCAAACTTTATAAACCTATATTTTATTCACAACAGAACAAAGAAGACATACCAAATGTCTAAAATAAGAAAATGCAGCATTTAAAAAATATATATTAGCTCATTTTGAACTTGATGACAGCAACATTTGTTAAAGATGTTGGGACGGGGCCATGTTTACTTCTGTGTAGTATAGTATCTTTCAACAGTCTGTCAGAATAATGTTCTGAAATATGTCCATCAAATTGAAAATGAGCCAATTTTTTTCTTAAATGGTAAATTTTTTTGTTCAGTTCAAATATTTTCTAATCTTTTCTTTCCTATATTCTGTGGTGAATAAAATACAGGATTGTAGATTTACCTGCTTAATCACAAACACAGACTGTATATAAAGAATGGACGTAGGCACCACAGCATTACCCACTGGTTAACTGGCTCCAAATTCTGAAGTACCAGTGTTGCTGTTCATGTTTGTTTTTTGGGCCCAAAACTCAATATATTTGCAGGAGAGGATTAAGGCTTAAATAATCAACTTAGGCTAGCTAGCTTATAGGGGTGGTGGGGGGGGATCGATGCAGCATAGTATCACGATATTTTGTGTGCCAATGTTGTATCGATACAGGGACAGCAAATATTCACCAGATAAATATTTTATTAAATAAATTAAAATTCTCTAGATGGTGGTTCATGAGGTGAGCCCTCATGTTCTTAGTATTTCCAAAGATAAGGTTTGCCAAGCAAACTTAAAGTTAATCAGCTCAACCAAAAGAAAAAAACAAAAAAACAAAAACACATCCCACACTGGACACACTCAGGTTCACAAATCTGCCTTCTAATTCAGAGCAAACAGTAAAGTAAGTAAACCTCCTTACATCTATTAAATACATACATTGGTAAATGGCCTGTATTTGTATAGTGCTTTACACTACATTCAGTCATCCACCCATTCACACACTGGTGATGGCAAGCTATATTGTAGCCACAGCTGCCCTGGGGTGCACTGACAGAGGCGAGGCTGCCAGACACTGGCACCACCGGGCCCACCACTAGTAGGCAACAGGTGAAGTGTCTTGCCCAAGGACACAACAACCGAGACTGTCAGAGCCGGGACTTGAACCGGCAACCTTCCGATTACACGACGAACTGCCAACTCTTGAGCCACGATCGCCCCATTGTTCACATTTTTGAACAATGGTGACTTCCTGGTGATTGTACTGAGGGCGAGGCCCACTTATGGTCAATTTTGATAGCAAGGGATTGCACAGATCGCCTGATGGGAGGCAACCTTTCAGCAAACAGTTGCACTCAGACTTGGAAAGACTGCAATCACTCAGAGAAACTGTTGCATGTTGACCGATAATTGCTATCTAATTTATGAATACAGATGGCTTGCCATCAATCTGAATGAGTCTGTCAATGAGGACAACTCGAGAGGATTCGACTCAACTAGCTGCCTGCTGGTTGTATTCTGGTTATATTTCTGTACAGCAGGAAGGTTGCTGTGAAGTTCTGTTAAATGTCATTTTCTTTGTAGACAGCAGCAGTGTGATTTTTGATAATTTATCACAGTGAATTGCTGTATTTTCAGAAACAGATTGCATGTAATTGCCAACTTCACCCTATTCACTCTCAGATTGATAGCACCAGCCATAAGTGATGGCATAACATTTATAGCAGGTTTTACAGAGTTGCCATGTTTGACAGTCAAGATAACTTTATCTTATCAGATAAAACAGATACTGACAAAGTTTAACTGTGACGACCTTGAAAAAAGGAGATAAACTGTGATAGATGTGCAATACTCATCATAAATGGAAAAACACAATAATATTGTCTTGTGAGTGAGGTATTATGATAATATCGTATTGTGGGGTGTCTGGTGATTTCTGCCTCAACTAGCCTGGTTAGCAAAGTACATCCATGACTCTTTGGATGAATCTATACTCCATAACACACAAATAGTATAGGAGTATTTCCCTCTTAAAAATGGAGCACAGGCTTCTCGGACAGTCTACTGATCCAATTAGCAGCAAGAATATTCTTATTATTGTTATATATAAAAAAAATTTGTTCAGTTCAAATATTCAGCCACTAGCTGTCTCATTATGCTAATGCCATCTGTTTCTGTGCTTGACTGTTAGTCAAAGTGGCCATCCCCCTAATAATGCAAACCTTTATACTTCATCGAAAAATAAATAAAATAAAATAAAACTGGTTAATTATTCAAAGGTTCAGACTTTGCACAGATTTCATGGATGGAGAAGTTTGCACTTCAGACCAAAACTACATTTTTGCCCCTGTGCTGTAAATTAGCTTATTTTTGCTGTAAAGATGAGCATTTTAACACGGCAGTTTGAAGAATGACTCACAGTCAAATTCAACATGTTCTTGGGACGCCTGGTTTCATAAGACTAAGAGGATGGTGGGAAAAACTGTTGAAAGAGGCTTTGCAAACTAGTCCTGATGCCACAAGTCTCAAGCTAAAGGCAGCGACAGAGATATAGGACAAGAGGATGAACGATCAAACCCAAAAGAAAATCCTTGTTTCCTGTTTGTTCACACATAAATAACGACTGAAAAGGTATTGAATGGTGGGACGTGAACAGCTCCCAGACATTCCTCAAGTAATTCCAGCTTGCAGCTTGAACTTTTGCATCAGCCCTAACCAAGCCCAGTGTACCCAGAATAAAAGCTACAGGCCACAAATCAATTTTCTCGTAGCAAGTTGCTTTGCAGGGCATTATGGGTTTCCAGATGACTGGAGACAAGGAGTTAGTCAGAAGCTGTTTTAATGCAGATGAGGTGGGAAAGTTGTTGATTTTTTCTTTCTGTTTGTCAATTTGCCACAAGACTGACAAAATATGTGATATACTGGTGGGTCAGGAAGTTCATTCATTACTTGTTGTAGGTACATGTCCACCGGGGAGAAGATAATTATTATACTGTGTTTATTTCATGCCCAAACATCCAACTAGGCCAACTCATACAGAATTGATGTTAATTAGCTGCAGCTGACTTAGTCGTCATTTATGGCTGGTAAAATCAATGGCAGTATAGCTGATTAATTTCACCTTGGACAGCTCATTAATACACTCTTATAATTAATGATATTCTGTGCATATGGCTTTGCCTTTAGAAGCTCGCACTATGAAAACTCATGTGACAGTCTCTTCTCTGCTAACAACAATTATTTCAAAACTACACTCACACATGCCCACAGCAGACTACAATACACAACTAATGCTTAAAAAATAAGTGTGCTGGCTGCTTCTGTCTCCATTACAGGCACGGTTGCTTAATTTCTTCCACCACTGGCTCTACCTCAGCTGTATTAAAGGGGCTAAAGGTTGATTTGGACCATGCTGGATCAGTAAATACTAGGGGTGGGTTTTAATAATCGATTCATCGATTAAAATCAATTCTGGCTTGGATAACGTGATATCGATTCATTAAAATCCTGAATCGATTTTTTTATATAAATGTATTTTGCCCAAAATTCCAGAATCTCAGGTGAAACGTCACAAAATTTCAACAACCACCAAACAGCTAAAACAGTAAATGAGAGCAGGAACACGGCTTCTGCACAAAGATGTAAACACAAAGCGCGGACCCGCGGATCAGAATCAGCGAGATGTCACCTTTCTCACCTCACGGCACGGACACGGTCGGGGCTGAAAGCCGACAGCTCGCTGATTCTGATGTTTCGGCGGGTCCACGCTTTGTGTTTACGCCCTTTTTGCGCTGATTCTAAAGCTGTTAGTTTGATCTCTCTCCAAACAATATTGACTGAACCAGCAGCAAAAGAAGATCCAAACTAAGCTTCACATAAACATCATCATGGACTCCCTCTTACTTTTGCTGTTTGCTTCCACCACGATAAAAATCACACTTCATGCACAGCTCTCTCTCTCTCTCTCTCTGTACTTCAAGAACAGTTTCCCGTCTATCCCCAAAATCTGTTTTCTGCATTATTCGCTTGCTTGTTACGCACAAGTCTACCGTTATCAGCTTCCTTTTTATAGATACAAAAATATGTCAATGTACTGATCTGAATTATAATATTTCTGACTGTCTGAGGCAAAATTTCCCAGATTCAAATCGAATTGAATCGAATCGTGGATCAAATCGATTCAGGACCTTGTGAATCGATATCGAATCGATTCTCGAAATCAGTGACGATACCCAGCCCTAGTAAATACCTTCTCTCGCTCTCTTTTTTTTTTTACTGCGATGTGCAATAGCTTTCTTTGAAAACTACTCCCAATACATCTTCCAATACAATCGTTACACTGAGATTTTAATTTAAAAAAACACCACTGACAGTATTTTATTAGTGATCTGCAATGATATGATGAAGTTGTGCATGCATAAAATAGAGCACATAAGTCAGTTACTACATGCAGAAGGCCAGGGGTTTTCTTTTCTAACTGTAACATTCGTAATTTGTTAAAAGAAGTTTTGTAAACTGTATTTTTTGTTTGTTTGTTTTTGTATAGTACATACTACATGTTTCACACATCACCGAGATGTAGTGAAGATACCAACTCTGCATCTGTGGCATTGCTCAGTTTAGTAGATATGTTTGCAGTATAGCTGTTTGGGGTGTATTTCTTTACTGTGACATCACTGAAAGCACAGAGGTAATTCCCTCCTGAGTGGCAAAGACAAAATAACCAGCGTCATTCGCAAACACTACTAAAATTGGAAAGTCCTGCCTGTGAAATCGACTGCACAAATATCCATCCATCCATTCTCTTAACCACTTATCCAATTCAGAGTCACAGGAGGGTATCCCAACTGACAGTGCGCAAGAGGTGGGGTACACCCCGAACAGGTTAACAGTCCATCGCAGGGCTAGCACGTAGAGAGAGACAACCACATGCTCTCACATCCACACCTACAGCCAATTTAGAACCAGTTACCTTAACAAGGTTAGGTTAGGATCGTGGCTCAAACATGGAACCTTCTTCATATAATGGTGGAAATGGTGGTGCACATTATCACCTAACTTCATCAGAGTTCCTGGTTCAAATCCTGGCTGGGGCCTTTTGGTGTGGAGTTTGCGTATTCTCCTTTTGCATAGATGAGTAATCTCCAGCTGCTCCAGCTTCTCCCAGTCAGACAAAGTGGTGATTTTACATTTTTCATGGATGTGAGGCAGTTAATTGCCTTAAATCAAGCGGTCTACGCATGGTTAAATGGCTTGTAGTCTAAACTGCTTTGAGTGGTCAGTAAGACTAGAAAGCACTGTACAAATACCAGTCCACTTCCACTACACCTGTGGAAATGCGCTGTGGACTTTACACATCAAACGACTTGCTGTATAGAATTTCTAGAAGCAGCCACCCAATAGCAGGAATCAGCCACCATAACAAGCGACTTCTTATGTAGCCATCAAAGGGAGTATATCCAGTCTTGACTTCCTAATAAAATTAAACCTAAATGTTGTTTAATTTCAGTTGTGACATAAAACATAGAATTTTTTTCTTCAGAAGCATGAAATAATTTTAGACAGCTGCATTCACTTCTATTCATTTAAGACGATCTTCTAGGTAACCTACAAACAATTTCAGTACAATGCCACAAATAAGATTAAATGAAATATTACCCAAATTAATGCTGCTTCATAAATTACCAGAGGGCATCAGCTGAGATGAGATCTGGTGATTCAGAAGGTCGCACCATGTGACTCATATGATTTATTTAAATTCATACTAAATCATTAAACGACTTCCCCCCTTCTCTCTGTGGTAGACAAGTAATTATGTCTCAAGCAATGCTGGATTCCCAAGTTCAGGATAATTTTTTGAAAACTTGCCTTTCTGATTATTTAGCTTTCAGCTCATACACACAAATCGGTCAACGAATTCAATATCAAAGCAACTCTAGCAGTCGTACACACAATCAGGTGCTTCAGGGTCAAAGTTCACGACTTTATAATCTCTCAGTTTCACGTGCAGAAGCAACTCGAATATGGCGGGTTTCACATGTGTGCCGACACTTTCAAGCAAAGTTGCAAAAATAAAACTGGACTGATAAGGAGAAGGCAGCGAACGCTCTTAAAGTTTGGCATATTTACGAGGCGTATTTAAAGGCAGCACAGGCCGTCGGCTGTTTAGAGAACTTTCCGGGCTCATAGACGGGATGATGGTGCTGTAGCTTCACTCTGTTGGCTATAAGTACACAACAGAGACTTTTAGTATGAAGAGTAGTCTTAGTTTCTCTTCGGAAAAAAAGAAAGGGAAAAAAAGTCATCTGTTGAGGTTGAACCTCCAGCTTCCCTCCTCCCCCCGCTCTGGTTTAACTCCTCACTCCCCCTAGCGGCGGAGCTCCCAGCCGAAGAGCGTCACAGTGCCGGTGTCGGTCCCCACAGTCGGAGTGAAAGTTGTCTCCGCTCGGAAAAGCGGGGGTTCGGGACTCGCCAGTTCGCACCGCCGTAGATTCACGCGCTTACTCCCGGAGAGATGAGGCGGAAAGAGAAGAGGCTGCTGCAGTTCGCTGGGCTGCTCATAGCGGCTCTTCTTTTTCTCCCAAATGTCGGGTTGTGGTCTTTGTACAAGGACAGAGTCTTCGACAACTCGCCCGACTCAGTGGACGGTCCGGGCGGCATCCCCCAGATACAGGTAAGGGAGGCTCGGCCGTAGCGGCTTCTGTCGCCGTGTGACCGCGGTGGAGGTGTCCTCGAGAAACACTTCAAATGGGAGTTTGTTCGCACTGAGGAGGCGCAGATTCCGCGGAGTACACACTCCACAGTGCCCCTGTTCTCGCTTCGGAAGGTTTAACCCCGATATATCAAGCTTTTAGCTGCATTCCCATGCTGTGCGTGCGTGTGTGTAACATGACTTGCCAAGATGGACTGTGTTTTAGCGCTGTCTTAGCAGTGGGAAGACAGCGGTTAGAGCGACTAGGATGAACGGGAAGCCACGTAGCTAACCCCGACCTGAGCGTGGCAGTAAACTTACAATAACACAGACTTCAGGAAGTTGTCAAAAAATGTGAAGCTCGCCGTGCTGCGTTCACAGGGTGACAGACGTCAGATCGCGGTTAAAAAGTGCAGGGAAGGATTACTTTCACGTGATCGTGCCTTTGTATCCAGACTCTGTTCTTTATCACCTACAATGTATCGCTTTATTTAAAGAATATGAAAAGAACCACCTATGTGTAGGCCTACATAAACGCATGTAGCAAAACGAGGCTCTACAGTCTGCTGGCTAGTTTCAACACAGACGCCCAACCTCTTTTCCCCCCACAGCTCAAGGTATCAGCTTCAAACTGCGTGTACTGCCCAAGTAAGCGAATGACAACCAAAGATGTTCAAATCAGAGTGACATAAACCGTGAAACACTCCCGGGCTTGTCATACTGGGAAGCAGATACGTGGTGGCGGTGTTGTGAATCCATTTTTGAGCGCTCTGTAGAGAAATTGTGCCACAATTTGCAAAATGTTACTCATTGCAGAGCTTCTGCAAGTTCTTGTTTGACAAGATTTTCATGGGCAGCCACTCATGAGAAATAAATGAACATCCTTACAGGCTCTCCGGTCAGAAAGTAGTAGACAACTTTCTAGCTCTGTGAAACTTCACATTTTGCCTAAACACAGTTTTTCCCTCAATGCTTTCACATTATGTGTATTATGTGTTCAGTGCGTAGGTTCTCATTGGGCCTTCATCTTAAGGTGATGTTGAAGCAGCTGATAAAGTTGGACTGAGATATTTAGCAGTAGCTGCTATGGTTAGCATCAGCTAAAGTATGAGTAGGAATGTTAGACGCCTGCATGTGTGTAAAAAGAACTTTGCGTTGTTATATCGCAGCATTGTATTTGCTGACACAACCCTTTTTTTGTGCAGTGAGTCATTTCTGTTACATGAAACTGACTGAACCTGATGGGTCACATTTAGAATAGAATAGGACAATAGCTTTTAGTTGTCATTATACATGTACAACAAAATTGTAGGTGCTTCCTGTGTCTTTGCAGTAGCCTACATAAATGTAGTGTGATGGCACACACCCACATATAGCACTGCTTGAGTGCCATGCCATATAGTAGCTTGTTATGCCCCTCTGCGGCTGCACTGCCAGAGACTTTAGGTGTTGTCTGGGTCTAATTGCTGATTGTCTTGCTGGAAAAGCTAACCTCAGGCAGGTCTTTAAACACACCTCGTCAGCTGACACAAAGGCGTGTCTGAGGTTAGCTTGGAGGAGTTGGCACTACTTCTAATCACCGTGCTTTTTTTTTTTTTTTCTTAAAAAAAAAAGCTTAGGTTATTACTTAATTTAAAATAAATGCCAATATTTCATCAAACTCTGTCAGTTTCCACTTTATGTTGCAACTTTGAGCTGTGTTGTAACTGTATCTTTGATTCCTTTGCTCTAAGAGACTATGAGAATTAAACCAACACATTGGTTGTGCAGGCATGCAGTCGTAAAAGACAAGACGCACAGCTCAGGGGGGATGCTCTGGATGCTACGCATTGGTCACATGCTAATTGGCACCTACAGACTAACAATGCACAGCTGTGTGGGGTGCTTCTTGAACATCACTCATCCAGCGTGTGTGGAGACGTTGCTGGGTACTCTGGCTGCCCAGAAAGACGACAAATGAAAGACTGCCAGAATATTCCTAGTGGAGCTCATGCTCAATAACTTGGATATAGATTTCTGAAAGTAATTATTTGGCTTGTATGGAACACCAAACTAGTGTTACATGATATTTGAGATTTTCTCTTACATTGTGCATTTGTATCCTAATGTTGTATGGGTAATGTTGTAAATTTGTAACCACACCCTGAAGGTTCAGCAGCTAACAATGACTAATGATATATTATGATGTACTTGGTTTGAAAAGTGCACTAAACTGGCAACCTGTAGAAGCCAAAATAAAAATCTGTTGACAGATGCCTCCACTTTCAGCCTGTAAATGAACATACAGGTGGGGATAACATGACATTGAATTTGTCTCAACAGCCAACAGAATGTTTCTGCAGTAGGGTAGAAGAGTAAAAAGCTTTTGGAAATAATGTCATCAGATTCAGTTAGCATGGGCTGACATAAGTTAAAAAGGAATGAACAAGTGAGAGGCCCAAGCTGATGCTGGGTAAGTTATGTTGGTCCACTTTCCTTTTTTTTCCCCAAGAAAATGAAAGGGCCCAACAAATCAGACCACATTTGGTAGACAATGGCAGCTTCTCTAATTCAAATGAGCCAAAATCTGCTGAATAGAGGCTTTCATGGATGTACGGGCTTGCATGTGTGTTAGTGTGAACTTTGTGGTGGTTGCCGATTGCCAGTTGCCCAGTCTAGCAAACTTGGCTGGAGTGGAGAGGACAGAGAAAAGGCAGCTTTGGTGCATCAGTTAGAACTTCTTTCATATCTCTGAATTAATCAAACCACTTTGCTATTTAGCCCGCAGATGTTAATAAATGCCCCCTCAGAAGTCCACAGTGGTGTCTTCTGTGTCTTGTTGTTATCTGTGAATAACATTGCATTGTGGGAATGATAAAGCCAGCCTATTCTGCACAGATCTCTACGGATTACTTTCCCCCGCTCAAGTTTGTATTTGATATCTTAAATGACAAAGAAATGTTTTGAATGGGGATTAAAGGACATCCGCAAGGCAGGGAAAGCCTGTTACATATTAGCAAGCTGTGTGATAACAGCTGTCAGCCGCCACAGCGGTTTGATAAGGGAGTAGACGGCCTGATCTGAAGAATGAAGCCAACTTATACCATTAATAGAAGAGCATTTAATGGCACAAGAATGCTGCAAGTCATTTAACAAGTTCCGTCTTTAACAAAGACGCCAACTCAACTTTTTCGATGTGGCACCTTCAGTGTAGATGGACATGTTCATCCATGGCACTCTGCACTCTGCTAATATAATTCTGTCTGCATCAGGTGCACGTAGTGTAAGCTGTAATCATGTGCCCGTGCATATGGTCTCTGAATGAGTAGTCCACACTGCTCCAGAAAACACAAGCTGGCTTAGCTCTTCCCCACCGTGACAGTGACAGAAAGGTAATTTGCACATTTCCTGGCTCATATTAAGGACTCGTGTTGAAGCAGAGGTGGCTCAGCTTCCTCCTGCCTGCTCCAGCAGTTCAGGTTAAGTGGAGGTTAGAGAAGATGAGAAGAGAGGGTGGAATTAAAAAAAGAGGCTGTGTGGTCTGACCTGCTGCCGGTTGTGCTGAGCAGCTAACTGATTGCATGAGTGGACTGGCTGATAAAAGCATTTATGCTAACTTGCTAAAGCTTTTAATTGTTCTTACACAGTGTTTTGGTATTTTGCTAAAAATGTTTCTTCATAAGCAGAGTTTTGGTCAGGTCTTAACTTCCTCATCAGGAGTGACATCATTGACCTTTCGAACTTAAATACTATTCTTAATGGTCTTGAATATTTTTAAAGCTATTCAAATCAAGTTGCCTGATTTTATTTTATTTTTTTTTTTAAACATTAATCTCATTTGTAAAGGGGGCCTTTAATGCTCATTTTCAGAACATACTTTTATCCCCCTTTGGCAGGCAGCACTGTGGGCATCCAAGTTTGTGAATACTAACTCGAATGGAGCCACGTAGGAATATTCAAATTGACACCATAGATTTATCCACTAAAAATCTCAGATGAGTTTGAATATGAGTGCCCTTGAGGTCAGGTTTTCTGAGAGTCTTGCCATAACCAAAGAAGGAAGTGACCTAGGATTTTGAAATTGATACCATAGGTGTATCAACTTGAAATGTTGGATGAGATCAAATCTCGGTGATTTTGACTGTAAGGTCAAGTTTTATGAAGATCTCATGAACATGATTACTCAAACGATGCAACTTAGAATTTAGAAATTGATTATCATAGATGCATCAACTTGGAGGCTAAGGGGTAGCCACTATTTTTATCTTTACAGTAGCTTTACTGAAATAGCTTCACATCATTGTGTGGACAAAATAATCTGTATACTCAGGCTTGGTGTAGGCCTTCAGGTCACCCTCTGTCTGTAAGTTCTGCTCTCCTTCTAAGGCTAGTTTTCCTTTAGCTCGGCTTTCTTCTGATTGGCTTCTGCTAGCTCTGTGCTTGCAGCCAGAGTTGAGTGCCTGAGATGACCAACGTTATTGTCATCATGCTGAGCTGAGATTAGGAAAAAATGTGTAAAGTGATGCATTTAGAGCAGTCTGAATCCTGAGCTTTTGGCTGCGGCCAGCATGATTATGAATCTGAATAAAAGGTCATTTTAAATGAACAATCTCCAAATGTCACCGCTTATAGTTTGAGCAAAAACCAAACACAGGGGACAGCTGTACAGCATCTAGCCTTTATTGGTAAACGTGAGTTGGGGCGATGTGCAAGTGTAAGGCAGGTCTTACAAGTCTATCACAGGGTTAAAAGAGAGAGACGGAGACCAATTCACACCCACTTAACATGTATCTCTGTGGATTGTGGGACAGAGCCGGAGTACCTGGAGAGAACCCACTCGGGCACAGGGAGCACACACAGGAAGCCGTCAGCTTTATGACAGGTTCAGACTCTGCTGTGAGGCAACGCTCCTATTCACTGCACCAACGTGCCGCCCACAATTTTTCAGAAAACCGCTGATGATCATTTTATGACTGGGGCTGCTGCTACCAGATGTGCCCAGCTGTTATGTAACAGATAACTATGTTTGGGCCAAGACTTTCCATTCATTGCACCTTTCGCTGATAGAATCTAAGGATGAATGCAGGTAATTAAAGCTAGCGAACATCGAAGGCCTGCTCGAATATCATTGGTCAATCATGCCGGGACTACAAATGACTAAAAGCAGAAACTGGAAAGCTTCGGCACAAAGTGTCATCCCTTGGCTGCAGATTCCTCGCTGCCACTATATGTTTATAGAGGTGATGATGGAGAGACTCATGCTGTGTTTACTTAGTTTGTTCAACGCCTGGAAACAGCTGGTTAGCAAGAAGAGATGTTCACAAATAGTGTTGCAGTCTGTCAATATTTACTGCCAGTGATAAATGTACTCAGGCCAGGGGAGTGTCATTGATACAGTATATCGGTTGTGTTTTAATGTCACTGGAGATGTGTTACACCTTTGTGCTGCAGGCTACGTCAACATCACCATCGCAGTGCTGCTAAAATTACCAGTACTTGTTTTTTGTCTTACAGTTTTGGTTGTCGATTTTTTTTTTATTTATTTATTTATTATTTTTTTAAAGAAAGTCTTTGAGGTATGTGTGTGCGTTTGCTGATTTTGGCTGATTCGCATTTCTGGTAACATCTTTTTACTTTAACCTCTTTTTGACTGTTTTGCATTGGGAAACCTGATTTATAATATTTCTCGGTGTACTGTGGAAGTTATAGGAGTGACACTTTCATTACACGCATACTACATGTAAATGTAGTGATATGAAAACAGGCTGGGTCTTTTTTTCTTTTTATGTGTTAAAGTGTTGATGAAAAACATGTCATAGCGGCAGTGATTTTTAGGTAGCTCTGCTCTACACACAGCTCTGATTTTATGGCTCTGAAGTGGTTAAAACTTGAATTTTCACTTATTGTTTTGTTTTAGGCACTGATGTGATGTTTGTGAAATTTCATGTGATTTTTCTATTGCATTCCAAAACAGCTGATGGCAGTTTCTTTGTGCCTCCTGACTGTAAACAGAGATATAACATTAAGGTTGAATATGCAGCAATAAGTACTCACCACAGCAAGTAGCTCCACATGTTGGACTTTTTAGCCTGGATGCCCTTCCTGATGTAAACTGCAAGGGGATTTGTTTCTCCTTCCTTTGAGCTTTCACTTGTTAGGCGAGTGTGTAAACAACTATGGAGCCACTGATTATGCAGTTATTTAAAATTTTCAATGATCATTAGGACAAATACTGACCTGGAGGAAACTCAAGCCCAGCTGAGCCTAAAACTAGATTGAACTCCATATACTTGTTAGTCGTCCTAGGTCAGGTTCCATTTATACTGGCTCCTGCTAACTGGATGTGATCAGTTCTGATAAGTCCAGAAGATATAGTGTGCACTTGGAAAGAAAGTTGGCCAAGATTCACAACCCTGTCACAGCGAAATGAGAATCATACAGGCTTCTGTACACTGGAGGCTACATTTATGAGCCACACACTATAGGGTGGGTTACTGTTCATTCATCACTGCAGGACCTTGTGCATTTCGCCTCTGACACATGTGCAGTGCGGTACACTCCTTGACTCACACGCACTTGCATATACTGCTTTTACAGTCAGCAGAAGGTCACTCAATGACAGCCTGGTCTTATTAATGAGCAGAGCTCATAGTAAACAAGGACATTTATGTAGAGTGCCTCAGGAAAAGGGGAATCCTAACAGGGGAAAAATATTGCAAGAACATCTTGTTTAAAATTTTTTTTTTTTTTAAACTGCAGTTTGTTGAACCACAGCTTACTGGACAAATTACTCGAGCGCGCGCTAGTTTCTGTATAAATACCCCCAGTGCTTCAGTCTGATTTTGAATTCCCTGGCTGTCTGCTTGTGATGTATTCCTACCCCACAGTCACAATGCAAATCAGATATTTGTTTGACCCTTCTGTCCTCCAGGCTTCCCACGGGCCTCGAAAAACATTGAAAGTCTGACATTTGTACTTTTGGGGGAAATAAACAAACCTTTGATGCTTTATTTACTTTTTATTAATTCCAAAGAACCATTTACATGCTGTTATGTAGCTGCGGCTTCACAGACGTATGATTGGACCCAATGAAAGGATTTTAATTGGGAAACTGCATTTTTAACCTACATTGTTATAGACGAGCAAATACTTTAATGGCAGTGTATTGTACGCAGAGACTCTCTGTACATATTAGCATAATGTGGGTGTTACTTATGAAGCCCCTTGAAAAACATAACACGTTAAATAAATGATATCTCCTTTGGCAGCCAAAACTTCTATAGGGAGACGTGTAGAAGTAAGACTTGACATTTTTCTCATCTACAAAACTAAATTCTAGGAACTGGGCCAGCTAGACACAAAGTCATCTAAATGCCCCAGATTCCGATGCCCCGGAACGATCGTCTTCAGGGCCTGGTCCCTGCTTTTCCTCAAACTGTTTGACCTGGAGCTATGTGTCTGTTTCCACTGTTGCTATTCTGATAAACATTAAAGTTGAATAAGAGTTTAGCCTTTGGTCCTGTGAAAAAATCTCTTTTCTGCTCTATCGACGTTATGTGGGAGAGAGGGAATGATGTTTCATGCCAATAGCAAGCAGCGATTTCAGAGTGCTCGGGAACCTCGAGGCTGCGCCTACAGGAAATCTGAATCCAAAGTGTGCAGAAACAAAATTGAAATTGAATGGATTTAGGCTGCCCTCGCAAAACATGTTCTTGCACCAAAAATACACGCACACAGGTCTGGCCTTCCAGGCACGTTTCTGGAATTGGGAGTAATTTTAGGCTGCACTGAATTTCTTTATTTGACAGCAAGTGTAGGAAATGCAAGCTCTCTGCAATTAAGGAAATCACATCAACGCTCCGAATCCTGTGGGGTTAAGAGCAATTAGAGGGGCTGTGAGTGCAGGATTAAGACAATTTAACATGGTTTATGATAACCGCTGTGCGAGTTCATTACACTGCACACAGCTGTACATTAGGATTTGGTGAAAATAAGAGCTCCGCACTGCATTTATTTTGTACTCGCTGAGGTAATTGCTGAGATCGTGAATGTGGATTTAAAAAAAAAAACAAAAAAGAAAGATGAAGAACTTGTTGGACTCTTTTTTTTTTTTTTTTTAAATTAGGATTTTTGTGTGCATGTATTGCTTAGTTTTACATTAAAATACTTAATTTTCATATAATCTAACTCCTTACGTGATTTGCTGTGTTGGGCTGTGCATTTAAATAAAATGCTGCCAAGTTCAAAGATACGAGCACTTCTTTGTTGTTGCTAGCATGGTCCTTTACTTTAGCTAGAGCTTAAACACGGATGTGCTGCATTTAGTCACATATTTCATTCTTTAACTTTTCTTTTTTAGCTGATGCACTGAATGCAACACTCTGCTGCTGATTCCAACACGCAAACCTGGCGCATAACCAATGCCAATATTTATTCTGCTTTTGTTTAACGTTTGTATTCCAGTGAAACAACTGTTATTATATGTCATTTACCCGCTGAGTGATCTTTCACCTCTTAATCATGCTATCACCAGCACAAAAACACTCACCCACCGATGACTGTAAATTCCTATATATCGGCTGATTTATGGAGATTGGCGCGCGGGTATGTAGTAAAAAATGCACTGATTGCAGTTTTCTTGGTCATTCTGGTGTTTTTAAACATTAGTAAGTTGCACGATCTTCTCTCACTTCCTCACAACAACAGGAAATAAAGCACTCTCTTCTATAGGAAAGAAGTACAGATAATTAACAGGGGAAAATGTTGTGTTTTCTCACTTTTGCCTGACATATTTTACTTTACTAAGCAAAAGTAGGTGCAACAGGTTTGTATAACAAAAAGCCAGCAACTCCATTTTCTGGTGTTTCTAACTTCACAACGTAACGTGATGTCAACTCCTTCTGTTTGTCACTCGGCTCCATAGTTTTCCTTGTTTCTGCTTTGATCCTGTGACTGTTCATAATGAAGCTCCTGGCTTGCGGCTGGCTCTGAGCTCTGGGAAGCTTTAGCTTTAACCACTTTTTCCCTTGTTAGCTGCTTTTAAAATGTCCATGTTGAGCTGTTACAACTCCACGGTTTGCTTCACTAGCAGCTGCCGACCTGTTAGGTGCGACTATTTGCCTGTGACGCTGGCTGTGTGTAAAGCATGAAAGGGCCCAGCATATAAACAGACTTGCGATCACCAGTCTGAACTGAGAACGCTAAAAATCATCCAGCTCTGGTCAATCTCTAATGTGAAAATGTCAGGGGGCATTCTTTTCATATTTACATATAAAAACATACAATGCGTTAAAGTGCAGGCAAACACCTTTGCCATGCTGTGTAACCCCTAGAGGGTGCTAAAAATACAAAGCAGAAACCCCACAGATGTCAAACAGGATGAGGGTACAGAAACTCAAAATATGTTGAAATGACAGTGAAGACTACTGATCATCTCACAGCCATGAATGATCGAGGCGAGGTAGGTAACAGAGATGACGTTGTGTTAGCAGCATGCATGTATGATTTATTGATTAGAAATACGAACCAGCAGTGAGAATATGCCACTTGCATCTTATCTGAATCTTCGGTGGGAAGCTGTGACTTCTTTTTCTGGACTGAACGTATGAAAATTGGACAGTTTACTGTTTCGTATGGTAACGATGAGCAGCATATTCTGTTTTTGGAGAAGATGGGAACTGAGAATGTTTTCTGCTTGTTCTGCTGGAAATTAATTAGTTGCACGATCCATCGAGTGCTTGTTTCAGCAAACACTAATGCGATGGTGCTGTTTTCATACAGTTCCACAGAGGGCTTTTTTTTTCCTGCTCTGCAAAAGCTGAAATTTTCAATGAAATGCAAAATATGTAATAGAAGCAGCGAATTGTAACATGAGATGTGGTCGTAGTGAGATTAGAGCGAATCACCCGGCTGCAGGATTTTGCGATCAGGAGAAAAGCTCTTAACATCAGTACCTGATGCAGTCTCACTGAGCTGTGGGCTAGCTGTGCTGCTAGACTGGGAAATGAGATTTTATCTTTAATGTGTTAAGCCTCTGGAAATGAGGGAGACTGAGGGGTGAAAGTCATTTGCAAAGACAAGTGGAGTTACTCGCTGCAGTCTCAAGTTGTTGTACTTTATCACTCTGAGCGGAGAGAGAGAGAGAAAGGAGGGAGGAAGGGAGGGGAGGAAACACCTCAGGAGAAAAAGGCAGAGCACGCGGGTAAAAGAGGTGTTTGTTCACAGTCTGACTTTGTTGGAGAGCGTTTCCTCCCCAGGTTCCTCACACAAGGCAGACGTTGAATCGCTGCTGGCTGCGGCACAGACTGAGCGCGTGCAGAGGCTGCTTTGTATGCCTGGCAGGGATCTGCTGCCCCAGATCAGCACAAGGAGCCAAAAGAGGGACAGGTGCAGCTGAAAGCCTGTGGATACAGAGCAGGGAGTCAGGCTTTTAATTACAGCCACGTGGGTTATGAAGCCGCTTTTTTTATGTTCAGATGATTAAGCTAATCCCTGGATGCTAATTTAAGGCCCACACTGTACTTCACTGTGCTGAGCCTCACACAGAAGAAGGTGCACTGTTTTATGTGGACTGTATAATATGTGTTTATTTATATAATTAGAGTGGCCTATTTCTAACATAAATTTGTCTTTAAATCTACATAAAGTCACACTAACCACTGGTCAGGTGTTTTAATTTCCCCTTTCAGAGGTTTTTCCAGAAACTGTTCTTCCGTATTATTTCACATAGAAACGGTGGCCTGAATAATTTAATCACTGATGCAATCGTTTTTCTGTTAGTTTTAAACACAAGCAGAAAACCTGCGTTATAAACTCTGGAACTTTAAAAAATCTCAGCACAGAAATGAATGATTATATTGAATTAGTTCCTATTAGGTTATCGCTGAGTGTTGTTTGATTGGATACTGTTTGTGTGGTACTAATTTGGTGTCAGACCACCTTAAGAATTCCACTCAATGGATAAATAGTTGGAATTGTGTCACAGGTTGGGACTGCCCTCCTATCTTTTGTGTTGAGCTTGAATACAGACAATGAGTCTCAGCATGCAGTAGCAGCCAGTGGGGAAACCCTGGACTGAAGGCATTTGTGTAATGGGTGTTGACTTGTTCCCTCATGAAGACGACCTTTGATGACCTTCCTGTACCCTTAATGAGGAGCTTTGGCACCTTAAATATATTAATAAAGTTATGGCTTAATGGCCATTAGAATAGACTCTGAATTTTTTCCAAGGGTAGCTGTAGAGGCAGATACTGTCACTAGTTCTGATGCTATTAGCAGACTTGAAATGTGACGTGTTTCTCCTAGTAGGGTTTTAAGAGGTAAAGTGTAAAATACTGTAGGACAAAGCACCAGTGTTGACACCCCTGTTCTAGGTTATTCTGAGTGAGTGTCATGTTGCTATATTTGCTGCAGACACCATCATTTAATAGCGTATGTTACACCTAGGGCTGCTCGATTATGGCAAAAATGATAATCACGATTATTTTCACTGAAATTGAGATCACGATTATTTGACGATATTTATTTAACCCTTTAAGACCTACTATAGAACCAAGTCCACCAGAGCTTATATTATTTTTTTACATGCTGTAGTGCCATTTGTGGGAGCATTTCAAGTTGCTATACATCAATACAACTGTTATAGCCCATATTTTAATAATATGTATGCATTAAGTGCATAGTAATTACATAAATTGCAAAAAAGTGCAATAAACTACAAAAAAAATTGAAAATCGCTTTTGTTTTTTTACATATATTTCTACTTGGAGAAATTTAAGAGGTTTATCCCTCAAAACTTTAAATACAATAAAGTTGCAAAAAATAGTTTCCCACCACAGGAAATTTATTTTGAGTGTCTTCATAGTTTTATTTTGGAGATACAGCAATTTTTATATACTGCAGGAAAAACAAAAAACAATCCTATGATGCAAAGAAAAGAGCAGGTGCATCATTTCACTGTGGGAAGTGTTACGAACAGCTGATTGGATCGGCAAAGCGTGTTTCTGGAATATTATGTTTTTGTTCCTGCAAGCGCTTTTTATGCAATTTTTGCAAAGCTATATGTGGAACGAAACCGTGACCGAGGACAAGCTGATGGCATAAGATGTAAGTACAACTCCTCCGGTTTCATATGCAAAACAAATTATTGCGCTAGCTTACACGGTTCAGGTTCTACAGGGATTTAACAATAGTTACGCAAAACGGAGCGTGCTGCTCTGACCGGCTTTAAAGGGTTAACAATGACTTTAAAAAAATAATATAAAATAGTGTGCAACACCACTGAAGTTTTTTTTTTTTTTTTAAACTCTCTTTCAACCAACGGCAGTCACTCTCCTCTCCAAATAACTTCTGCTTAGCTTTCCGAGCTTCCCTCGGGTCCTCTTAATCAGCGGTCTCCAACCTTTTTTGCGCCACGGACCGGTTTATGCCCGACAATATTTTCACGGACCGGCCTTTAAGGTGTCGCGGATAAATGAGGGAGGGGCTAATAATCGGCTCAGTCATTTTTAATGATCGTTGAAAGCCCAGATCGTAATCGTGATTAAAATTCGATTAATTGAGCAGCCCTAGTTACACCCACCTGTTTTCTTTTTGGAGCCAGGTTTGTAAAAGTGCAGCTGCAGGCCAGTGGCAGGCCTTGGTAATGTATTATAGTTCTGCAAACCCAATAAGGAAAGATTTCATGCTGTGCTATGATATAGCAGATCTGACAATAAGACAAGAGGAGCATTTCTCAGCAATTTCTGCTGTCTTCTTCCAGCCATAATATAGACTAAAACTTCCTAACACTGACAAATAAAAAATGTACAAGCTGCTGATGGTTTTAAAAAGCAAACAAATAAAAAAAAAAAACAAACAGAAATGAACACAGGCTGACGGATGCTAGTATAAAGCAACACTCTGGTTACTCACATTATATTTATATTTTGTACTGAAAGTGTTTGACTGCCACAAAGAAGAAGAGAACACAATGATAATCCGGCTCTTAAAATTGGTACTCAAAGCGTAGAGAACCTTTTTTTTCCCGTTTAAAAACAGTAATAATGATGCAGAATGTTGTTGTGGTTTTGTTTTTCTTTTCTGCTTGAGTTTTGCTTCTGGAGGTGTCAGCGGGTGGGCTGAACATGCACACATGCATCCACCCACCGTTTGGTAATGTATCAGGTTTCTGGGTGATTTTAAAATATGACCCAACCCTAATCTACACTAACCAAACAGGTTGCTGTTGCCATCTGGATTACCGTACCATGAGAATGGATGAAATGTTTTCAGTGAATGGAAATCCCAAAGCTTCCTGTCCAAACCATTACCGATGTGTCTGTGCCGGTGGGCGATGGGGAAATATTTTCAGACTGCCAGCGAGCTATTGTTGCAGGTTATCTGTCCCGCTCCAAACGCTGCCTACATTGTAGATTATGTTACATTAACCATGTGAACACTGGCTCTGCCCCTTGTACTCCTCATTATCAGCTGCTTGTAATTGAGATGAAGTAGGAATTAAAGGTCACCTACTGCTAACTGCACTAGCCATTAGTGTTACTCATCAGCTGAATTCCTGAACTGTAAAACGTTCCTGATTAACTCGTAGCACTGAGAATATGTTATTAACTGTTGCTTGAGCTCTTCTTCAGACCAGGTTGTCGGTGTTGTTTGCTCACAGAGCACAGACTCTGTTTCCTTTTTCTTTGCTGCAAAAACTCAGTGTGCACTTGACCGCAACGCCTGACTTGTGATGAGTTTATCTTTCTCAAGGGAAAATGCACCATTGTAGTTTTTCTAGAGAGATTATTTTTGTTTTTGCTTGTGTTCTTTCAGTGTTGAGCTTTAAAGTGTGAAGTGTGTGTGGCTTTCTGCAGCATGTTCTCTGAGTCTGTGCCTTTTAAAGGTACTCCGCTGTGGGCTTTGTGCATATGAGATAAAAAGCTCTGTGTGTGTGCGCACAAGCACAAAAGACAAAGCAAGATCTTTTCTACATCACCTGCCTGGCTGCACAGCAGTAAAGATAAGTTGATAAGGCAAACTGCAGGCATGGCAGTTAAGTCAGCCAAGCATCATGGAGGAGGAGGGCAGGCGTCGGCGTCCTTAGCACGTGATCCACTTCATTCGAAGCAGGTTGCTGCTATGGTATGTTTTTCTCATTCAGCTGTGTCCATTAACAACTGAGCAGAACCTCAGAGCACTGCGGTGTGTTCACATGCCTTTCAGTATTGTGGTTATTCTCCTCTCTGGGGAGGAATGTGAATCAGAAATGCCAGTGGGAAATCCGGCTTCCTTTTCCAGGTTCAAGGATTAAGAATAAGTCAGTGAAATAAATGTGGATTTCTGTGAGAGAAACACATTACACGGCTTATAAAGACTTCCTGACTGAATTTATTCAGGTCCTCCAATATTTATTTTTTTCTCACAAAATTTACATAAAAAAAGTTTTTGCAGAGCGAAAGCACTGCCTCGGCAGGAGCATAGCTGAACCATGGCACAACTAAGACTGTAGTGAAAGACAACTGGTTATATAATGGTGCTCATAATTGAATAAGTGTTTCCCCAGATTGTTCAGTGATAGAACCAGAAATGTAGGGGTTTGTTTTTCAACACTTCTGAATGCTTAAAACACAAAACTCATGTCTAGTGTTGAAGTGATAATGGCTGATACTGCATTATATTGAACAGTCTAATATTCTGACCCATAAACGAGGGGGGCACAATATTAAAAAAACCAAGACCTTACCTGATTTCAATTATGACACCCTATTCCTCTTCAGCACGTCTCCTTGGCTGGCAGTGCACTGCTTCTAGTGCTCCTGCTTTAGTTCACTTCCTGGAAGAATGGCCACTTGCGTTTGAGCATGTGAGCATCCCCCCCCCCCCCCACACACACACACACACACACACACACACACAAAAAACCCCTGCTTATTCATTGAAATGTGAGTGGTCACTGATCATTATTCAGGCTGCTTGTGGCAAATCCTCTGGACTTTGTAGTCAAATTCTGCATGGACAGTCTGGCCACTGGTTAGCCTGCTTAGCTTCTGGGGGTAGCTGGCAATCATCCAAAAAAAGTGTAGCATTCCCCCCTCAGCTCGCCAATGAGACAATAGAACAGGGACTACAAATGTAAATGGCGCCAACGCCCCTTGCCTATGTTCATTACTATAATGCCATAACTGCCCAACCTAAGTTTGGAGTCCATATTAGTGAGATAAGGATGTTTTTTTTTTTTGTTTTTTGTTTTTTTTTTAATTAAATTAAATTTTATTTATTTAATTATTAAAACCATTGACTCACTTTTTCATTCGCAAGACTCTTCGCTTAATGCTTGTCATTATCAGCATACTGGATTTATTAAAGGATCATTTTTCAGCACTAGAGTTGTCGCAATGAAACTATTAACACAGCAGTATTAAAAGCATACATTTCTCCATCCCTCTGCTTTCAGTAACACCTGATTAAATTCAAGGAAAAAAAGAAAAAAAATCTGAAAAACCAGCTCGCATATAGAGCCCGGTGGGGGCTTCCAGCGTTCCTGCATAGCCTGATTATCCAGAATAATCCATGTATGAATGAATGTAAACATAGCAACGAAGGCTTCGGCTCTCTCCTCGGTGGCACATCAGCAGCTGCTTCTTGCATAGCTTTGTCGAGCTTGCCTCGCTTGCATTCCCACAGTCGTGATTCATGCCATCAAGTTTCCAGAATGAAACCTTTCTTCTCTCACCATTAGGCTATTGCCATCCTGGTTCCCTGTGAAGTGTGATGCCTTCATTTAATTTCTGACAGACTGTGGTGCAATAGATGTTTCCTCTAGTTCAGACGGCTTCAGAGGGCTGGTTTGAACTGAGGTAGTCGGCCTCGTTTCCTAGTCTTAAAGTACTTTTTTTTTTTTTTTTTTTTTTCTCTCCTCAAACTGCAAAAAAGGCTGCCACCACACCAGCACTTCTGAACAGCTGTTTGCAGATTGACATGCTGTCTCTGGAAGAAATTGCTGCATTTTTTGCTCTGCTGGACCATGGCCTTTCTTACTGAGCCACTCACCGAAACAGCAGATGATGTCACTGCCAGAATTCATGAGATTTGAATTGTGTGTATAAATATATATAAAAAAGAAACACCGCCACCAACAGAAGCAGCCTACTGGGCTTGAATTATAGTAAGGAGAAGATGTCCTATTTTCCTTGTCTAGGTAAAGTGAATAAATTGATTAGTTATGCAAGCTGTGTGGGTGAGGAAAAGATAAAATAAGCAATAAATGTTAAGATTTATTTCTAAGCTGAGGCAATATGGTAGCTGATGCAATGTACAACAAGTCCAGTTTAATGTCAGCACCCTGTCGCCTATCAGCTGCTTTGCACTGAGCAACTTTTTGCCGTTTTCTTTCTGCAAAATTGCTCCAGATACCCGTTACTTGTACAATTTGTGGTATTATGGACATAATTTAACATTTGTTAACACGTATACTAGAACAAGAAACCATGAATGCAGATCACTAAATAAACCAGTGAGCCACTCAGTAACTGGAAGGTCAAGAAGATCAGCACGAGTTGCTGTTGCTAGTTGGCACAACGTTTTCTTTCCTCTCTCTCCTCAGGTTTGCCAAGCTGAACCAGCATGACAGTCTTCACTAGTGGGGATAGTTACAAAGCTTTCTTCATTATGAATGAGCATACATGTTTTTATTGAACATTTGAAGAACTAGCAAAAAAAACACAAACTCTTGTAGAGGACACAAAGTCCGAGATAGAAACAACAAGGAGCAGGTGCATCTAGTACAGGTAGAGCTGCTGCAAAAACCCACAGAGTTCAGCAGCCAGCGCAACAAATTCTGGATCCTTGGCTTTTAGTTGGCAGTTAGCAGCACATCCTGCGTCCAATGTGAAAGGACCTTTATGCTGTGCACTGTAACTCACAGCCATGGTCCTGGGTCAGCCCTGACTTTGTGTTAAAATAATCCTAAAGTAATAATGGTATTTCTAACCACTGATATACTAAAACTTTATCCTTTCAACAGCTGCTGAAAGTTAGGGGATCTAACTGCTATCGGATATTTATATAGAGATCCTCCGGCTTCAAACTGTATTACCCTTCAAAGACCTGCAGTTCAAAAAAGCGCCCCTCCGACAGCCAAACCATCTGTTCTCTGATTTGATAGTTACATTTGTGATTGACATGACATTGGCCAATCAGATGAAAGGAAGAAAAATAGGGTCAAAATTCGTACTTGTAACTTGCAGAGTTTCACCCGTATTTTTTGGCTAAGCCCACACACAAATTCTTTTTACACATACAAAACTGATTTACAAGTACAAAATATTTATGACCACAATTTGAGCCCATAGATGTCTGCCTTCTCGGAAATGATGAGCACAGAGCTGATTGGTGAATCACCTGTGTTGCTGCATGTGGAAATGGGATTTGAGTTTCTTTCAGCTATGAACGGTTGACTGGCACGTATGAATTAAGCTCATGACAAATATGTCATGCTGCGTGAAAAATAACTCATCATCTTAGCTGTCATTTAATTTTACCATCCTGCCCCTGAGAAGATCCCACACGCCTTTAGTGTCAGCATGTTTCCAATTCTACTGGCAGCAGTTCAGCTTCTATAAAAGTCGGATAAATAATCTCGGCGTTAGATTTACCCTTTCAGTGGAGGTCAGAAGGGTTCTTCTTTATGTGTGTCTGGTGGTTTTTGGACATGGACGACACCCAGCCTCAGTGGTTAATGTCTTTGCTTAATGTTTACAGGTTTTTTTCTTTCTGCACATTAATGAATAAGAAAAATACTGTTGATGTGAAATGAAAATGCAATCTTAATCTCTCAAAGTAATAATGATTTTTATTTTGTATTTTAATTAAGATTACACCGTGCCATTTAGGAAAATTGCTGCTTTCATAGAAGGAGGCAAACTTTTTCTTTAGCGAAACCTTCTACTGCCCTTCTTGAGCAAACCAAATGATAAGGAATGATGGCAACAAAGTCTGTAACCTTTAGAAAATGCTAATTGCTCTGCATAACTGGGGGGGAACAAAGAGCGAACCACGGTTCTAACAGGCTAAATCGTTGAGTGCGTTAAATGTCCTGCCCTGCATTATTTGTCAAATGGTATTTCATTTGTGTAGCTCGAAATATTAAAGCATAAAGTGGGATGACTTTCCAGAAGTCTCTGCTGGGGTCAATATTTTTCTTTTTGCATCTAGAATTGTCCTGTAAGAAAAATGGTAACTAGCTGCATCTATGAATCACCGAACTTTCTGTAACTGATCAATCCTTTGATTTGAAGAGGGGAAAAAGATATTAATGACTATTCTACTCAAACCCTAGAATAATAAACATCCTGAGGGTGGTTTTTTTTTTTTTTTTTTTTTTTTTTTTTTTTTTGGTTCAATGTTGTTTTTAGAAAAGCTACTGATAATTGAAGGGAGGTTAATCCCTTATTAAGGAATCAGCTTAAATTATTATTGTTGAACACCCGCATTCACAAACCAGTAGAGTGGAAACTACTGTGAACTTTTCATTTTTTTATTTGAATCTTATATCTCCTTCCCCATTTCTTCTTCTTCCATTGTTGGGTCCCTTCATTGCTTAGGGGAACTGGTGCTTGTCATTTGTCTCTGTACCCAGCCCTGATGTGTGCAGCAGGCTGAAACAAATTTGTAGATGTTCAGCTTGTTATTCTATTATGAACCAGCCACTGAATAGGGTCTTTCTAAATATTCACAAAGCGTTGCCTCTCCCTACTTTGTTTCACATTATGTTCTCATATTGGACTGTTGTCTGCTGAACCTCGAGCTATCATCCGGTGGCCTGATTGTCCCTTTACTGAAAAATGTTGATAATTGCCTTCCAGTGGAGCTGTAAAAGCTCTCCCTGCTGAGTCCATTGATTGGCTCTTTCTAACCAGTAGTGGGAAGGAGCAACTTGCCTGGGGCTCTCTGGCTCTGCACAGCACAGTAAGCTTGGCATGGCTTGGCGAAGCAGCCGTAGGGAGATGTATGGAGGGATGCTTGCAGGATTAGGGGCGCTGAGAACTGATTTGCTGATCATTATGTAAGCCACATCTGTCCTCTGTCCCCTCAGTGGCATCCGGCCTCCCACGCTGAACACAGCCAAACCCGGCAGCAACGTGAAGCGATGAGACTGAGTTCTGCTTACAGAGTGGAAGCCAGGGGATGAGGCGGGGGGGGGCTCTGAACATTGTCCTGGCTACTCGTCAGGAAAAAACATGAAGCAGCACGAAGATAGGGGTAGCTGGAAAAATGATATCCATATAATGGTGCTTTTAATTTTAGTATAAAAGCCTGCAAATGGATGTAGTAAATCATATTATCTTTGATTTAATGCTGTAAGAAAGTTGTTTTGTTCAACAATTTGTCTATATTTTATCATTTAGTCTGGAATTGTCATGACTGTTGATTATTCAAATAGTCACGATAGTCATGGCTCGTTTGAAATTTTACTGCATTTTGCTTTCAGAACTACCTAAATGTTTTCAGATCCTCCTTCTGGGTTGCTGAAGATTTGTCATCTGCAATTCCATCACATCCCATTAGTTTGAGATTATTTGAGCTTTGTGACCTAGTATCCTTCTTGAGGCAGCCATTCTAACATGGGTACACTGTGGTCATAAAGTGATAGACACGATGAAGAGAAATAGACCTTCATATGATGCTCGCCTGGTAGCATGGGGCCAAAACACTCATGTAGACAACTTGCTGGAAAAAATGCGTCCTTTTGGTTTTCTGCAAAAGGAATGATATGTAGCGTGACAGGACAGAAATTTATTGCCTTGCTTAAGGATACCACATCAGTGCACGTGGTTTCTATCGCTGTACCTTGATTGGATGTAGGACTGAAAGCAGTTTGTGCTTTTGCATTTAAAAAAAAAAAAACGAGGACCGTGGGATGACGACATCTAGCTCAGTTGGATCAACAAAATGCTCTTTGAGCTGGCAGTATTATAGTAGTGTAAAGTATTTCCATTCATTCACTTGCTCAGATGGGATATTAAGGAGCTTATCTGAATGTGTTTTCTCTGATAGGTTTGGACAAGAGCCAACAAAGGCTGTGATCACAGCCATGGCATTACTATTAGAGTGCCTTAAACATCCATTATATTATCTGTCCTCTGATAATTACGTTCTTTTAAATGGCACGGTGTAATCTAAAACCTTTCTAGAAACAAGTCCTGTCACTTGGCAATCATCTCAGTAATACCTCTTGGCAAATTTTTGGGCAGTTTTGTTTTTTAAGCATTATCTAAATTAACTAACTTCAATGGTTATCCTAAAAAACAGACTGCATGTGTTAAATTGCCAATTTCCTGACCTTGGTCCAATTTAGGGATTTATTACTGTTAGTTTACCAGGAAGTCCCGTTGAGATCACAATCTCACAATCAAAGTGTGATCTGGGCTAGGTAGCTGAAATACAACCCGACATATCTCAAAAATGGTACAAATACAACAAAAAAATATAAAATCTATAACAAAATGCACTATATATAATATCCATAACATAAAACGTTAAGTGGCTTCATGAAACAAACGTCCATAAGTCTTCTTCCCTGCATCCGTATAACTTCATTCATGTTCAAATTTAGGCCTTTCTGTAAAGTATTCCATGTCCAACGTGCATACTCAGAAAATGCCATTTTCCCAAGATCTGTCAGAACTCTTGGTTCATAAAAACAAACCATTCAGAGAGTGAAGCTGGTGACTATTGGTACTGGGAACAGGGATGGGTTTATAGGTAAACTATTAGTCTAGCCATTTAGAGGAAAATATACAAGTGCTGTTTTCTTTCATTGGTTAGTCAATGCCAACATGAAAAATCATAAGACATGCAATTATGAATCAGAGACGTTGCATTTGTAATCAAGCATGGTTTTAAAATTCTGGTCCCCTCAACCAGATTTTCGCAATCCTTGCTGTTGCAGAATCCTTCCATAGATTCCAGTACCTCTCTCACAGAGTCTTTGGTGTAATTTCTCTTTTTCAATTGCATTCCTCAGTCTCTTCATTAATAGATGTATATTTCATCTGGTACTAATTTTTTTTTTTTTTTTTTTTTTTTTTTTTTAGTACCTTCAAACTGTCTTCACATTAATGAACTAGATAAAACACTGACAGTTTGTTTTTTTTAATTGCAAAATAAACATCATGCAAGCGGTGAAACTGTTCACACAACATTTTAAAATCTCGAAATTGCCTTTTTTTGTGTCTGTGTGTCACGCTTCCAAGAATTAAAGAGTTTTGTGCCAGGAGAAGGCAGAGAAGCAGCCATCTGTCATGGCCTTTGTCCAGTCCTCTGCTCAGTATCTGTGGTTGCAGCAAAGCTGTGGATAATGACTCTTGTTGGTAGCTGAGACTGTGTGGCAGAGCAGCTGGGCTCTCTTTTCAGGGAGGTCTCAGCGCCTCAGTCGCCGCCCTGAGAGCCTGGTCTTTAGCAGTGGAGCTGGAGCCCAGGGGACATTTGAGAAGAGTCAGAACTCCAGTCGGCTTTTCTTAAACTCAGTTTTTGGGTTGATGGGGAAAAAAAAAGCTACAAACACTTTATTTTTAATGGCATTAAAATATTCATCTCATCTCTTAAATTGCATTTTTTTTAGAAGTAATAATTTATCCTTAAGGTTTATTTATCTATTACCTGTTCTCTTGCATATTGGTTTGACACCAAAGGAGATGCCCACATCTACAGTTTTGTTGAATCTCAGGCAATTTTGGCTGGTGGTATTTACAGTGGTACAGTGCTCTGCCTTTAGAAAGTACAGTCTAATGCTTCTATGTGATGAAGCAGGACAGCTGGCGCAAGCTGACGTGCCCGTGAAGAGGAGGGAAGAAGTGGAGGTAGAGGAGGAGCAGGGGGTGAGGTGAAACAGGAAAGGCAGGTAATTGTGTCTCTTGGGGTTGAGGTGGATCTGCCTGTGATCTGACAGAACAGGAAAAGGAATTAAAAAAAAAAAAAAAAAAGCACAGAAAGGTTTCCTCTTCTCACGCTGAGCTACTGACTGCTCTCAGCAGGTGGAGAGGAAAGAGAAAACAGAACTATTGACCCAAGGTGGTCTGATTCATCCTCCTCTGAGAATGAATGGGCAGTTCTGTTCTCATCACATACCGCACCGCTGGTAATACCAGCTTTCCTTCTACTTCAAACATTATCCCAGACACCAGATTTCTTTCTTTCTTTTTTTTGTCATGAAAATTCAGTTCCTCAAATGCAGGAAATCTTTCTGAAGCAGATACACGATTAAATTGCAAAATTCACTAACAGAAAGTATTCACGAATATTAGGTGATCTTGATCCTGACTTGATTCCTAGTCTGTGTGATGTCATATTACGTCGACGTGTGACCAGAGTAGTGAATTTTCCAGCGCGTGTACGACTAGCTAGCGCGCATGAGGTTTGCCCATCTCCTCCTCCAGCTCTGTTCAGCCTGTGTTGGAGTCCTTCTATTGGAACTGAAGCAGGCTATTTCATTGGCCTGCGATTCTCCCAAAATCCAAAAAGTGGTCACCTTTCATTTACCATTTGAATCTTTGGTAAAATGATCAGTTTCTTGGTCCTCCTCCTGATTAAAGCTGTTCCTCCTCGATTACTAGTTTCACAGTGTGTCTTTTGTTCTGTCTCCTTCTCCTCACCTGCCCCTCACCTCCAACGGGTCGTGGCAAATGGCTGTCTCTCCCTAAGCCTGGTTAAGGGAGTTTTTCCTTCCCGCTGTCACCAGGTGCTCATAGTGGGTCATGTTCTCCCCGTGTTAGCGTGGGTTCTCTCCGGGTACTCCTGCTTTCTCCTGTAGTCCAAAGACATGCAGTAGTAGGGTTCTGTTAATTGGTCATTCTAAATTGCCCATAGGTACGAATGGTTGTCTGTCTCTGTGTGTAAGCCCTTCGACAGACAGTCAACCTATCCAGGGTGTTCTGTCTTTCACCCTATGGTAGCTGGGATAGACTCCAGCCCACCCGCGACCCTGAAAAGGATACGCAAAAGAGAATGGATGGATGGATATATGAAAATAAACATGGATTTACTAAAGTCAATTGTTACAATTTCATGTGCAGTAGCACTCAGCGGTCACTGCGGATGAGGCTTTTTTGTGGAACGGCGGCTGCAACTTCTGAACAAAGGTGTACGTGGATGCTGGGTTGGATCCAGGAGTGGCTGGGCTGGATATGAATAGAATCACTGAGAGTAAAATAAATTAGAAATTTTTGGAGGACATTTGCTTAAGGACTACTTTCAGCTGCGGTCAAAATCCAGAATTGAATAGCTATGATCTTTGTGCAGCAAAAAGCAAAGTAATCAGATTTTGAGCTAATTTTGCCTGCAGTTTGATTGCAATCTTTGTGGGTTAGGAAAATCCATCAGGTGGACACAACAAACAGGAATTCAAACATCTGACTTTCCTCAAATTGTCTTTCTTTTAAAAAAATAATTTTATTTTTATTTTTTTTTACAGTCAGTAGGCAAGAAAATGAATTACAAAACGAGAGGAAGAGGGAAATACGGGACCAGTGCTTTTATTTTCTTCCGTCCTTTTCAGTCCTTTTAAGGTGGCACTATTACCTCGGCATTGTATCCGTACAAATAAAATACCAGTCTGAAAACATGTCAGTCGCCAGCTCACATGTGCAACCGATTCTGCCGTGGGTGTCACAACAACCTTAGTAGAAAGACTGAATTCAGCTTACATGAGGGGCAGTGTTTTGTTCAACTTTCTAGTTGGATTTAAAAAAAAAAAACACAAAACTGTTCCGGCTTTCATGAATTAAAAAAACAACATCTGTGGTTCATCTGTGAAATCCCAAACCTCAAGCAGTCTCTGTACCCACGGATGGGAAAGAAATAATAAGACACAGAGCGGAAAAACAGAAATGAATGTAAGCCAGACATCTGTCTCTGAGTGACCACACATACACTACCTTTGATTCCTTTGCTCAGGCAGAAGCAGACCTACTGCTGCTTTTGTGAGCGTCTCTGGCATGTTGGAACTGTGTGGCTCTGATGTCCCTCAACAGCTGCTGAGAGTCTAAACCCACAGCACCAGCATCAGTCCCACTATCTGACCAAATAGCAGACATAATCTGCTGTTGGGCAGATTAGCAGAAGACCACATCGGCATGGAAATGAGGTTAGGCAGCCAGCGTTTCAGAGAGCCTCGCCATAATCTGAAAATCCCTCCATCGAGGTCACCAGGAGGAAAACCGATGGACCAGTGACTACAGTTTCACTACCCTTAAAAATGCCCCCAATTCAGGTGATGCCCAGGCTGAATATATGCTATCCTTATTAATTTCCCTCATATCATTAAAACATGTGGACTTCTTTTTACGCAAGATGTTTGCATGTAGGTCATCAGTAGCCACTGGCACATTAAATCACATCATTGCTGTGGAAAATGCTCCTCTTTGAGTGGCTACAAGTCGTCATAGTTGCCCTGCCACATAACAGTTTGCCTTCATGTTGCAGCCTATGCTCTTTAGGTATACATTTTTCTCTTTGAGTAAACTGATGCTATTGTAGTATGTGAAAAATGTGCAAAACACCTCTCCCACGAGGCATCCTAACCCTGTGCCTGAAACACATCAACCCCTTTCCAGAACAGAGGAACGGCAGCTCTGTTCCCACCTCTAAGCGAGTGAGTTCCTCAGCATGCTTCAAAGGAATCAGAATTCTACCACATGTATCTACAATTGACTTCTTCCTGTCACTAACAACAGTCCATGGGCACAGGTGAGGGTAGGAGTGTAGATGCACCTGTAATCTACAGGTTCAGCTTCACGCTCAGTTGTCTTTAACAAAAACAGATCGGTTCTACGATGGCCGAGGCTGCGCCGAGAGCTCTGTAAACCGTCTGATGTTTGGGAGGAGGAATACAGGGAGCAGTCTAGAGCTCAGTATTCAGAGGGAGACACCTTTTTAATAATGCGTGTCGCTCCAAGGAGACAAATTCGTCAATTTGGACAGACTGATATCACATTTTTAGGTAGATTAAGGAACGCGGCTTTGTCTCCATGTCTTATGCAAATACTCACACATTTGCTGCCTGATACTCTCGGTCTGTCTTTTATGAGTCTGTGTGCAAACACTGACTGACATGTGGCCTTTTGTCATCAGTTAAATAGACCACTAAAAGGCTACATTAAATTTAATGAGGGCTCATGGTGCCAGGTGACAGGAGTTACATCCCTGTGCTTTCAGCTCTCTCGCAGCTTTTCTTCTTCTCTTCCCTCTGCTTTCCTTTAGAGCATTTGTTCCTGTTTGCGTTGCATTTAAGACGTTTTGGGGGCCTGTCAGTTAATATGAGAGTGCTGCATGGAGACAATGTGCCCTGTGAGGATCATGGTGTCACTCTTTCAGTGACTTATCAGGGTGTTTGGGCTGAGTCTTAAATATTGATGGAGCCGAAAAGTGCCCAGAGTGGAATGAGTTTGTGGCAGCGTGGATGCTTTGTGATGATGGTGATTAGCAGAAAGGAGGGAGGCAATACTCTGCTGTGGAGTACCGCAGAGACGCAGATGATCATGTCTGGTATCGCCTTAGTTTCCGTTCCCTTTCAAGCCGCCTCTGGTCCCGTTGTGTGTTGCTCATGAATATTCATTCTCCGGCTGAGATGAAACTAAATTTAACTTTCACTATTGTCAAAAAGATGGTTTAAAGGTACTAAGGTCATAATAAAAGTAATCATTTATATTACAATATTTTAATGTGGTCGTTTCACATTGTTTAACAAATATACAAGGTAGAATATGAAAGTACTTTATACAAACTGTATGAAATGTACTGATGCTTGAGAGGGTCTAGACAAACTAATTTATAAACATTTTCTTCAGTAAAAAAAACAAAAAAACCTCACAAAAGAATGAAGTCGTTAAAGGGTTTGTGTTCCGTGACAAACTCTTTGCTGCTTCTGGCTGCATGCCTGCCTTTTGATCAGCGGTTTTACATTTTCTTCAGCAGATTTAGCAGCTATTCAAACCAAAATCAGCCATGCATTAAAGCAGCACAGCTGGCTTTGTTGGGAGAGTCTTGCTTCAGGTACTTACGAAACATGAAATACAAAAGATTTAGCAGGTGTTCAAACCAAAATCGGGTTCTTGAATTTTAAGCTTTTTCACATCCTAAATCGCTGAACAGTAGTGTATCAGTAGTTTGTCTGGGTAGACCCGGAAGTTTGGAGTTCTGTGTCTATCCTGCGGTCGTCTGCCAGCTACTTCTGTTTGAAGCAAAGGAGCAGGGGCTATATTTTAGGGTGAGGCTGGACATCTATCGCTAAGGCAAAAGAAACTCATTCTGGATGCTTGTATCCAACACACCGTTCTTTACTACCCAATCTCATCACCAGAGCTGATGAAAATAGGTTAATTGATTGACGAATTAAAAGTTCGCTCTCGCTTGTCCACAGTGGGCCAGTGCATCCGTATGAACTCGTCAGGTAGGACCTATAGTGCTATACCTGGAATCGAAAACCCAGGCACTACACCCTAGACTACGGGTGTCAAACTTGTGGCCCCGGCAAACGAAATAATTTCACGTCAGCCGGTATGTGTGAGCCAAATCTTCAGCCCTGCTAAGAATCCATACAGGCAAATGCGAGACTTTATTTTGATGGGCACATGTTGCAACCAATCACGTGCAAAGATGGACTGGGGTCAAGAAAGAAAGAAGGAAGGGGTGGGCAGATGTTCTGGGGAGCAGAGATGCAGAAATGTGTGCATGTAGCACAGAGTCACAGCTCAGTGTCTGAGTGTCTAAATGAGGTTCGCAGGCCCAACTGTGTGCTTGAAGCCATTTATAATCTAACTCGCCGTAAACAAGCAAGCAGAAATTTTGGACTTTTAACTGTATTTTAATAAGTTTTACAGTTTTTTCCTACGGATTAAAAACCTCCCTTGGCCATTCATACTACTCAAAGTAATGAAGCAATAAACAACTAAAGATTGAAACGTTTGTTTTTCACTTTCTACTATAGAAATGTCAGTTGTTTAAAAAAAAAACAAAAACAAAAACAAAAAAAAAACGACTACAGTTAAAAAAACAAAAAACGAAAAATGGGGAAAAAAAAAAACCTGACCAGGCTGGGCAACGAGCTACCAGAAGTTTCTTACAATTTGAGTTCAGAGTTGTCAGCTTTTTCTTTATCGCGTAGAAAATGCAGTTAAATGTAACTTCTTTACACTGAGAGACAGGGGAGTTTCACTGGTCTGGCCCACTTAAGATCGAAGTGGTCAGTATGGACTGATTCTTATATAGCGCTCAGTGCTTTCTAAGTACATTCACACACACTCATACTCCGATGGATGCACCTGCTCTACCTCCTGAGCCACCCCTTATTATGTGGCCTATGAGTTAAAATGAGTTTGACACCCCTGCTCTAGACCCTTCGTGGAGCTCTAACCTGTGTCTTTCGTAGCTGAGCCTTGAGCAGTGTTTCAGGTTCAACCTAAATAAATGACATAGATGCAACACCCTGGGTCACGATCCCTGCCATTGCAAAGTTGTAAATTAAACTACACAAATTTGGCACCCTCATTACAAAAAGTAATTTACCACAAGCTTGTGTGATTGGACAATGCTGCATTCTTTCATGTGCCATTGAATTTGAGTTTGGCTTCATTAAAATTTGTCTGCTACTGTAAATCAGCTCTGGGGTTACTTGTAGAGCTTTAGGAAAATGTGTGAAATGTAATGAAATCCTGCTTAATCCTGTGAGGGCTAAATCCTTAACAGTCACTGTAACCTTAAACATAACTGGTGTTTTTGAAGAGGGGGGGGGGGGAAATAATTTTTGTAAGAATTGCAGATAGTTTGTATGTTTCAGAATGTTTCTCTTCCTCTAAGTCCAGTCTGAATAATGAGCACAGCATATAACCTTGCAAGGAGCAGCAGTAACCAGTTGGTTGGTATGACACGCAGTGAAGTATTCAGGTCGAGTTGTTTTATTTTCCCGAAGTAATGACATCTCCATGAACCTTAGCAACAAGAATGACTTAACTGTAATACTCCATGCCTAGCTGTGCCACAATCCAGTTAACTAAGAAAAAACAAGTAGATTTTAAATGAATACACTCAGTTTATGGGGTTTTCTGGTGGCCCTCCTTACCTTCTTTTACTCATCCAGACCATGTGGGCATCACTGTTAACCATGGCCACCTTGAGCTGAATTAATCCTGTTTGCTTGTTGTGTAGAGAGAACTCTTTTATATCCTCTACCTGACTCTAACCAAACCTAACAGTTTAGTGCGACTCTGATGTGAAGGTTTTTGCATCTAGATATCAGCTTTATTAGTTAGTAGAGATGTTCACTTTTAACTGCTGTTGTTCTTCACATTTCTAGCTTTTCAGTGACAAACTTGCAGGCTGCTTTTAGTGTGAAGCTCTTTTAGTCACTGTGTTGTTTTAACCTGCCACCCACAGCACAAAACCTTAAAACTTTGCAGACTTTTACTTTTTCTTTTCCTCTTTCATTACCCACGTGTGGACAGTTGTTTTCATGCCCATCCTTTTCCCGTCTATTTCAATTACTTTCTTTCCTTTAACCACCCGCCCACGTCCTGCGTCCACAAAACTAAACATGTGCACACATTAGCTGAAAACTTTCCCCCCTCTCCTTGTCTTGTTTTTCAAGGTCTTGTTGAGCAGCAGGAAAAACCCCAGAGGAATATTGTGGCGATGTGCGCTGAAATTTTAATCAGGAGGAAATGGGGCGGCACAGTACTGTTCCTTTATAGTATGAATTTGCACAGATGGACTCTTGCTGCTTGTCAGATCCATATGCAACACACTGAAGGTGTCTGCAACAGAAAGGGAATGAAGTAGTGAGATCATGGGGTCGGAAAAGGGAGACCATGAAAGAAAGGAAGGACGAGTAAATGGAGCGGAATCAGTTTAAAAACAAACAAAACTTATTTCATTTATCCACACCGTCTAGTCAGTCATCTTACAAATGGGCTGAAGGTTTTCTTCGGTTGACCTAAGAGGTTGAGTACTTCATGAAGGGATGATGTCTTGGAGCACACAAGTCTTCATTGGAAAAGTCAGAATTTAGATTGAATCGTGAGTTGATGCAGTTTTCTTCACACAATTTAATCTGCTCTAATCAATGTACGAAAGCTGTCCAGTACAGTTATTACAGCTAGTAAAGTTACAGAGTATTCAAGTACAATTCAAGTTTACCATACTAAAATTGGAAGTCTAATTCAGGCACTGAGAATGTTTGCGGTGCCATTTATCAACAGAAGCTATTACTGGCTGCCCCGTTATTCTCAAGGGGTTGTTACAGCGGGCAACTCCGCATGTCTGATTTACCAAATCAAATCAAACCTTTCCTTCTGCAACCCCAAAGGGATTTCTCTCTCTCTCATCCTGGGACTGAACCGCAGATTTTCTGCTTGTTAGCCAAATGTGTGAACCATTAAACTATGCAGCCATGCTACGTATCAAAAGAGGATATAGTAGTAGTTCCTGTATTTCAGGCAGCCCCAGTTGCCTAAGTATAAGGCCTCCCAACTCGGGGATTGCTGGTTTTTGAGCTTCGTGTGGTGTGTGAGAAGCATGGCAGGTTATTTACTTGGTTAACTAATTAACTGATAAAACATAAGCATTACAGGGTTAGCTGGTGGTTTGATATCCACTTTCTTCAGTCTGTATGTCACAGTCGATGAGGATCAGTTTATCGCAGTGTTGCATACAAATATTGCCTCTGACATTAGTGCCAGTTTTGTGATACCACGCCAATGGCAGCATTTTGGCAGTAACTGTTGTCTGATAGACTGGCATAGAATCTCTTTTAGTTTGAGGAGGGTGTTGGTGGAAAACTGGTATTTGAGTGGTCAAAAAGACAATAAATATGCTGTTCAAGGTTTTCCACCCCAAAGTTTACCAGCCAGTTTCTATGGTTTGCTTGTTTTGTAGTACTCATGGCCCCAAGCTAGAGCATGGCCCCTGGATGTGTAACTATAAATTCCTCTTTTGTCAGATTTGGTCATCTTCAACCGTCATATTTGTTACACCAGAAACGCGTTGTTAAGCTTGTGGGAATGTTTTGCCCCCAGATGGAGCAGAAAATTTCCCATACGAGGTCATACTGAGTAATGCATATATTAACTTGACAAAAATCTAAACCTAACATAACCCTTAAATTGTCAAAATGATCTCTGGGTCAAAGGGGTGGGGGTGGGGGGGGGGGGGAGTCTGTGCCTGAGTCTGAAGGCTTAATCAAAAAGATTAACCTAAAACGAAATCTTTGTGGTTATATACTGTCCATTAGTTTGTTATTCAGGGTCGTATTCCTCTAAGCCAGCAGTCTGTTTAATAATTCATAGTATTTCATGCAGTCAGTGGTGCCATTTGTATTTAAAGTGTTTCACTAATTGCCTCCTCCCATCGAGCTAATTATTTCTCCATTGTGCTGTGATCCTGTAATTCACAATGCAGAGTCACTGAAAGTCACTCAGCGTGTAGAATGACTAAGTGCAAGAAGAAACAGCCTCCACCTTTGTATGCTGAGCTGGTGTGTGTGTGTGTGTGTGTGTGTGTGTGTGTGTCAGGGCATTGATATTCTCCTCACAATGTTGTCAAGCATGAAATAGAAGAGTACATTTTCTGTGGATGAACTCTCAGCAGAGCATTGTTAGATAGTGAGAGCTGATGCTCTGGAGAAATCTCTTAGCTGACACAGATACTGACGGGGTGAGGTAAAAAAGACTGAGTGTGCTGCTCTGTTGTGTAAATGACTTATGTTGGTTTTTCACATTTTATCTCATTAACAACAAAAAAGGTGTCTTTTACCATCCTCCTGACCATTTCTGTGTGCGAGGTGGCTGAGCCTTTGCAGGTTTGGCGTGGGAGGTTGTGCGCTGGTTTGGAACAGAAATGTCTAGCACTTGAGATTCAGCTTCAGTCAACTGGACAATCAATGATTATGTGACTTTGCCGTCTTTACTCTTCAATCAATCTCCAATTTTCACTGCACTTCCACATTACTAACCGCTGGCAAACGTTATTTTTGGTGCACATCCAAATTGATCCCCAATCACTGGATTAGCAGATGTTTTAGAGACGTGCTATTCTTCTGTTAGTCAGTCACAACTCTGCTCATCCTTGTTACCACATTCATCTAAGGGCCTCCCCATGCCTGCCGCCTAGTGCCGGGCAAACGGCACCTTACGAGAAAGCTGACGCCAAATTTACATCACATCCCCTGTCGCAAGCCGCCATTTTTGCTGATCGTGCACGTTTCAACTGACTTTTACTGAAATGAAGAGATGAGTCGACAGTCATGTCTCTTTTATATATATCAGTCCAGAAGCTCAGCGATTCTACAGGTGGAGGTGCTGCAATAGTTTGAAAAGATGGGATCACTCTGTATTTCTTTTGTTTCTGTTTTTGTTTTTTGCTTCCACTTTTTTTTCATATTCACCTTCTTGTACCAATCCTGATGTGGAGGTTTTGTCTGAGTGATTTAGTTATTTACACAGCATTACAAGCTTGGCCCAGAAAAGAACCACTTCTTTTGGGCTGCCAGCAACCATTTGATGTGGTTTGCGTGTCTGGCCTGGGTGCCACCTGGATACCTCCTTGGTGAAGTGTTTTCGGCATGTCCTACTACTTACTGGGTCAGTTAATGCGTTTCACCTAAGCATTTACTTCATTGATACACAGTCTACGATGTGGCACTTATTTCCAAAGAATTACTAAAATAGGAGGAACTTGAGGAGCAAAGTTAAACCAAGATACCAACTTGCAAGCGTGCATAAGAAGCAGCTGGTTGTGACTGAAGCTAGAAGTTCTCTTACATTGCTTGCTTAATAGCTTCAAGCTGAAATTGGTTGAACATGTTGCGAATGATTGTTATAAATCAGGAAGTTCTGGAAGCTCTTCCCTACTTAAAATATCCTTTTGCCGTACAGTTGTAAGACACACTGGAGTACAAAATATGAACATCTGTGGAAATGTGTGCTGTATGTCCACATGGCAGCCAATATACTGTTCACTGGTTAATCCAGCCATCAGAGCAGAGCAAATGCAGATGTGTCTGTGTGTATGACGGTGCTCATAACCATCCCTCTGTCCAATTCTGTTTTTTCCATCAGGGAGTGAATCGTGCGGGGAAGGGCGCTCAGCTGGGACGCAACGGTGTGCGGCGAAAAGACTGGCATGACTATGAAGCAATCAAAAGAGACGCATCTCGATCTGGTTTGTCAAAATCTCTTTTTACAACTCCTGAAAAAATGAAACTTAATGAAGAAAGATGCTTTTGGATTTGCACACACACACACACATCCAGAGCGTTGCTCTCCTGGTATCCAGCAAGGGTGTAAATCTGTGCTTTGGATACATTTCTGGTGCCATAAATACTGTTTATATCTTCTACAATCATCACTGATTGGGTTTAATTTTCTGTTCAGGGAAAACAGCTTTTACACACTGAGTGTAAATTAGTCCAAATGGGTTTATCTCCTGAAATGAGCCGTTAAAGGCTAAAAGTTATTTTCCACTCTTCTTTCCTTTTGGAAGGAAACGTGGGTAATTTCTGCTTAATGAAACATGCATGTCTGTAGATGATTAGAGTTGTTTTTTGTTCTCCACAGGACCATACTTCTTCTTTTAATGAATCCCCAAAATATGATGATGTAATATTATCCTGTGTGGCTTTTTCTTTTGTCGTTTTGTTCTCAAACATTAATCTCCGATTTATATATCCAGAGACAAACTAATATATTTTAGATTAGTTTTGACTTCAGCTATAGTTAACAAGTGGGTGTGGAGAGTGTTCTAGGATGGATGCAGCTTCTAGGTCTAAAAGGTGGAGCTTTCTAAGCATGAGAAGGAGGCGACTCCTGTGGGTCCAAAAGGGGGTGGGTGGGTGGGTGGGTGTGTGTGTGTGTGTGTGTGTGTGTGTGTGTGTGTGTGTGAAAACATTTCCTGATGAGGTCATGGACTCAATTGCTAATTTGAAGTGTTCTTAAATAAAACACAGCATTCATTTGAGTAAATTGGTATTACAGTGAATATAATTTTAATTCCAGTTATAATTCTGTAATTCTAGTTCGTTAAGTTCTTTTCTTTATCTCGTGCACGCCTCTCTTCCTGTAGTGATGCAGTCACTAAAAGCCCAAATTCACTTACTGTTTAATTTCTCCCCTCTTGTTGAATTTCTGTGAAGAGAATGACGTGTGAGATTTGCTTGCTCCCTTTTGGTCTGTATAGATTGAAGTTTTTGTGATGAAATGTTGTTCATTTGTAGGTAACGGTGAACAGGGGAAGCCGTTCCCCCTGACTGATGCTGACCGGGTCGATCAAGCCTACAGAGAAAACGGCTTCAACATTTACGTCAGCGACCGCATCTCCCTGAACCGCTCTGTTCCTGACATCCGCCATCCAAAGTGAGTTATGTGTGTTTTCGGTAGAACACCAAAAAACTTGTCACTTTATAGTCTTATTCATATGTTTAAAGATAAATCTGCAGAGTCTCTAGCGTCACTCTGTATATGAGACTGCACATTACTGGCCTGCGTAGTAAAACACTCAAAGTTTTACTACACGAGCTGCCATTTGATTAGCAGTAGAGTTTTTACAGAGGTAGACTTCATGAGTCAGTGAATAACTGAGTGTTGTTCAGTGCTGTTCCAACAGGCTTATGTTGGGGATTTTTATCACATCTCAATCTGCCATATCAGTCATTTCTATTGAGTGTGAGGTGGGCACCAGATTAAAAGAAAAAGAGAAAACACTTCTTAAAATTTCTAGCGAAGTGGCCAGTAGCCTCAGGCAAAACTGCCATTTTCTACAAAAAATACATCTCTGTTGGTGTGAGCATTTTCATCATAGAGGCAAAAATGGGCCACACAGGACCAAGGGTCTGCAGGTTTTCATTCCAGCCAAAGACTGCAGCAGGTTATTTTACAGATTGGCATTCCATCAACCGGAGAGGAAAAAAATGAATCACCTGCTGCAGTCCTTTAGCTGGATTGAAAACCTGCTGGTTCTCAGCTCTTTGTGTAAGATACATGTTGTGCAAGGCTAATATTTGAAATCAGTGATTCAGATAAGCTTACTGCTCAACAAGATGCTGATTTACACTAATTAATAGTGAAGGTCAGTGGAAATGTTTCTTTTTTTTTTTTTTTTTGCCTTGAAAAGGACGGGAAAGGCGTTCATAATGTTTAGGTTTAAGCATAAAACTGTGTATTACAGTGCTTTACAGAACAGAACACAGGCATACTCGCACAAACACAATCAATGTGTCCATTGCTGTTTAGCTGAGAGTACGGATGTCAAACATGAGGCCTTGGGAGTAGCCAACAGGCTGGCTTTTGGCTTGAAAGAAAAAACAGTGAAACTTGCAGTGAAATATATTTTAAAATGAAATGCATTGCTGTTACCAGCATGGCTATGTTCAGACAGTAAGACTATACAGGAGTGAAAATGTATGGAAAGTCCACACATCCTCACAGGAAGCTGGCAGCAATGTGGTGACCACAGGCCATAGAACCAAAAGAAACAAAAAACAACTTAACTTAACTTTGGACCTACTTTAAGCTTCGGCAGAGTGATTCAAGCAACTACTGATGAGAGTGAAGGATACTGCTGATTGACATTAGAGGGATACAAATAACCACTAAACTGGTATGCAGTTGTAAGGAAAGTAAATGTAATTAATGTGGAGACATTATGATGCAATTACATTTATTTTACTGAGACATCAGGCTGTTCTTCATATTTGTAGGATGCACTTGTAGTTCTTTAGAGAGGGCATTTTATTCTGTTCTTTTCTTCCTTCCTTTTGATGTTTGGTTTTACTACCTCAGGGATCGATTCGGGCTGTATGTGGCCCATGAACTAAAATAAGTGTGACACCTCTGGCTTAGAGCTAGCATATAGTTGGTACATTCGCTGTTTGGGTCAGATAAGGAGGTCAAATTCCTACCAATGATTAACTGTGTCTGAAGACAACTTTAGGCTTAAACACTACATTTGGTTTAGTTTGAATGTCCAAAAAGAGCCTTGATATGTCCGTCCGTAACGTCATCTGACTGGTTGTGTTACTTGAACAAAGAAGAATCGACTCTAAAGTTCAGACCTGATGAAATTCCACAGCAATAAAAGAGGAAAAATGTTGTAAAGCTGTTTAACCAGAGTGAAAGTTTAATGAGTTTGGAATGGGTACTTTTTCTGCAGTATATGGTAAATGGCCTGTATTTGTATAGCGCTTTACTCAGTCCCTAAGGACCCCAAAGCACTTTACACTACATTGTATAGTAGTGTATAGTGTGTATATATAAATATTATGCTATTTAGCAACTTCAAAATCCAAATGGTTAAATATCCTTCTTTTAATGCACTGTTTAAAAAGTCTCTTTAGTCTAATTTATTTTTAAACATAACAATTTTTAACAGATTGAAATCTTTTGATTAAGTGACAAATGTTCACTTAGATCCACAAGTTTGATGTTTGACAATCACCAACAACTGCATTATGTTCACGTTATTTTCATTTTACAATGACCAGAGCTTAACTGTATCTGTGCTGAAATGGACGTATTCATCAACCCAGCAATCCACAGGTTCCATACAGGCATCATCCAACTCTCCTGACACGTGCAGACATGATAAAAGTAGTCAAAACTGAGAAAATTGTCACAGAAACTCAAGAAGCTTAAATTAATTTAATTTCTGAATACATTAACACTACTTATTGAACTTAAAGAGTAGGTGCATTTGGGTTTAGCGTGTGGTCAAAATCTGCTATGGAGGCTTGAAAGAGTTTAGTGATTTCTAGAGGAAAAAATGCAAAATGTCCAAAGTGAAGCAAATACCGATTTCAATGTAAAGCAGAAAGCCATTATTAGACACCAGGACAATTCTGCCCTAACCAAAACCTACTTGGTAATGTTTGCACCTTTATTATCCAGGCTGGCTTTGGTCCAACTCATTACGACGAGCACTGTTTCGAACAATTGCTCCGATTATCAACCTGACCAGCCTATTAACAGGAGAGAGTTGGCTTTACACACAGAAGTTGATAATGCACCATGTGTCGCCCATGTACTTGTAAACCATGTTCTTGATAGTAATTAACAGTGTCATTGATGTCCCCCTGTGTGCAAGGTGTTAGGAAGTGACAGAACATGTGTGCCACGTTGTACGGGAGCAGCTTTCCGTCTGGCTGCTGTGGGGCTGCGAATATTTTTCAACCAGGATTTTCTTGGGAGGAGAATGAGTGCAGAGGATGGAGAAAGTGGAAAGTCTGGCTCTTTTTGATTGGTCACAGTGAAGCAACAGGGAAGCTTAATAAACGAGACAAACTCAAAAACCCTTTATGACCCCCATTTCCTGCCATGGTTATTGAACTGGATGGAATGAATAACATATTGATGATTTTGCTAATCTGTGGCCAAGAGGCCATTAGAGTCCAATGGGATTATCTCCTTTGGAGTTTAAATAAATGTCTGGCTTTACTGTTGGAGTCTGCAGAAAGCTCGTGGAATAAAAATGGTGTGAAAACAATTTTGTCCTGTGGGAACATGAATGTGCATAGCAAACGCCACCCATCAGTTCTCATGTTTCTAGTTAAAGGAGGGGTTCATTTGTAGAAGCATTCAGAAGGCAGATTTTATGAGCAAGAAGTGTAATGTGTTAACTTCATTGATTGGAGGTCATTTTAATCAATTCTGTCATCTTTGTTTGATTACTCCGAGATGGAAGATGATCCCAAAGGCAAAGCTTTGCTCAAACTTCTAATAAAGCCAAATTCTGCAATTCCTGAAATGGCCACTTGAGGCTCTCTTCAAAAGCAGGTCTATTCCCGTAAACATCCATGGAAAATGCCGCAGCTTTGTAGCAGAAATGAATGCCTTACTAGCCTGGTACAAAAGGCGGTTATATCTCGGTTGCTAGTTCAACATCTTCATAACATCTTTATAGGAGTTATGATTTTTATAACGCATCTTTTTAAATTTTATCGAGGCCTGTTCATTATTAAAGGTTTTACCTGTTTTGAGTGACATATTCGTGCGAAGTAGGCTGCTAGCAGTCCACTAGGCCTCACTTCAGCTCACTGACTGGGCCTTGTTTTTTTTTTTTTTGTTTTTTTTAATGCTGTTGCCTTATGTAACGCATTTAATATCTGACAAATAAAAACTGCTGTGTGGTACAGTCCATCCAAAAAGTCTGTGCTTCAGTTTGGACAATGACATTGTAGAATATTAAGCTGTTTTGCAGCACTGATTAGCAGAAAAAAAACAAACCATGCTGGGGACCAGAATTGGGAGTCGGACCCAGCACGCTTTTGTTCTAGAATTTATGCCTAAAACTAGAAAAGACCAGTTGAAGAATAACATGAACAAACAACAAGTGCAACAGCTAGCACTTAACTTAACTACTACTTGGCTTTACTCTTCATGAATAAGATGAGACAAGATGTTTGCTTCTTTGTTTACTGCCCCGGTGTCGTGGACTTGATGCGATGACGAGGTGCACATTAAGCTGAGCATTTTCTAGTATTCAAAGTATTCAAAGACAGATGCTGTAGAAGCACGGTGAGCCATATGGGCCCGTGTTTGCAGTACAGAGTGCTGGGTTCTTTCCAGCTTCTCCTCTGACTCATTTAAGAACAAAATACTGAAAATAAACTCAACGGCAACATTATAAATATCATCTGCTTAACAGCTTTGGATCTGGTGACCCGATTCGTCACAGATCAGCCTTGAGCTCTTTCCCTCTACCTGACAGGGCTGTTCTCTGACCCTGCTGTCACTTTCTTGTGGGAAGCAGTTTTAAATGCTTTCCCTTGCAAGGTCCCTCCAGGACAGCATTTATGTTCTTTCTGATTCCCCCCCCCTTCTTCAGATTTATAAAGTTTCCACATCCTGTGACCTTTATGAAGCATTTTCCATCACAGAGCCAGTTTCCACCAGTACGGCATCACGGTGGCACACTTTATCAAGTTTATATTGGACAGAGAACTCTTTGCTTGTTATAGCTGTCAAGGGAATAGAGTTCAAACTTTGCAAACTCACAGGCAGCAGTATCGTGAAGCAAGCGTGGAATCAAATGTCAGAAAAAGCAGATAAGTGAGAAATTTCCAGTCGAGAGCTTCAGGTGTGCCCGGCCTGCTAATGGTAGGATGATTTTAAAGGTTGAGCTGTTGTACATAGACACAGGGATTACTTTAAATTCGTCTTTAGGTCTTTGGTGTTATTTTTATCCTGATTGCATCAAGGGAGCTTTCTGAATATGCTAAAATAATTTGGCAATGGTTCAGAACATAATGATTCTGCTAAAGTGAGCTGAGGGAAAGTCTTTATTCAGTAAAGGTACAGGTGCTGGCACAATGATAACTTAATAGAAAAACTTGGAGTTCTTGTTCTTGCCTTTTTTCTGGTTCAACATTTTGGACATGTCTTTCACAACCATTATTTTAGAAGAGGTTTTTCATTATATATGACAGCTTTGAGTTCATAACTGGATCTTTGCTCAGCCAGAACCACCAACGGGCGATGGTTAAAATCTGACTCAACAGAGTTCTGTTGAAGACTGAACATTTTTATTGTCTAGGCCACTTGGGCTTGTGGGAAACTAGCATGAGGACCCAGATGTAGGGCTGGGTATCGTCACTGATTTCTAGAATCGATTCTATTCCGATTCACAAGGTCCTGAATCGATTTGATTTGAATCTGGGAAATTTTTCCTCACACAGTCAGAAATATTATAATTCAGATCAGTACATTTACATATTTTTGTATCTATAAAAAGGAAGCTGACACTTTCCAGACTTTATCAAAGGTGTGAGCATCACAGCAGATGCCTTTGTGTCAAAGTAGCTGAAGATAAACACAGAAAAACATGAAGGTGATTTTCCTGGGATTTTATAAAAATATTCTGCAGTACATCAAAAACGAAAGAAAACCATTAATCAACTTATGAACAACCTCTGAAGTTACAGCGGTTTTATTAGAGACACGGCTAAGCATTTTGCATAATTTAAAAAAGTTTCTTTTCGGAAGTGAGTAAAGGGGAAAAAAAAAACATCGGCCGACAGCGCTGTAAACAACGGTAGACTTGCGCGTAACAAGCAAGCAAATAATGCAGAAAACAGATTTCGGGGATAGACGGGAAACTGTTCTTGAAGTACAGAGAGAGAGAGAGAGAGAGAGCTGTGCATGAAGTGTGATTTTTATCGTGGTGGAAGCAAAACAGCAAAAGTAAGAGGGAGTCCATGATGATGTTTATGTGAAGCGTAGTTTGGATCAATATTGTTTGGAGAGAGATCAAACTAACAGCTTTAGAATCAGTGCAAAAAGGACGTAAACACAAAGCGCAGACCCGCCGAAACATCAGAATCAGCGAGCTGTCGGCTTTCAGCCCCGACCGTGTCCGTGCCGTGAGGTGAGAAAGGCGACATCTCAATGATTCTGATCCGTCGGCGGGTCCGCGCTTTGTGTTTACATCTTTGTGCAGAAGCCGTGTACCTGCTCTCATTTACTGTCTTAGCTGTTTGGTGGTTGTCAAAATTTTGTGACGTTTCACCTGAGATTCTGGAATTTTGGGCAAAATACATTTATATAAAAAAATCGATTCAGGATTTTAATGAATCGATATCACGTTATCCAAGCCAGAATCGATTTTAATCGATGAATCGATTATTAAAACCTACCCAGATACTTCACACAGGGGTAACGGGCATGGGGGAGGCCAGCAGGTGTATCTGTTTTACTGGTCAAAGTAACAGAGTGACGGGTGTCCGACAGCTGTGTGCCAAATCTATTCACATCAGGCCCGGGCACCTCTACAGGATTCGTATATCCATTTCGCTCTCGCTCACTACCTGAATGACATGATGGAGAGACACAGAGGATGGGTTTCAGGCAGCCACACGGGCCTTGAGAGACTTAATTACTGCCGCGATAGATTCTCCTCTTGATCTTTCAGAGAGCGAGAGAAAGAAGAGACAAATGTCTAGAGGGGCAAGCCAGCAGGTGGTATGCTTCATTAGATCTTATTAAAAGAGCAGCTCATTGTTCAGGTTGGGCTGGTAGAGGGCGCACAGCAGTACAGCAAGGTAAAGGGCAGCTCCACAGGTTCCAGAAGAATTTCTACCACGCTCTCCATTAGCATTTTAAATAATAACCCCAGCACAGAAACACATGGAGGATTATTCTAACTATGTGGTAACTGCATTTTGGTAAAGGCCAAACAGACATGATGATGAGGCTCTATGAACCTTTGTTACAAAGAGAAGGGCTTACATGTACAATGTACCCAAAGAAAAGGTTGTATAGAAAATCCGATGAACTTGCAGAGTTAAAGGTAAAAGAATAAAACATTTTACAATGCTTGCCACTGAACTAATGAGTGTGGGCATGCCTGTTGCTAACACAATACTATAGTACGCTAGTATGCTACATTATACAGTGGGGCAAAAAAGTATTTAGTCAGCCACCGATTGTGCAAGTTCCCCCACCTAAAATGATGACAGAGGTCAGTAATTTGCACCAGAGGTACACTTCAACTGTGAGAGACAGAATGTGAAAAAAAAATCCATGAATCCACATGGTAGGATTTGTAAAGAATTTATTCGTAAATCAGGGTGGAAAATAAGTATTTGGTCAATAACAAAAATACAACTCAATACTTTGTAACATAACCTTTGTTGGCAATAACAGAGGTCAAACGTTTACTATAGGTCTTTACCAGGTTTGCACACACAGTAGCTGGTATTTTGGCCCATTCCTCCATGCAGATCTTCTCGAGAGCAGTGATGTTTTGGGGCTGTCGCCGAGCAACACGGACTTTCAACTCCCGCCACAGATTTTCTATGGGGTTGAGGTCTGGAGACTGGCTAGGCCACTCCAGGACTTTCAAATGCTTCTTACGGAGCCACTCCTTTGTTGCCCGGGCGGTGTGTTTTGGATCATTGTCATGTTGGAAGACCCAGCCTCGTTTCATCTTCAAAGTTCTCACTGATGGAAGGAGGTTTTGGCTCAAAATCTCACGATACATGGCCCCATTCATTCTGTCCTTAACACGGATCAGTCGTCCTGTCCCCTTGGCAGAAAAACAGCCCCATAGCATGATGTTTCCACCCCCATGCTTCACAGTAGGTATGGTGTTCTTGGGATGCAACTCAGTATTCTTCTTCCTCCAAACACGACGAGTTGAGTTTATACCAAAAAGTTCTACTTTGGTTTCATCTGACCACATGACATTCTCCCAATCCTCTGCTGTATCATCCATGTGCTCTCTGGCAAACTTCAGACGGGCCTGGACATGCACTGGCTTCAGCAGCGGAACACGTCTGGCACTGCGGGATTTGATTCCCTGCCGTTGTAGTGTGTTACTGATGGTGACCTTTGTTACTTTGGTCCCAGCTCTCTGCAGGTCATTCACCAGGTCCCCCCGTGTGGTTCTGGGATCTTTGCTCACCGTTCTCATGATCATTTTGACCCCACGGGATGAGATCTTGCGTGGAGCCCCAGATCGAGGGAGATTATCAGTGGTCTTGTATGTCTTCCATTTTCTGATGATTGCTCCCACAGTTGATTTTTTCACACCAAGCTGCTTGCCTATTGTAGATTCACTCTTCCCAGTCTGGTGCAGGTCTACAATACTTTTCCTGGTGTCCTTCGAAAGCTCTTTGGTCTTGGCCATGGCGGAGTTTGGAGTCTGACTGTTTGAGGCTGTGGACAGGTGTCTTTTATACAGATGATGAGTTCAAACAGGTGCCATTCATACAGGTAACGAGTGGGGGACAGAAAAGCTTCTTACAGAAGATGTTACAGGTCTGTGAGAGCCAGAGATTTTCCTTGTTTGAGGTGACCAAATACTTATTTTCCACCCTAATTTACGAATAAATTCTTTACAAATCCTACCATGTGAATTCATGGATTGTTTTTTCACATTCTGTCTCTCACAGTTGACGTGTACCTCTGGTGCAAATTACTGACCTCTGTCATCATTTTAAGTGGGGGAACTTGCACAATCGGTGGCTGACTAAATACTTTTTTGCCCCACTGTATATCTCCAGTCCATCTGCAATTTATTTAGGTTACACTTCATCGAGCAGGTTGAAAAGGAATAAAGCTATTTTTGCAACTTTTTTGGTCATTAAAAATATTAAAAGATTATTAGGAAAAATGTGCAAATCTTCCTCCTAACTTCTAAAAATAAAGATTTCTTCCTCTTCTTGTAACACAACAGCTCATTGAATGTCCTTGAATGTTAGACTGTAGCTCAACAGAATAAGACATCTGAAAATGTCGTCTTCACAAAAATCAAAAACTGTCCCTGATTTAAATTTGGCCAATCAGTGCTCATAGGTCATGTCATTGTGTGCTTCAAACTTGCACTTGTACACAGAAAGTATTTAAACTGTTAATCTGTTTTAAGCTGGCCTTTTCAAGTCAAGGACCTTCACTGGTGATGAGAGCTGGATCTCAAACTCCAATCCAGAGACCAAACAACAGTTTTCAGCTCGCAGCATCCAAGCTTGAAAGCAACGGTCAGGTGACCAGTAACGTGTTTGTTTTTCCAGCGTTCACAGGGTTTTGCTGTGAAACTTGATGTTCAGACTGTCAATGCAGTGTTCTGCTTTAACAAACTGAACTATGGTGTGTATCTACCATAGTGTTTTGGCACAAAGTGGATGGAAAATGCAGGCCATTACTGGTCACACCAACACAGTCGTTGCTCATCAACCACTTGTTCCAAGATTTATCTCCTGTAGATGTATTACCCATGTGAATACTGTAATAGGGACAGCTTTGATCAGAACAGACCAATAGTGACCAATTCCAGGGAGCAATCCAAAATTACATTTCTGTTGGGGCCAAACGAAAAGGCCTATAATCCTTTATGGAGTTGGAGGCCTTTGTTATCACGCCTTGAATTATAGCTATTTTTCACTATTGTCTGTCATTTTCTAGATGAGATTTCAGAGTACTACTGAGCATTGGATTGGTTTGTCATTACTGGTACCATCCAGTGTTTACTTGGTGGCAAGGTTCCCTTCTAGGATCCCCCGCCCCCCACCCCTTTGCATGTACTACACAGAAAGCAGAAGGCGGGAACCGCAGTAGCAACAACCGATTTCAGAATACCACTGAGCTTTGGATTGATTTTTCCTAGAAAGAAGTGTGTGTCGAGATTGTTCGTGGTTGTTAGTATTACTAACAGTAATTGGGCATCGAAGTCATCAAACTTTGTCCAGTAGTTAATGAGATACTTCACACTGGCTAAAAATATATTATTACATATTTCCCTTTTGTCTATTTCCCCTCTTATTTGTGTCTTCCATGTGTTTGTGTAGCTGTAAACACAAGCTGTATGCAGAGAAGCTGCCCAACACCACAATCATCATCCCGTTCCACAACGAGGGCTGGTCGTCGCTGCTCAGGACGGTTCACAGCGTGCTGAATCGCTCTCCCCCACAGCTCATAGCCGAGATCATCCTGGTCGACGACTTCAGCGACAAAGGTACACAGCGCACACACGCTCATCACTACTGAGGAGAAAACACCTGCGTTCGTGTACGTACGCACAGTCTGTGTGGCTTGCTACAGATAACTGAACTTTAGGTGAACTATTTCTGCTGTTCTGTCCTCCCCTGCTCCTTTCCATGCACAAACACAAACCACTGAATCATTTGTTTGCTAGTAATGTTGACTGTTGCACAAATACCGAGCTGCTCAGAAGTAAACGTGGCGGCCAGCTTCTGCGGAGGACCGAAAGTGATCCCAAGACACTCATGCGTATGTATATTATAAACAGACCGGGAGAGAAATGGAGACACTCTCTCTCATAGTGGTGAGTCAGGATTTCAGAAATGTATCTCACTGGGCCTGTTGGCCATTTCTTAACAAGACTAGAGTCTTGTTGCTGAGAGCCTTGCCTAAATTCACTTCTGAGCATTTGGTTGGTTGTTCTTGCCAGTATGGTCAGTAAAAGTACAATAAAATAAGAAACATAATGCATACTGCAGAAATCTTATTTGTAACCCATTCAGTATAATTCCAAGAATATTATTTCTATCTGCAGTAGTAATACTTGGGGTCAAGGCTGTTTTCTAGGTCCTTCCTATTAAGCTGGGCCATATCATACCGTTCATGGTAATACCGGTATAATGTTGGGCAACGATAAGAAAATGAAATATCGCGCTAGAATATGGGTAAAACGCACATGCGCAGTGCCTATGTTTTCATACGCACATAGCGGCGACGGAGAATGAGAAGAGCGAAAGCGGATTGGTTTGTAAAAATGCTGCAACTTCAGTGGTGTGGAACTGGTTTAGCTTTCGTCCGTCAGATACACAACAAAACACTATCTTTGGTAGAGCATGCTAGCGGGCCGTCGTTATTACTGTTTTTTGGAAAATACGGCACACTTAAAATCAATCCTTTGATTTTTCTGAAAGTCGACAGTGCCCCTTATAATCCCGTGTGCCTTATGTATGAATTCTGGTTGTGTTTACTGACCTCGAAACGATTTTATGTACACGGCGCTCGAAAATCTGTCAAATGTTTCAGTACGACTTTGCTGAGCTACGAAGCCGCACCGCTTGATGGATTGTCGGAGCATTACAGCTATCGTAGGCAGGCGCCTCGCGGAGTGATACGTACTGTGCTTCAACATAATGTTACTGTATTGTGTGTGTATAACCTCTTTTTAAGTTTTGTGCATATTATACATGGTTATGCTGAGGATGTGTCGGCCAGTTTCCACTGGAAATGCCTTTTAGTTAAACTGTCAGCAAGGAATTTGCATTTGCACTGTTAAATTTTTATATAACTTTAATGCAGATAAAAAACAGCTGCTTGTTTAAGTGAAAATGCATTGATGTTTTTTTTCCCCTAATAAAGTTGTGGAGTTGTAAAGTATTTTGTCTAGTGTCAATTATATCGTCAGTTATATCGTTATCACAAATTTTCAAATGTAAATCGTGATAAATATTTTTGGTCATATCGCCCTGCTCTACTTCCTATCCTCGTTTCAACTTACTTTACGCAGGCAGCTGTAGCAAAAACCCAACACAGACCACTTAGAACAGCTATGATACTGAATAAGGCAGAAACAGCAGGAAAGGGACAGCTGGGTTTCAAAGAGGCTTGCAGTGGCGCAGCAACTTAGAGGAGTTGGTGTGGTTCAGCTAATTTGGTGGTGGCCCAAACTAATATTACACTTGGTTATATTAAATGCAAGTCCTAACCAAGCTCTATGTGCGAGCTCGTAACATCAGCTGAGCTTTTTTGTATCATTGTAATAATGCCAGGGCAAATGTTTAGCTTAAGCAGCTAATGCTAGATGTTTGTCATGGCTGTTTGTGTATTTTCCTTCTAAAATCGACACCGTGGGTTAGTTTTCAAAGCAAAGCCTAAAGCTTCCCTGTCTGCATAAAAAGAATTTATATTGTTAATGTGTTCGGAGCTGCTGCCTGCAGCCGTCTCTGAACAGATGCTGATGATGAGGGGGTTCTGTGGCCCGGCTAGTGTTAGCGAGGTTAGCAGCAGAATAATCTACTTTCTGGTGTGAACCGGTATTCTCACACAGACAGCTTAATCAGTTTGAACTCTGGAATTAATGTACAGCTTTGAACCCTTACATAATAAATCGGGGGGACAAGTGCAATGTTATCAGCAAGGCCTCGATGGAGGTGAGAACACGATATTAATCACGAAGCCTGCTGCAAAGCCACCGTGTGATGCATAATTTCAGGTTCACTTTTCCAGCTCCTTAGATATTAAATAATTTATGGAGAAAAAAGAAGAAGAAACTGGCATGAAGGAGGATTTTTACTCGACTTTCAGAGGTGAACTGCTCTTGTCGGTTGTTAAGGAGACAGGTAACCGCTCACATTTTATCAAACCCTGTCACTTTCTTTCAGGCTGATTAACAATCTCCGTGCTCCATGGCAGCAGGCTAGCCCGCAGAGTTACTGATGGCCTGTTATATTAATTGGCGCTGTTTTGTTTTGGTGCCTCACTGCTGACATGAGGAAGATAAACAATTGATGAGATGTTTTTGTCAGTGCAGTTATATTTTCTGAGGTGCTAATTAGTACCAGGTTTATATGTTGTGTAATTATAGCCTTGTTGCAGAGCGGCGTTTCAGGAACAGCCTCTTCTCTCCTTTTAATATCATAATTAATGCAACTATTCCTGTTTGACTTAGAGGATACCTGATGATTTATATTATCTCTGTGCTTGCTGTGCTCAGCTTTGTGTTGTATTGACGCAACAGAACTTTTCTCTTTGGGTTCAGGAAAGTTTTAAGTGGATTGTGAACTTCTGCTCATTTCAAGCTAATTTAACTTCTTGTGATGTTATTTTTAGATGTTAAAAGTGTAAGAATCTTAAAATAGATTAAATTAAATGTGAAATTAGAGTACTGTTGTTCCCAGTTTACATAAATTGCAATTTTGTAATGTGCGTGTAGGTGTGTGTCAGCTTCAGATCAGTTCTTGTGCTCAAAAGTTAGAATTCAAAAGACTATTATTGGAACCGAACATCATGTTTAATGAATATGCAGATGAAAGATGTAGCTCTAAAGTTATATACTCGATTAAATACTCCCCTGAAAATCATTTTCTTGCGTCTTTTGAAGATAACATTGTTTATTTAAGTTTAATGTGTTGCTATAGATTTTCACTTTCTTTGGTCAACCAAAAAGGAAAGGGAAGCGGTTGCTGGAGCTGTACGTGGAAGTCATCATTATTGTAAATACTAAGAAGGGAGTTTTGGGTAGGAGATTTTCTTTTTTTTTTTTTTCTTTTTTTCTTTTTCTTTTTTTATTCTAATGCATTATTTTAAAAAATGGGACCAGACATTGACTTAAGATACTTAAAAACAAGTCGAATTAGTACAAGCACTGTGACAGGTTAGTGAGAGTGAGGGTTATTGCTTTGTAACAGAAGGCTGCAAAAGGAGGTGGGAAAGAAGGATGATGAAAGTTGAGGGGAAAAAAGGCACTAGGAAGAGATACTTAAAAAAAAAAAAAAAAAAAAAAAAAAAAAAAAAAGATTATACCTGTCAATATTTTAATCGTTAAACTGTGGCTGCCTTGTTGGGATGCATAGGTGTAAGATGCGTTACTTACAGGTCTTTTTGGTAATTTGTCAAACTGTGGCGCTCTGGTTTGGGGCATCTTTGAAAATTTTGAAGTTATTCCTGACGTGACTTTTTGTTTTGTTGTTTTTGGGGTTTTTTTTTGGGGGGGGGGGGGGTTGGTAGCATCAGAGAATCCTAAATAATGTAGATGTCCAATGAATAATGCCAAATTATTGTTTCTTAATTCATCAGCTGTTTTGAATTTGTGTGGTAATGCATGTATTGTGAAAAGAATAGATAAATTTACATATTTGAGTCCCGGTTTGGGGCCCTAGTTTTAAAACATTCAGGTCATCAAATAAGATCTCAAATCATTATTATTGCAGCTGGTCCACCACTGCAGTTGCCTCTAGATGACAAAATAAACAAGCACGTTTTTGTTTTGTGATTCTGAGAAATGTACAAATGACAATCTGTCCACTGTAGTGTTGGTAAGTTTCAAATTGAATGGGTTCTGATGCCTAGTGGTATTTAGTTGAAAGAGACTTGAATATCCACAAGTAATCTGAAGAGAAATAAATCAGTGTCATTATAAAATGAAGCCCAGAGGACGATCAATGATGAGACTAAAGTGTGACAAATGTGGCTTGATAGTGTGAATTATCTAACTAAAACATATTGCAAAGGTTGTTGTGATGATACTTATGCCTATGACCACACAAAGGTCACTGTTCAGTTGTTTTTGCAGACCCATATGGGATTTCCAAGGTGTCAACATTTTATAAAAGAAAAAAAAGCAGACTTTATTTACCCTCAATATGTTAAAGAAGTTTTATTCTGAGCATATTATCATAAAAAAAGTCAAAGTAAATTGAAGGAGAAACTGGGGTAGTAACTGGGAATGTGCACAATTTCTGATGATTTGGTAAGATTTTATTTTATAATTTCTTACTGTTAAAAAAAAAAAAAAAAAGTTAGACTAGACTTGTATTGTCATTATAGATACAACCAAATTGTGTATTAAATACAATCTTTGTAGTATCTTCAGTTCTCAACTGTGTTCAATCCAGGATCATTCATGAATTTTAACCAATGGGAGATGAAGTGAGGATAATGTCATAGGAATACCAAAAACAGATACTTATTACATTACATTTTTAGATGATTTACAGGTGTGGATTCTCAAACGGTAACTTTTCACATTTTTGTATGTTAAAGCAATTAATAACTTCATAAGTGAGTTATGCTACTATGGTAAGTAGATCTGGTATGCATAAAAACAACGTCTTAGTATATAGAAAATAATGTCGTATAATATAGAATGAATGGTTTACGGTATAGCTGTAGTGGCATACATAATTTCTCCATAACTATTAGTATTTACAGTGTTTAGATGTGTTAAAATGCTCGCTACGTTTTGTTGTCAAAATGTCCATAATTTGACAACAGTTCGTTACAGTGCAGTAAAAATGTAGAAATCTATTTCCAGAGTTAATTTATTGTGTTTACAAAAATATGACTTGAAATAAGTTGGGAGCACAATGAAAATTCATATAGAAAAGTGCACTGTGAACTTCATGAACATTTGCTTGGACAGGCAGCAGTTCAATAAAGCTGGGACTGTGACTTAGCTTCTCAAAACCAGCAAAGACTGCTCCTCCCAAACTGAATAAGCAATGTAAATATTCCACAGTATTTCAGTCTATCAGCGCAAACACAGACTGAAGTGAATCAGTTATTACAGAGACAGCACACTGGGATAGATGGGTAATTATTACAGCGGTAGGTCTTAATAATTCTAGAAAGTGCACAATAGATTCAGTTCCATCTGCAAAGCAGACATGGGCGTTTAGATCAAAGAGGTTGATGTGCAAATTTATGCATCGCTTTGTGAGCGATGGAAATAATTATAATGGGGGGAAAAGGGAATTTAATTTGGATGGTAGATGGAGGATGAGAGATATGGATAAAACTCTATCAGAACAAGCTGGAGGAAATAGAATTTTTGTTTATAGTCTGAATGAGAACACATCAAAGTGGATTATAAAATAAGAGCACTTTTTATTTTTTATGGTTTCCCACATTATTTATTATGCTCGTTAGCATTTTTATGTCTTCATTTCTAAATGCCAAGAATGTTACAAAAAGTCATGAATATATCTGAGCAGTTCAGCAGGCCATCAGTTACCATGGGCAGTTGGAACGATCATTTTATTAACTGAATAGGAAGAAAAGTTTTTTTGTTCAAACTATAGAAGGGGTGTCAGGTCCCTATGCTGTAATCCAGGTAAGAACATCCCAGGTTGATTCTGCTCATCTCAGAGAAATTCATGTTAGCCTTTATAAAAACACTGCAGTCAGATGTACAAAATCATCTTTGTGTCTATAATCATGTAAATTTCTACTGATGTTAGCATTTGATTGTAAAATTGAATTCAAACTGCCAATAATAGCTTGTTGATCTTCAGGGGTGTAGGTTTGGGATATTACAGGTTGTGCTGTGCTTGTGTCACCTTGTTAACGGGCTAGCGGCTGAAATGCTTTGACAGGCATTGCCTGATAAACTTGCATGTGGTGTTGTTCTTGTTTAGCCTGCATCTTCAGTGCAGAAGAATTAGTTATGTATTCACTCCTTGTGTCTTTTATAAGAAGAATTATGGTCCCAAGTTTTCTTTTAGATTTATTAAGTCTATATGTCATCACAATGAACAAAAGAAATGATTCATATGATTTTTAGCTAATGAGAAAACATTTGTTAATTCCAGACATTGTGTGAACTTGACATGAAGCAGGGTGGGCATCTGAAAGTTCTCATTGGTTTGTCCTTCTGCAGTGGGAACCAGCTGCACCAAGGACAGCACAGGTAACTTTTAAAATAATCTGCACTCTGAGCACCGTGGAAATATATATAGACTTCCCACAAAACCCATCTGACCCCTGCCTTGAGTGTTATGATCCTAAATCTCTACTAACAAGCTGTAGCTACACAGCTTTGTTATCCTTCTGTTTTTTATTCTCATCGTTACTGTTTACCTTTAAACAAAACAAAAACTAACTTGCACAACATAATCTCTCTTTAAACCAAAGCCCAATGTAAACCAACCCCACAAAAAAGTAAGCTATTTAGTGTATCCAAGCCAATGCGGTCAACACAGCCATACTTCAAAGCAGCAGATTAGAATATTCACCTTTTAAATCATCTTTAATTATGCAACCTGTTTGGGAAATACAAAAAAAGAAACGTTCACACTTTTCTGTACAAAATGTTCGCTGCCAAATGTTTGTGTAAAATCTCTGCTGTAATTTCAAAGTGATGATTGATTCTGTTGCTACTACGGCGTGGAAGAATAGATTACATTTAGCAATATTTGGATCTACATTCATCTGTTTTTCAATATGTTGCACCTTGTCAGGTAATGTGATCCCTACCTCGCTGTACCCTTCTCACGCTCGCCCACGCTGACCCCTTGGGCTGCTGGAGAGTTTATTCAGGCAGAACACTCAACCCAGGACATGTAAGAAAATTCAACCTGCTGTTTTTGTCTTCTGTCTTCTTTTATTTCTGCTTCTTTCTGTTCTTCTTCTTTTTGCTGTTCTCCTTTCTTGCATTTTCCTGGATGTCTCTAATTTTTTCCTCTAATTTATGTTTCTGTTTTTGTTATTTGTTTTGTCTTAAAATATCCTTTACATAGATGCTGCCTGTTTAATCTCTTTGACGTCTCATCTTGTTTGGGCTTCTCCTTTTTCTTACTTTTATGTGATGCAAAAAACATAAAATGAAGTCATGTGATTATTTAGAGTGCCATGAAATTAAAATAGGAACCAATCAGTATATGTGAAATTTGTGGCTCATCCTGTTGCAAACCAGCTCTGCTTATTTGTAGTTTAATGCACTTTAACAATGTCATTTTTTTTAGTTAATGTTTGCAGGATATTCCACATGAAGGCTGTTCAATATAAGGATATTTATTGATGGAGAACAACAAACATCTATCGTTTATTTACGTATACCTTTGTTGCATGGTGTCTGAAATAAACTGTTTATCAAATATTTTTATCGTTTTATGTGATTATTATAGTGGCTATATTAATTTGTTAAAGTTCTCTCTTATATTTAATATGACATCATCAATAGAAGACTGTTGTTGCCTTTGCAAGTACCACGATGGGAGCAGCCCCGCCTCTCGCTTTTCGCTTGTTTGTTTTGCAAATAGTCTTTCACAAACGCAAGATCCTGTTGGCCTCTCCAAATAAATGTATCCGTGAAAGAGTATGCGGGTCTATCAATGAAAAAGAGGGGTTAGGTGCTAAAAAATAAAACCTTAGACTCAAACATTAGAACAGGCTTTTAGAGCAATCTAGAAATTCTGCAAAGAAACTGCGTCCGTGACAACTATGTTAAGTTATAGCTAAAGCTTCACTTTTACAAGGTACACAGCACCCAGCCAACACACTTCATGCAAGTCGAGCTGCTCAAGATTCACAGAATTTACAGAAAATGTAATAATTTTGTGATTATATCGTTATCGGGATGATACAATGTCTTATTGGGATATGAGATTTTGTTATTGCACAGCCCTATTCCTCATATATGGAGAGACATGTATCCGGCACACAAAATGTTGGGGTAAAAATATATTACTAAGTTTAAGACCACTTAAAAGTTTAATTACACCTCCAAAAAAAACTCTAGTTTAAAAGTAGACATGTCTGTTTAAGCTCTTCAGTCTCATATTCTGATGGTTATGGGTCTGCAGTTCAGACCAGTAACACCCTTAATTTGGGTCGACGATCGTCCAGTGTCTTGACGGACGGCCAATTGGAACCATCAGCTGGAGGCTGCTGTAGTCGGGGCTTCCACTTGACTTTTTTTCTCTTGGGTTTTATAACCACCAGGATCATTTAACAATTGAAGTCTCTGACCCTTATGCATCTCAGCTGGAGAGCTATGCAATATTTAGAGTCCTTCCCCTTTGCCATCAGAACATCATGACAGTGTGACTACCTGACAGAAAATGACACATTTTTGCACAGATTTGGCCTTTTAAAGGCATGTGGTCTAAACTTTTGATCAGCTGTGAAACTGCTTGTTTGATTTTAAGTGTTGTTTTCAGTAAATTGCATGCTCAAATGTTTTGTCTCAGTCCACTTTGTTGTATGTTGAAGTCTTAGTTTGGAATCTTTGTCCATCTTGAATGATGAAAAGTATGAATTTTTTTTTTTTCTTTTTCTTTTCATTTTATTTTTGGTGCCATTTTTTTCAAGTGGGCTTAAACTTTTGATCAGGACTATGGGAACACACCTACAAAGCTGAGTGTAGGCAACTACGCTTCTTCAAACTGAGTTAATTATAATTTAGCTCAAGGATTACTGTATTATGCCTTTCTAATCCATTTATGTGGTGGGTTACATTTTTTTTTTTTTTGTAGTGGTTCATCATATGTTATCTGACTTTGACATTTCTTCACATTTCAATGGTCATCTGCTTCTGCTGCTTGTTTATTTGCCCTGACTGTTGCAAAACTTTCCAGCGTCGTTCATTTGTCATCTCACATTAATGCATTGTTGTCCTTTTTATTTACATTTTTTTTTTTTTTTAAATTAGTCTTCTTGTGGTCTTTTACCTCACGGCTGTGACATTTTGCAGTTGCAGACAAAAGAAGAAAGCCTGGCCAATGGGCAAAAATGGTCAACCTGATTTGAATACATAAAATGGTATTGAAAGAGAAGAAGTTCCTGTAGGTCTTTTCTTTTTATTCTTAGCAACCAACATGTTTCTGTTGAATTGCTCCATGTTGTCAGTAAGTGGAGAAATGGGCAGTTTCTTTGTATACTCTCCTTTTCAATGACTTCCTGAAAACAGATTCCCTTTGTGAGCTAAATTAAAGCATTTTTATATCAAGTCTGCTGTGTTGCAGAAATCTTGGAGTATTCAGTTACAAGTAACTTAATACCACTTTTCATTTGTTTTTTGTTATTTTACATGTTTGATGTGATTTTTTTATTGTATTTTTTTACTGTTGCCTTCAGCTGCTGTTTAGACTTTTTAAAATTCAAGGAAAATGTTTTTTATTTTTTTTCTTGCCTTCCTTCCCTCCTTCCATTCCTTTCTCCATCCTTGCTTCCTCATCCATCTTTGCCTTCTTCTTCTCTTCCATTGTCTCTCTTCTCTCTTCCTCTTTTTCATGCACACATTTCATCAAAACTTATTATATATAAAATTATAAAATTTTATTTTTAATTAATTTTTTATGCCAACGGTTTCAAAGGACAGCCATCAAATTCCAAAGAGGTGATTTTCTCCAGTTTAAACCAGGTTTTCTTTTGTAAATGAAATATGGGTTATGAGTTTAGTGCAGATCAGGCATCTTAATGAATATAGCTGTGAGTCTTAGATGTACATTGATCTGACAGAGTGGATTGGTGGATCTTTTCTAAATTACCACCACTGTTAGTTCATGAGATGTGGTACCATGCGTGCACCTGGAAAAGTGAACATAAGAAATGGCTACGGTGATGCATTGGTGTGGGTTAAACCACCCAACTCATTGAGTGCTTTGTTGTTTCTTTCTCCTCCCCTTCTTTCTGGGACTGTGATATGTGTAATCTGTGGGAGTGATCTCCTTCTCTTCCAGGCATCAGATTAAGAGCTCCTCAAATCTGACTCTGGTGGAGCCTTGAGCCTGATTGGCTGCTGGGATTGTTGGCTGCGACATCACTAACTCAGTCTGCTCCTCCTATTCTCTTTTTGCTGCCGACATGGACAAAAGTCTTTAATCATTAGAAAGTCATTGGGAGTAAATATCAGTTTTCATTGTATTTCAATCAAAGAACAAGTGTTGCTCTTTTCTTTTTTCTTACTTTTTTTTTTATTGCCACTGACATCACAGTTATAAAGTAATAATTTTAAATTTCACATAGAAAAGCAACAGGGGCCACAATTTCCCTCCTAGAATGGTCTCAGTAGAAAATGATATGATGTACCCTCAGCACCTGCTGGGTTTTGATTTAAAGCCTACGACTCAAAGAAAGAATTCTGCTTCTGGTCCAAAATCAGCCCCCTTTCTTTTTCCTTCTGGTAAAGATGAAGAGGGAATCTATCAGATGATCTGTCATGGCATGCCTGAGGTTGATTACTCAGCAGAGTACCACGCACACGTTATTGTTAAGAAACACAAGCACTTTTATTTGGGTAAGAACCCTATCTTATTATCAGATGAAGAAAAGAGGATTACCTTATCTACTGTGTCAGGAGCAGTTATTAAAAACACCATGACATAGGCTCCCCTTATCCTTAAAATTGCACTAATCAACACTTCCTTTCCTACAATAGATGATATTACTGCAGGTAATTTGATTGGCATTGCAGAAAGTGATTAACCCACGGTGCATTCTCACCTGATCCTGCAGGTTCCCTGAAAGAGTTCTGTTTTCCAGCTGTTTGGTGCTGATTTCAGCCCTTCATTTTACTTTGTTTCACGCCCATTGCTTCTACGTAGCTTTTAATGAAATGAGAATGATGGCAGACAAAGTTTGTAACTAGTTGGTGAGCATAGTGAGCTGTCTAATGGCAAACAAGAAATGTTTGGGTTTTTTTTCCCATTTTTATTAGAAAGCTGAGAAGGTTATTGTCTAAAGGAAAATAATCTATAAAAGCTGTATGATCTTTCAAAGAACTTTATCCATTAGAACCAAATAACACCTCCAAACATGTCAATATTTCAACTTTGCACTTTTAGTATTATTGGCCACACTAGAGAAAACCGTGGTTGAAGACCGTAGCGCCACCAAACTCGTAGTGATGTTATTTACCTTGCATTGTTTGCTATGAATCTAAGATAGATATCAGTCCTTTGCTTACTTAATTGGTAGATGTACATGGATGTCAAGCAAGTTGCACTGTGAAATGGCGTAGGCAATTGTTTAGCCTTGCTCCTAGATAAGAACATGACCTGAACACAACCGTTAGCTACTAGCTGACTTGGTTGCCAGCAACAACCGTCCCCAACTTTTTTTGTGCCACGGACCAGTTTAATGTTACATATATTTTCACGGACCGGCCTTTAAATTTTCACGGATAAATATGACAATAAAATGATACGACCAAGACAAAAACGATGTCGGTACAAGTAGTAACACGAATTCATGTGTAATTGTGTAACTTTATTATCAGCGTCCTCCTCAATGCGCCACAAACACCTAGAGTACACCTCCCCTCTGCCCATGTCTTTATTGCTATGGTAACACGTAATATTTCATTGAATAAAGACACAACTACAACACGGGAAAAGACCCAGGGAAAGACAGTTAGCGGCCAAAAACCCTGAAAACCATAAATTTCACACCCCTTAGAACCTCAAACTCCTGGCAGTCTTGGGACCAAATCCAAGGGTGGCGGGGGTTGGGGACCGCTGCTGAGTGCAGAGACTGCAATATTTTTCAGATTTCATGACAAGATGTTGGGAGTCTGCTTGTGTTTATAGATTGGATATCACTTGAATGCAATCCTTTATCAGTTTGTCTGACATTACAATCGCGGCTGTTTGGTGACAGATTTCCATCCACCTTGCAATTGAAAGTGGTTGTTGAATGTTGAGGGTGTTGCACCCTTAACCGTCGACCAGTTGGTGATCACAACTGCAAGTTAGAGACAACCAGACAGCTACGACTTTTTTTTTTTTTCTGTCTCTTTCCCTTCCCTGTCTTGTTTTATGATAATGATTGAACCATGAAACGGTGGGTGCACCAGCAGCCTTATCTCTGGTTCAACGAGTCGTTAATCCTATTAGCTCTAAAGTTGTCAATTTATCACTTTAATGATTTTTCTCCTCTTAATGAAAACTAAATTTAGAAAATAAAAGATTTTTTTTTGCTGTGTTGTTAAACAGAAAACAAAAACCCAAAGGATTTTGATTTTGCAGCTCCATTCTTTCTCTTGGTGGCTTATCTCTGGGCATATCATTGTGCTTAGAATATCGTCGTAGCACAGTTTGATTAACCAGGCACCATGTGTCACTGTTAACTGTGTTCTGTGACAGCGAACGCCGCCAAGCAAGCCACTGAGCCACACTGCAGTATTCACTGGAAGCCTGTCACTGACTTGAGATTGATAGTTGGATTATTCCCTCCGCTGCCTGATGGACGGATGACGCTTCCCCCAAAAACAAACATAACATTTGATAACACTGAATTTTAATGAAGGGAGGAAAAAAATCGGTATGGTATAAACGAAAGTATTAAACTTATACTGATTGTATTCTCAAATGTTTAGTGAAACAACGGTCTTAATTGTTTCCAAAGATGTAAATTAGTTCTATATCCTCTGTAGGGCAAAGCTTGTTGCCAGCAATTTGAGATGGCACTACACGTCCTAAATGACAGTTATCGTGTTTTGGCAGGAAAATGAAAGTGCTGGTGTAGAGGCAGGTGATAAATGGCATGGAAATACATTTACTCACAGAGTGAGACAATCAAGAGGCGTGAAACAACATTCAAAGAGGGAAGATGGGTGAGAGTTAATGGGGATGAGACAATGTCAGAGATGTGAGCTTGGTGCTTTGTAGAAGAATTAAGCGATTTATCAGTTCTCATTAGAATGATTAGTGAATACCTTGGACATTAGGTCGTCTCTGGCACACCTGATGGTTGACCATGGTTGATACATCATGAAAAAGGCACCTTCACATTTGAATGAATACAATGGATAATTAGAACAGAGGTTTAGAGAAATAATGCAGAGAAGAGGCCTTTTTTCAGTATGCATAATTATTTTATTTTTTTTCCACTTTTTAGTGTGAGATCAGTGTTGACTTTATATTTGCAAGGACATCTGAGAAAACATATCAGGACCTGAAAGGGAGCAATTAAATGCTAGTGCCTGGCAAACATTGGCCACTTTGATGATATACTTTACTGACACTGCACATCGGTTGTTCAGTTATTATGCGACGAAATCCTGACTTCCGTGCCTAAAAGTAGTCTGCGTTTAATAATGGCTTTTGTGTTGATAACATGTTTAATGTTATGTATTTTCTTCTATTTGATCTCAAAAAGCTCCGTAAAAACAGTCAGTGATCACTGTTGATCTTCCTTGCTTTTATTACCACTAATCATTTATTTAAGCTCAGTTTTTAAAACCTTAGGATGTAGCTACAGCCCAGCCCATGCAGCAGTACATGAATGACTAACCTCGTATTGTGGGCTGCATCATATCCGAGTCAGTGGCTGAACCGTCCCTTGAGCACCTGGTGATGCGATTACATTTGTTCCTGACCACCGAGAACACTCACGTGGTACTTTTAATCGAGTGGAAAAAAAGTTAGCTTGTTTAATATTATGCTAACATAGCTGTTGCTAGCACATGATTTTATACCAGGAGTTAGATAGTTTCAAGTAACCCTAGAAACGTCACTGCTGTTTAGTTTTTGTCTTCATTCATGCCTAGCTATATAGTTTAAACGTTTTAATTTGTTTGAAAACCCTCGTAGTTAGGATATATGCCACATTGTATTTAATATATAAGCTAGCGAGCTAACGCCCTGCTAACTTTCTAACTCCGTTAACTGTTACAAATTCCGTTTTCATGGATGCCTGGATGTTAAACTCAATTGTTACACCTGGTAGAGCAGAACGCTGATCATTTTATTAAAGATGAAAGACTTTAGACAGTTTTTCAACTCTCACTAATGCCATAGTGATTGTTTGATATATGGACCTGCAGCGGAGTTTAGGCCCAGACACGGCTAGTGACGTCAGACTGAACAACCGGATATCAATTGAGAACTTTAAATTTGGGAAAATAGTCCCCCTCTTTTGGGGGTTACAGTTATTATAGTCATCATACACATTCCCTTTTCCTCGCACCATAAAAGGTAAGAAAACTAAACCTTTTCGGTGGTTACTGTCAGTCATTTAAATGCATGAACTGTTCCTCTGCCTTAGTAAATGCTTTGAGTCATTGGTGTCAATTAGTCCTAGAATTTCATAATGGCATTTCCATTTGAGTGGATAGTTTGAAACAATCAATTTTGTGTCTTTTTATTTCCTGATTTTAATACCTGCCGTGTTTTTAGATAGATGGCATACTTTTAGTTTTATAGAACATTACTGGGAGAATCACCGCAGCTTTTTTTTAAGTCTCTGGAAGTCGAGCATATTATCTGACAGGATTCATCACAGGAACATAGATTAGAAAATGCAGTGAAATTATTTCATTCCTGTATATTTGATTTGATTTTTATTGAACCCTGACAGTTTGTGCTGCTGATGGGAACCTTTGAACACTCCCCAGACAACAAAGAGGCAGAAATGTATAGTGTGAAGCAGGGCTGCGGATAAACCACTTAGTTACTTTGGGGTAATTGGTTATTCTAAGCACTGAATGAGTACTTGATTATACGATGTCAGTTTTACCAATGAGAACCTACTTATGCTTATAAGAGACTATAGCATGAAGTATGTGCTGTTCTACTGGGTCAAGTGTTGCAGGGATCTTTCAATAGGTTGGTTGTGCTGCATGTAAATATTGTCTTAGGAGGGTTAGAGAAAGAGAAATTTCCAGAATGTCCAACTATAATCTGTTTTCCTCTTTATTCAGCAGGCTAGAAAGTCCACCTTCAGAATTGGTTTTGGTGTTCTTGCTATTGTTTTGTGGCACATTGTGAACTGGATGAAACACCCATCTAAAGCATATCATTAAACACATCTCTTACTGTTTGGCTACCATCTTCTTCTTACTTTGAGGAGTCTCCACATTATGTGGCTCCCTCACACTATTCCTAACATCCACCTTTGTTACACCAGCCCTCTGTATGGCCCCTTACCGACACTCAAGAGTCTTCGGTGGTTTCTTTTTCTCTTACCTGGTGTTTCAAGTATCCTTTCCAGTCTATCCACTGTCTGCACATGTCCAGACCATGTTAGCTTTGCCTCTCTTACTTTTTCTCATAACTCCATAACCTCTGCTGTCACCCCGGACTCATCTCCCACTCCTCCCACTCATCTACATTTACTACCTCTACTCCTTATTTTACCGTTACATCTGTTCTGTGTTGCTTTAAGTTTTATTCCTCTTCTCTCCAGTGCATACCTCCACCTCTGCAGGTTCCCAGCATCTGTTCCCAGCTCTCACTACAGATCAAAATGTCATCTGCAAACATCAGTCCATCGAGACTCCTCCCTGACCTCGTCTGTCAACCTGTCCATCACACTACAAACAAAAAGGGGCTCGGAGCCAATCTCAGATGGAATCCCACCCCCAGCTCGATTCAATCTGTCACTCCTTCCACATACCTCACCGCTGCCTCACTGTCCTCATACATGTCCTGTATCACCGTCACACACTTCTCTAGATCCACAGAGACTCAGTAGTAGCGCCTTCTGACCTGCTCTGTACTTCTCCATCAGCACTCTCAAAGCAAACATCACATCTGTAGTGCTCTTTTTCAGCATGAAGCCACACTGCTGCTCACCTCTCTCCTTAACCTAGCTTCAAAAACTCCAGAGCTGCTTTGCATGTTGAACTGCTCTCTCTGCAGAGCAAAATTGCCACTAATTCACTGCACAGTTGAGAGCAACATTGGGCTGACACAGCTACTCTATATATCATTAATAAAGGTTGACGGTCCTGCAAAAGTCTTGGAGCTTTCTTTTTACAGTTACTATGATGTGGTGCATCTCATGCCTGGGTTCTACTACTTTGATGAGAGCACAAAAACTCATATTATCTCCAACTGACAACAGCTGGTCAGTGTATTGGGGAAGAGCTTGTTATTTTCACAGGCTGGGAGTCGTCTCTGGACGTTTTCTTTGGCTTCTTCAGTGCTTGCTGAAAAGCTGCCTGTTGTCGTTTCCTACTGTATGCTTTAGTAACTCCACTCTGCGTTTATTGAAACTGGCTTTTCAGATGTGTTTTTCATTCCTGTTTTTTGACATTTTAACACAGAATAGCAGAGCACAGGATTTGCTTTGTTTAGTCATTGGTAGTTTTACAAATATGCATGTGAGTAAATGAGAATGGCACAGTTTCCAATTCTGATATTTTGTGGTAAAGATAATTGGCTTGAAGAAACTAGGAAACAATTGCTCCAAGTACTGACCAAAATAATGAGCCAATTGATGTACAAATATAGGTATCAACATGACCCTGCTGACTATTATTGGCACACTGACTATTATTCATCATTTATTTCATTTGTGATACCTGAACTTTAAAAGTAGCCTGTTATTTCTGTAAATACTTCCTTGTTACCTTTGAACAAATAGGGGAAGAATAGAAACAAAATCAAAACAAAGACCAGGATGTGAGGGAAAAATAAAAGATTGATTGGACAGGAGGTTATTCGTTCTGTATCAGTATTAGTGGGCTAGCGCTGAGAGCTTCTGTGACAATGATTGTGACAAAATTGAGTAGCCTGTTAGCCCTCAACTTAGTAAAGGAAAAAGAAGACAGATGGCAAAAAGAGAAGGATTTAGAAGGACAGAAATAACACAATAGGGCAGGAATCCATTGTACACAAACAGTGTAATGTCAGGAGACATGGATATTCTGTGGACAAAGATGCCTGCGGTCTCAGTGAAACCAGTTAGACCTGCCAACCTGCCCAGCTACAGTAAATGATGAGCTTCAGCTTGGTGAGAGGAGAGAGGGATGAAGGAGGAGGGGTGGCGGTGCGGGGAGGTCAGCTCACTCTTCATTAGGCTGTAATTGAATTTCCACAGCCCGTGCAGGGAGGATGTTCAGCTCTCGCTCTCCCTGCAGGGGACTGTTGGCTTGCTCCAGCTTCCCAACCTCCCCAGTACTTTCAAGGTTAGCTCAGCTAATGGGCTAGTTTCTCCATGGATTTTTCTGCTCACCATCTGTCATCTGCATGTCTGACCATGTAGGCGAGTAGGTGCACACTCCATTATGTGATGCTGTGGTTACTAGAGAAAGAATACAGTAGGGGTGGGCAAAATAGCCCTAAAATTAATATCACAGAATTTTGAGAATTTACACTAACAAAATTTCTGAAATGATATAAAAAGCTGAACAGCGTTTTATTGATGCTCACAGCATGCAGACAGCAACATAAGTAGATGCATTAAGTAAAGGCATTTTCCATTATTCTTTTCCATTATTCTTTTCCAGTGAGCTACTGTCACTGATGACATTCTTCCGAATTTGAAATGAGAATCTATTGAAACAAGATGCACCAGCAGCATTATAATGTAATAATGGTGAAGCAGCAGAAATCAAATGTAAGCACAAACTGTAAAATAACTGCTTAACACAAGTTTATCCATAACTGTCACATAATAAAACATACATTTTGTACAGATCTTGGTTTGAGCCTTTTAACCATTTGCTTTAACGCCCTCCTTTACGTCAGTCATTTCCATCCACCTCATGTCATATGGAGCGCATCTACTGAGTGCTCCAACGACTGGTGGAGTCATTTTAGATTTGGGTTGCAAAAGTTCCTAAAGTAGTCAAAAAGTTTGTTTCCACTTTTAGAGGATCATTTTCATGCAAAGTACTGTTTTGTTGGAGGTTGTTGAAGTAACTCGCTTTCCTGGCACTAAATCACTATCGGAGGCTGACACGCCCGGCCTGGTCTTATTGTTGTGCGCACCAGGAAAGGCATGGTGTTGCTATAGCAATATTATTGCCATTACGATGACATTTTTATATTATATAAAAGTTCATAGTGAAATAATCATAGAAGATATGATATGGAGCAGCTTTACTAGGAGTGCAGAAGGCCACCTCTGTCCTGACTCAGAGGACTCAGCAGTGTCTTATTGTTAAAGCTGTTCACAGACTCCAAAAATGAGTCTGTAGGTGGCCTGTGTCTAAATCCTCAAGTGACTTTGAACAGTTATAAAAGAGAGTTGGTGTAAATTTTGTATTTTTGTATTTTCTTTTTTGTATTCATTGATAATGTGCAAAATAGAACTTCATAAACCTCTGCAATCTTTGTCTTTGTTTTTCACTGGTGGTAGACTATGGTATGGACTATGGCAGATTAAATGAATGAAAAAGTGCTAAATAATGTTTTAAAACATGAAGGTCCAGTGGGACACAGGCAAATGTCTCCTGGCTGCTAACCCTACAGAACTGGAAGCTATGCCACCAGTCTATTTCAGTGTCCTGACTAGATCCCTACGATGGGCACGTTACCTCTCTGTGGTCGCTATTGTTTCAGCCAGTGCAAAGAAGAGCTGCAGGCAGTAGCCTCAAGGAATGGAGACTATACTTTAAAATCCATATAAATGGTGTACAGCATGTGCTTCTGAGAAGGTGACCCCAGTCGTTCTCAGTGTTCTTGTCTGCATTGCTCACCTGTCATGTCATGTTTAATTTGGGGGAGCTAATGTTGTTTCTCTAATAAAGCCGTTTTGAGGGCCAGGGGGTAAAAGGCGGTGCTTTTTGTATTTTTTGTATTTTTTTTATTTTTTTTTTTAATGTTACAGGAGAGGCTGTGCGAAGTAGTGGAGCATGTTATGTTTTATCAAGTGTTTGCCTTTTTAATTGGCGTATGCTTTAGAGATGAGAGCTGTTCTCTGGGGAGGCTGACTTCATTAGCACCTGTAAGCATCCAGATATGTTGGAGAAAAGTGAAAAATTGAGCGAGACAGAGAGCGGCACATAAAGATCTTTGTTTTCCAAAAATTCTTGCCACAAAAGATTTCGATTCAAAACGTGTCCAGTGTTCTGTACCCAGCTGTGACTTACAGGATGAACACCACCACACAAAAGTGAAATATTTTGCGTGTTTCTTTTTTTTTTTGGGGGGGGGGGGGGGTCGTTTCCAAAGAGGTTGTTACTCCAGTTATGTCTTATTAAAATTTTAATTGAGAATAACACTGCTGTGCAAGGGATCATTTGCATGTATATTAGTGCAAATGTCTGGCACTCTGCCAGTGTAAAGGAGACAATCTTAGTATCAAAATAATTATCCATATAGGTTAACAGTTGAGCACAAAACAAAAGAGAAGGGGAGGAACAGGGGAGAGAAATGTACAATGATATGAAAAATGGTCAATAATACAGGGGATAGTTTGAGCTGGAGAGCTGTTACTGTGCTTTAATGGCCTTCTCTGGAGAACAGAGCCCATTTGTCTGCTGTGCAATTTGGAGAAGGAAGAAACTCCAAAGTAAGCACCTGGAACAATTAGTGGCTGTACGCTAGCTGAATGTTCAGCTTTTCACCAAATCTGAGACGTGTTTTATTACCTCCTATGTAGGGATGGGTATTTATAAGATTTTCACGATTCCGATTCCATTTTCGATTCTGTTTAACGATTCGATTCTTTATCGATTCTCTTATCAATTCTTTTTTAAAAAGAAGATTAGCTTAGAACTTTGTTTTATATCTTCTCTTTGAACAAGATAGAAATTTAGAGGTAACATGGCCTTACAAACCCAGCAGTGAGATCTTAAGAGATCCAGCCTACGGTTCTTCCATGGGGTGTCACAGGGTCCCCAGGAAAAAAATTTGTAAATATAAATTAATAAAATGAATACTCTTCTGTAGCAATAACAAAGTATAACATAAATTATTCTGTAGCAATTACACAAGAATATCCAGTAATGTCCCTGCCTACAATTAAACACATTCACTTACCGAAAATCGAGGGCATCTGCTGTGGCAAATGGGTGCAAGCCTTTGACCACAAACTTGTCTGTCCTGGCCTGAAAGGAGACTCTACCGGTAGACTGCAGCGACAACTGCCAGCATCTGAGCCAGCCAGACTCTGTCTGTCTCATCGTGGTCGCCTAAATGCACAGTAATGGCAGGTTTTGTAATAAGGCAGATCGCGCTAACATAATATGCACTGTTAGTTGATTATTTACCTGCCGCATTAACAGGAGAGGACGTGCAAACGTTACCGCTGCTGCTGGGTTGAGATTCACGAGTCGAGCGGAATTAAAAACACGACATTCATTTAAGGTCATCATGTGTTTTGTGAACAAATACTTTTGCATATTCGTAGTGTTTCCTCCCTTAAATGAAATATCTACTTTGCAAGTATTGCAAGTTGCCCTGTTGTCATCCGTTCTCGTAAAGTATAATCAAACTTTTGAGCGTTTAAGCCGCTTAGGCGCCGTGTTTCCTGCCAGATAAATGACGCTCCGCAATGTGGTGACGTCATTCGGGGCGACTGGAATCAATAAGGGAATCATTTACAAAAATGGCAAACAATTCCAAGGAATTGGAACAGTGGGAACGGCAGTTTTCGATACCCATCCCTACTCCCATGCATATTGGTGTAACATTTGCTGCGGTCTGAGACTGTCTTGATAAATAGAACTTACCTTTAATGCACACCAAGTCACGTGATCACTCCTTGCTACAGCAAATGTTCCCTCTGTTTTCTTCAGGGCAGAGCTATTGTTTACTGGCCGCTTTATGTTACTAACCTGACCTGCAAACTTAGGGAAGTGACTAACAGAATAAGATGAGCAGTAGAACTGCTTCCCTGTGAAGCAGGGGTGTCCAACTCCAGGCCCCAAGGGCTGATGTCTTGCAGGTTTTAGATCTCACCCTGGGTCAGCACAACTGAATCAAATGATTAGCTCATTAACAGGCCTCTGGAGAACTTCAAGACATGTTGAGGCGGTAATTTAGCCATTTAAATCAGCTGTGGATCAAGGACACATCAAAAACCTGCAGGACACCGGCCCTTGAGGCCTGGAGTTGGACACTCCTGCTGTAAAGGGTATATGGTTTCAGCGAGGGTGAGGAACTTGGATATTTGTGAGGGACTCAGATTTGAGCTGGTGCTCCTTCCACATTGGAAGAATCCAGTTAAGTTGCTTCTGATCTCCTGGACACCTCCTAGGTTTGGTGTTTTCGGCATGTTCACCTGGTTGGAGGCGGGGAGGGGGGAGTTCAATCCTTTTATAATAGGAAGTAACTGCTAGGAGGGAATTAAAGAAGAGACTAGAGAAACAAGATTATAACTATAAATATTTTTTTGGCAGATCAAGAACTAGACAGTCAAATTATGTGACAACAGGAGGCAGCTGACGTATCTTTAATCCCACATAACACTTTTTCAAAACAGACAATTAAGGAAGGCTTAAAATCACAAACCAAACCAATAAGTATATAAAACCCCTCCATTGACACTCAAAAGAGAAGTGTTTGTGTTTTAGTTTGCATCATGTACATTTGTTGGCATGAAGGTGTTTAAGCACACATGATAAGTGTTATTGAAAAATGACTTATTGATCCAAACATCCAGCGTGCCATCACGCTTTGCCATTTCTTTCCTTTATTCCTAAACGGTACATAGAAGAATACAAAGTGAGCAGTTTGATGGCTGTTGTTGCTTAACAAATAAGAAAGCACATCATACAAAGACTAAAGAACTGAAGCATAGTTTTGAGAATTGATAGTATGAAAAATATTGCTTATGCCAAAGGAAAAAAGCATTTGTTTCCTTTCTGAATTCTTCTTCGCTTGGCCTGAAACAAAGGTTGGGTTATGAAAAAGCTAAATGTAGTTGAGCCATCGAGTTTAATTGATTTAAAAAATCACATTGGGAACCAAAAGCTTATATTTTCAATAAAATATTTTTTTGCTATTCCATTGTCAACAGAACCTGGATGATAGTATCTGTGACAAAACTTAAATTCTCAGGTCCAAGCTGGCAGTCTGTTCAGACCATGGAAATGACTCTCAAGGACTAACAATCCCCACAGGGATATTTTTATAGCAGTCGACAGCAGCAGTACGGGGCTGCTTGACAGGATGAGGTTTGGAGATTTAGAGTGAGCACAGCATCAGTGCTGCCACGTTAGCAGTGACTCTGTCTTTCAAAGTCAAAGTCAAAGTCAAAGTCAACTTTATTTGTCGATTCTGCCACATGTACAGGACATACGGAGAATAGAAATTGCGTTACTCTTCACTCCCTAGATAAATAGCAAATGAACATTTAAATATATTTAAATATAAAAGTGATTAAAAAATGCAGGTAAAATAATTAAAAAGTAAAAATTTAAATAAATACAATTTTACATATAACAAGAAAGCTATATAATATACAATATAATGGGTAAGTGACATTGAGTGTAAACCAGGCAGAGTAGTGCAAATAGGCAAATAGTGCAAATGGAGATTTGGTAATGTATGGTAAGAGAAAGTGTAACAACAAAGTCTTATGAGGTAATGGCAGTCCAATGCTCCACAAAGTGACTGGTAACTGGTGCAGGCCAGTGAGTGAGTCAGAGAGTGTGTGTGTTTGTGTGTGTGTGACAGAGTTCAGTGAGACCGTGGAGGAGAGAGGGGAGAGGGGGCAGAATCGGGAGGGAGTTAAGCTTCCTGACAGCCTGATGGATGAAGCTGTCCTTCAGCCTGCTGGTCCTGGCCTGGAGACTCCGCAGTCTCCTCCCCGACGGCAGCAGCTTGAAGAAGCTTTGCATTGGGTGTGTGGGATCAGCCGCTATGCAAAGGGCTTTTTTAGTGAGACGGGTGCTGTAAATGTCCTGGAGGGAGGGGAGAGAGACACCAATGATCCTCTCTGCAGCTCTCACTATGCGTTGGAGGGTTCTATGACAGGACGCATTGCAGGCTCCAAACCACACAGTGATGCAGCTCGACAGGATGCTCTCGATGGTGCCTCTGTAGAAAGTGTACATGATGGGGGCTGGTGCTCCTGCTCTTCTTAGTTTGCGGAGAAAGAAGAGACGCTGCTGTGATTTCTTGGCCAGTGCTGTGGTGTTGTACGTCCAGGAGAGATCCTCTGTGATGTGCACACCCAAGAACTTGGTGCTGCTCACTCTCTCCACAGACGCTCCGTCAATGGTCAGAGGAGCATGTTGGGTGTGCATTCTCCTGAAGTCCACAACAATCTCCTTCGTCTTCTCCACATTCAGAGAGAGATTGTTGTCAGCACACCACGTGGCCAGGCGTCTCACCTCACTTCTGTAGTCGGTCTCATCCCTGTTGCTAATGAGACCCACCACCGTTGTGTCGTCCGCAAACTTGATGAAGAGGTTGGAGCTGTATGATGGGGTGCAGTCATGGGTCAGCAGAGTGAAGAGGAGGGGGCTCAGCACACATCCCTGCGGGGCCCCCGTGTTTAAAATGATGGTGCTGGATGTATTACTGCCAACCCGTACTGCTTGAGGTCTTCCGGTGAGGAAATCCAACAGCCAGTTGCACAGTGAGGTGTTGAGCCCCAGCTGGACCAGTTTTTGAATGAGCTGTTGGGGGATTATGGTGTTGAATGCTGAACTGAAATCTATGAACAGCATTCGAACATATGAGTCTTTTTTGTCCAGGTGTGTGAGTGCCGAGTGGAGTGCAGTGGAGATGGCATCATCGGTTGAGCGGTTGGGCCGATAGGCAAACTGGAAGGGATCCAGGGAGGGGGGCAGGACAGTCTTGATGTGTTGCATGACTAGTCGTTCGAAGCACTTCATCAGGATGGGAGTAAGTGCAACAGGACGGTAGTCATTAAAGCAGGAGGGAGATGACTTTTTTGGAACCGGAATGATTGTGGTGGCTTTAAAACATGTGGGGACGACAGCCTGGATGAGTGATATGTTGAAGATGTCTGTGAAGACATCAGTGAGTTCCACTGCACAGTCTCTCAGTGCACGACCAGGAATGTTGTCAGGACCCGGAGCTTTATGTGCATTGATCCTGCTGAGGGATCTCCTCACGCTGTCCGGTGACAGAGTCATCACCTGGTCACCAGGAGGGGGTGGGGTCTTCTGTGCAGTGGTGCTGTTTTGGACTTCAAAGCGAGCAAAGAAAGTGTTCAGCTCGTTCAGCAGGGGGATAGTGCTATCACAGGTCTGTGGTGGGGGCTTGTAATCTGTGATGGTCTGAATGCCCCGCCACAGGCTCCGTGAGTCTCTGCTGTCTTTGAAGTGATGAGATATTTTCCTGGAGTACTGTCTCTTAGCCTCTCTGATGCCACGGGAAAGGTTGGCCCTAGCTGTCCTCAGGCTTGCCTCGTCTCCAACTCTGAAGGCAACATTCCGAGCTTTCAGCAGCCTGTAGACCTCTCCTGTCATCCATGGTTTTTGATTGGCCCGGACAGTTATGGTTTTCGTGACTGTTACATCCTCAATACACTTGTTGATGTAGGCAGTAACAGTCTCTGCGTACTCCTGGAGGTCAGTGGTGTTGTTATAGGTGGCAGCCTGCTTAAACATGTTCCAGTCTGTAGTATTGAAGCAGTCCTGTAGAGCCTCTGAAGACCCCTCTGGCCACACTTGTATCCGCTTACGAACCGGTTTGGTCACTTTAACGAGCGGTCTGTAAGCAGGCATTAGCATGACAGTGATATGGTCTGAGGCGCCGAGGTGGGGGAGGGGAAAAGCTTTGTAAGCTCCTCTCTGGGTGGTGTAAACAAAGTCCAGTGTGTTATTTCCCCTTGTTGGAAAGTCTATGTGTTGTTGTATTTTTGGAAACACGCACTTTAAGTCTGCATGATTGAAATCCCCAGCCAGGATGAGAAAAGCATCAGGATGGGCTGTCTGCTGCTCACTGATGTGCTGGTACAGTTCATTCAGTGCCTCATTCCTGTTGTTGACATTGGAGGAGGGAGGGATGTACACAGCGCACAGGAGTATGGCTGTATATTCCCTCGGTAGATAGAATGGCCGGCACTTAATAACCATTAACTCCAGCACTGGTGAGCAGTGTTTGCAGACCGCAACAGCATCGCGACACCAGGCATCATTGATGTAAACACAAAGTCCTCCCCCGCGGGTCTTACCTCCCGCGACGATGTCTCTGTCAGCACGGTAGCATGTTAGCTGGTCGAGCTGAATGGCGCGGTCCGGGACACTGTCGCTGAGCCATGTTTCCGTGAACACAAAAGCACAGCAGTCCTTTACATTCCTTTGAGATGAACGTAGCAGTCGGATGTCGTCCAGTTTATTTTCTAGCGAGCGTACGTTGGCCAGAACGATAGAGGGGATGGCGGGTTTGTGTGGGCTAGCCGCTAGCCTAGCTCGGATGCCACCGCGCTTACCCCTCTTCTGCTTCCTCTCACACCGCTTGAGGCGCATCCATTGTGGGCGAAGTGCGGGAGTGGGGGTCGGTGATTGAGTAGGCCTTCGGAGCAGACCCAGATCTTTCAGCTTCTCGGTGTCCACAGAGTTTAACTTAAAAAGTTTGTTTCTGCCGATGTCGAGAAGAAGTGTTCGGGCATATCCTCGCTTGCACACAGATAGACGCGACAAAGACTTACAAAAACACTGCAACTTACAGGACGAAAAACACGAAAAAGTAGTTTGTTCGGGAGAGAGAGAAGCCGCTGCGTGTGCACGCGCCGCCATGTTGGATCTAAACATGGCGGCTACAAACAATGATTTGTAGCTGTTGCTGTTCTGTCTGTTTGGCCACTGGCTTCCTCTGTCATATCAAATGCTCCCACTTCTGCCCAGTTTCATCTTTTTTCATTGTTTACATTTATTTTTGTTTTTTGCAGACTACTTCTACAGCTTTAAGCGCAATGCGTAAGCATTTAGAGAGTTGGTGCATTTCAGAGAGTAAACATGGAAAACAGTCAAATGCGTCAATGCATGCATATTCCTTTCTCACTGGTCCAATCTTCCCAGAAAGCTCTTCACACCCCAATAATATGAGCTTGGTTTGAATTATAAAAGGCATTAGCAGAGAGCATGCTCTCTGCTAATGCCTCGCTTTTAATGAATTCCCTCTTAGACGCACTGACTGAATTTTTTTGCAGACATATAAGAGGTCAATTTCACTCGTAGACCAGAAGAAATGGAATGCAAGAACAAATTTTCTTTAAAAAAAAAAAAAAAAAAAAAAAAAAAAGGAATACAGAGACAGGAAATTGTCCTTGAAACATTACCACCTATAACCTAGAAAACAACTGGAAAGCACGGATGAACTTTTAGCCTTTAGTCTCTTTAAATCCAGATTCTGAGCTTGCTTGTTGGTTGGATGAAGAAATATGTTTGACTGTGAAGGATATTATTTAGAGTGGGTCTGAAATAACTACGCTCTAAATGCGGTCCACCGATATAAAATCCAAATAAAAGAGAAAACCAACCATTAGCTGTAATAAAACCAAAGTGGTATCAACCATTAGTGAAGTCCCTTCTTCAGGCTTCAAGGTGAACATCTGGGCTATCTTGGTGTTTTAAAAATGAATTAGAGCAATGGGTGGAACTGAGTCACAGAGGGCAATACGACAAAGTATTTTCTAGGGGGTTACTGATTAAGTGGCAATAAGGTCATTTTCTGTACTAAAAGAAGTCTCCAACAAGTGTAATTACCTCCTGCTTGGATCTAGTATCCTCCTTTTTAAGGCAACATTTTCCATGTACATGGTCCTACATGTATAAAACACATCTTACTTCTAGTGTCCTATTTAAGGGAAATGGAAGAAACATGGAAAAACCAAAGAATTGAAATATGCAGGAGAACTGAGGCAGCCCCATAGAGGCGGTAGTGTTTGCTGTGAAGCAGGAGCTTGTGTGCCTGTGCTCTAAATGTTTGACAGTGCTTGAAGGCAGAAACATGAAATTGTCCGTCCTCTCCTTGCTTTTCAAAATATTGCTTTCATCATTTTATGATGTGACAGCAAAGTGCACATCTGTAATACATCTCTTATCATTGGCTCAGTAGATATTTAAGCAGTGTATATTTTGTGTGACTGGGGAAGATGAGGGGGAGTGTTCTTGAAAAAGAAGGGGAAAAAAATCCCTCAGACTGGCTTATGTCATCACGGACTTTCCGTCAGCATCCTTCTTTTTTTATGACTGTTGCCAAAAAAAAAAAAAAAAAAGCTGCTTCAGATGTTTTCAGCTTTGGCTCAAAGAGAGGATGTGTGATAGAGTTCACAGAAGCAGCCGAATATTTTGGAGGAATAAATTAGCAGCTTGGTTCTTTGGTGCTGTGCCAAGACTTCTGGGAAGTAATCCAGCACGTTGGAAAGATGAGATTTGGATGACACATTGGATTCACTCTAATTTGAGGTTAATTGAATTGAAAATCCCCCCAGCTTCTACCAACACAACATATACAGGAAGGAATGATGAACTGTGTTATGGATGTGTTGGTTATTTTATACAGCTGGTGTTTCTGAACCCCTCAAAATATTCAACAAATCTGGATTATTGATCAGGATTACAGATGCTTTTAGTCTTTGTTTTTTCTTCTTACTCTAAGGGGGTCTCTTAAAACTTTTTTTTTAAACAGGTTGCCGAATAGCTACAAGTAATGTAGAAAAAGTTTCCAAATAAGAGTCAAAATGAATGAATTCATATATGTAACAGACAAGAAAAAAATTTGTCATATGTTTAAAAACAAATTAGAATTTTGGTAAAATAGCAATGTTAATTGTTAGCTAGAGGATCAACAATCAACCAAATTGGTAGCTAATTTAGTCCATCAATGGGTAAAATAGCTAAAATTATAAAACAAGACTGAAATTTATAGTAAAAAAATATGGTTAACATAGGACATTCCTAGCTAGTATAATGTCCAAAGTTGAAATGGCTACCATCATCATAATCATCTTAGTTAATAGTTAATTATGGTTAGCAGTTTGTTCTTTTTTTTTTTTTTTCTTTTTACCTACCAAGGTGGATAAATATGTTTTAGCAAAATCAATAAATAAAATGGATAGCTTAAATTGTTATGAAACTAGTTGTAAAGTTATATTTTAAAGTATGGCCAGCAGTTGATGGCTAGCTGCACTTGGGTTACTTTTTTTTTTTTTTTAAATATTGACATTTTAGGCTAACAGTTGAAATAGCTAGCTAACAACCTAGATTAACTCTCAAACGTTTTAGCTTGACATAATGAAAAACTAGCAAGTGGGATAGTAGCTATTTAAAGAAGATGAAATACTAAGGCAACAATTAAACACCGGTTAAGACAGAAACCATACCTGTTAAACGGTAACCTGAAAGCAATGCATCAGTAAATGATGAGTTGTGAACGTCGACATACGGTTTAAACTGAATTTAAATTAACACATTTGCCACGTCATATCCACATCAGCAAATGTTTAAGGATTTTTATCCATTAAAATGGGTAAATATGCCATTGAAGGCGGAATATTTACCCTCATGCATAATTTTCATGACAAAACTTTTGTGATTTCCCCCAACCCCAGGTTTCTCATGGTTATAATACAGGGGATTTTTCATCTTTATATTAAACAAAAGATATTGCACCATAAGACCCTGTACACTTTTTAAATGTTGAAAGGTAGTTTGTTCCAATCTTTGCAAATTTGCAAAACATTTTTGTTAAGCAAAATGAGGCGCGTTGAAGTTGTGGATAAAGTTAAGTTGATGTGATTAAATATTTTTATAGTTGATATTGTGATTTTTTTTTTTTTAAGTGAGTTTTTTTTCTTGTTTAGCATAGTTTCTTTGCTATAATGTGTTTGGAAGGTGGTCTTCATGATTACTTTTGAGGTGCTACTAAAACTGGTATTTATTGCATGTACAGTATCTTGGTCAAATTCATATTAATCTTTTCTGTGATCTGGTGGTTCTGGGGCTGAAAGATCTTGGGAACCACTGTACCAGTTAAATACTTGCTCTGGTGCCCACGTTTCACCCTGACCTCTTCTTTTTTTTCCCTCTTAGTTTTATTGTTTGTGGTTTAATTCTAATAAATGACTAAGAGGAAGATGCATTCCTGGAACAGAAAGAGATTGAAGGCAGCGATTGTTTGTTAGTTCGGTAAATGGGGTCTACAGAACTGACCCCGGCATCGACGATGTCCGAGCCCTCTTCATGTCCTGGATTTCACATTCTAATAATGACTAATGTGTTTGCCGATGTCAGCCTGCTCTCATTAGAGTGATTTATAGCCCTGGCAGTTTTCAGTAAACCAGAGGAGCCGTATTCCAATTTATTCAGGTCAAATTAACCATTCATAATTAGACACCATAACCTTTCCCGCTTTCCTTTCCTAGTCTGAATGCGCTTTACATGAAATGCAAATGTTCATTGTTTAATCTCCCTGCTTGTCATTAGGGAGGCTATGTAAGAATCGCCCCATGCAGGGCAAAAGTTTAGCCTGAATCAATCTCCTAATGCTTAATAGCTAATGGGCCGATTTATTGCCATGTAATGAAGGTGAAGGCCTTCTTTTCTCTAATGGTGGCATTGACCCTATGGAGCCCCTCAGCCATTATTCCAATGTCAAAACTGTGTAGCTTATATTATTGCTGCAATGACTCATTTTAATATAAAGTATATCACCTATAAACTTACTAATCTCCAATTACTCTACTTGGCTGTAGGAATTATTTGAAAGATTTTACAAGTACAGAATTGGCAAGTATTCTGAAATCTGTTACATTATATTGATTTTTTTTATTATATAATGAGACCTGAAACACACACACAGAAACATTTTGTATTAAGGTTGGGTGATTTTTTTTTTATTTTTTTTATTTATTTATTTATTTTTTTCCCCTCAAAAAAATTTCCAACCAACCATAATCCGTCCAACCACCAGTAACTGGTGATACATCCATGGAGATGTATGTATATCTGTGTCACAAGATTATGTTAAAGGCACATAAGTCATCAGGAGGGAGAACAACAGTGCTTATATTTTATCTCACTACATACATATTTGTCAGCCACAACATTAAAACCTCTGACAGGTGAAGTGAATAACATTGATCATGCAATAGCCTCCTGTGAGTCTTTGGGCTGTGATATGTCATGCATTTTGAGGTTACCTAGGCATGTACAACCTAGCTAAAGGCTATTGTACACTCCTCAGTGTCATTGGCTTCCCCCAGCAGGACATTATGTTCTGCCACAAAACAAACTGCCCGGGAACAGCTGAAGAAACATGACAATGAGCCCAAGGCACTGACCCAACCTCCAGCCTCCCGCCTCCCCAGATCCCAATCCAATCTAGAATTGGCAGCATTCAGTGGACCTAGCCTCCTCCATAGAGGCTGCAGCCCACAGCCCACATGTCCCACAGGAGCTACTGCCAGCATTTTGGTTACAAACACCACAGGATATCCCCAAAGGTCCTGTTGTAATGCCCCAGACAGGTCAGAGGCATTTTGGTGGCGTATAAGGAAACAACCCAATGTTAGGCAAGTGCTTTCAGAACTTTTCCAACTATCAGAACTTATGCCAGTTTTAATTGGATTGAGAAGTGGGGCACGTCGGGTTGTCGGTCTATCACAGGACCAACAGGGAGAGACAGAAAGTTGTATTTCATTATCACTTTGCTAAATAAATTATTTCCTGGCTTTAAAGTATTTTTTTTAATATTTCAAATTGGATAGGGCTAATTAGAGCCAGACCACTTGAGGCGGGCTGCATCTCAATTGAGGCCTTCAGGATTACGTAGCGGAGACCTCTGTGACAGTTTGATAGACAGCACCTCTCACTCTGGTCTTGATTACTGCTGTTGTCTAATTCGCTTTGCTTTGCTTTAATAATGTCTGATTGGGGAGTGTTTGGACCAGGTCCTGTCTTTTTGGACTAGCTGGGAAATGATGGTGAATTTTGGTGTTAGGCTTCAAGTGATGAGCTGTCATCTTCTTAGCCTCAGTTTCATTAAAAAGTTAATGAAAGTTAAAAAAAAAAAAAAAAAGGATGAAGGGAAAGTGTGAGGATGGAGACAAATCGGAGGACCAGCTGGCGTCTGGTTTGTTGGTTTTGGCCAGTTCTCCCATTTTCAGTGCCTCTGATGTCTGTTGGGATTAGGAGTACCTCTCCAAGAGGCAATGGCTGCCAAGCAGCATCAGAACAGAGACGAGCGGAATGAGGGATGAAGGTTGGGAAGTGAAGCAACAAAGGTAGAACAAAAAGTGAAAGAATTACAGCTGGAAAGAAACAACTGAGTGCAGAGATAAAGACACTGTCAGTCATTTGAGCAGCTGCAGATTACAGTTTGAAGGTGTAAAAGGACTGCCGCCTTTCCTCCTTCTACCTTTCTGATATTCAAAATCCAATTAGTGGACGTGTTAGAGGGAGCTCCTTTGTGACAGTGGGCCATTTGTAAGGAGGAACACTGACAGAGGTAATATTTTAATGTAAAGCGTATCTTCCTTTATTATGTATATAATGTTCTCTTTTTGTAGTCCTGAGAAATGTTCTTGTTCACATTTTTGATGTTGATGCAGAGAAGAGGTGCAAAAGAGAAGAAAAAATGGTACAATGAGGCACATTTATTTGTCTGAGTCACACTGGACCTCATTCGTGTATTACTATGAATGATTTAGACTTCTTTAAATAGAGGCGATATAGTGATGGGCTTGTGATGTGCCTGCAAAAATTTTGCTTGAAGCCTCAATGGTGTCCCTTCTATGTTAGTTAGTTCTGTGTTAGCTTTTTGGGGAGCTGGAAGCTACCATGTTTGGACAAGAGGGTGAAGTACCAAAATGATGAGCTTGGATAGGTATTTGCACATGAAACTTGTATGAACAATTCACAGAAACACATGTTTTACTCTGTTAATTGGTGTTGAGAAACTATTAGTGCTAATAAAATGGTAGACTCTAACTTAACAGAATGGAAACACAACCCATCTTTGCTGTGTTTGATACTTCTGTGCAGGCTTCTTTTTTTTTTTAGCCCCAGAGATTGCAGCATGGATATTGTTCAATGAAAGCAGAGTTTGTTGGGTTTGCAAGGTCTTAACTTTATAATGTAATGTGTCCTAATATATTGTGAGTTAGCACTAAATAAATACATTTTTAATTGAGTTGGTCAGTACCTTAGAATGGTGAAGGCACACTTTGATCATGACGTCTTTCTTCTTCTTCAAAAAACCCAAGCCTCTGCAAATGATTTTTGACCTCAAACCATGTGCTCAAAGAGACTTGATGTGACATTTGTTGCGTTTTTGTTTTCTGGCGCTGTAGTTTGACTGTTTGGTGAGCTGGAACATGATCCTCTGCAGAGTCACTGTAGACGTCAGATTTGGAGGCAATTAAATCATTTGTCTAACAGTAGACAGATGGATTAAAAGACAGTGCTGAGTCATGTCTGTCTGTTGGAGACTATTTAGGAAGCACAATTTGTGTGGTTTGCTTTTCCAGTGCATCTGTTTTGTCTTTGCTCACAGTGGATAACATTATAACTGCGACCATTCACGTCCAGTTGGTTTGTAACATATAGCGTCTTATCAAGATGTTCCCCTTTTGAGGTGGTGTTAAGTGCAAATGATTTTTTTGGTGGTTACTGAATATTTAAACAGAAAGTGAAAAGCGATGGATGGATGGATTGAGGTGGAGTACATTCAGTTTTCTACTACAACACTGGACTTTCTGGGTTTTTCTCTGCAATGGTTGACAGCTTTAGAAACATTAACACTAGACAGATGGCCATTGAAACATGGCTTTAAGTGTGACTTATTTTTATATTTATTGACCTGTCACAGCTGACTGGGCGTTTGAGCAGAAAGACTTAAAGGCTCCATTTAGAGCAGGATTGATTTCTGTCAAAGACGAGCTGTGATGAAAGATTGGAGAAAATGTGCATGTATAAGCCCAGTCTCTGATTGATTGACGCTTTCAAGTTGCTCTGTCTTTATATATATGTCGCCATATATATAGATCTCCCCCCCCCCCCCCCCCCCCCCCCCCCCGACACACACACACACACACACCATCCACCCTGTTCCAGTGTATTTGCCATTTTAGGCGATGGAACTGACCATTTGACTGACACCTCACTCTGGGTTGAGATTTACTGTCACTGCTGCTAGAGAAACACGGGAAAATGGCACAGCTGCCATGCATAGGACCAGTGGCTCAGACATGAACTTTAATAAAACTCTTTGATCGTGTAATTTACTCAGTGAAGGGATTGTTGTTGGGAAAAGGGTCCATAATGGGACATTATGAGTTTTGGGTAGAATGAACATCATCACAATTTTGGCAGCAGCACTGTTTCTTTTTGTTTTGTGTTTTTTGTTTTTGTTTTTTTAATTTTTTTTATTTCTTGCCAAAAGCCTTTATGACCGCACATTAGAGGGGCTGATTTAATTCCTTTTTCATTCCTCGCAGTTGGTTTCTTCCTCTTGAGGGTAACATTCTGTCTAATGACTGCAGATATAAAAAAAAAGGGGAAAAAAAAGTCAGTGAGTGTAGAAAAGTAAGTAATATAAAGTTTTTCTCTGTATGGGTGAAAGTACGTTATGATGTAGAGGCCTTAAGGGGGACATTTCAGTGTGGAGCATGTGGCAGCAGCAGATGTCGTGTTTGATGGTGACAGCTAATGGGTTAGTTTTCTTTTCATGTTTTTTGAAGAGCATTTTTGTTGTGAGGGTTTCCTATTTGTGGACAGTTTTCTGAAGCAGTTCATGCCAGTAGATCCGTATTTACCTGCACGCATTAACAAGGTATGATATTGATCCTCTCTATACCATTATGGCATTTTTTTTCCACTCTTTAAATTATGCTCTCTCTCATGTTGTCTCTTCAGAACACCTTAAGGTGGCACTAGAGGAGTACATGGTACGGCTGCCAAAGGTTCGCATCCTGAGGACCAAGAAGAGGGAGGGTCTGATCCGGACTCGCCTGCTTGGAGCAGCTGCTGCTAAAGGAGAAGTCCTCACCTTCCTAGACTCGCACTGTGAAGCCAATGTGAACTGGCTGCCTCCACTGCTGGGTGAGGACTTCATTATTGAGCCATGACCCTTAACATGAGCCCGATCCTCAACCGGCCTGCACTGTGTGCCTAGGTCATAACCTTAGTGATGGCTGCTCTTTACGTGTGACGTTAAACTCATTTTGGGGAAAAATAAAAATTCAAATTTTATTTGTCACGTACACAGTCATACACAGTACGATATGCAGTGAAATGCTTAGACAACTGCCCGTGACCTAAAAAAAAGAAAAGGCTATGAATAAGAGGAAATAAATATGAAAAATTAAAAAGGGTAAATTTAACTAGGAAGGAATAAAATATAAATTAAGGTTAAAAATGAAATAACTGTACAACACAATTTAGAATGAAGGGTAAATTTAACTGGGAAAGAATAAGATAAAATATATAAATTAAAGTTGAAAATAAAATAACTGTACAACAAAATACACAATACACAGCATAGAACTATATAAGAATGTATGAAGAAATATAAATAAATAAATATAAAAAAAAAATATATATATATATATATATATATATATATATATATATATATATATATATATATATATATATATATATATATATATATATATATATACACACACACACACACCGTAATTGTCGGGCTATAAGCCGCTACTTTTTGCACAAGCTTTGAACCCTGCGGCTTTTAGTCAGGTGCGGCTTTTCTATGGATTTTCCATGATTGTTGTCATATCGTAAGACGATTTGTTTTGTGTGTTCCGCTGTTGTACGGCACTACGTTGCCTGGCGGAAGGATCGGGGTTCAAGAGTGGTATGTTAGTCACATGTCCGTCCGCCAGGCAACGTAGTGCCGTACGAAGTAGCGCGAAAAACAAACTTCAAAGTAGCGGTACGCGTTCAGCGGGAGTTGTGGATGATGAGCGGCGATAAACTTGCAAGTTATGGCCAAAAAGCAAGTTATGCCCAACTCCACCGGTGGATTCTGACAGCGTGGAAAAGTGTGAAAACATCCACGATCACCAACGGATTTTGAAGGGCTGGACTGCTGCATGATGGAGAGGAGGACACCGCCACGGCCCTTCTGAGGGTGTTCGACTCTGACACTGACAACGAGGATTTCTTTGGTTTTGAAAGTGACAACGAAGGAAAGAAGCTGAGAGTGGATGATGAAGCCATCCTGAGCCTGTTTGTATCCGACATTGGAGAAGAGGACTTTGGTGGTTTTAGTGCGCAGGAAGAAGAGAAAGATGGTGAATGACTGACTTTTCTTCTTGTTAAAGCCGTGTCACTGCACCTGAGCCTAAAAGGTAGTCCGAATCTATTTTTCTGGTGTGCTATAGGTTACTGTTATGTACTACATGTGCAAATATGTACCCATAACTTGTTTTTCAAAATATTAATAAAAGGGGTGTCTCCAAACAGCCATCTCTTTCCTGACAATTCCCTTTGTGCATATTCTCTTACATATGATAAGTCAACATTGAAATACCTGCGGCTTTTAGTCAGGTGCGGCTAATGTATGTACAAAACAGGATTTTCCCCTGATTTTAGCTTGTGCGGCTAATATTCAGGTGCGCTTTGTAGTCCGGGAAATACGGTATATACACAATAACAGCAGCTGTACAAGTGTAAAAGTGTCCAAAAATCTATTAAATACGATTTTAAAAAATAGAATAAAATATACCAAAAAGTGGGAAATTTGCTGGGCCAAAAAATTAGACAACAGCTCTCACTCTTCATTGCCTCATTACAACAACCATCATGTTTGTTTTAATGTTTCAAGCACATCTGCTCTTCATCAGATAATGAATGTTGTTGGTCATGTGAGCTCATCACGTGAAGATGTCCATTCAGAGCCCATATATTACATAGTTGCTAGATAAATAACATCTCAAAGTCATGTGTGGGTGGTGCATTACACACTGTTAACTGTCTGAAATATTATTGAATCTCTGAATAAGTAAATAAATAAATTCATCCAAAAAAGAAAAATGTAACACTTGGGGGGGAAAGCACTAAAAAATAAATGAAAAATGAAATAAAAAATGAAGGTTGTATCATTGTATACAGACAGCCAGAAGCTGAACCAGCCAGACATAAAAATACAAGGGATCATAAAAAAAACTAAAATAACATCAATTTATTGATTGAGACCTTTAGGAGCCAAAGTGTAAATCCAGAAGTGTTCTTATTGTTAGAGTAAAGTGTTCTCTCCTTGGGAGATGTACATGCTCAGTGCCAGCATAACTCAAGCAAGCCACAGTGTGATTCATACGCTTGGTGATTAGCAGCTGAACTTTCCTGATCATGCTTTCTTGTAGCACTCGATGTTTATGCCAGCCCACACAGACATTTAAGCATACATATCACATTTTGAAATCCAGGATATGAGTTAGAATGAGTAAAGAATACTCATTCTATGGGCTTGGACTGCATATGGTTTCCATGTAATGTGATCATGTGACCAGCAGCATTTGATCTAAGGTGCCTCTACTCTCTGTATTGCTGTCTGAAGGGCAGGTCTGTTTGTTATAACTACCCGAGGTGTGTGAGCTAAAATGGTAAATGTGCTTATCAGAAAAGTGTTTGATATCATTCAAATGAGAAGTAGGGTCATTTTCTGACTCCTGTGGGATCTAACCTGCTGTAGTCAGAGGAGTGGCTCCCTTACTGACGACTAGAAAAACCGCAGGTTTACGACATTTTTACATCTGTACGCTGCTTCGATTATGCGCACACAACTAATGACAACACAATGACACATGTAAAATAAGTGAGCGTTATAATTCATCCGTTAGATTTCAGCCAGTCACAAAGCAATAAATCTAAGCTAGATGGAGCTGAGAGATATGAGGCGATGGTTACTGATTTATACTGAAACCTTTTAACCTTTTTTCCTGTAAAAGTAAATGGTAGAAAAATAAATTAATATTTTGTAAAAAATTATCAATCATTTTATTTGTTCCTAAAAACATGTTTTTTACCAATGGTAAAAGATAAATCATGGTAAAAATGGTCAGGATTGATACATTTCAGTTTGTAACACAGGAGCAAATTTTCATTTTGTACACACACACACACACACACACACACACACACACACACACACACACACACACACACAGTTTCACCAGTTGTTTAAACAGCCCACCGACCCCTCATAACCTGCAGTCTGTGGACAGGAGGGTGAGTAGGCTTTGCTTGGCTGTAAAAGGTCTAAAGCCACAAAGCTTGGAAACGACTTTTCTGCACCATCTGTTGTCATAACCTGCTCACCATCGTGTGTGCCTCCTTCTGTCCCTCTCAGACCGAATCGCCCAGAACAGGAAGACTATCGTATGCCCGATGATTGATGTCATCGACCACGACAGCTTTGGCTATGAAACACAGGCGGGCGACGCCATGCGAGGGGCGTTTGACTGGGAAATGTATTACAAGCGGATCCCGATCCCCACAGAGCTGCAGAAGGACGACCCCAGTGAACCCTTTGAGTGAGTGACTCTGATACTTGGTTAGGGATTTTTTTTTTTTATACCCATTATCTGATTGTGCCCTGACTAAATGCATGCATCTGTTCCATGGGTGACCCCAGTGGGACTTAAAGCTTTTCAACTGGGTTTGTCTGAGCTGTGCACCTCTGAATGATTTACACCACACCGTGTTTATTCACTGAAGGTCTTTGTTGGCACTGCTATGCTCATACACGCGTTTACACCTGAGTGTTGCATAGGATGGATACTAAAGCACTCGACTACTGCCCCATTAAGCTGCAAAACATGAAAATGAATTCCATTTCCAAAGTGGATAAATGCCAAAATCCCAGTCTTACATTCCAGAGTGTACAGAGAAATGGAAGCTTTCTCGGATTTCAATGAACGAGTGTGGCGGTGAAGTGAAGCTGCCAGCTCGCTGTCTTAAATGTTGTCTCTGATTTTTAATGCCAGTACAATATCTATATCAAAAGCTATGTCATTATAAAAGACTGATTATGTTGCAGCACTGAACTATGACTTACTTGGTTTTTCTTGTCAGGTAGGGTTTATGAGTGGGAAAAGAGCGACATTCAGCTATTTTTATATTATTTTGCTACTTCAGTTAGGGCAGAGCTCTTCAAGGAATTACTTAACCTTTACTTTTAGCTGCTATTGTATTAGCTTTTATGCAGCAATAGCTTAAAAACAGATCTATGTAGATCTGTGAGTTCTAGAGTTAAAACAATTTAGAGATCGGTGGATATTTAGGTCATTTCACAGTCACCTCATGTTTTATACAGCATGACAATTCCAAAAAATGCAGTTTGTCAAATGGCCTCAAACTAAGTCAAACTCTAGCTAATAAGACGAAACTTTATAAAAATGAAATGGGAAGTGATTCATTTATTTATTTTTCTAACTCAGCCATATAGAGATATTGAGAGACGGGTGCCTTCGCTGGGTTGCAGCTCAGCTTATTCAAGTCATTAGGTCCACTTCCAACAAACACAGTTGGAAGTGGACCTTCCAACTGTGTTTGTGCTATTTGGAGCATTTGTAATGCAGTTGTCTGGCAAATCATGTAGCCCACTGTGTGGTTAATTGTACTAAAAACCCACTGAAAATGTCTATGCTTCAGGTTTGGTGAGTGAAATTCTAACCAATTATTTGTACCTGCAGTAATTAGCAGGTATTGGTGTCTGTGTTGGACCCATGTGGTGCCTGGGTGCTCTTTGCACTAATTGACATTGCTAGCTTAGATGATAACTGGCACTCGACTAGGGCTGGGCCATATCATACTGTTCACGGTAATACCGGTATAATGTTGGGCAAAGATAAGAAAATGAAATATCGCGATAGAATATGGGTAAAACGCGCAGGCGCAGTGCCTTTGTTTTCATACGCACATGGCGGAAAAAGCATGGCGGCGATGGAGAATGAGAAGGGCGAAAGTGGATCGTTGAATGAAACGGATGAACCAGAATTGGTTTGTAAAAATGCTCCAACTTCAGTGGTGTGGAACTGGTTTAGCTTTCGTCCGTCAGATACACAACAAAGCACTATTTTTGGTAGAGCATGCTAGCGGGCCGTTGTTGTTACCGTATTTTTTTTGGAAAATACGGCGCACTTAAAATCAATCCTTTAATTTTTCTGAAAATCGACAGTGCCCCTTATAATCCCGTGTGCCTTATGTATGAACTCTGGTTGTGTTTACTGACCTCGAAACGATTTTATGTACACGGCGCTCAAAAATCTGTCAAATGTTTCAGTAGGACTTTGCTGAGCTACGAAGCCGCACCGCGGCGTAATTGTCGGAGCATTACGGCTGTCATAGGCAGGCGCCTCGCGGAGTGATACGTACTGTGCTTCAACATAATGTTACCGTATTGTGTGTGTATAACCTCTTTTTAAGTTTTGTGCATATTACACATGGTTATGCTGAGGAAATGTCGGCCAGTTTCCACTGGAAACGCCTTTTGGTTAAACTGTCAGCAAGGAATTTGCATTTGCACTGTTACATTTTTATATAACTTTAATGCACATAAAAAAAAAACAGCTGCTTGTTTAAGTGAAAATACATTGATGTTTTTTGTTTTGTTTTTGTTTTTTGCACCAATAAAGTTGAGGAGTTGTAAAGTATTTTGTCTAGTGTGAATTATGTCGTCAGTTATATCGTTATCGCAAATTTTCAAATGTATATCGTGATAAATATTTTTGGTCATATCGCCCTGCTCTACACTCGACCCTCTCCCTTAAAAGCAGGATCCTAAAAAAACAAACAAAAAACATATTGGTGATGACCACGATGCTGAAAGTGAACATCACAACCCAATGAGTGACATCATTGTGACTACAGTTGTCCCTCATATGGAGTTTTTTTAAATTGTTTATGTTGACGTTTCAAGCTGTTGGTTGGACAGAATGAGCTGAGACATTTTTGTGTGTGTGTTGTTATTTTTTGATAATTTGTGAGTCTCTTGTTTAAATGATTGGCTGCACATGTAGTTAACCATTTGAGTGTTGTCTATAAAGTTTCTTTTAAACAAAGATCAGTCACAGATTAATGTGTTTACAGTGTCATTGGATATTATTGGAATGTTTTGACCTTACAATATAAAGTGCCTTGAGGCCACTTTTGTTGAATTGATTCCCCGGCAACACTGCCTCTCTGCAAAGAAGCCTAATAGGTTTTTGCCATACTTTCTTCCCCTTTCTGTACCTTTTAAGTAATGGACGCTGAAATAAATAAATAAATAACCAAATAACTGCATGGGATGCCAAACACTCCATTTGTGAGCTTTGAGGGATTAGTTAGACATTTGTCTATGTTTGGATGCCAGAGAATATTTGACTATCCTGGGGAAATGCTGTAGGCATGATCAGGCAGTGATGCAGGAGGATAAGAAACTAAAGAAGAAATGAGCTGCAGAACAATCAGAATCAATCCTCATTTCGTGAATTAGTCTGCTCTTCTTACCCAATGAAATGACCTTCATCAGTGCAAATCCAATTTGAGTCGCAAAGATTTTCATTTTCACTCTGACATTGCAGCAGTGGAGAACGAGGCATGGTGGGCTGGCAAAATCCATCTCGGAGGTGTGCGTGCGTGTGTGTTTGAGGGTAATGGAGTATGATTTTTATCTCCGTCCTCATGCCTCTGTCACTGTCCCTGTCCCTTTTGTTAATGCCATCAACACTCCCTTCATTTGTCCCCCCCCCCCCCCCCCGGCTCTCTGTCTCTCTCTCTCTCTCTCTGCTTCTTTAAGTTTCATTTAGCAGTTAGCTCAGGCTAACAAGGTCAGTAGACTGAAATGTTTAATCTCAGTTGTTTGTTAGAAAGACCTGGACCATGCTGTCCTTTACCTCAAATACACCCAGAGATTCTGTTCCTTTGTAGGAATTGATACTTTGTCTGAGAAGATGGTCTAAAACGAGCAAACTTACCATTCATCAGTTGCAGTTAAAACAATAAATAAAAGTACAAAACTAACAGGACAATAAATATAATTTTCACAGGTCTGACAAATGCTGTTAACAACTTTGCCAAAATCAAATGTAACTTAAAGGTTATGAAATCATGATTTAATTTAAACATAATTGTTGTGGTATCATCAATCTGATTTACTCTGACAGCAGTCAAATGGGTACAGAGATTTTATATTCTGGCAAATGTACATGTTGAGCCCAGTACTTTACTTATGGTATTGCATTTTCTTGCTGCTTCTGGCCTGTTAAGGTCACTTTAGTCGATGCCGGTCAATATTAATTCAGTAGAGCTGCTCTGTGGCGGAGGGCTGAAGTCTGTACTGTGCAAATCCAATTTGCCATTTCCATTTCTATTGTGATTTTCTTTTATTGAAAAGAAATAAAGTTTAATGTTGACATGCGTAGGAAGGTAATTACAGGCATTCAGAGTGGTGGAATTTCCGTTCTCGTCTTTAAACACTACAGCAGTGTTTCGCAAACCCGGCTGGACAAATTTGTGGCCACCATCACACCGGTCGATGTTCAGCTTGCACTTCACAGTGTGGGTGAACAGGTAATCAAAAAGAGTCTGTATGGGGTCCTGGTACTAGCAGATGGTCTGCAGACTTTCACTGTGTGTGTGTTTGTGTCTGTTCAATATAAAGTAATGACATTTTTAAAGTAAATAGACTGTGCTGTCTGCACATGAGACTGGGACCCACGCTCTGGACAGATTGTTTTTAGTGTGCTACAACACTGAATTACGTTGACAAGGCGAAGACGGACCCACATTACAAAAGCAAAGAGGATCTTCAGTAGTGCTGGCTATCCACTTCATCCATCTTAAAAGGTTGACCGAGTCAGGTAAAGCATGAGATACTTAAAGACCTTTCAGGTAGTGATTGATCTGGAAATGGATCAGAATATATTTTTGTTTATTTTGTGGTTATTATCAAGAGATTGGGGTATTTTTGTCCCCCCTTTCTTGTACTTTATCCTCACTATAGAAGAACCATGTTATGGAGAGACACATTGACCCAAAAATAATGACGTTAACTGTGGTTCTGCACAGTTGCTACTCCTCTAAAAACCACAGTACTAAGAGCAGTGATGGGATTAACGGTGTTGCTTTTTTTCAGTAAGGAGTAATCTAAAGAATTACTATTCCTGTTGTTACAACGCCGTTACCGTTACTAACAAGAAAATGCGGTGCGGTCGCGTTACTATTTTTCAACAAACAGACGGTTGAAGCTGTGTTCAGCTTACTGCAGTTTATATCAGTTGCACGGAAGTAGCTGTAAGTAATCTGGGCGCTACAGCTTTAAGCAGCTGCGCGCGCTCCCGCGGGCGGCAATCACTGTCTGGTAGACGATCACTTTTTGGCACAACACCTGGGGCTAAAGGGGCAAAACAATCGCATGAGTGCTGCTGTTTGTCTGAGGAAGAATAAAGTAGTCGTGGTAAGCCAATCACATGACCACTTTAAGATGACAAAGCAACAAGGTGAGAGAGAGAGAGAGATAAAGACAGCAGAAAAAGAGAGAGAGCGAGTTTTGAGATGTGAGAGATTTGTGATGTTCAGCGTGTTTGGAGTGTGTAGTTACTGTGATGTCTTGTAGTGTTGTGGATAGTTTTGTGTTGCATCAGAACAATGAGGCGACTGCTGTCTGCAGGTAGAAACAGGAGTGATACACCTGCTGCTGTCAGACCTGCAGGTATCAGGCTGTGATGTTCTCCTTTATAGTGGACAAATTATTTTTTTGAAGTGGCACAAATAATTTGTGTGGCATCTTATTGAATGCAGAACAGCTGATTGTTCTGTAAATAGTTTGAAATGGTTATAAAAAAAAAAGGTCAAAGGTAAATGGCTGCAAATAACTTTGTTGTTTGCAAAACTTGTGCATAGGATTTTGAAATTGACAATTTATATTTGCATTTAAAGTTATGAAATATGATCCATTAAACATGTTTGTGGTTGTCACAGTAAAAAATATAACTTTTTCTACTCGGATTTTGTTTTTTGTGTGATTTCTAGATCAATTGTGTTAATACAGTTTGTCAAAATGAAAACATAACTGTAAATTCAGACACGTGAGGTTGTGCTGAAAAGAATGATACCAAACAAGGGAAAGTAAATAGTTTTTAAAGGTGAAATGTAGAGGGAAAATCATAAGTAGTCAAAAATGGCCAATTATACCCTGGACCCCAGATAGATAGAGAGATAGAGAGAGAGAGAGAGAGATAGAGAGAGAGAGAGAGAGAGAGAGAGAGATATAGATTTTTTTTTTTTAAGTAACGCAAACGTTACTTTTCAAGTAATTAATTACTTTTAGAATCTTGTAAATCAGTTACTAACTCAGTTACTTTTCTTGAAGAAGTAACTAGTAACTATAATTAATTACCGTAATTGTCAGGCTATAAGCCGCTACTTTTTGCACCAGCTTTGAACCCTGCGGCTTTTAGTCAGGTGCGGCTTTTCTATGGATTGTCCATGATTTTTGTCATATCGTAAGACGATTTGTTTTGTTTGTTCCGCTGTTGTACGGCACTACGTTGCCTGGCGGAAGGGCATGTGATCAGACACACAGTATCGGGTTCAAGAGAGGTATGTTGGTCACATGTCCATCCGCCAGCCAACATAGTGCCGTACAAGTAGCGCGATAAACTTGCAAAAAGCAAGTTATGCCCAACTCCACCGGTGGAATCTGACAGCGTGGAAAAGTGTGAAAACATCCACGATCACCAACGGATTTCGAAGGGCTGGACTGCTGCATGATGGAGAGGAGGACACCGCCACGGCCCTTCAGAGGGTGTTCGACTCTGACACTGACAACGAGGATTTCTTTGGTTTTGAAAGTGACAACGAAGGAAAGAATCTGAGTGTGGATGACGAAGCCACCCTGAGCCTGTTCATATCCAACACTGGAGAAGAGGACTTTGGTGGTTTTAGTGGGCAGGAAGATGGTGGTGAATGACTGACTTTTCTTCTTGTTAAAGCTGTGTCACTGCAACTGAGCCTAAAAGGTAGTCCAATCTATTTTTCTGGTGTGCTGTAGGTTATTGTTATGTACTACATTTGTTACTCATTCATGAAGCACAGTACATGTTTCCTACTTGTAATTACTGCTACTTGTACATATACCTGAAAAGTTATGCAAATATGTACCCATAACTTGATTTTCAAAATATTAATAAAAGGGGTGTGTCTCCAAACAGCCATCTCTTTCCTGACAATTCGCTTTGTGCATATTCTCTTACATATGATAAGTCAACATTGAAACACCTGCGGCTTTTAGTCAGGTGCGGCTAATGTATGTACAAAACAGGATTTTCCCCTGATTTTAGCTTGTGCGGCTAATATTCAGGTGCGCTTTGTAGTCCAGGAAATACGGTACTTTTTCAAAGTAACTTGCCCAACACTGCCAAATAGTCAAGGCACCTAACTGTAAACCCACAATTGTTAATCCCATGTTTCAATGAATGAGATGTTTAGTTTGGCTTTAGAGATACAGATAACTTTGACACAGGTGGTGCTGAATAGAGGAACTAATTCGGGAACGCCAAAGTCAGAGTCATAAATTCATAAATTCATTTCAGCCACTGGTGTTGGGGGTCTTGTCAAAGCTGATGGAAATGTGAATACTCCATGTAATACCATTTGGAGACCAACCAGTAACTGTCACTGACTTCATTTTTCAGCCCTCAGCCATGATGGGCTGCTAGAGTATTGTGTTGACTTTAAAGCTCATAAGAACTGAAAAAGTCCTGTTTGCCCAATATACTGTGTTACTGAAGTGATTTATGTTTCAGTTAATCACTGCATGCATTTTTCATTTCTCTAGCAAAATATAAAGAAATGAGGGGCATCTCAAGACTTTTGCACAGTACTGTGTATACGAAACGCTGATTAAATTATATGCCTGAATAAAATGAATTAAATATGTCCTCCCAAAACGGTTTTTTTTTCCTTCCACAAACAGATTTTTTTTTCTGCACAGCGGCAAAACAAAGTAGTTGCTAAGCAACTCAGGAGCAGCAGTGTGAGTAGTGACTGGGTCAACTCATTATCATTTTAAATTAAGTGTTTTGCAGCAACAGGGTTTTTTCTGGCTTTGAGTAGTGGCTCCCTGTTTGAAAGAGAATGGAATTCATTGTTTTCAAGAGGTCTTTGTGAATGTTCACGTGTGTGTTCAGGCATTTGTGAGAAACAAACACGACAAATGACCACGAAATGATGAATTAGAGGTTCCACAGAATCTGACAGATACGGAAGCTGAATTCAGTTTTATAATACAGGTATTAATTGGACATTCATGCATAGAATAATATGTCAGATGTATTCAAAATTGCGTATAGAATTAAGTGAAATGCCCTGTTTTTCTTTGGTGTGCAGTATATCTGATGATGCTAACCAAATGTGGATTTTGTTTTCAATTTAATTTTATATGAATCAAAGATTTAGCAATGTATAATAATATCCTACAGTCCAAAAACAGCTTTTTGATCTCATAGACAAAGACAATGTACTGTCAAGTCAGTCCACCATGACATTGGACAAAATCTAAACAAATCAAGCCATTAAAACTCAATTCCAAACATTAGAGGCTGTACAGGTGCAGTCATTAATACCATACACTAGGGCTGGGCAATATGACCCAAAATTCATATATCGATATTTTTTAAAAAAAAAACTATATATCGCCCAGTCCTACCATACACTACAAATTATAATTGACTGTGAAGTCAATGACCAGTTCTTGAGGGGGAGGCTGCAATTGAAACAATCAAAAGCTGCTGATCCATTGACCTAGTCAAGCTAATTGATACGAATGGAATAGATGAGACTATCTTGAATGGGACATGGTTTGTTTCCATCACCTGAAGCATTTTAAAGCATCTGCACCTGAGATGATGTCGCCTGGCCTGGCGTACAGTGGAGTGCAACTGGCTCTCAGGCAAAATCAATAATTGTTTTATTATGTTTTATGCTTGTTATCAGTATAGTTGAACATACATGTGGTTGTTACCCTGCCAGATTAAACTTTAACTTGTGGTTAAGCGATCTTCATATTGACTAGCTTGCGAGATGTCAGTGCTGTCATTCCCAAAAGCCGCTGGGTTTCCTTCCACGCAACTCTGGGAAGAGTGTTTGTGTTTTCTCCCTCCGGTGAACAAGAGCTAACAATCACCACCCCATAAATCAGTGCCCACGCAGTGTCTACGCTCTCTTTGCTAAACTCACACAGTCTGCTGACCATACCCACCATCAGCACTCACACACAGACATGCAGCACTGTTTCTCTGTGCCCCTGCAGCTACTGTTGTTCACCCTTTGTCCTGTGATGAAAGTCTGTCTGGTGCATTTCACTCTGCGCTATTCCAGGGAAGCAGATTGTGTGTGCGCGTGTGCGTGCGCGGCAGCTTTGTTTGCTTCACTTTGTTTCCTCCAGCATACAGCAGTCACCAGTTATGGACAATGAACTGCACAAGCACAGTTATCTGGTCAGACAGGTCAAGTATGCCTGTGTGAAAGAATTATTCAAACTGTTGCAGAAAGCCGCGCTTTATCAGAACAAACGTAGGCAGGGGAAAACAAGCAGCGACCTCAGCTCGTGTTTTTATGGCCTTTACGACGCTTAATGTGTGATTTAGGCTCAGTCTCGTTTCCATTTTAGTTTTTATCACTATGATCACAAAGCTGGTTGTTAAGGAGCAGTTACGCATTACGGTTTATATTCACCGTTACCACCATAATACATACTTGGACTAACGGTAAAAAAATGGAAAAGTGCTGCTGGTAAGAGGCAGATTAACTTCCATGTGAAATTTCTTTGATTTAATGATTAATTTAAGGGGAAAAAAGCCAAAGTTGGCAAGCGATCTCTCTGAACACTGATGGGACCTGAGATTATGGTCCAAGCCCATCATATCATCCATGCTAACCGCTCTAGACTCATAATTCACTAACAATAGTATCCACCTTGGTTGCAACAAAGACAAACGTGGTGTTTCAACATGAGAATGATTGGAAAATTAATTCTGTAGTCCTCAAATTTATTTTCCTTTTATACCCTTTGCTATTAATTCCCATACTGCTACAATTTAGATTAAAATAAAAATAAAGCTCTGAAATTCTGAGCACTAGTGTATCACTAGATAATAACTCTGGGCACAAATGCCTTGTAATGTTTCAGGAAATAGAAGGAAACGAGGCTTTTCTTGGATTTATAAGGCTCTCTGTGAGGTTATGTTCTCATCTGTCTTGCATTATTTCATAGTTCAATACAGAATATTCCCCGTGGATAAAACTTTTCTTTCTCTGCCCGCCTGCTCCTCCCGTTTTCCTCTTGTTGTTGTCGGTGTCCTGATGAGAAGCTGTTCGATATTTTACGTTCAGTTCTGCTGCAGGGAGAAGCTCCCACTGCACTCTGAGCTGAGGACTATTATGTTGTTTGGCACTGCTGAGCTTGTCATCCCAGTCAGTATTCTCACTGGTTCAGATGGGTTAATTGGTTTTGTGCTGTGAAGAGTGTCACTGGGTTGCCACACACACGTGGGGATGTGAAAAACACAGCTCTGGAGTGGGATAGAGCCGGAATTCTCTAACACACTTTTCTGTTTATTTAATCCTGTGTGCATTTAGCAAGTCACGGGATGTTCAAACCTGGCACTTTATGTGTGTGGCTAGCCTGGAAGATTTGAAGTCATTTTAATACTTCCTGTTGTATTCCAATATATGCTCAACTGTGCCTTTGTGTCTTTTAGGTCTCCAGTGATGGCAGGTGGACTGTTTGCTGTCGACAGGAAGTGGTTCTGGGAGCTCGGGGGATACGACACCGGTCTAGAGATTTGGGGAGGGGAGCAGTACGAGATATCCTTCAAGGTAAAAAAAAAAAAAAAACAATTTAAAAAGAGAGAAGAGTGCACACAAGTGCAGTGTAGCGTCGAAAATAATCAATAAAATCACTTTGACGTCCGTGAAGAAAGCTGACTTGATTCCCAAGACGTGTTGGTCCTGGTTTAATGTTTGGATTCAGGCATTTCAGTTTGGTACTGAATATACTAAACCCAGGGTTATGAAGTGTGTGTGTGTGTGTGTGTGTGTGTGTAAGCAGAAAATGACAGCACTGAAACCTCAGTCATGCTTGTCACTGACTCATGATCTTGTAAAAATTGCTTTTTTCCTATTATTTAAAAATTTGTATCCAAAAGTCACATGACTAATAAGTCATAATAAAACTGTATAGAAGTGATGACATCATTCTTGGCAAAGAAATTCATTTGAAATTGAGATTACAGTGTTGAATCATTCTCTAGTATTTTGGTGCAAAATCTCCCTTATGCATTCAGCTGGGTTGAGATTTAGAGACCATGAAGGTCAAATTGCATAATTCACATCATTTCATAAACCTCAAGCCATCCAGTGAGCCCTGGTGCCCTCGGATTACCTGTGTCCTGTTTCGTCATAGGATAAAGATGATCACGCTTCTAAGAGGACCCAAAATGCTTGCTGTCAGAGCGCCTCAGAACTTTTATGGTTTTCTTGTGGAATTCCTTTGACCTGCCAGTTTTTAACAGACAAGTCAAATCATCCATTAGCAGGAAGCAGTGGTGATTCAGGAGACTGGGGTCAGTAAGAAAACAACAGTTAGACTGTATGCTGTCTAGCTTTTTGCACATCCTCTAGCACTGAGAGTGGGCAGAGGAAGTGGTAGAAAGTATAGTCATCTGCAGTGACTCAGTGTTGCTGTCAAAGATTAAAGCCGAATAAGCCCAAAATCACCAACAAGTATATGAAATACTGTTTACTGATTCAAGGTTAGCCTGTGAAGGGGAAAAATTTGAAGTTCATGTGAGTACTGACATACTCAGAAAGCAGACACACTGGAAAAAAGAGGCTGTCAGGAGAGAATACGTGTTCATGGAGATATTGTCAAATTTGATGAAAATCAGAGAGCAGAGTGTTCAGAGGAAATGGGAACAGTAATGGCAAGGTGCAACAAAAGGAGAAGGTGGGGGGGATAATATCAGAATCAACAGGAAAGACCACGTCATTGTCACTAAATTGAGAATTGGTTACAGTCACTTCAAGAGATGTCAATGTCAGGAAAAGAGACGAAGGAGAGAGCTTGTGAAGAGAAAAGAGGCGAGAACAGGTTAGAATGCATTAGAAAGCAACTGGACTAAATAAAGACTGCAATAGAAATGGGCAGACCTGGATGAGAAGAAGATAGTTGCACAACTTAAATTGCTGTAAAGCTATTAAGAAAAGAGGTCTTGTTGCTAAGTGCAGGAGTAAATGAAACATTTTTCATTTTTCCTGAACCACCTCCTTCTTAATAAGCGCTTACTGATTTTAATGCTCATATGCTCAGCATTACTATATTTTGACATTAAACAGCTTTTAAAGAATTTTGGTCCCATGTGCTTCCCTCTCTTTGGTTTTCCCCGTATCTCTTTAACTAAGCAGCTAAAAGACTTGTAAAGCAAATGGTGCTTCCCTCATTGTGGTTTCAACTCATGAGCCAAATATAATCTGTTGCATCTACGACTCTCCACATTAATCATACTCAGAAGTCCCTATTAGATTATGTTTTTGTCTGGTACTTCACCATGAATTATTCTACAACACAGCCATAACTGCTTGCGACTTGGCCAGTATGTTAAGCAGTGGTCTCCCCCTCCTCTCTGCGTGCGCCGGACAGACAAAACGGCCCGTCACAATAATTGAATTCTGGTTTGAATGAGTAAGGACTTTTGTCGTCTCACTCAATTAGACACAAAGGCCACTGCTGTGTAGTTTGATGAAATTGGACATATGCTCCTGTGTGATAGTACTGCGATTGTTCCTTAGAGTGAAATTTCCAGCACAGAGGCATTGTTGTTTATACAAATTGAACACCTAAATCTAATTTTCCATCAAAACAGTTTTACTTGTGACTGCCTCTTCATATTAACATAATGCCATTTTGCTATTGATACGGAATAAGAGAAATTTTAACGTATGCCTTGCATGAAATGTTGCCTATGTGAAAAGTTTTACTTTCACATAGGCAACATTTATGACCAAAGGGAAAAAAATATTTTTTTTTACATCATTATATACATATATTTACAAATTTATTAGAGCATCTGTCATAAAAACAAGGGAACACTATTAGTTAGTATACTATACAGAAATATTTCAAACATGTTTAAGACTAAAATTGTTACTATTTATTATATAAAACCAACTGAGTTCATATTCTTATAACTAAACTTGAGCCAGCATACTGGATGTCTCTGAGAAGTTGGAAATTAATCAAGCGTAATCTACTAAAACTGATTTTTAGATGAGTAAATAACTAATCTGGTCAAATTCATGGATAACAACAATTTTGAGCTTTTGCAAACTGCTGGATTAGTAAAGAGCAATATTGTTAGTTTAGGACAACCGTGGCATACATTTTAGATGGTGGTAATAATTTTGTAAACCAGCGGTCCCCAACCTTTTTTGTGGCACGGACCGGTTTATGTCCGACAATATTTTCATGGACCGGCCTTTAAGGTGTCGCGGATAAATACAACAAAATAAAACTAGTACCGGTACCGAAAAAAAGAAGATTTATTCATAACACACGTGAAAAGACCCAGGAAAACAGAGCTAACGATAAAAACGATAACAAAATAACGCTGAAAACCGATAAAAACCCTGAAAATTATACATTTCACACCTGAGCCTCAACTCTCGCGGCCCGGTACCAAATGACTCACGGACCGGTACCGGTCCAAGGCCCAGGGGTTGGGGACCGCTGTTGTAAACGCAAAAACTCCTTGACAAATGCCAAAAAAAAAAAAAAAAAATAGTCAAAGCATCCATCCATCCATCCATTCGCTTCCGCTTTTCCTTTTCAGGGTCGCGGGGGGGCGCTGGAGCCTATCCCAGCTGTCATAGGGCGAGAGGCGGGGTACACCCTGGACAGGTCGCCAGTCTGTCGCAGGGCTAACACACAGGGACAGACAACCATTCGCACTCACATTCACTCGCACATTCACACAATGGCAATTTGGATTTTCCAATTAACCTATCCCCACAAGCTGCATGTCTTTGGACGGTGGGAGGAAGCCGGAGTACCCGGAGGGAACCCATGCAAACACGGGGAGAACATGCAAACTCCACACAGAAAGACCCCGGCCTGATGTTGGAATTGAACTCAGGACACTGATGAACACTGCTGCCCGGCTGACAGCTGTGAAAGCTTGAAAGGAGTTTTATGAACCACACACACATTTTCTGTGCATCAGGCTTTACTAGCAGACACCATTCATCTTTAAATAAATGCGCCGTTCATTTTTTGCTTAATTGGGCAAGCAAACTCTGCATGAAAGGTTAATGGATTTAGTGACTAAAGCTTTGAGTTGGTAACAGGAAGATTGAGAGATTCTTGGGTGAGATTAGTTTTATTTGGACTAAAAAAAGAGACTCATTCTTCCATCATACTGTTGTTGCTATAGCGTTTCCTTCCCTCTTTGTCCTTCTAAATGAAAAGACATCAAAGCCCTTCAAGAGACATTTGCAATGCTGATTTGTTAAAAATAATTTAAGAGCTACATTGCTTTCATCCATGTTTACTCGTTTGCATTCTTTTCCCGGGTCTTTTTTGTTGGTATGCTAGATTTCTTGGCATCTTCTCCTAAAAAACATCGATCCGTAGCACCACTGCAGTTGGAGTGCAGAGCCAAAATATCTTCTTAATACATTAAGAAGGATTCCCTTTCTCTCATTAAGGTAACCATTCCTCACTTTACTTTTCAGATGTAAGTTAGTGCCAAAAGTCAGGTATAATCAGATTGATTATGTGTATGGAATTAAATTATTATGCCAGTGTAATTGCATTCTATAATTTGTTTTTGAAAGGAGCTATATAAACAAGATGGTACTTTAAAAGGACACAGCTTTTAAAGCTGCTCTGGGCCGCCGTGCTGTGGTTTCTGGTGTTCATGTTTTGAGGCGAGCAGATTGTAGAGGTTGAGGTGTTAGAGGTGAGTGATAAGACTTTTAATTTAATCTGACTGCCACTGAACCCGAGCTCTTGATCCCTCCTGCGGTGGGGCGCCCCTGTTATTAAGCTCAAGTGCTTCAGTGCAGGGATAAAGGGGATGGAAGGCACCAGTGCAGCAGGTCAGACTTTTCCCCCCTACAGCACAGTGTGGAGAGGGTAGATTCAATCTCTTATTTCCCCCGATTCTGTTTGTCCAAGCTGGAGCGATGCAACAAACTTGACAAGGAGTAATTGAATTGAAATAGCAGCCAGCTGATGTCCACTCTGGAGAATCGGGAGGGGAATGAGAGTATAACAACATTCAGGTGGGAAATTATAATTTTGCTCTCGTTACTATATGCCTGAGCTTAAATACAGCCTCTATCTTCATCACCAGAGAGGTTTCTTTCAGAAAATGTCTTGACCTTCAGCCGAAGGCAAGGAAGACTTTTCTAGATTAAAGTGTCTGAATTTCAAATTGTATAAAGACAGCATATTATGACTGTTATATCATCAGACGTTCAGGCTTCAGAGGTTCAAGTCACGACAGAAGTAGGAGGAATGCAAGATTTAGGCGGATATGGAGGACAGTGTGCTGTAAAGGTCATGGGAGGTTTTGGTGGAGATCTCATATAAAGTACACTCAATAAAATCTTACATAAATCTTAAATCCTGATTTAAAGTAGATGTATTTTAATCTGGCTTTTAGACAGATTTTGATCTTCTTCCCTAATCTCCTGAAATGCTTTGTCCATAATATTCATAATCAACTAGTATGTAAGCCTTAAACTGGCTAAACGGGCCAAATATTTATTGGTATTTCATTCACTGGTATTGATGTTAGTTTTCTAAGGTGCTATGAAAATGAGTTACACTAGTTTGTTTGGAAGAGCAGATTTTTGCATGTCTATATATAGACGAGAACACCTCTACAACCCACATGTCCCATCCGATCTCCTTAACTGGAACATCTAATTCCCAGTAGCTTGTGGAGAAGTCAGCAGCACACATTTCTAAGTAACATGTTGTAGCCTAAACACATCTGTATTGGATATTAGTTTGATCGTTATTGTGCAGCACACTGTGTTAATGTTTCAGCTGAATCTTTATTAGTTTTTTTTCTTGCATATTTTATCGACACGTTTATCTGTTAGTCAGATTGTGTTTGTGCATAATTGAGACTTAGATTAAGATCAGACTACATTTTATGGTTGATACCAAAACTCTGATAATTAGGTGGTAATTAATTAATAGGTGGTAATAATTAATTTCTTTCAACTGTTACACGTCTGCATCATTCAGCTAAATAAAAAACGGGTTGACATCAACAGCACACTGAGAGAATAAATTCAAAGCTTGTAATGTAAAAAAGATAATCCCGAACTCTTTGGGGTAAAAAGTTCATATAGTCAAACTTTTGACCCCAAAGTCTTCTCATTAATTTAAAGTGTCTAATCACTTAAATTCTAGTTTTAAATTACTAGATTTTCACACCCTGTAGACTTGAAAGGTAGCTCTGCTTTTGCTAAGTAGCATACCAAATCCAATTTAAGTCTTTGTCATTTAGCTAAGCATGATTGACTTGTCTCATTCTCTTCGGTGTAATTTCCTCTCTTTGGTCTCTGAAAAAAGTTCATGTGTTTCTAGATTGCACAAAGTTCTATCACCTCTGCAGTCCTTTATAAAATAGGATCCATATCTGTAGTTCTTTGAAGTTTTCAACTCTCTTTGTGCTACTTGAACCTGCTGCTTTTGTTCCTCTCTCCAGGATTTCATGACCAAGTCAGCATACCTTGCACCCCTGTGCGTACCCTATACAGTCCCTACCCTTCTTCAGTTTAAAGGTCCCTCTCCTACTTCTCCCATTTATCCTTTTTTTTCCTTTTATGTTTTGACCTTGTCTACTCTCAGTTGCTTTTTCCTGGTCGTGTCTTCCCACATTTTGTCTTTCTCACATAGTTTCTCTTTCATCTCGGAAATGTTAACCTCATCTGCCCCTCTCAATTCCAGGCTGTTCAGTTACACAAATTCACTCTCAGATATGATCTTTATCACTGCTGAGTCCCCGTCTCTCTCTCTGTAGGTGTGGATGTGTGGTGGTCGGATGGAGGACATTCCTTGCTCCAGGGTTGGGCACATCTACAGGAAGTATGTCCCCTACAAAGTTCCTGGTGGTGTCAGCCTTGCCAGGGTAAGTCTCAGATCTGTCTTATGCATTATGGGAAAGCTTGATGTTTTCCATTTCTGGTGCCTTGTATTTGTTCAGTGACCTCATGGTGAAATGTCTTGCCTTGTGCAGAGGTGTCGGTTAGGAATTTCTCACCTCAAAAACCCTTTCTTCTCTTTACTGTCCAAACAACAAAAGCCAATGCGCTTTGGAGCGCCACAAACATAATAACCAGTCAGTCTAGGTGGTGCTGAGCAGAGTGTAATGAATAACTACACAAAGTAAATGCAAAGGAAATCCATTAGTTTCTTTAATATGAAAGGAAACAAAATCCGAATCAGGTTTAAATAACTAAATATCAGTATCAGTCTTAATAATGCTGCATTGGTTGGGCTCTACAGATGTTGTGTGAAAATCTATAATGTGTATGACTTCAACTTTGGTCTCTAGTGTGAGTGTTAAACTCCTTCCAACCTCCAAAAGTGGATTTCTTCACGTCTCCGTCTACGCGCAATATTGATGTGTATTTGGACACAACTCGGTAAACAACAGACAGACAAAAATCGTGATCAGGGACATTAAATGTTGGGCCATCGCATAAAAACTGTTACACTGATTTGTGTTTTTGTGCATGAATGTATTAAAAGTTGCAGCTATTTCACAAACCCTGCTTTCGAACTCGGTTGACATGCATGACCTCCACCTGTTTCTTCATTTAACTCCATCATCTCAAAGTTCTTCATTTAAGTCTCTCAGTGAAATGGGGGAATGATCGTTGCCATGCACACACAAACATCAGCAGCCTGTGATTACTGCACTGATGGTGGCAGTTGGATACTTTTAACACATCGCTCAACCCTTCCTGGGAGGTTGCAGAAGCATTAGCATTAACAACTCCTATCTGTGACTGGGCGTAAAAACCCGATTACTATCCAAAATCTACCATCTACTCAATACTGAAGGCTAGCATTACATGAAAAGACCACTGAATTGCAAGCCGCTGTGAGTGTGATGCAGGCTTTTAGCAGCTTTTGTTTCCTTTACTTTGCATTTCTAAAAGTTGTCACCTACACACACAGCATACAACTTAGGGGAGCTAATTATGAGAAAATTCTTTCTTTATTCCATGGCAGCTTTAACACTGTGACTGCTATCCTAACAGTATGAGAAGTGTTAAAAATGGCTTTCTGGCCTGTAGCTGAACATTATTCATTATGCATGACTCAGCCTCATTCTGACACCTGGCTCTGTTTGGCTCAGATGAATATGTAATTAATCCCTTTGGCCTCGGTTTTTGCCTTCTTGGTCTGACCATTAGCCCCACAGTGAGGCTGTATTGAATACTGATAGCAAACAAACAGGCTGGTTTTAACAGTATAAAAGTATTGACTGTACCTGGGGCTGTTATGAATCAGGTTTTTGTTGATTTCTCTACTAGTTTACAAAGAATCAAATAATAATACAGGTTTTTATTTACTACTGACTTGCCCCATTAGACTAGATGAATTAGCGCGATCTTAGGTCAAGATAACTCTGAACACCAAAGGCTCTTTTTGTACCACACAGTGATGGCTGAAGTCACTGACCAACTGTTGTATTTAATTTTAATTTTTAATTTTGGTATTAGCTGGTATATTTTATTTTGGCCATGGCTTATTGTAAAAATGTAAATAATATAACAAAAAATCTTCATGTTCGGCATGTATGGCTCTTCATTTATATCTGTTTTCAAACACACCTGATAGAAGATCTGACGGAAAAAATGTTAGGAAGAGTGGAAGGTGTTTTTTTGTGTGTGTGTGTGTGTGTGTGTCTGTGTGTGTGTGTGTGTGTGTGTGTGTCTGTGTGTGTGTGAGAGAGATCTACAGAGCTTTTTTTGTATGTCAGCTTGGGGGGAGAAAAGATTGGCATTTTCTTGTTTTGTTTTTTAGTATATTTTTTTTCTCCACATGTCATTATCATGTAAGTCATTTTTAAAATGACTTACATGATAATGACACAAAGCGCTGTCACACACAAACAGCACTTTAAGATTTACCTCTGTTTTGTGGACCTTAGTTATCAGTTCAGCTCTAAAAGCATAAGGTTGGTTAGCACAATTTACAAAGTGCTCTTAAGCTGTTATTTTTTGTTTTGTTTTGTTTACTTTTTATTTGTGATTTTTCTTTTTTTAAACATTGGTGTGAAAAACACTGACCAGTGTTTAATAGACACTGAATAACATCCTTATATAAGTAAATACTTACTGTACATGGCTGGCAAATTTGAGAGTGCCCAAGTCTCATTACTATATATATATACATGTTCACTTCCACGGACATGACCCCCTCCAAATGACAGTAACAATCACTGAGCGTATTTTGGATCATTTGTGTTGTCCAGACTCTTCAGTAGGGACTGGGGGAAAAAAACAACAACAACTACAAAGAACTGCTTCTGTATATTTTATAATGGATTAGTTCTAAATTTATGAAGATAAATTTAGAAGTTCTAAATTTATGAGAATGTGTCAGTTGTTTTGGAAAACATAACTTCAAATATATCCTCCAACAAAACATTCAGAGAGATGGAGCTAGATGTTTATTTCTATATATCATATCAAAATAAATCAAGTCAACTCGAGCTCTAGTATGATCAGCAAAATGATGGAAAATTTCATTTAGCAGCACAAGTATAATGTTGTGTGAGGAACACAAATCAATAGATTAGTGCAGGGGTGTCAAACACAGCAAACATAATCACGTAATCAAACAGCCCATTGCATGACTTTGCAAAGTGTGAAAACTGCCAAGGAGGGCATAAATTTGCATTTTTAGCTGCGTTTTTGGCAGTTTCACAGTCGTCTTACTAACAGACATTTCTTATTTAAGATCATATTTGGACTTTATGTACCCCACCATGTAAAATGAGTTTGATAGCGCTGGATTAGAGCTTCGACTATTTCGCAAACATTCGACTTGTGCAAATCCACCCCTCTATCCCTCTGCTCACTGAAGCATAAAGTTCTCCTGCAACATGCAGGAAGACAGCAGACGGCTAACAATTCATAACCCCAAAATGTTAAATGTCACAATGTGACACCATAATATAAAATAACCAATCAAAACAGCAGGAGGTGGAAAAAGTTTAAGATTTTGTGTGGTAAAATTGCTGGGGGGGCGGGGTTGTCAATCTGATGATGTGCTCTGGCTTTGTGGGTAAATAGGGCATAAACTTAAACCACTATTGATTTCCCTTAGGTGGCTAAAATCCATTTTGTTGCTGACTATGTCGTCAACAGTCCATGACTTTAGTTCCGGTGCCGGTCAATGCTCCCGTCTGCTTGGCAGCTTGACACCACCTGCTGTTGATGACACACTGTTTGTGGCTCTCACTTCAAAGCAACTGAACCAACCCCAACTGAGTAAAAAGAGTTTTCCCTCCATCCACCCTTTTCCCCCCCGCCACTTTTATCAAACTTAGGGTTGCAGGGAGGCCAGAGTCTGTCCCAGCTCCCATAGTGTGCGAGGCGGATACACCCTGGAGCAGTCACCAGTCCATCAGAGTGCCTTAACTGTTTCAGTTTTAATAGTAGAGATCTGCTGCACAAAATCCAGAATGTATATCTAGACATGCAGAACTAACGGACTGAAGAATTCCCTTAACAGGACTCAATAAAGACTTTGGTTTGTGTAAGGATTTAGTCATGGCTCACTAAGAGACACTTCTCCCGTGCTCTAAAAATCTTTTGCCTCAGGAAAGAATTAAACCTTCAAGACTTTTTTTTTTTTTCCATTTATGTTGATTTTTTTTTAAGTATCGTGGTGAGAGAAGCATTTCAGCAGGTACAGATAAAGAGAACAAAGGATCTCCAGACATATTTATAGAGTTTTGTGTGCACGTATGTGTGTGCACATCAGGGAATCTCAGCCACCGCTAAGTCCAGTCGGCACACAGGAAGATAGAACCACTGAACTGCACTTCACCTAGGGAGCACAGAGCTTGAGTTTTGCTGCAGGCGATGAGCTTTGCTACAGGGATTTTATGTGTGCCTGTGTGTGTGTGGCTGGAAGCTTTTCTTCACTACATCTGTACCTCCGAGGGTTGGAGGATTTGTATTTATTCCTTCCTGGGAGGATTGCTGAACTTGTATTCTCATTCCTTTCACCATCCCTGCCTCCAAGGCTGCTACCATCTATACTCCCAGGCATGCGTGCGCACCCCAGAGGCTGACGCCTCAAAGGCTTCAGATGGATGGATTTCGCATTGCTCAGGCTTTTATGTTTGCAACTCAAAGCAGGCTTAAAGAACCCGTGTCAGATGTTGTCTGTGCTGCCATTACTGTCGCTCATTTTGCATCGGATTTCTCTCCTCCTCACCTGTTTTATGCCTCTTAGTCATGAATATTAATGCTCTTATAATGAGACAAAAAGGGTGGGGCTTTTTCTGTGAGCTTATGTCACTACATGTATAATTTAGTGGCCTAAATGTACAATAAATAATGCATTCTTTGTAGCTGATGTCTTACATTTGGGTGTTCTTGTTCATTTTAAGTTAGATCTTATAACAATCTCTGTTGAGCGACGGTTCACAGTGGACATTGATGGAGTCCTTTACTCCTCTCTCAGATTCTCAAGACTTCTATTGTCCTGTGCACTTACTCCACCTACACAGAGAAGGGAAACTCTTTTGAGGATCCGAGTGTTCAATGTTGTACCAAGAAGTCCTGGAAGTCTTCTCGGGTGATTCGAGCTCTACTCGCATCTTGACATGTGTAGATTCTACAGTGTCTCTCAAATGATTCACATAATGACCAACATCTTAAGATATGGTAGGTCAGGAAATCTCAGTGCCTTGCAACCAGCACCATATGACAAATTTGACATGAAATTGACGACACCGCTACTGTCGTTAGCTGCTGTTTTCAACGGGTCGTGCACATCTTGATTTTTATAACCTGGCAGGTTGTGCCAACGGTGCGTTTGCCGAGTGCACAATCGTGCCGTGCACAATCGTGCCATGCACCTATCGTTCAGGCGAATAACGTAATGGATGTGGTTGTGCAATGATATTACCAGCACCACATGAAGCAACCAACACAACTCCGCTAGCAGTTAAATATCTGGAACTCTTATAAAAACTAAAGAAGCATCTTGTTTGCCCAAACAACCTACATGGATATATTCTGTTTATTTGTTTTGTTTATGTAGCTTGCAGTAAGTCCATATTCTATTTTTTTTCCTCCTTGGTTTTCTATCAGTATCTGATGGTTTAAAAAAAAAAATTGTTTTTCCTCATGATTTTAGCAATTATTTTTTCAAGATGTGATCTTGTAAAAAGACATTAAATCAGACCTTTACGTGTTTCACTTTTTCAGAAGGGCTTCTTGTTTCGTAATCCTTATTTTTTATTCTCCAGGACTTCCTTGCACTAAGAGTAGCTCTTAGTGATGAAATACCAAGAAAAGTCTTAAAATTACCACGTTTTCTAAGAATTTCACCTTAAGGTTGGGGTTATCGAAATGGTTATTCCCAAGGCATATTAGCCCTTAAATCTGGTTGGAGTGGTGACTTTGACCTTTGGGTTTCTTTAGGGGAGGAGAAAAGGTGGAGCCACTGGAGTGCATCAAAAGAAGATGCCCCCCCTCTGAGTAAAGAGGAAGAATGAATGCAGTTGGCATTTGGGTTTTTCTTTCCTGATAATTCATCTTTTCAATCTTTAGTGAATAATGTCATCAGTATATAAATATAAAATAAAAACAAGTTGAATTGACAAAGCAGTAATACTTAAGTGTGGATTCACAACATCAACTCACATTATGCATATTGCTCCTTTTCTTCTGTTAAAGCCAAGCCAGTCTCACAGCTGATTTCAGATTTTCTTATTTCATAAAGCTACAAAGAATGTTTCAGATCCATGTGTAATGTCATTAGAGACCTAATTAGGCGTAACAGCTTCCCAACACCAAGTATATAGAAAAAAAGAAAAGAAACAGTTTTTCATCCTTTATAAAGGCACCTTGTAAATTAGCACATAATTCAGTTCAGTGTTATATCTGCTTTCGTGACTAGAGACAAGGTACTTTTTTCATCTCTCGCCTCCCGGGGCACGATGACAGGTCCTGTATGATGACTGGCCTCCTTTCTACTGAGCGGCTTTGATCATTTTGTCATGTCAAATCAATCAAAACTTCAAGGGTGGCAGGATGTACAAATGATGGCTTTGTTTGTTGCAGTGAAGACACGATGCCCAGAAAGGCAGGAATTTAGCTAACAGGCCAGCTAACTGTAAGACTTTAAAGCAGATTTTATTTATTTATATATTTATTACAAATATTTTCAGACAGCAAAAGCAGAAAAAAAAAGGCATAGGGGAGAATATTAAATGTGCTGCACAGCGTGACAAAACTAACACAGAATCTCAGATAGCTGTTCTGCAGATTACGAGTCTGGAATTAACCTAAAGGGAATTTCACCACTTTGATGATCAAACTGGTGGTTGGTTAGGGAATAGACGCAAGTACAATTGGTCCAGTTTCTCATTAGATGACTTTGAAAAACTGAAACTTCACAAATATTTAAATTTCTAACATATTTCATGACTTTTTATCAATGCATTTATCATAAAGAAAATTCATTAGATTTCTTCACCTATTTGCAGCTTTTGTGAAATCTTTCATGGCTCTTTTATGGAACAAAATATATTATTGATTTACATATGGTAAGATGGTAAATATATTAGAGGGTTACCTGCACAAACAAAGCCTGGAATATCCATTAGTAACCAACTAGTAGCCACAAAGGAATGTAATGTGCATGTGGACACTTGTTGCAGCCAATAGCCCAAATTGTAATACACTGAAACAGCCACGTTATTAAGAAAAAAGAGGAAATATTGGCTATAAAGGCTTTAAAGACAAAAACAACTTTCTCTACCTGAAAGTTGTTGTAAAGTTAACTTGGGCGTCTTTGAAGTAAAACTCTTAGTCTCCCACAACATTTTGATGAGATGTGATGCAGGAAAATGCTCCATTTTGTTGATGTTGGACCTCCGCCTTTGATACTGTGAACCATCATGTTCTGCTAGATAGGCTAAGACACTGGCTGGGTATATCAGGGTCTGCTTTGGAGTGGTTTGAATCTTATTTGCATGAACGATCCTTTTCTGTGGCTACCTCTGAGTACAGTTTCTCTTCTACTTTTCTTGCCTATGGTGTGCCACAAGGTTCCGTTTTGGGGCCTTTATTGTTTTTGTTGTATTTACTTCCTCTTCAGCACTTATTGAGCACTTTTAAGGACATTTCTTATCACTGCTATGCACTTTTGAATTATAAATTGTCCTTCATGCATTTGTTTCATCTCGTCTGGATTATTGTAATTCTTTGTTTGCTTGTTTATATAAAGCCTCTTTGGAGCATCTGTAAGTTGTTCAGAACGCTGCTGCAAAGCTTCTGACCAAGTCCTCCAAGTACTCCCATGTCACACCCCTGCTGATTCAGCTGCACTGGCTCCCTAATAAATTCAGAATCCACTTCAAGGTTTTGACCTTGACATTCGAGGCTCTGCGTGGACAAGCACCAACATATATCAGGGAACCTTTACATCCATACATTCCCAGCAGGTCCCTGAGGTCATGTGATTAGGGCTTGCTGGTTGTCCAACACACGAGGCTGAAAACTAAAGGCAACAGAGCTTTTGTAACTGTGGCCCCTAGACTGTGGAACTCTCTCCCTTTGAGCCTGAGATATGTGGATTCGGTGGTCTCTTTTAAAAACAGCTAAAAACGTATCTTTTTAAACTTGCCTTTGGTTGATTTTTGTTTTTATGTTTTAGCTTCTGTGAAGCACTTTGTTTTGGGTTTTTTTTTCTTGAAAGGTGCTATATATGTTTTTATTATTATTTTTTTTTTTACTTTTAACTGCATTTCCTGCATTACTTGATTGTCAACCAAAGAGGCTGCTGTCTGATGAGCCAATTCAGGCACTACATACACAAATCACTGCTGTCAGTCAGTTTGTGACAGCTTAGCAAATTGGGGTATTTGTTGGTCCAGTTCGTGCAGAACTTGATCATGTAGTTGTGTAAGAAGCAGAATTTGAAAGAAGAATTTACTGCATATACAAAGAACTAACCTGATGGTAGCAAAGTTATTCTGTGAGCCTCGGCTTTTGCCAATAAATGAACCAACAACATTTTTATAAATATAGTCATTTATTTGATTGGTGTGAAAACTTGATGTCTGTTGTTCTGACAGTTAACAGTGTGAAATGTGGTCTGTAACTGTAGAGTTAACTGAGAAACCATTCTGATCTCAGAACCTGAAGCGAGTAGCAGAAGTGTGGATGGACGAGTACGCCGAGTACATCTACCAGCGCAGGCCTGAGTACCGCCACCTGTCGGCAGGAGACATGACTGTGCAGAAGGAGCTGAGGAACCGGCTCAACTGCAAGAACTTCAAGTGGTTCATGAGTGAGGTGGCCTGGGATCTGCCCAAGCACTACCCACCTGTGGAGCCTCCTGCTGCTGCATGGGGAGAGGTACAGTTGCTCTTATCCTCTAATTAAAGGCAGCCTAATTGAAAGATGGAACTAGAGCTACCAAGAAATGTGTGTTAGAAAGTCATGACAGTGAGTACTTTGAATATGTAATGTGAAGCTATTTTTTTCTCAGCTTCATGTAGTTTAGTTTTAAAATGCCACTTTGTGTGCCAGAGGTTCAGTCTAAAGATAGTTGGTCTTGTTACTGGTGTCTTAAGCAAATTCTTCCTTTTCTCCTTTGGTATGGCAGGCCAAAAGATAAGAGTAATTACCAGCGGTTTCCTCTAAAATAACTCAAGAAGCTGTCAGAAATTCTCTCCATTTGGCTCTAATATTCCTATCTGTCTGTCATACCAGACTGCTGTCTGGAGCTGTGGACCGGTTACACTCAGTGCATGAATTTAATTAGAGCTTAATTGCAGTGTTCTTGCCTCCTGAAATAACCCAAACTAATGGTGTAATACTACTTGAAGCTGCCTGATGATTTTTTTTTTTGCATTATATTCTTTGTGATTTTGGTAGTTAAGAAAACCTCTGATCTCTGTTGAAGATGTACAACTCTTATTGCCTGAATAACGTCTTTCTGCCGTCTTTCATGCTTATGTGACTCTGCTCTTATGTGTGTTTTTTGGTGAAGATCCGTAACGTGGGTAGCAGCATGTGTATGGAGAGTAAACATTTTGTGTCGGGGAGTCCTATCCGCCTGGAGAGTTGTGTGAAGGGACAAGGCGATGTGAGCTGGAGACATGGACAGGTACGAAAAAGTCACTGAAGTCAGTTATTAATCAGTGTAGCTTGAATGGAGCCTGATTAAGGTCATGTTATTAGTTCACCTTTAACGTCTAATTATTACTCATTTAACCCAAGTTCTTCTGTATACAGGGAGAGTGGTGAGAAAGAAGTCAACCTGTGTGCTCACAGTGAGCACGCCTAACACGGTCCCATTGATACAATCACTGTAGGCGGCAATAAAGAAAACCTGCAAATCCAGAGAATTAATGCGCTGACATTGTCCAGATCATAACAAAATGTGCATCTTCATTAAATTAAAATCTCAAAATAGAATCCAGACATATCCTGAGGGGAAGCGTAAGCTGCAGCGTAACTGTATTAGGCAAACTCGGCACAGCATCATCGCTGCCTGTGCTGCTCGCGTTGGTAACCTGGAGTGTGTCTGCCATGTTGTCAGATCTTTCTACTGACCAAGCTGAACTTGCAGTACAAAGCTCAAAAAATGTGGCCTTTGCGTACAGATTTATAGGCGTCAACATGGTTTGACTTTTTAAAGACAAGCCCAAGTGGCCGGTGGAGAAACTGCAGGTTTTGCCAATCCGTGAGTCCCAGAGGATGTTATGATTCCAAGGATTTTGCAACAGAAACGGCCTTTTTGTTTTTTGTTGTTTTTCTTTATATTTTTCAAATTTCCCACGTGTGGGACTAATAAAGGTTATCTTATCTTATCTTTTTCTATTTCCATGGGAGTTTTGGTTCATCCATCATAATGTTTTTTTTTCTTTCGTGTTTTTGTTCAGGTTTTTTTGTTTTGTTTTGTTTTCATCAAAGACTTGCGTTCTACTTTATTTTACTTTTTTTCTTGTGGACCTGCCCTTAAATATTTGAAACCCTTGCACACACAGTTCCCTTTTTATTTTTAAAGCCTGTTTTTGAAACTTTTAACTGCCTCCTTTTTCATACATTAATTCAACATTAGGCATGCAGAAACCATACTTTGATCTTCTTTTGATACCCGGGCCAAAAGTCGTTATTTTAGAAGTTTTTAATAGTTTAATTTTCCCCATATAATTTTAATAGTTGATGTAATTGCACCCTTGATTTCATCAGGATCCTGGCATGCTTTATTAAAAGAAGTTGCTCTTTAATTTTGTCAGTGATGTGTTTCACTCTCCGCCCCGTACTTACTCAGAAGATTCATTATACTGTGGTCAGATTTCCCAGCATTCCCTGCATTGGGAGTTTTCTGTTAGCTTCGATAGTGTGGGCCAGTCCTTACATTGCTGAAGGTGGCAGGTGTACAGGTAGGAGTGATTTATTATAACGGCTATTTTCTTGCTGTGTCATCAGGCTGTCCAGGATGTAATAAGCATTATAGCGATCACCTATACTCCACAATGTAGATTTAAAAAGAAATCTAAAGGAAAGCGTAGTCTGGTGGTCCACAAATGTGCCTTTCAACTACAAAGTTGAGCGATTTTAGGTTTTTCCTAAGGGCACATTTATGAAATCGCTTAAGTAATTGGATTTTGTCAGCTAACGAGACATAAATGTCAAAAAAAATAGTGCCCGCATAGATGGAAAAGCTTCTTCATTATCTCTGCATTGTTCTAAAAGGACTCTGCACTCACACGTCACAGCGTAGATCTTAAAGCACAGCTCATAATACAAACTTAATGGATTGAATGTCCCCTTTTGTTTCCACAGCCAAAATACTGCGCCTCAGAGCTCTGACAGTTTAATTGCTTTAATCTGAAGATGCATTGTAGTTTAATTTGTGTCACAGTCTCAATCTGTATTCAGAGCCAGCACGAAATGCATTCGCTGCAGCTCACAGGTGGCCTCTCTGGCAGCTGTCCTTGTCGGGGCTTTTCGATCCTGTACAGGAGTGGAGCAAATCATTCAGACAGTGTTTGGGAGCCAGAGGGGCGACAGTCACCTGGACACAGATGGAGATTAAAAGTTTCATTTTGTATGTTTGGTTTTAAGTAAGAGCGAATTAGACTTTTTTTTTTTTTTTTTTTTGGTCTGGATATGTCTGGAATCCAGAAATACTTCTACATTTACCAAATCAAAATGAGTCATTTGCTGGTTTTAATGAAACTAAATGCAAAAATCTAATATGAGTTGTTAGCTGAGACGTTTCAATTCATTGTACATATCAAGATTTATCATAATCGTTGATTTCACGGCTAAGGCAGCTTTGATATCAGCAGATTATGATATCAATCATTCTGATGAACTCATCGACATGTAGACAAATGGATAAGGATCATAAGAAGCTGCGTTAATCCATCACTGTCACAGAAAACAAACTAAGGGTCAAGAAAAAGAACAATTGATACAGCACACGTTGGTCTTTGTTTTTTAGGTTTAGAACCATGAATAAAAACTGTATGTAATTATGGATATACTCTGTATTCATAGATATAAGATAAATACAAAATTATTGAATCAAAAATAAAGCAGTTTTTACCAGAAGTCCCAACCGATTCTTATTCTTCACCGTCAGGTTGCCAAACCAGGCAGCGATACAAAAGAACATCACAGATTCAATAAAACTTCTATAAAACAAAGACAACATCTCAGATGAGACATTAAAAGATCTCGTTTTCCTTAAAAAGAAAAGTCTTTGTTGAACTTTTTTAGTAGTGGCATCAGTATGAGATTGAAAACACAGTTTATGGTCAAGTACCACACCTAGATATTTATAACTCTCAACTATCCCAGCTTTAATGATAATATGTGATGAGCTATCAGAGGACTTCCTAAAATCAATAATCATAGTTTTTTCCCCTCCTTTAGTTTAGTTTTAGACACATTAAGTGAAAAGAAGGACTCATCACACCAATTTACAAAATCATCTACAACCTGTCCATGGCCTGACTCGTCCCCCACTAGAAGACTGACGATCACTGTGTCGTCAGCAAACTTCAGGATGTATCTGTTCGTGAAATTACTGCGACACTCATTTGTGTACAGAATGAACAGAAATGAGTGTCGGCTATCAAATAAAACACAGTAAAATTCAGCAGTATTTTAAAAATTATTACTAATTTTCCCAATGACCTAAAGGCTACTCTAATAATAAAGTAGTAAAGTGTTGTTCTCATTTCAAGTAAAATAAGGCTTCTCCTTAAAAATAATAAGAGCTTGTCTTCAAATAGTGTTTAATTTAAAATAATGAACAGGTTTAGTTGGGGTTTCCCCTTTTCTTCATTGTTCTGAACTAAATTTTCTTTAAGCCTCCTTTCCCCGCCACCTGTTTCTCCTCTTCAGACTTCTGCAGCTCGTCCTCTGTTTCCTGTTTTCACGTGTGCTCTGAATAAAAGATTTGATTGACTGCTTAGAGAGTTACAAAGCCCGCAGTTGGGTCTGTGTTTCCTTTGTACATATACGTGACTATAGTAAAGACAAAGGAAAAGGCTGCACACATTAAAATAACCTTTGCAGAGAAAGATGGAAACAGTCTGTCAAAATCTAGTAATATGTCTGCGTCTGTGAAGAATGACGGGGAATCATAATAACAAAAGGTACACTATTGCTCATCTGTCAAAAACATGATACCTTGCTTAAGCACCTTCTATGACACCAGCAGTCCAGAGAGGAGGGTTTTGTAGCGATTTGATTATATTGTGGTCATAGACTGAACCTGACTCTTCTTTTACAAAACTGTGGTCTTCTTTCAGACCACATGCACTAAAATGCACCCAGTGTAGTGTATTATATTAGGACATTTTTCTGCATGCAGACATGTTTATGGGCTGGTTGACATGAGGACAAAGGATAAACATTTTCAGTAAACGGTTAAAAAAATATCTGCTGTGTACATAACTCTTTCATTTGGTTAGTAAATATATATATATATATATATATATATATATATATACACAAAATGCAGTGCGAGTTGAAAAAATCTGCCTATTTAAAAGCTGCTCCCTTTTCACAAACGGGCACCACAGCAGGTAACTCCACGTGTTGGATTTGGCAGAGTCTTACACCAGATGCGTTTCCTGACATTTGTGTCTCCGGCTGGAATTGAACCAGCTACCTTTCGGTCATCAGTCAGATGTGTTACCCTCACTGGATATGGGGGAAAAATGGTGACTAAAGTGTAGTGAACTCTCCTGTCAGTGCTGCACTGCTTCCAGTACGGCTGCTATTTTTAGATTCCTCCCTGAAAGTCTGATTCACACTGAATGGACACAGACTGGCATTTGTATCGCACTTTTCTTCTCTTACTGACCATTCAGAGCACTTTGCACTGCAAGCCAATTTCACCCATAGCACTTCACACCTACAGCCAATCAGAGAATCACAAATTAACCTAACGTGCATGTTGTTGGGTTTTGGGAGGAAGCCAGAGTAACCAGGAGAGAGGAGAACACAGGTTTCATACAGAAAACTCCAGAAACCGAGGTGTTCAAGTCTCCTCCTGTATAAAACAGGTCAGAAGTTCCCATCAATAATCAAAGGCCACAACTATGATAAACTTTTAGATTTTTATAAAATTCAATTCTGAACTCTACAGAAGCAAAACAGCACAAAGGAGCAAAAGCAGCTTAATAGGAAAGTGAAAGTTTCTTACAGTAGGTTATAAAAACGATTTCTCCCACATTGATATTTTAACCCTGTATCGCTCTTTTCAAAAGTTCTGACCTACAAAACAAACGATTCATTTCAAGTCCCCTGCAAGTCCCTTCACCCTGTGCTGAGAATTTTTCATGTCGCGTAAAGATCATCGCACTTCAAAAAAGGAAAAAATCATTACGTTATATCTCCTGCAGGTGTTTACGTTTGGCTGGAGAGAGGACATTCGGGTGGGCGACCCCATGCACACGAAAAAAGTTTGCTTCGATGCCATTTCCCACAACAGCCCCGTCACCCTGTACGACTGCCACGGCATGAAAGGCAACCAGCTGTGGCGCTACAGAAAGGTATGACAGAGATGAAGCGGAGATCAGAGTCGGAGCCTTCGGCGTGGTTATGTGTAATGTTTGTGTGGTGAGCTCTTTCTCTGAGCCTTTTTGTTTTCCTCTTACAGTACAAAACAGCAAAATTGCAAATGTAATTGCTTCAGAATGAATGACTTCAAGAATGCTTAATCAGTTCCCAAAGCTTTGCACTTTTTAACCGAATCTACGGGGCTCATTATGTTGTTGTGCTTTTATGCTCGGCTATTACAAAGGGCCACGTTTCTATTTTTGTAACCATTGTGGGATTTAATGTAGCCACAAAGAAACATGCTGGCAGCAGTAAACAACACAAGTTGAAAGCGTTACTTGCAAACACTGGTTTAAAGTGGACCTGTTATACCCATTCCCAGCTCTGTATATTCATTATTTGATTCTATTAGAATATCTTTGCATGAGTCACTGTTTAACATGAGCTGAGTTTTAGTGCAGTCTTTATCCTCCACCACAAACAAGCCATTATAGCTCCTGTCCTCCACCCTTAACCCAAGATTATTCTCATTGGCCGTCCCTCACAAACAGAAGGTTTGAACAGTCGAGATATCCCCTCTCGCTGACATAAAACAGACGAGACATGAAAATGTTGAGCATTTAGAGCAATAGCTGTCAGGGAGTCATTGTTTCAAACACTGTCCATGTTTCAAATGAGCTTCCAAAGAGTTTCTCTTTGACGCAGCCCGTCATCTCCCTTGTTTCTCCCTCCAGGATAAGAGTCTGTATCACCCCGTCAGCAACAGCTGTATCGACAGCAGCCTGAACGAGCGGCGTGTCTTCATGAACACGTGTGACCCGTCCTCGCCCACTCAGCAGTGGCTATTTGAGAAAACCAACGCCACCGTGCTGGAGCACTTCAATCAGGGCGCCAAGTGAAGTCCTGCAGCATCCACGAGGAAGGACTCACGCAGAAGTGGAGCTGCTGCTGCTGCTATTGCGAACTGGGGTATTTCCCATTTACCTCGCAATGAGGTGACAGCTGTTTCTCTTTGGGGTGCTGGGAGTGAGGCAGGACGGCACGCAGAGGGGGTTAGTTAAACGCATTAGTGTGAGGGAAGATTGGGTTTGAGTTTGATTGATGGGATTTGTGTAAAAGTTACTCTGTGAGAGATGGGTGTGTTCTGTCGGGGTGCTGCTGTGGCAGTAGGTCTGTCTCACTTCCTGATTTTTATTTAATTTTTTTATCGTCTGCCATTCCTCTTTATTTCTTTTGCCCGTTTCAAATCTCCCTCTCTTCCCCTGTACTGTTTCCTCTCTGGGGGTTTGTTGTTTGCAGTTCTCTCTCCCTCTCTTTCTGTCCATCTACCTTTTATCCTCCAATCTCTCCTCCCTCGTTTCTCTCCCGGTCTGCCACTGCCTGCATGTCCGTCTCTATCTGCCTGCATGACTGCACCTTTGCCCACCTTTTTCATTCTCCCTCTCAAATATCCTTATGTCTCTCCAGCTCTGACAACCTCCCTGGGGGTAGATGAAGGGGGGGAGGGGCTCTTGCTGAGCCAAAGTCGTACTGACACCTGGGTGAAGCCAGGCAGAACCACTCTGAAAATCACCTGGTGAAGTGATTCTCCTTTACAACCTTCTGTTCCCTCCCTCATCCTTCCCCTCATGTAACTCCTGGTCTGCGGGCAGAGCTGCATTGAATGTAGTGGGTGAAAGTTGACAAAGACGGTCCAAGGAGATAAGACCTTTTGCACGTGCCTCACTTATTTGTTCCTTATTCTCTGCTTTCCTGTCTGTATTTATTGATTAGTCCTTCACAGATTTGTCACTGTGCCACGTTCTTCTTATATTCCTCAGAGGCGAGCGCTATCCAATGCCAGGGTATGTGCAGGCTGACTCCTGCTGGGTAATGGTGCAGTCAGACTAGATTTTGCTTTCTTCATAGAGGTCCTGCATCTCTTAAAATAGCCAATAAGAATGCAGGCTGTCTGAGGCCTACGCAGAGATAAAAGCGACAATGGCAAACAGAAGATCCAAGGTAAGGTCATCGCACTGCAACAAGGCTCCAACAAGTGCTTCCTGTGAAATCTCACCCTGGAGTGGGTCCATTTATTTGAGAATGCTTTGAGAAAAGCTCCTCAAAGCAGTGACCACTAAATCAGGAGGTATTTGTTCAGAATTTAGTTTTAAGGTTGCGTGGTTACTGCGGTTTGTTAGCTAAATAGCCGTGCTACTTCGCATCACCCATACTACGACGACTCCTCATTATTCATACTACATCTCATAGGATTTGCAGTATACAAGCAAGTGTGCTTTTTTGGCACTACGCACACAGCAAGATGTTTAAAGTTTGGGGCTCATTTGCCTGCTACATTCAACAGTGTGTACTTTGTTGGGGCTGTACCAAAAGCAAATGGAGAAAACAATATGCAATTATTATAATAATAATAATTATAATATGCACTGTAAGTTTTCCCAAGCCAAACTTCTGTCTGACTGCACCACGAGAGCTTCTTTGTCATTATTGTGGTGACAGTGGGAGTGGGAGTAGCTGTCACACCTCTTTGAGTTTCTCCTTTGCTTTCTGTGCGCTATTTGCCGCTTTCCACTCAGTCACTAAAGCAACCCGGTCACAGACGGCCAAGCAAGGGGTCTCGTCAAGGTGCGGAGCAGCAGGCAGCACCACAAATAGACCCCTGCGCGCCCGGATGGCTGGCCGTGTGACTGACAGGCCAGCTGATTCTCAGCAGGGCTGCCTGATTGGCCGGCCGCCATGCTGACACATCACTTTAGAGTACAGTGTGAGCGGGAGTAGAGACCAAAAGGGGAAATTATCCAGGATAGCCTCGCCAAGGTAGCGCTGGGATTGAGACTAACGTGTGTGTGTGTGTGAGTGTGAGAGGGGGGTTTAAAATGCATTAAGCACTTATGGAATGATAAACTTGAATGAAATCTTAGTGCCTTGTTAGAAGAGGACTAGATGTTGCTGTGTGTATTTGCAGAAAATGTGTGTGGCCTGAAATGTCCAGATGAAAATAGGGAACAATTCCTCAATTCAGGAAGTGACTTTGCTTGGATTTTTTTTTTATGCTGTAAAAGACTCCTCAAGTCTTTGAACTGATCATGAATTGACTTCTGGTGCAGGACCTTGAACGCACCACTGGCTTTGTGAACACACGTGTAACTGCTGGCTGTGAATAGAGCTAAAAAGACTGTTTTTTGTTGTTTTCCCAGCATATTTGCTCCTGCTGTCAAAAGTAAACCACAACCCTAAGAAGACCTTTTGTTGTATTGAAATCATGATATGATGCTGTGTTGTTTTCCCACTTGTTCAATCCAGAATATTATAATGAGAGAGGAAATTGCTGTCTTTGTTTACCAGTGTCGCCATCCGCCTTTATAAATCCTTTTCTTCATTCTGTTTTTAATCAAATGTGCTTTCATCCTTTCTTTGATCCTGTGGTTTAGCTGATGGTGATTTTGCTTGAATCCCTGTTTGACACTATGTTTTGGGATGTTCTGGTCTGTCGCCTGCGCACATTCTCTAATCCCATTTTGTGAAGCAGAACAATGTTCAGTGTGTGCCATTTTAATCATCAGATCCAGGTATTGGGCTCTGGAAGATATTAACATGCAGTAGTAGACCAAAAGAAATGGTAATATTCACTATATATCACAATATTTCAGTATTTAAGTCAGATATTAGAAAATGTTGGGGAAAAATATATATTGAGCTCCTTGTTGTGTGCAGATTAAAACCTTTTCCAACACAAATGCAAAACGGATTTTATCACAATCAGTGCAAACAATGATTTGTTGTTTCCAATTCTGTCTTATCACATAAATTGTTCACACAAATGCTAACCAAGAACCCATATTTAGATAGCAGAGCTGGTAGATTTGCAATGAGATTGAGAGGTGAAGATAAATAACTATCACAAGTGTTTTCTAACCTGTTCGACTGTTAAGTTGTTAAAACCTGATCTACTTTTCAAAAAACCCTTCTTGAGTTACAGTAAATGGTTCATTTACCAGCATGTAACTGTTATTTATTAGCAGCAGGAGCGTACTAAATGTAAACCTTTTTGTTGTACACTGTACACTGTCAAATTGTTAAAAGATGACTTAGAATTATTGTTTCAGACCACCGAGTAAGATTACCAGCAGATGATCCAACAGGAACAATTTGTTATCCACTGTATATCCAGATATGATTTCTTTGAATTTCTTTTCTTTGACATCATACTAGAATTGATAATGGGCTGGGCTGTTGCTGGGATTGTTTGTTTGTTTGTTTTTTCTAAAGAATTGTCAATACGAACACTCTTTGTGGAAGTTTTATAGAAGGTGGGTACATAAGGCAACATTTTTGGTTCAAATGAGACTGTCGAAGTACTAAAAGTTACTTTATAGTTCTCTCTGAGAAAGTGTACTATTCTTTAATATTTCATCTTGTTTTTCTTCTCTCACATTTATCCTGCAGAACAGTTTATTGCATCTGTTTTTCCTTGAGTCTGCCAAGCCCAACTGTCACATAAATCTTGGATAAAAAGAAGAAGATTATCATCATTACAGACTTTTGGCTGTGTTGTATAGAATTAGTAAGAAAAGTGTTTTAGGTAGCTGATGTGTTAGCTTGTGCTTTTTCAAAGATGTTTTAGGCATGAAGAGCTGTAGCAGGGCCAGAAAATCCCTTATTCCAATAAAACATCAGGGGCAGCAGGATCAAATGCAGTAGGACGAGCTGATTTTAGAGAAAATGTAGAACTTAGCTGTCAAATAGAACGCCATGATTAGTCAACTGGAAGGCCAGTGTTTAAACAGGTATCTGACAGTTTATTGACAGTAAATCATGATATAATTTGACCTGGAACGTGCTAAAATGCTTTATAGAATAGCCAAAGTCCTATTTTTAAGTAACAAAATATAAAATACAAAATTACAGCAAAAGACTTATTTAGATGTCCTAATCTTCCCTGCAGAGTAATCTTCATGTTCCCCTTGCCTCAGCTGCGCAGAAAAGAAGCAGAGGTCATTGCTGGTATTTAGAGTTGAGTCTTTTGGGTCTCACAACCAGAATCGTCATTAACATGACTTCTTTTTTTTTTTCCCTTCAGGAAAATGTTTGGTAAAGCCCCAGTCACACAGGCCTGGATCCACCATGATTGAGATGTTGGTGCTATCACTAATAAATCTGAGGTTAAAATAACATTATCAGTATAACAAATTAAGCTATCTCACTACAGTCTAAACTCAGCTCTCTCTCCCTGTTGTTGAAAGAATAATCCCAAGCTTGGCATGTTTGCCTCGAGGGCAGGAAGACGAGGAGCACCTTTTGTGAATTTTTTTTTTGACAGTTTAGTGAGTCGTCACAAAATGATGGGAACTGCATTCTGCAGATAGGATGATAGCAATGATAATCAGCTGTTCTGCAGGAAAGGATGGGGGAGGAAACGAGATGATGCCAAAATTGCGTTCATGCTCTTCATCTTTACTGTGTTTTGTACAAAGTGCATTAAATTAAAAATTAACTTAAATGGATCTGTGTCTCTGGGGAAATTTCACAGGATGTTGCCAACTGCTTCAATTATGTTTAATTGAATAAGCTTTTAAAAGTTTGGGGTTTTTTTTTCAATCAGAGTAATATGTACCTTTCCATTGCACATGTAAAGTTTGTTTTATTACATCAAAGGATAACTTGGGTCGAAGACTTTCAGGCACTGCTTTATTTCAGCTTTTATCCACTGTGGTAAAGTATTTAAGTAAAGAAAAACTTCCTTGCAGACACTAGGGATACGAATTTAGCAAATCGATTTCACTAGCACTTAACATAGATCGGTTCTCATTGGCACCGTTTTTAGAGTCGACACCATCACTAAGAAACATATCAAAGGAAAGGAATTGAACTACTGGGAACTGTTCCCTACAAGACCCGATCCTCAATTCCTGTCCCTAGCTGGCACCCATATAATGGTATAAACCACAGTTCAAGTACACAAACACTTCAAATGTAATACTTTTCCACAGCTGCTGGGATAGAGCAATCGTAAATGTGCTGAAACGTTTTATAACGTTAAGATCCAAATGCATTTTTACGTTTTTTTTTCCCACCTTCACATGTTCAGTCGAAAGTCTGTTGGGCAGAATAATCGTAATTTACAGGAGCAAATGTTTTTAATGTCAGTGGCCAACGTGGCCCATCACACAATGTTGTGTAGGTGTGTGAGCTTTGATGTGTAGGGAAGTGTACATTTTGTATCTCAAAAATATCCAATATTTTTTTTTCTACTGACATTGCAACTGTAAAGGTGTATTTAGGTATTTAACAAACTGTACAATTAAACTGGAATTGTATGATATTTTTTTCTGAAAATTGTAAAATAAAAAGGTTTCTATATTTGGATGAACGTCTGTCTGTGCTTCTGGGACTTAATTTTTTAAAAAAAAAAATTCTCCATAGTTGAATAAAATAGTTATCATCAAATCAGTTATCACACACAAATGAAGTTATCATCAAATCAAGTCCTTTTATATAGTTTTATAATGGGGGGGGACTTATACTAGAAGCCTCTCGCCTCTAACCACCTCTTTAAGCCGGGAGTGTCACTGCGATCCTGCACCCAGGGCACTTGGGGCTTGGTCCAATCTCTTGGGTTGGGGTGACGATGTCTCCCCCCAGCATCGTCCTGACTCCCCCTTGCTGTAGCATGCATCTTTTTTACCCCCCCCCCCCCCCCCCCCCTTTCCTAACATCCAATCCATATAGCTTTCTCAGTTTTGCCCTCAGATGAGACGAAGACATTCTCAGTCTGTGTGAGGCAGTGACCAATCAGCGTCAGAGATGACAGAGCACCAGGTGGGCGAAAAGGCTGCTCATTCTAGTTGCGATCGTCTTCCCTAAATAACTTCAGCGTAAACGTCTGGTGCTCACAGCTTTCTAATTTCCTCCCCTTGTCACTTCTTGTTGTAGGTTCTGTATGGCTTTAATAGTTTCTCTGACTGATGGTGCAAAAACACACTTTCCACATGCGTTAATCCCATAATCATTTCCCACAGCAACCCGCTAACTCTGATAGCTTTCAGGTTTCAGTGATTTATCCGTGGCTGGAGTGATATTGCTTTTGCAAGTTGGCCCATTTCTCCCAGAGTCTCCTGGGATGTGTCGTAACTCAAAACTTTTCATGTTGGCTGAGAAGGACTGAGAACGTTCTGGTTTGGTAAGAACACTTATAGTGTCCGTGTTATGGGAGCTTTCATGTAATTGCACAGTCACAACACTCGAGCAGCAACATGCTGATCAAAGGACTGGTTTTAGGTTTCTGAGAGTAAAAAAAGAGAAAAAGTTTCAGTGATGATGCAATGTATTCAGGGTGTGCAAACCAGACTGATGTTATCTGCATACTAATTGTTTTCATATTCATATTTATTTCCAGTTAATTAGCAAATAATCAACATTCCCTGAGACTCGGGAGCCGTAACTGGGACAGATCAGGCTATTACATTAGCACAGTGTTCCTCTAAAGATATCCATTAAGTTTCTTTATTGGGCTCAGCACCATTATAAAAAGAAAAACACAATCCAATTGTCTCCCATAATTCACTAATACCCCCTCTCTCTGTGCTGCTTGCTCTCTGGGCCAACAGCTCCTTCAGATTACACAACAAAATGGGAAGACGTTTCAATGACAGAGTGTCACGGTTTTGATTCCACGCATCTTCAAAGAGTACAGAGGGTTTGTCACATTGAACTGCACAATTATATGGGGGTGTGGGGAATATGGTTGCCTTTGTTTTGCAATTTCTTGTCTCACGTCATTTTGTTCCATCCCACGCTGACAAGAAAAGTTTCGGATGGAGGAGGAAGGCTGTCTCACACATGAAGGCTTAAATTGCAACTACCTTTAAATACAGCAATGCAAGGGTGGCCACATCATATTGCATCTGGCATTGCTGTGAAGCAGTGCTGGGTTATCTCATTAATTCATCTAAATGCAGATGACAACATAGTCCAAATACATACTGAGTTGTAATGACAGTGATGCCATGTGGTCTTAAGGCTTAGCCAAGTATGGGTTCGCAAAATAAACTAAATGTCATATCAAATATATAATGTACTTCATTTGATGCCCTGGGAATACAAATGGACAGCCATTTAAGAAATTGCATTAAAACTTTGTAAGTAAATTTGAACCTTTGGTAATGCAAATTCTGTAATATCTGTACAAACTGCATTATGTATGTGTAGCATCCCACTTCATCCACAGCATTTTGTTCTGTATCACAGGCGTATAACCTGCAGCATCAATTACACCCAGGTTTCATAGTTCTCAAAGCATAGTTTTATGCATATGAACATGGGGCGTCCTTGCTAATGGGAAAGTTACACAGCTGTTGAAAAAGAGACACACCCACGCACATCTACACATCTGCCAATAAATCTGTTATTCCTGTAGGAAAATGGGGGGAAAAAAACATGTTGACAAATTCTTTGGTCATGCCTATCATAACACATTTTTCCCTGCAGCAAAATGTGAAGAAGGCATCATCGCCTCACATAAAATAATATAAGAGATGGGAAGAAACGAAAAAAACAAAAGCAAAACGTACACACGCCACCGCATGAACAAATATAATAAAAAGGAAGAACAAGGGACTAAATAACATTGTGTTTGTTTCCCATGGCGTCGCCCTTCTTCTCTCTCTCAGCTATCAGCCCTTTGCCCCTCAGTCTTATTATCTCGGTCTTGGGTCAGTGAAGGATAATACAACTCCAGCCTGAGAGATAATACATCTCCGGTCAGACCTCACTTCAAAGCAAACTAACAAGCTCCACAGACAGACACACTTAGCTGGTCCATGAAATTCAAAACGATACAGAGCTTGGGCTGAAGCGGCGCCCGTCATCGATTGATTCATTGTTAGTGGGAGCGTCTGTGGGGAGAAAACAGAGGTGCAAATTCACTGTCGGGAGGCAGAAGGAACTTAAATGTGGGATAGGGTTCTTGCCTGTGCTCTCCTTCTCCACAACTCAAACAAAAAGCAAATGAAAAACAATAGTGCAGACTTAACACTTCGCCACAATGTAGTTCTGCTTAACTCCAAACCACTAACATCTGTGTGTGTTCCTAAGAGTAGAGAGTAACTGATGCTAGCTGTTATGCAGGTGCTGTTTTGGATGTTGAACATCAGAGCAAAGCTTTTTAGTACTCTCCAGCTCTCCGTTTTTGCTTTTCTTCTCAGTTCTCAGACATTTGCTTAAAGCAGCTTCTTTCCTTATATTTTCTTAGTTCGGCCTATAGACTACAGTAAAAACAACAACAGCATACTGTGAAATGTGTCCATTTCTCTGTGCTCTACAAGTCTTTGGTGTTGCTTTGGTGACACCAGCTTAACCCTTCCCTCATGTCTCGATTCTGAACATTATTAGAAACATCTTCAATGAAAAATAAGCTATAAATTTGTAGAAGAATACATCATGTCAGTAGCTGTCGCTGGTAGATGTCTGCTTATATAAGTGCTGCAATGCACGGGGAGTTTGGGCTTGGTGGTAGGGGGTCAGCCACGTCCCATGGATAAACCTCTGGGACCGCTAGATCAACTCTCACTTGTGGTTCCAAGATGTTGCTTGTGCACAGCAGCAGCCACACCTCAGTAAGCTACTATTTTGGTTAAGTTGTCCACATCTTCTGCTTAAGCCCAGTTAAATACAGTAGACAGATGCATGAGTATATAGTGAGACCCATGCATGCGTCTGCCAGGAGGAAGTTTCTCTTTTCAAAGATTACTTAGAAAGGGAATCAAACATAAATAGCACAAAGTTTCTCTTTTCAATCACAACTTCTTACCTTTGCTGGTAAGGAGAGATTGCTAGAGATTTCAGAAAGTCACTGAATCAAAAAGAGGTGTGCAAGTACAACAAAATGTCTTTCTCTGACACCAAACTCGAGGTGATGGAGCTGTAACGGCAAGTTACATTTTTATGTGCGGCCAGACTCGTGGATGAATGAAGGCGATGTATGATCCTGGCAAACATGAACACGGGTGTTTTGCTTTTCTCTGTTTTAAATGAAACTTTATCCTTTGATTTTACATCAAATAGTCTTTATCTAAAACTAAGTGTTATAAGTAGAGCAGGGCGATATGGCCAAAAATATTTATCACGATATATATTTGAAAATTTGCAATAACGATATAACCGACGATATAATTGATGCGAGACAAAATACAACTCCACAACATTACTAGCGCAAAAAGACAACCTTCCATTTATTTTCACTTAAATAAGAAGCTGGTTTTTATGTACATTAAAGCTTTATAAAAATGTAACAGTGCAAATGCAAATTCCTTGCTGAAAGTTTAACCAAAAGGCATTTCCAGTAGAAATGGGCTGACATATCCTGAGCATAACCATGTATAATATCCACTGAAGTTAAAAAGAGGTGCTTTGCAACATTAAACTGCAGTGTGCAGTACGCATTTTTCGGACCATAAGGTGCACGGGATTATAAGGCACATTAAGTGAAACAAAGCAGTCAGATAAATCAAACTTTATTAAACTCATTCTTCTTGCTTCCTCCACTTCTGTACCATTGATTCATTAATGGTGAATTCTCTGGCAGCTGCTCTATTTCCATGTTGCTGCAGTATATTAATGACTAACCTCGTATTGTGGATGGATTGTCTCAGTTGTTCTCCTGACTGAAGTTTGGTCCGTTTACAGCATCCTGCCATGCGATTGCATTTGTCTCTAACCATGAAGAACCTTCACGTTAACTTTTATAAGTGGAAAAGTGTTAGTGTTCGTCCTCCAGCTTCACTGTTTATGTTATGCTAACATAGCTGTGTCGCTAGCGATCACGTAGTACATCATTATATACCAGCTAGCCCAACTTCAGTAACCCTACAAACGTCACTGCTGTTTAGTTTCCTGTCTTCATTTATGTTGGAAGTGATAGCAGAGCTGTACGTTTGAATTTTTTCAGAAATCTCTCAGTCAGAACATGCAATATCATGCTTAGGTAACTAGCGAAACTAGCGAGCTAACTTCCGCTAGCTTCCTGCTAACTTCTAACTCCGTTAAATGTAATAACTTTTGTTTTCATGGATGCCTGGAAGTTAAACTTTATAGTTACACCTGGTAAAGCAGCAATGCTGATCGTTTTATTAAAGATGAAAGAATTGAGATAGTTTTTAACTCTAAGTGATGCTACAGTGTTGTTTGACCTGAAGCATACGGAGTTTAGGACCCAGATTACTCCCAGATTTAAGAGCATTTTAGTCCGACAAATATGACAATAACAACGGCCGCTTGCATGTTCTGCAAAAAAATGTGCTTTGTTGTGTATCTGACGGACAAACACCAAACCAGTTCCACATCACGGAAGTTGCACCATTTTTACAAACCAATTCTGGTTCATCTGTTTCACTCAACAATCGGCCATGTGCGTATGAAAACAAAGGCACTGCGCATGCGCGTTTTACTCCCATTCTATCGCGATATTTCATTTTCCTATCGTTGCCTAACATTATACCGGTATTACCGTGAACGGTATAATATGGCCCAGCCCTAGTTATAAGGTATAAAAACATTTTTTTGGACCGGGTGAGGGCTTTATTGAGACATTACTGACATACTTTGAATTTAACAACTGTTGCGTCAGACAGTTTGGTTAAAAAAAAAAACATAACCAATGCCTCCAGGTGGTTCTTCCGATGAGCGTATGATGTCTTTGATCATTTAAGAATTTAACCATGGTCAACTTTTGTAGCAAAAGTCTTTCAGGAAGGTTTTCTAAGACATACTTCAAATAGCGATGAAATAAAGAATGAAAACACAGACTAGAACCAAAAGGAAAAAAGACCGTTTTCAGGTGCAACAATTTGTTGACTTTGAATGCTTCTAACCAGATCTGTGAAAACACGTACATGTGTAAAAGGAACATTTTCACATCAAGAATGCATTGAGATTCCTCCTCATTGAGATTCCTCATAGTTTCCTCAAATGGTCCCCGATGCTGTAGTGTGGGCTCTGAGGACTGTGCAGCGCCAAGGTGACAATGACAAGAAAAGTGAGTTTTATCTCCCTGCATTGATTAAATAAAGGTCAGAACATTTATTTTTAGAATCATTACACACTCTAAAATACTGATGCTGAATTGATTTTGGTTGTTTTCAGCTGGTTCTGATTGATGAATGGGGCCCATTGGTGATTCTCATGCGGGTCGTCGTGTCTGTGCCGTTGCAGGGATACATGGAGCCAGACTAGGCTGCACGGATTTTGCATCGATTTGTCTTCTACTAAAACTTGAGCTATGTAGAGAAATGACAACAACATTCATCATCGTCTTTGCTGCTTTAAAGAACAGAGATGAGAAAAAGTTTTAGAAGCGCAAGATCATTATTGTGTCCAAGTCTGGATGAGCACACCGAGCAGAGTCTGGTGAAATACTGGGAAAGGGGCATGACGTCTACATATGTTAATGACTCGAGAGGTGACTAATCCTTTTTCCCCAGCATGAAAGGATTACACAACGAGAAACAGGTAGGAAGAGTTTTGACATTTGAAGAGCCTGGAAAGTAAGAGGATGAAGATTTATTCTAAGAGCAGCTTTGGCAATAGAGCAAATTTAGTTGCCTAATCTTCGAGCTTTTACTGACTTTCTTGCATTATTGTCATACTTTTAGCAAGTTTTTCAAGTTGTCATGTTAATTTGTCTGACAAAAAGAAAGCAGGAGGGCAGGAGACCAAGATAACTGTATAGTATGTATAAATACACACACACATACATGTATACACACATGCCACTCTGCGTGGTTTAAATCATTCTCCCTTCCAGAAACTGACTCATGCACGCTCACCCAAGTCACTCAGAGCTCCATCCAAGGCTCAAATTTTCATCTTTGTCACCACCAGCGTCCAGACTCTTGGGGGTCCTGTCCCTGCTGGATTCCATTCTGCCATGGAGGGTCATTGGAGTTAGACCCCAAATACAATCATTCATCTCTCTCTCTCTCTTTTAGAATCTCTTAGGATGAGGGTTAAGGTTAAGCCTGGGGTTTGGGTTAAGTAATTCTTTAATAGAGAGAGTCAGTCGGCCCATATTAAAACAAAAGCTAGCAGCTACAGTAGCTGTTGACTAACATACAGTTATTGGTTGGACTCCTTTTGCCAACATGCTAAAGTCTTACCTTGTTTTCACTCATGAGTGTGAGTTTGGAGCTTTTCATTGCCAGCTCGCATTTTTTTTAAAAACCGAACAATACGTAGCATCACACGCCGTAAATCTGGTCAACTCTGGAGACAGAAAATAATGTTTAAATCACCTACTTTGTGTGCCGATCATCTGTTGCCTGTAGTCCCTTCCATGAGCACTGATGCTTAGCAGCAGTTATTTTAACCAAGCTTCTGAGCTCCGTGCTGCTCCTGATGGTTGGGCCAAAACCTTGCATGGTAGCTCACTGTGTGTGTGAGCATCTGTGTGTGTGGATGTGTGAATGAGCTCCAAATGTTTTACCTCAATTTGCGCTGAAGAGAAAATACAGATTCTGTGTACAAATATCAGCAGCTCATATCTGTCGTGTTAATGTGTGAATGCCAAGCTGTTTACTCAGTATTCAAAGACTATTTTAACTCCATGAGGTTCCGTTTAAAATTCTATACTCATTCCTAATCTTTCCTATCTTTGAGGGTACAAAGTCAGATAGAAGCTATTAAATCAAGTACAAATAGACAAGAGATTAAAGTGGCAAAAAAAGAAAAGTGAGCGATGAGCACATGGTCAGATTGCTGAGCTGAGGTGATGAGAAGAGAGATAATAATGGACAGCAGAGAAAATTAGATGTGGGGAGGAGAAGGGGAGATAAAAAGGTGAAGTGATGCACTTTAATAATCCCCACAATCACTCACACTTTTTCCAGGTTTACGTTCAGGGAATTCGAATACTTTGCTGCAGAATTTGTAACAGATCATAAGTGATATGACAAGAAAAAGCCTTTTGAAATGTATTCCAGCAAATAGAAAAAAATGGGTAGACCACTAAAATAGTCCAGTGCATGAATAGAAACCTATAGAAAACAGGAAGGAGGAATGATCTGTGTTTCAGATTCAAAACACTGTAATCTATATTTAACTGAGCCAATGAATTCATCCGGCCAACATAAGGACTCTAAATGAAAAGGAAAGCAAAAAACAGGAGAAAGTAAAAAGAGAATGGAGCATATGTACCATAAAAAGGATCCAGACACCAGAGAAAGAAATAAAGGCAGAAAGACTGTGAAAGCAAGTGGAGTTTGGACAGTGACTAGGAGGCACAGGAACACAGGTGGATAAAATATAAAACAGATAAAAGACAAGCAGACAGTGCAAATATTTCTGGGCTGAAGACGTGCACAGCCTCATTTCCACTGCCGCCTTTCGTGCTCAATTCAGAGTAACCACTCATATCTAATTTCTGCAGTCGGTTTTTCAGCCCTGACATAAACTGACAGCGACACGTGTGGGCACAGCAACAATAACACAAGATGTCACATTTGTTTTTCTACCATCGCTTCCCCCGGCCTGCGCTCGAATGCATTTCAGTTCTGGTATCTGAGCTTTGCTGTTATGTGCTAAAGGATCTTCCAAGAGGTCTGTGCTTAACCCAGAGAGTAATTTAAATTGTAAAATATAAACTACTAGAATTTATTATGTACCTACCTGTATGATGCACCTAGCTAACGGTGCTAGCTAGAAATACCTTATATATCTCTCCATCCTCTAGTTTAAACATGATGACTTCTGGCTACACTAAACAATAAACAGGCCAACAACTAAAATGTGAACGATTGGGTTTGCTAATGCTAATGCTAATCCACAGACCAGGATTGCTGCAGTTGTCTTTTATATCAGAATCAGAATCAGAATACTTTATTGATCCCTGGGGGAAATTATTTTTTGTTACAGTGCTCCATTTTAAACCAACATTAAGACAAGACAGACAATACACTAACTAAGAATAGTACAATATATACATATATATACATACATACATAAGTCACTTATAAATAAATAGTTGGAAAAGAAACATGTGTAGTTGTAGCAGCAAACAGTGTGTTAAGTGGATGCGTTGTACAGGGAGATGGCCACAGGCAGGAATGATTTCCTGTGTCGTTCAGTGGTGCTTTTCGGTAATCTCAGTCTCTCACTGAACGAGCTCCTGTGACTGACCAGCATGTCATGGAGTGGGTGGGAGGTGTTATCCAACATTGTCTTTATCTTGGACAGCATCCGCCTCTCCGACACCACCTTGAGGGAGTCCAGCTCCATCCCCACAACATTGCTGGCCTTACGGATCAGTTTATTAAGTCTGTTGGCATCTGCGACCCTCAGCCTGCTCCCCCAGCATGCAACAGCATAGAGGATCGCACTGGCCACAACAGACTCATAGAAAATCCTCAGCATTTTCTGGCAGATGTTGAAGGACCTCAGTCGCCTCAAAAAATAGAGACGACTCTGGCCCTTCCTGTAAAGTGCTGTGGTGTTTTTAGCCCAGTCCAGTTTATTGTCAATGTGTACTCCAAGGTATTTATAGTCCTCCACAATGTCAACACTGACCCCCTGGATTGAAACAGGGTTCAAGTGTTTCCTGGTCTTCCTGAAGTCCACGATCAGTTCCTTGGTCTTTGCCACGTTGAGCTGCAGATGATTCTGCTCACACCACGTGACAAAGGAGTCGACCACAGCCCGGTACTCTGTCTCATCATCCCTGCTGATGCATCCAACCACCGCAGAGTCATCAGAAAACTTCTGAAGATGGCAGGTCTCTGTGCAGTGGCTGAAGTCTGTGGTGTAGAGGGTGAAGAGGAAGGGGGAGAGGACAGTCCCCTGTGGTGCCCCTGTGTTGCTAATCACCTTGTCAGACACACACTGTGGGAGACGTACATATTGTGGTCTTCCTGTCAGGTAATCAACAATCCAGGACACCAGAGAAGCATCCACCTGCATCGCTGCTAACTTATCACCCAGGAGGGTCGGCCTGATGGTGTTGAAAGCACTGGAAAAGTCAAAAAACATGACCCTCACAGTGCTCGCCGGCTGGTCCAGATGGGTGTAGACACGATTGAGCAGGTAGATGATGGCGTCCTCTGTTCCGAGACGAGGCTGATAAGCGAACTGAAGTATTTTTTTTAGTATTTATTTATTTATTGTCATTGTCAAGAACAATGAAATTGCGTTTGGGGCTTCCATACAACCCAAAAAAAAGAAGAAAATAATAAATACCCCTTAAAACCCAAGTGTACATATTTAACCCAGTGTGACTCCAATGCAATAAGACAATCCTTAGCAATAATGTTCGTAGAAATTCAGACAAAGACCTGAGAAACATGACAAAATACAACAATGCAACCCATTCAATATTATTGTACTGTGAGATATGATATCAGATATGATAGTTATCTATTTAAGACAGAGGGGGGGGCAGGAGGGGGAAGAGAATAAAGATATGATGCACCAATGCAGACCAGTTCATTGCTATTAAGAAGTTGGATATGGTTATTGTCCGTGAGAGGGGGGCAGAGAGTTCAAGAGCCTCACAGCCTGTGGATACAGGCTGTTGGCCAGTCTGGATGTTCTGGCCTGTATAGACCTGTACCTTCTCCCTGAGGGCAGCAGATGGAAAAGGTGGCGCGCAGGGTGATGTTGGTCCCGCAGGATACTGTGCACCCTCCTCAGACAGCGAGTGGGGAAGATATTACTGATCTCTGGCAGACTTGTTCCAATAATTCTGCCAGCTTCTTTCACCACCCGCTGGAGTGCTTGCTGATCGGCCTTGGTGCAGCTGGGGAACCACACTAGAAATCCATACGTCAGAACGCTGCTGATGGCACAGTTGTAGAAGTTCAACATCAGAGATCTGGGAATGTGTGCGCTCCGCAGTCTCCTCAGGTAGTAGAGGCGCTGTTGGGCCTTCCGTACAACTGAGGTGATATGGTTGCCCCAGGACAGGTCCTCGGTCACAGTTACCCCCAAGAATTTAAAACTGCTCACCCTCTCCACCGCCTCACTGCCAATGAAGAGAGGCAGATGGTTGTTATGGCCCCTCTTCCGGAAATCTACAATGATCTCCTTGGTCTTTTTGGTGTTTAAGACCAAGTTATTGTCGTGGCACCATGACTCTAGTTGTTGCACCTCTGTCCTATAGTTTGTCTCATCATTGTTGGATATAAGTCCGAGCACTGTAGTGTCATCTGCAAACTTAACAATGAGATTGGACGCGCAGGAGGAAATACAGTCATGGGTGAAGAGAGTGTATAGCAGAGGGCTCAGAACACACCCCTGAGGGGCACCGGTGTTGACCACAAGGGTGGAAGAGGTGTTCTTACCCACTCTGACACTCTGTCTACGGTTAGTGAGGAAGTCCACAATCCAGTTGCACAGAGAGGAGTTAAGTCCCAGTTGGTGGAGTTTGGGACGGAGTTTGTATGGCCGGATGGTATTAAAAGCCGAGCTGTAGTCTACAAAGAGGAGCCGTGCATAGGTGTTCCTGTGTTCCAAGTGCTTCAGTAATGTGTGCAGCACTGTGGCGATCGCATCCTCGGTTGACCGGTTCTCCCTGTATGCAAACTGGTGCGAGTCCAGGGATGGTGGAAAAGCAGCTCTGATGTGTTTAATGACCAGTCTCTCCAGGCATTTGGCGGGAATGGGGGTGAGTGCCACAGGTCTGAAATCGTTCAGACATGTGACATTTGACTGTTTTGGGATGGGAACGATGGTTGCTGCTTTGAAACAGGATGGTACCAGTGAACAGGACAACGAGGTGTTATATATAGAGGTGAAGACGTCCGGACAGGTCCGCAGCACAGTCTTTTAGCACCCGCCCCGGCACTCCATCCGGCCCGGCCGCCTTCCTGGTGTTAATGCTCCGGAACAAACGCCTCAGCTCATGAGTGCTCAGGACCGGAGCAGGGTCGGTTGAGGGGAGAGGGGACAGGACAGGGTCGGTGTTCTCCCTGTCAAAACGGGCATAAAAGAGATTTAGATCCTCAGCCAGAGTAGAACTGTCGGCTGAGGGTGATGGTGTTCTTCTTTTGTAGTCCGTGATAGCCCTGATGCCCTCCCAGACCTGCCTTGGGTTTGTGTTGTTCTCAAACCTGTCCTCGATACGCCTCCTGTGCTGCTGCTTGGCAGTCTTGATGCCTCTTCTCAGGTTGGCCCTGGCAGCACTGTATGCCTCCTGGTCCCCGGATTTGAAAGCGTTGTTCCTTGTTCGAATAAGTTGTTGAACTCCGTGTGTCATCCAGGGTGGATTATTAGGGAACACACGGAATCGTTTCCAAGTTGTTACATTGTCCACACAGAAACAGATGTAGTCCAAGACAGTGGAGGTGTAACTGTCCAATGCGACACGATTGTCAGTGTCCTGCACCTTGAATACATCCCAGTCTGTGCAGTGGAAACAGTCCTGAAGCATCGGAATAGCATCCTGCGGCCATGTTCTCACGGTTTTGGTTGTAATCCCAGTGCTCTTGATCTTTTGTGTGTATATTGGGTGTAGCAGAAGGGAGAGATGGTCTGACAGACCCAGGTGGGGATAAGCCTGGGCTCTGTACGCATTCGCCATGTTGGTGTACACCTGGTCCAACGTTCTATCTCCTCTGGTAGCACACTTCACATTACGGTGGAAATTGTGAAGTACAGATTTCAGGTCCGCGTGGTTAAAATCCCCAGCCGCAATAAAGACACTGTCCGGGTGTGCTACCAGGCTGTTATTGATGCTGCTGCTCAATGGTCCATAGTAAGACCAGATGTGGTCTTACTATGGGTCGCAGCTGGTCCAGGATGAGCCTTTCCAGGGTCTTCATGATGTGGGAGGTCAGTGCCACGGGCCTGTAATCCTGGGGGCCACTGGGACGAGGCGTCTTTGGTACAGGGACGAGGCATGATGTCTTCCACATCACCGGGACCCTCTGCAGACTCAGACTCAGCATAAACAGTTTATGAAAGACTCCACACAGCTGGGGGGCACAGGTCTTGAGGACAAGGGGACTCACTCCGTCTGGTCCAGCAGACTTGCCTGAGTGAAGTCTCCTCATTTGCATCTCAACCTGGTATTGAGTGAAGGTGATGGGTGGGGGAGGGGTGTCAGGAATCTCACAGGAGGCAACATGTGAAGAGAGAGGCTGGCACAGTGGTGTGGTTCTGGATTCCAGGCTGACTGCAGGTGAGGTTGTGGGGGTGGGAGCAGACACTGTGGTGTCGAATCTATTGAAAAACAGATTCAACTCGTCGGCTCTATTCTCACCTCCCTCAGCTCCCCTGCTGTTGGTTGGCCTGAATCCAGTGATGGTCTTCATGCCCCTCCACACCTCTCTCATGCTGTTCTGCTGGAGTTTCCACTCCAGCTTCCTCCTGTAATTGTCCTTAGCCTCTCTGATCTTGTCCTTTAGTAACACCTGGATCTTCCTCACCTCCTCTTTGTTGCCCCCTCTGAAAGCCCTCTTCTTGTTGTTGAGGAGAGCTTTGATGTCCTTAGTCACCCACGGCTTGTTATTTGGGTAACAATGAACAGTCTGAGCTGGAACAATGGAGTCGGTGCAGAAAGTTATGTAGCCTGTGATACACTCAGTAAGCCCATTGATGTCCTCGGCGTGAGGCTCACAGAGTGTTTCCCAGTCGGTCACCTCGAAACAGCCCTGTAGTTCCGCTATTGCCTCCTCTGACCACCTCCTAACAGTCCTGGTGGTCACAGGTTCCCTCCTCACATATACCACCTGGGTTTTGATCCCAATCAAGAACTTCAGTCACACCAGGACTACTGGTAGTGTTTTGACTTTTCCAGGTTTAAACTCGTGTTTAAACCAGGATTAAGATGGTAACTGTGCCTCTGTCAGTCGTATAATTGAGCATTTAGCTCAGAACACTGCTGTGGATACACACAACAACACAGAGGAGCCAAAAAGGACTATATTCATCTTTTGCACACTGTCTCTAGTGTGACACAAGGCTGCAATAAGTTTTCTCTACTTGTCACCGACTTGGGTTTGAGCATTTGCGTCACCCCATGAACGTCCCTACACCAGGTGGCCTGAAGCCTGCCCGTCTTTTGCTTTCCAAGAGGAGTCCATCTCAAGGCAGCTTTTGGAATTTTTTCCACTGGCCATGCCTAAAAATGCAGCAGAGCCAAGTCGCAGAAGCTTGTAATGAGCCAACAAGGACCGTCTGGTCCAAATATTCTTGGGACTTCTAAGGTCAATTTACATTTATTTCAGTTTGTCCAGCTGGGAATCATAGTGTATTAAAATACTTAACTAGGAAAAGTGTTAGCGTATAGAGGCAGATTTTCTCCAGGTTAACCTACATTTGTATCGACTTCAGCATTCAGTTCCTGCTTGATCACAGATGGAGTGAAAGAGCCTTGGAGACTGAAGGAGAAACGAAAGCTTCAGAGTGAATAAGCTCTGTGTCAGATTGCCACTGTGGAGGGATCCTGCTCAGTGATTACAGGCACAGTGTGAGGTGGCTCGCTCTCTGACAGCAGAGAAGGTGGCTGTCAGCCTCACAGCCCTTTGTTTTTATTGGATCAGACCGAAGGCTTGATGTTTATGTAAGAGTACACCTATCTTAACAGCCTAAATCACAAGCTGAGGGGCATCACATCACCGCTAATTGGGGTTCAGAGCCTAAATTGAAACCTCATGCTAGCTGGGCACTGGAAGGATTATTCTCTGCCAGGGAAGCCACAGATCACATTTTAGGAGCAAAATACAAAGTGGCAAACAACAGGCAGCTGCTTTGGCTGGGAGAGAGAGAGAGAGAGACTTTATATTCAGCAATCATTACTTCACAAAACATCATAAACAGTCTGAATAAACACCAAATACCTCACTGATGTTTCATTACAGGATGTGGTCACTGTCAGGGTCCTGAATTTATTAGACAAAAAGAAACAACATGAATGAGTAAGGGCAAAGACTGACAGCTCTTACATGATGCAGGAGGACTGGCCAGGCACGCTTGGTTAAATCTGCCTAGCAAGAACCTGCAAATCAACACAAAGGGAAAAACAGACAGCAATTCTAGCCCAGGCATGAGGGCCATCACATCATCTTATAGCACAATCAATGGTACAAAATATATGGCAACTCTGTTATAGTAACTGGCAGTGAGTGGTAATAAAATGAGGCCAGATTAATTCATTACAAGTTACTTATGTTACTTTTTTATATCCCTATAGATTTTCCATATCCCATTTCTCCATTTAAGAGCATTGCTACCAAACCATTGACATCAGTAGTTCAGGCTTTTATGTTTTAGGGTTTACCCCAACTTTAAGCCGAACCTTTCTCTATGTTGATGCCATGAAATAAGAGTTAAAGTAAAATGTCACTGAAAATCAAAAATGAACAAAATAATTGATGTTATTCATGTACCATTCAGTGATCTGACTAATCCACGTTAGCTGCATCTTGTCTCTAATGGGTGAACATCACCATGGTAGCATGATAACACAAGACAAACATGATGAATAGAACTGTTAAAACTTCAAATTAGCACTAAGCGGGCTAGTGTGGCTGCAGGCTCTTGGCTTTGTTGTTCAATAAATGGGTTACACCATCATTTCAGCACCAAGGCAAGTTAGTACCTTGCAGTCACAACTTTGTTAGTGCTCCAAGGAGTCACATATTACACATATTGTTTTGCTACAGCCACTGCCATCAGAGATATGAGACATATCAAGTCACGGCAGTCATCTGTCACTCCCATCTCATCATGGTGTTACTTTTAACTGCACTGTGGTGAGTGTCATTTTTCAGCCTGCCATCTCACAACTTCCTAATGTGGACTTTATTGCACTTTAAATAAAAGAACTGTTATCTTAAGGTAGACAGTGCATCAAGATGGCAACACCAAAGGATCCCTTGTGCATATCTTAGCATGCCTAATGTGTTTTCATCCCAGGGTGTTGAATGCTGCCGTTGCAGAGGTTTTTCTTTAGTCCTGCTGCTGTGTCATCTTTCCCCTCAGGATCTGACCACGCTGTTACTTTCCCATGTAGGAGTGTCGTGGAGTGCAGAACCCTTTTTCTGTTAATCTAAATGTGTACTGCCACTGTCATCATGCAACTGCAACGATGTAAGTATCAGTTTGTCTTTTCAAATTTTAGATGAAATAAAATGAGACGAAACAAGCTTGCACTGGTGAGCACATAGTTTCATTTACAAAACAGACATTCATTGTAATGAAAATGCCTGAGCTAATCATAATACATATATATAAAGATTATTTTTTTTTAAAAACCCTGATGAACTGGAGTTGATGTGAGGTAATGGAATCACAAGCTGTAGCTTTAAGGTAATCAGTGTCCCACGTTCAGTTGATGGTTTCAGACACACGGAGGAGGAAATGGAGGAGGACGTTTGTGACTCCAAATTTTACTCGATTATCTCAGCACAAGTATGAGGTAAATAAGAAAATGACTTTGGATCTGGGTTGTTGACAATACAGACCTGTGTAGTCCATTTTCGACAAATTCAATCTTTTATGTCCTCTCTCTGTGCTGTTTGCTTCATACTGAGCAGATAACAGCCGGCCTTCCACTCATTTACCACCTTATTTCCTCTCCACTGCTGCCTTAATACCTTCATCAGCCTCTAAACAAATAACAGCATTAATGGGTTTGGGCTGACATTTGTGTGACAGTGTGAAGCCAATTTTCAACAGGTTTTTTTTCAGCTTATGAAAAAAAATTAAATCAAACAGCTCTGTAGGAGTTTTGAGTTAAAGTTAGTTCTTCACACAGCATGCAACAGCACCATAGATCCTCATACCACCCATAGAACAAATAAGGTAATAGCCACTTTCTTCAAAATGAATTGAGCCTTCATATTCATTTATGGGAATTTATAAAAAGCAAACAAAAAAAAGCTTATAGCCTATATGGCTCAACCCTGGAGTTGTAGCCAGCCGCCAGTCTACTCTGATGCACTGCTTCAAATCCGTTCCACTGAACTGGAACTGTTGGAACGCTTCGTGTGTTTAGTGCAGTTTAAATGCCTTTTCTAATTAATAATTTGGCTTATAACAACATGGCTTATAATAATTTGGCATCTAAGAAGCTTATGTTTCAGTTTAGGTGTAGGAAATGTTTATATATTATTAGTCAGTTACTTAGCACTATTAGCAAATGCAGGTTTATGTGCATTGCATCTGTAGTATTTGTTAGTAGCTTGAACTGCGTGCACAAGTTTTGCACAAGTGGTGCTGGAGATGAAGATGGAGGCTTAAATGGAGCCTGAGTGGTGAGGGAGAGGTGGAGATGTGGAGGATGTGGGCTGCACAAAGCCATCTGCAAGGAAGAATGACAGATAAGTAGTGAGATTTAAAGTACGCTGAGTGAAGGCCGATTGGCCTGAAGAAGGGTGGCAGAAAGATGATTGGACTAGACCAGTGATGTCACAATCCGCTTGACACTGTTGGAAAGTGGAAGTTAGTTGGCAGCTAATCTATAAAGCTTAGATTAACTGCCAACACCTGGGAAGCAGACAGATGTGTGACTACAGATCTTTCTTATCGAACTTATGCATAAGCTTCCTTTGGTTTGAGGGGAAGTTGAAGAATTTGGAGGTAGTCTTCCTCCTTTGCACAGTGAATGGGGAAAAACAATGTACCAGCACCACTGGGAACAAAGCAGCATGAGAGTATACCTACCACCATCATGCTTGACAGTTGGTATATTTTTAGGGTGGAAAGGCTCACTTTTACTACTCTACTACCTCATCATTGTGGCCAAATAGCTCAATCTTTGTACTTTGTATCTTTGAGCTTGAAAAAATAAATTTGCTATGCAGTCACTTAAGGTTAATACATTTAAAGGCAAATGTAGTCGGCTGCATCGTTGTATAACCATTAAAGACCGCACAAAAAAGGGAGTGAATTGCAACACTCCACATTAATGGGACATGTACAAGGTTTCAGAACTCACCTTTAAGCTTCCACTTGGTCTCTGCAAAACTAGACAATTTCTGGAGAAAGTACAAAGTGTTTACGCCACTCTCATCGTTCTCATCCTTCTCACAAAGACAACGTTGATCATTCCAGTAAATGCCCTGTAATAGCAATTCCTTTGACTCTGGTAACAGAGCCCTGTAGCCCTGTGAGGAATTCTGATCACTTTAAGCAGAGAGAATATTAAGGAATAGCGATGGTATTATATATGACCACTGAGAGAGGGTTTGATTTAGAACGATGCTGATCCTGTATCCTACCAACAGAAACCAATTTAACACTTATTAGTGCACTCTCGCAAACTAATTACAACTCAAGGTAACTTTTGGCAAGTAACTTCCAATCACTGGGCTTTAAACTCAAGAGGACCAACATTATACTACTGGGGAAAAACAGTCTGCAGCTTATTCTAATTGACTTAGAACCGTATTGAATTCTCCCTACAATTTTGATTCACTTCCCTTGCACTTTTCCATAACAAACAAAGCAAAGGCTCATGGGTATTTATATAAAATTGCTATGCCAAAATGAGAGAAAAAATATCTAAGAAATAAAGTTGAATTAATTACAACCAGTGGGCATAGCACAAAACTATTGTTACACTAAAATATATTGTTTTAAATGCAAAAAACATGAACTGGGAAAACACTGGTGGAAACAACAGCCAACCCCACTTTAGATGTCAACTTTTTACTGTTGAATTATGATATAGCAACACAATTGCTTATTTTCTGCGGGATCCATAAATGCGATCTAGTACCAAAAACAACTATTTCAAGGCATGAGCATGAATTTGCTTTTTTTACCCTTTAAATTGGCAACAGATGATAAATGAAACCTGCATCCAATATCTATCCATAATACCCGTGTTTTCAGGATTTTTGTCTAAATGGGGGTTGCTCATGGAGGGCTAACATCCATCCATCCCAGAGGGGATGCTCGCACCTATCCTCACTGTCTGAGTAATCACACATTGTGGAAAGATTGCCAATATGTTGCAGGGCCAAACACCAACTGACACAATACTAAACCAAACCCCTTAAAAAAAATGTAAATTTGGCAACACTATGATTTTAATTAGGGACTCTGTCAAACCCCATCCTAATCAAAGTCTGATTACAACCAGACCAGAAAATGGATTTCTATTTGAAAACTGTACAAATACAGACCAATAGAAAATGGTATTGGTGAATATTAGGCTACTGAACTGCCATTAGCTACTGTACACTGCACCTTATTATATCGTCTGGAATTCTACTGGAGAAATGGGATGGTTCTCTCCAAAAGATATTTCCTCATTTTGCTTTGATAATAGCGATGGAGAAGCTGTCCATCACTCTGGTCCAAAAATCTTCCACAACAAGTTTAAATATTTCTACCTAGTCATATTTTGAGAAAAAAAGTGAGGAACAGAGGAAGAAACAAGAGTGCAGGGAATGATGGAAAAAGATAAACATGACCAGAGAAGAGGGGGAAAAGGTAAAAAGGAGAGGTTGTAAGAACAAGGAATGGAATGGGAAAAAAGGCTACTGCCTGAAGTTTTATTGATTGAAATATATTTTTTGTTCAATGCAAAAAACAGTCATGTGCTGTGGGAGGACTGAGGTTGGAAGGTGCTGCAGTGCAACGAGAAAGTGTTTTAAATTGAGCTGCAATATATCATTCATCTGAGTCAAGCGATGCAGGCCCACATGTGACACTCCTCGTTGTGTGCATGACCTTGTGAGTCAGAGTGAGAGTGGAAGAGTTTTGTGTTCTCACACTTTCTGTGCAAACAGTTCAAAGTCATCTCTTTGTCTCTCCTCGAGACAAAAACCATCTACGGAGCCACACTGGAGACTTCGGCTGCATGAAACCATATTAGGGCGAGATATGAACTATCACACAGAGGGAAATCTGAATAAAATGAACTCATGAATAACAAATATTTCATGCTTATTTTGTTTTTCGCCTTTTCTGTTTTCCCTGGTGTTGCATGAAAGCTGAGGAAAGTGAGCATCACTCCAGCCGGAGAAAGAAAAAAAAAAGCCAGAGAATGATAATCAGATAGCGGCTGCAACGACTGTCTGATTGGTTTGATATTCAGCTTTAATCACAGAGAATGCCGAATTCATTATTTATACATTTCCATTCTTTCCTTTGTAGTTATGGCCTCTGAAACATTGAACTTTGGGAGCTGTGTAATTAACGGATTGCCATGCTGTGCTCTGGATTCACAATGGCAGCCTCTGTAGTGCATGACTGCGTGCGGTGTGTGTGCGCGCTCACGCGTGTGTGGGGGAGAGATAGAGAAAAATCAAAGATGAATACTAACAGATGTCTCGAAATGATATCATGATAGGTTTTGCCTCTAAATGTCACAGCATCATAAACAGAGAGAAGAAACGGATTTAAAAAGAGGGAAAAAAAGATGACAGATATTTCAAAACACCACACCATCACTGTCACTGCCTTAAGAGATGCAAAACTGTGTGCTACTTAGTAAAATTAGGAAAAGTTTCTGTTATAATGAACGTGTTATGTGGGGAGATTTTTCTTGCTCTTGTTCAAAAAGGATGTGAGGAAAAATGTAAAGGGGAAAAAATCCATGAGAGAAGAAAAGCTAAAGCGGATGAGTGACTATTTATTTTTATCCAGAAGGTTTAATTAATGCAAAGGTTAGTGATTAGCCAATCAGTGCCAAGGGCTAGATGAAATGTTAAAGTTGTTGTCCAGTGTTTTCAATCTTTGCAATGCAACACCGGGGGAAGGGGCTTGTCCCAGCTGAGGTAGGGGAGACCGGGGATAGTTGTAACGTGGGTCAGTTGTAACACTTCCAATTTCTCCAATCAGGGCTAAGTTTCAAATGATGTGACTCATCCTGTGCATGCCCAACTCAGTTCTGCTATCACATGTGAAAAATCAGCACATTTTGTCAAACACAGACAATTTAACATGAAAAAAAGTAATTTGTATGCGAAAAAGTAAGTTTTTCTACTTTATTTCAATTTGTAATAGCATTATCTGCTTTGCAGTTAAACTCATCAAATTTAAATTATGTTATTTGTATGTCTATGGGGATATATTCTGTGTAGGTCTTTAGTGCTAATGTTTTAGCCGTTGGCTGTAATGTTAGCTAGTTCATGGCTATAGGAGTCTGGGTCAGTTGTAACAGCAACAGTCTGGGTTAGTTGTAACAGCAACAGTCTGGGTTATTTGTAACAATAATGCAGATGTTACAACTTACCACACTATTACTTTAACTTATATTAAACAAGTTGGGGCAATGACATCAGCAGAGAGAGGTTCACTGGTCACCTTTGTATATGTGGTTAATGCCATTGGCAACACAATTCCTCCACTGTTTGTGTTCCCACACATACACATTCCCACACTGTGTCAGAGATGGACCAGTAGGAAGTATTGGTAGTGGAAATAAATCAGGATGGGTGCAAGAAACAGATTTCCTCATCTTTCTGTAGCACTTTGCAAACCACACCAAGGTAAGCCATGATAAAAAGTAATGGAATTGCGATGCTGGTGAACAACTACATTTTTTCAGCTTCATTGTTATGTTCAAAATTGGTGCAAGAGTTGTAGGTTATAATGCCCACTGAGCCAATGAGGCCAAACTCAAGGAAGACCAACCAAAACTAGAAAAATTTGCATTTCCTGCGAAAATGCAGTGTGGATGCCTTAACGGCTGAAGATATCTGCTGAAAAAAGCTGAAAAAGTTAAAACAAAAAAAAAAAAAAGATGCCCTGAGCAGGATTCGAACCTGGCCCTCCTGGTCAAAGGGCAGCTATTTAGCTCACTGAGCAAAACACTTTCTCACCAAGAAAAGGTGGAGAGATTGACAATTGTGCTGAAATGAGCAGAAGCTACTGAGAATTGTGCTGATAACAGGTGGAAAGGCGGAAAATTTTTCAGAAGAGGTGAATAAGCAGAATTTGGGCAAAAATAAAGGGGTGAAAATTCTGCTGAAAAGAGTTCAATCAGCAGAATTTCTGCTGAAAAGAGGTGAATGAGCAGAATTCTGCTGAAAAGAGTTTTTTTCTGAAAACAGCAGAAAAAACTGAAAATTTTGCTGAAAAGAGTTGAATGAGCAGAATTCTGCTGAAAAGAGGTTTTTGCTGAAAAAGAGTTGAAAAAGTTTGGATTTGTGCTGAAAAGGGGTTAAAAAAACTGAAAATTTTGCTGAAAAGGGGTGAAAAAGATGAAATTTGTGTTGAAAAGAGTTTAAAAAAAGTTTAACTGTTAAGTGAAAGAAATGTTGCCATAAGCTGGATTTGAACCCAGGCCTCCCAGTCTGAGAACGGATGCTTATCTCACTGAGCTAAAACACAGCTCAGCCCATCATGCAAAATCAGTGACCACATTGATAATGTGTTCCATTCATTTCAATGGTCAAAAGTCATAACACACATCAGCAGAAATAGCAGAATTTTTTAAAGTTTAAACATAGTATTTCTGCTAAAACTTAGTATTTATACTAAATAATATTTTTTTCCTGCCAAATCATAGCATTTGTGCTGGAACACAGAAAGTTCTGCCAAATCATACAATTTGTACTAAAACATTATTTATGATTAAGCAGAAACACTGGGACTTGGTAGAAATACTATGATTTACATGAAATACTTTGACTTAGCAGAAGTACTACAATCTAGGAAAAAAGTACTACAGCATAGCAGAAATTCTATCATTGAGCAGAATTACTAGGATTTAGAAGAAATACTAAGATTTGGCACAAACACTGATGTGGCTCAAGAACCTTTATTGTGCAGTTATACTATGATTTGGAAGAAATACTATACTTTGGCACAAATACTATGATTTGGAAGAAATACTATGTTTTAGCACAAATACTGTGATTTGGCTCAAATACTATAACTATCCTCAGTCAGAAGGAGAGGCTGACATCCAGGGATTAGATTACCACAGGTGGAGTTTATTGCGGTCAGATGGATGGTACAGGGAGGTATGGCATACAGTAGGAGGATGTGGAGAGGTGATATGGTGTGGTTTCTATGATTAAGAACAGGGTATGCATTACAACATGCATACAGATTAAAGATTAAGAAAACTGGCAACAAATTCCTCCACTACAAATCAGTCTGATGCCACTTTTTACAGGGTTCCCGTTTACTAAGGCACTACCCAAAAGGCGCCACAAGAGGGCACTCCAACACAAGAGATGACCTATTTACACTGATGCACTTAGTAAACAGCCCCTACTTAGCCACTACATAATACAGTGATATTACAGTATACAAATTCACACAAATACTATGATTTGGCAGAAATACTATGACTTAGTAGTAATACTATAACATAACAGATTTCCTAAAAAAAACTATGAAATTGCAGTAATTCTATGACTTGGCAGAGATACTACGTTTTAGCACAAATACTATAACAACGCAGAAATACTATGACTTAGTAGTAATACTATAACATAACAGTTCAATGTTCTTGCACAAATACCACAATATGGCAGAAATACTATGTTTTAGCACAAATACTGTGATTTGGTATAAATACTATGATTTGGCACACATACTATATTCCGCAGATACACTATAACATAACAGATATTCTACAACTTAGTAGTAATACTATAACATAACAGAATTATTATTTGGGCACAAATACCACGATTTGGCAAAAATACTATGATTGGGTACAAATACTATGATTTGGCAATAATACTGCATTTTAACACAACTACTGAGATTTGATTGAAATACTATGATTTAGAAGAAATACTATTACTCCATACAAATACGATACTTTGGGACAAATACTATGTTTTGGTTCCAATACTATGATGTGCAACAAATACTATGATTTGGCACAAGTACTATGATTTAGTACAAATACTATGATTTGGCAGAAATACTATGACTTAGTAGTAATACTATAACATAACAGATTTCCTAAAAAAAAACTATGAAATTGCATTAATTCTATGACTTGGCAGAGATACTACGTTTTAGCACAAATACTATAACAACGCAGAAATACTATGACTTAGTAGTAATACTATAACATAAGAGATATACTATGGTTTTGCAGACATACTATGTTTTTGCACAAATACCATGATTTGGCACAAATGCTATGATTTAGCAGAAATACTATGATTGGGTACAAATACTATGATTTGGCAATAATACTGCGTTTTAACAACAACTACTGAGATTTGATTGAAATACATACTATGACTTAAAAGAAATACTATGACTCCATACAAATACGGTGCTTTGGCACAAATACTATGATTTGGCAGAAGTACTATCATTTAGTACAAATACTATGATTGGGCAGAAGTACCATGTTTCAGTACAAATACTATGATTTGGCAGGGATACTCTGGTTTAGCAGAAATACTCTGATTTAGCAGAAGTACTATCTTTTGGTAGAAATTCCTGCTAAAAGGTACTATTTCTGCGTTTTAGCAGAAATACTGTAATTTGGCATAAATACTATAATTTGGGATAAATACTATGATTTGGCACATATAATATATTCAGCACATACATTATAAAATAACAGAAATATTTGGCCCCAAAACCATGATTTTGCGCAAATACCATGATTTTTGCAAAAATACTATGATTTAGCAGAAATACTATGATTTGGCAAAAGTACTTAGATGTAGTAGAAGTACTTTGCTTTAGCAGAAATACTATGATTGAGGAGTAATACTTAAACATAGGAGAAATATTGATACACAGACACACATACACAGAGAGTAAAGGGAACAGGAGCTGTGGAGAGTCTGGGCTTGGTATATGTAGGTCAGTTAAATTAGCTGCACCTGCTGTAGTCAGCCCTTACACACACAGACACAGAGAGAGGTGTGAGTTTTCTTCAGTGTATTTCTGACATTCAGGATTCCCCTCGAACAAATGGCCATAATTTCCTAACCGTAGAGGCTAGAACGGTCATTCAGACATCGTTTTGTTCAGAAGAGATGGGGGAATCTTCAGGTCTTCATAATTCAGAGATAAAATATAAATTATTAAAGATATATGACTTGTAATACACTGTAACTGAGTAGAGGCGAAGCAAAAACTGCATTGACTTGCTCTCAAACAACCTTTGGTAACTCTAAATCTATATGGAGCATCAAAATCATTCTTTCACCGTAAGAAACAGCAGGCTTTGGTGAACAGTCATGGAAATTTTCAGGGCTCTGTGGAAATCCATCAAAAAGATATGATGAGAGAAAAAAGTGACTCATTTCCAGAATTTGAAATCTGATGAAATCTGAGCGAGGGACAAATTTCCTACCCTCAAACAAGTCTAACTCATCTCAGAACGGTAATAGGTGAGAAAATAATTCTTGAATTGTGAGCATCAGGAGTGTCTGAAGATATACAGGGACAAGCCTCATGTCTTAACTTCGCTTCGTTAAGGAGATATGACAATTTGAAAATGCCTCTCATTACAGAAATCCAGCGGTGATTTTGAACAAACTCTCCATTGAGTTTATATGGAGAGTTTTCACACTTTGTGTTACTCTGAGGAGATTTGCAAAATATCTATGAGTCCCACAACAATGATAGGGACATTTTCTGAAAGCCAGCAAAAATACCTACGTTTTGATGTATAATTTGTGCGGCTTGAGTGGAAATTGAGCGAGTAGCAAGAAGTTGTTTGGACATGAAGAGAAAATTCAAACAGTTTCACTGTCCCCTCTGAGTTAATTGCATAGCAACCATAGCAACGCATGTATTTTCTGAAAAATCACAATTTTGCAACTGAAGACTTAAAGAGAGATAAGATGAAAACGGTAGAAGATCTGAAAAAGCTGAATCACACAGGAATAGCCCAATCATTTGAGAACGTTTTAAAGTTTGAATGGAGTTTCTAGGTGAAAGTATGAGGCAGTAGTTAAGTTTCAAAGACAAGAAAGTTTTAGCAGAATTGTGGAAGTTTCCCATTCATTTCAATGGGACAAATTAAAGGAAAAAAGTGTAATATTTTAAAAAGTATAATAGTAATAAACACCAAAAGTCATAGCCGGCATAAGCAGAAAGAGCAGAAGAGTTTAGAGTTTGAACGGTGAAAATAGCACAAAAATTGTGGAAGTAGATCCACGGCGAAAAGTGTACGGAAACACCCGGAATAATAAAGAATAAAGAGAAACAGGAACTCAATAGTGTGGATGCCTATTAAGGCATCCACACAATTAATGAAATATTCAGTTGCAGAAAACAGAAAATTCCATAATTTGTCTTTTTTGGGGGGTTGGAATATGTTCAAAAGCTAGATTTCTGCATTCTGTCACACACACACACAGCTACATAAATGGATGTAAGTGCATCCATGTGTTGAATAAACAAAGATTACATGTTAATATTTTGTCAGTACCCTTATTTCATTGTGTTACATTTCACCCCAGGATATGTTACAACTAACCCAGACTATGGGGTTAATTGTAACATTTCACTCTTTGTGTTTGAGACCATACCATGCAATGGGTAATTGTGCTGCAGAGAAAATAGCTGCACTATTTAATAGCAGAGACATGTAAATACTTTGCATTACATTTTGAATCCACTACCTTAAAAGAGCTCCAATTTACAGACAGAAATGTCAAAAATGTTACAACTATCCCCGGTCTCCCCTACTCTCTGGACGTCTGCACTTTCATCCAGTTAACCTAACGACATGTGTTTTGGACTGTGAGAGGAAACTGGAAAACCCACAGAGGCATGAGGAGAACATGCAATCCCCACACAAGAAGGCTCCAGCCAACCAGGAGGTTCACACCAAGAATCACCTTGCAGTGAAATGCTCTACTATTCATGAGAAATGACCTCTTCCCAGGGACTCCCTCAGGAGTTACAGGTAACACACTGCCATTAGTGATGTTTTCCCTCCAAGAATAACCTCATCGATAATCCCGTATTTTGAGCATGTTTTTTTGTAATTTTGTATAAAGTTGCAGCATTATCATAATGTAATAACAAATGAAAAAAAACCTTCTAGATTATGAATTATATTCAGCTCATTATCAACAATTCCTTTTATGCAAAGTATGAAATCTGTTATATTTTAAGGTAATATTGGAGTTCAGTCTTGTTGGCCCCATATTTTCTGATTTTGGAGGTAATAATTAGAAGAACATGGAAGGCTCTCATTCTGAAATGCCTCTGAAAACATTTCAAGTGATTTTAGTTTTTTTCTCACGGATAGATCAAAGTGGGCAAGGCTTAATGCTGTTGCCTCACAGCAAAAAGGTCCTGAGTTTGATTCCACCACCTGCCGGGACCTTTCTGTGTGGACTTTTACATGTTCCCCCCATGTTTGCGTGTGTTCTCCCAGATACTCCAGCTTCCGCCCAAAGTGAGTCATCCAAGTGACTTCTTCAGTTCAAGACCAAAAAACTCACTCGGATGAGTAACGAAACATTTCTCACACAGAAAACACCATGACCAGATGAAGAGAATCATCTTTTTGGGATTTCCTTATTACGATCAAGGCCTTCCCAAAGTCTTGATCATAACTCCATTGAAAATGTATGGACTACGCTTGAAAGCCAGGTCTGTGCCAAGAAACCAACCAATTTAAATGAACTCCAAGAAGGTTGGTCAAACATCCAGTCAGAATTTGCCAGAAGCTTGTTGATGGCTACCAAAAGCATCCAGTCAAGGTGCAAACAACTGTGTTCGGAAAAAACAGAACAGTTCAAAGAAATCATTAAACATCGTTACAGTGACGTACATGCCCATGGTGAGTGTTTGTAAACAGCTGTACTTACTGTAACTGACTCTAGGATCTTCCCAGCGGTCTTACCAATCACTCAATATTTATCACTCTGGTGATACTTTTGGAAAGTACATGAAGACTGTCACTCAAACGTCATCCAGGAGGAGGATATCAGAATTAAGAGCTCTCATATGTACACTCTAGATGATAATATTGTTGAATAATTTACAGAGGTTTTTTCTCCTAGAAATTCATGCACTACTAATCGTTTTTTCTAAATATAGTCACACTTGATTATGGACCACTGGCAGCGTTTTTGTGTGTGTGTAGGAAGCACTGATACAGGAGGTTTTTATGCTGGGTGGTTAGATTTAGGCAACATATACACTTTGTTTGAGGTTAGAAACATATGAAAGTTTTAATGGCAAATACAAATTCATGTTGAACACACTGGGAAATGTTTTTATTTCCACATTAAAACAAATAAATAATCTTCTCAGCCACAGAGGTGACAGAACAGGTAATCCTGCCAGCTGCAGAATCATCATCACCATCATTTAAACCACATTTTGTCAAATCTATTTGTGCAGTTCAGGTCAGTCTGCCAGGTGCGCCTCAAATTGATGCATACACAGCTGTCCTGAACAAGGACAATTATAATGGATACGAAAGATTCTGTGTTTTCCATTGTGTTTTGTTGGTCTTTGTCCCTCACAGCTGTTGGTCAAGCCTGAACACAGCAGGCTGCATAAGCCAGACTTTCCATTATCCTCAATTTACCCCCTGCTATTGCTCACCAACTGTGGTTACTTTCTGATGTCTGTGCTTCTCCTGAATGACCAAATCCAACCATCAGTCCTGTGATTATAGAACTAAATGGATGGACAGCTGTTGGCATTTATGGATGACATCTGGGCACAGGACAAATTAGCCAACCAATGAAACAGCTAGTTTAACCCTCATCCTGCCCACTGTTTTTTTGTTTTGTCATTCTTAATTTTTAGGACTTTAAGACAAATGTGTTCCTAATGGAGTGTTACATTGCTGCTTTGATTATTGTGTTTGCTGCCTTCATCGTCTGGATGGGGGACTTTCCAGACTGGAATTTAATATGTTGAAGAGGTCTCTTGATCTACTGTACCTGAGAGAGCTGTGACATAACGAGCCCCAATCTGAGCAGCAATGACTCTCTTGGGATTAAAAATTCACCTGCTGATGACTCAAAAGAAGTTGCATTTGCTCCTGAATCACAGACAGGAAGGTAACAACTGTTTGTTCCTCCTGTAACAGGGCAGCATGCTCCGAGCCTAGCAGGAGGCAAATTCAGTGCTATAGCTGCCTGTTGCGTTTGATTATCCTCAGTTGTTTCTTGTACAGCCACAGAGAGAACTTGGTTCACATTGCCAGCAATAAGTCAGATACAGCAGACAAGCCTTCCCTTTTTTTCACAGAATCTGTTCATAATATTTATGGACAGAATTTCTAAATACAGCCACAGTGTGGGGGGTTTAGGGCTTTCGGCTTCAGGCTCAGAGATGCTAATTCTCATCCCATCTGCTTCCCACTTAGCTGCAAACCACCCCCATTGGTCTCAATCTCATCTCTACTTCCTGAAGAGGATGCGCTTCTCTGGGCTTCATGGAGAGATGACCTCCAAGTTGCAATTGAGGCGGTTTGCAGTCGAGTGAGTCGGATGAGAATTAGTAGGAAAAGGTTGGAGTACCCACTTCAGGTCAAGGACGAGATGCTGCCTCAGGTGAAATGCATTGGGTCTTGTTCATAAGTGAAGGGAGAGGGGAGCAGGAAAAAGACAGACGGATTTAAGCAGCATCTGCAGTAACGTGGAATCCTGCTTGTTGTAGAGCAGAGCCCATTTAAAGGTTGCTCTAAATTCTGAACCTCACAAATGGTCACAAGCTCTGGGTAGTGAGTGAAAAAATTGAGTGGATACAAGCAGAAACTAGCTTCCTCTGTGGGGTGTCTGGGCTGTCACCTAGAGATGGGGTGAGTAACGTGGTTGTTTGGGAGGGGTCACAGTAGACAGAGTGCCTGCTAGGTGAGGACTTTTAGGCATCTTCTTGGAGGAAGAGGAGGTGGGCATGTGAGAAGACTCCAGGCAGATCCAAGACACTGGACAGACTCAATATTCTTGGACTCTATCAAACTAGATTTAGAGCAGGTGTATCAAACTCCAGTCCTCGAGGGCCGGAGTCCAGAAACTTTTAAATGTGTCACTGCTGCAACACACCTGAATAAAATGAGTAGGTCATTAGCAAGACTATATAGAACTTGAATGCATGCTGAGGTGGCAACCTCTAACCCTACTCAAGTACAAAACTATAAGTGTTTGAAAAAAAATGTACTTCTGAAAGTACTTTTATTGCACCATGTTCATTCACTCATGAGCTGTTGAATCAAATGACTGAATTACCATGTCAGCATGCAGCCAAGTTCTATAGTCTTGATCAGTTTTATTAATTTTATTCAGGAGTGTTGCTGCAGGGACACATGGAAAAGTTTCAGGACACCAGCCCTTGAGGACTGAAGTTTGACACTTGTGCTTTAGAGGATTCACTTACAGGATTGTATGTTATTTTTTCAGGCTGTGCCTTAGGCCTAACCAAACCCCGTGCACACAGATGTTGCCACTAGACACTTGCCTTTGAGCTCCTGGGGCCCGAATCCTAGAGACTCCCCCAGGATTCCACTTCTGTTTATAGAAGTCTGAAGCCTGGGATTTTGGCTAAGTGGCCACTAACGCTACAGTTATGGGATATAAAAAGATGTTGCCTATTAAGCCTAAAGAAAGCAGAACCCATACCAGATTTTAATTTGGCTTTGGCTGTGTACCTCCATATTAAGATTTTGTCCTGATGACTCATCAACAGCAGTTTTGGCACAGACCTGAAATTGTGCAGAGCAAAACATCCACCTCTGTGTCAAAGCAACCCAACTTTCATGTCAAAGATTATTACCAGTAATGAGAGCTGGATATCTGGTTATGACTCAGACCAAACAGCAATTTTCAGTGGACAGGTCTAAGGGTGTGCTTCACGTCTGCGGCACAAACAGGAAATCATAATTTACTGTGCTGCTGCCTGAAACGTTATCACTACAAAATAAAATCCATATTGAAAGTTTGTTTACTTGACAGAGTGAAAAGGGTACAGCTAATATTACATCTGGGTGGTGTAACAATATATTGTGAGGCAGGCAGAGTTGTGGCCCCAAATACAGGACTCAGACGCAGAACTGAACTCAAAGACAGCTTTATTGCTGGACTTGCAGGAACCGGAACACTAGCTAGGAAACTACATAGGAACCACAAAACAAACAGGACACACAGCTTAGAGGGAAATCACAACCAAGAACAGAAGAAAGCTAAGGGCTTAAATACACACATGAGGTAATCAAGGAGATGGAATACACCAGGGTTACAGGTGAACTAAATCTGACTAATGAGACAGGGGAAGCCTGAACACAGAGCACAGTGGACAAGAGACCCAGACTCAAGACATAAAAGCTAAAGGTCAACACAACAAACACAAAGACATCACTGAAAAGAGAAAAAAATAATCTGGAGAGCAGACAACCATAGAGACAGGGTACAGAGAGAATAGACATGGAGACAGGACAAGGGTCACAGGCTAAGACAATTAAATATTATAAAGCAAGAAGATAGATCAAAATATAAACAGATTAGAGACTATGAACTTGACATGAAGCTATAAACTAGACACAGACTAAGGTAAGCCAACATGGAGACAATGAAAGACTAAATACAGGAGATGCTAGGGAGGATGCACAGAGACGAGACCAAGGCAGACTGGAAATAAAAGTGAACTGACTAAATTAAACAACAGACTAAGACATAGAAATACAGATAACTAAACTAGGAAGAACTGGGGGAAAAATACTAAACACTAAAGGACTAGTCAATGAAAAGTAAAATGTAATCACGTAAGACACTGGGTCCAAAACCCAGGCATACTAACAAAGGTGGTAGTAGCAGCAACACTTTAATGAAGTAAAGTTTTGGACTTTTGGAGAGGCACAGTAACAGAACTTTGATTGTACGTTGTGTAAATCCTCCAGCTTTTCTACAACTGCATCAGAGTTTAATTTGTTCTTTCTCACTGAAAATCTGCTCTTTCACATGAAAGATATTCCACCATGGTTTTAGTTGTAAAACAGCAGTTCCCTCAGAGTAAACAGATGTTTCCGTCTCCCACACCACTGGACATTTAACCACACATGATAAGCAAGAGGCAGCTGAATGTTGCCCCCACATTGGGAAAACATCTGTCTCTGGTTCCGACTGCTGGGGAAATGGATTTGCATGGATTTTGCTGATTTTGAAATGACATCTGTGATAAGATGGAGAATCTGGTGCAAGATGTATAACAATTTCACACAACTGAACAAGTCAAATGTTATTGGAAATTCTTTAGTGCTTCCCTGCACATTTTAAACAAATAAAATGCGAGTGCTGTTGTGCAGTGCTGAATTCAGTGTTGACTGTATGATGACTCAGTGATTCAAGTAATTATTTTCAACTAATTTACCCCCTAATTTTGTTCTTTGTGTGAGAACATATTGTTGGTTAATTTTGTGTATTTATTTTCATGCTATTTCTGGCGGAGGGATAATGAGAGGCACCTTTGAATAGAGGCGTAATGAAGAACAGATGTGAGCTGCATTGTTCTGAGCACGTAATTCTCCACTGAGCAAAGGATGAGGTGTGCTACCATTATTATCAATGCTGTAATTGGGGGTAAGATCCTCTCTTTTTTAATGAAAATTTTTAATGAAAAATCACACACATAAAAAAAATGTGAATGGTACCAGGTGATAAGAAACTTTAGACAAGAGACACGGGTTAAACAAGCCAGGCAAATATTTCATAGTCTCTGCTGAGGCAGCAAGTTCATCAGTAAACATATAATATAAAAGAGATTTATCCAGTGTTTTTTTCTAATATCAATAACAGAAGTAGGACAGAGCAAACACAATCACAGCAGATCCTTTGTTGCCACAGTAATCTAAAAAAAAAAAGGCAGTTCAGGTATTACATCACTGTTATGTGGTTGAGGGTCACAGATGCCAATAGACCCAATAAACTGATCTGCCACGCCAGTAATGTTGTGGGGATGGAGGTGGAGAGGCAGATGTTGTCCAAGATAAGGACAATACCTCCCACCCACTCCATGACGTGCTGGCCAGTCCCAAGAGCACACTCAGGGAGAGACTGAGATTACCCAAATGCACCACTAAACAACACAGGAAAATATTCCCGCCTGTGGATATCTCTGTACAACTCCTCCATCTAATGCACAGTACACACTGCAATATTTACAGTCTTTTGCACATCCTCTACAGTAAAAATAATTTTACAGTTTAGAGTACACTATGTGCACAATTATTAGGCAGGTTCCAGTGCTCTTTGTCAATTGAAAATGTAATGTTTGGTTCTTCTCAAATCTTTGGTATTTAATATATGTCTTTTTTTTCTCAATATGTTCTTGAAACCCTGTTTGCTATTTGCAACAAAATGTTTGATGGTTCTGTGGTCACGCCCCAACATCTTGGCAAGTTCAACAGTGCTGCATTCCTCTGAAAGACTTTTTACAATTTCCGACTTTTCAGAGTCCTTTAAATCTCTTTTGGCCCATTTTCCCAGAGGAAGGGAAGCTGCTAAAAATTATGCCCACCTTTATATAGAGTGTTGAGCTCCTTAGGCCACACTCTCACTCATTATTCAAATACACATCAGCTGACATGCTTACATCCAATAAGTACTCGAGTCTATACAGCTTGCAGTTGGAAAATATGCATAAAAATGATGATATGGCCAAACTACTCACTTGTAATAACTGTACACACAGTGTAAAATGTCATTTATGTATATATTTCACCTCTGTAATATTCTGGATATTTATAATCGAACTATTTGTATATATTACAGCTATCTCTTATATTTTGTAAACTTTGGAATACATTGTCTTATTTAATTAATACAGTCTGTTATTGTTCTTATTGTCTTGGAGCAACTGTAACCACATCATCTCCTTAATAAAGTATTCTGGCTGATGTGAAAACAAACAAACAAACAAACACTTTGGCGTTAACTAAAATAAAAACAAAAACTAGACTAAGTGTCTGATATTTATTTATTACCAAACTAACTAAATAAAATATAATATTAAATAAAACAAACATTACAGCTTGCCCAATGGGTCACTGAAAGACATGTTTATAGAAGCACTATGACACACTATAAGTCAACAGATTTAAAAAAATCATGTGTTTTTATTTTGGTATCTTAATTTCTCTAAATCTTGCCTCTGAGACATGCCCTCCCTCCAGTACAGCATTAGAAAGACTGAAACTAATAAAACTAAAATAAAAAACAAACATTTTCAAACAATAAAAACTAAAGTGAAACAAGAAAATCCCCTCTGCAATCTAAGCTGAATTAAAAACAAAGTCAAAACGAAATAAAAATAAAAGCTAATTAAAAATACAAAACTTTAATAACTCTGTATGTTACTGCCAGTAACTCCCTTGAATTCGGCTATTTACCTGAAGTAGTTTGCATTGTTTACAGGTCAAACAAAACAGCTGTAAAGTTGCGTCAGGCACTGTGGTTTTGGTCGCTGTCCGTGGTCCTGAATTTTTCATTGCATGTGTTGGGGTGCGGCTGCTGCTTTCTCTGGTGCTGAAAGTCTCCATAAACCAGTGGTTCTTAGCTGTTTCACATATCAGTAACTGATGGATGTGTTCCTGTAGTTCTTCAACTGAATTTAACCTTCCATGTTAACTTTAAGGTCATTGTTATATCATATGCTGGCTGGCTTAAGTGCAGTCATACTACTAGCATGCTGCTAAGAAACAGATTTGTATTCGATATCATTGCAGCTGACCATATGTTGCACATGTTTTGAATTCGCATATGTTTTGAATAACAATGCGGGTGATGTGTTAAGTAAGAATCAGTGTTACATTGTTCATGGCAGAAACATCATGCATATATACAACTGTCCTTCTTATCATCTTTGTAAAACTGCTCTTAACCCTGAGGAGCTTGTACTTCGTCCATGATCATAACTGTACCAGAGGCAAATTTCTTTAAATAAGCTCGACTATAGATTTGAAAGATGTCATTGATCAGTTATTACTGCACTGCCTGCAGGCTGTACAAAATGTTGCAGTTCGCCGTTTGGCAGGAAAGACATAGTATCACTCCTGTATTGACCTCCCTACGCTGGCTCCAGTTTAAAATTTTATTTCTTGTTTTTAAGAGTTTCAGTGGTTTGGTAGGAGTGTGGGGCTGTAAAAGTTCAGTTACGTAGGATGGCCAAAGCCCAAGGGTCTACGAAGCAGCTGCTCGTGGATATTCCTGGATCTCTTGCTCAAAAACAAAGGCAACAGAGGCAACAACAACAGCATAAAAAAAAAAGAAAAAAAGTTTACGTCACCTGCAGTGGACCCGCCCCTTACCAGTGAGCCCGCCCGCTGTTTGAGAACTACCACCTTAGGGAGTGACATGAAAGTTTTCCCAGTAATTCTAGATTTAGTTGTTGCACCATAGCCTATATTTTCTGGCATCATCACACACAAAGACCTGTCTTCTTGCAACATTGTGTGTGAAATACTTCTATAAGCTGTTCTTCTGTGACTTTTAGGGGTTGGGGGAAATTAAAAAACATTCGGGGAATGGATATCCCTGAAATGATATCAAGTCAATTTTTTGTAGTTTTTGAAAATGAAACTAACGACTGTTCTCAGTTCCCAAAAGACTGATTCTGTTCATTTGGACTGAGCATTTTCTGTGGGAGAAACGGTTCTTCAGTCTTCAGTCTGAGCTGACTGCAGGATTCCCCAGCTCAGACTTGATTTACATACACTGCAGAACCTGCCTTACAAAAATGCAGAACAAAGTGCTTTGCAAGGCAGGTTTAAAAGACTTGACAATAAAATATTACAGTTTTAAAAAGCTCCACAAGAAACCATAAATCCACGGCACTTACAGTGCAGTCAGACACAACAGTATCTGAAGAGGATTACAACTTAAAAACTAAGGCTATAATATTCATTACTCTAAAGCCAAGTCTACAGTTTCTTTTTTCAAAATAGCAAACTTAATATTTTGATATGAAAAGGTGGATTGCAGTAATATTAAGGAGACGGGGCTGTACAGGATGTTCTTCTTGCCCCTTTGTCTTCTGAACCAAACACAAGCAATTATCTTTAATATCCTGGTGAATGTAAACACTTGTGCAACAGATAGTTTCCATGCATCACGCCTAGAACACTGCAACACATTGTTTTATCTGCACGGTGAACCTGCGAGTCACGCTGATGATTAATTCTGAGTCAGCGAGTCACTCAGTTCAATGAAGTTACTTGACACCTGCAGCAGTAACAGCACTTCACCGGCTCAGGTGATTTATAATATCTTCTGCCTCTGTACAGAGACTCTCTATAAGGCTGTATATAAGGGGACACAATGATGCAAGTTTACAGTTTAATAAAAGCTTTCTTAAGGGTTTTAGGTTTTTGTCAAGGCAGCGAATGCAGGCAGAGATGATGATATCATGATGGTAGTTATCAGCTCTCTTTGTTAACCCAGGCTTTCTGCTTCAGGCTCCTACACAAAAGGGGCATTTACCACATGATTGGACTCTTCTTCTGCATAAAATGCACTGATTGAGTGCCACCTGCTTTCAGCCAGAGGAGAGATCTGAAGAATATAGATTAAAAAAAATAGCAAAATATAACACAGGTGCTACAAATAAGGCAAGAGAATACACAAGTTGATACCAGCTTGTTGGTACTGCCTCTGCAAGTTCATAATCACTATGGCTTCAGGGTCAACACTGGAAGTAAACAAGCATATTTTCAGCAGAAAAAAATAGAATAAAATCTGCACATAGACACTTGTCTTCAGGGTTTTTCGGCCAAAGAGAACAGACAGCAAGGCCTCATGGTTAAAACTGTGGAAACTGAAAATTCATAATTTCCTTTTTGTTTCACAAAAGACTTTTGTGTTTGAATCGTTTTTCTTTCTGTCTCAGTACTGCCCTATATTTCAAACATAATAAAATAATAATCAGTTTTCCCCATTTATGTTCATTTTGCTGAAATATCAGCAGTGTTAAAAGTACATCAGGACTAAACATAAAAGCAAATGTAAACATTCTCTGCATCATGAACTGAATACATGTTAATTCTCAGGGTAATGTGTTGCTGTAACTTTACTGCCCAACTTCATTTGGCTGAGTTACTAAAGTGAATTTGAACAGGCTGTATACTATCTTCTCCCTGCTGTGGCTCTATAGTGATATTTGAGCATACTGTCATCAAAAGAATCAGACACGTGGAGCTTACAGATGATTTTAAACCCAAACTCTAAACAGAGCCAGGTTATGTAGCCAGGTCAAAACAGAGCTACCTTTGTGACATAAAGTTTGGCTTTAAATTCAACACAGCTCATTAAAAGCTTATTATTCTCATGTTATAGTAGGCCCTTAAGGATTGATTGCACTCTGTGTGACCAGACACCTTGTGCCTATTTTTGATACTGACACACTGGGAAAAGAGAACAGGCTACAAATTTCAGCTGTTTGTACATTGGCAACTCTGCATGAGCAACTGTACCTGCACATGTTTGTCTGTGTGTGCTTCTCTGGGTTTTGCATTTAGAGATGTGCTTTTTTTGTGCATGTAACCTGGTCAGTCTCTGTTTTCTGATAAAAGGCCATCTGCTGCCTCTGCTCTCTGCCATATGGAGTCAGACCAAGGCTGCTCCTGGATGGAGAGATTAGAGAATAAATGACTGATAACTGAAAGCCAGAGAAGGCTCTGAGAGCAGAAACGCACCACAACCCACCGTACGGCAGGTAAGACAAAGAGCTTTGAATTGGGACGATGAATAAAAGGAGAGCAGGATGGACACAAAAGGAAAGTTAAAGATAAGGAGAAAGAAGTAGAGCGTAGAGGAGACAGAGTAGGAGAGCAAAGCAGCAGAGGGCTCCAGGATTTATTTTTCTTTATTACATTGCGTCCACCATCATTTGCTCAGGAAACACTCTAGAGCTCTAAACAAGCTTCTCCACAGGGTCCCCCAATCCTGACTGACAGCAGGACACTGGGAAGAAAAAGTGCTCTTAGGTTTTTGTTTTCCTCGGGATCCTCTCCAATCCTCCGCTGATGTATAGCCATGCAATCACAGCCTGTATTTGTATTTTCTTTATTTTCCAGCCAACCTACTGCTCGTTAAGAATGTTTGTGCGGAAAGGATTGTCCCATTTCTCCAAACAAAGCTATAATCTTCCTGTGCCACAATATTGAACTATTTTGATAACAAAATACTTACCACCACCAGTCTGAATCAATACGGCCAAATGAGATTGGAAGCAGAACAGATAAAATCCCAACAATCTGCAAGCCTTTTCAATGAGCAGGCACGTTTCCTTTGTGAGGCTGACTGTTCTAATCCTTTTCCCTGTAGAATGAAGGTGCTTCTGCACCTGTCGTGTTTGGGAGCAGTTGAATGGAAATTCGAAACCATCTGGTTGAGGGGAAAATGTGGTTCAACTGTGCTTTCAAAAATCTACACAGATGTTTAAACTGCTTATTTGCCAGACTTTGCAGCATGCTTCACATTGATACCACACCAGCACTGTCGAGTTGAGGAAACATTACATGTGATTTTTGAGCTTAGTCTAGACCAGATATTAATGAGGGCTGCACAAGAATAATATCCACAACATATTTAATGTTAGTTATGCTGAATGTTGGCGTCGTCATATTTTTTTTTAGTGGAAATACTTTCATTGTTGAGAGAATAAGAGTTGAAGAGAAATGCACTCATGATGTCATTGTGAGCTGCTTTATCATAGTGAAGCTGAAAGGAAAGATGAAGCGAATAAAGGAAATAGGAAAATGTACAATTGTTCATTTTTCCTGCCTTATCGCACCTGCGGGCAGAACTCTGAGAACCCTTGGTTTAGACTTTGCTCCCAAAGACAAATGGCAGTTGAATTTATGATTACATGCCATGTGCACGTGATTGGAGAGTAATTCACCAATGAGAATAAGTCATAGCGTGTGGACATACACGCCACGACCAAGTTAAATTACGTTTTTTTTTTTAAAGGCTTTTAGTAATTCCACACTCTTTGTTGTTTTCAGTGTTTGCTCTGCATTTCATTATCATGTTTACTCAGAGAGAATGTCACCTGAAGAAAAGAAAGTGTCCTTCCAATAGAAATATCTCCATTCAGAACAAGAGCACTCTAACACTTTGTTGCAATAAAAAGCCTATTATTAGACGAGAAAATTACATACTCAACGATTCTACAAGTACTTGCTTATTGTTCAGTGACAACATTCATGGAAAGACCAGTGCTATGACTTTTGAATGGTTCGCAGAATTATGAATGCACTAATTAGTGTGCGAAAAACAAACAAACAAAAAGATGTACTATAAAGCTTCACTGCTGGGCTATTCCCATAGACTGTATTTAAAAGATGGATGTAGCCACCACTGTGACATCACTGAGTGGTTTTGCATACCAAAGTTTTAAGCAAAGTCATTGGCATTTTGAACACCGCCAGGTTGGGTTATTTTTGTAAACAGAGGATACCAGATTAAAGGGTACCAAAAGGGTGAATTATGAGCTAACATAAGCTCAGTCACTAACATTTATAAACTCCAGAGGTCCAAATGCTATCATATATGGATAAAAAGTTAATATTGTAAAATGCTGTAGAGCTCCACCCTGCAATGGCAAAAAACCCATTTTAGTGTCACAATTTCAGTTCATTTCAATTTTATTTATATAGCGCAAATGCATAGCAACAGCTGCCTAAAATAACTTAATATTGTAAGGTAAAGACCTACAATAATACAGAGAAACCCCAACAATCAGACCCCCCGCCGCACTTTGGCGACAGTGGAAAGGAAAAACTCTCTTATAAGAGGAAGAAGCAAGGGAGGCAGCCATCTGCCATATGGTTTGGGTGAGGGTAGGGAAACAGAACAAAAGACATTGTGTGGTAGAGAGACAGAAATAATAATAACTCTTAATTAAATGCAGAGCTGTGTATAACAGAAGAACAGGACGTCAGTAAACACAGACGTAACAATAACTATGTTCATTTTAATATACAGCCTATAGTAACGCAACGTGCAAGTTTTCCCGACAGTGAGATGATATAAAAATATAGTCTGAGCAAACAAAGCACAGACAGACAGAAGGAACAATACAGGAAAGGAAAACCATAAAGCAAGCAGGAAAAATAACCTTAAAGAGGTAGAGACTGAACACTTTACAGAGTTGTACAAAGAAAGAAAACCCAGAAGTACTTATATGCACAGGAGAGTCTAAGCTGATTTGAGATCATGAGGCCAAAAATTGGATGGAAACTGAAGAAAGACTGGAAGTATTAAAGGTCAAAACAAGGAAAGTAATTAAAATTAAAAACTGAAGAAATGGCAGAAGCAATAAACATAATCCAAAAGCATGAAGGAAAGATGCTCAGTGATGGATTTTATTTTTAATCCAGTCACTCTTAGAATAACAACAGTTATCTAAATGAGTCTGTTTATTCTCCTAAACTCTTTAAAGTGGGTCTTTTTTGGCTGATGCACACAGACAAGAGGGTAGTTCTAGTTTTAGCTCAGAGGTCGCATCAAACAACAGTACTGAATACCATTCATGCAGTAAACAACCAAAACGTGTGTACACCACACGTGTAGATTAAGGGAACGTACCTGCTTGGGGTCAGCAGATGAAAGAAGTGACCTAGATGTAATTTTCAATGTGATGGACACAAAGTGTGGCTGACCTTGATTTTCCTGACAGAAACTCACTGCAGTTTATTTCCCATCCATAAGTCTGTGAGGGGCCTTACTCTAATGTGTTCCATTGTGTGTTATGTGCTGCAACCACATTGGTGCCTCAATGAGGCAGCGCTCGGTTTTAAAGGCAGCTTCATCCCAAATTAAATTTGCAGGTCTCTCTTCGATTTATGCTACCTTCTGCTTTATAGCAAAGAACCACAGGCTCCCCGGTTTAAACTTTTCTGTCGGCAGGCTGTTCTTGCCCTGTTATTGTTCCATTTATTCAGCTGCTTTGAGACTCCGAGGCAGTAAAGGTGTGAACCTGCTGTGTTGCGTGTTTCACCCGGTCTGTGTTCACATCTGTGTGCTGCTGCATCAGATCAGATGGTGTGAAGTTTTTAAAAGCAAAGTTTTTGCCATCTAACTTCTTCAGACTTCTGCCCTCGCCTTGAATGGCTGTTTGCCTCCGATTTATTCTCGCCTAGAAAACAATGTCTGGGCACAAAAAAACAAAACAAAACCTAAAACCAAACCAGGCAGTGTTGCATGTAAAAATTGTTCATTCAAGTTTTAGATGTCTCTTATCTGGAATAGCCTTAAAATGTTTAGGAGCACATGAAATTCTCACCTTTCTTTGTTGTTCATACAATGTTTTTGATTTCAGTTTTATTTATATATTTATTTATTTTTAATCAGTTAATTAATTGTTGATTTAGCATGTCATTAAAAGGTTGAGTAGGGCAATATAAGTAATAAAAACATTTAAATATTAGAATGGGGACTTCACAATGGTATTCTAGAGAATCTGATGTTTTAAATGTTTTGGATCATTTCATGTTATGCGATCCCTGTAAAGATATGAAACTGACATAAGCTGCAAGTTTATTTTACTTAATTACATATAGATTTTTTTTAATTAGCAGTGCAGAAACCACAACACAACATACAATCTGTAGCTTGTCGTCATGTTTTATGTCACTGGATGGTCTCAAAATTACCACTGAAGCTTAAATCCTCTCCACTAAGCATTCCTCTGGCATTCATACTGAAGCATAATCTCCAGAGACAGCTGTTTAACCACACAATGTTCCACAGCCATGTTTCTACAGTAGCCTAACACAGACAAATCAAACACATGGTGGCAAACAGGACCTTTTGGTTTGTTTAGTTGCAGCTGTAGGTTGTTGTGCATGTTTGGAAGGAGACAACCTAACAGGAAGAGGACACTCTGTCTTACCCTTTGCGCCTTCAAACGAAGCCTTTAATATTTTTATCTAGTATATCTAACTCTGCATGAAAACTATTTTTATTTTATTTGTTCAGTCAGCCTGCTGAAGATGCTTTGACCTGCTGCCCTCCCTTTAGCTCCTTTGCATTGGAGTCGGTATAGCTGAAATGGACTGCTGAGGTAGAATCTTGGTATCTCAGAGCCGCCACCAGATAAATTCACATTTCAGCTCAATGTCTAAAGCAGAAAGAAACTGATGTGTGTGACCTTTCCTCTTGCCTCAGGGGCTCTGGTTAGTGATTGGTTCCCTGATTTAACCCCCCCCCCCACACAAAAACCAATGAGACTACTGGCCTAGGTCACAGGTGAAAAATAATAAGCAGTTAGCGTATGTGACATGAGTTGCTCCTTAATATCCAGGTGACATTCAATATGGTGGGGCAGAAACCTGCCTAAATACACGGTCTCTCAATACAGGAAGCCGCACATATCAGGATGATCTGTCACAGCACTTTTTTTGGTGGGATAGAAAATAAAGCTGGTGCTTTTCTGACCATTTCTGACCCACAGTACTCTGCTCTCAGCAATGTAAGTTTATTAGCCTGCCTTTAAAACATGCCTGTGCAGTAAAAGACATTAAGTTCCTGGGGAAACGCAGCTTACATGATCTTTTTAATGTCTGATGAACATGTGGGAAATTATATGTGCTGGAAGTCAGAAAAGCATGAACTCTTACTTTCCAACAACATATGATAACACAAGCATTTGTCATTGCTTGGCATTTCAGCCCACAGCTGGGTTCCCTTTATGACATTTTTGGTATATCTGTGGTAGATAACAGGCTGAGTGCAACCCATCTGGGTTTGAAAAAAAAAAAAAAGGAAGTGGAAGAACCTTTTCTTTAGTAACACAAACTTCTCTTATCTAATTTGCAAGATCTAAATCCAAGAACATAGGTCACCCCCAAGGAAAGGGGGGCAAAAGCAGCCTCGTGGAAATGCTGTCAGTTGATGGATGTGCCACTAAGCAGCAAGCTATTCATCACCCTACCAATACTTCTCTCTTTATTAGCTGGGAGTGTCATGGTCCTGGGCCATGTGGGCCCAGTATTCTTAGTTCCTTGTATTTTTGTATTTCGTTCCTTATTTAGGCCATGTTTTCTGAGTTGCCCTGTTGTGTTGTTCCCTAAGTGTTTTCCCTTCGTGGCTTTTACCCCCTGTGTGCCCCTCTGTGTATCTGTGAGCCCTCGTCTCTCCTTATGTTTTATTCCATGTTTCCCCTGCCCATTATGTCTAAGTTCTCCCCGTGCTCTCTCTCCCCCCTGTGTGCCCTCTATGTATTTATGAGCCCTCGTCTCCCTTTGTGGTTGTTTCATGTTTCCCCAGCCCGTTATGTCTGTGTTTTCCCCGTGCTCTCTCTCCTCCTGTCTGAACCTCTGTGCCTGTACATGTCATGTTCAGTTCACCCCGCCCTGTCTCGTTATGATTATCAGTGTCACCTGTGTTCCCCGTGTGTGCCCACTTTCCTCGTTTACCCTCTGTGTATTTCTGTCTGAGTCTCCCTCTGTTCGGCGTCGCGTTCTCCCTCATGTTGTGTGTAATTCTCCCCGTGGTTCGGTTCCTTGTACAGCTCATGCTTTAGTTTTCCCAGTTTTAGGTTATTTTGTATTACTTCTCGTGGCCAGCAATAAAGCTGTGTTTTTTGAGTTTATCCCCGTGTCTGTGAGTCTGCATCTTGGGTCCTTCTCCTGCCTGCCACACAGCAAACCATGACAGGAGACTGTTGTAATTTAAACTCCTGCTGTTAGTGGTCCAGTAATTCAGAATGAACACTATTAAGAAATAGATGAAAGGGGAAGACTCGGTCCTAAACGATCCAAAACAGACAGAAAAAACAAAAAAAAAGCTGTTTGATCGGCTACAAGCTTTTTGGGTACGAGGGAGAGGCAGGAAAACACATTTATGAAACTGCTGGATGCATCATTTAACTTTTAACTTGTTTGTTTTATTCAACTCCTATTTTATGTTTATTTCATGCTTTTTGTTTAGTCAACTGGAGAGTGTGTGTCTGCTTTATTATATTAGCTTCGGCAGTGAAAATAATATTTATTGAGTGATGACAACAGAAGCTTGGTCTCCCATGGCCTTTCCAGCTACCACAGGCTTTACTGTTTGACCATATTTCCATCTGCATGTATCGGTTTCCTTTTGGTACATCTAGAAAGTCACCGTTGATGCAATAACTTGTGTCTAGCCAGCCTAGCAAACTATTGTGAAAGAACCACGGAAGACCCGACGACATATTCATGCTTTGCAGCATCTTTCTTTATTCACCGGTTGCTGTTACAAACACTCAGCAGCAGCTTTGCAGCTCGCAGCCAGACACATACCACCAACAACAACATAATGATAGAACCCAGTTCCCATTTTATGTGGTGAGGCGTGATTGCGGATGCCACTCAGGTGCTGCCTCCCCTGCAGCGGCACCACAGACCACGCCCCGTCACAACTATGTCTTTTTTCTTCTTTTCAACCACAACAATGGTCCTGAGTCAAAAGTAAAAATAAAAGTTATCAAAACAGTACTGTAACATACAGCAAAAGTCTTGCATTGCCTCTCATTTCTTCAAATTTCGATTCCAAGGAGCTACATTTACTTTAAAACAGTTCGGAGCAATAGTTCCCAGGGTTTTTAAAGATCTTTAGATACGATCTGCCTTTTCTCTCCAGTGCTTGTACCTTTGCCATTAGTGGGCTACTCTGGTTTGAGGAAAAACTGCAACACCTTTTTGACCTTGCAACACTCGTATGAGAACTACAAGGACCTGTGTACCTGTACAGTAATCCAATAACTTCAGCTCTTGTAAAGTTAAATGATATATGGACTGGTTCTTATACAGCACCTGAGCACTCCAAACACTTTATACAACATGCCTCATTCACCCATTCATACAAGCACTTTTTTAATACTTAAGTGGTTTCTAACATTCACACACAGAGGCCAACTTGGGGTAAGTATGTTGTCTAAGAATTGCTCAGACAAACCACCAAACCTTTTAACTAGTATTTTTTTTTAAATTAGACCTGCAGTTTCTGGGAACATCAGTTGGCTGAGTTGACTTCCTGTTTTAGACTTTTCTCTCATCTCCTGCTTCAGCATCTTCTTCATCACGCTGTATTGGCAAAGACTGAAGGATGGTACAACAGAGAAAAGGTAGAAAAATGCAGCTTATATCTCAAAATTTGAAAAGATGGGACAGAAATAGGTTCTTATCATCTCCAGAGAGTAGTCTCTTATGTGCCTGAGCCTGGACAGCCTGTTAGTGTACCTGCACTAAGCAACATTCAAAGCATACTGATATTATTAATTAATCAGATACAGAAAGACACTGGTAAGCGGAGATACTGGCTTGTTTTTCAGCACCCAGAAAAAACATTGCAGATGACCTGAAGATAAATCAGTTCAGTTCAATTGTATTTTATTTTTATAGCAACAAATCACAACTGCAGTCACGTCAGGGCACTTTATATTGTAAGGTGAAACCCCCCCATAATTAGATGATCCCCGTGAGCAAGCACTTGGTGATGGTGGCAAGGAAAATCTCCCCTTCAAGAGGAAGAAATCTCCAACAGAACCAGACTCTTGGAGGTGCAGCCGTCTGCTGTGACTGGTTAGGAGTGAGGTCTCTGCACTAATCTACAATATTTTCAAAAAGTACACCTCAAAAAAGAAGAAAACATTTTCTTTCACTTTATCTTTATGGACCAACACCAACCCTAACCAAGCAGACACCAGGCTTCACAATTCTCATTCAAATGGCGTTCCCCTTTGGGATCAATAAAGATATTCTCATTCTTTTCATAACAGCTATATGAGGGCATCCAAAAGTATAAAAGTACTTCATGAGTAATAAAAAAGAAAGAAAGGAAAAAAAACCCAAGAGATTAAGTGCTGCAGATCTCTCTGGGCTGACCTCCAGTATTTCTAATAAACTTAACAAATGGTTCCAAGGTAATGGTACACCCATTCCAAACTCCATGTTTTGTATTTTATTCCAAATTTTCTCATGGATTAAAGTTCAAGTACAATGCTATGGCAGAGTAGTGTGTCCAATTATGTGCAAGCTGCATGCAGTAGTACATAATAATTTTTTTTTAAATACAGCGCAGAGCTTTTATACAGTAAAAACAAACTTTTGATGATTCAATTTCATCAAATGTCTCAGTGAACCTTGGCAACTGGCTGACATGCACGAAACCGAGACCCTGGAACTTTCTTCTCTAAATGGGATGAAATCATTTATAATGTGTTGTGCTCAACAACATTTTGAGCCTCGAATGCTCAGAGCATTCAGCGTGAACACTGTTCTTTCATTTATAATTAATGTCCAAGTCAAACTCATTATTTCTTTTTCAGTTGCACTTTGCAGAGCACAAGGTTGTGTCCGTCCACGTCAGCTGCACACAGATGGACCATTCATGTGATACCCCTGCATCCCTCTGTGTTTCAAATGCATTTAAAAACAAACTACAGTTTAAATGACATCCACTTCATGCATGCCGTCAAAGATGTAGAAAGTTTGCACAGACTGCATATTGTCTCCCTGATCAGAACTACCTGTCATACTGACAGTCCAGTTAAGTTTCAAGTGAGAAGGAACGTTTAACCTGAAGTGTTTGTCACAGCAGCTCCAGCTCAGGAACATTAAGAACAGGATTTTTGCTTGTGTGTTCCATGTTACTACTGCTGAAATTCTCTTCACTGATAGATTAAACTGCAGTTGCACAGGCAAGGGAATGGGAACAGCAGGAGGCAGTGGACACAGCATGACACTTTAGCTGATGATGTGCAAAAAAGTGATTTAATTTAATAATGGTGGGAAGAGGGCTATGTTTCCAACATGATGTCTTGAAAACTGGTAAAAAATGTGAATTTATGAACTCGTATGGGAAATTTCAGCTTGAGATTTCTCAGCAAGCTCAGCAAGGATTTATGTCTGTCAAACTTTGTGTTAAAACACGCTGTCACCATAGCGCTGCATAATACCAACAGAGATGTCTGAGCTCCTTTCAGTATCTCTAAGATTGAGCCCAGCTGTCTTACGTAGGAACCAGTTTGCCTCATTCTTTCAGTCACTGCCCGATAAATCAGGTGAGGACTGGAAAGTAGATGGAGTGGTAAATCAAAAGCTTCGCCTTCTGGCTCAGCTCTCTCTTCACCGTGATGGTCAGGTAAGGCGTCTACATTACTGCTGACACCGCACCAGTCTCACGTGCCACCTTCCCATCATTAGCGAACGAGATCCTGAAGTTTTAAAATCCATCATTTGGGGCAACATCTCTTGGACAAACTAGAGGAAGCAGTCCATGCTCAGCTGAGCTGGTGGATACGAGTAAAGTTGCTTATCATGTCAGTCATCCAGCAAATTCAATGAAATTTCAAGGATGAATTCCATTTTACCCAAAGACATCACCAACCATCTTACAAGCCAAATAAACAGCAATAAGCCAAAGCAATAATTACAGGAATCTATGAAGAAAAAAGACAGAGAAAGCCTCCAATTGTCCAACTGTGGATTGAACATCTAACTTGGCAATGGTCCTTCACAGCTTCAGTTGTTTTTTTTATCTCTAGAATTGTCTCCAAAACCACAACTCTGTGTAAAAATGGCACAATAACATATTGTGAGTGGGCGTAAGTGGGCATCTCTCCCGCCATTAGCAGCATTCACAGCGGCTATGCCACACTGAATGGAAAACCTTTGTAATTGAAACTGATCAGCCCTCAATTAGGTTTGGGATTTGGTGCTTTCCTCTGGTGCTTTTGGCAATTTCATGTGGGCAGCAGCATCTCCTCTGAAGTTTCCTGCTGCAGTTTTACTGTAGCTCTATGAGTAATGAGCCTGAAACACGAGCTATGAAAATCAATAAAGAGCTCCAGCTGTGGATGCTGACAGGTTTTTTTTCTCTCTCTCCATTTAATTTAGTGAAAAGTCTCTCTGCTTTGATCAGCACTTTGAAATTCAACACAGGGAAAACAACCCCCCCCCCCTCCCCAATATCTGACATATTTGTAAGATACACATTGTAGATCTAATTTTATGACATCCTAACAAAGTAGCAGCAATACAGAGACAGTGACCAAATAGTTCAAAGTTACTGCAAACAAACTAAAACAGCTCAGCTAGAGGCAACATGAAATGGCAATTTTGATTGTGTCCTGCTTCCTCAAGTGTACTGAAATGAAACTGAATTGTGTGGATGACATGGATTCATTTAAATTATATGTCAAAGTCTGATAATCTCCCCCAAGAAGTAAATCCCTCAGTTTTATGGATTAGTTTGAAGTTTATGTTAGGATAATGTTGGACTGAAGGGTTTCGTCATCACTTTTTTGCTGTTTTTCTTTATGCTTAGTTTATTTATGGATATTTTTAAAAATTTAACAGACCACTAGATTCAAATTTTGATAACGCCAATCTAGTGGCAATTACAGAACTACTATCTTCATAGCATAGTGTCACTGGGTTCTACTGTTGCCTGGCAACGAGCAAAATTTTTTTTTATTTTAATCTCAGTGACCTTCTTGGTCGGGGGATTAAATTGGTGAAATTCTGTCTGTTTCTTTTTGTGAAAAATGCAAATTAAAGAAAAATAGAAAAAAAAGAAAGAAAATGACTTGATCTTCATAATAAACTAAAAAGAACTGTCTACATAGCCTCAGTGCTACAGTGCTGTATGGTAACTGTTTGTATTTTCTTTCTTTTTAATAACCCTCCTCACTACAAACTGGGAGCCAGTTGTAGAATTACTTCAGGGTCAGTCACTCTTTTTTTGGTGACACCTCAATATTTTCAGAAAGCCTAAAAACAAGGACAAACAGACCAATATTGTCATCCCTTATGTAGCAGGTTTGGCTGTGTCTGAAGTACACTGGGATGTCATGCTTGGAGAAGACTCTTCTGAGTTTTTCTGAGAAACACTATACTACTATACACACTTTTTTTATACCACCGGCACTGTATTCACTTTATTCACTTACAGTTACTTATTCAGTCACTTTAATTTTAAAACTGCGTACATACTGTATATTCGGTGTATTTATTATCTAATTCTAATTGCCTGTTTATGCCCCGTCCTTATCTCTAACGTCATGCTGCTCTGTTGTATCTTAATTACCCCTTTGGGGATAAATAAAGTCTCTCTGATTCTGAACACTCAGACAAAAATTGGCTCATCCTAAAGACAAAACTCCCAAACACAAACTTAACAATGTGGTATAAGTTATGCAGTGCAGCGAGGAGTGTTCAGACCTCTACATTAGAGAAACCAAACAGTCTCTTCATAAATTCATGGCACAACATAGAAGAGACAGTTGAACGAGACAAGACTCTGCTGTCCAACCCGCATCTAAAGGACAAAGGTCACTCTTTCGAGGATGCCAATGTTCACATTTTGGACAGGGAAGACAGATGGCTTCTTTCACTCCTATTTCAAACCATCTATGTCCACTGTGAACGACCATCTTTGAACAGAGTGGGTGGGTTTACGATACCCATTGTCTGCCATCTATAATCCAGTTTTGAGATCCCTTCCTAGACGCCTTAATGCTCACTCAGGAAATCACATAATAGGGTGGGTTTAGGTCTCACAATGGGTTCACCTGAAACCTTGGCTGATTGTGACTCACACCTGTTTTCACACCTTGGCTCGTGTGATTAGTCAAAGGAACTATGGCGTGTCCACAACCCTCTTAGGGACACTCCCAATAGGGCTTAAAAATCTTGGAGTTCAGTGTTGGGGAGTAACGGAATACATGTACCGCCGTTACGTATTTAAAATACAAAATATGAGTATTCCGTTACAGTTACCGTTTAAAAAGGTAGTATTTAGAATACAGTTACTTTGTTAAAATAAATGGATTACACGGTGGTACTTTCCTGTTTCATATTGTGGCGGGTCAGGACTGTTTGGGATTTGTTTGACAGCTACGTTCTGTTGTTCCAGGCGGCAGCATTATGGTTGCCATGGTTAAAGGGCGACGCTCTCTCTCTCTGACTGTTTCCTGGGTGAGAGGCATTGCTCTAAAGAATGTAGCCTCATGGGCAATGTAGTCCGTGCTGCAGGGAGAATGGACTGCCATACACGTTATGTGTCTGTGAGCGAGGGAGGGAGAAAAAAAGAAAAGTACGAGCTGTCACCGAGCAAAAACGGGAGCTGGAAGCATGTAAATATAATAATAACCACTTCAGCCAAGAAGAGTGTCTGACGAGCCCAGTTGTAAGTAAGCTATTAAGACTCGACTGTACACCGTGTTCATGTTTTCCTCCGAAAACAATAAGTTCCGTTGGAGCAGTCTTTCAACGCCTCTCTCTGTCTCTCGCAAGCAAAGTTGACCCACACAACAAAGTAAAGCTATTTTTCGGCTATTTTACGTATTAGCCAGAGGTCCCTTTATTACGGCTCAGAGCCGCGGACCTTCAACAACAGTAATAAATCACACAGCAATAGTACATTCACGTAGTTGTAAAAAGCATGATAATATATTGAGTAATCTAAAGTATTCAGAATACGTTACAGTCATTGAGTAACGTAACGGAATACGTTACAGAATACATTTTGGGGCATGTATTTGGTAATCTGTAATGGAATACATTTTAAAAGTAACCTTCCCAACACGGTTGGAGTTTGTATGTGCTTTGTCTTTAGAGGCCACTGTATATATTTATATATAAACATATATAAATAAAACCACTTTTTTTTTTACATTAGTAATTCCTTTTGTGCATAATTTTATATTGTTGTTGATAATAAATTAAAGCAACAAAACAACCTGAAGAGCCGGTTGGGAGCCGAAAGAGCCGGCTCTTTTTAGTGAGCCGAGCAGAAAGAGCCCGTTCTCTAGAAAGAGCCGGAATTCCCATCACTAATTTGCATTCTCTTGTGTTACACCACTGGAAGGAGGCCCTTTATGTAGCTGCGGATCACCAGTGTGTTTCTGCAGTAGGGCTAACCACAGAGGGTGTAGTTAGGTTTTCTTTGTTGGAGTACATTACAACTTTTCTTTTATACAGACACAGAAGGCCTGAAGTGAAGGTGACTGGGGCGCCTTCGTGATGGAACCTTACGTGTGCCATGCACCCTTGCTTTGAGCTGCACCATAGAGTGACTGACTGACTGGTATTCATTGGCGATTTTTCTTTCTGGACCTGTCCTTATCTGGCATCTCATTCCCCCACTGGTAAGCCACAGCCCTGAATTTTACTGCAACATGTGCAACTGTTTCATTGCCTCTTTTTATGTGCTATTTTTCAACATTAAATTATAAAAGCTTTAAGCTTCCAGTTGCCGTGCCGCTGACATTACTGGTTCTCCCCTCCATATCCATTCTCCACCACCTCGTGCTGCCACAGAAAGATGGAGAGATCCAGTTCTGTGACTTCAGTTAGTAGAGGAGTGGCCTAGAGACCAAGCTAGCTGGTTACAGTTTGGAAAGGAGAAAGATCCACAGACTTGGAAACCCACTTCAAGTGGCGCTTACAGGAACTTCAGTTTGTGGCCTCATTTTTCCAGCCTCTTAGTTGGGAGTGAGAGACATGTCTCTGTTAAAAATGGCTTAGCAGTTTGAAAGAAACTGGGCCATATTGGCATGGTGCAGTCCAGTTCTGGTGAGAGAAGGAGCATTTAACCTGAAGCATTTGTCACAGCAGCCGAAGTGTCATGCTGTTTGTGTCCTCGGTTATAAATTGTCAAGCAGTTTGAAAGAAACCTGAGATGAGGCCTTTTGTGTGATACAGCAAGCTTTGTCGCTGTTACTTTTCGGTATCTTTTTTAATTTTCATATAACAATGAGGGTTTTTCTTGATATTTCTGCAAAACACAATTGGAAATGATTTATTGTGAGTGATATGTCACCAAAGAATTAAAAGAAAAGTATCAGAAGCTTTTAAATCGGTGCTGCAATCTATCTGAAGCTCGAGCAACACAAAGAAGTTATTCAGCAGCAGTTCCATGTCTTGTACAGTAAGTATGCTTCAGTATTTTCTTACAACAGCAGGAAGTTCATTAAAATGTGTGTTTTTAGTGACACCAGTGGGTGTCGCACTAATTAAAATGGAAGGTTTGGTGATCTAGTGAAATTTCACAGTTTTCCTGCTGGTATAAAGCACATTTCAGTCGGCAGTGAATTCACGTCTACATGACTTTTAATGCCATGAGATAAGCTGGTTTGTTGTGGGTTTATGTTTCCACGTAGCCATTGTCAGTGTTTACTTTTTTCACTATGAAAATTAAAGAAACTAAAAAGTCCTTCAAATAAAGTTTCTTTTGGTTCTAAGGATTTACATATCAGGATATAATAGGACATTAAAAATGATTAGGCGATTAGGTAAATACAACCAGGTGAATGGCAAAATATGAAATATGACTCTGTTATTATTTTACAAAGACACAATACAGGAGCAGTGTGTGAAAACCGAAGTATCCCTCAGGGTCCTTTACCTCTCAGAACCACCTTTAGCAGCAAGAACTTGAAGTAATTGTTTTCTGTGTGACAGTCTCTCACTTCTTTGTGGAGGACTTTGGTCCACGCTTCTTCACAGCGTTGCTTCAGTTCGTTGAGGTTTGCAGCCGTTCAGTTATGTGCAGGGCTTTGGACATTGTTAGAGAGAGAGAGAGAGAGAGAGAGAGAGAGAGAGAGAGAGAGAGAGAGAGAGAGAGAGAGAGAGAGAGAGAGAGAGAGAGAGAGAGAGAGAGAGAGAGAGAGAGAGAGAGAGAGAGAGAGAGAGAGAGAGAGAGAGATCGATAGATCGATCTTCCAATCAGGTGTCGACTGAATTCCAGAGGTGATCGGGCCTTTCCAACCGTAGCACCTAGACTCTGGAATAACCTCCCTGCTCATATTTGTACCTCTGAGTCGGAGGCATCTGGAAACATGGCTTAACAATAACATTCCCGACAGCGCCATTCAACTTGACTGGCTAACATGCTTTTGGGCAGACAGAGAGCTCGCACAAGGAGGCAAGACTCGTGGATTGGGACTCTGCAAGCCACAACAGCATCACAACACCAGGCATCGTTGATGCAAACAGAAACACTGTTCATTTCTGCTGGAGCTTATGATCATCAAGTGCAGACCGTCCTACCTACTGAGGGAATTTTCATTCAGTGTCTCACTCCTGTTGTTGTTATTGGAGGAGGGAGGGATATAGACAGCAGCAAACAGTATGGCTGAACTTCATCAGCATGTCAGTGAGCAGCAGACAGCCCACCCAGATGCTTTTCTCGTCCTGGCGGGTGATATCAATCATGGAGACCCAAAGACTGTGCTTCCCAAACTGCATAAACACATTAAATTTCCTACAAGGGGAAACATTTTTGAACATGTTTTTGAGATGAGACCTACTACAGGAGTGAAGAAGATCTGGCCAAGTGTTGCAGCAACCTGTCCTTGAATCTAGAGAAGACTAAGGAGATCATCATAGACTTCAGGAGAACTCGCACCCCACTAACCATTAATGGTGCTGCTGTGGAGAGAGTAAGCAGCACCAGGTTCCTGGGTGTGCACATCTCAGAAGATCTCTACTGGCCAGTGATGTGGTGTTTTTTCTCTATGAAAGCCCAACAAAGACTCCACTTCTACCTCCAGAAACTGAAGAGAGAAAGAGCCTCAAACCCCATTATGAGCACCTTCTACAGAGACACTGTCGAGAGTATCCTCACCAGCTGCATCACTGTGTCTGTGGCTCCTGCCAGAAAACGTTTCGAGTAGTGACAGAACTGGAGATGATCGTGGATACTTCAATTCCCTCCCTCTAGAACATCTACGGCACCCGCCTCACCAAAAAGGCCTCTGCATTACAGTTGACTCCACTCATCCGTCCAACAGCTTTTTCAGTTTGCTGGTTCTAACCAGGACATCTTTAGTCTCCTTCCTGATGACATCAGACTGAGAGACAGCTTCGTCCATCAGGCTGTCAGGATGCTGAATTCACTCCCTGTTCTGTCCCCCTCGACTCTCACACGCAAACTCCAGACCTGCATTGCCTGTTCCCTCTGAACCCCCACCCCTCAACACATACAAAACATACAAACCTCCACCATTGTCTTTTCACTGACTGCCCCACCCACCCCTACTTGCACACGAACTCTCACCCACAAGCACTCTTATTGTGTTAGACACTGTTGTTTATGTAAGCTTGTATTGTAATGTATCGCGTTGTATATAAAATACTTTTATTTTATTTTTATCTTTATATTGTTTTGGTGTACACTGAGGGCCGTGGGAGCATTGCAATTTCAATTTCCTGATATGGTTTTTGACAATAAAGCTGACTTTGACTAACCCAAAGTTAATCATGACATTTGGTCCGAGCTGTGCATGTTTGGTTTTTGATTTTGTTTGCATTTCTCTCTTTTTTTAGGTACAAGGACAAAACCAATGCAGCAGCTGGTTTTGGGAGACAAAGGGAGCGAAGATGAGCACAGAGAGATGACAGCCAGCATAATAAACGCTTACCTACAGAAAGGAACGGGGAGACAGAGGGGTCAAAGCAGCACTACAGGACAAAAAATAAAGACAAGGTTAATAGCATGTAATAGTGACATATAAATGCATGGAGAGCTGAAGAGAGGGGACTAAACAGAAGGTGCAACTGCATCATGGCTGGTCATTAAGCAGTGTGAGATAATAGATGCATAATGAAGGGATAGTTCAAGGCCACAGGACCATGTCTAACTAAATTTTGTCAAGAAGGAAAGTAGAATGGAGGTCAGTCTCTCAAACACAGACTGGAAGCTGTTTCCAAGAACAGGGACCAATACATGCTAGCGGAAGCCTCTGCCACCCATTGTACTTTTAAAATCTCAGGATAATTTCTTACTGGAGATCATTTTTGTGAAGGTCAGGATGCAGACCACACCCCATACACTCTCTTTCCTGTGCCACACCTGCCCTTTGTTTTGTTCCCTCTGGTTCAGCTGCTGCTGATCCGTAATGAGGCCTTCCCCAAACTGTAGCCTCTGGCCTGGCGTGTTAACTTGTTATAACTTATGAAAACATGTCACTTTCACTCAAGGGGTCAAGTTACTTGCTAGTAACATGAAAAACTAGCATGAAATTTTTATGTCAGACACACACACACACACACACACACACACACACACACACACACACACACACACACACACACACACACACACACACACATATATTAAGATGTTAATACCTTTCAAATTCTAGTGCTGGATAGACAGTGGAGACAATATAGGCTACCTCTTTTCATTTGGTATGAAGCTGTTAATGGCAGTTTTTGGGCAATCTATTTTTTTTCATATCTAGCTTGTTTTCATGCGTTTGGATGGATTCAGTCATTCTTTCCTCCACAGGGTGTTATTTGCTGAAGGAGCTCTAGCAGTCTTTAGCTCACTGACCTAGTTGTGTAAAGCACCAGGAGGGTAAATGGTCCCAAACCACATCCAAACTTGTCTCTGTCTGCTTGTTAAATTCTGGCAGCTGGCAGTGCCAGTGGGTAAGATAAGTCGGCGGGGACACAGTGTGACTGCTTCCGCTGACTCAGGAGTGCACTTGCTGCACTGTAGGTTTGAAAGAAGCAGCGTCGGACTAATAAGCGTGTACAGCCTGTAGCACCCATGGGTAAGCTCACCTTGTGAACAACAAGGTCTAAGGGAAGCCTTTAGCTTGTCTGTAGTGATTTCAGTATCTCATACAGCCAGATTTGATTTTGTCACATTGAGATGACAACATATGCCATGAGGTTATGTGGATGTCAAAGTCCTCGGTTCTAGAAAAAAACAGAAGTGAAAAATGTGTTTGTAGTGGGGCGAACAAGACAAGTGCACAGAAGCGGGATTTGACTGAAGTTTTGATATTTTTTTGGATGTTTTGGTTAAATTTGGGGTCTTTTTTTGAACCGTCACTGGAATTCACTGCAACTGTTATAACTGGCCACACAGATGTTCTAAATAATGAAACGTGTGATGACGAGAAGAGCGTAACGTCAGTGTGTTAAAGCAAACCTACAGATATTTTCATTCACCGTATGTGAAGCATATTACTGTATGTCCTCCCCGTTTGGGGAAAACAAACTCCACATATGAAAACATGCACTTTTAATGAGCTGCCATATTTTTAGCTTTGTGAAAATGAATTTTTCAGCTACCCTACTTTTTTAAATTATTTTGAACTTCTGAAGCATGAGGAATTATTTAGACTATGAAGAAACATGTAATTCTTTAATTTAGTGGATATTTGAAATCTCCATATGGATTCACTTGTGTTGCTTGCTTATGTTTTGGAAATCCTGACCATGTCAATAGTCTCTGCCTTGGTCACAGCTATGCAGTAAGTCTGACAAAATGTGACAGAACAGATTTTTTTTTGACTGACAAACTTAAAATTAATACATTTGAATTCTGAAAATATTCTATGACATATTATTTGATTTTAGATCAGGGGCTTTTGAAGTCTCAAACATGCAAATATTTTCAGCTAAAGTGATATATATAAACGCATAATAAACAAAATAAATAATATAGAAAAATACTGAAAATGCGTAGCACTGTAATTCTGCTATTTTATAATAAGACATCCCTGTTTCCATTTAATGATTTTAAACAAATTTATTTATTGCTGCCGTTTTTCCATATACAGTGATTAGCTTCTCTTGTTAAGGCTAAAAATGCTGCTAAAAAATGTACCTTAAAATCTTCCCTTTGTTTACAGCAAGGACAGCAACACTCTACACTACCGTCTGTTACCACAAAGAGTCAAAAACCAGGTTACCCAGTTGGTATTTGTTATTGCAGCTTTGGTATTGAAATGAAACCTGAAGGGAAATAAAACACAACCAAACCAGCAAATCTATAAACATAAGTGAATATAAAAGAAACAAAACAAAACATTAATTCTGACATTTTGAGCTTCGCATTGTGTGTTTTTTTTGCATTAAATTTTATCATCCATAATTTACTCCTGCAACCCAGAACAGACATGTTCACTCTGGATGCTACAAGAATATTGAAGAACTGCAGGCTTTACTGTAGTAGAGACATACAAAAGATTCATTTAAGTGGAGTATACTTGATCTGAGGGTTGTACCACAAAGCAAGATTAATGGGTTATGAGCAATGTTGAGCTTTGGGTCAGAGTTTCAGTGTCACACAGGTGGTTCTCTTTCAGTCAGGTGAAATCACCATGGCAACTCATTCTGAACGAAAGAAGGTTGTGTCCAAAGGTTTGATTTCAAATGGGATGGAAGTTTGATATTTTCACAAATGCTTTTATTTACTTAATGCTTTACGTGTGATGTAGCTCAAGAAATATCTGCTAAAACAGAAATATTTGATATATGCAGCTGCTTAACAAACACCACCGTATGATGCACAGCTCGGAGAGCACACAGAACGGTAAAATGAATACCATTTGTGTCATGGTTTGCTGTGTGGCAGGCAGGACGTAGGACCCAAATGCAGGACTCATAAATGCAAGGGTGAACTAAAGGTTGCAGCAGCAAACATACAGAAAACAACACCGAAAGCGAGGAACTAAAAATACGAGTTAAAATCAAAACACAAAGACACTGGGAAGCTAAGGAACTAAACTGGGAAACAGAGCTAGAAAACTATGAGGTGCGTGTAAGAAAAACAAACAAAACAACCCCACACAGCATACTGAGAGTACGATCAACAAAGGGCAGAGGACAACACAAGGCATAAATACACACGGGAGTGATGAGGGAATGAGACACAGCAGGACAGCACAGCTGGGAGTAATCAAACATAACCAGACAAAGGGAAGCATACTAAATACACTGCACTCAGGACGGGGAATATCAGAATAAAACAGGAAGCACATGAAGCACAGGGACACGAGCAACAACATGAGACACGACTGACTGAAGAACAAGAAAATAAACATGAAGACAGAACTAAACCTACACTAAACACAAGAGGAACAGGAACAAAACCCAAGAGCTAGAAATACAGAATCATAAACCAAAAGACTAGTAATGATAAACCATGATGAAATCAAAGATTAATTATTACACAAAACACTCGGTCACTGAACCAGGACTGAGACAATTTTAAATAATACATCACTTTTTTTAAAATGCTTGGGGTTGTTGTGATGATCAAGGTTTCTCAAGATTAGTGATTTATAGTTTTTTGGTCTTTATCAGATGACCGCGTGATGACGATCTATAATGTCTCTTATTTATCTCTGTGGGGTTTTAGGGTTTGTCAAGTGATACAAGCAAAGATAACCAGATACTACAACAGATGTTCAACACAGCCAGGTTAATTAAAAACAAAAAACAGAAACAAAACAGTGTCAAGATCTGAAAAGATAAAAGGTTACACAGGAACTGAGTATTTAGGTTCTTAGACAAGTTAATTGACTGAAATACTTTCAATAGCAGGCTTTAAGATCATGAGCAATTTCATGTTAGACTACGCACATCTGGTGCAGTCTAGCAACAGAGCATCGCAAATTTAATTCAGTCAGAAAAAAATCTAATTTTGTTAATTCCTGGAAAACTCTTTAGAAATGTGTGCAGATCCTACATGACTCCACATGTATTCATTATCCTCTCAGTTCCTAATCTAATCTTCACTTTAGTCTCCTCTGGTTTCAGTGTGTACTTTTTCTGTGTGTACTTGTGTACACGTTTTAGAAGAGCTGCGAATTCAAAACCATTATTTTAAATGTTAACCCAGGGCAAATAATCCTACAGGTTGACATCTCATTCTGTTCAATTCAATTTAAACTCAGTTTAGTTTTATTTATATAGTGTCAAATCAAAACAAGAGTCACCTCAAAGTGCTTTATATCGTAAGGCAGGTGTGGGCAACTCCAGGGCCGGTGTCCTGCAGGTTTTAGATGTGTCCTTGACCCAACACAGCTGATTTAAATGGCGAAATTACCCCCTCAACATGTCTTGTAGTTCTCCAGAGGCCTGGTAATGAACTAATGATTTGATTCAGGTGTGTTGACCCAGGGTGATATCTAAGACCTGGAGGACCCTTGAGGCCTGGAGTTGCCCACCCCTGTTCTAAAGTAAAGATCCTACAACATGGGTGTCGAACTCCAGGCCTTTGACAAGCTGGAGAACTCAGGAGTGGACCATCACCTGACAATATGGACACTGGACTACCTCACCGACCGACAACAGTATGTGAGAACTCAGGGCTGTGTGTCCGACAGGGTCGTCTGCAGTACAGGGGCCCCACAGGGAATGGTTCTGGCTTCGTTCCTCTTCACCATCTACACTGCAGACTTCTGCAGGAAGCACTGGGTGGAGTTGTGGTAGAAGTTCTCTGATGACTCTGAAATAGTCGGCCTCATCACTAATGGGGACGACAAGGAGTACACAGAATTGACCCAAGGCGTTGTGGACTGGTGCCAGCAGAACTACCTCCAGATTGTGACAGGTGAGACCTGAGACTGGGACCTGCCCCTGATAGGGGAGCCTGTTTTTTTGTTTTTTTTATAAGCACGGGTGCCCGCAGCACTTATCCTGTCTCCCCACTTACAATCATACAATTTTACAGTGTTAACCATATTTAATAATGTAGAGTTATTAATAGTTTTTGGTGCTACTTGTAACCACTGACTCATTTTAAATAGTTTAAGACAGCCAAACTACGGACGAGTTGCTAGGTTCGGCAGGGCTACAATAGAAAGTGAGGCGAATACAGAATGTGAAATGGCTGGAGACAGGAATTTGAGCAGCAACGGTTATTATTTTGCACAAAAATGAAATAAGACACAAATTCCACATTGACAGTAGTAATGGTAATAATAACAATTATAAGAATAAGCTGGCAAAACAAAAATAGTCCCTTTGAGCTCAATGTTCAATTGTCTTTTTGTCTTTGGTCATTCGTCATGTCAAAAATTCTTAGTCTAGTTCTTTTTCTCTTTCGTTTGTGTGTTACCACTTCAAAGTCTCCATCGAGGAAGAACAGTAAGTTCCTCTGCAAAGTTCAGTCCGGGCTCAGGCTCGCCATCTCCATCCGGAGAGAATCCAACGTAATCCAAAATCGTAGTTCCTTCCACACGAACAAGGAAAAAAAACCTAGCCAAAATGTTAGAAAATTCCGCACGAGAGAGGAAAAAAAAAAGAAAAAAAAAAAAAAAAAATTCCGCACGAGCTATCCGTGGCCTGTCTCATCTACTTCCACGTGAGAAAAGACCTAGCTCATGTGAAATGATAGTCTGGTGTTTTAGAAGAGGGGGCTAAAACTACTTTCAACCAATGAAAAAGGCATTTACCCCTTGTGATCCGGCAATAGAAAAGTAAAGTTTGCTGGAGGATCACACTTCCTTTTTTCAAAATAAATGTTTCTTTTCAAAATAAAAGAATGGAAATACATTTATACAAATAAAAAGAAACCAAGAAAGAATAACAACAAAAGTGGTTTTCTCTACTGGGTTACATACTGTTACATGTTCAATTTTATTTTTGTATCAACATTAAACCCTTGTGGACTGTATGCCTACGACTCCATCCTATTGAAATAGGTACCTCCTACGGGTCACAAGAGCAACACTGGAAAAACCAAGGAGCTTGTGGTAGTCTTACGCAGGCGCAACATCACTGCAACCACTAAACATCCAAGGTATGGCCATTGAGGCTGTGAATAGCTACAGGTACCTTGGTGTTATTCTAAAAAAATAAACTGGACTGGACTCACAATTCAGATGCTCTCTACAGAAAAGGGAAGCACAGGCTGTACCTGCTGCAGAGGCTCGGGTCTTTTGGAGTGAAGGGCCCACTCCTGAAGACCTATGACTCTGTGGTGGCCTTACAGTGTGGTCTGCTGAGGCAGCAGCATCTCTGCTGGGGACAGGAAGAGACTGAACATGCTGATCCGGAGGGCTGGCTCTCTTCTAGGATGCCCTACGGACCCAGTGGAGGTGGTGAGTGACAGGAGAATGGAGGCTAAGCTGTCATCACTGCTGGAAAACATCTCCCACCCCATGCAGGAGACTGACAGCACTGAGCAGCTCCTTCAGCGGCAGTTTATGGCACCCATGATGTGGGACGGAGAGATTCCACAGGTCTTTCCTTCCTGCTGTCAGACTCCACAACAAAGACTTTGCAGCTGACCAGACACACAACCACGCATGTGCAATAACACTAAGTGTAATTTTATTTATTTTTTGACCACGTAGTATTTTATTCTATTGCATAAAGTATGTTATTCTTTTTATTTTATCCTATTTTTTTTTTATTATTCCTATTTATTCTATTTATCCCCTTCGTATATTTTATTTATATTGTCTCTGTATTTGTGTGTGTGTGTGTGTGTGTGTGTGTGTGTGTGTGTGTGTGTGTGTGTGTGTGTGTGTGTATATATATATATATATATATATATATATATATATATATATATAATATTCTGTAACTCTGTAACTTCTGTCGGTGCTGTGCTTTTTTGGAAATCGAATTTCCCAGAGGACCCCACCCGAGGGATTAATAAAGTTCTATCTTATCTTATCTTATCTTATTACATTGTTTTTCTTAAGTTTTGCTGCTGTAACTTTGCAATGTCCACTTTCTGATTTAACACAATCCATTTCCCACATGTGGGACTAATGGACGGTTTGTCTTATCTCTTACCTTATATTAAGGACTTATTCTGGTCAAAAATGACTTACAGCCAAGGTAATGCCATCCAGACTAAGCATCGGGTAGACACCATCTTTTAAGATTTTTAGGACCAGGCAAAAAAACCTCAGTTTTACCTGAATTTAAAAGTATCTTGTTACTGCCTGTTTAGGCAGTAATGAACAGATTTCATGTATCCTAAGCAGAAAAAGTACCAGTATGCAATACGTTCTGCACAGTTTGCATATCATGTGACACTGGGATACAGCATGAGCGCTACAGAAAGTCCATTTTTTTGCCATATGCATGAAAGCTCAAGCAGTATCAAACAGCTGAAACCCTGCAAACACTAAAGAGTAGCACAGTTCCTGATGTCTGTGATGAGACCCAGGGAGATGCTCCCCTCTGATCCTGTCAAGCATGTCCAGCAGCAGAGGATGATGATAGAGGATGATGAACCCTCCCCGAGCAGCACTGAGCTGATCTGCTTGCTGTGTGTCTGACTGAAGGACTTCCATGTCTTCCACTGGGGACTCTCGAGTTTCTCATGTAACTCACTACAGAGAAGGAGCAGCTGAAAGAAGGAGGAGACATAGCTCAGGATACAGTCCTGCAATCATATAATCCAATTTCCTGCTTTAAGTATATATTATAGACTTGGCTCCAATGGGCCCACTTTAGTAGGTCAGGGATTTCAGGGGGAAAGGGAGATTGCAAGAGCAACGGTTCTATTTATTTATTTTTTTACAATTTTCATCCAAAGTGCAGACAAGGAGAAAAGGAAGCTACTTTCAATGAAAGATAGAAGCAGACCTCAGAGGAGCACATTCTTTGTGTTATTCTTAAAAGTAAAAAGATCTGCTTTGGTTGGGGAGAAAGAAGGACAGGGGGCGGGGGGAGTCATAGATGATCTAGGTTGAACACAGTGAATGTTAATGAAGGCAGTGAATTAGCAGAAAGAGAAATCTGACATGGATAAAAGGTGGAAAGGAGCTCACTCAGCACATGATGAAGAGCTGTTGTTTTTTTTAAAAGGAAGAATATCAGTTTCTGTTTTCTTTTTTGTGAATTTTTATGTGAAGGTGAAAAAACACCCAAGGACAAAGGAAAGGTGAGAAACAATAAGGTGAACCATTTGCGCAACTGGAAAAACATGTGAGTGTGATGCAAGCTGTTGTCATAAAGAAAGCATTACATAGAATAAAAAGAGCACGAAAAGACACGAAGAAAAGGTCTGAGTACAAGCTGAGGCTAAGGCACAACCTACGGCTTTGATCTGAAGAAAGACACTACTTATTAAACTTGAACTACTTAAGCTACAAAGTGAGACGAGCTTTCAATCTGTATTGCATTTCTGTAAAGCAGCAGATCGAGTCTGACTCATACACTATTTCAAATGGGGAAATTGTAAATCCTTTTTAGTTCATTTGATGAGACGATGCTTGCACTGCCAGAGTTGAGATTAGCGTAGCTCAAGGGGTGCTTTTAATTCTCTAAAAAATAAAACTTCAGATGAGGCAGATTTCCTTAACTGCTTTACTGATAAAGATATATTTTAGGAAGCCTAGTGAAAAGAAGTGACGCTGCAAGGGAAAGAATTTTAGGGAGACAGTGAGCGTTTATTGTAAGGACACCCCCCCACTAAGAAGAAAAGAAAAAAGAGTCACGTGACTGACTCTGTGGTTGGAAAACCATTGTTGTTATATAGTAGATCACATTGTTTTACCATAAACCTTTAATGTACATGAGTTACCTCTGCAATAAGAAGTGATTGCAGTATATGCTAGTCTAAGATCAGAGTGGTGCAAATGCTAGCACTCCAACTATGCTGCAAAATGGATGTGGGCTGGAACTTTTTACCTTTCTGTGGAGTTTGCATGTTGTACTGGTTAGGTGAATTGGTGATTCTCACATCTGCCTTCTGTTTGTTAGCCCTGTGACGGTGGCAGCCTAAACAGGGAACACCCTGCCTCTCAGCTGGGATAAGCAATTGTATAGGGCTTTGGAAGTGACATAATGGCACAATGTATTGTGGGAGCACGGCGCCATTTTTGAAGGCCACCAATCAAAACAAATTGTGTTGGAAGGAAGATTGCTACGAACCATGCTTAAAAGCAGCTCAAAAGAAAAAGGATGGTATAGAGACAGATAGCGTCTGGATGGAAAGAGGTGGTACTTTCATGTTTATTCTTTTATATCCTTTTTATTACACTTTGAGCAGCGGCATTTGATGAAAACATTTATTCCTTTTATTAAACATAGTTTTTATCATGTTATTACACACATTGCATAAGTGCTCATGAAAGAGTTGTTAAGCACTCAGTCCTCAGAAGGTCAGAAGCTTCGTTCAGCGTGATGGTCTGAACTGATATATTGTAGGAATGACTTGGAGTGCTGTGAATGAATGCACAACACGCTTACACACACACAGACATTAAGTAAACTTTCTAGGGTAAAGGTGAAAACACATCTTGCTTTGTCTCTGCTTAGCAACTAGTGATGCGGAAGGTGTTAAAGATAAGCATGCCATGAATAAGTCTACAGGAAACATCTGGAGAAGTCAGACAACTATACAGGACAGAATGTTGTTGAACACGGAAACTTGTTTAACTGTCATTAATTATAACCTATGCATGTGATATTCTTTCTGACGTGAGAAGAGGCGTGAACCCTGACATAATAAAACTATTCTGAAAGCATGCTTTGACGGGAGATCTGTGTTGACAATGTAGTGATGTGTATCTTCCCACACATGTGTTTAATAAATCATTGTTTTGACGCACTTGGACCAGTGGTCGTTTGTCTCACACCTCAATCACAAATCGGGACAAAACCCCAAAGACCGACCACCATTTACTTACCCTGATGTATTTTTGCACCTTGTCTGCTATTTTTAAGCCTCCACGTTGTGAGTACAGCTTGAGTACTGCAAGTAAAATGCGTTTGATTTCCCCACTCCCCCCAAACATTCAGATTGATTAGTGCAAGCATAAATTGGTGAGGGGGAAATTACAGTGAGAACATGTGGGAGAACACATGATGGATGACATAACATAGCTTGTTCGGTGCATTAAAGTGACATTGTCCTGAAGGATTTAGTTATTCTCTCTGGTTAAAGAAATTGCAATGTTTTATTCATATTTATTATAAATAATCCTAATTATATATCTTGCTTCTGTGTTTGTGTCCTGTGTCACTAGAAATATGTTCTATAGTAGTTTTATACATTGATTAATGAACTGCAGAATCTCCTTATCATATTAGGTGTCCATAATTGTCACTTAAAGTTGAACTTCATGCTTATTCCATCTTGAAAGTGATGACATCCTTGCATTACATACTTTAGGTTCATTTTCTGCAGGCAGGTTTCTGAGAGAGAACAGGCAGATTTAGAACATAACATGCAGCGTTCTATAGATGGATATATAAAAAATAAAAATGACATGTATGTGTTAACTTTTTAAACGTGTTCGTTGTTCAAACTGTGATAAATAGATTTGAAAGTACTTAAAGACGCATTGGTGCTGCGGCTGCAGTGATGTGGATGCTGTATTGGTCTGTTGTGGTGAAGAGAGAGCTGAGTGTAAAAGCGAAGCTCTCAATTCACCGGTCGATCTACGTCCCCACCCTCACCTATGGTCACGAGCTGTGGGTAGTGACCGAAAGAATGACACCGCGGATACAAGCGGCGCAAATGGGCTTCCTCCGAAGGGTGGCTGGCCTCTCCCTTAGAGATAGGTTGAGAAGTTCGGGAGGGGCTCAGAGTAGAGCCGCAGCTCCTTCGAATTGAAAGGAGCCAGCTGAGGTGGTTCGGTCATCTGACAAGGTAGCTGCCTCCAAAAAGTCTCTCGATCAAAACATAAACAGACCATCTGTAGTGAAAGGCAAAAGAAGCCGTCCTCAAAAAAGAAAAGTTCCACCTACTAGTCTGGAGTTGTCACCGCTATTAGATACACTGCTGGAAAAACAGAACTCATGTGTAGTGTTGGAACCCAGTCAGGATTAGTTTCATCCATTTCATTGGCTGGTTTGCCTGCAATAATGCCAAATAATTAGCAACTCTATAAATAGAATGTAGTTCTGCAAAATCACTCGTTAGGATGTTTGTTCTAATTTGCTATGACCTCGGGGCGCATCAAAAATAAAACTAATAGCTATAAGGAGTAATATGAACTTATTTAGAACTTGGAAAGCAAGACTTTCACTTTGCCATCTACCCTCAATTAAGACTTTAATATTCTTTCCTTTTAAATATTTCTCTATTTTTTCCCCAAACAATTCCTCCTTGAAATTTAGTTATCATACAATGAAACACACACACACACAAAAAGGCTCTGGCACTCTGTAAGTTGAAACAGACATTTTCTACAGATTTTTTTTCTGCATATCTGTATATTTTCACAAGAGATATTCCCATTATGAGCCAATGTGATTGTTGCTTAGGGATATACAATTAAGTTGGCACTTTCTTAGAGAAATGGCAGATTGGGCAAAATGTGCCTGGACTTGCTTGATAAATACTATATAATTCTGCCTCACTGACAACAGTTACTTCTGTTCCAACTTTTTTAGACATTTACTGAAAATTACAGTGCAGATACACTCAAACTGACAGAATTGGACCAGATACAGACTCAGGCGATGTTACCAGTGACTAGGGTTGCCAACTCCCTGAAAAATAAATAAGGGACACCTCGTGGCCAGGGCCGGGCGACCCAGTTGTCTTCACCCTTCCCAGTGTGGTGAATTTTCTAGCTCTTTTTTTGTGTGTGAAATTATTTTTTTAACCATTTTACTTGAAGTTGATTTAAGTAGATGCATATTCTATTCTTTGTGATATGAACACATGTGAAACAAATGATCATTTAGCCATTTATTTTTAGCTCAAAATGACAACATTAACACAGTAAAACAGGTCTCTTTCTTAAACAGAAGCCTGTCATGCTTAACTTTTGAGAATATAAGTAAATCTTTCTTTAAAAGAACTCTGTCCTGCTTAACTTAAAATAATAGAAAACAATAGAAAGAAAAATATTCTTGTAACAGTGCACATTTAGTGCATTTAGTACAATTGGCTTCAGTTGAGGTATTATTTCAGCTTTTCTAATCAGCTGCTCCTGTTTGTAAACCCACTTGTTCCCATGATTACGCATCATAACTCATCATCATTATTCATCTATGTATTACTTTTATGTATTAGTCATCAATTTGTAATCATCTATCCTTGCAGTTGTTTATTACACAAAATAAATTATATTATCACACTTCTGGCCACATAGCGCTGATATTCACTGCACATGCCCATATTAACGTTTTCCAGCCAGGTGTTTTCCTTTTCCCATTCTTCCCGTTCTCTGAGGGGAACAAACATTGCTGCTCTAATGCTGGGCTTACACTGTGCGATTTTTGGCCCATTTTGAGCCGATTTTTGAGTGATCGGACCGATTTTGGCCTTCATCGTGCGTCGTGTAGTATACGTGGGGTAACGAGAAGTGATTAACACCTCACGACCAGCTCCCGATCATCAATCGCTCGTGAGGGTGTCACCACAGGCGCTCACACTGCTCACGCGCAAACGTAAACGTTGGTGAAAAAGACGGCGCAGCACGGCTGTGCAGCGTGTGATCTGGACACAAGCGATGGAGGCACAACTTGTAGAACTTTGGAAAGCTCATCCGAGCCTTTTCGATGTGGCCTCACAAAATTATCACGACCACAACAACCGTGAAAATAGTTGGATTTACACTGCTGCTCATTCACAGCTGCCTGATCAATGTTTTTCATTAGCAATTTAGCAAAGTTGATGGTGGTGGTGTGTCTGTGTGAGTGAAAGACAGAGAGAGCGAGCGACAGATTTTCTGTTATAACCTTCATGTTATGGAGGCACAGTGTGAGCACTCAGGTCGCATCAGAGCATCGGGCGGTATAGTGTGAGAGTACATCGTGACATACGAACTCCTAACCCCTGCGAGTCAATCGTGCAGTTTGAGCAGGAGCTGAATAACGTGACTGAAAAAAATCGCACAGTGTTTGCCCAGCTTTAGGTGTACTGTCATCCGAGACTTGCACCGCAGAGTCGGCGTTTGTTCCCCTGTTGGCCATGCTTCTTGTTGTGGTCATCTGTTGTCTTCCGGTATTTTCTCCGCAAGCGACCTTTCCTCGACCAATGAGATGAGCGGTAATCTGAATTGTCATACTCGAATTGTCATAAGTGTGGTGTCAGCTCATTGGTCACAAAGCAGGAGAGGGGCTGGGAATTATGTTTTCAAACAAAGTAAGATAAGATAAGATAAGATAGAACTTTATTAATCCCTCGGGTGGGTTCCTCTGGGAAATTCGACTTCCAAAAAAAGCACAGCAACGACCGAAGTTACAGTTACAGAACTGTTATATATATATATACACACACACACACACACACACACACACACACACACACACACACACACACACATATATAAATACAGAGACAAATATAAATAAAATATACAAAGGGGATAAATAGAATAAATAGGAATAAAAAATAAAAATACAAGTGAATTGCACATTTCAAGTATTGAGTCTATTGCACCGTTGACTATTTACAAAAGTATTGCACAAGGTATTGTACAGTGAGGTGAAGAGGCACTACAGCTTAGTTGTTCCCCCCTCCTTTGTCCTCCTGTTTCCCCTCCCTCTCCCCTCCAGAGAGGAGTTAAACAGTCTGATGGCGTGTGGGACAAAGGAGTTTTTAAGTCTGTTAGTTCTTGTCTTGGGGAGAAGCAACCTGTCACTGAACAGACTCTTCTGATTGTTTATGGCCGTGTGCAGAGGATGCCCAGCATTGTCCATAATGTCCATCAGTTTCTTTAATGTCCTTTTCTCTGCCACTGTCACCAGAGTGTCCAGCTTCATGCCGACCACAGAGCTAGCCCTCCTGATCAGTTTCTCCAGCCTGGATGAGTCCCTCTTTGCTGTGCTGCTCCCCCAGCACACCACAGCATAGAAAAGTATTCCAGCAACCACCGACTGGTAAAACATCCTCAGTGTTAATTCCATAAACATTTATAGACTACTTTTGATTCTCACTGTATTACGGGACAAAGTGCGTCCCTTATTAGCTCAATACGGGACGTGTACTTTTGTTTCGAAATACGGGACGATTCCGTATTTTAAGGGACGGTTGGCAACCCTACCAGTGACAAGGCCTTATTTCCTTTTTAGATAAAAATGCAATAAAATGAATGTGCAAGTTTAAAAGAAAAGAAAAGATTTTCAACAGTAAAATTTCTGGCATTCTTCTGGCAGTACTGTACTTTGGGACCTCACTAGAATAGTAATAACTAATGATTGGCAGGAGCAGGTATTCAGTGCATGAATAATATGTGGAAACCATTCTTCAGCGAGAACATTCTTCTGCATAAACTGGCTGAGATAACTTTGGCGTTCTCAAAGTCTTCTCCAAATTAGATCCATGGGACCACCTGGAAGTCCCGGGAGTGGGGCTGCTGCAGAGTTGCTAATTGGACCTCAACTTTCTCCCTCTCCTTCCATCGATGCGTCGTCTTGTGTGGGATGATCAAGGTCTCAATTACAGCAGATTCATGGAATGTGGGAGCAGCAGGGCTAATAACAATGCTTGTTTTTACAGGAGACAGACAGAGACGGAGTTCAAAAACAGGAAGATCAGAAGGCACACCGCAAAGGTAAAAGTGCAACAGCGGCTTTGAATAGCAAGCTGTAGTAACAAAAGATTAAATTCACTGTTCAGAGTAATTTCTGAGGGAATCATCAGGATTTGCTATTGTGATTTATTTTTTCTTCATAGCTCTTAAAAACATAGTCAGCTTCAGAAGCAACCTGTGTCAGTCAAAAATTCGTTGTTTGTTCATGTGACATTTCTGCTCAGCTCTGAGAAGGAGGAAGGAAACAGAGCTGTGTTGTTTCCCCATCTTTTATGTTCCATTTGCACTCGTGGTATAATAAAAGTACAGGAGATATTAAACTAGGTGGCACCAATTTTAAGCTGCAGGAGACCAAAAACTGTTTAAGAAGGAAAAGAACTAAAGAATATGCTTGCCTATATTTATTTGGTGGAAGGGGAGCCTGCCAGGCAATATAGAAACCTAAAGTTTAATAAGACTTAGAGCCACCGTTGTGACACTTTGGACTTCCGCTAAACGTAGTTAAACTATTTGCAATATTCAGATATTTACATGTTGGAGAGAAATGTTTCTTCTAATGCAATGTAGTTACTCACTTTCAATCAGACTCTGACATAAAATGCATTAAATCAGGAAGCCATACTCAGACTCTCTTTTATAATAATAATGGATTGGATTTATATAGCGCTTTTCAAGGCACCCAAAGCGCTTTACAATACCACTATTCATTCACTCTCACATTCATACACTGGTGGAGGCAAGCTACAGTTGTAGCCACAGCTGCCCTGGGGCAGACTGACAGAAGCGAGGCTGCCATATCGTGCCATTGGCCCCTCTGGCCAACACCAGTAGGGTAAAGTGTCTTGCCCAGGGACACAACGACCAGGACAGAGAGCCCAGGGATCGAACCGGCAACCTTCCGGTTACAGATGCGATTCCCAACCCCCTGAGCCACGGTCGCCTTTTAGTTCAATTTCCTTTTGTTACCTTGTTTTGTAGTTTGTGTTGTTGCCAGCACTGCAACAGCACCATTTTCTGCAGGGCTTTCTGCCATTGCACCAAGCATAACCCAATCGTAAGGGTCCTGCAGTCATACTTGCAATAGAAGACCAGCCAGTAGGGAACGCCCTCTCTGTGAAAATGCTAAAATAGCCTGTCATGTTATGCCTGTCATGTTGTCATTTTTCTAAACCCTGAAAACGGAACAACAGGAGCTTCAGTCTAGTTTCCTTGCTGAACGCTTGGGTGCAAGAGATAAATATTAGGGGTTTTGCCAAATGGAAAAAAGAAAGAAAAAGACAATAACTGCCTATGTGTTGTAGACATGATGATTAGACTTACTGTTAATTTGATTTTGGTTTGATCTCTGTGCAGGCCAAGCATTTAATATGGTTTAAAACAGCAAAAGCAGAGACTTTTAAAGCTACTGAAAACTCAAAACAATGATCAGCATTTTGATTGTGTTTTAACCCTAAAAACATTTCTGTTTTTCTAATTTTACAACATGCTAAACCCTCAAAGACCAGCCCAGCTCTAAGCATCTTTATTTATTATATATGATTTTTAAAGGTCTTGATGAGACAGACACTCCTACAATGAAACAGAGAACCTTGCACAACCATTTAACAGTTAGTGTACAGACTGTGGTCTTTAAAACACAAATTGAAAACAAAACTGTCACAGACACACACCATAGTTGTTTTAAATACTTATCAGACATAAAATAGACTAGTTGTGCACAGCACAGCAGACTGGATCCCAACACCATTGCTGCTCTAGTGAAAGTGAATTTTCTACATCTGAAACTCTGCTTGACTCCGTCTCAGGAGATCACAGTTGAAGGCCAGTGCTCAGTGACTGTCAAGGCCTCTGAAAGTCACAAAGCAGCTAAAAATGTCTGATGAGCCTCCCTAAGGCAGAGAGGACATGGATAAAGAAAGAAATGCAAGTGGATTTGCAGACAAACTGCAAATTCAGCCAGTTAAGACACAGAACATGTCATGGTATACGCCTTTCATATGTTGGTTTTCCTGAGTTACATATGCTTGACTCACTCCTCATTTGCTTTTCAAGGAGCCAAAGTTATTAGTCTATTTGTAAAGTAGTCTTTAGAAATAGCTCTCCACTTTTTCTGAAGGTCTTTCAAAGTTTTTCTTTGAGTATTGGCCGATTTTTTTTTCACTTATTTTCAGTCCAGTCCTTAAACATGACCTTTTCAGTTTAAATTGTTTTATTTATATTGCACCAAATCACAACAAGGGTCACCTTAAGGTGGTTTATATTGTAAGGTAAAGACCCTGCGAGTGTTTACTGACGAGCCTTAAACACTACAATTATAATGTATGGTTAGGCCACTTCACTCTAACCCACGAATCATTCAAACATGAAAATGGCACATAATTTAAGGGATGAATCAATGCTGTGTCTACACACCAGCGAACTCAGAACTAGTGTTCAATTGTATCTTTGGGCATTTTGTTAATAGCAGCTTAACAAAAAGGAAAATAACCACATCATTTCTTCCAAGGCTCAGTTTGACAGGTATAAAATAGTGTTTTTGCAGCAACAAGATAATAAGAGCAAAAACTTGAAATATCTTGGTATGGTGTCTTTGTCCTTCAAAGAAAAGAAGAGGGAGAAAAAATGCACCAGACAAGTGGGGGAAAAGAAAAGAAGTGGCGGGCCTGAAAAACCATCTAAAGCACATGAAGGATATCTAAAAGTCATGTCCTTAAATTTAGCAAAGTCCTGATACAGAACCTGAGAGATGCTTCTGGCTCTTCAGCTGATCCATTGGCTGTTCACAGAAGCCTCATCAGAAATGGCCTGAGTGGGAGGGTGACTATCAGGAAGCAACTCTTAAGGAAGCGAAGCAGGAATAAAAAGGGCGTGAGATACTTTTTCCATTTATGTTTGGACATTTCAACAAATCACTGCAAATATTTTCCAAGCAAAATATTAAGAAATGAGATGCGGCTCAACTTTTTGCACAGAACTGTACAATATATTTCTGTCTACCATGTCAGAAAGTCATCCTATGTGTAACACAGGCTTTCACCATCGGAACAAATTAGTCATTGTCCTCTAAAATGACTCATATCCTAGAATCAGAATTGCTGGTTTTATAAGTTCCTCTGAAACACTTACAAAAATTATTCATTTAACCATTTTAATGATTTCCTACCTCCATTAAATATTATGTAACGTTTTAAGCAGCTGCATCTATTTGTCTAAAGAAAGATTGTCAGTCATGACTTGAGAGACACGTTCTTTCACACAGAAACGTGAGCAGTCTCTAATACATCAGAATCCATCTATCCACATGATATCCACCTTAGTGTTTCTGCAGCAACGATTACAAGTTCAACTCTATTTCAGCTTTTGCTGTCCAACACAGTATTGCCCAAGCTTTTCTGCAGGGCCTCCCTTAAGTATTTTTTGGGCACGATTTAAAAAGCCACCTAACAGCTCATCTGTTCCGGTTCAGGGTCTGGCTGTTGCGCTGCAGTCGGCATTGGTTCAGCTTTAAAACATTCTTGGTTTCTTGGCTAGCTTAGTGTTAGCATGCTGTGTCTGCAGATCTTTGCAAAGAGCAGAAGTTGTGTTAGCAGCATAATTGGATAAAAGTAATATCCTGTACAAACTAAAATTAGCACAGGAATAAAGCATAAAGCACACACAACTTTAAAGTTTTCCTGAACCCTTCCATGACAAACTTCAAGAAAAAAAATTTGTAAAAAAAGAAAAACAAAAGTATCTCTTACTGATGGTCATTATGGGGAAAGAAAAATAAATTAGGCACAACTGTCTGTGCACAAAGATCTGAGGGATCATGTGGGAATGGGGACGCTGTAAGTGAAGACTTGATTAATTTAAGCAGTCATTTAGGCAGTAATTTTATGTTTGTACATTTCTCATTAGCAAAGCCACATACTTGAGTTTTGGTGGGTGAAATTCTAGTATTTTTTATTAGCTTCTTATTTAACAGTAACTAGCAGCACAACCAAGCTTGCTAACATGGCAAACTGCTGATAACTTGGCAAGAAACATTTCAAATAATGATTGTACAGAGAATTACAGTAAGAAAGGTCTTTTCAGTGCATTCATTCATCCACTGAGCACATCATTTTTTTCTGAAGAGAAGTAATTATATAATGCTGAATACTTTCCCATAGTTTCTTCCAAGGCTGGTCGTAAAAGAGTTTTTGGAAGTGTCAGTGTGTCACTTTCCTACGAGGTATGAACACAGCGAAAGAATGAGATGGGGAAAAAAAGAAAGGAGCGAACAAGCAAACCTGAAGTTTCAGGCACAACACAACTCAACACAATATCAAAGAACTACAGTAGCTGTTTGAACCTGTGACCCAGAATAATCGCTTTAGCTGCATGACTGAGTAAAGTTGAATCCACTTTTTTCCCTTTGCTTTGTTCCTTAACACAGATTTCTTATCAGTGTGCATATCAGTGTGTTATCATAAAGAGTAACTCCTCTTCCGGGCCTGGGACACTGCGCAATGCTCATCAATTTTCATGCAGTTTGAAGCAACAGTGATGTGTAACGAATGCTTTTTTTCCCCAGGTCCCCAAAATAGGCTGGAAATGACTGGAAAGTTACTGTAATGTGAACCAACCTGCATGAACTTTGGGGGGGAAGCAGCAAACCATTATTTTAAAGCACAGCTGTATGGATTGGACCACATTTCTTTGAATGCAGAAAGAAGTTGGGGGTAAAAATTTGCAGTCCTACACTTCCTTACTTGACTTAATCAAATTTTGACACATGCATTTAGATCTAGCTCTGGCTCTGCATGCTGCAGCTGACCATTTTATTAATCATTGCAGCCAAAGGTGAGTTTGTGTAGCAATTGTTCAATCCCACACAAGCAGTTATATACTATCCATTATCATTACTCATAGTTTTCATGAAACAAGAGTAGTAGCAAATTACAAGGCAAAGCACATATGCCCATTTTCGCCCCTCTTTTCAATTAATCAGCCAAATGCCATTCGTTCCAATTAACAACAGAGAGAGAAAGAAAATTGATTTCCCCCAATGAGTCGTTGCAGCAGTGGAACACAATTGAAGATGTGGTTTACTACAGATTAATTAAAATCTGGAACTTCTTAGGCTATTACCTTTGCTAATCTGAGGCTGGCAAAGAAATTCTAAAGACTTTAATGTTCTTTTCAGTTTTTGGCTGTCTAATTGAATTCTTGGTGAACACACACTGTCTTTAAACAAAACAGTAAGCCTTGTCTTATTCTAACATGCAGAAATTATGTTGAATAATGTTGAAGTTGTTGCATTGTGTATCAATAATACATTTTGTTATAAAAAGAAAATAAATCATTTTCCATGTTTCCTCCTTTTGAATTTTTCCTTCTATTGAAATTGTCTCATTCCTGTTTATTCCAGTCTTACAAAGGAGGCAGACAGGCAGGTGTTCAGGCGTGGAAAATGTCTTCTTCAAATGGAGCGACAGTCAGACAGGAAGTGTGACTATTCATGGTGGTTTTGCGTGAGCGTGATCGCGCTGTTTCCCACCATTGGATGCTTGACGGATGAGCCACTAGGCAGTGATGCAAAGAAGATGATTGACAGGTGAGAGGGATAAAATGAGCCTGAACTAGCCAGTGTTCCAGCCCACCATTACATACTCTACATACATGCATACTAATAATATCAAGCAACTTAAATTTTCATTTGGTGACATTCCATCAGCACAATTACCATTAAGTAAAGCAAGAAACCTTAATGTGTGATAACTTCATTACTGAAGGTAGATGAGTACAGAAGCAGACAATGAGAGATGTTCAGAAGGTAGGATCAGCAGTTGACATGTGATAAACAGGACATGCTTTTATTACCAGTTACATTTGATACGTTTCAGATATTGGATTTCTACATGATGGGTTGCTGAGGTTATCTGGTTTTTGCAAATTATAAAATATATTTTACAATGAACTAAATGATAACAGTTTTATTCAAAGGCTGGGTGAATATACCAAATTAATCCAGGCTACACCATGTTAGTGTCATGGCTGAGCAGCCAGTGTGTTTATGGTGTGGACTTAAAAGCAGAAACGGGAGAAATGAAAAGAAGTGTAACAAAAAGTGAACAGTTTATTTAGGCTATTGGCAAAAAAACAAAACAAAACACACAGGCAGAGCGAGCTGGGGTAAAACTAAACTAGAACCTAAGCTAACACTAACATGAAAACTACGAAGGCTGCCCCAAATGCAGCCGACAAATGCATCCTTCATTTCCCCAGATTAAATGTTAAGGTGAAGTTATTTGTTTGTTTGTTTTGTTTGGGGTTTTTTTTGCAGTCGTTAAACTTGCATAACTGTAAATGCACAGTCACGCTGTTTTTTAACATAAGGGTTAAAAGTGCTCTGACATTTTTGGAGACGTCTGTTACTCACCAGCTTGAAAGCTGACTGAGCCCGTGAGAACACCAGACTCCCGGCGTATAGTTTTCATACCCTGAAGTCTTTCGCTAATCATGTTAAACATGATATATAAGCAGTTTTGGGGAGTAACGGAATACATGTACCAGCGTTAAGTATTTAAAAAACAAAATATGAGTAACTGTATTCCGTTACAGTTACCGTTTAAAAAGGTGGTATTTAGAATACAGTTACGTGGCTGACATAAAGGGGTTACATGGCGGTCTTTTCCTGTTTCATATGTTAGGCAATGCCCTCTCTATTTTTGGTAATTCCATGTCGGTGGAAACCCAAACAAGACGCGCATTAAGAAGCTCTAATGCCTGTGTCTCAAACCTCTACTTGCAGCCGCAAAATGACGTGAAGAAATATTTTTTTAAATTATTATTCAAAAAGTTATTCAATATGAAGGCAATAGGCAGAGTGTTACAGGCATAGTCCTAAGGAATGTAGCCTCATGGCCACTGTAGCCCATTTGTAAGTTAGCTATTAAGACTCGACTGTACTCTGTTCGTGTTTTTCTCTGAAACAATAAGTTCTGTTGGAGCAGCCTTTCAACGCCTCTCTGCCTCTCGCTAGCAAAGCTGACCCAGACAACAAATTAAAGCTAGTTTTTGGTTACAAGCCCGACACGGAACCGACGTATTAGCCAGAGGTCCCTTTACTGTTAGAGAATTTACTCTGATGTCCTGTTATATTTTAGGGAGAAAGTAGCAGAAGGCTGAGTTCATTAAACTCCGCCGAGACAACAAATACCTTTTCACCAGTGCTAAAAACTCAGCTGCTGTGGGTTGGAGAGCAAATTTTGAGAAGATGGGCCTGGAGGACAAAATCACCCTTGTGTGTGTGTATTTTTTTTAATTGTCCCATTTTTGGGGGGCCTGCAAAGTATGTACAGTAGTATTGAAATATGTTAATATTGTTAACTATAATCTGTTGAACTTACTCATGTAAACCTGTAGTGTTGCCTTTTTTGTCAACTGTCACTTCTGATTTCCTCTGCCTTTAGGATTGCAGGTATCCAGCGTCAGGTGAGGGAGTGAGTGGGAAGAGCACTGCTGCTACATTGTCCTTTTTTTTTTTTTTTTTTTGCCTGTCCCATTTGGTTCTTTAGCCGTCAGAATTGTTGTCTGAAGACCAACAAGGATACCCAATGGATTTACTTTGCCAAATGGATCATCGTGGCATTGCCGTATTGGTCCATTTGGTCGATCTTTGTTTTTATTATTTATTATATTTTATTTTCAGATGTTACAGACGGGACAGACATGAGTGAGGGATAGGAAAGGGAGAAAGAAAGAGGAAGGAAAGGAAAAACAGAAGGGGAGAGGGACAGTGAGAAAGGGGGGAGAAAAAAAATAAAAATCTCCTGGATCACCTGTTGAGAGAAGAATAGAAAACAAAAAAAAAGAAACAAAGCAACATACTAAACACAACACCATCGCATTAATCTAGCTAAGTGTAAACAGCAGTAAATACTAAATATTCAATGTTGTTGTGCAGCACGCAGGACAGATGTGCTTCGAAGTAGCAGCCAAGAAAGGTGTAATTTGGGTCTACGAGCAGTGAACACCCGTGTGCATACCTGTGTGGATCAGCGCGCTTGTATTCCAAAGGTTTCTCCATGTAACGATCTGCTAGGGAGTGTGGGGGGGCCACAGCCCCGTCCTCCGGGGTGTGAAGCAGGTATGGAGGAGATCAAAACTCCAGACATCCAGAGGCCCCCAGAACACAAGAGACCATGGAAGACCAACAGAGGGGCAGCCGCGCCACTGTTCCAGTAAGAGCTGAGGAGAGTCCCAGATGAGGGTTCACTCAGCAGCCGCGGAGCAGAAGCCAGGGGGAGCTGCTACATTGTCCTAACACCTCATCCATAAGGGCAAGCCAGGGCAGAGGCCTGGTAGAAGGCCTCCAGTCCTAATTGCCTCCATCCAGGAGGACACTGCAGTGGGCAACCAAGTGCAGGATCAGGAAGAGCAGCAAAATGAGGGCCAGCTGGAGTCAAGAGTGGAAAAAAGAAAGGAAGACAGGGAGGATGAATTTTTGGATTTAAAAAGAGAGGACATGAGAATGCAAAGGGAATACAATACAATACAACTTTATTTGTATAGCACGTTTAAAAGACCAGCGGTACACCAAAGTGCTTTACAATAAAAAATGGAGGAAAGAAGAGCAGAGAGAATGGACAGGCTGTTTGGTTTGCTAGAAAAAATGAATACATAATTATTAATATAAATAAATAAATACATAAATAAATAATTGTACATAGTTTGAAAAAAAATAATTCAAATAAAATTTATACATTTTGTTTATGTTGTACATAGTTAAAAGTTCTCTAAATAAACAACATTGTAAATACTTCAACTGTATTTTAATTATTTTCTCAAACTATGTACAACGTAACAATTTATTTGTAACTGAATTATTAAATTGTCTAAACTGAGAAAATCACAACAGTGAAAAAAATGCAACAAAATTATTAATTATTAAAAGTTATTATTAAAGTCCAGGATTAACCTCAGTGGCCCAGTATGCACAAGCACTTTGAACCAGGCCTGATCTTTGGTGGAGCAGGAAGTCTTTGATAGTGCTGCTGAATCAGGACCAAGACCAAAGAGATGAAGGAGGTGCCACAAGTGAGACTTTGGTTTGTGTTTCCAGCTACTAAGTGGAGCATCATACAGGGTGGTCTCCAGAAGTTGTTTAGAGATGCTCATTTCCACTGTCCACCACATCATCTATCACTTGGGTTTGTCATTGTTTTACAGCAGCCCTGCAATGTGATCTAATTACTTTCATGTGGTACGAAGATGTGGTGCACCTCCAGCGCTTAAAGGAAGAGGGCCTGGAATCTCGCCTTCATCATTCCAAAAGCACGCTCTATTATAGAGCGTGCCCTGGAATCCCACACCTTGGACTGGCCTCTTGTTTAGAAACAATCACCAAATTCCACCTTTAAACTACTGGCCATGGCTGAGCAGCTATAATAGTTTATGTAACACTTACATAGCATAATGCATGATGTCTAAAACAGCAAAGACCAACAGACAGAGCCAGCAGCACATGTCAGCCAGTCATTAAGAAGAATTAGCTCACAGATTAGTGGTCATTACAAGAGACAAGCACACATATGAACCACCAAAATCACATTTTACTTATTTTGAGACAAACAATGCAGATGCTGAATGTGTCTTCACTTTAGTTTAGTGGTTTGTTTTTGTGGGGAATTCCCAGAGGCATATTTTCCATACTGGATGCCCTAATGTGGATAAAAGAGTCTTGACCTCATCGACTGTGTTCCTTACATGCAATGTCGTGCCTCCAGAATGTGGTGCACAGCTGGTTACATAAAATGAATTAGAAGCACTGAAATGATGGCAGCACTGCTGCACTACTCTTAAACATCCGAGTCGAGTGCAGTTGGATTTATTTTTAGATTTCATGAACCCTAAAAGATTTTCTTGGAGTCCTTTTGCCTCATATTATGCCTTGACCTTTGCTCTTTCTTTCTCTTCAGACCTTGGTCATAAAATTTCTCAAATGAAAGGAATCTGAGGAAATTCCTCAAGCTAATGTTGTCCTGTTCAAAAGTCTTGACCTTTACACAATTTCTTTATATTTTGCCAACAACCACGAAAGTCAATAGTTGGTATGACCACCACTCTCCTTAAACGCAGCTGAACTAGTCCTTAAGCAGTGTTAAGGAGAAGTTATCCAGGCTTCTTGAGACATTTTTCAAACCTCTTCTTTGGAAGTCTGGCTTTTGCTCCATTCTGTGTCACGATGATCCCACATTGCTTTGAAGCCAATCCATGACAGATGGTGTTCCATTGTGCGTTTTCCTAATCAAGTATGCTTTTACAGCATTTGGGATCATTGTCATGCTGACAAATGTAGCTCTTGCCAGTCAGATACTTTCCAGGTTGTATTGCACGGTTGATCAAAATATTAGAGTATTTTTCTCTGTTCATAAGTTCATAACTTTTGACCACTAGCAAGGGCTGAAAAGCAAACCAAAGCCATGACAGAGCCTCTCTCCTGACCTCTTCCTTACATGATGATTTGAAACAGAAATATGAAGGTTGGATTCATCACTTCATAGGACCTGTGCCACTGATTTTTAGCCCAGCCAACCAAAAGGCGTTGATAAATCAGCCTTTTGGTTGGCTTAGTTTGATAGCCACACTTCACTGAGACCATTTCTGATGAAGATTTGGTGAGCAGTAGATAAATCATCTGAATGATCAGAAGCAAATTTTAGGTCCAGGTCTTTCGATTCCTTAACACCATGCTGAGCTATGACAGATTTCAGTTAATCGCTCTTTAGGAATTCCAAAAAAAAAAAAAAAAAAAAAAAAAATGATTTTACTGTAATGAAACTGGCATTTTGAAATCAGATGGGAATACATTAGGTTTGTGACGGCCTGCTGGTAAGAAAGTGAATAATGAAACACGTGGTAAGTAAGTAGTGTGTTTTGTATAAATAACAATTGTTTGTCCCTAAATTTGGGTGCCTTTTTAGTGCTTGCATGATTCACAGGTCAGTGTTACAGTGGTACAAACAAACATGCAAAAAAAAAAAACATTCCTGTGTGTAACATTTTACTGCAAGTATCTCAAGTTTCCAAATATAAAGTGACAAAGATATTTTAAAAGAGAACTGAGCACTAACTAGATTTTCTTTTTTTTTTTTTTCTTTTTTTTTTAAACCTGGGAGTAAAACGGTAGACAAATATCGGACTTGATGCAAGGTGACAAGTTGATGGCATAGCAGCCTGGCCTGTTTCTGCTTCTGAGTTTTGCTTGCAGTCCACAGTTTTCCAAACCAACTTTAAATGATATGTTCAGCTTTCCTTCTCTCTGACACTTCCAAAACTGGACAAAATGAAAGACACAAAATAACCAGAACATCTGCTGTAATTTGTAGCGAATGAGGTTGGTTGGTGCTGTAGCCCTCCAGGAACACAATTTCTTCATTTCTACTCTGAACACTTTCGATTTAAATTTGTTGCCATAATGCAGGGCCACCTTGGATGTGTTGTTGATTTTGAAAGAAAAAGTCACTGTTGAGCTCAGAGTTATTCCAAATGGTCCAGAGACAGATGCTTCAGAGCAACAAAGGTGGAGGCTCAGAGGGTTTGTAACAAGAAGCTCACAAGTTGTGTTTTCCATCAGGGGCGGAGCGTGGGGGTGGCTTACTGGGCTTAAGCCCGGGTTGTTTTGTCAGAAGCTCGGGGTCTTTTGGAGTGTAATTTTTTCATAGTTAGATGCCTGGCTGACAACTGTATAAAACAAAAAGTACACACAATATTCGAAGCACATAGTGCACACTGTGGGAATTTACGACTGTGCGTGAATCCCCCCCTGATATTGGTATGATCCAAGCTCAGGCACTAAGCGACTGAGCGAGGGGGCGGGGCAGCTGCTGCCCGTGAGTGCGCTGTTGGAGAGACGGAGCCAGCTATACTAAGGAGAGCTTAAGTTTGACCAGGTACCAAAGCAAATCATTCGTACCGTACAAATAATGTAAATATGACGGTGCATCAGGAAAGATTGATATGAAACTGATCACTTGACCAATATTACGTTACTTGCTCTTCAAGTGAATCAACAAATGGCAAAATGAAAAGCCGAACAAATGCAATTTTTTTAGAGTCTTAGCTTACGTGTGTTTATTTCATATTTTCAGTTCTTACCCTCCCCGACTAAATCGGTTTCAGTTATGTACTGAAACATAAGAATGGACATGAGAGGCTTCTTTCAAAGAAAAAACTCAGGTAAATGTTATTTTATATATTATGCTTTGTATGTTGTTCAGTATATTTCTATGCAAAACAAGAGGGATTTCAGTACTCAGCAGGATATTCACATTTGTAACCAGATATTTACATACACTTTAGGGAGAAAACATAAAACATTTTTACTGTACAACATCAATTTAGAGTAAATTTTTGTTTTAGATAAATATTGAAATATATTTTGAATTAGTTAAATTTCAGAATAAAGAGAGACAGAGCTATTTTTATCACTTTCATCAAATGTAGGAGTACATGTACACTAAATTTATTGTTAATTAATAAGAAAACTCCAGACGATTCCATTCTGAGCTGAAGAAGCTTCTGATAGGTTAGTAGAGTCCATGTGAGTAAACTGGTGGCACAGCTGTGGATGCATATAAGGCAAAACACAGAGCCTGTTTCTTTGACATGGGAAAATCAAGAGATGTCAACCAAAACACCAGGAAAAGAACTGTGGAGCTCCATAAGTGTGGCTCAAGTTTGAATACAATTTGGTGCCATTTGCAATTAAGAAATACAGATAGTTTCTCTCTTTACTCTTAAAATTAACAAATATGTTTTTATATTTATCAATCTAAAAAAATAAACATTTAGTCTGATTTGATGTTACAATTAAAAAAGTGTTTTTATCTGAAGAGTAAATATCTGGTTTCAACTGTATATTTGATGATTGTCAGCACAAAGAGGGAGAGAGAGGAGAACGAGGACAGAACAGATGAACAAGAGCAGGTGAGACACACATGTTAGTCACATGGTCGTTTGCCAAAAGTATCACCGTATCATAGGTCCTCATGTATCTCGTACCTAGTGTTTCTTTTTAGGTTTGTTATTTTTCAAATTCTGTATTTATTAAGTTCTGCAGGCTTGTTTGCACAACAAGGCTAAATAATTATATAAACTTTTCTCAATCTAAATAGTGGACTTTGGTAGAATTAAAAAATAAGTGTAGTGCAGGTCTATGATGATTTTTAGTGCTATCATCTAGTTCTGATTCTGGTTCTGTCTTGGTTAAGTCCTCAGTAGTCCTGATTTTGAACTGTTGTAGTCCTGTTTTAATTCTGGATCAGTTCTGGGTCTGGTTGAATTGGGGTTTAGTCCTCGTGTCTTGATACAGCCCCGACTTTGTTCTGACTTGCTGCTTAATTAAAAAACTAGTTTAAGGTGTCCTGCACATGTGATATATATTTTTCCCTATATGAAGTCATTCTTTTTTGAACAGAGCCTATTAATCTTTCAGTCATTTCTACACCCCCCCCCCAAAAAAAAAAAAAAAAATCCCACATGCATACTACTCTTTGGGCTAAGCCCCGGGTGTTTCAAATGTCTGGCTCCGCCTCTGTTTTCCATACTAATTCCATTTAACCAGATGACATTTATCATGAAAAGGAAATCTTTAATTTCACATGATTCACATCAGCAATTTCAGCTAGTCCTATAAACTGTTAGATATTTTAATAAATTGAAAAAAGTTCAATTTTCATCATTTTTTCATTTCTGTATTCATATTGTGAATAATTCCATCTCCTTCCTGTTTTCCCTGCAGTAATTTATGAGGACTCTTTTTTTTTTCTAGTTTGCTATCAAACATCAAAGCCAGTCTCTAACACACAAAGAATTAATTGGAAAAAAGGGGGCAGATCTCAGATGTAGATAAAGACAAAGTTATAATAGAACAAGGAAAGTAACAATATTTTATTCCTGTGAGGTGTCAATCATAACCATAACTCTGTTTAGGAGAAGATCAAAAAGGAATACTGTGTCAATAAAATGTGTCAGAATGCTTTCGTCCTCCTTAAAAGTCAAGGGGTTGCTAAAATGGTAGGGTCTAATGAAAACTCACACGGATAAAAAAAAAAAAGTAAATATTGGTGGTGGCAAAGCAATGGTGGTTCACATTTCTTGATGAGACCTGGATGAGTGTCTATTGTACTTAAAAACTGACAGGATCATGTGACTCGTGTCTTCGACTAGGTGGCAGCATTCAGTACCAGTGTGAGATTACAAAAACAAAGGTACACGTCAAATTGAAACAATGCCAAAGTGCATCTTTGCTCCAGCAGATGTTTAAAGTTAAAGTTTTAGTCTCACCACCACTACACTTCAACATGGGCAATATTTAAGCACGGACAAACTAAACACTTAATATCTACCCAAAAACAAGCCTGTGATGTCCTGGGAACATACTGTGCAATGGCATAAGCACAAAGAAAATTGGAAAATTACTTCTGAGCACTCTTGTGAGGACTGACTGACATCACCATGCACATCCAGGGTGTAAGCAATTTAAACACTATGATGGAGATGCCAGATGCACCTGCTGGAAACACCAGATGTCAATCTGAGTAGTGTCAAATTACCCAATGATGTCAAAAATAAGATGAAACTATAGAGAAACAGTGACGCGTTTATTGCAGACTTAATGAAAATCTTAGGATCCCTAGGTAGTAATTTCCAATCAGCAGAGCCTCCCAGATGGATTAAACAAATGAATACTCCCTCACTCGGAAGAGCTGCTGTCAAGTTGTCCACTGGTTGCAGTGACTACAGCCTCCTGCAGTCAGCTCCCAGCTGGGAAAAACATTCCTGAGATCATTAATCTCAAGCGACACTGTATTTGATGTCCCTGAGCTGATGTCACTAATTGCCAAGGTAAGTTGACACAGCCATAAAGCAGACCATAACACCGAGATTATAAAGTCTTGATTAGGCTCTTTACTCTGACTTTGTTAGATAAAACTTTCCAGCATTATTTTGTAGTTGCATTATTAAACATGTTTATTTTAGCAGCATCAGCTTTAGTAGAACAGAAGCCTGCAGCTGTAAGCAGGACTATCATTTGATATATTTAGAGTAGAAAAGAATCTGCTTGCTGATTTGGAAGAGCTGAAAATACAGTCTTTACAGGCATACAGAGAAATACCACTAATGTATACCGAGAAAGAAGAAATGGCTGAGCATGTATCCGTTGGTCTTCCTTGGTCTCCTTTGCTCTTGGGGCCTCTGGATGTCTGGAGCCTTGATCTCCTCCATACCTGCTTCATGCCCTGGAGGACGGGGCTGTGGCCCCCCCACACCCTCTAGCAGATCATTACATGAAGGAACCTTTTAAATACAACCGCGCTCATGCTCACAGGTGTACACACGGGTGCTCACACACACAAACTACACCCTTTTTGGCTGCTACCGCAAAGCACACTGTGCGCTGTCAATCTTACGTGCTGCACAATAATATTTAATATTTAGTATTTACTGTTATATTCACATAAATCATCTTGATGATGTTGTTTATTATATTGCTCTCTTTTTCTTTGCTTGTTTTCTCTTTTTTCTTTCTCAACAGGTGATCCAGCTGATTGATATATGTATTTTCTGTCTGTTTGTTTTGTTGGTTTTTGCCCTTTATCACCGTCCCTCTTCCCCGCTGTTTTTCTTTCCCTCTTTCTTTCTTTCTTTCTTTCTTTCTTTCTTTCTCCCTTTTCTTTTCCCCAGTCAAGTCTGTCCCGTGTTCAGCAAATGAAAATAAAATAAACAATAAAAGCAAAGGTGAATCAAATAGACCAATAGTGCAAGGCTGGGATGGTCCATTTGGTAAAGTAAATCCATTGGGCATCTTTCTTTGCCTTTAGACAACAATTTTGATGGCAAAAGAACCAAATGGGACAGGCAATAAATAAATAAATAAATAAATAAATGGCTGAGCATAGCAAAGACTTGAGGATTCCACACAGGCATGAACCACAGGCTGCATATTTTTGTCAGGTGTCTCTGCACTGAATCAACAAAGACAGAGTTTGTGATGACAGGATTTCCAATTGTCTTTTGAGAGCCAAAGTTATTTACTCCACATTTTCCTGCCTGTGCCACTATGGCCTTGACAAATGAAAAACACAAGTGTTGTCAGTTCTAGACAAATGCAGCCGACTACCCACTGTGCTCACAAGATGTCTTGCTTCAATCACACCACCATTCATTGGAAATGCATAGCTGTGATGGGTAAACCCCCCCCCAAAAAAACCTCACAATCAAGCAAGCAAACAGAAACACGAAAGACAAAAATCTGAGTTTGATCAGCAGCAATGGAAACCCTCCACCTCACTGCAATGTTATTGTTGGAGAAATGCGTATTAGGTGCAGTTAATTCAATTCTTTTGATTGTTTTTGTGTGTGCGTGCGTGCATGTGTAAACTACACCATGCTGTGTTTCATCTTTAGCAGAAGGAGAAGTATGATGACAGAATCAAGTCCTAGATTTTAGGGAAGGCTACTGCGCAACATAACAATAAGAGGGCAGGAGAAAGAGGTCAGAATTCTGTTAACACCATAATTAAGTTGATCTGAAGTGGACCTCTCATGGTTTTCCTTATTTTCTATCATACACACTCACCAGCCACTTTATTAAGTATGCATGTTTAACACATATCTAAGAAGACAATGCTCATGACAACTTGCTGAGGCTCAGAGTGTTAGAATTTGGGGTGGAGAGGGATTCAAGTGATTTTGAACATGACATGGTTATTTGTGCTGGGAAAAACTAAGGGCTATAGTAACACACGTAAGGTAATTAAGAGGAGAGGACACAGCTGGGGAAAACAAGACAGAGGTGAACAGAATCTAACAAATGAAACAAGGGGAACCAAAACTAAAAACAATGCACACAAGATGAGACTAGCAAAATAAAACAGCAAATAACAAACACTGAGACAGTGACACAAACACACAGACTTGACACAGAAGGGACGTTTAAGAAAAAAACAACATAAAGAAAAACTAATACAAACTAATCCCTAAGCAACATACTAACTGAAACCCACTTACTAAAACCAAAACTCCTACTAAAGCCCCCCAAAAAGGGTCAAGAATAAACAAACTAAGAAGCTAAAGGAGCGTTTAATAAAGAATTAAAAGTCCAAACCCCAAAGTGCTGGTTCCAAAAACACGATCTCCTGCTGAGATGTGCTGATTTCCTGGGATTTTCCCATACATCCATTTCTAGGGTTTACAGACAATGGTCTGAAAAAGAGATAATATCCAGCGAGCAACATGCAGAAGAGCATCTTTGAATGCACAACATGTCAAAACTTGAGGCAGATGGGCTGCAGCAGCAGAAGACCGCATCGGGTGACGCTGCTGTCAGCTAAGAATAGGAAACCGATGCTACATTTCACACAGACGCTTCAAAACTGGGCAAGAGAAAAATTGCAAAAATGTTACTATCTCAGGAACGCAGCTTTTATGGTAAGCAGAAAATCCTCACCTACATGCTGTTAAACTATTCTGAGGAGCAGCCAATCAGTAAGCTGGCTGAAAGGGGGGTGGATGGAGAGAAAACTTGTTTTTTCTTCCAGCTGATGAACTTGCATCAAAGCCCTGTATTAATTTAATTAGGATACGGTCTTTATCTTACACTCTTAAACTAGCTTAGCTCTTGTTAGAGGAATATCTATTATCTATCGATTCATCTAAATAGAGAGAGAGAGATGAAAATAAGAACAAAAACATATTTCTTTTTTGACCAATGGGGAAAACAGTATAATAACCCTGCTACTGCAGCTTCTCTATCAGCTGTTTTGGTTTGCTGGAGGTTAGAAAAATACTAAACTAAATATCATTCATGAAGCTCAGCCTGAGGACGTGACTAAGGGACCTCCACATGCTTGATTGATTATCCAAATGCAGGTGAAGAAGCTTTATGCCAAAATGGCATCAAAACTTCTGACGGGGCACTCCGGGAGCAGAGGTTGTTTTCCTGGGATTTGTTTATGCCGAGTAGCTGGTAAACTACAAAGCAGCAAGCGGGTCAGATTAGCCAGGTAATAATTTGATCAGCCTGAGCTCAGAGCAGCTGTTCTACATGATGGCTTTTCCCTGTGGCACAAAACAGCTCCTTCCTATTACTGAAGAGGATTATAGAGCGCACATCAAACACACCAAAGGAGTGTGTGTTTATGTGTGCTTCAGAGAGGCAGAGAGAAACCTGAGAGCAACTTCATTTATCTTTTTGTGGTTGACTGTTTGTTGCTGAATTTGCCTACCCTTTAAGCTCTGTGTATGTTATCTTAAACATGTTGGGGTAAGCTGTAATGAGCATCATCATTATATAATAAATTAAAGTTTACTTGGCACAGATGACAGGAGTTAGCAGCCTGTATGTTCAAAAAGAGAGGAAACGTATTTCATGCTTATACTGGTATACAACAACAATAAGAGCACGAATTCTTTCCCAGTTACCATGGCAAAATGTGCTTCACCAATTCATCTTGCTTCCTCACATCGCTTTAGTCCAAACTTTATGCTGTGGAAACATATTTAGGTGTCAAGGGCTTTTAGTGAACACCTGAAAGAGGCACATTGTTGGGCATAGCAGAAGCTAGCACAAAAGCAGTTTTAGTACTAAGTAGTAAGTCTGGTCTGCTGGGGCGGCAGCATCTCTGCTGGGGACAGGAAGAGACTGAACAGGGTGATCCGAAGGGCCAGCTCTGTTCTAGGATGCCCTCTGGACCCAGTGGAGGTGGTGAGTGACAGGAGAACGGTGGCTAAGCTGTCATCCCTGATGGACAACATCTCCCACCCCATGCAGCAGACTGTGACAGCACTGAGCAGCTCCTTCAGTGGGAGACTGCGGCACCCACGGTGTGGGACGGAGAGATTTCGCAGGTCTTTCCTCCCCACTGCTGTCAGACTCCATAATAAAGACTTTAACTAATCAAGCACACACATCCACACATATGCAATAATACTAAGTGCAATAATCCTTTCTGTCATCGTTGTATTTTTACTCAGTTGTATATAGTATTTGTATTTGTATTCTATTTTTATCTTATTGTATATTTATTTTATTTTATTCTACTGTATATAGTATTTTATTTTATTCTATTCTGTACAGTTGTGTACTGTATTTATTCTTATTGTATTCTAATTTTTGCCTCATAACTTTTGCACTGTCCACTTCCTGCTGTGACAAAACAAATTTCCCACGTGTGGGACTAATAAAGGTTATCTTATCTTATCTTATCTTAAGAAGAAGGAGGAGGAAAATACAAAACAGCCACTGTGATGTCACCATTGCACAAACCAAAACTGGAGCAGTGACTTATTGGACGGGTGCTACTGCAATTACTGGCACAGCAGGCTGTGTCATTTGCCGGTAATTGAATTGAAAAAGACTAGAAAAACCGCAAACATGGTCCAGTTTAGTCAGATGACCATCTATCGTTATAATAAATGGGTAAAAGCTACAGAGAGAAACAACGTGTATGTACTAAACAGTCCCCAAAGTTTGATTCTGTTCATCTGGACGTAGCATTTTCAGAGGGAGAAACGTTTCGTCACTCATCCAGGTGACTTCTTCAGTCTCAGCTGACTGCAGGTTTCCCCAACCTTAGAAACAGTACATTTGCATAATGACTGAAACCAGCACCACTGAGGAACACTGGGCTGGGAGGTCAGTTCCTTAATCATTAATATGGAAATTCTCATAACCATTGATCAACAACCACTGATCAAAGTCAGTGACCATGAGTACCATTCACAGAGAGTTGGGGAATGGCTGCAATCACATCATTATAAGATGGTGAAAGATGTACCCTAAGACCCCCTTCTCGATTCAGAGATGGTCTTTTCCTTTTCACGTAAATGGCCTCCTTGACTCTGCCCTCAAACCAGCGCTCTTCCCTGTCCAAGATGTGTACATCCTCATCATTGAAAGAGTGTCCACTGGCCTTTAGATGTAATTAGACTGCAGAGTCCTGGCCTGACGAGGTAGCTCTTCTGTGTTGTGCCATCCGCTTTGCCAGAGGTTGTTTGGTTTCCCCGATGTTTAAATTCTGGCAATCCTCCTGGCACTTTACAGCGTACACTATATTAGTCTGTTTGTGTCGGGGGACCTGATCCTTAGGGTGGACCAGTTTTTGTTGCAGCGTGTTTTGGGGTTTAAAGGCCACAGAGACTCGGTGGTTTAGAAAAAATTCCGATACTCCTGACACATATGGGATCACTATGGGTTTTCGCTTAGGCAGCAGTTGTCCTTCTCTCCTGGAACGGCTGGAGGTTTCTTCAAGTGCCTTCACAGCTTTGACAAAATTCCAGCTGGGATAAGCAGCTGATGATTTACTTACCTGGATGATTGAGCATGCATCAAGATGTACTAAACAGTATTGATCTTTATGTGGGGAATGGGGGAACTGCAGTTTTGGCACTTTCAGCGTATGAGGTTTCCGTTTGGTCTGACTACACCTATCTTCAAACTACACGTCTCTGCTTTTTTTTTTAAGACTGCATCTTTGCCGATTGTTCCTGCTAGAACCGTTGGATTTTCCCCCGATGACTCACATGTACAGAAACAGACAGAGGCACAAGGTAAAAATGTTAGCATTTGCTTTCATGGCTGGTAAAAATTTATCCCCCACGTTGTATTTCCTAAAGACATTTGTGATATAAAATTTCCTTTCATTTCTGGCAGGAAATCAGTTTTCTTTGGCTTTCTATGCACCTTTTCACATCGCTGATTACCACTGGCTATGCACTGAGGCAAACATGTCTCGTTCGAAAAGCAGAGCACTCAGAGGAACAGAACTCAGTTTGTGCAGGTGAATTACAAGAGGAGGCTCTTTAGGCTCAGGTAGGCCTTTGAAGAATCCCTTTGGAGTGTGCTCTCATCAGTGGGAATGCATTCACAGTCTGCAGGCATGAATCAGTGCTCACACACAAGCGTAACAAGGCTTTTAGTCTCGAGTGTCTGATGTACAGCATGTGTGCCGTACAGTCAAATGGACTCAGAAAGCACATTTTCTCAGACCGAGTTTGATTTTACATTTTGAAATGATGAGGGGTTTTTTTCTTCTTCTCAGCGGAGTGCTGTTCTGAGCCTCTGAATGTGAAATACTGGACAGCTGGAAAATCACAAGTATTTATGATATGAATATGCTCGAACATGACAATGCTGCAAAGTTCCCATGTGCAAAGCCGTGTGATGAACACCTTTGGGAAGAACTGACTGTTAGACGGGCCTTACTCTTCCTACATCAGTAGTCTAACACTATTGCTCTTGTGACTTAATGGGAGCAAATCCTTTCAGTGTGGTATCAAAAGGTTTTGGAAAGCCCTCTAAGACTGGAAGCTGTTTAAACAGCTTTGGAATTGAATGTTAAAATGTAAAATGGACTGCTACCTTTCTAGTTTTGATTTGCTATATTTCTGGAGATGCAAATGACAATGTTGAATGAATTCTAATTTTGCACATCCAAGATTTTGTCTACTCTGCTCACACATTTATAATTCTTAGTTAAAAGTACATTGTTTTCAAGTTTCTCCTGGAGAAATGCAGAACTTTCCCAAGCCAGACCACATGGTATCTTCTCGCTTAAGGGTCTGCAACAAGCGGGATGAGATTTCGACATGATATTCATGAAACATCTGCAGTGGTTCTAATCAATGCAGAGAAGAAGCTGCTTTTTAGCTGCATTTTCTGTTTTAAAAGAGATATTACATGAAGTTAGTCAGGCTTCCTTACCTCAGACATCAAGCCTCTAAATAAAGCTCATGAGCATGTGACTCAAGAGATTTAAGGGGAGACCATACTGGTACTGGTTAAAACTACTTCCGTCAGGCAGAGATACTGCAGTATCTGGTCCCGAACCAGCAGACTGAGGGACAGCTTTTTCCATCAGGCCATCAGTCTGCTGAACACTGACACTAACACTTCACAGACACTTCACTGTCAATTATCGAAAGTTTGAAACTTTATGCACTCCATATTGTACATAAATGCCATTTTTGCACAATATTAATCAGCTGACATACATATATACTAGTGCTGTCAGTGTTAATCTCATTAAAATGACGTTAATGCCATAACCACATTAAATCTGATCTGAACTCAAATCTCTGTTAGCGAGTTAGCGCGGATCGCCGCGTGCGTGGGGCTGCACAGTATTTGATTTGGTAGGAGATAGCCCTGACCTGTAAATCTCAAAAGCTGTCCAAATTGTCAAATATTTTCATGATTTAATTTAATTTTATTGTATTACTTACACAAGAGCACTACTTTAGGTAGGCAAATGAAATTCTGTACTTAATGCTGAAATTCCCTGCAGGGTTTATACCAGTAGCAGACTGAAGAAGTCGCTGACATTGAGAAATCCTAACGGTGGCTGGACAAACCTGGACCTCCAGATACAGACAGATAAACCAGTGCTGGCTAACCAACTGGACATAGTGGTGGACAACCAGAGGAAGACGGCCGTAGTGATAGATGTAGCTATAGCAAGTCATAGAAACATCAGGAAGACATTGCTATCACAGCAGTGGTCGCCATGAGCAGTAACCCAAAACCGGGCGAGTAGGTCCAGCAGATCCCGGGAACAACATGCAGATGGATACTACACAGGATTCTCAAGCTCACAGACCTCTTGTAGAGACCCCAAGGTTTAAAGATAAAGACTACCCATGCACATATAGGTGTTTGCTAATAAAAACACAACTGCTGTATATAAATTACTTTATCGGTGTAATAGATATCAGCATGATTATGCACATAATTATAGATTTTACGTAATTTCATGTTTGAATGTGGAAATCGGGCAGATACATAAACACAAGAAGTCTGCATATGAGATAAATGGTACAGTGGGGCAAAAAAGTATTTAGTCAGCCACCGATTGTGCAAGTTCCCCCACCTAAAATGGTGACAGAGGTCAGTAATTTGCACCAGAGGTACACTTCAACTGTGAGAGACAGAATGTGAAAAAAAAAATATCCATGAATCCACATGGTAGGATTTGTAAAGAATTTATTCGTTAACCAGGGTGGAAAATAAGTATTTGGTCAATAACAAAAATACAACTCAATACTTTGTAACATAACCTTTGTTGGCAATAACAGAGGTCAAACGTTTACTATAGGTCTTTACCAGGTTTGCACACACAGTAGCTGGTATTTTGGCCCATTCCTCCATGCAGATCTTCTCGAGAGCAGTGATGTTTTGGGGCTGTCGCCGAGCAACACGGACTTTCAACTCCCGCCACAGATTTTCTATGGGGTTGAGGTCTGGAGACTGGCTAGGCCACTCCAGGACTTTCAAATGCTTCTTACGGAGCCACTCCTTTGTTGCCCGGGCGGTGTGTTTTGGATCATTGTCATGTTGGAAGACCCAGCCTCGTTTCATCTTCAAAGTTCTCACTGATGGAAGGAGGTTTTGGCTCAAAATCTCACGATACATGGCCCCATTCATTCTGTCCTTAACACGGATCAGTCGTCCTGTCCCCTTGGCAGAAAAACAGCCCCATAGCATGATGTTTCCACCCCCATGCTTCACAGTAGGTATGGTGTTCTTGGGATGCAACTCAGTATTCTTCTTCCTCCAAACACGACGAGTTGAGTTTATACCAAAAAGTTCTACTTTGGTTTCATCTGACCACATGACATTCTCCCAATCCTCTGCTGTATCATCCATGTGCTCTCTGGCAAACTTCAGACGGGCCTGGACATGCACTGGCTTCAGCAGCGGAACACGTCTGGCACTGCGGGATTTGATTCCCTGCCGTTGTAGTGTGTTACTGATGGTGACCTTTGTTACTTTGGTCCCAGCTCTCTGCAGGTCATTCACCAGGTCCCCCCGTGTGGTTCTGGGATCTTTGCTCACTGTTCTCATGATCATTTTGACCCCACGGGATGAGATCTTGCGTGGAGCCCCAGATCGAGGGAGATTATCAGTGGTCTTGTATGTCTTCCATTTTCTGATGATTGCTCCCACAGTTGATTTTTTCACACCAAGCTGCTTGCCTATTGTAGATTCACTCTTCCCAGTCTGGTGCAGGTCTACAATACTTTTCCTGGTGTCCTTCGGAAGCTCTTTGGTCTTGGCCATGGCAGAGTTTGGAGTCTGACTGTTTGAGGCTGTGGACAGGTGTCTTTTATACAGATGATGAGTTCAAACAGGTGCCATTCATACAGGTAACGAGTGGGGGACAGAAAAGCTTCTTACAGAAGACGTTACAGGTCTGTGAGAGCCAGAGATTTTCCTTGTTTGAGGTGACCAAATACTTATTTTCCACCCTAATTTACGAATAAATTCTTTACAAATCCTACCATGTGGATTCATGGATTTTTTTTTCACATTCTGTCTCTCACAGTTGAAGTGTACCTCTGGTGCAAATTACTGACCTCTGTCATCATTTTAGGTGGGGGAACTTGCACAATCGGTGGCTGACTAAATACTTTTTTGCCCCACTGTAAATGGCCTGTATTTGTATAGCGCTTTACTTAGTCCCTAAGGACCCCAAAGCGCTTTACACGTTCAGTCAACACATTCACACACTGGTGATGGCAAGCTACATTGTAGCCACAGCTGCCCTGGGGCGCACTGACAGAGGCAGTGTGCCACTGGCACCACCAGTAGGCAACGGGTGAAGGACACAACAACCAAGACTGTCGGAGCCGGGGCTCGAACTGACAACTCTTGAGCCACAATCGCCCCCTCAGATAAAGAAAAGCTTTAAACCCTTGCTTTATTAGGTTTTCTTCATAAATGATTTTCACTGTGTTTTGGGGGCAAAACGTTCATTCATAAACCTTTAAACTACAGAGATAGAAATAAAAATAGTTACTGATGTAAAGATTTCTGATCCAGTGTCTGAAGGCAAACTTGTTTGAGTAAATGGCTATGGAAATCACGTTTTTCTTTTTAATTTGTGTTTTTTGTTGTCATATAATAGTTTGCATCATAACATTTTCTAATTGATACCTTATACACACAGAGATTAATTTCAATAAATGCCCAGTAGATAACAATTATCAATGTGGCTAACCCCAAATCTTAAAATTTTCCATCATATGAAAATAAACAAACTTGTTTTTTGCCCCTAGTGTGTCGTCTTCAAAGAAGTTACAGATGTAAGATGGAGACATACTGAGTTCAGTGTCACATTTCACTCACAAGCTGTGACTTGGTAGTTAGCAGTTGGGTTGCACTCGCAGATGTTCAAGGACTCACTATATGCGGGAGCAAGGCCACAGAATTTGTGATTTTCTCATTGAAAGTTCAAACTGGTCTCCCTTCGCCATCTGGCTCTACTGTGACAGAACATGCAAATTAATGTAAGCAACTGGGCTGAAGGCTTTATCCAAAGGGCCTCAAAGAAACATCAGTGGACTCATTTTTAGCTTTGGTGGTCACGCTAAACCCCCTCACCCCATAAGTGCACATGTGCACACACACACACACATCCTCCCCACAATAAACCGGGCATGATATTCTGGCCATGTTTGAAGATGTAATTTTCTGGTTCCTTCGGTTTTTAGAATTTATCTGGAAAGCAGAATTTGATGTTTCGTCAAATGATGATACAGAAGTACAGTCATTGTAACTGAACATAATTTGTCAGACATGAGTAACTTTAAATTTGTCATATTTGTATGCCACGCTCTGAGATAATTTGACATTTTTTCCGGAAATCCAATTGTGACACAGGTTTTATGCTTCACTGCGTCTCTTTGCTTCCCCTCTCTTCATACCTCTGGTCCTCTTCTTTGATAATTCCAGCATTTTCCCCTTTTCTGCAAGAGACAATCCACAGGGTTAATAAGTATCACAAGGTGCTGCTGGGGAATCAATAACTCGATGGAAGGTAGTCAAGACGAAACAATGTGTCCTCCAGCTGTGGGGTGATTGAATCTGATGTGTTTTATTACAAGTCCTGGCATACTGTTCTGTAGGGCCATAAGGTTTCACCCTAATCCCCCCAAGACAAGTGCTATCTATCCATGAGCTGATAAGCTGGTCTCACATGCACCTTAAATCTGGCGGTCTTTCCAGCTTCAGGTCACAGCTGTGCCAATTTTCCACTCACTAGATAGATTATATACCATTTTCTGTTTTAAAAAGAACATAACAAAAATAAAACAGTAAAATATGTAAACCTTCTTTAAAAAATAAACTCCTTTTTTTCTGTGTATTTTGCAATTTGCAATTAACCCAAAAAGTTAAATTTAAAAAGGTTAAAGGGGGATTCAAACACAGACCTGTGAGCATAAATGAAGCTTACAATTGCAAGCACAAATCATTCATTTCAATCTTTGGCTTGACTTAAAAATGGGGAAATATCTGGGCTTGGGGGGCCAGAACCAATCTGGCTCACTGGATGGCTTTGCATAATGTGAAAATTGGAAAGGAAGAGGGCATAAATATGAGTGTAGTTTGTCCTTAAGAATGGATCACATCATGAGAGTTTGTTAATTTATTCAGAGCCAAAGGTCTGAATAAGTTGACAAAGTCACCACCTATGTCCTGCTAAAGTGTGGTATTATTTTCCTGTAGCTTTCTGTATTTGTAAACATTACAGATTTCTGCCCAAGGAGCCGTGCTAATGTGTTTCTTTAATTTACAACAGCAGCATTTTGTTTATATTGTGTGAAAAAAAAGGGAAAAAACCCACCTATTGTTAAATTTGCACCATTTTCTCTTAGGCCATGTCAGACTACACAGCAAAATCTCCAGTGTTAAATTAACACTAGAGAGTGTCTATATGGGTCCACACCTCTGAGTGTTAAATACAACACTGGTGAGTGTTAAATTAACACTTTTGACAGTGTTATATGTTTAAAAGTAACCTAGTCAGTTTAGAAGATTAACAATGGCTAACACCGAGCAGTGCTGATTTTCTAACACTGGAAAATAACTCAAAATGTTAGAAATATTCCAGTGTTAGAAAATCAGCACTGCTCAGTGTTAGCCATTGTTAATCTTCTAAACTGACTAGGTTACTTTTAAACATATAACACTGTCAAAAGTGTTAATTTAACACTCAACAGTGTTGTATTTAACACTCAGAGGAGTGGACCCATATAGACACTCTCTAGTGTTAATTTAACACTGGAGATTTTGCTGTGTATCATCGTCAGAGTGATTGATCAGGTTTTACTAAAACTGTAAGAAACTGACCGAGCACTTTTTGGGTTTTAACCTGGTTAAAATTCAACAAAAAAATAATAATAATGTTATTTTTTTTATAACTGCAATCAATAACCTTTGTGAAGAGTAAAGCATCTTAAATACAGTGGCCGAGGAGGAGGTGAGAACTCATGGGCTAAGGCCAGCTAAACAAAAGCTGGTTATAAGCTAACAGTATTCCAGCTAAAATTTGACTCACGTATCCTAAAAATTTCACTTTCCCTCTGATAAACAGTTTGATTAGATTTTCACCTTGTATGAGAGTTTATTTGTTAAGTGTCTGACATGTTAGATTCACTTCAAAGAAAGTTTCACCAGCGCTGGCTAACACCCACTAACAGCAGTGCATACCTCAGTATTGCTGGCTGTGGCCATTATAGTACAGCTGTAATGGATCATAATCTGAACTACAGCTGCACTAGAACTGGGACAGGTAAGGAAAAAAAAATTCATCGATTCACTTTAAGATTTAGGAAATTATAATAACAAATAGCTCCTTTAAAAGGCATCATTATATTTTATTTCATGATTGGGCGTGAAACAAGTCTTGCTAATGTGAAATAGTGTTCCACTTCACCAAAGCAGACTTTGTACATATTGACTGCATGCCAGCAACTTTGAGAAATAGCAACCTGCTCTCATAAAATACTGCTGTTCTATCAAAGGGTTTTTCATTACCAATTCTGGATGGGGAATTAAAACGACATACACGTACACACGCTGATGAAATAGTTGTCTGTTCAAACTCGTGGTATGAGAATTGTTTTTCTGAGAGAAATACTCAAGTCCAGTCGTTTGAAATTTAATGACACAGAACAGTCCTTTTTAATAAACTTGTTTTTTATGAACCACGTCATTGGTTATATTTATGAAATGCCAATTGTATTCAGACAGATGGATGAATAGGTTTAATTTTTAGTCCCCAGCTGTGCAGTGCAGGTTTAAATCTGTACCTTCGGGGTAATAATTCAGTCTGGGTGCTGACAGGCACAGACAGATCCTTTGATTTTCACCCTGTTTCATTTCCCCCTGTTCATTTTCCAATTAACCAATCCGAGGTTCACCTACACTGTGGGACAAGGGTTGTAAATTATACCAGCTTACTTTCCAATACATCACACAAAATGAACACTGAGTGGAGAGATTGATAATTCACCCATCATCACCAAAAGACAAAGAATAAAACAGATACCAAAATGTGACTTTTTAAAAAAAAAAAAGTTGCTCATCTCATTTCTGCACTCAGCACAAACACAACAATGGATCAACTGATGGCAGCTAGTGGCAAGAAAAAAAGTAAATAAAATAAGACTTCACAAATACGAATGGGATTCTGCAAATTTCATCACTAAGACAGCAAGAAAACAATTGCGAACAACATGAAGGGTGTTATTTAAAAAAAATGAGAAATCTGCATTTATAAAAGAAACATCTTTGACCCTTCAGTGATTTTTATTCCCTACATTATGTTTTAGATAATAGAAGCCTTACTACACCACACACTGTAATTAGAACCTAACCAAATCTCACTACACCTTTTACTGCTGACAGATTTCCATTAAAATGTTGCACAATTTGTGTACTTGATAAATAAGATGGAAGCATAGCAGTTTTAGGGGTATACTGACACTTCTTTAATGGTGGAGCGCTAGTAACCAGTGCAACATGTTGTGGGTTAAATTTGTCATTGACTCATAATTTAATATCAGATTGAAAACTATTCTTTCATAATCCTTTCTGCTTTAAATTTATGAGCCTTTTTTCACCACTTCTAATTCCTGTTCTGGTTTAATGCGGTCAGAAGTGCTTTTGTTTCTAACCACAGGTACTTTTTGTACCTGTAACACCACCCAGCTGTGATGTCACTGTGCTCTCATGCACCTTGGAGTGAATTGCTACATTGTTGCAGCAATATTAGATTCTAAACCACTGCAGGATATTATCTTTAAAGCCAGATTTAAAGCAGTAATAGGCCAATTTGCAAGCATCACTACCATCACCACTCCAGCTTTCAATTTTAAAACATCTTGTTAGGATGGCTGAGCTCAGGAACAATTTAACATACTTGTGCATGAAACTTTCCAGAACCTGTAGCTTTTTATTTCAGCTCCTGTGTTAACAGGTTAAAGCAGCCACACAGACTGTGTGACTCATGATAGGCTCACTCGTGGGTGCAGCTTTGCATCATCCAGAGAGTATGTGTCCCACCTAATTGTTCCAAAAATAAATGGTAAAAAGATGTTCTGATAGTCACATCAACGTTGTACCAGCAATGTTAGATAACCGACAGCTTTTAGTATAGTTTTAGTGTGTAGGCTATATCTGAATTTGTCTCAGATGTAAAAAGTATGGCCTAAATATTTTTTATGTAAGCACTGTCTGTTTGTATTTTATTAAAAGAAGAGTGGTGGAGACATGTCCATAAAAACAAGCTCTCTTTGGAAGAGTTGTTCCACCCTTCAGCATTTAGATATTTGTGAGAATTTGTGAGTTTCATAATGCAAACAAAGCTTATAAGGCAACTGATCAAAACACTGATTCTGTTCATTCGCTACTAAAGTACCCACCATGATTCAGTAGCTTAAAGAACCAGCTAAAGCAGCAGTACCTAGAAGCAATCATTTTCTGTATGACTCTAGCAGTCGTTTTTGTCATGGTCTGGTTGAGTACAGGGTGGGTCATTTATATGGATACACCGTAAAAACATGGGAATGGTTGGTGATATTAAAGTCCTGTTTGTGGCACATTAGTATATGTGAGGGGGCAAACTCCTCAAGATGGGTGGTGACCATGGTGGCCATTTAGAAGTCGGCCATCTTGGATACAACTTTTGTTTTTTCAATAAGAAGAGGGTCATGTGACACATCAAACTTATTGGTAATGTCACAAGAAAAACAATGGTGTGCTTGGTTTCAACGTAACTTTATTTTTTCATGAGTTATTTACAAGTTTCTCTTTGTTCACAACCATTGGCATGTCGAAGAGGTTAACACGTGAGGAGCGGATTGAAATTGTGTTGATATCTGGTGAACGCAGTAACCAGGTAATTGCAGCAGATTTCAATGCAAGACACCCTACAAGACCACCCATCTCCCATGCTACAGTCTGCAAACTGCTTGCTAAATTTCGTGAAACTGGTTCAGTGTTGGATTTGCCAAAATGTGGATGCAAGAAAACTGTCACTAATGAAGAAACATCAGTGGCTGTCCCAGCTTCATTCAGCAAGAGCCCACAGCGTAGCACTCGCCGCATGTCACTGGAGAGTGGCATTAGTCGAACATCCCTTCGGCAGATATTAGCTACTCACAAATGGCACCCTTACAAACTCCAGCTACTGCAGCATCTCAACGAGGATGACCCAGATCGGCGCACAGAATTTGCAGAATGGGCAAAACAAAAATTGGAACAGGACCCTCAGTTCACGCAGAAGATTTTGTTCAGTGATGAGGCAAACTTTTATGTGAATGGTGAAGTTAACAAACAAAACCACCGCTATTGGTCTGACACTAACCCACATTGGATGGATCCCTCCAAGACTGTTGGACCAACAAAAGTGATGGTTTGGTGTGGTATATGGGGTACAACGATAGTGGGTCCATTCTCCATCAATGGAAACCTTAAGGCCACTGGATATTTGAAATTGCTACATGATGATGTGTTTCCCTCTTTGAAGCTGGCACGTTCCCTGAGTTTTTCCAGCAAGATGGTGCACCACCACATTATGGGTGCCAGGTCCGAGCATTCCTAGATGAACAGTTTCCTGGAAAGTGGATTGGTCGTCGTGGGCCAGTTGAATGGCCCTCAAGGTCTCCCGATCTGACCCCCTTAGACTTTTATCTTTGGGGTCATCTGAAGGCAGTTGTCTGTGGTGTGAAGATACGAGATGTGCAGCACCTGAAACTACGGATACTTGACGCCTGTGCTGGCATTTCTCCTGCGGTGTTGCTATCAGTGTGTGAAGAGTGGGAGAAGAGGGTTGCATTGACAATCCAACACAATGGGCAGCACATTGAACACATTTTATAAGTGGTCAGAAACTTGTAAATAACTCATGAAAGAAAAAAGTTACGTTGAAACCAAGCACACCATTGTTTTTCTTGTGACATTACCAATAAGTTTGATGTGTCACATGACCCTCTTCCTATTGAAAAAAACAAAAGTTGTATTCAAGATGGCCGACTTCTAAATGGCCACCATGGTCACCACCCATCTTGAGGAGTTTGCCCCCTCACATATACTAAAGTGCCACAAACAGGACTTTAATATCACCAACCATTCCCATGTTTTTACGGTGTATCCATATAAATGGCCCACCCTGTATTTAAATACAGTTTACTTACTCACTGTTGCAGAGGTCACACCTGCTGATGATCAGTTAATCAAGTGGATTAAATTAGTAGCATCTCTGCATAGAGCCATATGACTTTATATAAAGTTACAGCATTTGAAGCTCCTATTGAACAGATTGCTCACACAATTTCACCCACTCTTTGATTTCCACATGTTAGGATATTTCTGATATAGTTATCTTGGGTACACAGCTCTGGTTCAAATCTTTTCTTTACAAAGGACAGCCAATTAGATGAAAGGTGGCTTAAAAGATGGAGAACTGAACCAAAATTGCTTGTTTCAGACAGACTATTAAGCGATGGGTTGCACCAAGACCTTCTATAAGATAAATAAGGATTGTTTCAAAATGCTACTCTAGAGTTCAGCTCCATTCATTATAAAATAAATTACATAACTACTGTTTTTCTTTCTTCCCCCAGCTATCACAATTGCATAAACCTGAACACAGTCACACACAGGCAGAGTCATTCATTACTCACACAGATATAAGTCTCACAACTTTGATGAAAAGTGGTGTCACATCATGATATGGGCCAATTACCTAATGAAATAAGTAAAATCAATACAGAAACACACTGTCTGTCAACACTGGCTCTCCCCATGCGTATAAATCTACCGTAGTTGTCGCCTTGGCTGCCATCTGTCGAGCAGCCTGTGAGGTGAGATGATGAAGGAAAAACAGAAGAGAGGTTTCTAATGAGGCAGAAAAACAGTGATGGAGCAGAGGTCGTGTGGAATGACCCTGAGGAAGGACACCAACAGCGTCTGCCATCTGGAGTCCATCGCTCTGTCTGCAGCTGCTCACCTGGAAAGCTCAGCCTGGCAGTGGAAATTCCTGATCAAGGCTGCAGCAAGAGTCCACCTGCATTTAGTGACAGTGCATTTAATCCTGCATAACACCAGACCTGTAATTTGCTTTGGCAGCTACAGTACAGCGCCCTGGCGTGTCTAAACAACATCAACGACAAGGCACTCCCTTTGTTTACATGGAGGCTTTTTTTTTTTTTTTAAATGTACACAATTTCTGTTTTCTTTTTTTAAATGGTTGTTTTATACAAGAAAACAAAATCTAAAAATGTGCATTTTTGTCAGCATACAGAACAATGAATCCAAACTTACAGGGTCAGAATGATTGTGTTAATTATGGGCGTAACCATGTGTTCCCATATGGAAAAGATATATATAAATCTTATAAAGTTATTATCTGTCTTGTATGAAACTTGTATGAAAAGCATACAAGAGTGAAAGCACATATAAGATCCCTTGAAAAATTATATAATGAAACTTGTATGTTTTGTATACTTACTAAAAAAATATATGAAAGTAATGAGAAAGTGGCCACTTTCATGAGTAAATCATGTATGTTTTTACTATTTCTTTTCCATATGGGTTGTCATTCATATAGTTTGGTCCTATATTTTGAAGCCTTCATGTTTTTCTATTTTTCCAACTAACACGTTCTTTTTTGAAGCCGCGAGTTACCTTATGTGGACGAAAGGGTTAAAACTGAATCTCACAATATGCCATAGTATTTTTCACCTAAATCCATAAAAATGCTCCAGAGGCACCAACATTAGAAACATGGCAGTGAGGTTCAGTTCAGTGACTCTTATTACAAAAGCTGAAGCAGAGAGCTGTCGGCCAGAGCTGCCTGTGAAGGAGTACCTATCAATCATAGAGGTCATGCCCCTAACTCCAGCATCCAGATGGATGAGGTATTAAAAAAATTCACAACCTGCTTAGAGATGTTATGAAGTCAGCACATCCACATTGCCGTGTTTTTTCCAGCTCCAAAGAGTGTTGCTTGCTTAGAGCTTATTATAAACATGCAGCCCGTTCCCAGGGAGGGGATTAATGCAATCAGCTATGGCCTCAGTGAGAGGGTGTATCAGTCCCCACTCGTCAGGTTCAGCATACAGGGTTACTGTCGTCAAGGGCTGTATTTTCACCTAAGCCCCTGTCTTTTAAACTACACAAGTATTTTTATTTTATTAACTTCTTTTATTTGCAGCTTGTGAAACTGATTGCAAAGAGTGAATTGGAAAACAAAAAAAGGTGTAAAAGGCAAAGTGCAAAACACATAAAAGGCACCAACAGGATGTTTATGGACTAACAAACCTGCAACTTTTGCCAGTACGGGCACCCCAACCTTACAATGTAGGCTTTGTAGATCTTAATTTATAGTAAAATGAGACTATATTGCGGGTCCAATGCTGCCTGTGTGTGTGTGTGTGTGTGTGTGTGTGTGTGTGTGAGAGATGAGATGAGATGAGATGAGATGTCACTTCCAGCCTACCAAACCGTAGTGACATCAGGCTTGTACAGGAGGGCAGATTGGCTTTTTCTCTCTTGCACTCTTAGGCACGTATTAATAAGCCGCTCAAGAGGAAACAGATTTTGTGTCTTTAGTGGAGTTTTAGTAAATGAATTGCTTCATTCCATCTTAGAACTCTCAACTTGTTGCTGAATGCACTGTAGTGAAACCCGGGTCCTGCTCCCAGATGACAACAAACGCACATGTCATGGACACATCTGAGTGAAGTGGTCTTTTAATTTGGCTCATTCTCTGTTCACATGTGCTTCTCTTTTTACCGTTTTACGCCAATTATCTCTTAACGGTTGGCTTGGCTCGATTCAGTTCTGCATAATTCCACTAGTTTTTCCAGACACTTTTAATGTGTCTCATTTCTGCACCTAAGAATTTTGTTCCTGTGCACCCAACATCCATCAAGAGAGAGTGAAACTGCTCTCAGTGTGAAATTTGGCAGGGACTTTCGGTAATCTATATCAAAAGCATTTGTGGCAGTATTACATAATGCAGGGTGTGTGTGTGTGTGTGTGTGTGTGGTGGTGGTGGGGGGATTTATGTCAATGAATTTACCATTTGTGTCAAATGATTATACAGTTAGATTTGGCAGTGAAGCCTCTGCTCTTTGAACAAGGAATCAAAGCAGCAAAAAGGATTCTGCTGGTAGAGCTTATCTGTCTAAAACATAAAGGTAAAGCTACATCAGAAATAGACACAAATATGGAGCTTGGAAAGATAACTGCACCTACATGTGGCTGCAATCAGAAATTTAGAACATTTGTGATTGCAAAAACAGCAACAAGTTTCCATGCAAAAGATACTTTGAGGCCTTACTGTGCATGTGATTAGATATTATACATCCAATCGAATGACAATGTGAGGCGTCAGTGATGTTATTGTGAAACATTCTATAGAACAAAGTGAGGTGTATATTTTCTTTTTTGTTATTTTAAAAGTTACATGAAAATGAGACGAATTTGAATTCATTCACTGTAAACAGTATAAACGGTATACTGTCAGGGTAGCAGATGGAAGTCAACCAAGATTACTTGGGTTACATCCTGCTGAATTCATTTGTGTAAATCCACAAAGAGGAGCAGGTCAGCTGATCACAGCCTACACACAAAGAAAATCTACTAAAGCTCACAATAGAAATGATTTTGAGTTGTGATACTTTTTCCCACACAGAGCCAATCCAACTGATCTGACATGTAATTTCTGTGTCAGATCTACGTCATAACTTACATGTATGTCATAACTGGAACCCCATTTTAACCCAATACGAACTTTGGGGTAAAATGAAATGTAACCACACGCTGCATATCACAACGGATTAAATGGTGTGCAGTGTAGGGATAAAAGGAGTTTCCATTTACTATGTAAGTTTCCCGCAAGAAGTCTAAATCAAGCTTTAAGATTATCCACCTCCCAAATCCCACTTTGCCTCCACCCTTAAACAGAAAAATGGGTAGTCAGGGGTTAAAGTCAAAGTAAAAAAAAAAATCCATGTGCTAATGCTATTATATATTATAATTTATAAATTATCATTATTTAATGAATTGCTTTTTATATGTATATACTAAGAGATTCAAATATCTTTACCAGGGTATTTTTTTTTAATCATTATTATCTGTGCTGTAAAGAATACCTGTACTTTTGCTACCTGTGATCAAACTAACACTAATTTATGAGTTTTAACCCAAGGGACAAAAAAAAGAAAAAAGAAATTCAGACTGACATGTATCAAAAATCATATACCATTAAATTTTTCCGGGAAAAGTCCTTTGAGCAATTCTCAGGAGAATCAGGTTGGGCTAATTGCAGATGATAACTTTGTCTTTGCTGAATAATATCAGTGACAGTGATTTTGTCATCACAGCTGTTTTAATTTAGTATTCTGCTTTTGTTTATCTGTCAAAGTCATTTTTAAACCATGTTTTTTTTTGTTTTTAAACAGTTCGTGCTGAGATCAAACTAACTGTGATCAATCTACCAAACACATTTCTTTTCTACATTACTGTGGCTTTACAATTTCACACATTTCCAAAAAAAACTAAAGTTCGGGATGGCTGTGAGCAATGTGGTAATGCAGCTTGTGCAGCACTAGCAGGGTTGGTGCTATATCAGTGCAGACCATTTACCATTTAAGGTAATTTCTTGTGATAAATTATTCAGGCTTTCCCTGCTCTTGCCCTCTTGGAGTTTTATTGATATGCTGCAGTTTGTTTTATTTATATTGTGGGTGCGTGTCACTTTTAAATTGGAGTTTGCCCATGTAAAACTGCAAGAGTCTGTGCATAAACAGATGTTCTTGACATACAGAGTATACAAATGTGTTTTCAGCCTACTACCAGATGACTACTGTGTGTCTATGTGTGTGTGTGTGTTTGTTGAATCAACCACACATCCCTCCCATGGTGTCTTACCTGACCAGCAAGATGATCTAAAACAAACTATAAACAAACACGGCTTCATTACCAGCAGCAGACTGACTTGGCTTAGAGCCTCCGCCAGCATGGCCAACTCTTTATGTTGCTGACATAAACAATGATTCTGTTCAACACAGCGAAGGCTTTTTGGTTTGCATTTTTGTTGAGGGTGGATCTCGCTTAAAACAATGCGGCGACTGGCAGCTTTCCAGGACAGCACTACTATAAGCGGAATAGAAAATGTTCTTACGGATCACTTCTTCACGCATTATGACTGCACGGAAGGAAAATGGGTGAGGTAAATAAACTGGGATGTTAGAAAACTTTTTAACTGTGCTTTTATGAGCAGTGAAAAGAAAACTGAGCCATCTGGGAATTTTACACTCAACAGGTTGCTTCCATTTGAAAGGGTATTCTAATGCTTAAATTCCACCTGGCATGGACAGGACCAAACCATAATGGCTCTCAGCTTCAATTTAAGTGCTAATCATATTAAAATGATTAGCATTTTACTGCTGAAAATCACAAGCCAATGAAATGACAGAAACTGTTTATATTCTGAAATATATAGCCCTGACTCAGAGTTGGATCAGTCACAATGCTTGTTTCTCCTGATTTCAGTTCTATGTTGTTCTGTTTTTTATTATGTCATCTACCAGCAGCATTGTCCATACATCATATGGTGCCTCATGAAAAGCAGCATACACAAAACTGACATCAAAGTGACTCACATCTGCTGTTACAAGCCACAGTCTCGAGGTTTGTAGCACGGTATGTTGTGTCCCTGCTGCTGCTGGGTTGAAGACATTTTTGAATGTACAATCATTGATTTTTACCACCACTTTAATGATATACTAACCAACACGCTCAGAGATTCACAGATTATGTAGAAGGAGATGTTGCAAAAGTTAGAAAAGCTGCAGTTTTTTTCTTCCAGGTTTGACTTCTTCTCCTTCTACAGCAGGAGATGTGGAAGTATTGTCTAAGTGCCTATTGTTCAAAAGAATACTGAAACAGCTACCTGCACTGTCATGGTGAGCATAAATGCAGCAAACCAACCAACACGATGGGTAACCTGGGGCCCTAACAGTGCTGCTGAAGAAGGTTTAGCCACCTGGAGGTTGCTACATAAGAACCTTTTTTTGTATGTGTAAAACGGTATTTTACTTGAGTGCAACGGTTTCTATGTGAGGAATGCAAGACGTCCTAAAATAAACACAAGTGAACAACAGGGGAAATTACATTAAAAGAAAGTAGACTTTGCCAATCAATTCCTAATGTACAATTTTAATTTCAACTTTAGACAGGATACCGGTTAATCAGTATGACAGTTACAGGTTAATACCTTGTAGTGATTACGAAACTGTTCTGTTATTCATGTAAGTATGCCTGTTTGTATGAGTATTTTTCATTCATCTTACCTGTGGGGTTACTCAGTTTTGCCACTTGTCCAGCCCATCATTTCTTTTTGCAGACCTAACACTCAGCGTGAGAAGAAAGCAGACTGAATTTGAGTCCTCCACATCACTGGCATCTTGGCCTACCCCTGGCATTTCTCCCCTCCTTGTAAGTAGTAAGGCAGCATGTAGATTAACCTTGAATCAGGTTGCTCAGCTGGGAGAAACAGAAACAGAAACTAGCAAAACTACAGGACTGTCCTTCAAGCTTCCGTTATTTTCTTTATTGATTTTATACTTTGATTTCATGAACTTTGATTCTTTTGGTGGAAATGCAGGGGATTCATCCTTGTTTTGATTTATTTCCATGAAAAACATAAGGTTTTTTTTCCTAAATGAACTCCCAGATTAACTGATTTCCTTGGTTACTTACAAATTGACTGAAATTCATGATTCTTTTGTGGGTTTTGACTTTTGACTGTTTTTTTGGGGGTTTTTTTAGAACTAAATAAAATTGCTCAAACCTAATGCCTCTCCTCACCTGTACCAAAGGCACAATCCATTATCGTAAAAGTGCATTTGTGCATTATTTCTAGATTTAGCAATTCAAATCTAACAACTTCAACAAACACACTATAATGCAAAGTGTCAACAACTGATTTTGAAAGCACTCAAACTATTATCCCATATGATAATTACTCTGTTGCAGCTGTTCAAATGATGTGCAGTACAAGCTCTTCGTGTGCAAAGTGACTGTCAGTGTTTCCATAATTTCTAAATATAAGAGGAAATGAATGTGTTTTATCTGAAAATATCAGTCTCTTTTGAGTCAGAGATATTTATAGGGACTAGTATCATGTAAAATGCATTTAGCAATGCCTTTTTTTAGATGACTATACATTCAATTTCGTAGGTAGGAGTCAGACACGTCAGTGATGCTGAGAGGTAATTTGAAATTTCCACAACTAACTTGAGAATTAAAACAGAAGAAATTGCTAATGTGCATGTTGCCAGATTGTCATTTAGTATGTGTATGAAAAATATTTTCCCAATTCTCTTGTTCAGTAAATTCAATAAGGATAAAATGAAGCTTGAGTTTGTTCGGCTTCCTCCCACCGTCCAAAGACATGCAGCTTGTGGGGATAGGTTAATTGGAAAATCCAAATTGCCATTAGGTGTGAATGTGCGAGTGAATGTGAGTGCGAATGGTTGTCTGTCCCTGTGTGTTGGCCCTGCGACAGACTGGCGACCTGTCCAGGGTGTACCCCGCCTCTCGCCCTATGACAGCTGGGATAGGCTCCAGCGCCCCCCGCGACCCTGAAAAGGATAAGCGGAAGCGAATGGATGGATGGATGGAGTTTGTTCTTCTGGTTTCATGTGACAGACTTATATATTCACTAATTCTCTTCTATTTCACAGTTATTTCAGATGCTCTTCTGTCTGATTAGAATGGTTTGGTATCGTATTGAACATATTCATAGAGTGGGATACCTTTTTTGAGCCATATCTGAATGTTTTGGGCTATTTTTATCATAACTATTTACGGCACACATCAAGTATACTGCAACTTCTTTCTACATTTCATTATAGTTCAAAAAATCTGCAAAGCCTGTGACTTTTTGATTACTTGGTGCTTTCACTGATGAGTATGGCATTAGACAAGCTAGCCTTATTCTGACTATATGAAGCACATGTCCCACAGAACTAGTCAATATAGTGAGATGTTATGGGGATGGGGGACAAGGCAAAAATATTACTGTGCAGTTCCGAAATAAAGTGGAACACCTGTTCGCCGTGCAGTGAGGTGGTTTGAGGGAAGAATGAATTGCAGATCATTTACATTTTTCTGTCCTTTTACAGCCAGTGAAACAAAATGGTGTCACTCCAATTCTCAACATTGGCACCTGACCAGCCTTCTCGCAGTACCAGCGAGCTTGCCAGGAAGGTATCAAAGTGAATTGCAGGAGCAAATGCTTATCATTTGGATGGGCCTGAGTGTCGAAAATGCAATTTGTAACATCAAAAGAATATCTAAATGTGTCCCATTCTGCAACGCGAAACATTCTGTTCATCATCCCATTACGTAAGATTCTGGATGTCTGGCACAGAGCTCAAAGAGGGATAAAGTATGTACACACATAAAAAAAGGCTGACATACATGCAGAATCACACAACGACAGACATATGGCTCCTAAAGGGAGGAATAGGGACATTTTTGAGGCAAAACATAACTCGTATGTGTTACGGGTCCCAAGGATGAAGACCACGATGACAAATATGTTACCTGTAAAAGCAGGTGAAGAGCGGAGTAAGGAAGACACGATGCGTCTCTGCTTTCCTCCAGAACGTGTCTGAGTCTGATTTATTTCACACAAATAAATGCTATAAAACACTAAACATGAGCTTTCAATATACTGTTCAGCTGGTTCCTCATTCACATCAATTACATTTACTTATTTCACAACATCAGTGAAATATACTCTTTTTAACTGGTTCAGTTTCTTAAGTTCACACTTCTTTCCATAACAACTACATTCTTTTATCATATCAATAAACACATCACATTGTCTTCTGCAGTGTCTTACTGGCTAAACAGTTATATTCAATAACAGCATTGGTAAATACATTACATTTGTTCCCTCCAGTAATTTACTGGCAAAATCACTATTTAGTGCATCATGAAACACAGCTTGTTTAATTAACCCGTGAATGCCTCTGTTAGCTACACAGAGTTGCTCAGAGTGCTTGTGTTACACTAGCTAATCTACTCAGTCACTTTCAACATAACTATTAACATTCACATCTCACAGAACTGATTCGATTGGAGCATTACAACACGTTTGCACCGAGCATAGGAGCGCACTGACTCTGCTTCACGAGCGCTCCACCTAACGAGCGGGCTCGCGGTGCGGTCGCACGGGACACTCCTCTGGTTTTCTCCCGCGTTTACATGTAATTAACTCAGGCGGACCGCCTTAACTCTCTCATTCACATTAACGTGGGTAATAGGGTTGCCAACTCCCTGAAAAATAAATAAGGGACACCTCGTGGCCAGGGCCGGGCGACCCAGTTGTCTTCACCCTTCCCAGTGTGGTGAATTTTCTAGCTCTTTTTTTGTGTGTGAAATTATTTTTTTAACCATTTGACTTGAAGTTGATTTAAGTAGATGCATATTCTATTCTTTGTGATATGAACACATGTGAAACAAATGATCATTTAGCCATTTATTTTTAGCTCAAAATGACAACATTAACACAGTAAAACAGGTCTCTTTCTTAAACAGAAGCCTGTCATGCTTAACTTTTGAGAATATAAGTAAATCTTTCTTTAAAAGCACTCTGTCCTGCTTAACTTAAAATAATAGAAAACAATAGAAAGAAAAATATTCTTGTAACAGTGCACATTTAGTGCATTTAGTACAATTGGCTTCAGTTGAGGTATTATTTCAGCTTTTCTAATGCTAATCAGCTGCTCCTGTTTGTAAACCCGCTTGTTCCCATGATTACGCATCATAACTCATCATCATTATTCATCTATGTATTACTTTTATGTATTAGTCATCAATTTGTTGTAATCATCTATCCTTGCAGTTGTTTATTACACAAAATAAGTTATATTATCACACTTCTGGCCACATAGCGCTGATATTCACTGCACATGCCCATATTAACGTTTTCCAGCCAGGTGTTTTCCTTTTCCCATTCTTCCCTTTCTCTGAGGGGAACAAACATTGCTGCTCTAATGCTGGGCTCACACTGTGCGATTTTTGGCCCATTTTGAGCCGATTTTTGAGTGATCGGACCGATTTTGGCCTTCATCGTGCGTCGTGTAGTATACGTGGGGTAACGAGAAGTGATTAACACCTCACGACCAGCTCCCGATCATCAATCGCTCGTGAGGGTGTCACCACAGGCGCTCACACTGCTCACGCGCAAACGTAAACGTTGGTGAAAAAGACGGCGCAGCACGGCTGTGCAGCGTGTGATCTGGACACAAGCGATGGAGGCACAACTTGTAGAACTTTGGAAAGCTCATCCGAGCCTTTTCGATGTGGCATCACAAAATTATCACAACCACAACAACCGTGAAAATAGTTGGATTTACACTGCTGCTCAATCACAGCTGCCTGATCAATGTTTTTCATTAGCAATTTAGCAAAGTTGATGGTGGTGGTGTGTCTGTGTGAGTGAAAGACAGAGAGAGCGAGCGACAGATTTTCTGTTATAACCTTCATGTTATGGAGGCACAGTGTGAGCACTCAGGTCGCATCAGAGCATCGGGCGGTATAGTGTGAGAGTACATCGTGACATACGAACTTCTAACCCCTGCGAGTCAATCGTGCAGTTTGAGCAGGAGCTGAATAACGTGACTGAAAAAAAATCGCACAGTGTTTGCCCAGCTTTAGGTGTACTGTCATCCGAGACTTGCACCGCAGAGTCGGCGTTTGTTCCCCTGTTGGCCATGCTTCTTGTTGTGGTCATCTGTTGTCTTCCGGTATTTTCTCCGCAAGCGACCTTTCATCGACCAATGAGATGAGCGGTAATCTGAATTGTCATACTCGAATTGTCATAAGTGTGGTGTCAGCTCATTGGTCACAAAGCAGGAGAGGGGCTGGGAATTATGTTTTCAAACAAAGTGTTAATTCCATAAACATTTATAGACTACTTTTGATTCTCACTGTATTACGGGACAAAGTGCGTCCCTTATTAGCTCAATACGGGACGTGTACTTTTGTTTCGAAATACGGGACGATTCCGTATTTTAAGGGACGGTTGGCAACCCTAGTGGGTAACCATGGTAACAATAAACAACATTTTCGGTGCGAGCACCATTTACCGACCTGTAAAAGCAGGTGAAGGGCGGAGTAAGGAAGACACGATGCGTCTCTGCTTTCCTCCAGAACGTGTCTGAGGAAGCAGCGGAAGGTGGGCTCCACTTACTGCACCCCCAAACCCCGGAGCAAGCACCAAAGTTCCGCCCTCACTGCTTTCTAACATAAAATGAATCCCTATTACATGGATTTTCTATCCTCTTAAAGAACTGAAAATAAATACATATAGCAATGAAAAATGTCCCGTTACATGAGTGTTTTACACAAAATAACATTAATGTGGTCATTCCCTCACAGGGGTGCCACATATGCATGATTTATAAGAACAAGCTATTGTTAAAGTTGCATCAATGTACCGATGGCCACCAGGGGGCAGAAAACAGACAAAGAAAGAACACACACAGCGAAAGAGAATACTGTGTATTTCTCTAGGAAAATCAGAAATAGTTGTAGCAATTTATTTAAACATAAAAACAAATGGAAACAGTATATAAAGCAAAACAGAGTTTGTACTTTATTTAGATGTTGGCTGCTCTTTGTTCTGTTCTCTAATCCATGACTGATGTGTTCCATTGCATGTTTTTCAATCATAGCATGATTTTACTGTGCTGGCAGTGTGTTTGAGATCATTGTGATAATGCTGCTGAGAAGCTTTCCAGATGGTATTGCATGGTTGATCATGGTGGATCATTTTTGGTGTTCATAATTCCATCAATGTTAGCAACATCTGAAATACAACGATACAGAGTCTCCACTGTGTAGATGAATGTAGACACTTCCTGTTCTAACTTTCTCCTGACCTCCTTCATACATGAGGGAGGTCACAATGGGTTGAATTTTTTAAAAACTTGTTATCGATGTGACTTTCAGATAATGTTCCGCTTAGATAGTTTAGGCCTGACACTTCTTGTGGCCTGCACACCATGGCGGGATATGTTGCAGTTTACTTTGATGACACTGTTTACAAGGTGATTTCCAAAGAGCTATTGAAACCTATTTTCAGTAAACAGCTCTTTGGGAATCACCTTGTTGGTGCACAAATACCACACTATGTCTGTCAAACTGTGGTATCTTTGGAATACAAGATATCTATTAAATACAATTAACTCACATATATACTGTGTGTACATGCACATGTGTGTGTAGTGAAAACACTGATTGCTTATTTGCTTCAATCCCTGCTGCCACTGGAGGTTGATAAAAGCGATGAAGCAGAATACAAATCAAATGTGCCATAAAATCTAAACAAATACAATAAATAGGTCAAATAGCTCTGTAGAGCTGCAACCTTAATAAATCTCTGTGGGTTCATCTCTTTGAGCAACCTCCCTCACATTGCACAGCGATTACCTATCTAAAAAAAATGACTCTTATTATATGGGATTTCAAAACAATTTCATGGTCAAAATTGTTGGATGATGTACAAAAAGCATTTTATTTAGCAGAGAAAAACATTTTTCAAATCACAACATGTGAAGCTGTGGAGACAAATTGTACATTATTAATAAGACCATTCTCCCTGGTCCCCAAGTTTCATTCACCGTATAAACTTCTCTTCCTAGTAAAGTTTAAACTGTCACCAAAACTCGCATCAGCTTTAGAAAAATCGATTTCATGGACATAACAGGAGGAGCTGCTAGACAGAAAATTGCCCAGTCTTTGTGAAGGCGTTTGTGGTAAATGCAGTCATTGACTTGATAGGATCCCATGATTATTGTCAAGTGGGAATTACTCTGTCCCAATACTGCATGCACCATCAGCCATTAGGTACTCCATGCCGGACTGAACTGATGTCACTGACTGGAGACAAATGGTCAAATTCCATTTTCAGCCTGGGTAACGTCACTTTAATGGATACATCCAATTTCTTCCAGCCTGGAATCCATTTGTTTTCAGGTTGAGTGCATTCAAGGCTTTTAAATCTTAGGCTCACAGGCAGCGCTTCAGGCAACAACTGCACTCATAATAACAAATTAAATTTTCATTAGGAGAAGCTAATTTCAAGTGGAGAAAATTTCTCCGACAAGTTGGATGGTTTTAGGACATTAAATGGAAATAGGAAAAGGATATTAAAACACAAGGATGTGTGCGCTTACCATCATATACAAATGTTAAAGTAACACAAGTGACATGTTAAGAAATGCATACTAATTTGATCTTGCTTTCTCATAACAAATAATTTAATGTAATCATTAAAATGTTTAATACCATATCAATATATCTTCCTCAGGCACAACCATATTCAAAACAAACCAGAACATTAAAGAATTTTAATTTCTAATAGAACACTGAGTGTTAGGGCTATACTGGTACTGGATATCATGCTGTGATTGGTTAGGGCAGCATGATACTCAGGGAGAGGCTAACAGCACTGATGGCTCAATATAATCAGGGGTGCGTACATAAGATTTTCTGGAGGAGGAGAGACATTTGTTTAGAACTCTTAAAGATGTCGAACAAGCAAGCTCCTTTAAGCAATTACTTTGGTGTTCCTCCACCTCCAAAGAAATGTAAGAAGGAGTCCGAACCGCAAAAGAAGCGCGTATTCTCGGAAAAGTGGTTGCAGGAGGTGAGCTGGCTTCAAACAAATGATGAACGCACAGAGATGTGGTGCAGAATAAGCCGTGAAAATCCCACTCTGGCGGACAAAATCAGTGCTTCTATATGTATGCAAACACGCGTTGCAACTTTATATCTGGTGTGCGTCTTTTATTTTGACAGCAAATGCGCACCTGCGGACCACTTATGTGCACCCCTGAATATAATCATTGTGGTTGTTACAGGCCTTCTATGGCGTCTGTTTTTTCACCATTCTTTTCTGTTTGTTTACACACACATTCGTCTTGTAACAAAAAAACACATTCCATCAGGTTCACATGTGAGACCCGCTTGGTTACCTTGTTTATTTCGCAAGTATAAATCTTCTTATATCAGCCTCCTTATTTACAATAAATCTGTAACTAAATTGTGCTGCTGTCCAGCGTCGACGATATTTCTGTGCAGTAATGTTAACACTGCAATTAACCTGCTTATCATTACTGTTGTCAATTCTTTGCCTTAACAGATTCAACAATATATTACATTTAAAAACAACAAACATACATTCTGCAATTGCCTACAAATTAGTTTAAACCACACTATTTACATTTAACAACATAATGAGTAAGAACTGCATTTTGTTGAAGTCATCTTAATCAACTGTAAACTTTCCAGTAACATCAGGATAAAAGATGTGTCTACATTTGCCACAAAATGAAACATATGTAATAAGACCAGCTACTTCTTTACACTACAGGTGGAATCGCGACTTCCATTACAACTGGGAGGAAATTTTGCTTTCTCTCAATCTATAAAATCTATGAAAACATACTTTCTTACAACACTTCCAGTCTTTAAACTAAGACAGAAAACGGTTTCTTGCCTTTATACGTGCATCACAGTTAGCTAACTTGAACTACTGACCTGTTTTATACAGAAAAGTAGAGACAGGAGACAAGAGTTTGGTCTGCATGGCTCTTCCTCGTCTGAGGTACGGTAGAGTTGCAAAGGCCTATCGTACTCACAGCTACTTCCCCCTTGTGGCTATACCACGCAATTACGTCCTCATAACCTCAACTGAAAAGTGCAACCCCGCTACGAAACAAGGCCTTTTAAGTCAATAAATGTATTAGAAAATATTACATTCATGACCATACAATTGTAGGTGTCACATGGTCACTCTACCAACCAGCTGATACTGGTCGTTTAGTTGTGTAGTTTTACATGTTTGCACGTTACAATTTGGTAACTTGTTAAAAGCCTTTGTGTGTAACACATTTTTTCACACCACGGTATGAAATCAATGTCTGGAAAAAGGCGTGGGTCATTACCAGCTGATACTGCTGATAACAAAGTTTTAAAACCAAAAGCCACTCGGTTTTCGAGCTGAAGAAGCTTCTAGGATGAAAGGAGACATTCTTCAAGACACTTAAAGACGTCCAGTTGCTTTTCTTTCCAAGCTCCTTAGACTAGGACCGAAGAGAGCTGCAAGAGAGCTGCAGGTAATATCTGTTCTAACCACATAATTCATATAATATAGTAGATACGTGTTTGCTATTAGCCCTTTACTGTTAACAAGTCATCTCTGCAGCTGTTCAGTCACGTTTTTGTGACGGTTTTGTTTTGTGATTTGTATTATTGTTTGGTTGGTTTTTTTAGCTTGTGCATTTTTTTTTTATTCAATTTCCTTTTTTTTTTACGATACAGTAAGTTTGACCCCACTGAATATATTTAATCTGAACATTAATACATAAATAAAAAACTTTATTTCAATTTTACAGGTTCTAAAGATCTAACATGATCAAAGATGTGCCTCTACTGACCTCTAAATTAGACAGAGATGTGTTTCCAGGTATTTCCAGTTAGAGCCCAGAGGCTAAGAAACAATCTTCCTGATGATCAAATTCAGCTCTTATAATGTGCTGTGTGGATTGTTGATTTTAGCAGACCCAAATGCAACTAAAGATGGGCCAATGATACCGAACATTCAAAGCTTGTGCCAGGTGTCCCGAAGTGTAACAAAACACCACTGTCATGTGATGAATGACACTTGAAGCTTTGAAAAGAGCTCCACAGCATGTTTCACTGGTTTGATTTAGTCAACAAGTCAAAGCTATCTACATAAGAGGCATCGTTAACATTCAGACATGTTGTATTGTTGGGAGTTTTTTGTAAGAGTACAGTACAAACTTAAAGTAGACACAGTAACAAAACTAATAATTAAAGACTCAAGAGATAATAAAAAAAACAGATGAAGATAAAACTTAAATAACAAGGCTAGAAAATAAACATTGAAGAACTTAAACACAACAAAAAATAAAGATTTCTGAACTATTTCATACAAGAAAGAAACAACAACAAATAGAAAACTAAGCACCAAACTAGAAGCCAAAAGATAACCTGGGGAGGTAATGAAAAATATGAACAGTACAACCTAAATTATGAAATCAAGGAACAAAAACTAAATGGAATCATGAACTCAAGGACTCAAAACCCTGAGTCAGCAGTTATGACTTCTTTACCTTTTACAACACAGTGCTGATTTTTACACACTAAGCTGTACTTTTGTATCTTATTTTAAACCTGTTTTATTTTGTTTCACTTGTAAATCTTGATGAAGTGTATAATGTGAAAAATCCCTTTTAAAGATTTTTCTACAGTAGCTCATAAAATTCTGTGTGTCTGTGCTGAGTTTAACTTATTCCTCTGAGGAGATTTTGACTATTCTAATGCTCTCTAGGCTTGGCACATTCACAGCCGATCCCAGCCAAATGTTTTTTCTTGGCCAAAAATAAGTTTACTGGTGAACAAAGTAGCAACCAAGCAGGCTAACAAGCTTGGCTCTTTTCAACTGGTGGGAGAGGTTTCCAACATCTAACCCAACAACCCTACAGCAAGGTCTTAAATAACATTAGTTATTAAAAATCTTTGTGTCATAGTAGGTTAGGCCTCCTGCAGTTCTTACAGTACACTGTGGAATAGGCCTGGTGTAAATCAGATTACATCGGATATTCCTGAAAGTTTCAAGGTTATGGCAAGTGGCACAGCTTCAGGCTTCAAACTCCTCCTACAAAAACTGGTGTGTGACAACAAATGATGTTGCACATTTTCTCCAAAGCAAATTCAGTCATAGAGTTTGTTCAAGCATACAGAATTATTTAGAGGCTTACACTGCTCAGGCAGTTCATATAAAACCTAATCTCAAATAATGGGATTAGGTTGCACATGATGCTTGGTCATATCGTAAGTTTAGTGTTTTTTTCTTACTCGATGAAGAACAAAAAACTGCTAAAGTTTATGAAGCAGGTTGAGTACAAAATGTACAAAATTACATAACTTTGCCAACTTTTTTTGTGTCTTTTTTGTAGACACTGAAGAAATACTAAACTGTATCATGTTGAACCCTGCATGTTGAAAAAAGGCAAAGGATACCCAGTGCATCACAACGTGATGCCTTGGAGGGGTCCTCACAAAATATCAATGTGCTATGTCTTGATGTGAGAACAGGCTGTACTGTGAGATTTCGGTGATGCAAATTGGTAAGAAGTGACCCAAACACAATATTTTAGATAAAAAAAGAAGCTTCTTCCCACGACCCTGACAAAGATAAACAGATGGATGGATTTTGTGTCTTTTTTTGTAAATTGCCAAGAAATGAGAGAACAGTGTTCAAAAGCTAACACTTACATATTGTGGTGCTTTAGGATTAGGTGTCAGGGTACAGTAAAAACTATAAATCCTGCATATGACAAGATGCAAGATTTGGACTGGATAAATCAGTGACTCATGTTTTTCTTTTTTTCACTGTTAAATCGATGCTGGTGGATCTCATCTCTATCTCACTTGGTGAGATGTCTGCTACATTCAAGCCGGACTCACACTCACTGTTCTGTATCAGCGGGACAGTCATATGAAAATCTCTAGAGCTGTAGAAGATTTCTAGCATTACCAAGATACGAACCACATGAAATGATGCCAACAGTGATGCGATGCTCCCTCTCAGCTATTTCACAAAAAAAGAGCATTTCAAATCCAAGCACTCACACCTCATTCTGTGAGTAGTATGGCATGTAGACGAGTAGGGTTGGCTTGCTGTAAAGTGCACATGCACTACATGTGATGCTGAGAAGATGTTCTCACACACACTGTATTTGTATTTGTAATAAAATATAGAATTAATCTTCTTTGGATTATTATATCTCCATAATAGCATGGCAAGCAGATTTTCTTCTGGTCAGGTGACCTGGAGCAGCAGCAGCACCACCACACTTGCAAAGCTGCCTTTTGCAGATCCTGAGGTAACCTTAAACAGCTTCACCGTATTACTGGGCAAACTAAAGCTTTTACTCCAGGAAGGCCTGCACATTAACTAAAGGATTTGACCTGAATACAGCCACCAAGGTCCCTGATGACCGGAGCCTGCCGCTGCCACACTGCCACGGCCATGATTTTCCATTAGTGTGTGACAGCGTGGTCATTTATAGCTCCAAAGCTCTGTGGAAAAGCAGGTTACCGGTAATTATTCAACTGAGCAGAGCAGGCCTGTCACACCTCTCCTGACTCCCTGGTCTGAAGGAATCAGAAGGCAGGAGGAGCGTTTGGATATTAGTCACATCAGTATCAAGCATCTCCCCTGAGAGGGAAAGAAAGGCAGTATTAGTGCTCAGGGATTACATGCTTTCTGTAGGCATTTAATTCAGCTCCAGACTCACAGGCCTGTGCTTATGTGATAACCAGTCAGACTTTATCTCCCACTCCATATGTTTGACTAAAATCTCCATTAAACTAGTTCACTCACATGCAATAAGCAGCTCTTTATCCCAACTTATTTTGGGGACACCTTTTCAGTAAAACTCAAAAGCTTGCTTAAAGAAGATATTTTTTCTTTTCATGACAGGATGCAATTTACTTTTCATTTGAATTCACTTTTGAGACTCTGTCGTTTCTTTTAGATTGTCACGTCTCATTTTGAAAAGAACTAGCCGTACCTCACTGGCTGATATCAGCAGCAGAGCAACAGAGTGGCTTTTGACAGAAGAAAACAGAAATAGGCGGAAACACAATGACCACTTTAACTGGGCAAAATGCATAATATGAAGATGCGTTTTTGACTTTGCAGGGTGCCACTCATGAGCAGAGCATGATAATGCAGAATAACAAGATCTGTGAAATTATGCATTGGCACACCAAAGTTTCATCAGGCAAAATATTTGTTCGGTTACAGAGATAGTTGCACTAATTTAAATTGTCTTTCTTCACTTATGCAAGAAAACACTTCATTAGAACAGCTGTAGGTTTTTATGCTGCCTTGGAAACATGCTGTTCTCATTAAAAGGAAAACAAACCCTCATGAATACATTAAGCTTTTATCAACTTTACAGTAACACTGCATTTTATTTCTTCCTGTGAATCCACTGAAAAGGTGTGAGATTCCCACCCCCCACCCAAAAAAAGCTAAAGGGTCTGAACAACCTAAAAATCATTTACAATTCTAATGGCATAAAGTGAGCACCTTGGAATGAATCAAAAGTGCAGTACATACAAACTGCTTAAACAGCATCAGTTTCATATGTTTACTGAGCTTCACATCATTAGGTTGGGAGAGAATTCTGAAATCGAAGGTCCCTGTTGCAGAAAGCATTCACTTTAAAGGCAGACTTATTCATCATAAAGGCTACACCAGCCCCTCCTTTCTGTTGGAAATCCAATTTCTTATCCATCAAACCAAAAGCGCTTTCAGTCCATTTTCCTCGTGTAACCAGCACAATTACCATCATTGTGCATGATGCATTAATCAAGATCTAGACTAATTACACATGCAGAGTGTAGTTGTATAATATTTATTATTAGACCTGCTGACATTATACTATTTAGGCTGTATAAAGTTTTTAATGCAAGGTAAAGTATAGAGATGAACAAGAAACAGGAAGTGTCTTTAATCTCCAAAATGATAAGTACTCAGAACTGTGACTTATGAGGCCAAAGGTGAGGACGCTCAGGCCAAGTGGTTTAAGGACACAGCCACTTAGGCCACAAATACATTCTATTATCATTATTCTGTGCTTTTAGGTGCTTCCTAACTAACATTCCTACCCCGATGGATGCATCGGAGAGCAACTTGGGGTTAATATCTTGCCCAAGGTTATTTGGCATGCAGACTAGGGGGATCGAACCATCAACCACCATTCCTATCAGCAGATGACCTGCTCTGCCTCCTAAGCTACAGCTACTCTGGCTTTGCACAAAGCTGAAAGGCTCTAGAGCTCTGCAATAATACTCACTGTACAGCAAAGACAGGCTAAAATTTCCTTTTCATCAATACCTTTCATGAAGTAAACGTAAAAGTTTGTGCTGATATTGCTAACATGACAATTTTAATGGAGGATATTAACAATGGTTGGCATTTATATCAGCATGAGAGACAAAGTGCACTTGAGTCATTGGTTTACAGTTGTTGTCAATAAAGGAAATACTTCCACCCAACCAACGCTAATCAAAACAGTATTCCTAATGTTCGTCTCCTCTATAGATATCAGTTTTCTCCTCAGAGATTACAAGGTGAGTTACATGAAATATGTAATCTCCCCAATGACCTGCAGTTTTACCTTTGGGTTTCTTCCCAGTCAGATGAACACGATGATGCATTCTATTCAAATTAACCAAAGTACCTCAGCTGCCCCTCTGCACCTGAAAGAGACTGAGCTCTGCAGTCGTCTAGAGGAAACTAATTTCAGCACCCTATCTGTGATTTCTTATGGTCACTATATATAAATAAGGAGCACAGGTACAACTCCACGTATCTGCTCAGACTGCCCTCCATCCCTCCATTTCATACTAATCAACATGAACAATATCACAACCTGAACCCTGACCCTGATAGACTGTGGACCTGCACAGAGTATAGTTCACCTTTCACCAGGTGACGGCTGAGAACCTGAACTGGGCAACAACTCTCCCAGCAGCTCAGAATAAGGAACAAATTATTACAATTTATTCTGAAGGAGGCAATACATTTTGTGCCATATCCCTAGTAAATTTACACACAAAAGTGTTTCTGCACCACTTTCTGAAAAAGAAATTAACGTGCATTTACTTTTCTCGCTCAATAAAGTAACGGCAGCTCTAAAACAAATCTTTTTCTTTATAGAAAAACAGACTCACAGATTGTTCTCCGTGCTACTTTGTAGACGGACAAGCGCAGCACTTTAAATCATGATGAGTAACACCCCAGCGCTTCTCACTTTTCTCCATTAGTTTTTGAATGAGTGCCTCTGGTCCACTTGTACCAAATCAAAAGGCCCTGACAAGGACAGCTGCCAGAGGGCTTCGTGTGATTTGCAGCAATGCCATTTCCTTCTGGCACCGAATACTGATTGCAAACCATGACAGAGATTAAGCTACAATTCGTCTTTAAATTACAGTAATTAAACTGTCAGAGCTCAGAGCTGCAATATTTCAACTGTGGAAACATGCAATTCATCAATGCTGCGTTATGATTTCACTTTAAACATCTTTAGGGTGACATCTGGAACAAAACAGGCTTCATTAAAACAACACAAATTTAACGAAGCTGTATTGTGAGCACAAGAAAGCCTGAAGCTGCGCACACACACACACACACACACACACACACACACACACACACACACACACACACACACACACACACACACACACACACACACACACACACACACACACAATGAATGGCATGGCGTGTTTTGAATATTAAGACCAGAATCTCCGGAATCTTTAGGTGAAGAAAAACATCAGTTTAGGTCCTTTTCATTTGTTGTGAACATCTTTACTATCATGCTTATGGTTTTAAAGGTAAACTAGCTTGCATTTATCCACAGCAGCTCTCTTTGTCTAAGAACATCCGCCAAATGTCTGGAGTATAAATATCATAATATCCAAATAAAGCTAGGCCTGCTGTCTCAACACGCTGGAGGAGAATAAGGAGGAGCCCTGAGGCAGCAGCTGGCACACATCTGCTTATGGACCACTTATAAATTATTAAGGAAAATGTCAGTCAGCCAGCTGCTGTTGCAGCTGGTGGGTCAAATGCTCTGGAGCTGCATCCACCATGTCGATACTGGTGGGTATGACACTACATGTTATACACAGAGTTATATTATCATGCATGAAGTAGTTGCTTGTGTGCCTGTTGTCTGTTCTTCTGATGAACTTTATGTTTGGTAGATGGGAACTGATGGGAACCCAAGAAAGTGCAGAACTGTGCTGTCGAAACCATAATCAACTCATTCTGACCATGTACAGCATAATACATGGATGACATCACCCATTGGTTTTGAACTCTGCAGCGTGTTGGGCACATGTTGGGTGGAAGGGTGGAGTCCAAAGTTGAAGCATAAACCAAATCATGCAATGCACAGACACAATTATGGAAAGTAATCAACAAAAATTTAGAAAGTCACTCACTAAAACTAAGCACAAAGATTTTGGTGGTCTGAATCACAGTTCAAGTTATAATTTTACTCAGACAGAGCATCTATTAAAATGATTCTGAAAGCACAGACAGCAAAGACTCAGTGAAGATGTCCAGTTTAATGACTCAGAATGGATGAGGTGAAGATGCTGATTGACTTCAGCTGCCTGTGTCAGGTCAAAGTGGCTGCGTCCCCACCTATAGTATTCAGATGAGTGAGTTTTAAACTTTAATTACCCCAGACATGTTGTTACGAAGGCATGGCTATCTATAAATGCCAAAACAGTTTTTGTTTTTTTGTTTTTTGTGGATTTTACTGTATTTTAGTGCTATAAAATTGACTATTTTAACTCGGGAGTCTTTGGGGATTGGTTGTGTTTTGGAGCCAGTCTCAAGTGGTGCCTAGAGAAACTCCAGTTTTTGGCACTTTCACACTGGCTTCATTTTTCATTTCTGACAAAGCCAGTTTTAAACTGTAAATTTGCTCGAATTTCTAACAAACAAAGGCTTAAGTAGGTTGAGGTTATTTATTTAGTGCTTTTCAAGACAAGAACCTGTCGCAAAGTGCTTTACAAAGTTTTTGAAAACAGTCAAATAAACACACATGAATAAAAAAAACAGAAAATGCAGAATCGTTACCCAAATGCCTCTGCGAACAGATGTTTTTCAGCTGTTTTTAAATGGGTACCAAAGATTCAAGGGCGTGAAGAGAGAGAGTTCAGCTGTTACATAATTTTGACTAAAATCTGGAATGCACAGTGCCCCTTTGTTTTCATATGAGAACGTAGAACGTTCAGTCAGGAGTTTACATGTTCTGTCCGTGTGGGTATTCGGCTTCGTCCCACAGTCAAAGACATGCAGTTAGTGGGATTAGGTTAACTGGAGATTCCAAATTGCCTATAGGTGTGAATGGTTCTCTGTCTCTCTGTGTTAGCCCTCCTCCAGACTGGCAACCTATCCAGGGTGTACCCATGATAGGATGGATGGCTGGAGTGGGAGTCATGCAAGTGACAGAAAATTTAAGAAACAGTGAATGGAGAAAAAATAAAAACCAAAGACTGTAATCGACAGTCTAATGTCTGAGAAACCTGCACAGACTGCACTTTGAAACCCAGTATTTTCAACAGTTTGCACCACACAACGACAGTTTGTTGCTCCACAAGGCACAAGTGCAGCTAGGGAGCTCTTTTGGGAACTGCGGTCAAAAGTTCAACAAAACAAAATTTTTGACAGACGTGACGGCCGCCTACACAGGGAATAAAACAGACATCCAGCTGACAGCAGGACAGGAATGACTTGGATGACTTGATAGCATGAGTCTGAATTAAGTCATACAGCACAAGGTTAAAGAAAAACACTTACAGAAACAGTTTTCTGTCCAAGTAGACACATCAGGTGTGTGTTGTAGGTCGGCAGTGTGTGCAAACGCAGCTTTGATTTGTTGTGTTCCTCCCGCAAGTGCTACGCTATTAAAGCTTTTGAGGAAGAGTTGCAAAAAAAAAAAAAAATCAATCAATATTTCACTGAAAGTTCTGAAACCGCCACCTTTTTTTGCACAGTTCCACATATTGTGCTGAGCCCAGCAGCCCCATGAGAGCTGATAAACTTGGCTGCAATATAGAAGCAAAGTAGAATATTTGTTTCTTTAATAGTAAACACTACAAAAAAAAAAAAAAAAAAAAAAAAAAACACACAAACTGTTCTTAGTCTAGTAATTTATTGATGGCAGAAGGTCTTATTTGGTTGTCATTTCACTGAGGATCAGTTTTTCAGTGGGATTGGCCGTTGGGTATTCCTTACACACTGTATAGCCTTAACCTATTACAATTTATTACCACTTACAGACTTGTTTAATGGAGCAGTGTCTTATAATCACCAGGAACAGCATGTGAAACACAGGACCAGTGAAACGACACTGATCAAACATGAAGCACATTTTTGTAGGGGTGTGGAACTCCAGGCCTCAAGGGCCGGTGTCCTGCAGGTTTTAGATGTGTCTTTGACCCAACACAGCTGATTTAAATGGCTAAATTACCTCCTCAACATGTTTTGAAGTTCTCCAGAGGCCTGGCAATGAACTAATCATTTGAGTCAGGTGTGTTGACCCAGGGTGAGAGCTAAAACCTGCAGGACACCAGCCCTCGAGGCCTGGAGTTGCCCTCCCCTGCTCTACATTATCCTCCTCACCCAACGACCAGAGCAATAAATGCTTGCTGTAAGTACAGAATCAGAAACTCCTACAGTTTCTCACTTTTGTCCAAGCACTCTTCTTTTTTCTGGGTCCATATAAAGAAGTTGAATCATACAGCTCTAGCTACCTTCAAATGGTAATAATAAGCTAGCTCTTCATTTCTTAGCATCTGGTGAGCCCAAAATTTACCCGGCTGACAGGCTTTCACAACATTGTATGAAGCAATTTTTTTTGTTTACGTTATTTAAATTTTTTGTTTGCTTTTTTCTTTCTTTTCTTCATTTATCACAAAGAAAATTGGAGCATATCATATTAAAACATACCATTTCATAACTGTGCTAGAAAAATGGAATAAAAAAAATACACCTCTTCATTTAAAAAAGTGTAAATTACTTTGACATCTATCAAATGATTTGCCACTGACAAAGACGAGTGCTGGAGGAAATTTGCAGAAAGTAGAAAACACCTCATGACACAAAATGATGTTATTGGCAAGTAAAAATACTGCGAAAATGTTCCCCATCAGTATTGTTTGGATCTATATTACTGCTGCAGATCTTCAAGACTGAGCTAAGTCTAAATGCTCTTTAAACTACAGTAATGTATCATATTCTACAAGATCACATATGTGTCTGTACTGGGAGGACCACATTTTTAATGCTCTTTAAGAGCTCGGAAACAGAAACAGGCCAGCACACTTATTTTTAAATCAAACAAGTATATGAAAATATATCATAAAAATGCTTGAACATGTTATCTGACAGTATCTACAGAGGGATTGAAGATATTAATGAAAAATTTAGGTAGTGTACTAGAAAACCAGCTGAACACAGTTTCCTACTGTCTGAGAGACATCATCATCAGAGACAGTGAGAGATATCATTGCCACTTTTATTTGCTGCCATGTCCAATTTTAAGATTTGACAAACTTGAATATCACAGTGCAAAGATATCGCTTTGTGTTCATTGTAGGCGCACACCATTAGGCTGGGAATCAACCATGTACTTTTTACATGTTAACAGGTTAAAACAGCCAGCTAGGGTAGTGCAGCCAAACACGCTGTTGCTCGTTTCTTGATTGACAAAATCACATTTAACTTAAAATTAGATTTTTCTGTGTAATTCAGAACACACCAAGTAGACTTAAGCTTTTGCAAAATACAACTGAGATTGCTACATGCTTTTCATCTGATCACAAAGGAAAAATTCTGCTACTCACGTTGAGGAAGTGATGAGGAAGCTCAAGCAATCAGTGTCTCATTTAGCAGCCGGCTGAAGACTGTACACGCAACATTTTTACCAGTCCTTGACTATGCAGATGTAATTTACATGCATGATGCTGCTGGTGTACTTTAGCCCCTTGATGCTGTATTTTTTAGATTTATTGCTGATGACAATTCCAGCACCCATCATTGTATACTCTGCCAGAAGGACGAATGAGAACACGGAGAACTTGGAGAACATCAATGTCTCCCCCTCACCCCCCATTTAAAATCAGTTCTTGATAAATTTCCACGTAATTTATCATCACGTTCAAGACTTAGCAAAATGGCGTATGTTCACAAGAATGCATTACCTTTGATATCAATTCTGTGTTCTCCTATTGAGCAGCTCACAGGGAGAACAGGCTTAGAACTCTTAGGTTAGACGAGTGTGATATCCTAGAACAGTTTAAGCTTCTATTGGCTGATGTTTTGTATAACAAATGCTCTGTAGTCTTTTTAATCTGTTTGTCCATGAGCAATGAAACTACAGAATGTTTACTTTAATTTCATTTTTATTGTATTTTTTTTTTTTTATGAGGATCAATGTTTGTGTACATGTGTGCATATCTATTCATTTTATAGTTTTTCCACCTGACTAAATAAAGGTAGGTATCTATGTGTCCACTCATACATCTTGACAGTGAATTATAGACCCTTTTACGCTACCAACACCATCACACTGCATGTGTCAAGGTCCTGTTTGGAACTACCCACGGAGGATTAAATTGCATCTGTAGTTGTTGTTGCCTCTATAAATTGACTGAATTGATGTTTTCAAGGTAAAACTTTACAGAATTAAAGTATGTAGCCTGCGCTACACTAAAAAGCTAGAAAATGCCACTCAATGATAAGTTGCTATTAAGAAACAAATAGGTTTTTAATCAGTGCCTCTCAAAAAAAATGACTGATGCAACTGATTAGGACTGATTGTGTTTATGGAAGCAGTGTTATTTGGTTATAGTTAAAGAACCATGTCTGCAAAAAAAAAAAAAAAAAAAAACAGAAAAGAAAAAAATTAGAGATGACTCCTAGTAGTAGGCTGATTGGCAAATGTGGTTTCACATTAAACTAATAGAGGTTGTGTGGCTTTGTAACAGTGGTGTAGTACTTCTTTAGTACTTGCAGTACTAAACACAAATGCACGCTGTTAAAAGTGTTTAGACAGATTGCCAATAGTTTTGTTTTGCTGGTGAAGGCAGTCTTGGTCAGCAATGCTGACAAGTGTTGACAATAATATTCATGCAGCTGAATTTTTTTTCTCCATTTCACAAAAACCAAATGAAAAAAACAGATTTAAAGTTGAGCTTTACTGCCGTTTAGAGAAGCAAAGGTAATGCAGGGTAATAAAACTTTGATATTTTCAATAATGATTTGTGTTGTAATTCTAGGAAGACAAGCCATTCTGTGATGTTGCATAAAACTCTGATTCATCAGACATGGGGATATGTGTATAGACAGCTTTTACAGCTTCCATTATTTGTTTATTGAATTAAAGAAAAACCCTGATTTGACTGATCTCTGCCATAGTTTGACACTACAGGCTGTCGCCACCAACAACTGCAGCACAGACAGCTTCTTCAGCACAGCCAATGGCTTCTTTAAGCACAGACAATTTCACACATGAAAGATTTACACCCAAGCAATGGGAAATCCATCCATCTGAAGCCTTTGAGGTGTAGAGGAATAAGGGAGAAAAAAAAAACAACCTGAGCCTGTCAGCCTCTGAGGTACGGATGCATGTCTGGTAATACAGATGGTAGCAGCCTTGGAGGTATGGATGGGGAAATGAATGAGAATACAGGTTCAGTGAGCCTCCCAGGAAAGAATAAATTCAAATCCTCCAGCGTTTGGAGGTGCAGATGTAGTGGGAAAAAGCCTCCAGCTATGCATACAAAAACAAAAAAACATGCCAGTTAGCTACAAACACAACGATGAAAGACAAGTTCACTGGTCAGTACACATTTACTTAGCTATGCAATGTTTCTTTTTATGTAAATACTTTGGTTCTTTTAGGTGTAATGCATCATTCAAAACTGTACACTGCTCAAAAAATAAAGAAACACTAAATTAGATTAAATTTTACTGGGAACAAAAATCATTATGATAGCTACACTGATATGGACTGGGTCATGGGTTAGGAATAACAGGATGCCACTCAGTCTTCTGTAGGTTGATGACTTTCACTTCCATCAAAGATATCTGGAAAATAAATGTCAAGAAAATTAAGTGCAGGAAGTATAAATGGTACTCTGTAGTTTGCATTCATTCCAATACCTAATGGCATTATGTGTGTCGTTGCCTAACCTAGAGAGGTCTGTGCGACCCTCGATAGATATGCCTCCCCAGACCATCCCTGAAACACAACAACCCAGCCAGTGTTAGAGGCAGCATAACAATCTTCACAGATTCTCCAGACCCTTTCACCTTTGTCACATGTGCTCAGCGTGAAGCTGCTTTCATCTGTGAAAAGCACAGGGCACCAATGGTGGACCTGCTAAGTCTGGTATTCTATGGCAAATGCCAATTAGCCTCCACAGTGCTGGACAGTGAGCACGAGGCCCACTGGAAGATATCGGGCCCTCAGGCCACCCTCATTAAGTCTGATTGTTTAATCAAACACATTCATATCAGTGGCCCGCTTTTGGTCATTTTGTAGCTCTGGCAGTTTTCATCCCATCCTCCTTGCACAAAGAAGCAAATGTGGGTCCTGGTGATGGGTTAAGGACAATCTACAGCTTTGTTCTCCTAGAGTAACTGTCTGTCTCCTGGATTCTCCTCCATGTTCTTGACACTGTGCTGGGAGACACTGCAAGCTTTCTGGCCATGAAATATTTTGATGGCCCATCCAGAACCAATGAGTGATGATGTCACAGTGATTATGTTCACATTTTATTTGCAACCTGTGCTTCACCCTTGTGTTAAAGCAGGAAGATGATGCGTTCTGATGGTTCACACTCTGTCACTGCAGGACGCACATTGTAACACCAAACACAACATTTAAATAACTCTTACTGTGGGAGTTTTAACATCTTTGCAAAAGTAGCAAATATACTCTAAGTGGCTTCCTGAAGAAATCCATTAAAATAAAAAATGTCACCATCAGTAGCTCATTAAGTTTCAAAATTGCTCAATCACAGAATGGAGGCACATAACAAATCTAATTTTAATTTTCTTTGATTTAAAGAAAAATGTTTACACAGAATAAAATCACAGATTCCTGAAAATACACCATTACATTTCCTCCTTTCAACCACAGGACAGGATTGCTCTATGTGACGTTTTGGTGCCAGCACACACACACACACACACACACACACACACACACACACACACACACACACACACACACACACAGTGTAAAATTTATTTCACTCAAGTATATGTACAGCTTCTTACAACTGTTCCCTTATTCACAACGGGTCACCACCGGGGATGGATCTGTGTGTTTGATCTGGCAGATTTTTAATACCATTCCTGACAACGCTCACAGGGTTTTGTCGCTCTTCCTGGTCTCAAAACAGGGATTTTCCCCTCACTTAACCCCTACACTATGGAACCACGACAAAGGGGAAATTAATTTGCACCAACTTGCAGCACATACTGAATGACAACATCTATAATTACAGAGCGCCTGCTGTCTGAATTCAGTCATGTTAGACAACCCCAGACATACTGAAGGATCACTGATCCTTCTGTGTTCCTGCACTAGAATAAAAACAATTATACCATCAGAACTAAAGGAGAATCTGCTTAAACTGTGGAATGTGTGGGGAGGAAACAAAGACATTAAAACGCTGAGTTCTGGGTAAGGGAAAACTTTGCTAGCTTGCAGTAAGGTCAGGTAAGACAAGGGTCTGCATGGAACTGGTACTGCGTTCAAGAAAATATTTAGAAAAGTAATGTGAAATGAGTTTAGGATTAGGAAAAGCATTTTAGGCAAACCCCAACAATACCAAATGGAGGACTTGTCACAGAACCTTGGCTGTTGTCTCTGAAACCACCATGTGATGAGGTCATAACTGCATACCCCACACTGTCACACTACTAAATTAAGAGGGGAGAAAATGGAATAACACACATACGCACATAAATGCTGCACTGTAATCAAATATTTTTCTGTTTAGACTAAAGTCATTTACAGTTAGATGAGGCTAAATTAATTTACTCACAGTTAATTATGTTGGAGTTTCTTTTACTGTAGCATTTTCAGTCTTTTTTCTGATTTCTGCAGTTTACAAAGAGCTGTTGCATGTCATATTAAATACCTTTTGGACATTTTGTGTGTTGGGGGTTGGTTTGTTTGTTTGTTTTGTTTTTTAAGATATGTAAAAGGCCCAAGTGTTTGGTAATCCTTCACAGCCTTCTCAGCGGTCACAGCTTAAGCAGTGGATCAGGAGATTTAGAGACGTGTCTGCAGAAGTTAATAGTTTGCAGCAGCTCAGTCAGAACTGCTATAGCTCTAAAATGCTATAAAATGGTATTTCCACCAGTGGTCATTTCGATTTGCTGTGTGGCTTTGTTCTGGTAATTCCTAGTCCCTTATAATGAATATGCAGAAAAAGAGCATGCAATGTTAGCACACATAGCACTGATCATGTTTGATTATTAAGAGGAGGTTAGGGTCTGATGCAAAGCAGTTTGCATTTTAACAGTTACTGTGAGCTTGCTAAAGCTGCTTAAATGGAGGACATACACGACAGACATGTGATGGAAGGATAACACCAGTTTTTGTCCACACAACTGCACAGAGTTCTATCAAAGCTTTCTTTTTCACATGTCACCTCTGACACTCATCACCACCAAATCCACCCTTCCTTTTGCTCTCTACATCATGTCTCATGTGCACTCGTCATTTCTTTGGATATATGCAGGTATTTAAATTCCTCCACTCCTTGCATGTTGACCTTACATCTGTCTTGGTTTCATTCACACACATTTATGACTTTAATTCCTTTTCTCTCCAGAGCATACCTCCACCTCTCCAGGCTTGATTCCACATGCTCCCTACAGATCATAAGGTCATCTGCAAACACCAGAGTCCACAGAGACTCCTGCCTGGCCTCATTAGTCAACAGGTCACCTCACCACTGTTTCACTGTCCTCATTCATGGAGGACTGCTTTTTGCACAACCAGCAGATACCCCGCCCAGCTCTCCTAGCACCAGCAGAGAAGTACCATACATCCATTCTTCTCTGCCACTCCTGACTTCCTCACACAGTACACAGCTCCTCTCTTGGTCTCCTATCATATGCTGTCTCTAGATCCACAAAGATATAGTGACAGCACCTTTGACTTTCTCTATACTTCTCCATCAACACTCTTAAAGCAAACATCACCCCTGTTGTGCTCTTTCTTGGCATGAAGACACACTGCTGCTCACTCATTGTCACCTCTCTCCTTAACCTAGTTTCAAGAACTCTTTCCCATAGTTTCACGGTATGAAGAATCACTGATTCTGTTTTGCAGTGTTTTTTAATTTATTTTGATTCCTTTTTGTGTGAGAAATTTCCTTGACACTGACAGCTTCCTGTGTTGCCTTTCATTTAATTTTCAGTGAAACATATTCAATGAGAAATCGCTCACTATCAGACAGGCAGAGCTATCAGTTCCTTAACAACATGTAGGATTCCTATGATATTCTCATGCATGGTTGATTAGTCGCTTTTCTAAACACAAACAGGCATCTCACAAAGAAAGGTCTTTAACTATTAAAGATATATTGGTGTAAAACTATCATGCACTTTGATCATTTTATACAACTCGTTAGACTTTATTTTATTCTGTTACATGATTTGCAACACTCCTGTGTGACTTCAGCAAGTGAGCAACACACAGTTCACCTTTACAGAAAACAGCTTTGCGCTTTTCAGACAACAATATTTGTGATTAACAATAGTTCTCTGTAGCACACAGGATTCTGCATTATTCTGGTGGTATTTCTGTCAGGCCCTGGATCTCAAACCTTAACTAGAAACGTCTGTTACTCCTGAAATACACAAACAATATTTCCCACCATTTCTTGTATCTGAGTCAGCTCCTCAGATTAAGTGTCCAACTGTCCGTGTTTCATTAATGTTACTTCTAGTTTTCCTTTGCTAGTTGTCTTCTTGTGTCCTGTATTTAATTTTACTTACTCCATTGTGATTGTGTGCATCTCATTTTCTCCCAGCTGTCTCTAATCCCCATGTGAGTATGTATAATCTGTATGTATAGAGTGTTCCTGCTTACTTCCCCATTTGCTTTGGAATTTTTGTACTCTGTTTTTGACCTTCATGGTTAGGTTTGGTGATATTATAGGATATTGAAGGTAAGTATAACCAAGTTTTGCATTTTAACGTCAGTGCCCTCAGCATCTTTCCTGACACAGTATTTACAGCAGCTCTGCCAAATGGTTTCTTTGTTCCCAAACCATAATAAAATGATCTGCCAGTTTTTCCAAAACATAATTACTGAATAACACTTTCGTTTCTCATCCCACCCTTGTTTGTTTAGCTCTACAAGAGAGTTTGAGTGGATGAGAGAGGGGGAAACTACATGGAGCTCAGAGTTGAAGTCAGAAATGTTTATTAAACCTGCAGAATACAAATTCCACTTCAGGAAAAAGTTTCAGAAGAGATATATTTGGACTAATGCAGGTTAATAATGGCATATTTCTCATAACTGGGCTGTTCTGAATGTCTGTGAGCCACTATGTTTTAAACACTTGATTTTTGAAATATTTACACTTTTTTCTTTTTAGTAATTTTTATTTACGCATCCTAACACTCTGAGTCCTTGGCTTCTCATCTTTTTGAGAGCTCTAAACTAATTTTTATTCAAAACTATGTAATGCTGTAAAAAGTGTGTCATTTAAATGAAAATCACTAGACGTAAGTGTCTGTTGAAAACAGTGTGGCCCTCACTATTTTGTTAGCAAATACTTTAAGAAATTCTGCTGTTGTGAATATGAAATAAATTAAAGACTTAATGATTTCCTGCTTCACATGCAATCAAACTACGAAAAATACATGACCGGCTCCACAGATTAAAAAAATTATGATCCTGCAAGGATTGTGACTAAAACGGTTGTAGGATTTGTTGGATCATAGTTTAATGGTCATTAGCTGCTGGACAGTTTTCTGATTACAAAGCAAAGAAAGTTAATGTGCCCTTAATGCAAAATCTGAATTAAAATATTCATTTCAGGTTCTTGTTAAGCTCTCAAAATATCTGAAAAATAATATTTTATTTTCCCAAAGTGCAAAAAGATCCAAATGTCTTATTTGATTTGAAAGCCTAAATTTTACACCGTACCCTGTGTCCCAGCAGTGACGCTGGATAACAACATTTGCAATCAAAGTTGGAGCAAGTCTGATGAGCTCCAACACCATGCAAAACAACCTACTTATGAAAAATGGATAGTTGTTTCAGGATGCCTAAATGAGTTGGGCATACAAATACAAAACTGAGGAATACAAGAGTTGAGACGATGTTAACAAATTATACTAAAGTTTGTGCCTTATAAAAACTAACACAGGACCCACAGAGGACCTAAGGTGCCTCGAGAAATTAGCTGCACCACATTTTTCACAAGTGAAGACTATGCTTGTGGCCATGAACATGATGAGTGAACAATCTTAGTCAGGCTGCCTTTATTGAAATGGTCTTGCACTTCTGGCCTGAGTGTAATAAGTCCATGTTTTGGGGTCATGGATTTGACACATTTTGTGAATGGGGGTTGTATGCTTGTGGCAAAGTTTGAATCTCTGTTAAAAATGAAATATTAAAAAAACATGTTCTTAGAAGAGTTAAAACGAGCAGATCTTCGGTATTATTTTATGTATAGAATTAAAAAACAATGATATATGCCTTCTTTAAAAAAAAAGAAGAAGAACCAAGAAGTAGAGGTGACAGATTTACTGTGAACGACAAGACACTACTCTTCACCTGTGTTATTCCAAGTGTGTCTTTCTGTTCGGAAATTTGGTCTTAAAGTGGGATTTGTGTTTTGTAGATCTAATAAATGTTTCTGATTTCAGAGGTGAGTGGATGGAGGAGAGAGAGAGAGAGAGAGAGAGAGAGAGAGAGAGAGAGAGAGAGAGAGAGAGAGAGAGAGAGAGAGAGAGAGAGAGAGAGAGAGAGAGAGAGAGAGACACTACGACGTTGCACGGGCTGATGCTGTTCAGTGCAGTTGATTATGACGCTTGGATAATTTACTCACAAAACATGATCCTGAATTTGCTTCTATGATTCATGGTTTCAATAAGAAGAAATGCATTTCTAGGAACATCAAGTGCTGAGGAACAAACCTGTTAATCACAAATAGCTTTGACTGACGGGTACGGAGCTATTTTCAGTAAAGATGAACCGTGTATGCTCATCCTTTCAAGAGTGTTAGATATTTTAAGCTTCTTTATCCAAAAGCCTCAAGTACAGAAAAGTACAAATGATCTCTTCTTTAGTGTACTGTGAATATTGCACAAAACAAATATTCAAAAACACAGCAAAATGCAATGTTGTCACATTTTTTAAATTGAAAATTACACAAAAGACAGAGGACACAGTCAGTGTGTCTTTTTTAAAGAGGTTCCACACAAAAAGAAGCAGCTAAATAAAAGAACAGCTAAATGGAACCAGTAGTTCTGAGTCAACAGAAAAAAAAGATTCACAATAGATTCAGAAAATGAAATTGTGGATTTTGCCTTTGCTCAGTTAAAGAGGAAACATGCATCCTATCTTGTTATCAGCTCACAGTTCATTAGGACACCTTAGTGCACTTATATCTGTGATGGCTCCAATAATAGTGAAAGTCTGACCAGGATTTTAATATCTGCTTCTCTTTTATTCTAATTACAGGCTGCTTAAACTGTACTTCAGCTGTATGGTTATTGAAATGTCAGCTTAAAAAACAAAAGATAAGCAAAGGTATAAAAATGAATGTAGGCCTGTGAAATTAAAGTCTCATTATCTCATGATAAAAGGGCTGTGTGGCAGTGGCAATGCTCTTGTTCGGAGTCCACATCTCTATCGCAGTTACCCTCACCCATGTGTGTGCGATTGTATAGCACCATCTAAGAGTAAACTTAGGCATTAGACACTGCGTCTAGGGGTGGCCAGACCATAACATAAAGGTGATCCATCCCCCTCTGACCCAAAGCAGCACATCACACAACGAGTACAATTTTTGATGGTGATTTGTTTACAGTGAGTGAATTTTAACAAAGGAAAGGAGCAGACTATAGCGTCGGGTGGACCTAACACCAAAACAACAAAAAAAGGGAGCCTTTCTAAAGGATGTGCCAAACTTAGCTACGAAAGGAATCAAACCAAATGACAATGAATTATCTCCCTAACTAACAAAAACATGAGAAAAGGGTAATCAAATAAAAACGCAGTCCACCCCTACATGCTCCCGTATAAAGAAACAGCGCTGGACACGTAACACAAAGTCTCCCGGTTGAGGTGAGCTGAGGATGAATGACTGGCCGTCAATGGCAGTGTGATCATATACGTTGTCTCCATGAAGTTAGCCAATCCACATGATCCGTCCCCTGGATGCACCAATCACGGAGAGGCACCTGCACATTCAAATTTGCATATCAGACAACATTACGACAACAACGAAACAATCGACTACACTACACACCAGCTACACAAGACAACACACTAACTACAGACTCCAAACATGCAAAATGTCACAAATCTTAACTTATGCAAAGGACAGGAATATGTGTTTGTAATAAGTTGTTTGTAGTAAGCTGGTTTAGTTAAGCTGATCATCTCACACTGGCTTTAAATGAAACAAATTAGCCAAATCAACAAAATAGTTGACTCCCTAAAAATGATCTCCAAGACAGACACATAAAAAGTTACAGTTAAGTCTAAGTATGCTGCAAACACACCCGTTTGGTGGCCTATTCAGGGCCCTGTTCAGGGCTTGTGACCTTACTATAATGACCTGCATCTTTTTGCATCTTGTGTGACACCTCTTTGGGGATTAGACTTAAAGTTCAAAGCCTAGTGTTTCACCTGCAGTCTTCCTTACTTGTGGTATATTCTGTGTATAAATATAAAAAGGTCTTCCTTTTTTTAAATTTTTGCTAAACAGCAGCGACATAAGAATATGCACAATGTGTCACACAGAGAGAGCAGGAAAACAGGAAAACAAGGTAAACTAAGATGTGGAGCATTTTCACCCACCAAATTTAGCCGAGGGTGGTTTGCTTGATATGTAAATGGGACTTGCTGTATGAATGTTTCATCGACGCTTGGCTGAGGTAGAGTGTGCGGAGAGGGCCAACCAAGCATGAAATATACATCACGACTTTTATGTGTGTGGGTACTGCAAGCCAAATAAGTGAGATGTTTGCACATTTTTGTGTATTCAGTAACTTGCCATCTATCAAGCATGACCTGCATGAGGTTATTGATATAAATCTTAATACATGGGACTGGACACTCCATAGTTTCTTGGTGTAATGTTGATAAGAACTGTTTAGTGTGCACAGATTAATAAACAGTCAGTGAGAGTAGGTTTGTACTGCAGGAATTATACAAAAGAATTATTCATGGACTTTGCAGTAGCCACAAGGTCACATGGGTTCTTCTTACAGCTGCTCCCCACAGGGGAGGCCACAATGGTCTGACTCCATCCCTCCTCTGTCACATCAGCCCTTCTACCTCCACTATTAAGTGGAAAGCATGCTCTGTTGGGTTGAGATCGGGTGATTGACTTGACCATTGAAGAATTTCCCATTTCTTTGCCTTGAGAAACTCCTTGGTTGCTTTTAAGAAATTCTTTGGGTCATTATGTATTAATACTGTGAAGTTCTGCCCAGCTAGTTCTGGAGTATTAGTATCTGAGCAGACAATAGCCCTCCACACTCTACAGAAGTCTTCCTGCTACTTCTATCAAACACTACTGACCCACTTGTACATACTAATGCTGTAACATTGCCTCCACCATGTCTGACAGATGATGTGGTGTGTTTTGGATTATGTGCCAGCTTTGTGCGCAGACTTTATTCAGTTTTAAAAGTTGCCTCAAGGTGCTTTAGAGTTTAAAGTAAAGACTTTATAATAATACAAAGAACACAGAGAAAACCCCAACAATCATATGAACCCCTATGAGTAAGCACTTTGGCAACAGCAGGAAGAAAAAACCTCCTTTTAACAGAAACAAAACCGTGACCCCGGATGGGGTCACTGCAGTTTATCTTGTCTAGTTTGCACGTTGCTGTAAACTCTTTATTCACATTCATGAAGGAATCTCTTGATTGGAGACTTTGACAAGATAAACCTGTTTTCTCAAGAGTGTTCTTCACTCTGTTAGATGTTGTGAAATCATTTTTCATAAGCAATGAAAATAATTCTGTTGCTGTAAAGCTGAGCATTATTCGTTTGGCCACTCCTAAAGTTTTTGCTCTTTCTTATAGATTTTTTTTGTTGTTGTTCTTCGAGCCTAATGGTTCCCTCTCCCACTTGCACCAACATCTCTTTGAGCTTCATTTTTAAAATTACAGTGGAAAGCAGATTTATAGTGTGTCTGCTCCATTTGTCACAAAATAAGAAAATGGCCTTCACCTGACCATGAAGCTGCTTTATGTGTACTGAGGTGTTCATGGTTTACTTCTGTACCCACAAACCTCTCTAAAGGAATTGTGTGTTTTTTGTTTGTTTCTTTGTTTTTTAAAAACCCTATTAGGTGTATATATTTAGATGATATTAAATGTTACTAAGTAATAATATTTTATAAATCTTCAGCCATGATATAATGCAGAAAGTTGAAGACTTCAGGGAAGAGTCCAGCAAGACACTGCGCTCTGATCCAGTTTATCTTATTAAACACTGGAGAAAGATTTACTTTTTGACACTGAGCTGTAATCAAGGATGCACAATTGTGTTCTTTGTGTGTGGTGTTTTTATCCTTATCCATTTAAATGACCACATGTCACCACCACTGGCATGCAAATCATGGGCTTACTTTTCATATGCTGGTTTAGTTATAAAGCTGATCAGCTCCTGGAGCAAACTTTGTCCGGTTAGCAGCTGTGCCACACATTGTACACAGTATTATAATGACTTTTCTTTAAAATGACAGGTCCAACGCAGGATGTCTTTTGTTTAATACTTTTCCTCATTTCCCACTCGCATGTCTGGTTAGGTACTTTCAGGCAACTGAAGATAGACAATGTGGGAAGGAAGAAAATGGGCAGGATTTCCAAAAGCCATTTATTCGGTGGAGGGAACAGTTTTCAATACAGCGGGGTTTTTAAAAAAAAAAAAAAAAAATCCATTTCAGTGGATGGCTTCTTGGCTCATGGCAAGAAGATTGCTGGTTCCACTCCTCTCTGTGTGGTTTACACTTGAGGTCAGCTGGCAATTCTAGAAATTGAGCATGGATGTCAAGCAGCCAAAGTGCTTGCATTGTGTTTACATGTGACTTTGTGTGGCCAGTTAGACTGTATAAATGCTAGTCCCACCTCTAGAGCGCAGAAGACATGTCGACTGTTTACAATGTCTACAAGTTTTCCAGGAAAGTAATGACGATGTAGAACTCTCAAAATATCCAAAGTCTCGTTTTGCTGAAAAATCTGATAGTAAACAAAGTATTGAAGCAGTAGTCTACACTCTGTGACCATCAACAAGAAAACTTAGATAATGAAGCCACACAGAGAGATTATCTTACTTTTATAAGCAGTATGGGTGCAGCAGATTATAAAATACATTTTGGATATGCACAGATATGCAATCAGTAGCGAGATCTTTAAAAAACTAATTTCCAGCTGAAAGCAGGAATGTATGTCAAGGCTGCTGATCTTTGCACAGGTTAATTAGATCATTTCCAGATTCACATGAAGAAATATTGCCAACAACAATTACCAATTTGTTTTTAAGCAATATTCTGCAGGCTGCTGAATGTGACAGAATAAAAAGGCAACGGAGAAGCTTATATCCCTGCAGCACCACAAACATTTGTTTTCTGAGACACCGTCCTCCCACGAATGAGTATTGTCATTCTTGTAGCAGACTTTCAGTGAAATCAACTAATCAGAGGAAGTCCTAAAAGTGCCGCTGGTTTAAAAACTATGACAAAGTTCCTCTTTTGTCAAAATCTAAATTGCAGCTTTGAGGAAATTACAATTATTTGACTTTCCCCTTTGCAATGTAGCTCCAACAATGAGGTTATTATGTTCTCCTTCAGAGCACATGTTTGCGAGTGACACAAACAATGCACCTTGCTGTGCCGAGTGCTCTGCCTCAGGCATGCAGCAGCCAATCTGCAATGCCATGTAATCTCTCAGCCACCATTCAGTAGCCAACAACCTCAGCAACTTGCTTTGCTTCCCACGTCATGTTCTTCCTGTCGCTCACCAGCTGTGTGTCCTCTGTGCCTGATGAGCTGTCCAGACTGGAGCTTACGCTACATCCTTACCAGAGGACCATTATGTGGCTCAGCACCACAGAGCACATCACAAATGGCAGAGTCGTAGTAGTGCAGATGGGTTAATTAGTTCTGTGCCATTAAGAGTGCTTACAGTCTAAACTGTTTCCAAATAAGACTAGGAGCAACAACGTCCCTAACAACCCTCTCAGGCCTTATTACTCATTATAAGGGAAATCCCACAGTAAAGTTAAAGAAAGCTGAGGTTCCTCTTCAGGTTTGCATTAGTACTGGTTTCTATGACCACAAATTAAGGATTTAGAACTTAAAACACACATTTATCAATAACATCTGTTGTAGCAATATAATATAATAAAGTATTCAAGCTAAAACTGTCCACTGTGCCCCAAAACTGAGAGGTTTCACTCCAAATCAAGTTGGTTGAATCCCCATCTCACTATATCCACGCTTTACCTTTTAAAATGTTCAATTTCTAATTAAAATCTAATGAATTATATTTCATTCATTTTAAAAACTCATAATCACAGAAATATTTAGATATTCTTTTAGTCTTCTTTGCAGGAGTTGCTCTCACCGGGGTGAGTCATCAGTCTGATGACTCACCCCGTAAACTCATCCATGAGTAAATACATTACTGGCAACGTGGCAGTGGAAATACAACAATTTAAGCACAGTAGGCTAAAAATCTGGCAAAAAGTTTTGTTACTGCACCTGTTGATACAAAAAACAAAAGTCTGTCACAGTTTCTCTCTTTAAATAGATGTCGACTCGCTACTTCTGAAAATTAATTTCCATGCTGTGAAGCTGTCCGCAGCGTCCACTAAATTTCAGCCACATACAGCCTTTTTTCACAGGAGGAAGAAAAAAATGGTACAGAACCGAATAAATGACTGACTGTAAAAGGCAGATTCACACAGGATCAATCTTGGATGAGAACTGTGCTGGTTGAAATATGTTTTTTTTAGCCAATTTGATTTGGAAGCTTAAATTCATTGGTCAAGTATCAAGTTCTTTTTTGTCAGTGAAGACACAGGAGGTTACCAGAGAGGAACTGTCTGAGAAACAGAGCTTAGCAGCATTATAGGATATTTGGAACATAAATGCGAGTACAGCACATCTTGGCCTGTTCTGAATTCATTTTGAACCCATTACTTTGGCACACTTTGAATGGTTTTGTTTTAGAACAAGGCTTCTGTCCTTCCAGTGGAAGATGAGCTGAGAATACACGGAAGCAAAAAATATCACAGCACTGAGAAAGGGTTAAATTGCTGTTGTGCTAGGTTGAACTCCCAGTTAGAGTCATTATGGTAAATGGTAAATGGCCTGTATTTGGATAGTGCTTTACTAGTCCCTAAGGACCCCAAAGCGCTTTACATATCCAGTCATCCACCCATTCACACACACATTCACACACTGGTGATGGCAAGCTACATTGTAGCCACAGCCACCCTGGGGCGCACTGACAGAGGAGAGGCTGCCGGATACTGGCGCCACCGGGCCCTCTGACCACCACCAGTAGGCAACGGGTGAAGTGTCTTGCCCAAGGACACAACGACCGAGACTGTCCAAGCCGGGGCTCGAACCGGCAACCTTCAAATTACAAGGTGAACTCCCAACTCTTGAGCCACAATCGCTCGATTATTTATATAGTATGCAATAAAAGTAGAAATAAAAGCAATTAAATGAAAGTAGATCGAAAAAATTCACCTTTAAAGGTGGTGTTGGAAAGGTTACCTTTGAAATGTAACACTTTGCAGGCTACTCTGTTTAAAATAGTGCACATATCAAGTATTAACGCAATTTTATCTTCTCTCTTACAAAATGTAGTCTTACTTTTTTAGATAACATCTTTTTTTTAAATCACTGTTGTGCATATAAATAAAATCCTGCACTCTCTCATAGTCTAAGGCCTAGTGATGGGAATCTAGGACCAGTTCTTTTTGAAAACTGGTTCCCAGTAGTCCAAATGGTGATGCAGTTTAGGCCATGGATATGGAGATTTATTTTACCATTTATCTCATCCTTTTGTGCAATAAAAATAAAGTGGAAAACTGCATCAAAGACAGAAATACTCCATTATGCTGCTAACACAACACAACTTTGCTGCTAACTCTAAGTTAGCCAAGAACCCATAGAGAAAGCTGAGGGAATGCTGACCCCATCAACCAACCCCTTAAGGAATCTAATTTATAAGTGATATCGATAATGGGATTGGAATCACTGAATTTCTACCAGTTCCCATCCCTAATAAGGTCCTTACCAGGAGCCTGTGACATTTTTTTAAGTGTGTTGTTTATCTGTTTATTATTATTATAATAATAGACTGTACTATTTTTATTCTTTGTCATGCTTCTGTAACACAATTTCTCTTGTGTGTTCCACAACTATTAAATGACAAATGGCATGATTACTTACCATATGCATTTTTAATGTTTAAGCTTGATTTAAAATTCCATTTAGTGACAGATTGTAGCTAGAATCCTGTAGATGTTACCTCAGGTTTGACAGTTTTCAGAATTTCTAACAAGCTTTTCTGCAAACAGTGATATTTAAACAGAACGCTGCAGCTCGCATGCTGACCGGTTCCAAAAAGAGAGACCACATCACTCTGGTCCTCTGCTCTCTCCACTGGCTCCCAGTTGCTTTTAGGATTGATTTTAAAATTTTACTGCTGGTTTTTAAGGTTCTTAACGGTACTGCACCTCCTTACCTGGCAGAGCTTCTTAGCATTTACCGCCCCAGGAGATCTTTGAGGTCAGCAGACCTGATGCTTTTAGATGTTCCCAGGTACAGATTAAAGACTAGGGGAGAGAGGGCTTTTGCTGTGGCTGCACCCAGACTGTGGAACAGTTTACCTCCTCACATCAGATTCTCCACAAGCCTAGGAACTTGTAAAACTGCTCTTAAAACTCACCTCTTCTCATTGGCTTTTAGCAAGGTTTAACTTATTGTTTTAATTTATTGTTTTATCAGTGAGGTGTTTCATGTACTTGTGTTTTATTGTATTTTATATTTGTATTTTATTGTACAGAACTTTGGTCAGCCTTGGTTGTTTTTAAATGTGCTTTATAAATAAACTTGACTTAAACCCTTTGAAAGGGAAAAAAAGATTATTAACCTTCCAGTATAACAAGGCTTTATGTCTGATTATATGGATACCATGATGAACTGGTAACAGATTCAACAGTGTAGTCTGATTTAATTTTTTATTGTCAGATGCCATAATTGTCCCATTATGCCTCCGGTGTCAAGCGGCCACTTTCTTCTTGTCATTCTGTCTGTTGCCCCTCTTCCTCTGTTTATGCATGTATCTTTAGGTTTTTGTGGATTCTTGGAGGTGCTGCTACTCATTGGTTTCTTGCAGATCTCTGGCACGCACCCACGTCTGGCTAACTGGACAGTATATCAGGACCAGCATTTCCATCTGCCAGATTGTTTTTTTAGCAGTAGAAATTAGGGGTGCAACGATACACAAAATTCACGGTTCGGTTCGGTTCGATACTTTGGTGTCACGGTTCGATATTTTTTCGATACAAAAAAAATGTTCATGCATTTTTAATTTGTCATTTATTAAAATTATAAATATATATTTTAACTCAAAAGTACAGTTTTTAAATTTAACCCTAACCCTTGTGCGCGTTTTTTATTTTGACAGCGAATGCGCACCTGCGGACCACTTATGTGCAGCCCTGGTTATTTAGCTCATCATATTGCAGCCACAGAAATTCTTTTGTCCATGAAACCATAAAGCTGCACTTTCTTTTTGCCTTATAGTCTGATTTGTCATAACTTCTCCGTTTTGTGGTAAGCTTTTATTTGGCTGTCACTTCTTCACCCTGACCTGTCTTATTTGGCTCAGCAGAACTGAAATGCTTTTACACGCGCACTCACATAAGCTCAGCGATTCTCTGCACGATCAACCTCTCACATGTTTAAGCTGCGGGAGATTTCACTTGTCATGTTTGCATAGTAAGCTAACGATTAATAAGACGATGTCAGAGGAATTGGTGCACAAATTATCATCACTCACAGATCAGTGCTGTCGCTCTCTATACACAGTTCGCACGATTGCAAAGTGAAAGCAAAAAAACAAGCGCAAATTCAAACGCAACTTCAATATGTCACATATTGACAGTGGCTCACCGATGCCAATGACATAATTACCCAGCTACATTTCTGAAAGAATGCAAAAGCATTGACATATATTTTTCCTACAATAGCCCAACGGGCAGGGAAGAGATAGATTTTGGTAGCCCGACTGAAAAAAATCGCTAGCTCCAGGACGTCGGGCTAGCGATATTGCAAGCCCTGTATCTGATTGAGGAATCACTCATCTTTGGAAAAGAGAGTTTATTACAGAGAAATGGCTCTTTCCAAAATAAAAGCTATACTATCCGCTTCTTCTGGGCTATATTCTCAGCAGCATAAGGAGAATCATGTGCTAACAGCTGTCTAAATGACTCGGCTAAAGTTAGTAGCATGCTTGTTGTTTTTGTCTTTGCACTAGGATGATGTCGGTGTAAATGTGCAGTCATATTCGTTGTGTTCCCACTAGTGCTTTCAGGTTAATCTCGTTGAAATGACCTTAACGCCACAACACGGCAAATCTCCGTTAACGAGCTACCGCCGATCGCTCCGTGCATGGGGCTAGACGGCCAACACGTTAACGAGCTAACTGCGCTAACACACTAGTTCACACCAATGTAATTGAGCATTGCATGGCACATCCAACATACTGTTTTACTTTAGTCCATGACTCGCTTACCTTCAGGGTCATACGTCACATGAAAAACCAAAATAATTCCAAATGCCAGATCTGAATGACGTTCAATTTGCCTGTTGCAAGGAGAGCTTAACTTCTGTCTCGCTAGCTTGCCCTGCGCTCTTCCTTCTGACTATGCTGTCTGTGTGGAGCGCTCAGTGGATCTGCGCTCGACAGTGCAGCCTAGGCGGAGTAGTCGAACACAGATTCACTGAGCGCTCAACACAGACAGCATCGTCAGAAGGAAAATTGATAAAATAAATTACAAATGTTGTATTGTTCGATACATATGCGTACCGAACCGAAAGCACTGTATCGAACGGTTCAATATCGATACGAATATCGTTGCACCCCTAGTAGAAATGTTCAGGCTCCTCTCGTAGTACTGGTTTCTGGTTGTGATCTCTTGCATTCAAATGCCAAACTGCACATACTGTTAAATGAATGGATCTAAAAATAGATGGAGATTCCTGTAAGCCATTTTACACTTGATGTTGCTGTATTTTTTGGTGTCCAGAAATGCGCCAAAAGATGGTATACCCGCCTGCGAAAAGATCCTCCAACAATTTAAGGATTAGGCCAACATGCAAAAGGCAAATCCAACATTTCTAACCAAAACTGAAGACCTGAGTGTTGACCAAGGCTCTACAGTGATCTCATGTTTCAGCCACTGAGACTAAATATTCTCTGCACTGAAGACCCTACTCATCCATCATACTCAAGAAAAAAGCATTATCTTGTGTTTTTGACTTGTGCCTCAGTATGAATTATTCAATGAGCTATTCATTATCTAACTGGACCTGCATGTAGAGGACGAGTCCCATCTACGACTCAGCCACTTCTATCTCTGAGGAGTTTGGAAAGCTCTCAAAATAATTGAATTGTGGCTTTAGAGGGTCTGGCTTTCCATCTGACTCAACTGCAAAGACAACTGCACTCGTCTGCCACATCTGATTTATTTGATATGCCTTTATTAGTCCCACAAGGGGAAATTTCATAATTTAGACACAAGTTGTGTCAGTTTACTGAAAACCTGATCAAAGTCACACAGGGACTAAGCCACATAAAGATCCATCGCCCCAGAACTGGTCATTCATAAAGTAAAATGGGCAAAGTCTAAGCTACTGCAGCCACTGTGACTATTTCCATTAGACACACATAATGTGTAAGGTCAGAAGATGAAAAGCTGGAATTCATGATGTTGAATGTAAGCTTTGCTCCAAGTAGCATTACAGCGTGGTGTAAATGGCACTGTGCTGAATCACACACATGATATGGTGGAGCAGCTCTCAGCTACAGATTTAATAGAAAATATGAGAACATTTAGAAAAACACTGAACATTCGGTAGAAATGATACAATACCAATAAAGTACAATTACTGGTGTCTAGGGACTGAAATGAGTTGGGCAACCCAGCTTGTTTTCACATTTTCACAACTGTTTTTACCTGTATGCTTTTATCTCTTTAGGTGAGGAAGTCTCTGTACGAGACCTTTAACAGAATAACGATGACAAACATATTAGGAGTGCACAGGCATGAAAAGAAATCTGGACAAAAATATGTCTTGTCATTTTTGGACTCCACTGAGAAAACAGGAAAAAAACAGTAAAGTACCCTTAATGAGCTATCTGCAGAAAACAGGAAGCAAAAGAAGAAGAAAACAGTCAGACGACATGAAAATGCAACAAAATTCACCGACTCAAGAGAAAATACATAAGTACATAAATAAGCTGTCCTCTGCAAAATTACACTTTTAGGACGTAAAGAGCTCATGGATGAATTAAAGATTTCTTTAAACATGTGTTTGCTGCTGTCCTGTCAAATGTGGCATAGACGATGCAGTTTGTTTGATCTTTCAAGTTGACTACTTGTTGCTCGTTTGTTAGTCAAAAAAAACATGCTGATTGTGCAATAAAAATAAATCTATAATAAAGTTTTTGGACACGTCTGTCTCAATATTAATGGATTTTACAACTAAGGAGATTACTCAAACAGTCAATATTCATTTTTCAGAAATTCTGATTGTAACCGTGATACTCTCCTTGCTTATTTTTTAAATAAGTGAAATATGGAAGTAGTGCTTACACTCATTTTCACACAAACTCTGCAAGCCTGAATTAGTTTTTTATTTATTTATTTTAAATGCATCACTTGGGAGGTTGTAGTCCAAACAGATTGGACATTAGAGTCTTCAACATGCCAGCTCAACGTGCAAAGGAAAAGCAGAAATTCTGACTACCTACTCTCACATGGAATCCAAAATCCCACCTAGCCAGAGTTACTCCTGTGTCCTGCAGTGTGCTGTGCATGAGACAAAGTTGGCAGAATAAGGTTGGGAGAGTGTGCAGATTTAATATGTGAAAAGACCTTTGATTATGTCTTTCATTTCACAGCAAAGAGATCGGAGGGTTTATAGTGATGGTTGAGTTTACACAGTTTATACATTTAATGATGATTCATTTCCCCCGGGAGTTCGTGTTATTCTGCATGTTGTGTTTATTCTGAGATCTGCATGGGCCAAAAAAATATCCAGCCATCTGTTACTGTGTAAAGGCACAAGTGTGAAAAAATTGATTTGGGGATTAAACATTAGCATTTTTGGAGGTTTATCAAATGGTTTTTGTCAATGTGTCTACCTGTAAAAATCAGATTCAAGAACTGTAAAAAAAAAATAAAAATGTTTTTTTAACGTAGTAAAAGTAATAGTAATCTAGTTACACTGTAGAAAAGGGAAGATTGCAAACACAGCTCTGCTGCCATGCTTTGAACTGAGGAGTATGACCATGTCACTCGTGTCTTGAGTAGCAGTTTATGTTTTATTTAAAGCTCTTCCAGTCTTCCAGTTCCATTGCTGTCTTTCTTGTGCCATATCAGGCACTATGTAGCCTCATATCCTCAGGCAGTTGTTGAAAATAAAGGGAGAAAGAGTGTTTGTGGTCAGGGGCTCAAGACTTTGGATATCACACGGGCCAGTTCAGTCAAAACATTAGCTTATACACTCCATCACGACTGATTTACCTTCTGAATTTACTGGACATCTGAAGTACAGAGCGCACCATTACTCTGCCACTCTTGCCTAATCCTTTTTACACAATCTGTCAATTTAATAATAATTTAAAAAAAAAAAAAAAAAAAAAAAAAAGTTGGTGACATTATTTGAATCGATGTGATTCTTGTAAAGAATTGGCATATGTAGACAGAGATTGACTTTAAGAGTAAGCCACTGAAGAGAATGAGACAGAGTGCAGTGATAGTTTGATTTCATTTTTCTGTCCTAGCATATCACTGTGGCTGCGTTATTGCTGAATAAACTGAAATATCAATGGTATGTGCATCAGTCTGTCAGACGAAATGAAAAATCTTTGACTCAAATTGGTTTTGCACTGATGAAGGTCATTTCATTGGAAAAGAGCAGACCAACTGAAAAGAAGAACTGACTCTCACTGTTTCACTGCTCTTTTTTTCCTGCTTCAGTTTGGCGTGCTCATCTTTAACAACCACCACAGCAATTGCAAAATGCTGTACTGCACATAACTCCCAGTTAATTTAACAGCCATACCACATGTTTGGATGCCAGTATCTTTGGAAGCTTACAATAGCCCTTTTTCCATTAGTACCTACTCGGATCGGCTCGATGCGACTTGAGGCAGCACAACTCAGCTCAGCTAATTTACTGTTAGAATCAAGTACCACGTAATGTGTGCAGGGTCAACATAGCAACACAGCCAAACGTCCCGCGACATCATTGGTAGGAACCAACACAGGTTGATGTTGAGGCAATGGTACACCTGCTGCTTGGACTGTGGCTTTTCGTCAGACTCTGGGACCATGATGCTTTTTTTCTGTGTAACCATTTCCCTCATTCCCGGGTTTTTAAAAAAAAAAAAAAAAAAAAGGACGCTCTCATGACTCAGTGATGCCACTGACTAACCAATCGTGGCATATGGTCTGACATCACATTTTCAGATGGTTTGAAACCCTGGTTGAGAAGTTACCAAACAATTATCTGGTACCAGTGTTATGAGTGGCTGTGTGCAGACAGGAATAGGACCCAAGGTGCAGACTCCGGAGACAGTCGTGAACTCAAAACAGCTTTAATGTAAAACTCAAAATATAACATAACTGGGGGAAAAATCAAAATAAACTTAAACCGGAGGACTGACAGAACACACAGCTAGGTAAACGGTAGATCGCGACACAGACACAAAGAAACACAGGGCTAAAATACACAGAGGGAGCAATCAGGGAATGGGTAACAGGAGGGAAACACAGCTGGGGCAAATCAGGCCTAACGAGACAAAGGAAGCAAAACCAGACACATTAACATCAGACATGGACTTTCAAAGTAAAACAGGAAACATAACAGAGACTGAACAAAAGACACAGACTCACATGCAGTCACTACAACAGAGGGAACAGAGACGTGGGACCAGGGCAGACACAGACACTGACTGGACACGGGGATATAGCAACTAAGGATACACAGAGACGTGAACTAGACAAGGGGATACAGCTGACAGGGGGGACAGAGCAACTAGAGACGACAGAGACATAAACCAAAAGACAGAACTCTAAGAAACCAAAGACTAGAAATTATAAATAATAATAATAATAAACTCAAAAACCCTGGGTCGACGACCCAGGCATCCTAACAACCAGGTTTTATCACTTGATGGAAAACCCTAGAAACCATGAGCCATGCCGAGTCGACACAAGTAGGTACTAATGGACAAGGGCTAAAAATAACCATCTTCAAACCTTTAACTCCCAAACATTATTAGTTTGTCAGCTTGTGCACATGAAAAACCAGTGTGCCGAGCTGAGACTCTACATCACCAGATAAGTTCCCATTTAATTAAATTTAATTCTTTGGCATATTTATTTTAATCACCTTCTACTATTGTTTTCCTCAAGTTTTTTTAATTCATTGTGAATCTATAAATACTTGACAGTGTTGTCACAGCAGCATGTTGTTTGTTTAAATGTAATTGGAATAAATTATTGTGACCCAGAAATAAACAATTTTGTGATGTTTGTCACTATGAGACAACCAAAAGCATGGTGCCGCCTTTGTTAAATGTTATTTCTTTTCAGTGCATCACTCCGTTTCCATGACAATAGGTATTATAGGCCACATATTTTAATGTAATGAACTTTAAAAAGGGGACCATAAGGTCACAGAGCACCAAGTGGAAACTAGGCATGTGGCCAAGTCATTGCACACCGACTCAAAAATCTTAAGCTGCCTATATTAAAATTATGATTTTAATCTAACAAATCATCAATAAGCAGATGACTTTTACATAATATATCTGAATGCATTAAAACAGAAGTCATCAAGTCTTCAGTATACAGGATGATCAAAGTGCATAATAGTTTTACACCAACACTTCTTTAATGGTTAAACAAGTTTCTGGCAGACACCTGCTCGTATTTAGGAAAAGCAACTCAAACAGCCTCACAGTGCTGTAAGGATTAATATTTAATGTCTTTTCATATTTAAATCCTTTTAAGAGGAAACACATGGATTGTAATTTTGCTTTCTAATGTCCCTACTTCAACTCATTGTGGACACAACATGTTGGCTAATTATATTCTTTTTTGAGTGACTGAACATGCAAGTCTGAAGTTACTGCTTTCAGCGATGGGTTACATTTGTAAATGGACTTTATGGTTTACTGGTAATTCTAAAGTACTCGAGGGATGTGCTGCATGTTGTCTGGCTTTTTAATGACATGGGCATCAATTATTCAGTTGAAAACATTTCACTGCGGGAACCAGACAGTCACTTAATGATTCAGATTTGTTATTTGCATTTAAATAGAAAGAAGAAGTACTCTTGAAATATGAGTAGTGTCTACACATTCAACCTAGTTGACATGTTGTATTATGTTATATTTATAATGAGAACAGCAGAATAATTAACATTGAATTAGCATCAGAGTTTTATATCAAGATGTGATCCACACCTCACAAGTTTGCTCATTACCAACAAAATTCATCATTTTCAAAATTCATCATAACTCTGTGTTCCCCTCTAGGCCATCTTACAATGATTTTAACATGTTTTTCTTTTCTGTTCACAAGTCTTACTACAAAACTTGTTGAGGGTCGGACCCTGAAGATGACATGATAGCCCTGGGGTGTTGAAAAGGTTCCTCATCTACCCTCAGGGGTTTAGTTCACCCCTCAGCCAGTGCAGGCACTGAATATACAAAATAGACAATGCTGCTCACAAGGAAAAAATAGTCACTGAGGCAGCAATAAGAGATAACAAATGTGCTGAAGGTTTTGCAGCCAGAATGTTAAAAAAAAAAAAAAAAAAAAAGAAGGAAAAAAAAGCAGACTTAGATTTTTTTACTTTTACAGAAAAGGAGGAAGGAGCTTGGAGAGACGGATGAAAGGACAAGAGGAGGTAGAGGAAGAAGAGGGATAAAAAGACAAGGGTGTATAAAAATATAGTGAGAACAGGAGGAAACACAAGGGGAGAGAAAGTGTTGGTTGTTTTTGTGCGTTTGCTGGAGTGTGAAATGCAAAACAAATTTCTATGCATGCAAACAGAAAAGTATAATGTCAACGAAAAAATAGGTTACTGGCGGTGGTGGAGGAGGGCCTGTGTACCCTCACTAACTTTACAAATAAAGTACACGCTCCTCCCCCCTAACCCCCATCCCCAGCTCTTTTGTGTTCAGCAGCCAGGGGGAAAAGAGCATTTCAGGATGTACAGCTGCATCAACCAAACCCATTTATAGAAAACACCTCATATGCAATATGAGGTCAATTAAACGTCACATGTGTCAGGTTATCTGAAAATAGAGATGAAAAGAGATTACTGATGAGATTTTAAACATTTTTCTAAGGAAATATTTACTTCAGTAGATTTATAATCAGACAAAATGAAACAAGATTATTTTGGTCCACTTAAGCAGACAGTAAGAAAAGGCAGCAACTAGAAGCGTTTAATGAAGCTAAAGAATGTAGTGAGGACTACAACACAAACCTAAGGTATGCATCTCTGCAAGGTACGTTTTCTAAGTACCTAGCTGGCTAATCTGTTAGCTTCTAGACCTGACCTTCCTTCCCTTCAACCTGGTGTCAAGATATGGTGGTGTCAAGTCCCCACTCAAGTTCTCATTCCTGCCCTTCCTTCTCTCGCTGCCTCCAAACACACCTTCACCTTCTGTTCGGCTAACAGCAGCATCTTGCAAGTGCAGTCGACTCAGACTGAGACTGAGTCCAAAACTAGATCAAAATCTTCACTTTCTTGTTCCACGTCATCACCTCTAATGATCATATCTGCTAAGATACTGACCCCAGGCATTCCTCCATTTCCCTCTCTTATTCCATTTGTTTTCCAGTTCCCTTCTTTACACCTTCATCTTACAAGTTCTTCTAGACATAAGGCGTCTCCTGTGATGCACTTTTAACCACAGGGTTGGAGCAGCTGCATGATGACAGAGTAGAGATCAAGCAACGATACAGATATGAGTGAGAACAGAAAACACCACAGACACACGTGGTTTGTTTACATTAGCTTTTTTTGTCCACGCTTTTTGAGAACTACATTTTAATGCACATAGAGTACGAATCAATCTGTGAAAACAGATTTAGGCAAGGCAAGGCAAGGCAAGTTTATTTGTATAGCACAATTCAACAACAAGGTGATTCAAAGTGCTTTACAGAGACATTAGAAACAAGAACAAATAAAAAGCATGATTTAAAATTGATTAAAACAAGCAAATAAACTAACTAACTAATTAACAAACAAACAAACAAACAACAGTATATAAAATCAAAACAGATAAAATCAGAACAGTAGATAAAATCAGTAGTTAAATGTAAGTTTTGAAATTTAAGCTTAAAAGTGTGGATTTGGTGCTTTATTCAAATGCAGCTGAGAACAGGTGAGTCTTCAACCTGGATTTAAATAAACTGAGTGTTTCAGCTGATCTGAGGCTTTCTGGGAGTTTGTTCCAGATATAAGGAGCATAAAAGCTGAATGCAGCTTCTCCGTGTCTGGTTCTGACTCTGGGAACTGATAAAAGACCGGATCCAGATGACCTGAGGGATCTGGATGGTTCATACTGGGTCAGGAGGTCATTGATGTATTTTGGTCCTAAACCATTCATTTAATAAAATAAACCTATAAACACACTGATCTTTGTATTAGATGCAGGTTTTTGAACATCTGGCTTTACTTTTTTCAGTTTTTGTTTTAATAATTTGATCAAAGTTCAGGCAATATACATCAGTGAGCCTTTACTGATGCTTCACAGACTTTTCAAAGTGGGCTTCAGACAACAGCAGCTGACAAGCTTCAATTTGAAGAACAAGCCACTCAATCCAAATGGCCATCTGGCTTTGAAAAGGCAGAATTTTGGTGGAAAAACAGGTTGTATCAAAGGGGACCAATATTAGGACTCTAAATGATATTGTCAGATATCTACTTCATGCATAGATGTGTGCGCTTGCATTAACTTCCTCTCACCCTGCATCATCATTACCACACATGTTCAGGTGTGCAATATTTGTTATAAAAAAATTCATCTTAGAGGTGGTAATTGCATTTTCTCTTAATATTGTCCAGATCCCTGAAAACTGTTTGTTTACAACAGTCATTGAAAATGGACATCTACGTTTGTTTAATTACTTTGATTCCTGTGTATCTGCTACCCCAGTTTAACACAAGAACACAATATAATCTGCCATGTACAACAACAAGGACACAGACAGACACCCTTTCACTGTCTACACAGTCCCTGCAGGCAAGTAGTGTCTTAATAAAGTTTTACAGATCTATGTTGGAGTTCAGCTTGCATCATCAATTCCCTTTTGTTTATTCATTTTCCAAATATAATTTCCTACTGAAAAAGGCGTAGATCCATAAAATATGCATGACCTGCCCACTCCCACACAGGCAGAGAAAAACAAAAAGGAAATTGTACAGTAAGAAAACAGTACGGCCTTGTTAATTCAAGGTTACGAATGCAAACTGGAAATGACTGTTGCTTATAAATAATGTTTATTATTAACATTCCATCACTCGTCAGTGACAAGAATTGTGTTGTGTACAGGACTCAATGTGTCTTCTCAACTTTGGGCTATGATTTTAATTCATGAATTAGTTGTCTGTCATTTGTAACCCAACTGAAAGCTAATGTGGGTACATTTAAAATTTAAGAGGTTGTTTGAAGGTCTGATAGGACATGAGGCTCCACATGCTTCTCCAAGGGTGCCATCATCTAAAAACACACAGGCTACATAAATTATGCACTGATGCCCTTTTAAAAGTTACGCAGTACAACCCTGTCAGCTGCTCTTCAGACATGGAAAAGCATGCGATGGAGTGGAAGCGCTGAAAAGGTGTCAGTACCACCACCGAGTGGTTAAATAAAGGAACAAGTTTTGCTGAAATGTTGCAGAGTAGTCACATGCCACATGTTTCCTGTGCCACCAGTGCCCGTGAAAGACCAGACGTTGTAATAATGGCTGCCACGTGATAATGTTCCCATTTTAAGGATTAAGGTTAGGTTACTGGGATAATGATACCATAAACTGCAGATGGTTCTAATGGAACAACTTTATATTCTCCAATTTCTGATTTGTTTTGTTTGTCCTTTATTTTTGCTTAAATTACATTTTGGCAGCAGGGATTACTTGGTTAGGTTTAAGAAAAAAAAAAAATAAAGGATCTTGGCTTGGATTAATATATGCCTGTTAACAGTAATCCTAATTGCTGACAGATGAATGGGATGTGACAGAGCCCTCTCACTGCTGTCATAGTCCAGTACATCAGGGCTCAAAGAAATCCTTATGTGTAAATGAGCCACAGCAGTGACTCTGACGAAATGTCACTAATTGTTGCTCCAGGGATGAGAACGGCCTGGCGATACTGAAATTAGTACCTCTTGAATATAGCTTCCCATCACATTTGCAAACACATGTAGATGTGGACTACTGGCCTCTACAAAGCCAGGCTGAAAGCTTATGCTTGATTGTAGCCTGTATTACAAAGTCAATTTGGTGGGCTGACCATGCGCTCAAAAGGTAGTTTCAGATTTAATTGGACAGGAGGTACTGGTCCTTGTAGTTGTTCTGTTCACAATGGTCATGGAGATATCCTCAATGATGGAAATTCAGCCTGAGAGGTCAGGGAGAAAGTGCACAGTCAAGTGTGCATCTCTTACCAATTCAATCTTCCTCTTGTTGGAGCTTCAGAGTGAATTCAAGCTGAGGTTGTTTTATGATACACAACCCATTTTACATATACTCATACAATTTATAATAATAACAACAACAACAATACTAAGTGTGCACTGCTCCCCCCTTCTAAAATGCATTTTAAAACAGATCTCTGCTAGCTATAAAACAGAAGAATGTCTGCAGTTGTCCCCAGCACACCACAATGTGCTGTCAAAGTTGGTTTATCTACTTCAATCAAGTGGGTTAGTGGCTGTGCTTAACAATCAATCATTATGTCTTTAAAACAAGAACAGCTGAGACTTTATAATGCTAAATTTTAGTAGCTGTTCTCAAAAGGTGATGGAAAAGGATCTGCTGGAGGTGTTCATATAAATAATGGTGCACACAAATTCTGTTTGAATGTGTTCATACAAAAAGTGAACCAGTGTCCTGAAGGCCAATCATGGTGGGCCTTTGTAGCTCAGGAGGTAGAACATCTAGCTGAAGTTCTCCATTTACTGCAGTCCACATGTCAACGTGTACATGGTGTATCCAAAAAGTTGAGCGTATGTGCATTAGAGCTAAAAAGCATGTCCATGATGGGGGAATACAGCTAATAGTATAAAAACAGTCATGTGTGATTCAGTGCATTTTATATGATCCAATACCAAGTAAATGCGGGGCAAGCATACCAAAACTGAAACGTTTAATTTATAAAAAGCAGCTTACTGTATGTATGGGAGAGCAGTATGTCAAGATTTATCTGATGGATCATCAGTTTTTAAATCCTGAATACATTTTAATGACCACTTCATCACTGATTTTTACTTTACCACAATAATTAATCAACAAAACACAACACAACACACTTAGCTTTTCATTTCATAAATGTGCCTGTCCCTAAAGCACTATGGGTCAACCTCTGTTTAAATGTGATATAGACTATAAGTCTAGAAGTTAAAAAGATGTGAATGTCCACACAAAAACAGATGTTTTTTTGGGGAAGTTTTTGTAGTGCATGTTTTCATTTCCAAAAATATGATTTAACACACACTTTAGTGGGCAACATACAGAATTAGAGGCTGGAAACAAAGTATTGATGATGTCGTGCCAGTGTTAGCATCAATACCAGTGCTGGTATCAATATTTGGATCAATCATTCCACATCTTGTATAAAAGCACTTCAAATGCTTTTAGTAACTGTGTATACAAGTACCACTCTAATTACAGTTTACCAAATGCCATTTAAATGAGACTGAATCTGTTTGAAAGTGTTATGTCAGGTAACACCAGGCTCTAAAAAAACAAAAACAAAAAAAAAACAGTGAGACAACACTGCAAACTCTGAATTATTTTTGTAATCACAACAAGCCGTTCAGTCAGCACTGTCCTTTGGTTCCTCTGAGTCAGAGCAGAGCCTTAATATGACAACAGCGGGATTTTTTTCTTTTCTTGGAGCTGCAGCAAAATGAAACATGTCCTGACCAGAACTGAGGGCTCCTGACAAGCCTGTCACCATGAGCGTGATGCTACCTAAAGAGCACACACTGACAGCTGAGGGGGTGGAGGGTGGTGACATGGGGGTCAGATTGGTAAGAGTGAAGGGAGAGTGATGCGTTTCTGACGGCTGGGTGTTACCCATGTCAAATCAGTCCATACAGGGCAGTGCTGATTCACCCAGTGTCATTCAGTGATGGAATAAAATGATAGTGGTGAGAGCGTGTCACACAGGCAGACAGGCCAGAGAGACATAATTACCATCAGATCCCTTAGAGAGAGACAGAGACTAAGAGAAGGATGTGCATAAATTGAAAGAAGAGAATTAAAAATGAACAATTTGAAAGAATATAATAAAAGTGGAGAATTTTTTTTAAAAGGGCAGAAGTGTTAAGTGGCAAGGTGGTAAGTTTCATTACCCGCCATTAAAAGAGTTGCATATTATCCAGGTCAGGGCAGCTGAGAGTCCTACAAACTGTGGCTGAGAGTCCTCTGGGCTCTTTTAAATTTAAATCGGCTACTCACAGGTGGCAGGAGATGAGGAGACAAACGTATCAAAGTCGAGGAGGGAGAGGGTGTACGAGACTCAGATAACTAATGTCAGGAAATGAGGGAGGAGACTGATGGCTGCGATCAGGAGAGACAGGAAGACTGACAGCTGCTAAAGCAGTTTATGGAGTTGGTTGGACTGTGGCACTGATGTTGATATCAAGTGCATTTATATACCAGATGGTCTAAATGCCACAACATTAAAAAAGGAACTCTGTAATCACAACTATAAGTGGTCTTTTGGGCCAAACAACCAGGATTCCAAGAAGACACCTAAGAAACTAAGCTTGATAGATAAATAGCAATAATAATTAGCAATAAAAGCAATTAAAAAAGAAATTTAAAAGGTCTTTAGCTTTCTGGTGGCGATGCTAATATGGCAGTAACAGCTTACACTGTAAATATAAGAGAAAAGGAAACAGAGGTGTGAAGGAATGAAGCTACAGCATCAAGCAAGACAAGCAGCCATCAATTAGCTACTCCAGGGAGGTTTATGGGAAATATACACCGTGGAAGCAGCGTCACTCGAAGTGATACAAGCAAGGCTGCACAGACAAACAATTTCCGATCTTTATTATACCATGTTTTTTTTGGATTGTAAATCCAATTGTCTCAAATCTCTCAAGAAAACCCTGAGGGGAATTCTAATTAAATTCACTTGGATTCAACGAACAGATTCAATTCTGGCGATCAAAATGTCAAGGTCACTCATCACAGAAAGCACATCTTTGGCCCCAACACAAGAATATCGTAGTCAATAAGTTATAAAAACAAGATGTCAGCATCATTGTGATGTTCTACAGAGAGACATTTTTTACAACATGACATTTTGGTCAGATAATAAGTTTGTTGTGCCGTCTGATGTGTCCGCCTTCAAATTTGTGGCGTTGTGGGGCTGAAACGGTGTGAAAGAGACACGTTTTAGAATTAGCGATGCCCATATTATCATAGCTACAACTTTGTGTTCTACCATTATCAGCTTTTATGGCTTCATAGCAAACACTTTGTCCTTCAGTAATGAAGTGACCAGATCACAAGCATGTTTAGTAACAAAGACAGTATCATTCTTAAACTTGCTTTCTAATTTAGGTTGGAGTCTTTACAAGGTCATTAAATACAATTCAAGTGTTGCTGCAGCTATGGAATTGGACGAGAGTCAGGTTTATACGACAAGTACAATAAATTTTGGCAACATGAATCTCAATGCTCTGACAGCACTGCTGCTGCTGGCTTCCACAGCCATCTGCTGTGGCTGAAAAGTGGCCTTAGCCTAGAGCAAGTAGGGAGAGGCACAGAGATCCAAGTGATGGTTTTATGAAGTTAAATAAAATGAATAAAACAACAAAGCAACAGATTTTTTTTAAACTTTGCCTTTAAACACAGTGGAGACAAAAACTTTTGTTTTGACAAAGACCAAAAATGTATCCACATAGTCTTGAGGTAATCTTGACCTCTACAAACAAAATGCACAAAGTTCACTTCAGATGAAGAAAAGCCATCAAGTCAAAGGACAAAAACACTGCATGGTCAACAACAGACTACTATCATCAAGATCCAGATCTTCCACATGTCTGACAGCTGCAACAAGTGCAAGTTATTAAGAAGTTTAATTTGGCTGCGGAAGTTTTTTTTATTTGTAAATTTGTATCACTTTTAGGGTGAGTCATGTGCAGCCATAATTCTTTTGTTGTTTTGTTTCATTACAGTTTTGCTCCTCTTCCAACACCATGTTTAGCTCGCCTGACAAACTAAACAAATTAAAACCATAGCACTGTTTTTCAGTGACATAACATTGATTGGCACAATAGTTCAGACACAAGCTAACGAGGCCTCTGCACACCAGCAGATTATAATTATCCAAAAAGAATTGAACTGTGTTAATAAAGCCTGGAGTAAAATGTTCAGCTATCATACATAAAAATAAACACCTCAAGCAAGATATGTTTATGAGGTACGTGAAGAAGGAACCTATTAAAATTAAAGAAGTAGCTTAATTCTTGCTCATTTACATGAAATGCTGATTTGGCTTCATGATGATGGTGCCAATCAGATGCCTGAAGACACAGTTTCTATTACCTGTTATTTGTACAAATATATTACAAATACCTTCTAAACTGCATCAACTACAAATCAAATTAATTAATGCTAGTATTAGAAGAGAGTGTGATTCCAAACTCTATCCTCGAACTATCAATGGCCATATTCTGATCTTTTTAACCTGCCTTAAATGTTTTAACAGAAGTCTCATGTGTGATCCACAGAACTTTACAAACATATCTCCAGTTCACACATATACAAAATGAACATCCTGAAGATATTAATTCACTCAAAGATGTTGCAATAGTTGTTCAGGTGTGTTTATGGGAATCAGATCTATTCCAGCAGACCTACGACACCAGCTTCTATAAAGAATTGCTTTATGAGTCATTATAAAAACTGCTGTTTCTAGTCTGGTGAGTTCCTCATATTCATTTTTGAGTCTTTCAAAATGAAGCGATAATTTGTTGCCTCATTTGTGATATATTTTACAGCCAGCGGTTTATGTGTTGACTGAAAATGAGTGAGGTGTTTCTTGAGATCTTACAGCAAAAACATACCAGTGACTTTATGTCACAGTGTGTCATGATGATAAGCAAAGATCACAGAGCATCATTCTAACCACTTCAAAGAGTCTGACAAAAAAGTATGTGACTGATGACAAGTTATGCATTGATGTTTGATTTGTGATCCACTTTGGTGAACGCCACTCTCAACAAATGCAGGAATCCAAAAACCAAAGTGCAGCCTACGATGTAAAAAGTTTATACAATTTGTTGCTGTTATTCTATCCAGCAGATGGTTTTTGTCACCTGAAAATAAAGGAATATCTTTACTTGGTAAAATTCAGTCTCTTTGTCTTATAAGGCTTCCACACTAGAATTTCTTCCACTTAGACATTTTACACACTGAGTGGCTTTTATGGACTCAGCCTTGTTTAATAATAGTGGAATAATAAGCTCCATGGGAGACAATTAGTGAAACACTCTAAACTGACACCTGTGACCACATGAAATAAATTATTAAGCAGACTGAATGCAGAAAAAAAATGAGCAAATCATGGAATCTAGTCAACATTTACACTGAACATAAGTGTAAAGAGATGTTTGTCTAACAGGAAGATATATGAAACCACACTCATGTGATTAATTAAAGGGGGAAAACTAAACTCTTGACTCCTACAGTGAGGGCATTTGGAACCTCTGTTACGGAGTTGGGGTGCCTTTGCTGTTTCCTTTGAGAAAAGGATATTGAAATCCGCCCATCCATTCAGATGGACATCATCTTCTTTAGAATTATTGATCGTTCAGAGACGCGGACTACAGCTTTCTTGGCTGCTGCCTCAAAGCACATTGTGCGCTGTCTATCTTGTGTGCTGCACAATATCGTTTAATATTTAGTATCTACTGTTATCTACTGCTAGCTAGTTTATTGTGATGGTGCTGTTTTTTTATTCTGTTGCTCTTTGTTGTTTGCTTTCTCGTCTTTTTTTTTTCTCCATACAGGTGATCCAGGTGTTTTGTTTGTTTTTCTTTCTTTCTTTCTTCCCCCCCTTCTCACCGTCTCTTCTCCCCTTTGGTTTTCTTTCTCTCCCTCTCTTTCTTTCATTCTTTCTCCCTGTCCTATCCCCCAGTCATGTCTGTCCCGTTTGTAGCAACCGAAAATAAAATAAATTCATAATTATAATAAAGGTCAATCAAATGGACCAATATGGCAAGGCCATGATGATCCACTTGGTAAAATAAATCCGCTTGGCATCTTTCTTGGCCTTAAGACAACAATTCTGATGGCTAAAGATCCAAACGGGACACAAAAAAAATAAATAAATTATTGATCCACCCAAAGGGATGGGATCCCGAACAGTTTGAGTTTGTGAATGTTGTTAGCTTCTCATCACCAAACCTCAGCCTGATTAAACCCCTAAGTGGACATCTCAAACTGCAAAAATAAATTTGAAATGTTTAATATTTTGAACTTGTGCAGATATGTAGTCCCATCTATTGGTGCTTATTTGCATTTTTCAATATTGTTATCTAACTGTGCCCCAATAGAACAGCTTCACCTTTGGTCTGAAGTCACTATTTGACACCAGTTGACCTTTTGCAACTTGATTAAAACATCAAAATCATTGGCGCCCCATTTCCAGAAACTCTTCTGATGTCATGTCTTGGCTTACTGAAGAACATAACGAGAAAAAAGTTCTTTCTATCTCTACATGTATATTTTCCTATTTTGCACCTACAAAAAACTAAATTGAGCTTATGTTCTCAATTTAAGATAGAAAATGTTCCAGTGTAATATATTTTTGCCCAGTTACCTTATAGGACAACATAAAGCCAGTGGTAACAGTTGCAATATTTTTGTGTTATATTGTGAAATGTGTTATATTGTAAATGCCACCTTTAACTGTTCATAGTATATAGTTTTTCCTCTCCGACAATGAAAACTATTGAAGAGAGAAAGACATGGGGGGCACTTCTTGAGAGGCTTCACATAGCAGGAGAGAACAAACAGCAGTGTGATTTAACTCCCCAAAAAGCTGCCATAATCATTCAACACTAATAACCAGGAAATGAAACTGGACACCACATTAGCCCAGCACTGCAGTGGAACATCCAGTTCCTCTCTGTCAAATTACCACATTAGTTCTAATGGCACATGGAGCATTCCAGTCGGACACAGCCCTCAACCTGTCCAGCTACAGGTTGAGCTACAGGAGGTGGACTCAAGATCATGAGCATTTGTGAGGTCTGAATGATAATGTTGTGGTTGTGTGTTTCCTTCTTTATGGACTCAGAGGAGAACAACTAAAGTCTTTGGAATGTGAAGGTTGTGTAGAGATGAGGGTTTCGTGTTTAATTTAAACAAAAGGCGTTGTTCGTTGTTCTGACAAAATGATGTGGATAACTGACATTATGACAGTGAATAAAAAGAACAAATGCTTGTTGTAGTGAACATTAATGTCCAACTGAACTGAAAATATTCTGACTGGGGACAGCTTAAAATGCCTGCCTCTCCTTTGCTATATTCATCATCATCATCATCATCATCATCATCATCATCATCATCATCACCGTTACAAGGCAGGCTCAATCACTGGGCCCTTTTCAGTCTGGTTAATATTCAAGGCATGGCAAAAGGCATCCTGATGGGACATCAAATGAACCACATGGAGTGGGCTTGTTGCCATTAGCCAGCAATCACAAACTAAAGACCCTTGTGACTTTTGGCACATTTGATGCTACGATAATAAAGCCTCTGCTTTAATGAAGCAACTCAAAAATATGTCAAAGGAAAGAAAACAAAAATATTTTCATCTCATTAATGGTCTTTCATGTGGTGGTTGACGGTTGCAAGAACTGCATCTCACAAGGTGTGTGGGAGTGGTGGTTACAGATTGGTAACCACCAAATAAAATGATATGTAAACTTCTATTAAAATCAAGTTTGCAGGTTGGTCTTATTGTGTGACTGCATTTAGTTAATGAGTGATGTATCCTGCACATCCACATCTAGCAAAAGACAAATGCAAACTTTATCCTAAACAGATATTAACAGCACACAACTATGCTTCTTTCATAAGAAAGAGTCCACATAGCAAGAGTCAGTAGAAGCACCAAGCGAACGAAAATGCTGATGATCAGAGCAGAATAAAGTGAGCACTGCAGATTGTACTGCCAGTTAAGGGACAAACAATCCATCCATCCATCTTCTTTTGCTTTTCCAGTTCAGGGTCGCAGAGAGGTCGCAGGTGTTCCCACGTGTCACAGGGCAAGAAGCAGGGCATACCCTGGATCAGTGGCCAAATTCATATTCACATCCGTCTTCTGCCTTTCCTTCAGTTGTTCTCATTTTCTGAATAAATCCCTCTTTCTTAAGGTTCATATTAAAACATTTGTCTCCATGTGATTAACAGCCAACCATTTTTGCTTGTGTAGTTTCACACAGGGAAAGCAATCAAAAGTACTTGCAGCTTGTTTTTGGAACAGCTGCATGGGTCATTTGAAGGGACTCGCAAACAATCGACTGGGATCCTGGCCCAGTATCTGTCCCAGCTTTGATCTCACTGGATTCCTAGCAGGCGCACAAAGCAGAAACCAAGGAAAGAAATTGCTTCCAACAAAGTCTGAATTCCTATTCTCTCTTCTCCTGAGGTGTGTTTTATCCCCAGCTCGCTTTCTCTCAGTAGATGAAATGCAATATTTGGCTTTTTTTAAATGACTGACTGAGCCTCTTATTGTGACTGACTTTTCTTACTAAACCTCAAGAGACTTGGTGTAATTTTCCATTCTGCGCACGCACACACACACACACACACACAAAGAGAGAGGGGGGGGATTCATTAGACATGTTATGTATTGAGGAACTCCACTCCAAACAATAAAACTATGAGAAAGGTCTCATCTTGTTTATTTTTGGTCCAAATTGGTATAATTTAGGGCAATTAAATAAATTTTACATACAGATAGTAGATATGAAGATAATGTTAGAAATTAGTTTCATATTTGATATTTTAAAAGGAAATATGTTTGGAGGACTCCACTGGCAGAATTAAAGAAATACATTTAGAAATGAAATAATATATAAAATTTGACTTATACATACCACTACATTAACATTTGCCCTCCATGTCATTACTTCCCTGTTTTTATTGAGCGGCGTTTTTAGTTTTTGTCACTGGTTCTACACCTCCAGTGTATTCGATTTATACCCACTGGACACTTTATTAGTTACTCCTTACCAGCACCACATTAAGAGTTGCTGCAGTTTTGTCACCTGCACATCCATCATGTGAATCTCTAACACAACCCAAAGGTGCTTTATTGGATGAGATCCGGTGGCTGCGGAGGCCATTTGAGTGCAGTGAACTTGTCGTGTTAAAGAAACCAGTTTGAGATGATTTGAGATTTGTGGACATGATCAGCACTAATACTTGGTAGGCTGTGGTGTTCAAACGGTACACAGTTGGTATTAAGTGGCCCAAAGTGTACCAAGAACATATCCTCCATTCCACATCCATCCACTTGCATCATTGATGGATGGAGCCACGCTTTCATGTTGCCGACAGCAATGAAGACTGATCACTTTTTTTTTCTCCAATTTTCTGTTGTTCAATTTTGGTGAGACCCTACAAAACTGTAGCCTTAGTTTCCGCTGTACTCCATGAGCTTCAAGGTTTGATGTGAAGTCCATTCAGAGACGGGGTTTTTTTTTAATTACTGTTGCTTTCCTATCAGCTCAAAGTGGTCTAGCCATTCTCCTCTGACCTCAAGCATCAACAATGCATTTTCTCCCAGAGAACTGCTGCTCCTTGGATTTTTTTTTCTTATTTGGAAGATTCTCTGTAAATCCAAGAGGTGGTGTGAGAAAATCCGAGCAATTATGGAAATAGTCAGACCGGTCCATCTGGCACAAACAGCCATTCCACATTCAAAGTTAGTAAAATGACCTTTCTCTGCTATTCTGATGGTCAGTTTGAACTTTAGCAGGGTGTCTTGACTATGTCCTAAATGTATCGATCTATTGAGTTGCTGCCATGTGATTGGCACATATATAACTATCCCTTACTCTAATAAAACACACACACATATATGTGTGTGTTAAATAAGAACTGCAGACTTAATGTTATTGAGGTTTTACCTTGTGAATACTGAGTTTGATTTTATACACATTTACCAGTAATCTTGGGCAAAGTTTCAAGCTGCAAAATGTGATATTTATTTCCCTCTCCAAATTGATATTCTCCATTCCCTAAAGAAATGTCGGGGGAGCAAAATAAGAGCAGATATTGACTTTTTTGAGTCAACGACTTGACTAGTCAATCAATTCCAGTTTCCTAAATATTTACCCTGGAGCTCACTGACAGTAATACACCACAAGTCATTATTTCTTCTCTTTTGAACAAATGTCAGCAAGGTAAAATGACATTTTCTCACACTGGAAGATGAACTCTTATTCACCCATGTTGCTTATTTGAATATCATCAAGCATCAGCAGTGAGACAGAAGGAAGTTATGGTTTCAAGCTCAGACAAAGTTATATTCAAAGAAATTTGGAAATGTGAGTATAATCATCCCATTCTCAATCCAGGCTGTCAAACGTTCTTTTATCAAAGCCCCTGGCCTCTCAAAAATACAGTGTTTAAGGTGTCATCACACACCAGGTTTCTGACAAAGATGAGATGACCTGTCACTCCCAACACTTTACACAGGGACACTTGTGAACGACCCCTTTTGTATCAGCTTTAATCACAGGCTACGTCTACACTAATCCGAATAAATTTGAAAATGACTTTTTTGTCTAAAAACGCTCCACATCCACACTAGCATTTTCAATCATTTCCAAACAGTTGTTCATCCACACGGAAACGACTGAAAATGCTTACGTTGCTGTATTGCGCATGTGTGACACATAAGACGATTCGACCTACGTCATTTCTGTGTGCTGTTTCTTTACTTTCCGGCTCTTTGAAACATCACAGCAAAATGTCGAGGAAAAGCACCAAGTTTTTCAAATGAACCGACAATGAGGTGGAGTTGTTGCTGCGAGTAACACAAACGTACAAAGTTGCAAAAGCGAGTGAGAGTTAAAGAATTTGAAGAAAAGCTATCTGGAGCATGTACAAACTGATAATAATCTTTAATAGGGCTGTCAAAATTGAGAGCAAACAAAACTGCTCCGCTATCTTAGGTTAATTGGTCACATGACTACATCATATGACTAAAATGCGTCATCGTTTTAAAAAGTCTCCATTTACGCAGTCTACACTGCACCACAAAAACAGCGTTTTCAAATGTATCTGCTTTGGAGAACATTTTCAAAAAGCTCTGTTTTCCTTGACTAAAAACGCCGTCTCAGTGTGGACGAAGGTCAGAACGGAGAGAAAAGGATACATATTAGTATGGACACGGCCACAGTTAGGTTTAAATATGGAGGGTTAATGGCATGAAAGGGCATATTTTAAACCAAACCTTGATCCGTTTCTAAATCTATCCAAGTAATCTTTGGTGCCTAGACCTAACCAGGTGTGTGAATGCAAATGTAAACTGCAAGTGAAAAGGAAACAAACAAAATAGAGTGCAAAACACAAAGCTTCCAAATGGGACATGAACTATGGTCTCCTGGCTGGAACACTTGTGATTTAGTCCACTAACTCTGAACAAATAATTGAGCCGACAGCTGTATAGAACAATCATTACTGACTACCCTAATGACCACTACAGAAGTGTTCATATACCACATTTAATAAAATCTGTGATATGTCAAGAAGTCTTCACAGTGTGAAATCTTCTCACATTTCACACTTCATTTCTCAACCTGTTGTCTGCAATAATTTATGGTTAATGTTTTTAACTTGAAGTATCAAGGTTAAGAGTGCATCGTTTTCTTCTTTTTCAGTTAATTATTTATGATTATTGTGGTATAAAGCTTAAAACAGCAATCTGAGTTTTCTAACACGTTCTGTCCTCTCCTCATTCTTCCCACCACCCTCAGGGTAAACTTCATTTTTCTCCCCATCTTCGCTTCTATCATCCTCTATTATATCTTCCTGCTTTCTATCTGCTACACATACAAGCTCCTAATTACATTCTAACTCTTTTGATGCTAAGGCAGATCAGAAGTCAGTCCGATCATCTGGGGAACCTGCTGCTTCTTCTCTGGCTGAGGCATATAAGCCCTTTTTCCATTATTGCACCCCATGGCTCACCTTGGTTTTCAGGGTTTTCCATTAGGTTAAAACCCTAAAAAAAACCCTGGTACCTGCTACTTTATTAGTACCTACTAAGGTACTAAGTTAAGGCGTCACTCGATGAGTCATGAGAGCGTCTCCTTCGCAAAAATAAAAACTGCCATTTTTTTAAACCTAGTGATGAGGAAATGGCCACAGAAAACAACAATGTTCCCCGAATCTGAATCCTTAGGGATTAATAAAGTATTCTGATTCTGACTGATTGTTTCAGGATGACCTGCCATTATCCAATGACACATCTGCTTACCTGTATCTTTTGCTCGTTTCTCTTCCTCTTCTTTTCTATTTTTTCTAAACTGAGCACCTGATGAACTTACATTGGTTTTAATTTTGCACTCCAGTATGAACACAAATCCCCCAACTCGAGAATCGCCACAACATAACCTAATAGACCTACACCTTAGTTCACAGATTCACTTTGTCTAGGGTTTATTTATGGGATTTCACAAAAACCCAGGATTCAAATCATGAATACATGATGGCCTTGGATTTACATCATGAATGAAATGTGCTCTGTTTGGAAGCAGCCGCCCCCTCCCCTTTCGACAGGTTGTGTGTGAGACTTTAAATCAATCCTTAAATCGATGAGACTACCGCCTCGATTCGAGCCGATAGTTACTAATGGAAAAAGGGGCTGTAGTGTTACATCTGGCATTAGCTTAATATTTTTAACAGCTGCTGATCTAAACCATTCTTAGCATGTTAGTTGTGCACTGCTCACCTTTCTTTTAAAAGAAATTACTTAATAGTTGGCTTTTGCCCCCTCTCCATTCTTTCTTTTCTTTTTTGATGCCCCCGATTTTTCTTTCTTGGGGAAACAAATGGATCACAGTTCACATTAGCAGTCACCTTGATAAAATAAATTAGCTGTGTTGTAAAGGGAAGTCCCAGTGTGAGGCGGACTAAACCAATTTGCTTGATTTGTAAGGGGTGAAAGCGGCATCGGAGAGCGTCCGCTACTATTTCTAATGATAATAAGTTCAGGCAGCCAACTGATTTATTCAGGCAATTAAATTATAACACTTATTAGGTAGAAATTTTAAGAATGTAAACAAAAGATTTGGAAGGGCTCGTCCTTTCCTCTGGGGCCCTGGGTAGTCACTTCCACCTCCCCTCTGCCTCTAACTGACTACTACCGTCCTTTAAAAGAGGACAGTTGTCTCTCAGCCAGTGTGTTAACCAGCAAACACCAAAGGACACCTTTTTGTAAATCTGACACCATTATTTCACACCTTTGGTTAAGACTTGAATGAGACGTGTTGGAATGACTTCTAAACAATTTCTCATACTTGATATATTTGGCTAAATTATAGATGTTTGTTTTTTAGAGCTACCCAGATATACTATCTGACAGACGAAACAGAGTTTACCTGAGCTAAGCTAAATTATGTGGTCAATTTATAACAAGTGTGGCCAGTCATACCACCACCACCTTTATTTATAAAGCACTTTAACATAAAACCGAGTTCACAAAGTGCTGTACATGCTAATAGCATAAGTAAAGAAAATTAAAATGAGATAAGATAAAATAAATAACTAAAAAAAATAAAATAAATTGAAACATGTTAAAACAAATTGAGTCAACCCCTCTAATCAATGCCAAAGGCTTCAGCGAATAAATATGTTTTAAGAAGACTTTTAAATTCAGAGAGAGAAGAGGCCTGCCTAACATGCAAGGGTAGATCATTCCACAACTTTGGAGCAACTACAGCAAAAGCACAATCACCTTTAAATTTATACTTAGTTTTCGGTACCTTAAGGAGCTGCTGATTGGCGGACCTAAGGGAACATTGTAAAATGTGAGTATTGCTTTCTCCAGTTTACTGAGTTGACTGATGTGATTAAAGTGTTTTCATCGGGTTTTTGGAGATGATTTTGCCAGAGAAAATACAAACTTGTTGTAAAGAGACTGGGAGAAAAAGGAGAAAATATCAGTTACCCAGCAGGCATTGTGTGGGTTAACAAAGGAGTGATGGATTTTCTACTGAACATGACTTGTTCTGTCTTGATGCATGTCCAATCATTCAGGTAAGGAATCTCAAAAAGTTGATTCTGCTCATCTGGGACAGAATTCTGGGATTACTTGTTCTGTTTGTGCCAACAGTCTGCTTAGATGGGTATTCTACACTCAATTGAAACAAGCAAGCAGCAAACACAGCTAGATGACTATCTCTGGATTGTGGATTTGGTGTTCCTGACAGATTGCACCAACCCACCCATTATGTTTAAATTAGAGTTGCAGAGTAAGGATAAATATGAAACCAACATCCCCAGTTGAGTGACTACAGTGAAAAACAAGATAAAAGTGATGCAATGCTGCCACCTGTGGAGGTTTTGTGAAACTGAGCACATCTTACAATTTCAATACTGACTTTGCATCTATTGAGCCTGTTCACAGCTTCCGTACTGATATTAACATGGGTTGCATCATGCATTATTCTACCTCTGTTGTGCTGACTAATTCTCAATCACCAGTATATTGAGATTATATCCATGGCATCACCTGGCATGAGTGGAGAGCTCTGACAGAAACTTCAAAGATATGCAGCGCCATTTGGACCAAATTATTTGTGCAACTCTTTTTTATGTTGAGTATAACTCATCAGGGCAAGATCCACAGTTACAGATGACCACCGTGTGGCTCGCCTAATCATTTCAACCATTTCCCAGGGCCCTGACTATGAGAAAGTAGCTGCCTACTTCTTGTACCAGCAGACTGTTATAAAAATACATTTATTTCTGCTTTTCCAGTTTTGAAACCTACATTTTTATTATGTTTAGGTATAGTTGGATAGCACTGCTTTAATAATTTAAGCACTAGAATGTTTCTGATGGAATATTTCTTCTTTTGTTTCTGTTGTAGCTGCAGGTGTCTCAGAGCGGCAGGGCTGTCACAGCTGAGCCCACTGTTTTATCTGGCAGTAGATCCAAACTGCTTCATGACTCAGCTTCCCTTTTTTTTAAAGTCATGCCCTGGTTATAGGACTCATCACAGTTTTTATCAGTATGACCAACAGTATGCGAATGCTTGAACTGTACATCCACATGTGATTACTGAACATGTCATTCTAATACTGTGGGCTTTGTTCTGCTACTCTAAGCCTCTGCACTTTTGGTTTCAGGCTTTCCACCAGATTTTGGAAACTGGCTGCAGGGATTTGCTCTTATTCAGCCAAAACAGCATTAGTGAGATCCAACAGTGTGCAATAAGGCTTGGCTTACAGTCGACAATCCAGTTCATCCCAGAGGTGTTTGGATGGGTGGATGGGGTTGAGATCTGAGCTTTGTGCAGCCAATCAAGGCTTAACTGTTGTGAGGCCCAGCACATAAAAACCAGCTCCAGACTGAAGGCACATGCAAGTATCTGCTGTCCAAATTATTTTTTTTTCTTTTCTTTTTTTTACATAGTTAATTTAATGATGCTAAACAAAAAATGGCTAACTAAAAAAAAAAGAAAAAAAACATTAACATATAGCAAAAAAAATCTATTGTTTTTTTTTTAAAACAATGACTATAACAAAAGGTCAAAGATTGCATCTGCATTAATTCATTCAGCATTAACTTTGTCAATAGATGTGCATACTTCACTTGTACATATTTAAAGAAAATCAGACATTTAAAGCACAAGCTCTCCTCCACTAAAATAGAACAAATGAAAATAATGTGAGATCTGAGTGGATGATGGCACATTTCCTCTTGTGAGACATCCTGCTAATTACTTAGATTTTTTTTTTTTTTTAGTCTTCATCTTTCAAATTGATGCTAAAGCTGTGACATGAGTAGGAGGAGTTGTCCATGAAGAGCAGGAATAGACTGGCTGAGAAATGAGTGAAAAGATGCTCTTAGATGTCAGACAGCAGGGAAACAGGAGGGTGATCTGACCCTGACTGAGGAAGACACAGGAAGCGTACAAAATGCTACAGGGTTTGCACACTGGGGCAGAGACTGGGTTCTCATTCTGAGCTCCATGTGTGGCTGGGTACATGCAGAAAGTACACTTGCTTATGTTGGAAAAAGATCATTTTTGGAACATTGTTAATGAAGTAAACATGTTTTCTCTCATGTTTTCAGTCACTCAGTGTTTAGAGTCAAACTTTCAGTGTTATTAATCCAATAATACCATCTCTGACACACTCTTTTAATATGACACCTGTACAAAAGCAGCATGTTTCTTCTCTTCAAAAGGGAAAAATCTCATACGACTTGACACTGAAATGGCAAATTAATTGGACTAGCCTTTTTCCAAAACTCTTACTGCTCTATAGTTACATTTAAGTCTTTTTATTTTTTTTAATAAGAAATTATTGCTTAATTGTGATGTTAAAGTCCATTCATTAGTCAAACCTCAGATTCAGAAGGAACAATGTCGGACTCATTCTGTGTTTTCTGGACTTCATAGGGCCTACTCTTTGTCACTGAATGTGTGTGTGAATGGGTGGATGACTGGATATGTAAAGCGCTTTGGGGTCCTTAGGGACTAGTAAAGCGCTATATAAATACAGGCCATTTACCATTTTATTTACTGACTCATAATTTGCATGGATAGAATTTCAGCAATGGGGTGAAGGGTGTCAGGTTTGGTTTGATTTGAAGCCGAGTACTAGGATAAGAATTAGCACCTCCAAGCCTGAAGCAGTGTCTGACAGACACAGTACCTGTCTCTTGTCTCAGTGGAGAATGGAACATGAAAGTAAGGATGTCGTTTTACTGGTTAGCTTGATTTCCAAGCACATTTATGGTCAGGAGCTGTAGGTACTGACTGAAAGAATGGCTACTTCATCGCATCAAAAGGAGACATCTGAGGTAGTTTGGTCATCTGACTAGGATGTCTCCTGGGCACCTCCTCAGTTGAGTGTTTCAGGCACATCTTACTGGGAGAAGGCTGCAAAGCAGACCCAGTACCTACTGGAGAGAGGTTGTCTCACCTAGTTTAGGAACTCCTATATGGGCCTCCCAGAAGAGCCGGGGGAGTTGGTTGGGGTGGGGGAGGTCTGGGCATTTACACTGCTTGTGTAGTGTGTATGTAAGTACAGAAGAGCACTTAATATTTATTGGAATCTCTCTAATGCCCTTCATGTCTGCTTATGCAATGAAAATGTTAGTGGAGGTCAAGGGTGATGCTCTTAGAAATTAGCATATATGCAATGGGGGATTCAGTGATTTAGCATCTGAAATTAACTTTGACTGGAGACAAATGTTTAATGAGGGGGGGTCGGAGGTCTAAGCCATTAAAATTTCAGTCACATAAAAAATGCAGCTGGTCTTTTTTTTCCCCTAAAGAGCGCTGGGACTTCTGTGTCTTTTCACTCAGACCATGCTGATGGAGTTCTGATTATAGTTCAAACATTGAGGAGCACGATGAAGGCACAGAGGAAGCTACTGGAATCACTGATACAGCCTGCTGCTGCCATCAGCTAACATTATCAATTTGCATATGTGTATGCGTCACATGTCTGCAGTTGCCCTTTCCAAATGCCATGAAAGGTCAGAAAGCAATAAGTCAAAGTGCCGCTCTGCTTGGCAAGGGTGTCTGATTTCACAGGTTGTATGCATCATTCTTTAGTTTAGCAGAAAATAGTAAACAGTAAGGATAACAGAAAGAGACCTAGAATTAATTATTGAGTCTACTGAGTCTGGCACTCATTTGATTGAAGAGCCCTGACCTGTGCTGCTCCGGCAAAACTTGATGTTTATTGAAATTTATACTTTATTATGCCTGGCATTTTGAGCAGCACAGGGGTCGGCAAGTTCCAAACCAATATTGATGCTCAGTATATGAATCAATACAGGGCCTGTATATCCTTATGAGTGATAAAGCTAACAGTCAGAGCAAAATTTCTTTTTCTTAAAGTATCACAACTCAAACTGAAGGCCGCTGCTGGAAAACATATCAGAACATTTTTATTCCAAAAGCAAATAAATATTTATTTCCTGAGTAACTTGCATTCCTTCATGGTTTGAGAATATTCCAAAATGTATGTTAACTGCAGATATAACCTGAAAGCATCAATGTGGAAATGGAAAGATTATTTACTTTTCTGTTGACTCTAGTCACTGGATCTCAAGAAAACAAATGACTGTGGCAGAGATATTAGAAAAGGACATGGCTCTCTCATTAATGAGTTCTCTCTGATGATGGTGATACTGCCAAATTTCACCAACCTATTTTCATCCTAAACTGAGAAAACAGTTAAGTGTGGTATCTGGCAGTAATATGATCATTAGAACTGATCTTAGTCTTTTTTATTACATTCCAAATCTCAGAAGTTTATGTTCTTTAGTTAAAGTAAGCACAATCTGTGTGATTTCGGGCTGTGTGGAAGAATCATGGTCATACCCTTAGCTCCAAAACTGCTCTTCTAATGTAAAATACAAGGGGTTTAAAAACAGCTAACAAACTTTATTAACAGGTGGCATGGAAAATATATATAGCTGCTGATTAGGGATAACAATTATGAAACACAAAAATTAAATTCACCAAAATCAGAGCATAAACTTTTGGATGGGCCAACATCAGAGCCAAGAAGTCCAGCTCGATGACTCTAATTAGCTAATAAACAGTCACCAGTAAAAGCTGCTTGTATGGCAGGCACACATCTAAAATCCATTACTTTCAGCCTTAATAGAATTAATTATTCAAGTATCTATTACATAGATGGAATTAGTTATAGAGAAAAGGTCTTTTCTTTCTACTGGGTTGTAAACCTATTTATTTCTGCTGTAACGCTGACAGTCTATGGTGATTTTTTCACTTTGGGAACCAGTCTCAGGTGGCCATTCAAGCAAATTCAAGTTTTGACATTTCCTTAATGGTTTCATTTTTCACAGTTCCACAGAGCCAACCAGTAGTGGTAAAGCATGAAATGACAAATTGATCAACATAATTTTTGAAAAAACAAAACAAACCCAAGAACATAAAATATTGTAGCGTGGAGAAGAAAATCTTGCCGAGTTGTGGCACTGAAACGTTTGTATGATGGATCCTTCAGCTGTTATCATGACAAGCCAAGAGGACAGCAGTGAAACAAGAAATTCAGTCCCGCATTGCAGCAGCAAGATTACATGTCAAACTTGATGTTGTACCCAGATTTATCAGCCTCACTCTGCAGGTGCCTTGAAATGATCTGAAAGACCAGGATACGGTCTGGACACAGCAAGTTCACATGAAATTGTTTGGTCTCACTCATAGCCACGCAGATATGAAATATCCTTAATTGTCATTTATCTCCTGGTCTTTTCTATCAATGTAAAAATTAAATAAATTGGCATCCTCTAATCCATAAAGTCTGCATGCAGACACGCTGTCAGCTGTCAGAATCTGCACTAATTAATGACACAAACTAGAGGCTTCTTTATTCGTTATGGTCACAATCGCAATAATTTCATTTGACAAAAGAGCGAAATGTCAGCAGGTTTAGACGACACATTATGACTGAGATGTGATGATTTCAGTTGAAGAAAATGAATTTTGACAAGTTTATTTCTGCAGTCACCAACTGTTAATGGATTCACCCGTCCTTGTATTTCCTTAGTTTTTCTAAGGAAATAATTGTGTTCTTTCTTTAATGTTGCCACTTTTCTCTCTGTTTTGTATACTTATTTTATTCATACATTATTGAAAGGTATTTTCAATACCATTCAAAGCAAAGAGCTTAGGGCCCAAAGTATTATCATCATTATTATTTGTCAAGGTTTCAAACTTCCAAGAGTTTTTTTTCTCTTATTTTCATGATTACTGGAATCTAAATAAGTCAAAGGGGTTTTTTTTCCCTTTTGCCAATGTAATAATAAAGAAGCTGTCCTTAACCATGAGTGCAGCTGCACTGACTCGGTGTTAATTTTATTTATTTATTTTATTTTGTTTGCTTGTCAGGGTTTCTCTGTCTTTACTACCATGATTAAATAGTTCAGTTGCAGTTTCATTGAACTTCAACTTGAGTGGATGTCTAATCTGCCAGAATAAGGGAAAATGTTTGTTGGAGCACAAAACCTTTGGCAAAGCATAAAACATAACACTCAGAGTGTGAATAGAAACTGCAAGCTGATGACCACAAGTTTGATAATTTCCCTGACTCATTACCCAACCACAGATTCAACATATTAAGGATTTAAGAAGAAAGTTCATTATGCTTACAAAACAGAATCTGGAAAGCCAAGATGAAAACCCTGCACATCTGATGAAAGTGCACATCTGCTCGCTGTCAAGCCAAAGCTAAACCCACAGTTCAAACATGTAGTTTGAACTGGTCCACCTAAAAACAGGGTCTAAATGTTTGTTCATAGAGTACATAAAGCAACAGCTGCATAAGCCAGTCATTTTGTACACAGACTAAAAGTTAAGCTCTCTGGCCATAATCACTAAAGCCACAAACAAAAAGAGAACATGATTGCACAGAAAGCATCACCAAGATAGGAAGGATTCCACAAAATAGGAGAAAGGTTTGCATTCAGATAACTTCAAAATGTCTGGTTTTTACAAAAGGACAATAAACCAAAGCAGTCTTCAACCATCCACTGAGAATGACTCTGTACAAACGCTATCTGAGCAAATCCATCTGATCATCCTTCAAGCTCTGTAGCCAAACCATACATGCTTTAACGTCCTTTGAGAATCAACGTGGTGGGTTTAGGGTGAAACAACAGACAGATGCTTACCCTTTTAACCAGCTGTGTGTCAATTTGGATGCTCACGTTAATGTGCTGTACTGTGAATATTATGCACACAGTGCATGAATTTTGATAGGGTAGTTATCCTGTACTGGACCGAAGCAGTTGTTAACAGAAGTGGTAATCACATTTGACTGCAACTTGTTAGTCATCTGACTGCACTGAAGATGAAAGTTTATATAAGCATAAATAGCACTGGCACATAACCTAAAGCTACCACTGCTAGCTAGTTAGCACTGAAATCACAATTAGCACTAATAACTTATCCTGTTATTTGGCTGTGTAAGTATGCAATTTGAGGCAGTGATTTTCTGGCACAGACTGTAGGTTGTTCTTTTCTTTGGAGCCCTCTGCTATCAGTGATCTTATTGATTCTTATCTGACTGGTTGAAATTTATGTGATGCATGATTCAGGTAGCAGCCTGTAAGATATGTTTCTGTATGTATGACTGCTCTTTTCTAACTGGTTTCAGAGCACGACTTCTCAGAGGGTTCTGTGTAACAAACCGTCCAGCAAGTTAGATGTGCCCAAATTTATTCATCTGTAAGCCTTACCAAATTATACTAAGTGCAGATTTTAGTCAGTGAGTAGTTATTTACGGCATTACTCTGCCAGATCCAGGTAGGAAAAACTCAAACACTTGCAGCATGTTGAACAACTTTATTGCTAGTACTTTCGTCACAAAAACTAGCAAGCTTTTATGTGTTGGGCTCTGAATTTTTGTCTTCTATACTGATCTGTAAGTAACCAAGTAGAATTTTCAAGTTTTGTAAATAAATGCTACTTGTAAGTAAGTGGTAACAAGAAAATGTGTATATTGATGTGTAAGCTTTTATTTGTGCCCGACCAAGTCAGCAGTGTTATTTAAAAAGCAATTTGTAATGAATTACGTAGACTTTAAGAACAAATGCTGTAACATAATGTGTTTAATATGTCTTTTTTCTTGCTTTATGTAGAAGTTCCAGATGTGCAGTTCTCTAAAATATTTTTTTTAATTCAGGAGACACAACTGAAGTAAATGCAGACTGTGTTCCAGGTTTTTATAAGCACCGAGTCATAATACGGAGACAGTTAATCAGATCCCCATCTAGAAATAGTGTCTACACAGAGCAGTCCTGTTTGTCCTTTCACATTCCACAGAGTGTCAGAAAATGAGACAGTGGTGGAAATTTTCCATTCCCCTCTGTGACAGGCGGGATAATTGGCTTTCAGTCACATCTGCTGGAGAAGCAGGTGCTTTTCTGGGCTGTGGTTTTCATAAAGTACTGTGCTACATCTGCTAAAGGGAATGCAAAGGTATAGGGGGAAAACAGTCATGTATAAAAGATGCCGCAACTATTTTTTTTAAAGCCCATGACTTTCTGACGCATCATTTTATTGCCATGTATGGACATCTACGAGTTCATGCATGTAGACAAATTAATTCTTGAAAACAGATAGTATTAGAAAATATGAGGAGAGAAAATGCACCTTTTTTCCAATCTTTTTCCGATTTAAATAATTTACCCTCCTGTAGCCACAAGAGTGAGATATGACTGCAGCTGCTCTGAGAGAACATCTGACTCAGGAAGGTGTTTCTGTGAGTCACCACTGACTGGTTGGATTTTTTCCCCCCAAATACAAGCGGATGAGTGAAGAGCAACAGACAGATAAAACCTTGAGCCTGAATGAAAACCAAGATTGTTCAAAATTGTGCCAACAACTTGCCCATTTGTTCATTTTGTCAGCAACCTGTTACCACCTGAAGGAACCTGCTTTTCCCAACGTGATGTAGTTCAAATGATTTATGTTGTCCATTCACCGCTCCATAGCAGACACCGGAGAAAGAAATATAAATCTTTGTGACAAAAACATCCAGAAGAGCACCTGAGGCATAAACACTGTATTATCTGTAGGATAATCTTAATTGAATAATTCAATCATATGTAAATCTTGCAGTTCCCAATACCCCTAAGAGCATGTTTGATTTGATAACAGGTCATGCATTAGCAGCAAAATTGGTGAAGCAGTCATGTAATCTACTGATCTGTGTTCTCCTTTCATACAGTATGAGGTTTCGTAATGCTCTTTCAAAACTGTCTACGCAGTTCAGGAATAGGAACAGAAATACACTGCTCCAAAAAATTAAAGGAACACGTTTTAATCAGGGTATAAGATGAAGTCGATTAAACTTCTGGGATACTGATCTGGTCATTTAAGTAGCAGACAGGGTTGTTAAATAGTTTAAGCTGCTTTGGCGTTAATGAAATTAACAACAGGTGCAGTAGAGGGGCAACAAAAAAAACAGGTGGAGGACACTGAAATTTGTTTCCTTCTTTATCTTTTCTGACTTTTCACTAGTTTTCCATTTGGCTAGAATCAGTGTCACTGCTGGTAGCATGAGGTGATACTTGGACCCTACCGAGGTTGCACAGGTAGTCCAACTTCTCCAGGATAGCACATCTGTATCTGCATTTGCCAGATGGTTTGCTGTGTCTTGGAGCACAACCTTAAGAGCATGGGGGAGGTTCCAGGAGACAATTTCTCTAGGAGAGGGCCATAGAACACTCTTAACTTATCTGAATTACTGGTATCTGCACCTTTGTTCAAAGAGGAACAGGTTAAGTACTGGTAGAGACCAAGAAAATGACCGACAGTGACCTACACTCTCTGACTAAGAAACAGACTCTAGTGGGCCTTGTGCTGACTGGCCAGTACCATTGGGTCCAATTCAGTATCAGTATCAGTATCATCAAGCTTTATTTGTCGCAAGCAGGTTGCCCTGCAGCGAAAATGGGACCCCCCCGACATTACACACATAACACAGACATCACATGGGGTTACAAGTCGGAGATTGGCAGCGTTACAGAAGGAAAAAAAACACTGAAATATACACAACAACGGGATGGTACAAGAGGAAAAAAAGAGACCCCCACTCATGCTGCGCTTCCATTGCAGGACAGCACGAGAGCAGGAAACAAAAAAACTCCTCTGCACCAAATAAAAGACCATAAGAATGGACACATCACCACATAGTGAAAGACATGACAAGCCACAGGGTTGGGTAGGGGATATCATAACACAATAAACACAGTGTGTACATCTGATCTGGGAACTGCTGCAATCTTTCGACTGCGCCACCAGCTGACCCGACGTCCACATCATGGGACAGGTAAGCATCGAAGGTGTTGGAAGGGGAAGGGGGATGAGTGAGTGCTTATCAGTGTAAGTGTGTGTGTGTGTGTGCGTGTCCATAGTTCAGCTGAGACAGTGTCCTTCACCCTATCAGGCTAAGTAAACAGTCCTCCAGCCAATCCAGGTGTCCTTGCATGGGATGGGAAGAACAGCCATAACACAGTCAGGCCCAAGCCTTGGGCCTGCAGCTGGCGCCGTGATGGGGGTCCGCAATTTCGATATTGATTTTGTAAATTTCCATGCGAGCAGCCCAGGAGAATTTTCAGGCTGCTCTTTAACACTCTGATCTCCTGGTCTCTCAATCTCCCGTTGGAGAGCCGCGAGCCTCCCCATGATGGGTATCAAACTTCCGTTCCGTGGTGTTGTCATTCTTTTGATTCTGAGACCTCACAACTGCAGTGATCCGTTCCGCGATGTGTTCCAACTGTCGCTCAAGGGTCTCATTTTGAGCAGGCCTCTCTCTGATGTATCCCCTCATACGCTCAATGGTGTTATTTTGAGCCTTCACAGCAGCTGTAAGCGTCTCCAAGGTGTTAACCATGCTGCGTTCGTTGTGAGAGGTCGTGCCTCGTACCATCGCTTTGATTCCAGCGGGCAGCCTTGGGGGGGGGGGTTTGAACAGCCGGTTCCGCTCTCTTATTTCTCCGATAAACCAGGGCTAAGCCAACTCCGATCAGCAAGAACCCTGTTATCACGGTTCCGAATAGATAGATATCTTCAGCGTCCTCGATCGACAGTCCCGCCAGGCACACGACCCTCCATGTCTGCCACCCGTCCATCGTGTATCCGGCAGGGAAAGTCCCTCCAGGGCACTCAGGCTCTCCCAAGCCCAGACTTCTCGTTGAGAAGAGGGTGTCAATAGCATTCAGAGACCAGTTGATCAAATCCATAATTCTCGTTTAGGTTTTAGAGAACGACAGCGAGAGACTGTTCCAGGGAAAGTAATGCACACGAGACAAGACAAGGACATAAAGGGTAAGGAGGAGAGGAAAAAAGTGCGACCACCTTCGCTGAGAGCCAAGATAGAAAATTGGCATTTGCCCTAGAATACCAGAATAGGCAGATCCACCACTGGTGTCCTGTGCTTTTCACAGATAAGAGCAGGTTCAACCTGAGCATGTGTCACAGACGTGAAAGGGTTTGGAGAAGCCATTAAGAATGTTATGCTGTCTGTCATTCATTATGACTTTTTGGATAAAGGAATTTATACCACTGACTGGTCCCCATGCTTGCCTTGACTTAAATCCAATAGAACATATATCTGGGTTATATCTGGGACATTATGTTTTGGCCCATCCAACACTGCAGGCTGCACTTCAGACTGTCCAGGAACTCAGTGATTCCCTGGTCCAGATCTGGGAAGAAATCCCCCTGGAAAACATCCATCATTCATTGGGAACATCATATATGGCGGCCATACAAACTGAACACATTACCCAGTCCATACCAGCATAGATGTTCAGCATGATTTCTTTCACATTGAGCCAATGAGATCTGACGAGTTTTCAGTGTCTCCCTCAATTTTTTTTTATTTTGTATATAATTAATTTAATTTAGTGTTTTATGTAGTACTTTGAAATTAATAGAGCATTAAAGACCACATTAGGAGAAAGCAAATGCATTCTCTCTTCATTTATTTCTCTTCATTACTGTGTCCACATATGGACTAAAGATTAGTTATTACAGGGCAGAGTAAAACAGCTTGTCCTTCCATAGTTTTCTTTTGACATTGCTTTCATCAAGGTTAAATCAGAAACAACCTGGATTCATGGTGATAATTTTACAGCACTGTCTACAATAGACATTAGCATGCCATACAGAACTTAATAACTTGATAAATACAATTTATTGGTCTTGATTTACTAGAAACACTAGTCCTGGGAGTAAAGCTCCATCCTCAAAGGAAGCGATTTGCAGCAACACTGACCTGAGACCATAGAAAGTCAAGCACATTTGGAGACTTCAAGTGATTATGAGCAAAGAACAAGAAAAAAAACCCCACTACTGACTTGAAGTAGGCAGATCCCAAAGTGAATCACAGTGAGCAAATTTATCCCTGTGCAGCTTGATGCTACTTTCTTTGCTAATATTAGCTGTAGTAACAGTAAACAAGAAATGACAGTACTAATATGTCATGGTATTTACACTTGCTGTCTGGTTGGGTTTATTCATCAATACTACTGGTAATGCATTTGTATCCTTTGTAGCAATCTGTGTAGCAATGTAGATCTGTTTGACTTGGTAGAATGCTGATTGGCTGAAAAGACAAACACCTGAAGAAGCACAGATGAGAAGCATCGAGTGGCTGCAGTGGGAGATTCGCTTTATTACAAAGAAATTCTTTGTATGTTATCATTTTTGCCTTTTACTAACCTAAAGGAGCAGCAATAGCACAAACACAAACAAAAGTAGCCCACATAACTGACTTTCCACATATTTTTGACACTGTCCTCTAGTGGCATTACAACAGATCTGCTAAGCAGCTGTAGCTGGGGTTGGGGTTCAATAAAATAAAGCTACTTGTTAAATCTAGGCAAAAACAAAAAGCATAAGCTCGTGTTTCTGTGCACAAACAAAGTAAATATGTCTTTTTGTGCCTGTTTCACATTTTGTTATGAGGCTGAGCCGATATTAAAGTAAATAGATGTCGGGGTGTAAGCATATTTGACATTTATAGATGGCTTGTGGATGTCAGCAGCATTAATTTTCCTTCTTGTGGAATCGATAAAATCCAATCTTCTTTGATAGATGTTTAAAAAGAGTTTTGAAATTTGCCCTTGCACCTACAGTGATATTGAAAAATCTGAGTAGATGTGCTAGTTTCCTCCATCTTCAAACAGCACTTGAAAAAAACTATTTTTTTGCTTTTAAAGACAGATGTTTTAATTTACCCGATCTTTACTGAACTCTTTGGTAATACCTTTCAGTCTGTATATCAAACTTTACCTACTTCCAACTCCAAATCCTGAATGGATTTGGCACAGATTTTTCTCTTTCTTTGTAATCCCTGTATTTGCTTAACTCAAGGAGAAGTGACTCATTCAAACCATAATCATCTCCTCTCTAAATAAATTGCTGGGTATCTTCCCCGGCCCTGAGCTTTTGTGTTTTGCCTCTCTTACCGTGCTTTTTTTTCTTCTTTAATGGCTTTAATCATCTCTGTGACTGATGGTGTTATAACACACACAAAATCTTAACTTCATAATCATAATCTTAACTTCATAATCAAACTAGCACATCTACTTCATAATCATTTCATCTGTCAACGCAGAAGCTGGGATGGCTTTTAGGCAGTAGTTATTCACTGAACGCTGCTCCACGGCGTGCCCACTTTCACGCGTCTCATGGGATGTCATATAACGCTCAACTTGTCACACCGGCTTGGATAGAGAGACCACTTTACATGTTATTGCCTCCGAGAGCCAGTTCCCTGATGATATAAACCTCTAAGTTGCAAAGTGAAAAAGCTGCTAATGTTTTGGCGCTCTGTCATCTGCCGCTTTTCTAACAAAAGAGGAAATTCAGTTGTTTTTAATCCTTTTCATATTTTAGATATGGCACCCCTTCTCTCAGTCATTTCCTACCTCTTCATGCGGGATGTTTGCACATGAGAGTAAATATCACATTAGACATATGACAACAAAGAACATCATCAGCAAAGCAACAGAGTACAAACAGATTCACATTTACAGCATTAACAGCTCCCAGTGTGGCCAGCCCAGCCTGTTATCATTTTGGGAACCAGCTGCAGTTATTTGTCCACGCTCAGCTACAGCACCATTAGTCAGGTCTGCAGCTCTTGTTGGTAGCAAGGTCTGGCTCATGGTTGTTGTTCCAGTTTAACCTGAAGGTGATGAATAAGGTTGTGATCAGAGGCTCTGTGCAGGTAAGTAAAGTTCTTGTGTATGTATGTATATATGTATACATATATATCCATGGCGCCGCGTATGGATGCCCTGGTGCTTCAGTACGTTACTTCTGTTTTGTTTTTGTGCATAACTTCTGTGTCTGGGCACTCCTCTGGATATTCTTACACCAGAGAAGAGCTTCTTAACTACAGGACTACAACACCTGTGGATTTACTTCCAATATTTGTCGCATCTGCGGCAGATTTACTGCAGACTCTGATCAGGAAAGTGAGACGCCGAAAGAGAGGTAAGCGAGCCGGCGCACTCGTGCGTCTGAGGAGACGCGGACTGCGAACTGCTCTTCCTGGGATCTTCCTTTCCAATGTACGCTCACTCAGGAATAAGATAGACGAGCTGGCCCCGATGAGAAGCATGAACAGAGACTTTGCCTCCTCCTGTGTCTTATGTTTTACGGAGTCGTGGCTCTGTGAGGACATCCCGGACAGCGCGCTCAAGCTGGATGGCTTTCATCTGCTGCGCGCGGACCGGCAGGCCTCTCTCTCTGGTAAGACCAAAGGTGGAGGTGTCTGCATCTACATTAATAGTGGCTGGTGCACAGATGTAACAGTGATTGCTCAAGCACTGCCCTTCCTCTCTGGAATACCTTTTTATTCACTGCAAACCGTTTTATTCTCCGTGGGAGTTTGCTTCATTCATCCTGGCCGCTGTTTACATCCCGCCAGATGCGGATGCGCAGGCAGCTCAGTGCGCACTCGCGGAGCAGATACTGCACATGGAGCGGACATTCCCGAACTCTCTCATCATTGCTCTTGGGGACTTTAACAAAGCCAATCTGAGCCATGAGCTTCCCAAATACAAGCAGTATATTAAATGCCCGACCAGAGAGGAGAGGACATTAGACCACTGTTACAGCACGATCAGCGGGGCCTATCATGCGGTGCCCCGCGCTTCACTCGGACTTTCTGACCACGTTATGATCCACCTAATCCCCGCGTACAGACAGAGGCTGAAGCTCTCCAAACCTGTCGTGAGGACCAAAAAACTGGAGCAACGAGGCTGTGGAGGAGCTTCGCACGTGTTTGGAGTCTACAGACTGGGACACAATGAAGGCTGCTTCTAACAGCTTGGACGAGTTTACGGACAGTGTCACCTCCTATATCCACTTCTGTGAGGACAGCATTGTGCCATCACACACCAGGGTGAGTTATAACAACGACAAACCCTGGTTTACTCCTAAACTCAAAAAGCTGTGGCTGGAAAAGAGAAAGGCGTTCAGAAGCGGAGACAGGGACTGCTACAGAGAGGCCAAGTACAGGTTCACTAAAGAAGTGGACATTGCTAAACACCAGCACTCTGAGAAGATGCAGCAGCAGATCTCAGAGAATGACTCGGCCTCTGTGTGGAAAGGTTTTAGGAATATCACCAACTACAAGCCTAAAACCCCCCACTCCACTGATGACTTGCTCTTAGCCAACACCCTTAACGACTTTTACTGCCGTTTTGACGAGCCATCAGGCAGCCTTCACACCTCCAACGGCCCCAACAATAGAGACACTTTGGACACTCATTCCCCCACCTCTCCCCCCTCCATAGAGCCATCACCACCTTCAAACACTTCACCTACAACACCCCCCTCCTCACCCCACACAAAAGAGGATTTCACACCACCTCCTCCCACCACAACTCTTCATATTCATGAAGCAGGTGTGAGGAAGCAGTTTAAGAGTCTGAATGCTCGGAAAGCTCCCGGCCCAGACGGCGTGTCTCCTGCCACCCTCAGACACTGTGCAAACGAGCTGGCCCCAGTGTTTTCTGGCATTTTCAACTCCTCACTGCAGGCATGTCATGTGCCTGCCTGCTTCAAGTCCTCTACCATAATCCCTGTCCCCAAGAAACCTAGGATCACTGGACTAAATGACTACAGAGCAGAGGCTCTGACATCTGTGGTCACGAAGTCATTTGAGCGCCTAGTTCTCTCCTATCTCAAGACCCTCACGGCCCCCCTCCTGGACCCCCTGCAGTTTGCATACAGAGCCAACAGGTCTGTAGATGACGCCATCAACATGGCCCTACACTTCATCCTGCAGCATCTGGACTCCCCAGGAACCTACAGCTCTGCCTTCAACACCATCCTTCCAGACCATCTCCAAGGCAAGCTTTCCCAGATGAATGTGCCTGATCCCATCTGCCGGTGGATCACTGACTTCCTGACGGACAGGAAGCAGCATGTGAGGCTGGGAAAGAATGTCTCGGACTCCCGGACCATCAGCACCGGCTCCCCTCAGGGCTGTGTTCTTTCTCCTCTGCTCTTCTCCCTGTATACCAACTGCTGCACCTCCACCCACCAGTCTGTCAAGCTAATCTGTACTGTACTGTGTACTGTATTTATTCTTATTGTATTCTAATTTTTGCGTCATAACTTTTGCACTGTCCACTTCCTGCTGTGACAAAACAAATTTCCCACGTGTGGGACTAATAAAGGTTATCTTATCTTATCTTAATCAAGTTTGCAGATGACACCACCGTTATTGGACTCATCTCGGACGGGGATGAGTCTGCCTACAGGAGGGAGGTTGAACGTCTGGTGTCCTGGTGCAGCCACAACAACCTGGTGCTGAATGCCCAGAAGACAGTGGAGATTATTGTGGACTTCAGGAAGCACACAGCTCCACTCCCCCCCATCATCCTGACTGACACCCCCATCACCTCTGTGGACTCATTCCGCTTCCTGGGTACCACCATCACCCAGGACCTGAAGTGGGAGCCCACCATCACCTCCGTCATCAAGAAAGCCCAGCAGAGGATGTACTTCCTGAGGCAGCTGAAGAAATTCAACCTGCCAACACGGACGATGATGCAATTCTACACTGCAATTATCGAGTCCATCCTCACCTCCTCCATCACCGTGTGGTACGCTGGAGCCACTATCAGGGACAAACAGAGACTGCAGCGTGTTGTGCGCTCTGCTGAGAAGGTGATTGGCTGCAGACTCCCATCTCTGCAGGACCTGTACACCTCCAGGCCACTGGGGCGTGCAGCTCAGATCTCAGCTGACCCTTGTCACCCTGGACACAGTCTGTTTGACCTGCTCCCCTCAGGCAGGAGGCTCCGGTCCATTCGCACCAGAACCTCTCGCCATAAGAACAGTTTCTTCCCCTCTGCTGTTGGACACATGAACAATAACCGTATGACTGTTCCCACCACTAACACATGACCCTACGCTGTGTTCACTGCATCATTCCATGTTTGGCACTGATCACCACCTGCACTCATGTATATATCATGTATATATCTATCTACTTAGCACTTTTAATTCTTATTCTTATTTTCATGTCTATTTAAGCGTAATTTATGACAGTATGTTTCCACTGAAGCACCGCAGCAATTTCCTAATGTTGTAAACCTGCTCAACATTTGGCAATAAAACCCTTTCTGATTCTGATAAATTCCTAGAGGAACGTATCTAATTTGCACCGGTGACTATAATATTAAAACAGAATCAATAATGCAATAACACATTATAAAATACTAATATAAGGCTGAATAAAGTTTTTTTTCCTGCTGAATAATGGTTTTCCCTTTTAGTGAATGAGTACAATTGATTTTGCTTCTTCTTTTTGCTAAAGAATCTGAATTTCTTCTTGCTCTGCAGTTGCCTTAAGCACAATTTAATCTACTGTCAAACACATCCAAATCGTTTCTACAAGAATAATATTAGAAAATATAACTACACACTTATGCTGACATTTCATTGTGTAATTGTAAGTAAAATGTGCTTTTATAGCTCTTATCTAAAGCAATAGTCATAATGTGCCACAACTGAAACAATATAAATGGATAAAACTTATTAAAGACAATCCTGCACAGGGGGGAGCTAAGCTTCTTTTTTAAGGTATCAGCAGCGTCCACAGATGTTCAGTCCAATTGAAGAGAATTCAACAACTTGGAAGACACAACCTCACTTCTTGTCTTTAACCTAGACCTAGGTACAGCCAACAGCACTGATCAGCAGTTACATATGGATGAAGCGTAATAACCATGTTATGATCTTGTGACATAAGTAGGTTAAGAGCAGAATCTGAACAACATTTTTTTTCAGTAATTTTCAGCTTTTAATTGAAGATAACAATGGACTTTACGGTCCAAAATGTGGTGTGGCATTTGGAAAATGATGGCAATATGGCACAACAGATGTCATGACAGAGTTGGATTAAAAGTTAGGATAAAGTTAGGATCTGGGAATGACCTGTACTTGAACAAAAAGTCAGTATACCTTAGAAAGTAACTTGAAGTGACTGTTGCTGTGATTTGGTACTATATAAATAAAGCTGAATTGAAACTAGCCCACGCTTGACACAACCCCTTTTTGCAAAAGAAAACCACAATGAATTGCATTTGAACATTTAAGGATATCAGTTACAGATAAAGAATGGTGGGCAGCACTGATGCCTCACAGCAAAAAAAATTGTGGGCTGCAATTCACCTGTCAGCTGGGGCCTTTCAAGTATTTGCATGTGTCATCACCAGTTACTCCAGCCTCTTTCCATACAAACATGTATGTGGTTTGGCTGAATAGGTTAGATTAATTGGTGATTCTAAATAGATCTGAATATGAACGTGAACGCCTGGCTCTCTGTGTTAGCCCTGTGACAGACTGGCGACCTCTCCAGGGTGTACCTTGGCTTTCACCCTGTGACAGCAGGGTTAGGCTCCAGTACCCCACGAAGAAAAATGGATGGCTAGAAATAAAGAAAACACCATTGCCCATTGAACTATAAAACCCAACATTTTTAGTCACTAAAATGGCTTTATATCCTTGACAGTCAAGTCGGAGTTATATTACTTGAGATGTTACCAAAATGATGAATGATGAGCAGTCAAAACCTTTGGCCTATGTAGTCCAAATCAAGGCACGGCATGTGAAGGAGTCTGTTGTTCCTCAGGTTTTTATTCATTTGTGAGGTTTTGTCTCCCTCCAGCGGTCAAATATGGAACTGCACCGTGTTGATGCGAACAATTCTGTCCTCATGTAGCTTAAATGCTGTTTAAGCTCCCGAGAGCACGCCGCTACAAACCAGTCTTTTAATATTGACCTTTGATGGTTTGTTTGAAGAGGTAAACGAGTAACTGTGACGATATGCAAATTAGTAACAATGTCTCCTTCGTATCACGAATCCAAAGAACGCAAACGATTCAAAGCCAGACTTAACGAAAGTGGGGTTCCCCCTTCAATTTCGCAAACACTTACTTCGTGTGATAGAAGTGGTGACTCGTCAAAAATCAATAAAACTTTAACATTACGAAAGAAAAACTGATTTCGAAAGTGTGACGTGTCGTCAAAAGCCCCTTTAACTGGCAGCAACGCCACCTTTAACTCCGATTCATAGTAGAAAACATCTGACGCCGAACGATACAGGAAGAACTGGGCTGCAAAATTGAAGTTGGTCAGAGCCAATGGAAATGTCACTTTTTGTACATTAAGCCCGCCTTTGTACGAAATGAGCCAATGGGCGCTCAGTATGAGAACTTCCGCCCCATAGACAGAGCATGTTCCATTGTAGGATCTCCTCGAAAGAGTGCCGTAATCGTTAGAGGTGCACGTCGTTAAATGTGTAATTTAGTCAAAGTTGGTTAGAAAGCTGTAGCCGCCAGTGTTTTTATAGCTCGGAGTTGTTGTCGTACGCGCAGAAGCGACGGCTGGTTACAGGGACGAACTGCGGCGCTCTCACCGAAGGAATTCCTGCATCAGCGGCAGCTCATCCACCTTGCTGCACCGCTAGCACAGGAGCTAGCCAGTGTAAGCAGAGACTGACGGCGCCAGTCTGCCGGAGATATATACGAATATGTCTTCAACCTATGGCAGCGATCGTGTTTTTAAATAACTTACAAGTCGGCATCAAAACATCAGGGGCTGTTAAATTTACATTGTAGCCACTTAGCCAAGGTAGCTCGCTAGCTAACGTTGCCAGAATTGTCTTTCATAAAAGGGCAACGGGTGAACAGGAGACTAAGTGTCCCACCTGACGCTGTTTGTTTTTTGTTGGCGCTCCTTTTTTTTAAATTGTTGAGGTTAAAGCAGGCACATCGTCACAAGTACAGAATGAATGGGTTCAGCACAGAGGAAGATAGCCACGACGGACCGCCTGCTCCGCCGTTTTACGGTCAGAGCTGCTGCCTGATCGAGGACGGAGAACGCTGCGGCCGGTCTGCTGGAAACGCCTCCTTCAGCAAGAGAATCCAGAAGAGCATATCACAGAAGAAGCTCAAACTGGACATCGACAAGAGTGTAAGACAAAGCATGTTATTGCGTATTTTAAAGTCTTGAACAGAGTGCGGGGGTGGCTGAAAGTTAGTGGAATCTGAACAGCTGTCAGCTAATGCTAGTTAGCCGGTTAGCGTCAGTTATTGTGACCACAGAGCTTTCCGGTCCTGCTGGAGGTAAAGTTAGCAGACTGTGGTGGTCCTGCTTGCTGAGAGATTTAGCTGTCATGCTAACGTTAGCTGTGCTCGTTACTTGAGCGTCGTGTGGGATAGCAGTGTCCCGAACTCAGAGCTTTCTGTCGTCGCAACAGTTTTCTCCAACACGCCCCCGCCGCTGCTCATAAAATGGCTGTTGCCAGGGAAGCTTAACGAGTTGCTAAATGTCAGTCCAGTTATAGCAACAGTCGAGTTTTAATGCCGGCTGTCGACAATTGTTAAAGTTAAACTCCACACCGCATCGCTACCGTGTGTCTGCTGAAGAGCTTTGCAGCGACTTGGCTTCTTTTATGGCAGTTATTTAATGGCACGCGCTGTCTGATACGCATTTATTACAGCTGATTGTGCCAGCAGTTATCACGTGGTCTGTGTGAGCCCACAGTGAGAGAGACACTTGTTGAGACGTGAAGCAGAGACTTTTCTTAGAAGTTCTCTTTTCATATTTTGCTTATATTTAGCAACAGACAGCACTTTACTCGGAGTGAGCAGACATTATAGGAAGATACTTTATTGGAATTATTGGGAAATTGTTGTTACAGCACCAGGATAATCAATAAAAATTGTAGGGTCCATGTTAAAGTAAAAGTGCCTCAGGCCATAGTGAGGGCCTCATACTTTGAGACAGCAACTGTTCCCAGCCCCAGTTTTGTCAATTTTTTGCACAAAGATGTCTGGGAATAAGACCACTGAAACTCAATATTGTTGGGGCTGACAGGCTGCCTTGTAGTTCCACAAACACTGGTTTTGTTTACTGTGTCTGGGAACAAAAACAAAAGCATTCATTAGCCCAGAGCCACATTTTTAAACAAAACAAAAAAGGGTTATCTAACAGAGTGACAAAACGGAGAAAATCAGCAGATTGGCACATTTGAAGAGAACGCAGTCAAGCTTTTGAGTATGCCCCACTTTAAAAGCTGGAGAAAGTTTTATCAGTTATTAACAAAAACAGCAAATCTGGATCAAAGCGAAATTCCAGTAATAACAATGGCAAACTCTTTTATTTTCATTACAGAAATGAGATTGTGTATATTCTTCCTTTTAGTCAGATTCCCTCACGCTTTGAGAAACACTTTGGTTCAAACAGTTGGCGAATGAGCAGCTCATGAATAGTGTTCGCATTACAGCAGCTGCTGAATAACACAAACATGGCAGGTTTACATAGCGTCCTTGTGTGATCTGCTGTGCAGTTTGTCCACAACACTGAAAAAGATTAAGAAGAACCTACGGGCCCCAGTTTTGCCCCGTTATGCACAGCAGTGTCATATCCACGAGTGTACAGGTGTCTGTTGTTGCTGCATTAAGCCACTCTGCATGCTTTGCTCCTCATTGTGTCCACTCTCGTTTGTGTCCTGTGTGTTTCCTACAAAGTGGTGGCCGTGGGCATGTTGGTGATTTGTTACACCCACGTGTCAGCTCAGGGAATGAGCTTCTATTCGTTTGTGTTCGTGTGTTAACTCTCCTAGTTTATTCATGACATGCAGGGACTCGAGTGACACGTCATACAGTGAAAGTGTGGCCTTGAGGAGTTACGTGCTTATGATCACACAGAGATACAGGGATTGTTGCATTAGAGGCTTTCAGCTGAGACAACACATGGAAGACGAGCAGAGCGTAGAGTCACAGTTTCAGTGTGGAGGTCTTTAATGAGACACTTCCTGTTTTGAGTGACACATTTTGGATGATTTCTGCGTGGCTGCAAACAAGAGGTTTAAAGTAGAACAGCAAAAACAGAAGTGTTGTTTTGGTTGACATTAAAGCAGAAGCTTGAGAATGATTTTGAAAAACTGTATTAAACAATCTGGAAATGACCAGTGAGACTGGTGAACCTAAAGCTTTGCATTAATGGAATTCTCCCATCTGTTCCCACAGGTGCGACATCTCTACATCTGTGACTTTCACAAGAATTTCATTCAGAGTGTTCGCAACAAGAGGAAGAGGAAGACCAGCGATGATGGAGGGGAATCCCCAGATCATGATGTGGAGGTGCCCGAGGTAACAGGGAGTGAAACGTTAATCATTATAATGATGCTGAAGCTCTGTTGTCCAAGTATTCAAGTTTCTTTCCTTGCTTTCGATGTTTTCCACGTACCTCATGTTTAAAAGCTTGGCTTGTTTTGTTTCTCTAAGCAGTCCATGGTGAACTTTGAGGAATGCTTTGGATGATTTCCCTGCACTAGTTTTCACTTTCTTTACTGACTTTGCAGAACTGATGTATACATCGTAAACATTCTAAGCTTGATTTAAAAAAAAAAAAAACCCTCAGTTATAATTTATCCACATCAACATTCGTCTCCAGAAGAACTCTGGTTTATCCAGATGTTGCTTTGCATACTTTAGGAACATTGCCCTCTGTGTTTGCAGCAATTCTTCCTGCTTTGCAAGCAGGCAGCCCTTTAATATTGTTTATAAACTCCCAGTTTTTTAGGCATCAGTTAGAGAGTGGAAGGGATTGGCAGGAGTATGCTAGCTCCCCTGAGCCTCTGTTTGTCTCTCAAACCAAAGATTGCCATCTAAGGTGAATGTGTTAATCACTCACATAAGACTGGATGGTGTGACTACAAATTAGTATCACTGTTTTCATTAAGATTCAAGTGGCTTTGTGTATGTCACTATATTGTTTACAATGTGTTACTTTTTGTCAGAAGCACATACAATATATAGTAACTTTTTAAAGTTATAATTGAAAAAAGAATCACTTCTGTTAAGCAAAATTAAATGCTTACATATGGCTCGTTAATGTTTGTGCAGCAGATTTAAAGTGAACCTTTAAACAAACGTTATTTCTCTCTGGGTAAAAACACCTAAGTCTTTTTCTTTGCCTCACCTGATTCCATGTCACTGTGTGGGTGGAGCTTTCTTGGTGTGGATGGGTAATATTTATCCTGTATTAACTTTTGGGTTGTGTAATGAGAGCTGTGGGTTCACAGTTAGTCCCCTCTCATTGTGCTCAACAGCACTCCTCGTGGCCTGTAATGATACATTTAAACTGCTTGAAACCCCACAGTGGATGTTTCTCTGTTCCCCAGTGCAGCCATATTTGAGAAGGCAGCACTAAGCTCAGACCACGTTTGGATTGCCACAATTTCCTTCTTTAAGAAAAATAAATCTGTTCTGGATTTACTTGTTTTCATGTATTTTCATGCTGCATTGACCCACTTTCTCTCTGTGCATCATTAAAGTTTCAGCTCCTTTAAAAGCTGAAAAAGAGGCAGAAGCCACTGGGAGCCTTGCATAAACCATGGAAAGCAAGATTAAAAAAAAACCCCAAAAAGCTCATCACTTTGAACCCACTCACTGAGTCCCTGCTTCTCTTGGTGATTTCAGGTGGACCTTTTCCAGCTGCAAGTGAACACGTTGAGACGCTACAAGCGACACTACAAGCTCCAGACCAGGCCCGGCCTCAACAAGGCCCAGCTGGCAGAGGTAACAGCAGATGCTGCTTTTCATTTAGGGTGTTGTGTACCCTAACTCTTTCATCAGGGAGACTACCGTGAGAGTGGATTTGTGTTTTTTAATCCAGTACATCTCACTAATTTTTCTTTTTTTTTTCTTTTCTTTGGGAATGTTGATCACTGAGCTGCTCTCATTAGTGTATGCTGCTGTGATATAGGAAGTGTTGGCGCTCCCATTCGGCTGTAATGGCAAATTGTTAGACTGATTTCCCAAATCGACAGGTGGACTCGGTGCAGCCAGCTCCGCCCTCGTCCTTATAATTACCTTCTGTGCTTTGCGCTCCCGGTCATCCTGAGATGGGGTCAGCTGGGGTCGCATGTGGTGTTGGGCTAACAGTGGGAATGAATGAAATCAAACTGGGCTGTAAGTTGGATGTTTCCCCAGGCTTTTAGTCACATTCAAACCCTCCTATTAATGAGCCTACCACATCATTAATAAAACACCAGTCAACAGCCCCACAACCAGTTACAGCTGTCCTGTGTTCAGCCGTGTTCAGGAGAACCATAGCAATGTGAGAGGCTGTGCAGAGGATGTTTGGCTCTGTAAAAGTCGAGGTAAAGAACACAAATGGCTATTTTTCAGTGTTTAGTTTAGGCCCGGTGCTTTTGGTGATCGACACTTTCAGTGCAGACACCGCAAGGACTATTTCCAGTAATTATAAATTCACTGGAGCCAGCTTTGTACTGTAGTGTTGTTTTCACTCTGTAAAATGTTTTTGTTCCCTGAGCTATAAATTCAACTCCATTTGCTTTTGATTGATGCATCACTTGGCCCTCTGTGCAAATGAATAACCAAGAAGAGGTTAAAAGCACCAACTCTTCTTAAAGCAAGGATTGTAGGTGTCCAGAGGGCACCTATAATGTTTGTAAGAGGTGTGTTTACATAGTTTTAAACAACTTATTAGTCAAAGCTGATTAAGAGGAATCACGGGGTTGCTTTTTAAAGAAGTATGAAAGTCGCTCTCATTTTTTGGACAACAATGGAGCATTTCTCAAATAATAACTCCCAAAAAAGCTGCTCATTATCATGTGACTGACTCATATAAACATCATAACAGAGGAGGGGCCAACTTAGAAGTGATCAACTTTTAAAGTTTCTCCAAATCTGGCTCTAGGGAAACCAGTGCGAGATATGGAAAAGTTAAATTTTTCACAATTGCAGAAAAATGAGAAACCGTGTCGCCATGTTCTCATTTACAAATATCGCAAACTAATCTGGATCCAGATTTCTTTCTGGGGATTTAATTTAATGGTGTGAAGGAAGATTTCAGCAGTCAGGTATGCAGTCTGTCTTTTCGCTTACCAACCCTGAAACAAACGATGTATATCGCTTTTCTTTTAACCGCTTCCCTCTTTCTCTCCCTTCTGCAGACGGTGAGCCGTCACTTCCGGAATATTCCAGTGAACGAGAAGGAGACGCTGACCTACTTTATTTACATGGTGAAGAGCAGCAAGAGCCGCTTGGACCAGAAAGGGGATGGTGGCAAACCCCTGGACTAAACTTCCCCCACAACAATCACAGCGGCAGCTACAACCACAACAACAACAACTGTAGCTACAGACAAAACCTGGACTTCAGTAACGGCTCCTCTGCACCCTCCTGCTCCCCTCTGAGAACAGGACACGAACTGCTGTTGTCCTTAAAGGACTCAAAACAGAAATCCAGGGTGAGATGAGTTCATTTTGGCTTTTTGGCCCTCTTCACAGAAATCCAGTCTCTCCCTTTTGACTTGGCCCTCTCCAAGGTATTCCCTGATTTACGAAAGCCAGGACCATAAAGACTGCTGATTACAAGGACTCACTCTGCAGAGTTTTATGTCGTCATACTGTAACACAACTGTGTCTATATGTACAAAAGAACAGCGTCCGACTCAAGCGACTCAGCTGAATGCAGTATCCTGCCTTAAGAGTCAAAAAAATAACAAAACAACTTTTGGTAATTTTGGTTTTCTTTGCCAAGTTGACTGTTAAACACGCTCACAGTGAGGAATGCTTGTGCCAAACGGGACTGCGAGATGGAGCTGAATGATGCGATGATAAGTGGGATTTTTCCCTCTTTCTTCATACGTGACTGTTGGAAAAGAAATGCCACCCTGGTCTGAAGTCACATCCAGAACATTAAGGCTCAGGTTCACTCTTTAAAAGCTGCAAATGGTGAAGATAATGATTATAAATGTTGTGTAAAACATTAAAGGAAGAAGAACCGAGTAAGGATGTGATACGTTGTGACTCAGTCTTCTATTTGTTAGTGGTTTCTTTTTTTTCTTTTTCTTTTGAACCTGTGAACATACACATGCTGATTTCTTTATTTCTGTAACCCAGTTTAAGTTTAAGTAAGCTTTAGTTCAGCCTTAATTCCACAAGTTGTTCAAAGGTTGTGTCTGGTTGCATATATCATTTCTATTTTCTTTTTTCCTTCCACATTAAGTGAAAGCTGTTTCGCATGAATGGTCGGGCTGTATTGTGCTGCCATCCGACGGTGTTTACAGCGGATAAAATCTCTGCTCTTAATTTCATTCCTCCAAAGTGGGCTGACAGGTTAGCCTGGTGAAAGTGGGAGAAAAAAATTAATGTTCTTCTTTTATTCACAATTTTGAATATGTGTTACATGTGGATGCCCTTCTTCCGTATCGGCGGGTGAGATTTAAAATTTTAAAAACTTAAAACAAACCTTTTCATAGTGGTGAACCTGCTGCTGCTGCTTCAGTCCAGCACGATTCATTTGGCAGTAAAACGGCATCAAACAGCAACATGTTTTTTCTCTGTATAGACTCAGTTATTTACATTTAAAGCAGAAGAAATAATACGTTTGGCTTTTTGTTTAATTTTTTTAACTTTTGTTCAGTTCCTTTTTTTTCCCTTCTGTTTTTTTTTTTTTTTTTTTTAAGCTGCCTGAAGTGATGGGAAATGAGTGGGAGCTGTTGGGTTGCTAGCCACCGTTAACCACCTGTTGATGTGTTTAAAAACACTTAATGTGATAAAGCAAACGCGCTGCTGACGACCTATAAGTTTATTTAAAAATTTTTAAAGCACTGCTGCAACCTCCAGGTGACGGACATCTTTGCTGTTTTACAGACACATCCTCTTTGTCTTTTATGGTGGCGGAGGCACGGATCGTACGTGCACTTTGGATAATTGTGCGCACGATTTGTGTCAGATTTGTCCTTTTCTCTCTCCCTCGCTCTCTTTTTTTAAGTGTCACATTTTAAATTTTGCTTGTAGGTTTGTTAGTGTCATGTAGGTAACATCCATCTTTATTAATGTGTAGGTCATGCCACGTTAACCTAATTGTTGTATTAGGAAAAAGAAACATATTTAAGTATGACTGCTTGTTGCTCCTATTAATATAAATAAATGTATTGTACAGGAAGAAGAAAAAGCCTCATCTCTGCTCTTTTAACATGTTGTGACCAGAGGTCAATAACACCAGACTAATTATACAATAGAACCAGCGATGTGCTTTAAGTGTTTTCTATGTAAAGATTATACTTTGTACTCCATGCCACTTATTTTAAAAAGTACAATCTAGAAATACCTTATGCTCTGTCACTAAAGATGAAGCAGAACATGTAAGTAATGCATCGCTGGACAGCTGGAGATAATATTTTTAAATAAAGTTATATACACATTATGCTTCAGTGGTTTAATGTATGATCCTATATGATAAGTTCTTATAGTACTTTAGCATCAAAGTATTTTAAGTTTATTAGGACTGATGTTTAAACTGTATTGGAGCTCTTCATTTAATGCTTTCTAACAGATTGGCACTGTATTTTTATTTTTTATTTTTTTTAAACGAAATACACTGGAGATTCAGAGGCCTTGACTTTGTCCTACATGTTTTCCTCCACACTATATTTAAAGATGAAGAAAAAGTTTTCTTTTACTTGGTTGAAAGTTGCAGTTTCCTCATGCTGTATTTTTACAATGACGCCCATCGACCACAAGGCGTCACTGTTGCTACTGTAGCGCGACTGCAGTCCATTGATTTTTTTTTTTCTTACATTTGGAAACAACACTTACTTCACGCTGTTCTTTTATTTAGCTTTTTGCAAAAGAATGATAAATAAATAAATATGAAGGGAACTGTGGAGAACAGCAGACTGTCAACCTGTGGAAATTATTTAAGGGATAAGGACAGCGTTACATTTTCAAAGTAATGAATTTGTTGAACAGCATCCGGTTAACACGATAGCGCTTTTTATGTTATTTCAAATTATATGTAGATTTAAAACATACCAGAAAACTATTAACAAATGGATCATTTAGATGTGGGTCTACATATAACTTGTGTTGGTGAAACAAACTCAGTTGGGAAGAAAATGAGTAAAAGTAAGAATTTAAAAAAGGAATTAGAAATATTAAATTTTAAATAAAGGAAAAAAAAATTCCTGCTGTTCGAAAAAAAAACTTTATTGTCCATATCAAGATTTAGGTTTCTTTGGTTTTTCGTTGTTTTTTTTTTCTTACTTGGGACCAACACCTACATGGCTAAAAAAATTACGTAACAACAATAATAATAATAATAATGATAATAATTTTAAACATGATGGGGAAAAAAACACTTTCACCAAACACAGCTAGTGTCTTAAAATAATCATTTATTTACGGAACTATATATATATAATTTCACATCTAATGCACATTTCCATCACCACTGCGCACATTAATAAACTTTTATCCTATTGGGTCTTTTGATTTTGTTTTGTTTTTTAAGTTTTACATGACGGAGTGAATAAAGTTGCGGTAACTGAACAGTCGGTGTCTTCTCCCAGCGGACAGTGGCATCGTGTAGAGTATTTGAGGTAGATTCAGTAAATTCAATACGATTCCTACGCGAAACAACAGCCCGGAGAGTTCACGCGCACACACACAGAGGGTCTGTTGGGAGATAATTGAGCTGGGAAAACCTACTGTGGACGAAAATACCTGAAAATGAAATAATACAGCGGGATGGAACAGTGATAAACAAAAACGTGTCCCCCCTTTCATGATGTGTTTCTTCCGGCTTCCGTTTATTTGATTGTATCTTTAGAAGCCAGACATCTATAAAAATCGTCCGGTTTTTTTTAGTACTTACTCGATCCATGATTTAAAAGTTAACATTTTAATTTTATTTTTGACATGTAAATTATTCCTATTTTGTACACGTTTTTGTGTCAGCATTAAGTAAATTAAGTACAGTAAGTTTAGGGTAAGAAATGAAATATTAATTTTTTAAGAAAAAAGGAAGAAAAAATACGCCAACACGCACAAAACTGAAATTTATAACTGCTTCCTGGTTTAACAAAACTCTATAAATTATTAACACTGAGAAATAAACCGGTGTCTCTGATCTGAAAAAAACATATCTAAATTTAAATGGCTTCATACTGAAGACTTCTTCCACCTTCTTATAATTTATTTATTTTTTGCTTCATTTCCTTTAACTGGGAAGACAACGTCAGGTAAACACACATTTAAGGGGAGACAGATGTGTTTTTGACACCTTCCATCGCGACATCTGGTCCGCAGGGGTGGAAAACATCAACAAAGCAGAAATACCACAAATATCAAACACCTACAATCGGATCTGTGAATCGGCTTAGAAACCACGGCACGAGAGAAGAAGACGTCTCTCCTGGAGCTCTCCACCGTCCCTCCACCTTTTATGCCCGTGTTGTCCTTTAGTTCGCTCTTTTTTGCGCATCGCCGCACGGCCACAGTGACGTGCTTAGGTTCACTCAGTGGTTTGTTTTATTTTAAATCTGATTTGAATCCAGAGTCTCTGAGGAGTTTTTTTCGGGTTGAGAAGTGGAGGTCACTGGTTCAGCTCCAGAGCCCAGACCTGCTGCGGCCACCCAGTCCGGCCTTTCACCTTCTTCTCGGCTCCTAAGGACTCCGGCAGGCCGTCGGTCTGTGGGAGGAGGGGGAGGAGGATGAGAATGAGGATGGAGACCAAAACACCACAACATAATCAGCAGGACAGAGAGCTGAGGGCCACTTTGCTTTTACTTTATTTGAGCTTTTTGCGCTATTTCGCACATCATATTTATCTGTATTCCAATCTTTGTGTCATGTGATGCACTCTGTTTTTAGATGTGCTTTATAAATAAATCTGGATTTGGAGTCTAAGTTTGTCCTCGTGTAATCTGAAGAAAACTGGAGGTTTTAGTGACGCATTCAGGGCGATGACATAACAGGATTTCACTAATTGACAGTAAGTCAGCTCCTGGGTCGGAGCATCAGGCATTGCCTGTCACGTACCCCAATATTGACTAGTAATCTTTTAAATACATAGAAACGATAAAGACTTTATCATTTGTCTAAAACAGCATTTTATTGTATATCTAATAAGGAAAGGACATTTACTTTTCGTCGGCTATGATTAGGAGCTATATAATTAATAACAAATAATAATAACTGTTATTAATAATTAATAATAGCTTGTTATTCATGTCAATATTTTAGGCCTGCACATATTCAAGCCTAAATATCTGAGTCTAAATCTACAATTAGAAACTGTTAGAAAACATTATGCATTCACTATAATTAACACGTCATAAATGTTTACAGGCACAAACTGTTAAATGTTGTTTTTTTTTATTGTTTGTTAGGTTAGTTTAAAATATAATTTGGCCGATATTTCAACTGGGACTCATAACTGGGAATTATTTGAAGGAAAAATGAGATTAAATAAAATGATATAATTATAAAGCGATATAAAGGCTTTGGTTGCAGGTTAAACATTAACGGTACTTCAATCCGAAAGGTCATGCTGAAGCATTCATCATTTTCAGGCCTACAGCTGCTTTTACACTGACTAACATGTTACCGAATCCCAGAAAAATGCTTTGGGTTGGGTTGCATTTCACTTCGACACTCGTAACTTACCAGCTCCCGTTTTCGTTTCAAATCCCGGTTTTCAAATTTCTTAATTTCGGCCTTAAAGCCCTCCGTCTCCCCGGAGTCTTTGGCCAGGACGTCCATCAGATAAGCGATGTAACTGGTCGCCAGGCGTAAAGTTTTGATTTTTGACAGTTTTGTGTCCGCCGGCACGTTGGGGATGCACTCCCTGAGTTCGGCGAAAGCTGTGTTGATGCTTTCCGTCCTCCGGCGTTCCTTCTTCGGCCCCGACGCTCTCCTCTTTCCCATCCCGGCCTGGAGCCCTTCCAGCCGGGCATCGTGCGTCGTTCCGGGCGCTCCCAGCTCCGCAGCTGGGTAGGGCGCCTGAATCTGGAAATCAGGGGGCACTTCGCCGTGGTTCACCACCCAGCTCTGGAAGTACGGTGCATCCTGGTGACACCGCTGGACGAAAGGGAAGGGTTCGTGCATCAGGTGGTGGTGATGCTGGTAACCCCCGATGAGGTTCATGCTGAGCGGGATTGCAAATATGGTCGTTGCCGTGTTTCCCTTCGGCCTCTCTCTGCTGCCGCCCCAAAACGATCTTTGCTCGGGGATCCGCAGCCAAAAGAAATCATTCAAGATTTAAATACGTCTTCCTCTGGATTTATTAACAAGTCAAACAAAAACAACCACCGCCTTCACATCGTATTCATTCTGAACGCGGCTTCAGCCCAGGCCGAGAAAAACGTTTTAAATTCCACAGAAGAAATGTCGGCGATGAGCAGGGCTCCACTTGCGTTTCCTTCTTGAAATCGTTTCCAAACGAGGCAGCTCTAACTTGACCAAGAAATTTGACCCTGGTGAAGGTGTGAGGCCCCAGGTTTATATGACTTGGATATCTGCGTGAAAAGGAGTCAGCCAATGGAGGGCAGCGCCCAGGATGGGAGGAGAGTCTGGATAGGCTTCTGAAAACATGCACCATAATTTCAAGACCCTGCACAAGGAGCAACTATCGGCTATCCGAAAATGTTGCAGCAGAAAGTACTTTGTAAATCTGTAAATCTTTGTAGGATTCAAAGTCTTGTTTTACTTTTGGAAAGCGTTTACGCACGAACTTTACGCACTGACATCTCTTAGGGCATACACGCTTAATCATTTCTGCCACTGATTTGCAGCAGCACTGTATTATCTACATTTATATTTGAATTAACAACTGCAGGTTGGAATACATGGAGTCAGATATTTAAATAAATATATATATATAAAATGTAAATTTTTAAAGACGTGTGTATAAATTTCAAAAATAAAAATAAATAAGATTTGCCAACTCAGAAATTCAGACAATTCCACTGTTTTTAATGATAATCCCAAATAATCCAAAGCAGACTTTATCTTTTTGTTCAGCTAAACATTTAAAAGAATGGGCGAATAAAAAAGGTAGAACTATGCCTAAAATGTAAAATTGACATCATTTTATCCGTTTTTACCCCGGTGTGCTCACCAATTTAGTTGCTTTAAAAACATGAAATTATTTTTCTTTTTCGGTCCTTCTTTAAAGATTATCTAAGGGTTTTAAAAATATTTTCTTTAAGGCGTAATGGCCATTTTCTTATGCCACATGTCAAAGTTTAGAACTATTTTTATCAGAGTGAAAAGGCCTGACCAGATTTTTATCCACGTCTTATTTTCCAATAATAACATGACGTGAATGTCAGAGAGTAATGAGAAGTGTAAATGACCCGTTTGAGGATTTTTTTTTTTGTGCTACTTTTGGCGCACAGAATCAGCGGCCTGTCCGCGTCATACCTGAAGGAGAAGGCCTGCACTGGCTTTATCATTTTTTTTCCTCTTCCTCGCGCAGCTCCTCGCCCACCAAACACATCATCTTATCGCCATCGCCTAAAAACATTATCCCATTACATTACATGACCTTGACGCTATTTAGAAACCATTTACGGCGGCGTCTTATCTAAATACAGCCATAAATCAGGAGGTGTCACCCTCCTGCAGCACGGGTACAAGTATTCCATAAAAGCTCTCCTGGCCTGCTCACTGTTTACAGCTAAGAAGTTTGCAGCATATTTCACCGACCAACCTGCGTTACAATAAATAATCATCAGTCACAACTTTATGTTCCTTACTTCACACGAATGCACTGAAGTCTGCACGGAAAGGTTCATATGAATGCGCACAATGCTCTGCGTTTTTCCCCGTTGTTACCATCCACACTCCTGCAATACACTTTTATTCTTTCGACTGAATTATTTTTTGTGTATATAGCCACACAGATACTTTGAAGTCCACTGTATTTTTTTATGAGGGGTTATGGTTGATTTTGCACAATATAAATTTGTGATTGTTGCATTTTAAAACACCGAAGGGGCTCACAGCACCTGGAGCAGCTACAGCGCTGAAATTTGCTGCTCATTCATTTGACAGTCTTAGGGGAGCCATTCTTCATCATGACCACGCTGACTTTTATACTTGCGTGCATCATCCTGAAGAACTGTACTTATTTTATCTTGCTTTTTATTTTTATTATGGACACATAATACAACAAGAGCCTCATGTCAAAATAAAATGCTTTAAAGCAGAAAAATAAAAGCATGTGCAAAAAAATGTACAAAAGTAAATAGGACGATGCAAATTGACATTAAAAAAACATACATATATATACACACACATATATATATATATATATATATTAAACAGTAATTAATGAAGCAAGCATTTTATATTAATTCATTTCTAGTAGACATTTACTGAATGGGTCATTGATGTACTTTTGTGTTCTAATAAGATCTGAAATTGAACTAAAATACATCTGGCTGATAATCTCACTAGTCTCGAAGTACTGAGATATTCTGTTCAGTGGGGATGTTTACCTCTATAATACAGCAAGTTATTGGCAATAGGAAGTAGAGCTGCTGGGATTATAATATAGGACCAATTCCATGCAGGGGATTTGTTATTTGGCTGCAGTTGCATGTCATGCATTATCATGTGTTATAACTCTGCATCTTAGTTTTACACTAAACAAACAGTAAGACATGGATATAAGATACACTATTTAAGTGAAAAGTGAAAAACCACAGCACAGTGGAGGTTTTTTTTTTACCCACAAGTGTGATAAATTGTGCATCTGTTTTCCTTCTTAAATCCTTTTTCAGCCTTCTTGTGTCAAACATATACAAACTATTAAAATTGTTCAAAGACAAGAGAAGAAGAAAGGGGGAAAGGTTTTTTTTGTGTGCAACTTTTCCTTTAATTAAAGAAAGTCCCCTGTGAACTGAAAAGCAAATTTTGTTTTTGCTATAAAACAAAATGGTTAATTTAAACTTTTTTTCCACTTTGATTCCACGTCTGCATTTAGATGCATTTTGCTGTTAAACTGTAAATTCAGACGTGCAATTTGTCGCTTTGCAAGTCAGCACGAGTCTTCTGCCTCTACAGTCAAACTTTGTTTTCCTCCTCTTGCACAGTTCAACAAATAAGCGCATGAAACAATGATATTGCATTTGGCATATTTTTATGCAAAGCTGGGGCTGCTTATGAGCCTCCTCTCTGTCCTGTTTGCCACTCGCGTGTAGCCTCCGCTGTCAGCGTGAAAAACACCATGCAGCCTCCAAAAAGAAAACCTGACACTGTTGATTAAGACGTCCACTACACAGAGATGAAATACAACACTGGTCATACACCCACACGCCCTCTTACTCCTTTTCTTCATCTCTCTCTGTATCACTTTCTCCACTTCTTGTTCTCCTTTTGCCTCCATTCTTTCTCTCAAATGTTTAACCAGAACCTTCCCTCTTTTTGATCTCTCATTTTTTCTGCCTGTTTTTTTCCTGCCCTGCTATCACCAGAGGTGCTGAAAGACCTGAGCAGCAGTAATAGTCTCTTCATATTTTGCTTTCAGCCCCAATAGACTTCAGTCATCTCTCTCTCTCTTTCACTCTCTCTCCTCTGTTCCTGCTTTGCCAGGAGAAACATCCAAAATAGGTCATAAGGAGCCATCTTGGCCCTGTTATGAATTCTCCTCATAATTGTTTGTGTCATCATGTAGATTTTTCAATAGACACTGCTTCCCTCCTCTTCAGATTGCTTACCCTCAACTCCACATTTCCAAACAAATATTCAGCCTGATTCAAAGCCGAGCAAGCTCAGTACAGCAGAGCACGCTCAGCTCCAAGTGTTTATCATGCAGAGGCTCTTACAGTATATACATATATCCACCTCTGGCATACGTCGACGCCAGCACGCAAAGCTAATTAAGCCCATTGGGTACAATTAGACATGGCAGCTCTTTCTCATTCTGGGAAATGTGGGCAAAGTGGATCATGCTGCAGGGTCAAGGAGTTCCTAAGAGGCCCAGTGCCCGATGGGAGAAGAAATTCCAGTGTCCACTATGTGGAGTGTTAAAGAGGAGCAGGACGGGGTGCAAAAGAGGCTAAAAATGTCAATTAATAGTTAATGTGGGATTATTTTGTTTCGTGCTGGTGCATTTGAGTTTATGCAGAAGTCGAATCTCTGAAAACTGAAATCTGAATTAAATTCTCATTTTTATCAGTTTGAGTTTTGCTTGTTGTTAAATTCTCACCACAGTCTACTTTATTGTTTTGCTGCTTGAGGGTGTATGTCATTCAAATTACACATAAATTAGTTATGTAGTTATTGATTAATGTCTGTTATCCTTGCATGCAGTGGGACAGATTTGGTTTTATGGTTCCAGATCTTAAGATTTCTGTCTCAGAGATTTTATTTGTCTACATCTTAATACTTGTACGTGGGGTTTCTTGTATGGCATTATAAATGACATTATGGAATGAACATAAAGTAAAATGCTTGATACTAAATTATTATTGTTCTTTTCTTGTAATTGAGATTCAAAATTCCAGAAAAAAGAAACGTTTTAATGGGAAATCTCAATAAACATGATGATGTCATGGAATTGTGTGCAAATTTCAAACATTTCTGTTCCATGTCTTCACATTTGTGGATTCGCTTGCATGATTTGAAAATACAGCAGCAGCAGCAGCTTAATGTGACGTCTGTCGTTTATTGTTATTATTTAGCTTTTTATCTTTTGCCATCCGTCCGTGCAGCCGACCGCTTTTCCTGTTGTGGGTGCAATTTACACACTTTTGCAGGAGGACAACATGTTGTGTGTGTTTGGTTTTTTTTAGTGTATGTTCTATCATCTTTTAATGGGCTGCATCTATAAAACTGTGGGTCAGTACTGATACTTACAAGTACAATTTGGCCAATAAGCAGTTGTGACATCTTTTTAATTTATGCTTATTTGTTTATATTGTTCCTTTGTGTCAGGGAAACAAAGAGGTTATCTTAAAAATAATCTCTCCATCACAATTTTTTTTCCATTTTGCACTGACATTTTAATACAACACTACAGATAAACATCAGCACTATGTTTGTTAATGGCCCCTTATTTACAGATATCAGTCAACAGGACCAGTATCGGGCAGCTTGAGCCCTTTTTCTCCACAAAAAATGAATAAATCAGTTATGTATAAATCAGACACTCAGAGACGATCTGCCATCCCTGCCACAGTCCCTCTCTCTCGCTCCTCTGATGTTAATAAAGCAGACACTCTCACACATCTGCAGCTGTTATCATAATGCAGTGAACAATGAAACTTTCCTGAGTGATTTTGTTTCCGCTTTTATTTTTCCTCCTCGAAATATGATCTCGCTGTCAGTGATGTCATTCATATGACTCACATTAAACACTCAGCTAAGCCATCTGTGTTGCATGCCCGACTCCTATAAAACAAACAGGACGTGGTTACAGTATCAGTCATGTCTGTGGCTTCTTTGCATGTTTATCAGGAACAACAGTGATTTTGGTTATAGATGGTGTGGTATTTTAGTTTAATGTAATGTAATCAATAAAAAATTAAAATTCTTGCAGAGATGCTGGTGAATGTTTTATTTGCTGTAGTCTAATTAACAAAAATATACCCCAAGCAGACTGGAGTCAAAACTCATGCTAAACATATTTTATTGTTTGTCATTTGGGAGCTTTACCAGATCATTTACTTTTACTACACACACTCCACACTTGCTTTTTTTCCCCTCCAGCCTGGTCTCACTTTCTTGACCGTTTCATTATCTGAGCAAAAAGGAAATTCTCCACATGTTTGACGCTGCCCACCTCACCTCTCGTACATTTTATTCTCTCCTCTCATCTATCTATTGATAAGTGATTGTCGTCTCCATGCATGTCTGCTCTCTGGTCATTTGTGTCTCAAAGCTCCAGAAACTGCCCTCTAACTGCTGCAATTCTGCCCGTCCTCAGCCAATAAAGATAAGAGCGGGGGGGCTGGAATGTGGAGCAGAGAGGTGACGGTGACGAGCTGAAGGGACATAAACTGACATAAACTCCAACACTTTCAATTATAAACCTTTTACCTCCTTTTTTTTGTTTATCTGACAAGTCATGTGGACACATTTTCAAGTTATACATCTCAGGCTTTTAATAAAACAGCAATTATTCTGTCTATTAGCAGCTCATGACAGTTTTTACACTTTCTGGGAGTTATGAAAGAAATCTCTTTATTTGTCAGCACCTGCGGTCATTCATCAAAAAGAATTTAATAAAAAGAAAATTGTTCGTTTGTTTGTTTTTATAGTATTTTTTTTAGTAAATGCTGATGAAGAAATAACTCCTTATAACACTGCAGAAAGTTATTAAATGCATAGCATATCAACTGAAGGACAAAAATTAATCATGAAAAATGAAAATCATTGTTTCTAAGAGACCAGTGCTTTACGGTGTCTTGTTTTGTCTGATGAACAGTCAAAGACCTGAAGATATCTGGTTTGTAATCATATGAAACAGGGACAAGATGCAGATTCCCACATCGGAGGCATCCAAATAATCCTGTTTTTGCTCAATAAATGACTTAAAATTATTTATATTGTATTTAAAAAGTCCAAATGTATTCTGAGGAACATACAACTAATCATGTACATCTTCAAGACCAAATGATCTGTCAATTAAAAGAACAATATAAGTAAGAGTTCAGATATTAATTACATTGTTAAAATTTAGAAATGCATCAGATACAGCTTGCATCATCCACGTTGGTCCCTGCTTTATTCTTTATGAAAACATCAATATAAACTAAGACTGAGTCAGGTCCTGTGCTCCGGGCTCACGGACCACCGGCAGGTCCGGCTCTAATGATTTCATAGCAGCAGATTTAACAGAGGGTGGCTGCTCTGTGTCAGACGACCCCAGAGGGTTTAGCGAGGCTGACAGTCAAAACATCGGCATAAAGGATTGACCCTGAGAAATCCTGACGTGGAGATGGTTCAGGGACCAGCATCTCTAAAAGTCTGACGTATAAAAATGAAAGCCTAACAAAACTGAAAAGCACTTAAGGTCAGCTCTTGCCTTTCTCTCTCTAATCCTCCGTGTACTGGTAATTTGAGTGGATTCTATTTGTGTCTGTTTGTGGGTTTTTTTTTTCATATTGCTCTAATATCAATACACTGAAATCTTCTGGCCTCCTAATGAACTCTTTAAATAAAGCTCAAAGATGTCCAGTTTCGAAGTAAAAGGAGAAAAGAAAAAGATTTCTCTATATTTAGATCGGACCTTTACAATCTCCCACAATGACCAGCAGGTTCAATCCCAGAGCTTTCTAGCTAGGAGCCCACAGTGAGTGCTAACCGCTGCACCACCCTGCCACCCTTACATGTGGGAACAATAAGTTTTTACTGTTGTTACAGCTCATTGGAAAAAAAGATTTACCATACAACACACAACGAGACAAAACCCCACGAGAAAGACAACCTGCATTTAGATTTATATAATTGGCATCAACTTATATATATATATATATATATATATAGATAGTCGTAATGGACATTTATAAATATTCAAATTAAAAAAATGTATTAATTAGTGTTGTATTGGCTGAAATTAGATAAAATTCCACCAAATCTGGATGGAAAGGGGACTTTTTTAAGGCTATGACTGGATGTAATTGAGACAACAAAGTCCCTGGATATCTGTTTCCTAGAGAGCCGATATCATGACTACACTAACTTCAACAAGCATAAACAAAATCTTAAGCATTTCTGTAGCGTTTAAGGAATTTGATTCAGGAATACCTGTGTAATGCTTTTATATGTAATCCTCTTTAGACAGATTTCTCAATGTAAGACAAACTGTTTACCCGTTGGTTATAAAATAGGAAGAATAAGCTGTGTGAAGGCTGTTGTGTATAGTAACACTCTGTATTAGTGTTGAGGTCATTGTGTTTGCTGACATAATTGCCCCACAGGCTCTTAATGGCAGAGGCAGCTAGTTAAAGTCTCCTGCTTGTCCATTCATACTCAGCGCTCTCCACCTCGTGCTCCTGCTCATTAAAACGGCGAATGGGCCACAGATGTGGAGTCGCCCATTAGTTTTTACCTGGAAGGAGCTTAGGGAGAGGTGAAGGTAGGAAGTCAACCATCAGGGCCAGGGCTTTGTTGCCCTGCTGGGGCCACCCAGGCTAAAAATGTCTGGGCTCACACTGCTGGAAGGAATGTGTTCGTCAGGTGACAGATGTTACCTGCTGCAGGTAGACAAACGGCAAGTTAGAAATATCCTCAAAAGGCGGGCTGAAGGGTAGATTTTTTTCACGACACACTAAAATGATTAACGTATACAAATCTGGAGGATCTGCTGGTTCTGTTTTTAAAGTCCCGCATCAATCAACGGCAGACAAACAAATCCCTTAAACCTGGTTTTGCTTACAGGATCAATATGAGCATTGTCTCTAGCTCTTAAAGGGACAGTTCACCACAAAAATTCTATGTAAACATGGTGCTTTTTATCTGTCTGTTTTGGAGTGATGTGCCCAGTTTTGGGAGATATCAGCTGCAGAGACTTATCTTGACTATACTGGAACTAGATGCCACTCGCTTTGCTTTGAACAAAACCCCAGAAATATGCAGCTGGAATCACTCAAAGAAATCCACAAACCTTGTTGTGAGAAGTCTAATGTAAAAAATATTCTTTTACTGAGCCATCAACGGTATCACCATTCAGGAAGTCTGCATGATGAGAGGCTCATGTTTGTGACGGCACAACATTTGTAAACATGACTGATATCAACCTTCAGCCAAACTGCAGTGCTGACACGCTTTTTTCTGCACAGCGATATGGTTGGTAGGTTTCGTTCTTCCTTCTTTGAAGCTTTTATTTTTAGTGAACAGAGTAATAGTTTCAGAAACTAAATATTTCTCCACCACACAGTGATATTCCAGGAAACACACCTTAACAACAAAACTTTGCGTCAAAGACATCTCCCAGTACCACAACTCCCGAAGCAGTGCATCAATTATCACAGCTTCATCGAAGCCGATGAGCTGAGCTACTACTGACCTTGTGAACGCCGCATTTTAACCTTAACCTAACATTAAGGTTAACGACAGAACTCAATAGTCTAATGCAATCTTAGGAGGTCTGTAAAAGGTACTGCTACACCCAGTGCATAGAATATATGTGCAAACATATGTGGAAAGACTGGAGGCATATGACAAAAGCGCATTATATAATAATACAGAAAAGTAGACATTTAATGAAGGTGCTTTTCCAAGACAGTATGACAGAGTTCTCAAACATATCCATGAAGGAGTTCCAAGCTTAGTGTGGAAAAACTTGACTTAACCCCATCTAACACCACAGGGATAAATTGAAAGCCCAACTGCAAGCCAGGTCTTACGGTCCAGCTGAATGTGCATTAGTACATGCACCCTGCAGTACTTAAGCCTGAAAACCAGAAGATCTGAGATACTCCAGATTAATGTCCTTGGTGTTGACATACAGCTGTAATGTTTCCACAAAACTTTGGTCAAATTTCCACATACTTTAGACATATTTGAGGCCAACATGAGAATAAAACCTGCATTAGTCAGAAATGTTGACCCTAACCTGGAATTGAATGACTCTGTAATGTGAAAAGGGTCACTCTGGCTGGAAATATCAAAATAAATTGCTGTATGTAGGTTTACTCGAGAATCTATAAAAAAAAAGATGGACCTAACATCTATTTCCATCCAGAGTTTTTAAATCCAGATGTGACAAGCAAGGCCAGACCTAACGAGAATAGCGTACATGGGTATAGCAGCGACTTGTCATACACAAAGCAGTCGCACACTACAGGACGAGTGGCCCCCTGTTGGCTATTAGAAAGAATATCAGTTTAAGGCACTTCAACGTTGACTTTACCTTAAACCCAGAGCACCCTGAGGGCTGAAATAAAGCTTACAGTCATTTGGCTCATTGAGCTGAGCAGCATGAGGGGAGCTATGGCAGAAATACTGTGCGGTCCTTGCCAAGCACCGTAACGAAGACAGACCCTCTCAGTCAGGAAAGTAAGTCAAATGTACCAGATAAAGAAGCAAATAAAAGAGCAGATTTTGAGGTTAAACTTCACTAGGATGACAGTGTTGTTCACTGTCTGGTATATCTGTAAATATCCAACTGATTGCTACACACATTAACCGGTTTCCTGACCTATAAACATGCAAAACTGTGACATTTGTGTGTATCTAAGCTGGCTTTCTCGTTTTTCTGCACCTTCACTGGTCAATAATTGATTAAAGAAGCTTTGACAAAACAAAGTAATTGTTTCATGCCAACACTGGCCTATTGACCAGGTCAGACTTTAACTTTTACCTCCAAGCCTACATGTCATCTGTCAGTTTATTTACAGACTCTAAAACTCTCACTGTTCAGGGTTTAATTGGGTTTATCTCACTCAGATGTGACCAGAAAATAACAAGTAAAGCAGCTCTTCGTGGTTTTGAGTGCTGCGTGGACAGATTTCTTTCAGTTTGTCTCAGCTGTGTTTGAACCTCTTTCTTATCTGTAAAGACCCTAAAATAGCTTAGCAGCTCTGTGTCCCAGCTGGCATTAGGCCTCATGATAGTGTCAGATCAGCCTGAGGAATGCAACGACAAGCTCTCAGACTCAGATTGGATGCCTATCAGAGCAGCGTGAGCTCTGACTGGATGCTTATCATAACCATAGCCCGTTGTCAGCTGATGGGATGACCTTTACAGTATCAGCCACTGGATGCCATCTAAAGGCGAGGCAGCAGCAGCGGGACTTTCCCTGATATTTTTTCACACCTCCCTCATCAGACCTGTAAACCGCAAAGAGCATTATTCAGAAACGAGAGGGTACTTTAGGAAAATGAGGCAAAGCAAGCTAAATTTAAAATGTTAGCTCACACTGCGAGCAATGAATCATCTTCTCTGCGTCGACTTCGAACCTCTAATATGCATGAGTGTCAGAGAGCTGAAGGTGGTGAAACAGGCCTGCTCTATACAAGTCAGCACTTACAAAAGGTTCATGAGTGCAAATTTTGTGTTAATAGCCATGGCAAATACGTAATTCCTCAAGTAGATTTTCACAATGGGTGGCACACTCCAGAGTCTCTGTAGAGATGATTGTGGAGGTTATGCTTTGAACTGATTTTATAAAATCAAACATGAACGTAAAAGAAAAGAGTAAAAGTCATTTTAAGCTTGTGGTTATTGCTGATTTTTATACAGCTGTAAAAAGTTCAACTTAATGCAAATCTATAGTTACTGTACAAGTGTGAAAACATTAGATTGCTGTGCCAGCTGAAAACTGTTTATTTTCAGCAACTGTTTTGGTTTAGATATGGAAAAAATACCGCTGGTGAAGATTCACCTTGCCAGTGAGCAACACATCAAGACACAGCTTTTGCCAAGAGATAAAGACTTGTTCGTGCCTAATACGGTTATGCAGTTCTAGGTCTTACCCCATTGTGTATTGTACAGTACAGCTGTTCAATATCTCAGGATGTAGAGCATCGACTAATTGGAAAGTTGGTGGTTCAATCAGGCCGCCCAAGTCTGCTTGCCAAATATCCTCGGGCAAGATACTAAGCCCCAGATGCTCTCCGATGCATCCATCAGAGTGTGAATGTTAGAGAGAAAGCACTTAAGCAAAGAAAAAAAAGACCTTTCTGAGCTGCTAAAACTACATGTGTTCCAACAATCGCACCTATTCTCTTTCATTGCACATAAAATGATCAAAGTTACATGAGAACTTCAGTCTGCATCAAAAATCTTACAAAAATAGCTTACATCCCCAGCCAAGTCTTACACATTATTCTATATAGTAATAAATAATAATGACAATAATAACTAAGCCAAGAAGTGGTCAAAGGGAAAAGGAAAGCATGAGATGTGCATATAGACCTCCATTGGTGAGTGCCTCAAACCTGCATTCTTTCTACTGGCCAGCAGAGGGCGATACCTCTGGTTATAAAAAGAAGTCACATTGTATATAAGTCTATGGGAAAATGAGCCTTCTTTAGCTTGACCTACCTTTCTCTGTGAACTGATAACACATTTGGCTGCTGGATGTATGTTTTATTTACTAGTTTTCAGTATTATTTAATACAAAATCATGTTCATTTTGTAAATTATTATTATTATGTTTTGAGCAAAACAGATGATAAAGCAGGGTATGCCCTAGGCCACGGTGATTTACACGCTTCTTTATGAAATTACAGTCACTCTAGCCCTCGTCAGAAACAGTCTTGCCAAAATATTTCGATATGCCAGTAGAGGAACGACATCATCATGTAGCTGTAAGTGCCTTTACATGACTGTGGCGTACCTCAGGGGTCCATACTAGGCCCCCTGTTGTTTATTCTGTACTTGCTCCCTCTGGGCGATGTGCTCCGTAAACATAATGTGTCCTTCCACATCTTTGCCGATGATATTCAGATCTACCTCCCTCTGAGGTTGAACTGCAATGTTTCTTTGCAGCCGCTACTCTCCTGCTTGTCTGACATTAAGACTTGGATGACTCTTAACTTCTTACACCTTAATGAAAGCAAAACTGAAGTCATTGTGTTTGGGCTTCCTAAAGATCCCAACTTCTCTCTTGACTTTTTGGGACCCCTAACCTCCGATTGCACTTCTTCCATTAAGAGTCTTGGTGTTATTTTTGACAATGCTTTTAAACTTGATAAACAAATCAGCTCTGTAGTTAAGGGATCTTTTTATCATTTGCGGATTTTAGCCAAAGTCAAGTCTTACCTTTGCAGGAACGATCTAGAAAGAGTGGTCCATGCTTTTATTACTTCACGGCTAGACTACTGCAATTCCCTCTATGCTGGCCTAGATCGTTCCTGTCTACATCGCCTTCAACTGGTGCAGAACGCTGCCGCTCGCCTGTTGACCGGTTCAAAAAAAAGAGACCACATCACTCCGGTTCTCTGCTCTCTCCACTGGCTCCCAGTTGCCTTTAGGATTGATTTTAAAATCTTATTGCTGGCTTTTAAGGTTTTAAATGGCACTGCACCTTCTTACCTGTCAGAACTCCTTAGTACTTATCGCCCCAGGAGATCTTTGAGGTCAGCCGACCTGATGCTTTTAGATGTTCCCAGGTATAAATTAAAGACAAAGGGAGAGAGGGCGTTTGCTGTGGCTGCACCCAGACTGTGGAACAGTTTACCTCCTCACGTCAGACTCTCCAAAAGCCTAGGAACTTTTAAAACCGCTCTTAAAACTCACCTCTTTTCATTGGCTTTTAGAAAGGTTTAATTTATTTGTTTTATATATTTTTATTTTATTTTTATCAGCGAGGTGTTATTACGAAATTGTGTTCTATTGTATTTTTATCTGTATTTACTGTACAGCACTTTGGTCAGCCTTGGTTGTTTTTAAATGTGCTCTATAAATAAACTTGACTTGACTTGACTTGACTGTTGTTGGATTTGACGGCATATTAATAAAACTGGTTTGAATACAATTGAGTTATATGGCCCTTGGTGTAGTTTTAATGTTTCTAGAGAATTTTGAAACCTTGCCCTCAGTAATCTGGTCAACCATACATGGTTATGTGAATGTAGGTGTGGGTGGCACTGGTTTCTTTGTCCGAACATGGTGGATAACACTGATCCAGACTACCTTCTATTTATTCCTATCAAAATGCTTTTGCTGCTGCCAGATATGGAGCACAGACTGTTTTCCCAGAAAAGCCCCTCTGGATGGCTCATGTTGAGTCTACACTCAGAGTTTTAAAGCAATCATGTTACAATACTCAAACTAAAGATAACTGTTACTACTTTAAATTACACATAAGAGAGAGATGACCTGAGAATTGTAGGGTGTAATTCTGTGGCTGGGACATAAATCTGACCATGAATGCTTTGTGGCCGCCCAGGTCAGTCCTCCTGTGGGAAAAGGGAGATGAGAGACTTGGGGTCAATCTAGGCTAAGCCCTGCTGGTGCCAGTGAACCCCCTATTTCACCAAACCAAGGTCAAATACTGTTTAAGAAAAAGATTGCATTTTTGTTGCATGTTGTTGCATTTTTTACTCATGGGGGGGGTCGTCTGATTGTTGGCGTTTTCTCTGTTATCATAGGATCTTTACAATGTTAAAGCATCTTGAGGTGATTGTTACTGCGATTTGGTGCTGTACAAATAAAATTGAATTAAATTTGTCAACCTGTTTGCAGCAACAGGAAAGGTAATGAGAGCTCTATCATCTCGACAACAGTATAGCATGCATGCAAGCATCTGACAAAAAGTTATGAAACCAGGCTGCTGAGTTTCGGCATCTGAAAAAAGCCAAAGCTCGTGTGATTAAATCATTTTCTTGTTTTTCTTCAAAATTAAAGTATTAAATGTGTCAAACATGCATTTACTCAAAAGTTAGTGGCTTTTTGTTGCTTAAATTGGGCATTTATAAGCATAACCATTCAAAATAATTAATGATTTATGTTCAATATAATGTGTGTTTCTGAAAAAACAAACAAAAAAAAAAACAGGGACATTAAGTGACCTTATGCAATTTAGCAGGAGTGCATAATCAAATATTTTATGAAATGGTCACAAATTGTGTGTAAATGAACACAAATTTGCCTTGGTTTTGCAGCACTTAGCACAAATTTGAATCTCACATAATTCATCTGGAACTTTCTTTTATGACAACAGTTTTTGGAGGTTTTTAATGTATGCAAAAATTTAGGAAAGGGTGGATTTTTCCCGCCATTCTGTCCACAATCATCTCCTGAACCTAACCGAGTCAAAAACAAAGCCCAGGCGCAAAATAATATTAAAGCTGATCCAGGTCGCCTTCCAGCTGGATCACAGGGACCAGGAACTAGAAGACTCAGCTGGTGGCACAATAATGGTGGAACAGAAGCATTCCTGACATCTTGTTCCTTTACATTTTTTGGCTACTTATCCCAATTTTTTTAATGGCAAGTCTGAATTAAGCAGTAAATATGTTTTCATCTTTAAAAAAAATACAGATAGCAACTGCTGTTGCCACTCGTGCAAAGCTACTCCTGCACAAACACAGAGTTCTATAAAAAAATAATAATAATAATGCGTGCTGAGGAACACTGTTGCCATAACCATGCCACTGAAAACAGGCAATTCCCTACATTTTCACTATTTTTACTACAATTTTGCATCATGCATGAACTTTATGTGGGGTAAGAATATTAGAAGGAATTATATAGCCTGGGCTACAATTAGCTTAAAATATTTGATGGGATTCAACAGTTGGGTGCATCACATCACGTTTATTCTGACTGTTTGTGTTTCGGATCCGTAGTTTAAACAGAGAAACATTAAAGAGGAGAAAAGGATTGTAGGGTATTGACTTGTTTCAATCAATTCACCCAGCCTAATTGTGAGGTCATGATCCTGTTATGAAATGAAATAAAATGATAAAACAAGAATGATGGGTCAGCTGAATTAACGTGAGCACGACTGAGCCCAGTCTAGTCGAACAGACGGGTGAGTTTGGGAGCTCGGCTAAGGCGCGATCCCGCCGCTCTCTGCACCATTTTCCCATTCCCCGGCTTTTCCATGTCGACTTCGCTCTACAGCTTCGCTCCTGAGGAAAAACAGACGCCCTCTCTGCCGCCACCCTCCCCCTCCTCCTCTTCCACCGGCTTTCTTCTCCTTCCCCCTTTGCCCCTTGGGCTTTTTTTATGGCAGGGCTTCTAACATATGACCCCTGCCATGCATTAGACTGCATGTAAGCATCCAAACACGACAATATAAAAAAGAACAGTGTGCGATAAGGTACACAAATTTCGTGTGTATGTATTGTATTCTCAAATTTTTCTATGAGGTGAGACCACCTCCCCAAATCCTCACCAGCTCTCAGCAGCAAAAACTGAATTTTGATTTATCCCCTGCAAACACACTCATACTGTAATCCAATCAAACAGCAGCCTCAGAGAGTAAGAAATCATCTTTGCCTCGTGGAGATTTTCATTCAGCTCTTTTCTTCTTCGGCTCATGCTAGCTCGTCTGGACGATCGCCCCTGTGAATCATCTGGCTTGCCGCTGTGTTATGTGGAATGACAAGCTGTAATTTGGTGTACACGTTTACCTCATTTGCATGAGAAGCATTTGCACTGCCTGCCACCAAGATGAACAAATTACGGCGGCGGTTATTCTCAGAATAAATAACGGAGGCTAGATTATGAACGTTGCTGGGAAATGAAGGAGTGGCTCATTACGGCAGAGCAGCTTTATGCTAAGTTGGTGTCCAGTGGCTCTTTCTCCATGACTTCCAGGTGAATGACATCACTGTTTAACTGATGCTGCCATTATGAGTCGTTATTCAAACCAAAGAAAGGTTTTTAAATCCTTCTTCATGTTCAAGTCTCAAAGATCACCAAAGGACTCAAAAAATTACCCTCTGAACAAATTGCTGGTTCAAAGCCTCTTATACATATTACTAACTTTTACCCATTGCTTGGACTTAACCAGTACATAAGATCATTAAAAAAAAAAAGACCACTGATGGGTTTGGTAATATATTTTTAAAACTAACTTTATATGAAAAGTTTCAGTTTTTTACAAAATGTCCAACTTTGAGACGTTCAATACCCATAAAACAACCAACACAAAAAATAAATATAATGGGGAAAAAAGGAGCAGGCTAATTTAAAAATACCAATCAAAATTTAGTATGTTGGTAACATACTAACCTCCAACAGAACACTGTGTTCATTAAAAACTGCCATTGTAAGAATCTGAAAACATAATGTTTGTTTCATATCAGAGGAAACTGGATTGGAGAAAGTAAAGACAGTATGATTGCCTTCTTTCCCCAACCACCTTCACAAGGTTTCCAGTGCATAAATAACAAACCTGCAGACTCCTGTATGTGTAGAGATGCAGACAGTAGGAAAGACAATAGCAAATCTAAAATGTGGATGAAAGATCAGAAATCTGGCAAAAATTTAGTTCAAACAGAAGAAGGACCAAAAACAGGAAACTTCTTTCATTGCATATAAACAATGTCTGTGCAGGACAAGTTTATAATTTTGAATTTTAACAACAACCCGCTGTGTCTCCAGCCCTTTCCTAACTGAATTTTGCTCATGAATTTCTCCAGACCTCCGTGAGCCTAACAAACAGAGGACCACGTGCAGCATTACCTCTAGACATGAAATCCCTTCCTTTACGGTGACACATTACTACACCTAAACACACAACATATGACAAGGTAGTTTGCATTGAACTAAATAAAAGCACCTTCACGCACTAACCGAATTTTCAACTGAGGCTGTGAGCCAGCTGCATAAATATAAAACCTTATGACTAAAAACACGAAGACGGTGTTTCAGTTGATTTTTGTTTGACCTCATATATTTTGGGTTCGGTTAGACACCCTTTAGACCTCCCACGTCAGTTTAAAATCTTGAATATAGATCTTGAATAATTTTGTCTGCCATGGGGCACGCACCAAACACAGCAATATGATAAATGCTTGGCATGTATGTGCATGTGCCTGCTACACTTTCAAATCTAAACTAAACTCTGACCCTGTCAGTTTGTCTAGTTCAGCAATTTTTCTTGAACCATTCCTCACATGAGCCGCTTTCACTTTCTTGCGCTCTACAACAGAAATACTATAAGAAGCAAAATAAATCCAGACGTAAGATGTTTAAAGGACTTTGGCGTACTGTATTGCTCTGAACCAGCACAATAAAAAGTCAGTTACAGTCTTGCACATATGCTGTCTCCTTGTGTTTCATCCTGTTTATTGTATTTCTGTCCTCCTTTTTTCTTTCACCACAGCAGATGGCCACCATCCTCGACCTTGGCTCTGCTGTTGGGTTTTTTTTCTTCCTACTGTTACCAAGGGCTTGCCCATTGGGAATTAATGGGTTGGTGGGGTTTCTATAATGTTGTACGACTTTTACTGTGCAATTTAACTTGCTGTGAGATGACTATTGTTTTCATTCTGCAGTACATAAATACAACTAAAAACAGAAGACTGGATTCAGCTATTAAAGTTGCAAAACTTCACAATAGACTTAATATCTTAGTTTTTTGGGTTGTTTCTTTGTATAAAGAAAAATCTAAATAAGTCATATACCTGGTAAAGAAATCAGGCATATTGAAAGTAATCTGGAATATATATACACAGATACACCTGTATAGAGGTATATAAATAGATGCATGACATTTACGGTAATTTAACACTGACTTGACTGCACTAGTGGCTCATTTCTCAGATACATACGCCCAGAAAAACAGAAATTTACACAAATGTAGGCTCTTGGCTCATTTATCGGGTAACTATGTGTACCTTTGAGGGCAACAAAAAAGGGTATGTATGTCTCTAAGCAGTAAAAGGTAAATATTTGCATTAGAAATTTAAAAAAAAATGCATTCACCCAAATAGAAGAAGCCATTAGATGGATGATCTAAAGGCTTCTTAGATTTTAAGGCTTTACTGCTTCCTTGTTTATTTGAGGTTAATGGGAAAACAGTTTGACAAGTTTAATTTCTTATTTGATCTTTAAGTTTTAAAAAAATTGTAACACCACTCATGTTTCACATGTGCAAAGCACATGTTTGTGCTCACATGATAGTACACCTAAACACACAGCACATGACAGCATAGTCTGTGGTAGTGAATCACGCGCAGAATTAACTTAGTTCTCGAACTGTGGACTCCGTTACATCACATATTCCTGCAAAGAGGGCAGAAAATTAGTCAGACATAACAACTGCATCTAAATTGAACATAGCGACTGCATTTCATTAGGTTTAGATTTTTACTCACTGATCCACTTTACCTTTTCCTCGTTTAAATGCTCATTTTTCAGGAAATTATTAAGCTATTTGATTTTGTCAAACTCTATTTTACTGAGCTACTGCACTTCAAGCTTTTGACTGTTGTAACACGAACTTCCCCAATTTTGAGATAATAAGGAATATCTTATCTTCTCTTATCTCCAGCCCTGCTCAGATTCACCAAAAGCTATCTGCATTATTTCTGATGGTTAAACACGCTAAAGAAAAAACGATGACAAACAGCTTTTTAATCTGTAAATGCAGAAAAGGGCCAGTTTGCTTTGGGTTGCTTGGGTTAGGATTAAACGTAAATCCATGTTTCTAAAACATTTTGCAGACATAACTGTGACTTGTTCAGGACGAGTATTCTCTAAATTGGAAATAAATTACAATCCCAGTCATGTGTTTTTCAGTCATGACTAATGCTTGGAAATTAAAGAGGCAGATCATTGGCAAAGACTCCTGCTGTGTTGAGCCTCTCTCTTCAGGACTGACGAATCTTGAAATTAACCCTCGTTTGGTTTCTCTCTCGTGCTTTTAAACGTAACTGACTTTGATTCCAGAAAGATGACGGATGTGAAAGCTTTAAGCTGCTCTGCTACCTCGCATCAAGCTATCAATATTTTTCAGGGTTGCAGAGCCTCTTTCAAACCAAGTATCTTTCTTGCCGTCTCTTTATTATCATGTTCTGAGGTATGTGCATATGTGTGCAGACATGAAGGCAGGCGTGCGTTTTCCTGCCTGGATGTGAAAGCGTCTCCCCCCTACGAGCCCTCTCGTGAGAGTTATACATTATATATAGTTTATTTGTAAGGAGGATTACAGTGTCCTGGATCTTATAATCCATTCTCAGTTTAAAACATGCCCCCTCTTTGTCCAAACGCCCGAACTTTGAACCTGTGGGCTTTGGTTCACTTGTGAGAACTGACCAACAACCCCACCCCCAAAACAACTCGACTTCCCCCGCCAGGCTGCGGTGGAGATGGGGAGCGTTGTTTTACGGCACGATCTGTCTTGTACGTCTCAGGCCAAATCCTATTTTTATGGCTTGCTTATACATTCCTGCTGAAAATGGTTTACATACCGAGGCAGGGAGCCGTCCTAAATCAGCTGGCAGCTCCGTGCAGCTGGGACAAGGTGGAAACCTTGTCATCAGCCCGCTCCACCGGCGATTAATGAACCCCAAATTAAGATAATAACATCTTGGTCTGACCCAGGCCAGCGGATTACATCACTTTCACGGAAATTCAATGTCAACTCTTGTCGCTCTCAGTCGCCATCGAAACCAGCAGTATTTACCCACCTTGTTTTTTCCCTTGATTTATTTTGAGAGCCGACCCATCCTGTGCCCATTCATGAAATTGGCGGGGTGTTTTCTCATTCTCGCAGGGTCCTTCAGTGCAGTTCAAACACTGCTGAGTGAAGGCGGAGAGGATGTATAATGAGCAGAGGAGTTAGAGGGTGATGACTCTGCCATTCAGGACCCGAGCACAATCTGCACTAGTGTTTCAGGCCAAGGCCCTCGAGTGCAGCCACACAAATCCTCTGTTCCCCACTCTGTTTTAAAACCTTGTTTCATTCATGTTAGCAGCTCATAAATGGCCGCCCACAGCCTCAGCAAAAACAAGCCGAGGCCCTTCACTTTTATACGACGCAATCTGCTGTGGGGCCTTAATCACCTCCCTGTATTTTTAATAGAGGAGGCTTAGGTTTGATAAGAGGTAATACAGAGGGCAGGAATGTGTTCCTATATTGGGCAAAAAAACAGCTGTATGCAACTTTTAGAACATAATTGGTAAAAAACTGACATGAAGAGATGTGTTTTTTTCTGTTATGGTAAGTGAAAGCATCCTTCTTGTTAGGCCAGTATAAACATGCGTCATTAAAATAGAGTCTAATGGCCATAGGCCCTGGGGCCCAACAGTGTCAAAGGGCCCCACAGTCCAGAGTCTGGGTGAAGTGGCTATTATTAGTATTTCAGTCTGCAGAAAGCAAAGACTCAGTGATATGTGTCAGTAACTGAAAGATTTTAAACATTCTCAAAATATTCAGCAGAGTGACAGTCTGTGTAAACTTACGAGAATTAGGACTTAAGGTGAATTACATTTGAAGATATCAATATTTAGTGAGATGTCAGTTAAAAATCCAGGAATGTTTTGGTTTGCCAATGAAGACAGAATTAAACAGGTTTTTATTTTTTTATTTTGTTTTTTTTTTAAACACCTGCTGATTTTTTGTTCCCAAAGTCTGGAAAAGACATGTGATTGGATTTAGCATTTGGAAGCTATGTTGCTATCCTGGTTCTGCTTTCTTTTGTTATCATTGGGCTGCGCAATGAATCAATGAATCAAAACCAACATTCCCAACTTCAAATCGATGTAATCGTCATGTAAATCCATGTCAGTAATGTGATTTTTGTTTGTTTGTTTTAAAATTCTGCAAATGCTTCCCTGTTATCTACTGTCCCCTTTAAAAAACACTACAGTGTGCTGTCACATGACGCCGCCCTGTCCCGTCTGCAAAAATGGAAACATGATGGAGTCGAACAGTTTGTAGCAGACACAAATGCCGTGTCTGTTGTTTGGCGACGTTTTTTTTTTTCATGGTAAAGATGTCGTCAAACTTGGAGCACCATCATATCATCAAAAATGATCCAAAATTTAGCAGTTGAGCACATTTACAGTGCAAACCTTGTGTGTGTGTTAATGTTAATTGTTCATTAATCAAAATCAAGGTAAAAATATTAATTACTTGTGATTTAATCTGAGATTGTTTCACATAAAGACATAGAAGCAACATATATAAAAAAGCTATGCTATGTTTACATTAGTCTTTAATTTCAGCTCTATTTCACAGATATACACGTTGCAAATTATGACATTGTGGATGAGCATATTCCTCATTAATTCTTGTAATCATGGAATGTTTTGGGTTTTTTAAAACTATTTTAAGATTAGTTATCCATTTGTTATTCTAGCAAACCACTAAAAATAATCTAAATATGTAATTGCACTTATCAAAACTGAAGCAAACTCTTGTTGGAAGGTCGGTGAATAAAATTAACCTCACGTTATTGGACAGGACAAACACAGCTGGGAGGTCCAGGAAAAGGACATAGGGCAGTTTAAAAATGTGTACAAATGGGTTTTTTGTACAAGGCTGTAAACATAGTTAGGCCTTTGAACATGGGAGTCTACGGAGATTGATTGGAGCCAAATGGTCATTAGAGGAACTGCACCTTTTAGCCCTAAAGGTCGCTGCTTGGAAGTTATGCTCAGAAGAGATGAGAAACTTTTTAATTTTCCTGGTGTGGCTTTAAGACTAATGGATAGCTGTCTTTGGAAGTGAATGCTTCCAAAGCAGAGTAACTGGAGATTTTCTTGCCTTAAATTGTGTTCAAATTTGAATTTTTCGAAAATATAATGAGGTCAGATTTCTTCAGCATCACTTATGATGCAACAAAAAAAATTAAATAACTAAATATAATAAACCAAAGCACAATAATGGATGCTTTTTTAGTAATAGCTGAATTAAAATCCACTTCTGGCATCTTAATTTTGCTAATTGATGTTTAAGTATGAAAAGGTTTGGTTAGAAAACATTAAAGTGCTTGTGTCTTAATAAATCTTTATCTCTACAGCTGATGTATAAGTTTCTCAAGAATGCTGATCCCTTAGTGTAATTTAGTTTTTTCCCACCACTTACAAACATCATAACTGCAAATTCCATTCACACAAGAAAAGGATTGTAAATCATTTTGCACTGTTTATGTTTGCTGTAACTTCATTTTTTTTCCACCACCCTCCCTTTTACTCCCAGAATTTCTTTCTGCTCAAGCTGCTTCAGTGACTATGGAGGAAAAGTTGTTGAATTTTACTTTTGTTTCCAGTATCCGCCACTGTCCCTTCTACATATTCAATTCACTTCTAACAAAATTGCCTTTTCTTGTATGTGGGAGCCAGAAAATAGTTCTTCAAAGTCTTATGAGTGAAAAGGATGTTACCTCATTAAAGAAGAGGCCATAAATCTGTCTCGCTCCTCAGCAGCACCGATCCACATCTGGCCATTCGCTTCAGCCACTCATGGTTTCTCATTCTCGCTGAGCCCCGGATGGGATTTATGGTTCATTCTGCTTTTGTCACATGTTGTTTAGTCCAGCTTCCCTATCAGCAATCTCATGTTAGTACCATCCCTTGTAATGTTTGGGATTTTTGCCAAAGTGTAATGCTCTTTGCATCAAGAAAGACTAAGTCTGCCTACGTGAAAGTGCGTAAAGTGGCTGTGTAGCTGAATGTGCTAACTGCTTCTGTCCAGGATGATTTCCTCCTGAGATAACCAGGAATCAACCTACATGAATGCACGTTAACTGGGAAAATAAGGTTGTTTGATTCTAGATTCGTGGCTACACTTTTATTTTGAAAAAATATATATATATGCAAGATATATCTGAATATGTTACTTGCTGTTTTAATTTATTTCAGCTAAGGTTATTCATGAAGGGGAAAAACCATTTGATGATGATGATGAAGATCAGCATATCCAATGACAGTTTTTACAGTTACATTGTCACACACACACCTCAGATCTTAATGACTCAGTTTAAACAAATTATTTTATAATGATGTGGTGGTGTAATAGTGTAGGGGGTCTTTTCTTGGTATCCCTTTCTGAGTGCATTATACCAACACAGTCACCAGATCTAAGTCAAATAGAGCACCTTTGGTGGAGCAGCAGATTCACATCATATAGTTGCAGCTGTCAAATCTGTAGCAACTTTGTGATGCTATCAAATAACTATGGACCAAAATTTCTGAGGAATGCTTCCAGCACCTTTTTCAAGCGACGCCATTAAGAATTCAGGCAGCTCTGGAGGGGAAAAAAAGAGGATCCACCACAGTACTACTAAGGTTTTACTCTCTGAAGTCTGAAGAAACCTGCATGGTTCTACACTGTCACCAGACAGACATCTTTGAAGCTGCTCATCTCAAACTAGCTGAGGTTTTAATTGTGCAAGAAAGGTCGTATAACTTTCAATAATTTTACCTCCTTGGTAGCATTAAAGATGGCCTGACTAGATGAAGTCAATCACACTTTTATGGAGGAGTGTGCGGGCAGGATATGAAACAGTCCCTTCAGGTGTCTTATCAAGCAACTTTGAAAATGCCTTCAAGATGTGTAAAAGAGAAAGAACCAATAGCAAGCTCTTCATTTTTTTAGTCATTCTAGTAGCAGGAAGGAGTTACGCTGCAATAGAGAACCAAAGTCTACAAAATTAAGTAGCTATAGAGTCGTGTTCTTTTACTTGGGCAACCAAAACCTGGGTATATATTCTGTACATCTGTGGCTCCATAGTTTACACTTTTACCTAACATGTGAAAGATCCTGGGAGGAGACAAAAATCTCCAGGAAATCAAACTTGGAGCTACCCACTGTGGTGACCGTTTGTGAATAAGGGGGCAGCTGAAAGTAGCTGTACATCTGTTTAGAGAAAAAACTTCTCCTGTGCCCCAGTTACTCACTGCTCTACTAATCATGCAAACCTGTCTTCACTATCACTGATTACCAGCTGATTCCCAGGTCCAACTGACCGTCATTTGACTCATCTACGAAAATACACAACGGAAACCCACACGCCACACAGATAACATGTAAGAAGTGAGCACAGTGAAAAGATCTCCTAAATCTTAACCCAAAATGCTTAACTCAAACCTGAGTCATACCTGTGCTTAAGCCTTAATAACGCAGCTGTCATCAGTTTTCCAAGAGAAATAAGTACAAGTTTTGGAAGGTATAGACAAACAATGTCCTGCTGTTAAGGTCAACGCATGACAAAACACCTCTTTGTTTGCTTCTGGTTGGCACAAAGGATACGCCACTTGATTTTCTATCGTGTAAAATATTTTGTAAGTACATAATTACAATTTGCTAATTAGGGCTAAAAAAAACTATCAAATCAGCTTTTACAATTTTAACACGTTTAAAAACTCACACAAACCACAGTGTGTGTATTTCTCCTGGTTTTGTTCTGTATTTGTGTGGCTTTTTACCCTTTTCCTCTTTCACTACTTCATAACCGAATGAAGATTAGCCTTCTGGGCAGACAGGCATCCACTCCCTTCTCCCACGGTCTCTCACAGCCAATAGATCAGTGTAAAAGCAAACCTGTGACATCGGGTCATGATATACTGTGACTCAACTTTAAGTGTGCGTACAGGTCGGAATCTCTCTGTACGTGTAGACAGAAGCACTGAGGCCGCAGGCTAACACGCAACGCCAGACGCTTCCAATTACATCTCCGTATCTGTCAGGGAGCCTCCGAGCTTTGCCCTTTATGAGCACGCTGTGGCCTGGATGGCAGACATACATACGTCTGTTTACAGCCCACAGCACCTTTTTTTGAGTGTCCAACAGCTCATTTTGTCTCAACTTCCATTTTCAAAATATTAATCTCAGGATATAGGCACTAACCATTAATTAATATGAACGAGATGCAAGCATTTTGTATTGGTTTCTCTAGCCTGGTGTGTTACTGCAGTCCAAACTTGCACAGGATGGCAGTGAAATAAATTAATTTATAACTGCAATTTTGGTGTCAGGTTAAAAGATTGAGTACTTAAGACCACAGCAACCACTAAGGACACTGAGGTCATGTCCTCAGAACTGACTCCTGGTATTTTGAGTTTTTTTATGACCTGAGAATGAACTTTTCTCTGCTCGACCCCTAAAAACCTGATTAGAATAAAAACAGTTTTTATTTTTACTTTATACCTTAATGGGTAATGGAAAAGACTTTGAAACAATATTTTAGCATTGACTGAACGAGATTTAAAACTTAAATACACAGAATATATGAAATTACAGTACTGTGAAAAAGTTCACCTCGTCATATTTTGCTGGAGAATGGGTTACACGTGCAGCAGTTTATTGAAACGTGCAAACACACATTGAATTAAAGTAGTTAAAGCAAAAAACTGAATGTGTACAATTCTTATGAAATTATAAAAGTCAATATCTGTTGGGACTACTTTTATTTTTCAACAGTTTCTTGGAGGACATTCAAAGCTCTTCTTTCGATGTTGGCTGTCCTTTCTTCCTTTTCTCGAGATGATCCCACGCAGCTCAAATAATGTTGAGGCCAATCCATGACTGATGGTTTTCCACTGTGTGTAATATTAGGAATATCCTGAATAGTGAGATGCTGACTTGTCAGATATTGAGGTAGAGGAAAGCTATTTGGGGAATTTGGATTTCTGGATTTATTGCAGGCTTCTTTACAAGTTACAGATTCAAGCACAGTCAGCATTAAGAAACAAAAATTAGGTAAAAAAGCTTCCCAGCTTAGTAAACATTAATTCGTTCCAATATGAATAAGTGACGCCCTGACCTGTGTTTTTAGAGCCGCGTAAAGTTCTTTCAGTTGTGAACATTTTTCATTTCAGAGGTAAATCTTTTCTTACTACATTTCCTGATCATTGTAGAGTTCATCAAAAATATAACTTAGAAACAGGATTATACTGTGTATAATGCCAATAAAATAGAACATTTTCATTATTTAAATGATTTAAACCCAATGTTGCAATGATGAAATTGAGAAAATGTGTTCTTGAAAAATAAATGCAAATTTAGAATTGCATCATAGTAAATATATTAAAAATTTAAATCCTATAGTTGTCTTTATGTTTCAGCGGAGTGCAATTGCCTGTGATTTATCCACTCATCCACCCATTTTCCTGACTGCTTATCCAGCTTAGGTTCCTGAGGGGCCAGAGCCTATCCCAGCTGCCAGTCTATCACAGGGCTACCTGTGATTTATATCCTACAAAAAACACATTTGTACTCTTACTTAAAAGCACCAAACATCTTAAACTGATGTCTGTGACCTTTGTCGAGGTCATCCACAACTTTGATTATTTCCTTTGCTGGATTGATTTAACTCTGTTTCAGTCGCTGTGTTTCATTTCATGTCAGTATGCTCTTTATTCCTTTATTCTAGTCTCTGTACACAATAAAAGGCACAAAACTGACCTCAAGGATCTTTTGTATTAATGCTTCAATTGTTTAATAAAGTTGCATTGACTCTAAAGCTTGTTGTTTTATTCATAGCTACAGGCTGGATCTTTATGACATTTTAAAACTTCTTTTCTTAGCAGTGCAGCAAGTTGATTTACCGATGTTATCGTTCTGTTCTCATGATTTTGGCAATGATATTAATTGGCTCAAGATTAGAATTGTGGGATTTTTTTTAAAGAGGGAATGCGATTACAGTACAGAGACAGGAAACATGGGAGAGATAAGAGGAGGCCACATGGCTTGCGTCCCAGTTCTTCGAAAGGTTTCATAATTAAAAATAGTGTTTACCATTGGGGTGAACAGTGTCATTGATTTAAATTGGACTAGTTGGGGCGGGGCGGAGCAGGGGTGGTGGGATGTGCAGATGCTCCAAAGTGTTTTTATTGGAAGCATTTTTGCGAGGTATCTTTTAGACCAGACTAATTCCAGCTGTGATGTTTGTTGCAAGTGAGGAACATGTGGAAAAAATACGCTATTGTACCCTTTGTGTTGGAAAAGCAATCTAAGGGGGGGGAGTGCAATGAAATTATAAGAAGGGGTCCTTACTAAGTGTCAGTATGTCATTAGTGGTGAATGATCTTAAAGCAGGGTATGTCACAGCCACGCAGGCCGGTGTATTTGAGGTGTGAAGACGCGGGTCTTAAATGTCTGAGGCTCATTGCTTCAGACCAGCTCCAGGTGAGTTGCACAGGTGAGGAAATGAAAGCTCTGTTCAGGGGTGGATACAGGTGAATCTGCAGCTCAGTGGAAATTTCCAGCTGCTCACCCAGACTGTGACAGGGTATTACCAAAGCCTTATGGCTGGTTCAGCATAAAAACACTCTTTACAAAGTCATGCAGATGGTTTAACTTTCTGTCAGGAATGGATAAAATCTTTTTTGGGGTACAATGTTTCCACTTTTCTTTAAAAACTAAGTTAGTAAACTCAAGCAATGTTGAATAAAATGGCATTTACATAGTTTACTTAAATGTACTTACTTATGTATCTTCCTGAAGTCTTAATTGTCCAAAAGTTGCTTCTTCCCTTTCCCAGTCAGGATACAACTGGCTCATAGACAACGATGGTCTCCAGGTGGAAGCAAGCTAAACATTAGCATACGTCCAACTTAGTGTAAACTAGATACTTTCTTTCATAAGGAAAGGACTAGTGAGGTTCTCTGTCTTTAACATACCCGACATTCTTGTTTTGCAGTGTAATATCTGGCAGTGTAATCGGGCTGGTTCTTACATAGCGCTTTATACAACATACCTCATTCACACCAGCACTTTTTTCCATGTTTTAGCGCTTTCTATCTAACATTCAAACACTTTCAAACTCCAGTGGATGCATCCAAGAGCAGCTTGGGGTTAGTATCTTGCCTGAGGATACTTGGTATGCAGACAGGCATGAAACCAACCTTCTGATTAGTAGATGACCGTTTTTACCTCCTTAGCTACAGCTACCCCACCCATATCACCATATACCTCTCCTAGTGAATCTGTAAAACATGCAAAACTTAAGGATTTAGCTTTATCCACATTGTGCAACGAGCAGCACCTCCAGTTCAAACGGCGCACGCTCATCCTGTCAGCTGCACAGCTCTGCGACATCAGCAGAGCCTCGGGCCGCTGTGACGTGCTGCAGCTTCAAAGCTGCTGCTCGTCTGGCGCACGCCAAAACCAGTTACAGTGGTGGAGAGCAGACCTCTGCCACACAAAGGAAGCTTTGCTTTAATGTTATCAGAGACTGATCCACGTCTGTACAGCGCTGTAATGATGCTGTATTTCCCTGCCTGGCTGACAATGGCCTTATGGCTTTTATAAAGCGGGCCCTAATACAACTATACACCATTAGAGAGCCACTTTTATTACGTTTCCAGCTCTGGAGAAGCCCATTCATCTCCAGCGAGATGGATTGCTCTTGTTTTTTGTGATCATCAAGATGAATGTGTTTTTGTTTCCCCTTGGCGTTGATGGGGCCTGCTGAGCGTCTCTGCAGAATCAGAAAAGCATAAAACACAGATTATCTTTCATATATTTGTCAAAGAAATTGCAATAAAAGACTTTTTACTGCATTTACCTCGAGGAACATCTTTTGCCCATCTCAGATTTGATGCAAATCTTTCCTAATCTCAGCCTCTTTTTTTTTTTATAGATTTTGGAAGAATACGACTTTGAATCCATGTGTCAGTATATCTGACAACTTTATCTTGCACTTGATGCTACCTCATGCTTTTATGTATATGAATCTGTGTTACATTAAAGAGTTTTTAATCTTGCGTTCATTTATTTTAAAGCAGCACATTGAAGTAGAACTCCTAATTTGATTGTTTTGCCATATACAGTGAGAATAAAGGCTTTGTTCCTTCTGATTCTGCAGTGTTCTGTAGCATATGAGGTGACTTTATACAAATTGAGATCATGTTCAATTAAAGATGTGTTTTGAACCTATTCTTACGATATTGAATTATATAGTTATGTTCTCAGCAAGAGCAAAAGCATAGCAGGAAATATGAAATAAAAACAGACTTCTGCACAGTCCCACTGAGTAGATCAAAAAAATGTAAATATAAAAATCTACACCTGCACAGTGGTGTTTGCTTTTTTCAAAATCATCTTTGCTTAATAAGAAAATGAATGAACTGATAATGATTAACTCCTATACATATAAACAATCTGTACATAACTACTAATGATGTCATTGGTGCAATGATTGAATGAAAAAAAAAAAGTCCTCTTCTATAATTTCTAACCTGGGAGTCTCTGATTACTCATAGTAGCCCTGACTAACTATGACAAAGACAACACATCCTCTTCCTCAGTCCCTGCTTTGATAGTGAAAGTGTTTCCAGTCTGTTTAACGCTCCCTCGGACATCTGAGGACACGCTGACAGTTATGGCATTCAGTTCTTTATCCACAGCAGTAAGCAACAGGTCCGTCTGCGTGGACCATAAACTCTTTATCAAGACCAAAGCGGCGGGCTTGGACATTCCTCTGCTCCGACTAGCTGTGTTTTGTTTATTTGAAACAGAGTTGTAAAAGATGTTCCAAACCGACCTGGTGCGGGTCAGACTGCTGCAGAGGCTTTGATGAGCAACTGTAACTGCAGACCGCCCTTATACAGCCCCCAATCCCCAGCTATGGACTCTCTGAAAAAGCCAAAAGCCCAAATCTAAATGGGGGCTTTGATGTGGCTGGATGGTGCCTGTTGTTATTGTTTGTATCAGGGCTTATCACCACTGGACACCCCACCACCGCCACCGCCACCTTGCGTGCATCACGAAGGTTGTGAAAGGCTGAAGCACTTCTTTTTTTGCATGTTGTTTCATCCATTAAAAATACTGAATTTTGTTTGAAGCCAAAACTGATCTTTTCCTCTTCTTTTCTTTTTCTCCTCTCTGCTCCTCAGTACAGCCAGACTCTCCCTGATAAGGATGATGGATGGGGCAGAACTCTGGCTCCAGCCAAGCCCAGCAGCTTCCTGGGAGCTGAGAGATACTGAGTGGGAGGTGGAGGGGACTGTGTTGGGCAGGGAGTCGGGGAGCAGCGAAGGTGGGGGGGAGTGAGTTGCTTGGCTGTGCCCTGTGCTGTCCATATGGTAATACTCCCAAATGAAATAATACCATACAGGGTGTGTCTTTCGCTTGTTTTCAGATTAGTGGCTATCGACGAGGTTAAAGCGGCCAGGAGGATCAGCCTTATTACCTCTACCTCACCGCCTGATTCTGAACCAGAGTGTGGTGATCTCTAGTAAAAAACAAAAAACAATAGAAGCAAATAAGTGCTGCATACTTAATGAAAAATACTTCTGACTTTTGTGCAATTTTGTGTTTTCTGCTCACTTTTGGGGCTCAAAAGGTGTCTTGGAGCACCTCTCCATGCTCCCAGACACCAGAATTTCTTCAGTAATACCATTCAAAGGTTCTCATTTTTTATCTTAAAAATCATTCATCAAAAATTTTCTGAGGGGGCTAAAAAAATGGGAAACTCCCTTTTTACAGTTAGTTTTAAATATGCATGTGAATGAAGTGAACTTCCTATTGTGTGGAAGAAGAAGAATGTGACCACCCCCACTGTTGTAGAATTGTAGATATCATATCTACACTCGTATATTATGTGTCTGTAAACACGGAAGCATATAACTGGCTGATAATGATGAGGCAGGCTGAACTGATCGGGTGTCGGTTTGTAGCTTCATCAGCTTCGTTCGTCTGTTGCTTCTTCACCAGCAATGTAAACATGCCGCTGGGGACACAAAAGACTTTTTGAATAAATTGATATTTTAAGAATGGAAGCAATTCAAGAAAGTGTCAGTTCGCTCAGCATAAGGGCATCAACTTATGTGTTAGTGTAACACATTTCAAAATAATGCATAACTGTAATCGTATTCTATTTGTATATAATGCAGTAATGTGATGACTTTCTGTACTAGATTCATTTATTACATTACAGTTACCTAGGTAACTGGGTCTTCAATTATTTGCATGATGGATGCAAAGAAAGGGAAAAAAAAGTATTTATTTTCCTTCCTGCGTAAATCAGCTGATTTCAGTTCGGTTTCAGTTTTCAGGAAAGGAGATATAGATTATAACATGATGGTAAAGTGCAGACTGCAGCCAGGAGACAAACATACTGTATTGCCAACACAACTTCAGCTCCTTCCAGGCATCTGCATAAACAGCATCCCAACACAAAGCTAGAGACTGTGGAAGTTCTCAGTCATCCAGGTCATGGTAGTCTTAAGAGCTTGAAAAGGGGCGAGTGGACCACCTGAGACTCTGCACCACATTTATACTGATAAGTGATACTTGTGTACATTTTTTAATAAGACTCCTCCTCGTAATCATTTAACATGGCTCCTCTTGTCTGCTTATGAAGCAATAAAATATACTCTGTTGGGGAAAGTTTCTTCTAAAATGATGGGTTAACTTTTACTACATCATATTTTTTATAACTTTTTGCTTTCCACGTGGTATTACATGGAGGATCAAAATCAGACAGTACATTTCTGCATTCATAATTCCATCAGTTTTAACCAAATCTCCAAAAACACAGACTGAAATAAAGCACCAAACTGTCAGTTTGTGTTAATCACTTCTGTCCTGACCTCCTCCGTACATACTGAGAATTATTTGAGCCACATCACTCCAGAAAACTCCAGAAGTCCAGTTCTTGTGCTGCCTTTTCTCCCTGTTTCTCTTTTTTTAAGAATGGCAGCTTGATTTGATTTGATTTGATTTTAATTTCCTCAAATTGTTTAAGAAGATGGTCCATGCCATGCTGGGATATGCCAAGTTTTCAACTAACAGGTCTTTGATAAGCATGTCATTAGTGTAAAAAAATATTATTTGATGTCCGTCAGGCTGTTTTCATTGAGACCACTTAAAAAATTGCAAGAAAGTCTCACTCCTTGGAAGCAAAATATAAAGAAATGAGGGCTGACTGAAGATGTTTGCACAGAACTGTAGGGCCTGGAACCTTTCACACCCGTAGACCCTTAAACTTTCACATTATTCCCTCACAGTACCATAATGCACAATTCTGCCTTTACCATCGATTATACATAAGTAAATAAATATGAAGTCCTACAAGGTTTTACTTGCAAGTGGTTGTTGCCCTCCAATCTGACTAACAGCAACATAATTTGGGAGAATGACGTGCCCTCATGGTGTGACTATCCTGGGGTTTTTTTACCCACAATAACCACACAGAAAGCAAATATTTAAATACAGAATTTTAAACGGTGGCTTTTGCCATAAAGACAGGGATGGAAGAAACAGTATCTCTAATATTCTCTATAGCTGCTTATTTGTAACTATACGAGCTGCAGCTTCCCACCAGCCGGTTATTTGTTTATAGGTTTTCTGCCTTCCTGCTAAATTACTGAGTAAAGTCCATATCATGGCTTGTTTACTATAACCACCAGGTCAGATCTTTTGTTTGTGGAAACTTAATTGACCAAAATAAGACTTCAACCTCTACAGCAGTGCTCTATCTTCTACTGTAACTGTGGCATGTAACCTCTCGGCCACACACCACCGTCCTACTGGAAAATTGTGATTACATTAATGATTTGTTTGGGTTTCAGGAAGACAGAGGGAGAAAGTGAAGCAAATATACTGTTACATAAAAACTCCAAACCCTGTTTATATCTGAAGGAAAGACAGGCATTTGTTTCCATTATGAATCAAACAAGATAGTGTTTCCCTTAAGCGTGCTTTTATAAAATGAAGCCCGAGGAATTTTTTCCGCAACTCTATCTATGTCGCTGGGATTAGGGATGAGCTGACCCTCCGTCATATCTTGACAGGATCAGAAACAATGACAGGGATGACAGCCAGGAGGTTGGCAACCCCGATCTTAAACCAAATATATTTTGGGAAAACAAAGTAAAATTGTGTCCTCGTGCTTTTCCTTTCGACACACGCAACTACGCTCTGTCACACTTGTGATAGACCCTGCGATACAGCCAAGGGACAAGTTTCATTTTCCAGAATTCCTTCATTTCCCCATAAGGTGTGCACTCATGGCTCGCAATGATGATTTAGGGCTGTTTATCGCTGCTAGCTTAAACATTTACTTTTCAGCACAAGGTGAAGCTGAGAAGAAAAATGTCTCTCTGCAGGTTTCAATCTCTGCAGGACTTAGCACCATCTACCCCCCCCCCCCCCCCCCCCCCCTCACTGACGTTTACAAGGCAAGCAAGTTGTGATGGCACCCGAGGAATCATGGGAGACGAGGCTTTGGTTGACTGTCAGTGTATCTGAAGGTGTTTTAGTATTTTTGGAAGTTAATTCACGGAAGTGCATTGCGTTCAGTTCCACTGCTACTCTGTCTGTCTCAATTTTTCATCGCAACACATTGTTTTGATCCAGTTCCTCTTTTTAATGACCCATAATCCTTTACTGTAAAATGGCTGGAAGGAGATCCAAAAGCCCCCGCTGGGTGACTTATTATCAGTTTATGCTTTAGGACAGTAAGTAAATAAATGAACATCTCCCCACTCGTCCTGAACCTTCACCCTTTTATGTCCTCCTTCTGAGATTCTTCACTCCTTCTTGGCCATTTTATTGCTTCTTTCGTCTCCTTTTTTAAACATTCTTGCTTCGCTCCCCCTCATTTGTCTCTGTTCACTTCCCCCCTTTTTGGCTTTTTTTTTTTTTACTCCACTCTACCTCCACTGTTAAGCCTTGATAATATGCAACACCTTGAGCTTCTTAAGGACCAGCAATTTCAAAGAAACTACTCCAGAGTCACTGCAGGATATTAAGTGCTGAGGTGTGTTTGTAAGTGAGGGGACACATGGCTTTCCTCGACTCCGCTTGGGTTCAAACACGGGGTTTGGTGGAGGAGATGTGGTCAAAAAAATTAACTAGATTTGGCAAAAGCTCTTGACAGTGATATGTTTGCTATATACAGAATACAAGTGATGGGTAAGATAATGTGGGTGTGTGTGTGGAGGTTCCACTAATGGGGGTTGAGCTGAGACACATGAAGACATGGAGGAAAAGGGTAAAGCGTGATTAGTGGCTGCCTTAATGGTATAATGTGCCTATTTTCAGTCTTCCGAGAGAGACAGAGTGGAAGAGAGTGAGAGCTTACATCTAATTCATACTGATTGGTACCTTGTAAAAAAAATATTTGCCTCAGTTTCCCATTGGTAAACCTTTTTAGGAGTTACGGTTAAGATTTTTACATTAGTTTACATTACATTATATTTTTTTTAAATGTAGCAGCTTTAGTAGCGCTGTGAAACTGGATATAAGTTATTAGATAAATAGTAAACTCCATAGAATTTAGGTTTTAATTAGTAATAATCAAGGTGAAGTGTATTTAAGTTTTTTAGTGACTGACATAGCCTGTGGATGGTGCTACAGCAAAAGCTGAGTAACATTTAGGGCTTTAATGTAGAAACAGCTTAAATCTCTACTCACATAAATTAGCATTACCACAAGGCCTTCCGTGATGTATAAAACACCCCACAACATCTGGCAGGATAACCTTGTGTTTTCAAATGTCTCTAGATACTTATTTAGGCGGTTATTATGAAGCATTATCCACATTATCCATAACTTTCAGTGATAACTGGGACATAAAACCCAGCTTTGGTGGGTGGCATACGCCAGTGTACTCCTAGTGCCGGTCCCAACCCTGGGAAATTGAGTCAGGATTAGTATCTGGCGTAAAATCTTGGCCAAATTTGACATGATGTTATCCAACAAGCTCAAAGTGGAAACTGTGCCACTATTGGCCAAAGTCAAAGGAAGAGGGGGGGAGCAAGAGAGAAGGAAGTAGGAATGTAGGAACTATGACCAATAAAGACAGAATTATAAGGTTGATATGGTAAAAGCTGATATGATGAGTTGCGTTCATTATATCAGGAAAAGAGGGAAAGCACGGAGAAGATTCATAAGACAGGATGCTAGACACAGGGTAAGGTGTAGATGATCCACTGTGGTGACCCCTAAAGGGAGCAAATGAAAGAAGAAGAAGGCCACTGGGCATAAAACTTGCATGTATAGAATCACCAGTTAAATGATGAATAATAAATTAACATCCAGCTTCAGTTCAGGATCCTTTCAGAGCTACTTGTTTCTGTCTGTGTTTCTCTGGTTAGCATAATACTCCTTACCACATGTGACCACACGTACCATCCATTTAATCACCCTCTGCTCTTCTGGTCTTGTTCTTTCTGTGCTGTGCAACTACAGTACGCCTCCATTCACCATGGTTTCCAAAATTTCCAAACATGTAACTTGCATCGCTCTCGAGTGGGAAGCAGAAGTGAGATGTGGAGAAAACAGCAAAAACAGACTACTCCTATTATATTTAAACCAAGAATCGTTAAACATGGTGCCTTACTTTAACCAAAGAGATTCTGTAGAATAAACCTAACCAGAGATTCATAATGTGAACTCTGGTCTCACAGTTAAGCGCCTTCATGCACACCTTCATTGCAAAAAGACATAAATTTACATCTGCCTCAAATTTTAGAAAACAAACTATCAGATTTTTTATGAGACAATGCTGCTTTTAATCTGACTTTAGTGTAAAATGTGGCTGTGTGTTACTGTCTGAGCTGCCTGATTTGGTTTTGCTTTGCCTCCCTGATGACTCAAGTGAAGATGCATTACATTTACTGTCCATAGCTGAAGTAGTCGTTGGTGGTTCGGACAATCAAACTACAGTCCTGCCTAAGTGCATCTTGAGGGCATTTCCAACCATGCTGGTAAGAGCTATCTGATTACGTTCCAATCAAAAGGACAATATTTGACCCATAATTGATGGACTAATATATTAACCCAAGCATTACTCCTCCACTGTCAGGCCCAGGTTTTCTCTCTGTATGGGTGTGTGTGGGAGAACAGTGACAGACATGGCGTCCGCTGACAGCCCAGCTCGGCCTTATCTGCTCTGCAGGAGTGACATTAGAGAACCAAGAGGGGGGTAGAAGGGAGGGGGACAGGGGCCAGATAGAGAGGCACTGTAGAGGTGTGTGTGTTTCTCTTTTCAACGCACACTCTTAACAGCGTACTTCACTTTTATTTCTCCTCTTATGAGGCCCGGCCTCTTTCTGACACTGTGACCCCTTCAAATCTTCGCTGTTTTTAAACCAACATTACTACAATACTGGGGAAAACGCTCAGTTGAGCTGCCATAAAATAAAGTGTAAAGCACCTAAAAAGATAAGAGCACATTTATTCACAAAATATTTCTTGGAATTTTTCTTCCCAACACAAACAAGAATGTAGTCAGAAGCCAAGAGACTTAGAGATTAAAGCCAACTCTGGGAAGCGGCAATCACAGTAATTTTAGAAGAAGCATTTTATTAAGTAGCCTAAAAACTGAAATGACAAAATCAAGTGGTTTCCTCCTGGAGTGAATGAGGTGTCTGTTAATGTGTCCTAAACATAAACTGTATATGAAAGATGGGCACAGCCTGTGGGACCACAAAAACCCCCCCTAAATATTTGATTTTGGCCCAGGCGTGATCAAACAAATGAGAGGATGTTTTGCTAAGTATTCAGCTGATGCTAACTTGGTTACTAAGCTGCATTCACAAACTGTAGTAGCAGTACTTAGTAGCAGTACTAAGTAGCATATTGCTAAATGCTGGATTGTCTGCACAGAAAGCCATAGAAATAATCACACTCCATTAAACTCCATTAAAACACCCGAAAGGGCACTGACAACACACATGCGGTTGAGAGTTTAGTGCCATGACATTAGCAGAGGTAAGAGCTAGCAAAGAGACTCATGCGATGTATAGGCCAGGTGTTGAAGGGAGAACTATCCTTAAAGGTGAAAAACCATTCTTTATACCAGGCTGTAAAGTTTACTTGGACATCAGAAGGTATTGTCTCACTTTTGGGGCCAACCTCAAGCAACCATCAGAGGAACTGATCAAGCTGTTGACACTTCTGCATTAGCTTGGGATCTGTACTACAAAGTGAATTCCACATACCCCGGGTATCTTCCTGTTATCTGGATTCACTAACTCTAAGTGGATAAGCAATCACGTGAAGCTGGTTATCAACTCGATAAGTTAACCCAGGGTTTCCCTTGCACCTTCACATGAAAGGTGTGGCACTGGCAGCATGTGACCAATCACAATTATGGGCAAGTGTACTGGCAACAGAGGGTCTGATTTACAAAGAAAGAGAAAACCATAACATTAGAAAAATACGAAGAGGTTAAAGACATTAATACAGACAAGAAGTAACAAAGCTGTGGCACACAAAGAAGCGTATGAGAAGAAAGCATTTTGGTCGATAAGACTGGAAAAGAGCTACAATGTTAACAAAGTTTAGTCTGTTTGAAGCCTGAAGACAAAGCCAGTAAAACTGATGACTGTCTAAGTTAAAAGATTTATCAATATCACAACTCCGTCATTAAGATATAAGAAAGTCTGAAGTTTGTATCCTTTCAGCTCTAGCTTTGGCGATGTTTAATGTTCTGAGAGGAAAAAAAAATTCAAATGTAAGTTCTGTCTATGTGGAAAAGACGGCAAGTATTCAAACATAAGAGGGCCTTATTATTGTACCTGCTGCATGGTTGTATGTATAATACCAGCCATTCACAATATAGGAAAAATAGCTGTGGAGCAAACAAGGACAGAGCAGAGGTTGTGGAGAGGCTGAATGATATGAGGGTTAGTGGAGGTGATGTAGGACGGAGAGATGACAAGGGCAGGAGGAATGAGGAGGGGCACCACAGGGAGAGGAGATGAAGTAAGAGAGTTGTGGGAATAAGATGAGAGCAAATGGCTGAGAATGAGTCATGAGACTGAGTGTAGGAATCTTTGGATGTGTATATATGCATATCAGTGCGCCTCAACAGGGCAGCAGGTGAATGTACCAAAACAACGCCTCTGGTAAAAACCTGACTTGTTACCCCCTCATTCTACTGAAAGTACCCTTAAGTATTTGTTCAAATATAACTATAATATACATACAAATAATAATGTAATATAAATTGTATAAATTAAACACATTGTATAAATACATTGAAATTCAATTTAATTACAGGGGAATTGTGCCCTTAGTCCCTTAGTTATTGTATTATTATTGTATTGTAAAGTGTTACTGTAAAGTGTTTTGATTTTTCTTTTAAGATTAGGCTTAATTCATATCTGAAAAGCATCCTCTGTGTCACTGCACAACACTTACCCTTTTGTTATTTTTTAATTTTATGATCAAATCAGAAATAAGAATTTAAAAAAGGGGCCACAGCCTGGATTTAATGTGGGTTCTGATTCAGTCCCAAGTAACATTTTTCAGATTTATGGTAAAGGTTAGATAACTTAGTAGAAATAACAATAAGTGAAAAGTTAAAAAATAAACAGCAAGTAATGAGCTGAAAATTTCATCAGTGTAAGTCACACATGCTACACAGTACAAGCCTGACCACCACTCTGACTTCAACATTTTTGTTATCCATCACGCCAATGGAAAAAAAGTGGCATTAAAAAAAAACATTAAAAAGTGCAGAATCATCTGCTATATACAGAATTTCTTTTCATTAAGCAAAGGTTAATCAGGTTATATTTGTCAAGTACTTTGGTTTTTGGTCATATCACTACAAAACCAGTCACACACTCCTCAGCCCCAGCTAGACTTCTTGTGCAAATGACATCATTGAGAGCAGTGCAAGACATGGGGGGCAGCCAACACAGAACAAGGCAACCAGTTATTTGGCTGACACAAATAACAAAGAAGCACAACTCCCTTTGGGCAGGGGAAAAAAACAAGAACCCAAAACCATAAAAATGATAAGACTGCAAACAGGAAAGCTCAACACCAAATGGCAAGAGGCAAGACCAGACTAAAGGACTCATTACAGCACAAGACAAAGGCAGACACAGTCAACCGCTGGTGAAAACAGCAAGGGCAGAACAGGCAATCATTCAGGTGAGAACCAAAAACAGGAAGTAAAACCAAGAGAAAACTAATCCATCAAAGTAAAACAGGAAGTAACCAAAACATACTGGTAAAAGAAGGCGCTAAAAATTAAATATAACTGAATTTAGACAGGGGAACACAGATGGGACTAGCACATTGACCATGCAGAAGGAAGGGAGGGGAGGCAGGATAAGGAAACACTGATGATCCAGAAACAGAAAAAGTAAAAATAAAATCAAACCTGGAACCAAAATGGTAACCCAACAAAACTGGGACCATCACAGATTGCATGCTACCACGCTAAATTAAGACAGTGAACACTAAAACTAATTTTCTCATTTGTTCCTCCCCTCCCTCCCAACCAGTCACGGCAGATGTTTGCCCGTCCCTGAGCTTGGTCCTGCCCGAGTTTTCTTCCTGTTAAAAGCGAGTTTTTCCTTCCCACTGTTGCCAAGTGCTTACTGATAGAAGGTCATTTGATAGTTGGAGTTTTCTCCCTCTTATTGTTAAGTTGTTTACCTGACAATCTAAATCACTTTAAGGTAACTGTTGTGATTTGGTGTTATATGAATAAAACTGAATTAATTTTAAGCATCTACACAGGCTGACCTGACGATCACTGCAGAGGCTTTCATTTTCTTCACTGTTTGATTCACTCATATTCTACTTATTACTACTGCTGAGCTCCTGGATTTTCCCCATTACATCACTTTCATGTAATAATATTGTACACTCATATGAATGAATAAATAATCTGTCTGAAAATAGTTGTGAAATAATAGGACATTCCAGAGAAATAAGTTATGTCCTTAACAAGACTGCAGTCATGGAGCTGAGGCATTAGTCAGGTGGAAAATGAGTAGCCAAGCATGTACACCAAAGAGTTTATTAATCTTCAAGTTTAAAATTGCAAAGAAAAAGAAAATTTCTCAGAAGATGACTTGAAATGACTGCAAACACGTTAAAAGACAGGTAGCTTTTTAAAAAAGACAAAAAAAAAGATTGTACGTAAAAATACAGTAGCTAAATTAAATGTGAAAACATTTTTTCATGCCAAGCAGATGTCGCCAGAGCAGGTCAAGGAAGGCTGTTAGCAGAAAGAGTTGAACTCGAGTGCAAACCACAGAGAGCAGCAGCAGCCACTTGTTTCCATTTATTTCAGCTTCATGTTGTTTGTCTGATGGGCCGGACATCAAAGAGGGAACCAGCGTCTGAGACAGAGCGTTGTTGTTTTTCTTTCATTTTTCTTTCTTTCTTTCATTTTTTTCTTCCTTGCCTATCTCTTTAACTCAGAGGAACATGGAAGCTGGGTGACCCTGAATGATTTATCAAGACATTTCTCTTTTTTTCCCCCTCCAGTTAAAGTGAATGACTGGTATGTAGAAAGACCCCGGAGAGTAACGGGAGCCCCCCTCACAAGCTATTAGGCCTCCCTCCACCTCCCCCTGTGGAGAGAGGATGATAAGAGAAAATTGAAAATGAAGAGGAAAGAGAGGGAGACATCTCTGTATCCACAGGCAGACCTCTTGTTCTCCTCCACTATCTCTTCTTCTTTCCCTCCTTTGAGCTTGATTAGCCGCCAAGCTTAAGAGGCTTGTTATCAACTTTGGAGACGATGGAAGTTCATCGGCCGCAGGGCTTGACTGATGGAGACTGGGATGGAGGCTTTTTCTGAGCATGTCTGTGTGGAGGAAATGGCGTATATCTTTTTGACTGATGTGGAGCCTAGGTAAAATGTGGTCAGCTCATTCGTATCCGGGACCGCAGGGACTCCAACATGTCTGCTGGCTGGTTCTCATTCGGTCATGACTTTAGTGCTGATCACAAAAAAACTTTATATTTTGCTCAGGGTCACAGGCTTTTTTTTGTTTATTTAAAAGAATATTTAGAAAAGAAAAAGGAAGTTCATAATAGATGCAAATGCCCACTTTAAGGCTGTAAGAGTCCTCTTATTGAATTTCTCCATGACAATCAGTTAAGTGTTATTTTATCTTATCTCATTCAGAGTGGGGGAGCAAAACTATTCATTCTAAAGCAAGGTGTCCAGATAGGTCCACGGCAGACAAGATCATTTCTCATTACCTTCGTAAAAAACATTTCATGTAAATTTTGGTTGGGTTTGGACAAATAAAAATACTTTTACATCGTTTATGCCCAGCCATCCAGTTCAACACCCTCCCTAGAAGATTAAATGATGGTTTAACGATGTCATACCAACTACCGTCTGTGTGTGTAGGAAACAACAGCTGTTACTTTATCACGGGAGCCCCCTAGTTTCAAACAGTCAAGTTAATGCTGTTGTATTTGTTTTAGATTTACTTTATACTACAGATGTTATATGATACAAACATCAGCGATGGGGACGTTATGTGTAAACTGGTGAAACTGCACTGTGAAAATCTCCATTTCTCACTTACTGTAAAACACCCGAGTATATAGCTTGTCTAATTTAATATGATTAGAAAAAGGTATAGTTTTGGTTTTTAAAACAAAGCTTTGAAGCTCATATCCCTGACTAGTTTTCCATCTTTACTGAAGTCAACAAATACCAGTTACACATCAGTCGCATAGTTTACTGAACTCACCAGGATGTATTTTGGTATGCTTTATCATCTCTTTTTAACTATCTTCACAGTTCAGTTCAGTTTTATTCATATAATGTAATAGCACTGTAGTGCTTTATACTGTAAGGTAAACATCCAACAGTATTAGAGAGAAAACCCAATAATCAGATGATCAATCCTGTATATGAGCACTAAGCGAAAGTGGGAAAGAAGAACCTCCTATTAACAGGAAGAAAACTCCAACACAACCAGTTTCAGGGAGGGGCAAACGTGTCTAAACTGACTGGGGGTGAGGGGAAAGAAGGATAAAAAACAACTATGGGCGAACGTGAGGAGAATTGAAGCAAGCTAACCTAGCAAGCCAATTAATTTGGTATCTAACGGATCTTCCTGCACAGTGATTAGCTGTTTACGTCCCTTGAATCAGACTGATTGGTTAACATTTTTGGAATTGTGTGGATTTGTGTATGTGCACTTGATTTTGTAAACAATCTGGTAAAATGGGAGAAAAATACGGATCCTAAAATACTTAAGAAAATTCTGAGAAACAGGAGTTTTAGAAGGTTTTTTTGTTTTGTTAAAAAACAACATCCAGCCTGGTAAATCTTGATAGTTTTTAGGCCATCTGAGAAATAAAATGTATATTTCAGGGAAAGGTATTTCATTGTTTTCATTCATAGTTCTTTTTCTCAGAATCTGTACAAGAAACAGAGGTGCAAGGTTGAGACCAGTTCAGGATCCACCACCAAACTCTAAGAAAGCCTGTGTCCACAGAGAGCCTGATTTAGTTCCGCTTTATGGGCATTATGTGGGACTCAAATAGTAAAATGTTACTCTCAACCAAACCAATCATTTTCTGTCATACTTACCTCAGACTTTGGTGATTATTTAAGGAAAGATATTCCATATTCAGGTTAGTCGCCATGTTCATTTTGAAAATGCCAGTGACTCAGCGTGTCCACTTATGTGTCTGGCTGAAAATTAAGAACAGACAAACCCGTAATCTTTAGTTCAGACTTTAAAACATCATGCATTACTTTGGAAATACTTGCAGTAATATACTCTAGTGTGTTTATTCTCTTTTAATCCCTGTGCATGATAATATTCCTAGTTTCATCTTCCCTATATCATATTCTAACCTGCCTCGAGCCAAAGGATAAAACGTCCTGTGAATAGGATCTTTTTTGAATTTGCATCAACTTAAAATCACAGTGCAAATCTTTTCTGTTATGAGATAAAAGGGTTTTTCAGTGACCGTCCGCAGATATAAGACCTTCATTTGGCCCAATTCAAACTCATATCACTCAAGTTATGAATAAAATATGAGAATCTATGCGATCAGAAGCAGTATCATTTCCAGTGTGTGACCTGATAAACATTGGCTCTTGGTGTTCTTTTGCTCCTCTCTATTTAAGTTCGTCCTGAATCTGGTTGAGGCCTCAGAGGGCGACAGGACCAATGTAAACATTCCCAGCCCTCAAAATCTGTCTGTCTGCTGGGGGTGATGCATCTGTCCGGCCCGTTTGTTTACTGGCCAAAGAATGTTAAGAATATAGGCTTCAGCCTTGTATGCATGTGAGTGTGCAAAAGCATGTCCATGTGACCGTGCACTTAAAATAAAGAGCGTGAGGAGGCCAGGGGGACACATGGGTGGGGCGGGGTCACGAGTTTTGTTTCCTTTTGTATCGTCTTAATGTTTGTAATGATCCAGTGGGATGTGGATCTGGTGAACATTGCACGCTGTTTAGTCTACCAATCACCACGGTGACAAAGAGTCTAGGTTTGGGGGTTGGAGGTGGAGGTGACTGAAGGTGGGGGCTGGTAGGTGGGGGTGGTAAGTGGTGTTGTGGTTCAGGAAGCGTACTCACATATATAAAAATACACCCAATATGCAGCAGCAGAGAGAAGTTGTCCTCCAATTGCGACGTTGTAAGTTTGCTTTTTCACTTCTCCGTCCACAGTAAGTGACATTACATTAAATTTAATGATGACGGCATAAAGACCTGTTTATGAACCAAAGGACTTAGAAATAGGCTTATTCAGTGTATCCTTTCATCCTATATCAAGGTATAAGAAATACAAACACGATAGATGTTTGTGCAAAATTTTCAAGCTACTTTAGCTGTTTTTTAACAGCTGATTAAATTGTTAAGGCTGAGAGGGTGTTTTTGAAATTTGTTTTTAAGATGTTAAAACACGATTAAGGCATGAATATCCTCTAACAAACCAGCAATGCAACATGGAGTCTTTAAAACTGATGTGGAGTTCAGGAAACTTCAGAAAACACAACAATGGGCTCGGTTATGTTATGTACAAAATATCACTTCACCGAGGACAATGTGGACTGTGCGACTCCAACGAAAGCCCTCTATAAATGCACACACACACACGCACACACACATTAGCACCCGCAGAGCTGCTCTGGACAGTTTTAACTCCTGCAGACTCAGAAAGGTAATTCTGGTGAGCCTGCACTCTCACGGTAACGGACATTAACTCTCAGATCTCTGGAAACATTAGAGATGTATTGGATGTAATACACATGTAACCAAAGCCTGGATTTGGTTTGAATTACTACTTTTGATTTGTATTATATTAACCTGAATATAGACACTTATTGTCAAAGAGAATAATGGCAAATATGGAATCTCACAGCTTCAGAGGGATTTGAGACTGCCTAACTTTTACACTAGGAGTGAAATATTTCTTTTACTCCCGGGTTAATTAGTGCTTTGTTTTGTCTGGAAATATATTTGTACTCTACTATCGTACTCATATGTAATTAATTTTATTTCATATTTCAAGCACTTTGGTGTACCTCTGGTCTTTAAATGTGCTATATAAATAAAGTATTGATTGACTGATTGAAGCTCAAACTTTGAAAACTTACTAGAAATCTGCATAATAATCAGTCGTTACACTGTGATGCATTGAACATGACCTTCATCAAGTCTGATTGGTGCACTCGATATCCAAAACTTGAGGCCAGAGACATTTATGTATATATAAATGCTGATCAGTCTTCTGAGAATCAAATAGAAAAAGAAATGTAAATGGAGAAATTATAGATAAATGTTAATAATTTTCTAGGTTTGTAGGTTGAGTTGCTATCAAATCAATGAATAATAACATGAGTTGATTTAAGCTATTTGAATATAAATTTACTTTTCAACAAAAATTTAAACCAAACCAAATAAAACCATATTACAATCAAGAGAAATCCAGTGAATATCAAACATTTTAATTACAATTTTATGAGCCTGTGACATTCAAAAAGAGTGCAGCTCAAGCTAATATTAAAATGTGTTTATTGTCTTTTTAAACTAAATTAATTAATTAACCATCCCTGGGATGAAACAAGACTTTAAGAAATGCTGTCAGACGCACCAAAAGAGAGAGAGACAGACATCTACACAAGAGTTATAGATCTTATTCACTTCTTCAATGAACCTTGAGATGCACTTAGAGGTTGTTTGCAGCGGCTATATATCAAGGCTAACAACAGTAGATCCTCTTCAGTGCATGAGCTTGACTCCCACTGCTGCCCACTAGTGGACGACAGATTCGGTATAAATGAAAAAGAAGGCCAAAGTTTGCTTCAGTAAATTTAGTGCTACTGTTTAATGACAAAAACATTAATAAATCTGGAATTAAAAACTCTTTTTTTTTTTGGAATAATGTATTTTGTTTATTTGGTAACAAAACAGTTAGAAAAGAAAAATGTTTTAATTGAAAACAGATTCTGTTACCATTCAGTAGACCTATCCTGTAGTCTTCAGCCCTCAGCATTACCTTTCTGTGTTCACTGAGTGTTAAAGCCCTCGCCCAATCTGAATGACAAGGTTCAGTAATCAAAGAATTAGTTAACCTTACCTCCCTTTCATTGAACTCTCCTCTGCTGCTACACCTCCCACCTCTGCCTTCTCTCATTTATCTCTGTGTCACAGGCAAACGCGTGCATCTACATGTACGTGCACAGCACCGCCACACTTCTAAAATGAATTCAAACAACTTTGCATTAGATGAGAAAATCTGGAAGATTGATATAGCAGGCAGAAGGTTAATATTGAATATTTTATGGCTTCTTCTTTCTTTACTTAATCATTTGTCATTTTTATCTGCTAGTACAATCACCTGTTGCATGATTAGATTTATTTAAAACACATATATCTCTTACTTAGCTGCTATTCTATGAATCGTAATATGAACAATACCCAAAGCCAGCCCACCCCACCAATGTAGCCCCGACCGTTGATTTAACACACTGCTGTTTTCACTCTGAATGGTTAAGGGAGGAGGTCAGGGTGGCCGATCAGGTGCAACGAGTTACTTAAACACTGGAGACAGTTGTCGAGTTTCATGTTACTTTGAGTTGTGTAGATGAACTTACTTAAATTATGATTATACAAACAAACCAAAAGATGTGCACAGATAATGAGCTCGAGGGATCGGTGTGACTAAAACCTCTTTCAAATTTATTGATTTTCTGTAAGAGATGATGTTGGTGAAAGACACTGATCCAAAATTTAAATCCTATGATGTTATAATACAAAATGTAATTCAATACAATTTAAAAAAATCTGTATCCTGATTACACAGGTGATCTGGTTTCACACAAAAAAAGTCTGCTTTTTTTGTTTATATTTTTTTTATTTTATATTTTTTTATTTATATTGTTTCACAGTTTCTGTTCCTTGTGTTAATCATTACTCCACAATTAATAGTTCAATTTTTTTCATCTGTCTGTGTGTGTCTACAGACTCCAGTACAAACAGCAAATATAATGATGTGCTGTATTATTTAATAGCATAGAATAGCCCTTTATTATCACTGTACATGTACAACAAAATTGTGTTTTTTGTTTTTTTGTAGATTTATGTAAAATGTAACTGATGCCGTGTTCAGACATTAGTATCAGGAGAAAACACTCATCTTTTTTGCTTTTTGGTCATAAACAGGTGACATTTTGCTGGTGTACTCTTTTACTTTGAAAAGGATGTAAACTCACATTTCACGACAGATGGCACATGCTCTGAAGATACAAAAGCTATTTTAAAATAAGAAAGTAGTATAAAAGTATAAAAGATGTGGCTTCCTGTGTAGCTATCAGGGGAACTGCTGGAGCATCGAGTCTCCACCAAAACCCGAGTTGAAATTATCTTGGGACATTTAAGACACCGTGAAAACCACCACACACACATACACAGCCCTCTGATTTTAATGGACACTGAGACATTGAGATAATTCTTGCCCTGCAAGCCCCTTTGCCCCCTGTTACCTCCCCTACACACACTCCGAGACACACACTCCCGCCGCATCATCACCAGCCTCTACCTATCCGTCTCTCCCTATCAGCTGCTCCCTGCTGCCGTTGTTTTGAGAGGTCAGAGCTGTTTGTTTGCTCGGAGGCCCATCGTCTGATAGCACGTCGGACTACGCCTCCCCCTCCTGCCTCATCTTAACCTTAGCTGTTATCAGCCGACTCCCCGGGCAACTCCAACCTTGTCTTTTAAAAGGAACACTTCCCCAGGAAATTATAGAGAGACCCGGGCAGATAGACTAGGTCTCTATCTCTTATGGTGGAAACCCCGGGACAAACTGGATGACACTCGGCAGCTTCGGGCTGATTCCAGTTTGTCCAGGTTCAAATCCGTCTCATGACCTCTGATTGTCATCTCAGGTTCTGCCCTCCAAGGAGTCACTGATTGAGCATAACTGGAGATTATCTGTAGCCTCGGTTTTTTATAGATAACCTAACAAGTAGCCTGTCCAGCCCTGCTGGTTGCTCGGGCAGACAGATTATTACAGCCCATACTTGGATTTCATTGTGACAGCACCCTCTATTTTCCACAGTGACCAGAAAAGGAGGACGTGAGACCAATTTGTCAAGCCACAAAATTACAGTCATACTGCACCAAAGTAATTAAGTAAACAATTAGAATAAATTAATTAATAGATAAAAATTAAATGACAGTAAAAATTCCTGTTTTTTTCTTGATTTGCTAGTGAAATGTTTGTTTGTTTAATGAGCTCACAATAAAAGTTTCTGTGACCTAAAAAAAACCTTACATGACCATCTGAGCAATGAGCTACCAGGACCTTTTCTCCTGTAATTTCACACCTTTATTTCTTACAGTGTAAGTTCAAAAGAGTCCCATTTCTTTCATTTACTACAGCATGACTTCTTTATAGTGTAAGCTGTTCAAATTGCACTTCTTCATCTTATGAGATGAAGAAGATATGTGAGGGAATAAATGTGTAGTTAAACTTCTCAGAGGATTTTCACTCGTCCGGCCCAAGTGCCGGTGCAACAAAAATATTTCAGTCTGTTCCCAATAAAAATTTAAAAAACCAGCAGTTCCAGGAATTTTGTATAATATAAGAAAAGACCAAATCCAAAAAAAACTTTGCAAAGCAAAAGATAATCATCAGCATGTGAGGGCCCGAAGGCATTTGGTTAAAATAGAAACCAGTGCATGCTAAAATAAAAGTAATTTTCTTTAGTTTTGCTCATTTATTCAATATTTCGTAACATAAACAATGACTCTCTGACATAAATCCCCTTCTGGGGCTCAGAAACCTCTCCCTCGCTACAGCGCCAAGTCATCTGGCTCGTCACAACTGGATGTGCAACCATCCGTGTGGCCTTAAGAGAAGAAGGGGAAAAAACTGTGATAAAATTACTTCCCCAACACTGGATCAAACCCTGCAGAAAGGGGAGCACCAGCCACCTGATTAGGGAACACCGAGGAAATGAGAGAAGCAAAGAGGTCCATTCTCTTCAGGAGTGGGAGGGGAAAACTTGGAAGAAAGAATGGGAGGGGATGAACAGAGGGGAGTTGTAAGTGGGATAAGTTGTCTACATGTGTGTGTGTGTGTGTGTGTAGGGGGAAGTATAGGGTGTGTGGGGTTAAAGTCACAGATTTTAAATCAGTTCTTTGGCCTTTAACGGGCGCAACAGAAGCCCAGTATGAGAGAGCAGAACAAAGAGGGCAGCACTGCCCTCGACCAATTAACATTCCTGCAGCCTTTATGAGCCGCCTGGACCCGCCCCTTCACTCACACCTCATAAAAGTCACAAACATCAATTCTTGCAAACCATAACTGTCATTATAATCCCATTAAAAACAAACCACTGAGCAATTTACAGTGAACACCAGGGCCACGTTTGCCAGGAGTGGGGAAGGATTGTCCCTGCTGGAACACAAATGGGACTAAACAAGTGGGAAAGTTTATTGGGAGTAATTTGACAAAATATGACATGATAGACTCCACAACTGAAGCAAAAGGGGCTAAAGCGCTATTTCTTCATCCTCCTTTGAATGTAATTGGTCTTGGCAAACACCGAGGTGACCATGCAGTGCAGATGTCACAAGTTTAAAGCTGAATCAATCAATTTGGACACGTTTAGAGCAGAAAAAGACCAAAACAAGCTGCTAAATACAAGCCAAAATGCCCTTGTGATGCATTTTAGGTCCAGCATCCTCTCTGTTTTACTGCTGTCATTGTTCAGCTGTGTTTATCGACCTTTGAGAAAAATCATCTGTCTCTTTGGCTGCTAAATTGTCCGGCTTGTCCTGTGAAATTAAAACCAAACAACAAGCTAAAGGAGACTAAAACACTCGCTAATGATTCCAGGAGCCATAAATAAAGACTAAAGAAAAATACAAAGCAGCTAAATTTTTTCTTTACCATGTACAGAAAGTAGTAGCACAGATCTATGACCTGCTAAAGTCAGGTGGTTTATCCATAAGGCCTTTAAATGGATAACACAACAACAAAAATGGTGCTTTTAAAGCCAAAATAACAGGATTAAAGAGACTAAAAGGTTTTCTGGATCCATGAAACACCTGTTCATGCTCAGCTCAAGGCAGAGAAAGCCTACATTTAACATTTAAAACAAAATGCTAACTTGTTAATGGTGTTAACTATGACAATGCAGAAACCCATTATCAGGCTTCAGAAGGGAAAAATTACACTGAGACTTTGGGAAGACAAAATTCCGAGATAATTCCAACCATCCATTTTAATCCGCTTATCCAACTCAAAGTCGTGGGTATGAGATCATTTATAAATACAATTTTTGATCAAGTAAATTAAAATTATATCATATCTGTAACATACAGGAGTGAAAAAAAATCACTAAAAACTTGTATTTGTGTTATTTTTCTGTTACCTGAAGAAATCTTGAGGCAAGGATCATTTTCAAGGAAAGTAACAGTTTAGTTTAAACTTGTAATATTGCATCTTTTCCTGTAGACAAGCAAAATTATTCTATTCTAAACTTTATCTTTATTCTACATTGACTTACTGACAGTGATGAAATTGCTTGCAGCTTCATTTCTGACTTCCACAACTTTGCAGAGGTAAAACAAAGATTTATCAACTACACTGAAATATCTTACATTGTGTGGTGTTTTTATGACGTGTTTCTCCTCCTGAACACACAGGTGGCACAGCTTGTAAGGTGAAACATGAGTGGCGATGCTGTAGTCAGTCTGATCCTGTGTGACCCACTTTGACCTCAGCCTTAACGAGCTGTTGGACTCATTGTAAAGAGTTTGACTCCCTCTAGTGGCCGTGTCACTTTTTTACAAGTGTTTAAAGGAGCCCGCGTCACCTTCCTGTGCAGTGTGTCTTTAGCCTGAGGTGGAGTCTTACCCAGGCGCAGAGGACATTCACAGAATTAACTGCTTTCTGAACATACTGTGGTTATTTTTTATTGGTGATAAACGCAAATAAATAAATAAATAAATAAAACCTCCATGCTCTCTTTTTATTTCTGTGCTATTTGTTTATTTAATTGCAAGCAGGATAAAAAAAATACATTCTTCAGTTTTTTATACAAATTTTTGAATCCCAGTGCTTATTGTGAACGTAGATTGTGACTTGTTAAATGCAACCATTAGTGTTGTGTATGTAAGCAAACTCACAAGAAAAAAAAGATTAAAATTCAAGACAAAGGTCATTATATATTTTTAACATTTATTAAGAGATTTCTATAATGTTTTAGTCAGCAAGCCATGATCCCGTCTCCCTTTAATAAAGTCATATTTACAGACACGTTTCTGTCAGTGACGTGAACACTACTCTTCCTCAAAGAAGTCATCGGTGTAAAATGTTACTGACATTCCACGCAGATGGTGTTGTATTAAGTAACCAGCAGCCCAGGTGGTGATGATGAAGAGCGAAGAGGTTATGTGTTTTTGGCACCAACCATAACAACTGAAACATTCCTACTCTTCATTTCTCTGGACATCTGACACCAGCTGCAGGCGCAACAGAAAGTCGAAAGCACACAATCCCGACACATGGTGCCCTGCAGATAAAATACAGACACGTTTGGTAATAAACAGTCAATCTGATCAGTTTTTACATTAATATGGAAATGATTTTTCCTGTGAAAAGAGATGAATCAGGTTTTTTGATGTGCGGTTACAGTTTGGTTGTGTTTTAGCAGTTTGGACTGAAAAGTCTTGCATTTTTAACCTTTTGCTTTTCACTCTGTTGAATTGGTTTTGGAGTTATTGTTCCTTAAGGTGAGTTTTCTACAGTTCCTGATTATTATGCTGCAATACACTGTTTACCTTTACCAGACTGACCAACAAAAGTCAACAAAACTCAAAAAGTTTCATTGAATTGGCCAGCAATTGTACAATATTCCACTTTCTGACCTAAAAAAAAAAAAAGAAAAACAGTGCCGATGTAACGGGTGTATTAAAAAATAATTTATATTTCACCAAAGATCCATCCTGCAGTGTTATCTCGCTTTGTCAGTATTGGTTATGTATATGTGTTTATTTATATATGTTTATTTTCTGTATTTATATTTTGGGAGCTTTTATTTTGTTTGTGTGACCTTTGACTTCCCACGAAGTCACTTCCTGTAGCTGCGCGCTATTTTCCTCAGTCACCTAGAGGCCCCGCTGAGGAGAGGTGAGCGTACGCTAGTGTTCTCAGTTACAGAGCAAATAAACACAGTTAAAGTAACTAAAAGTAATTCAAACACTGCTCGTTCCCTTTGTGCATTTTGTCTCATAGTTCTGTTAGATGTTTTAGTGTGAATTATTGTTTCTCTGTCGAGTACAGCACTTTATTGTAACATGCTAGTTAGCATGTCTCAGATGAGAGCATAGGAGCATGCACGTGGCTTCTCATGTGGTCCGCTATCCTTCTCTCTCCCTTGAAGGTGTTCATGCAGAAGTCCAGTAAAGTGAAGTTGCTGTACTGTTTTGTTTTTATTTTAAACAGGTATGTGAGCTCCCTCTTTTATTTTTGTGTCATGTGAACTGGTTATATCTTCTGTTTGTTTGTGATTCATGTTCACTGTTTCAACTTACTGTAAATATGTAAAATTGCCACTGGTAAATGAAGTCTCCCTAAAGTATAATTTTGTTGATGAGGTAATTGTCACTATATGTTCACGATGCAGTGCATTTTTGTTTGTTATATATGAATATAAATACATTTTAGCAGTATTATTTGGTAATTGGATTTGTTGTAATGTTGCACCTCAGTCGCCTAGAGGCCCCGCTGAGGAGAGGTGTTCATGCAGAAGTCTAGTAAAGTGAAGTTGCTGTACTGTTTTGTTTTTATTTTAAACAGTTCTGGGAGAATAAATCCACCCAGCTGGCAAAGTGAGAGCTGACTCCTCTGGTCATTCGCACAACACAACGCAGAGAACTAACGGCAATAAGAGTTTAAGGCCAGACCGGCTACACCCATCTTTAGGGTTGAGCACCATCCAATCTACTTTGTAACTCTGCACATTTCAACATCCAGCTGTTTAATGGGATCATGAGCTCTTCCGAGACTATTTCATGCTTTTTATTTTCTAGTCATTCTGCTCAGGATCATCTTTCCTTCTAATGTTCTTGCTATCTGTCAGATGGATTTGTTTTGTTTTTGTAGCTTTACCTATTAACATCCACCAGGTCAGCACTGACCTTTTCAAGATCATACCCAAACCGAAATCTGATACTAGAAGGACAAATGCAGGTTTCAGACTTGATTTGAAAGCAAATATATTCTAGTTTCTAAAACTCTGCTTATTTGGCTCAGTTCTAGCTATAAGACCATTACCATTGACTTAATGACTATTAATAGGTCACCTGCTGTTACCTGCTTAAAGAAAAAAAATCTCTCAAATGAAAGCTCAGGGTCTGATGTATTTAATTATATTGGTCCAAACATCTCGGGAACTAACTGTATAAAGCTGAAAACATTGGCCTTACCCTGATGCGATAGCGCTGTCGCATGTTGACCCTCATGGACATGGTGATTCCCGGGATAAAACCACTGAAAATCTCCAGCAGGGGGAGGCAGAGAGGCTCACCATAATCTCTCGAAGTTATGCAGGCAAAGCAGGGCAAGCACCAGAAAGCACAACAGCCTGAAAGAGGCAAAGATACAGAGAAAAGCAAATGATATGGACTGCGAAACCAGGAAAACACTCAACTACACACACTCACGTAAAACCCTGAAATGCTTAATAAAGAAAACAGGACAATAAGCCGCGCTATTTATGTAGAATGTGTTAGAAAGACGTCTGATTTAAATCTATTTAAGGAAGTAGCATTATTATTGATTTAAACTGAAAATAAAATGTCTTATAGTTGTCCTATCATCATTTCGGTTTGGCCATTTAAGTAATAACTCAGAAGAAATAAGATCTAACATCATTATGATGCTGAAATTATACAAGGACACAGTGAGTTAATGTAGAAAAGAAAAAAAGGCGAGCATGTGCTCTTAAAAGACGCTAATCGTTATTAGAATAGAAATTCCCTTTTGTAGAGAATGAAATGAAAATGAATGCCAAACAAATCAGATCTTTGAAAATAGTGTAAACGGGGTTATTATGTCTTTGGAAAAAATAAGTGTGAGTGCTATAGTTGTGCATGTGGGTATGTACAAGTTATGAGTTAAATTTGAAAATAACACCTAAGTATGACGGAAGTACAATTATCTTTTGTCCTTTTTTTGTCTGATTAAAACAACCAATCACATGACGCACACCACGTGTTTGAAAATACAAATGAAAATATGAGGATGTTAATAAATCCTTTTTTTCTTTCTTGGACCAATGCCTTTCTCACCACATTAAAAAAAAACATACTACGGCCTTAATTCTTATGTAGGTGTGGCTTCCTGGATTTCATCAGGAGGTTCAGGTCCAGAAAACAAAAAACACTCTTTGATTCATTTTTATGTTATTTATAGATAATGAAATACGAAAACAGCATTTTTGTTTGTTTGTTGTTTGTTTTGATTTTGTTTCCTACTGTTTTAAAAATTTGATTATTAGGAATAAATATTTTCCCTTCGAGTGAGCAAAATAAGTTCCTTTGTCACATGTGTGACGATCACTGCAGAGCAAAAGTCCTCTATAAACTTTGAAGATAATTAAGAGACTCTTACACCCTGGCACATCTTGACAGCAGTCACAGATCCCACTTGACCACTCATCAGACTCTTGGGTATACATCATAGGCTGAGGTTGCCGAACAACCATTTTAGAAGTCATGATGGCGCCTAAAAGAAAGAGCAAGGTGAAAAATTCCAACTGCAAGTCCTCTTACAATCAGGTGTGTATTTCAGGAAAGCTGGTAAATGTTCACTATACTCCCAGCCTTTCTCAATAACCATTAAAGAGCTCCTCTGCTTTTAAATTGTTACTTGTCAACATGTTGGTTATTAATAGGCCTATAATATCATTACTTTCTTAAATTAAAACAGTAAACTGCTGCTCGTTATATTTATAATTTTACTGTGGTTAATATATAAAGTCTGAGCTCATGTGGATGGGAACGAAACTAAACGAATAAATAAAATGTCTTACCTTTTGTGTTTGACGATTAGAAAGCTCTGAGGTGGATGTTCGGTCACAGCTGATCTCTGAAAGCTCCGAGAAGCTCTCATGTCTTAAATCCTTTTAGAAAACATGAGATCACCTGACAGAAGAATCCGGACGCACCGGTTCACTCCGCAACTTTGTGTTAATATTGAAGTGAAGGTGCGGCAACTGGAAAGGTCATTGTCTAATGCGGAAAAAAATGATCCCACACTGCTTTCACTTCACCGGGGAAATATATGTGGTATTGCTGCATACTGAGGACTCCCATTACTGACGGAACGGAAGCTTTCTCTATTCATATGCATGTATTTCATATTCATATACATGTCTCAAGTGTGTGTGTTTTTTCTTTAAAGTGAGCGTGTTGGGGTTTTTTGTTTGTTTGTTTGTTTGTTTGTTTGTTTTGTTGTTGTTGTTGTTGTTTGCTTTCTCCAGTGACCTCGTGCCCTCTGAACTAAAAAGCTGTGGGCAGAAAAACGACAGGTCAAGTTGCCCTAACCCAAAGTTCGCGCCAGGCAATTCACTGTAATTAACACCGAAAAAACAACAACAGTAACAATAGAGGTTTTATGTTCCTTTATGTGATTGTTATGATTTCCATTAGGAGTGGTCATGCATTTGGAATGTGCTATTGTGAGATGAAGTGAGGAACTGGCGTGCGTGGATGAGTCAACGTTGCGGGCGTGACGCCAAGGCGTTGGCTCTGTCCTCACCGAAACCTTTGGAATCAGAGCTCCACATCTTTCTGATTTTCAGTAACACTGACATTCTGATGAAACAGCGATGAGCATCGCTGTGAAGGAGGCGGGAAGAGGATCTTAATATAAGATGCAAAGATACGCCTTATATGGGTTATGACAGGCGCCAAGGGCGTAACATCTGACTGGGCGGCTGGACTGGGTGAGCCGGAACATTGGACTTATCTGGGAAGTCAAAAACTAAAACAATTTTTTCTGTTAGGATTTCAACTGTAATTTGGCACCTTACAATAATAATGTGCTTTTTCTTTTTGTCTGCTTTTTTGTAGAAAAGTAGTTATGAAAAGTCATCGATAACAATAATGATTACATTTTAGCATTACAAATATAATTGTCCATACTGGTAAATTAACCTTCAATGAAATATGAGAAATATTTTGGTAATGATCAATACTGTTAATGTAGGCCAGCTGTGACATAAACCTTATATTTGGTGGTGGTCAAATAAACTTGTTCTGTATTTTCTCAGTCATTTTACACTCAAATGATTAAAAGAGTGGATTAAAAATTTATGAAAAGGTTTGATGTCAGAGGAAATACACTGCTCAAAAAAATTCAAGAGACACTTCTAAACTTCTGGGATATTGATTTGGTCGGCTAAGTAGCAGAGGGGGTCATTAATCAGTTCCAGCTGCTCTGGTGCTGATGAAGTTAATAGCAGGTGCACTAGAGGATACAACCCCCAAAACAGGAATGGTTTTTCATCTTTACTGATTGTTTTTTCACTAATTTTGCATTTGGCTAGGGTCAGTGTCACTACTTGTAACATGAGATGATACTTAGATACGACAGAGGTTGCACAGGGAATCCAACTCCTCCAGGATGGCACATAAATACATGCCATTGCCAGAAGGTTTGCTGTGCCTCCCAGCACAGACAAATACAGTAGGAGAGCTAGACTGGGCCGTAGAAGGCCCTTAACCCATCAGCAGGACTGGTATCTGCTCCTTTGTCCAAGTAGGAACAGGAACATTACCAGAGTTACTAAATGACCACTGGTGTAAATGTCTCTGACCAAACAGTAAAACGCAGACTTTGTGAGGGTGGCTTGAGGGCCGAACATCTTCTACTTGGCCCTGTGCTCACTGCCTAGCACCATGGAGCCCAGTTGGCATTTGCCATAGAATACCAGAATTGGCAGATCCACCACTGGTGTTGATCAAAAGCTGGAATCATGTTATTAATATAGTTGATTATTACTATTCACTATCATCTTAGCATGAACTGTGTGCATGTATGTGTGAGAGAGAAAGAGAGACTTAGCTATGTACTCTTGTTTACTTTGGTGGTAGGTGAAAAAAAGACAGCGAAACATCTGCCCCTGGGCCTGTCACAGAGTTGTTAAACCTGTGCAGGCAGACATCTTGTGTTTTCCAGGAAGTTGACTGAAATCTGGCATTTCGGGTTTTAACCCCATTTCCACACAAAGATTGGTAAAGAATTAAAACACGACAGACTGGTTTTCTCATCCATCTGTTTCAAACCAAGTATCGATGTCTCTCAAAATGCAGCAAATACTCAGGCTTCGATCTGAAGTGTGTCTGAGTAATATTTACTTTAATAAGTAACTACAACCTCCGAGGTACTCACGTGGCACACGATAGAACGGTAACTTTAATCAAACATGTTTGCGTCAAGATCTGATGGTAAGCTGTGTTTTTTCTTCCTTATGCCAGATAGATCAGCTGTTTTCAGATTGCGACATCACACCTTGGCACAATTTGTATTAAGGGAGGATGAGTCCCTATCAGTTTTGTCCAGAGAACAGCTGCAAAAACGTTTTAAAAAAAACATATCGATTCGGTTAGGAACATAAAACTTGTGCTATTTGGTAAGTAGATTGGTGGGATACCTGCATTGAAGCCGTTTGTTATGACCTAATATTTGTGCTGCTCTTGCTGGAATGATTGTTACTGGAATGAACTGACTGCATCTTTCTTTGTAGATCAGTGCATTGTTAGTAGGTTATCTACAGAACTCTCCACTCACATAAGTGCGTTTTTGTGATGACTGGATGTCTGTGTACAGTACCAGATAAAGGTCACTCTTTCGAGGAAGCCAGTGTTCACATTTTGGAATGAGAAGACAGGTGGTTTGAAAGAGTAGTGAAAGAAGCCGTCTACGTGCACTGTGAACGGCAGTCAGACTGGGTGGCTTACGACACCAACTGTCTGCTACCTACAATGCAATCTTGATGTCTCTTCCCAGGTGCCTCAACCCCCACTCACATCTTGCCTCAGGGGACCTCAATAGGTCAAATGATAGGGTGAGTCAAAGTTTCACAGTGGTTTCACATGAAACCTCTGATGATAATCTTGGTTCATTTGATTAGGCATATTATTAATAATGGGTCAACAATCCTCTAGTAGGGGGACACCCCCCTAGCACTAGGTTTAAAATACCTGGGACTATTTGCTTTTAGAACTGAAGAACCTTCTTAGATGAGACGTGAAACATATTCTGAAGAAGTCTAGTTGCTTTGTGCCCAAGCTCCTTAGACAGTGTTGACTGGATTTGTGGCTTTACCAAAACTCCAGTTCCTTCCATAAAAATATGACCACACTGCATTTCATTTTAAACCTGAAAATGAAATTTTATGAAATCTGGATGGCATGAAGTAAAACAAACTCACTTTAAAGTGAATTTCAAGTCCATACATTAAACTGAACATCTAACAATCCTGACGTATGAGTACGGTTTCTGTTAAGTGGAAATGGGGTTCCACTGGGTCTTAGTTAGCATAAGATAGCATTTTCTGATATTCTCCCCTTCTAACTTACAATACAAACAGCTGTTGCATGTATCCTGAAATCATCAATAAGACTTTTAGGGTCAGAAATACTAGACATGATGCCGCACTCCAAATAACCTACTTTTCCAATTCAGCGTCGCGGGGGTGCTGGTGCCTATCTCAGCTGCCATGGAGTGAGAACCAGGGTACACCCTGGACAGGCCATCAGTCTGTCTACCACAGAGAGACAGACAGCCATTCACATATAAAACAGCACAAGGAATGAAAATGAATAAAAGATAATAACCAGAAGACGAAATAAATCATGCCAAAGAATCACTCGCAAGTATATTTATAGCTCAAAAATGACAATAGGTGACTTTAATGCTCTGCTGGACCCCATAATGGATAGTCCTGGCACTGAAAATTGAAAACACTACATGCAAGATTACAGTATGTACTTTGCTCTTTGCTATAGATGGAGGCGATCAAGAAAACTCATCATCTTTTAACTTCCCCAGATATATCAGAGACACAAATCCTCTCAAGAACAATCAGCAACCATGCACCTGCCTCAAGCTAAATTAAAGGGAAAAAATCTCCAATGAAAGTCAACCACCAGATGGCGCTGTATCACATCTCTGTTAAAGGGCCAAGACTTTGATATTCGTTCAAAGAGTGAGTGAAATCCTTAATAGAAACACACACACACACACACTTTACATTTTAAACACTTTATCAATTTTCAGAATTGACTCCTGATGTGTGACATTGACAGCTCATAGTCTCTTAAGAACTTACAGTTAAAATTGATTATAGTATCAGAAACTGCGCTACATAACATAAGAGACTACAATACTCTCTGCATCTTATATACATCAATGCATGTCCTCATATACTGAATGAACAGTTTTTTTTCCCTTTGTTTTTTCTTACAGGTGCATCAGTTTGTGATACATTGTGCTTTTCCATCTGTGCTTTATCCTTTTGTTATAATTCTGATTGAAACCTGCCAGAAGGGACAGGATTTAAAAAAAAAAACAAAACATCGCACTGTGGAAGAACCTTCTGTCAGGATCATACATCACTGATAAAATGTCAGCTTCCTTCAAACAGAAAACAGCTGAATTTACCAAAAATATCAATATCAGTAAACTAGCACATGCTAGTTTGAAGGACTGGCACCCAACTAATTTCTGCCATTACTACTTTTGCTACTACTACTATCAAAATTAATTATTAAAAAAAGAAGAAAACAATAAAAGAAGTGGCATCCAGTGTTGTGTTCTGAGGTGTTACACTTTTAAAGCACTTATTAAAGGTAACCAAACCCTTTTTCTTTTATGTATTTTTGAAATTCACTTTCATACACTTGTATGTTTACCATCTGTTAACAGCGTGCTGTATGAACACAGAAAAATAAGAGTCATGTGCCTTTCACTTAATTTTATTGACAAAAAATGAAAGAACAGTGTTTGGATTTTTATGTCATTTAAGTTTATCTGTTTAAAATTTTCATTATGCCAGATAAAAATAAAATACAAACCTGACTAAAGTATGTGAGATTACACAAAAACACACTTTTAACACCCCCTTTAAACTCAAGTTAAAGTATTCTTTGGTTAATAAGTGGTCATTATAAACCCCTCGGTGAAGAATTTTTGTTCTCAAAGGGAAAAATGTAAAATAAAATTTAAAAGGCACTATTTTAGATAGTTAATGATAGTTTAATTACATTAAAAACAGTTTCCTTTTACTTCATTTCAGTTTCCTAACTTCAATAAGCTTGGATGGCTACAGTTGGATTTCTGTTTAAAGTGTATTGTGCTGCTAAGACTCCATGAGGATGGTGGCCCCAGACATGATGAAGAAGGAAGAGGTTACACGTTTTTAGTAGCAACCATAACGACTGGGAGTGCTCGTTTCTTCATCTCTCTGGACATCTGACACCAGACACAGGAGATACAGAATGTCGAAAGCACACAGTCGTTACACATGGTGCCCTAAAAACAAAACACAGTGACGTTTGGTCAGCAAGTGGCTAACCAGGCCAGTTTTTTATGTTAATATGTAAGAGCTGAAAGACCCCAATGGCTTAGGTAAGAAATAGTCTTAAGCACAGTTTTATAGATAAAGAGCAGATTGCATAATGTTGACAGAATACATGTTGATCTATAAAAATTATTCAGACACAGAATGATTTAAGAAAATACAGTTTCTTCCTTTAAAAATCCGAAATATGGTGATATACAATCTTTCTTTTGTTATAATTTGGTCATGTTATAAAGGTTGTTTTACAAGGCTGCGCGTTTTAAGGCTGTCAGTAGCCTACTGACAGCCTTAAAACGCGCAGTAGGCAAACGCGCAGTAGGCAAAGAAATAGTTAACACAAATAAAAGCAACTTTTAAAAAGTTGAAACAAACTCCTCTCAAAAGTATTAGTGCAACAGAGTGGCTGAAGGCTAAGTGAGTGAAATATAGATACATTAAAAAGAAAATCAAATTTTGGCCTTACGGTGATGCCATAGCGGTGTCGCATGGAGACCCTCATGGACATGGTGGCCGGCGGGATCATGCCGCTCACCCAGTCGGCCAGAGGGAGACAGAGATTTTCCCCGTAGTCTCTCGAAGTTTTACAGGCGAAGCAGGGTAAGCAAAAGTAAGCAAAAAGGCCTTAAAAAGGAGAAATGATAAGCACAGTGCATTGGCAGTGAATTAGTACTTGCTGTGGTATAGATATAAATCAGAGACACTTACACTCTGGCACATTTTCACAGAAGTCAAATAACCCAGATGACCATTCATCCGACCCTTGAACATATATCACAGGCTGAGGCTGCGTGACGACCATCGTATCAGTCATGATGGAGTCTAAAGGAGGAACCAGGTTGAAAGTTCATAAGATCACAAGGTTAAGCACTACAAAAGGCTGTTGTGGAAGAGAGCAGCCACAACCCTTTATTAACCACACCTAACCAGTGCATTCAAAACTTGACAATATAATCAGATATTTCACTTATACAGATAATCACAATGGCAAATTTAAAAACAGAAATTTTGTTTGCTCAAATGAAATATTCATAGCGCGGCGAATGGTGTGGATAATTTTGCCGAAAAATATGGCAGACGGCTGAAGCGGAACGGCCGAAAAATAAACTTTCAAAAGTAAGTACTGAATATTATGTCACTTATTTATGTGCAAATGTTTAATAATGAAGAACATTAAAACATTACTGTTGGCCACATATCGGTAAAGTTATGTGACATTAGTGACGTTTGTACTAACTTGGTTTTAAAGCCTTTAAAAATATACACCGTTCAGTAGTTGACATTAATCCTACAGAGAATGTGATGATTTCATGGATAATTAAAGTCAGCTATGTTATATTGCTGCCTCTGTTCGGTGGTGTCGAGCCAAACGGACTTTAACGTGTGTTTGAACGAGCTGACGGTTCACTCGTTAAGCTGAAAGAAAGATGCTTTAATCACAGGAGTCACATGTGTCCACTGCACCATCTGGGAACTCTTCTTGTTTCGTAATAACACAAACACTAAATCCTCCTTCTCTTGTGCTGTTTTGTAGCAGTGTGTACACCTGAGACTGTCACCTGTCTGTCCTGCACTCTCTCTCTTTGTCTTTCTCTCTGACTGTGTAATAAAAGTATGAACATGTATTTATAAGTTACGCTTGTGTTTTAATCCTGCAGCTTATCACACATTTGATTACCATGTGTGACAACTGCAAGTGTCCAGAGTGAGGACAGACTGAGGGACCCACTGCTGCACATCATCTGTGAGGCTTTGCACCAATGTTCCCTTTAATTTTTCATGTGTCTGAGCAAACACACCCTTGGACCACTGTGAGCGACAGCAGACGTGAGCACTGTGGTCACGCCAGCATCGAATCCATCCAAGTTACATGGTTTATTAAAATAATCAAATTACAGCGTTTACATTTATGTTAGACTACTTTTAATTAACTGCTTTAGCCCATTTACAATGAAAAAAATAAAAAAATCTTGTTCATGACCTGTGCAGTATGTTAACACTATTGGAAGTAAAAATAACTTGAACTCCAATTTTGAAAACACAACTTTATTTTTTAAACAAATATAAAGCTCTGACTTGTATTATGAGTCTGTGGTCTGGGTCCTGTAACTCTCTCTCTCTCTCTGCAAAATACAGTAAATAATGACCAATGTTGGGCAATTAATTATATAGTTCTTCAAAAAAAAGTAACTGAGTTTTGCAAACAACAAAGTTTTTTGCAGCTGTTTACCTAAAAATGCAGCCAAGGCGTTTTTTTAAATAAACATTTCAAACTATTTACAGAACAATCAGCTGTTCTGCATCAAATCTGATGCCACACAAATTATTTGTGGCACTCCAAATAATCATTTCTGTCCACTATGAGATAAAGGAGAACAACAGCCTGATACCTGCAGGCCTGACAACAGGAGATGTATCACTCCTGTAACACCTGTAACATTCAGCAGTCGCCTCATTGTTCTGACACACACAACAAAACTATTGACTACACTACACACTAACTACACAAGATTTGCGCTAAACGTGGCAAATCTCTCACATCTCAAAACACCTCCGTCACTCCTAAAACCTCCCCCTTCCTAAACAGCTAAATGCCATGTTGCCATATCATTTTTTGATTGGTCGACATAGTACATTTTTCGACCAATGGGAAAGGGTGAGGGGTGTTTTGGTTTTGCTCACAGGCTTTCCAGCGTTTTCTTCCAGCAGTAAATATAAACAACGATAGTATTCAGGAAGAAAACCAAACATTGCAGATATTTTTATCGTAACTCTGGTTTTATGTGGCCGATCAACACAATTTAAAAACTGGTAGAAAGTCCACACTTTTTCCGTCAGTTGTTCCGTCTGTCCTGCTCACATCTCCAATGGTTGTACACTTTGTCATTAACGTGGCTTCACTCCACATCAGCCAGGCTGCTTTGTTCGCTAAAACACTGGTGTCGGCACATTGTCATAGCCTGTCAACGACGTTGATTAGCTGCGTATATACGAATGTGAATCGCATCAGTGGCTGGACTATGGGATAAGGTGGCATCGTTCTAATCCCATACTGGAGCAGCCAGTCAATAACTGACTAACACTGGAAAACAGAATTGTTAACATATTTACTTTAATTTCAATTCAGGTTAGATTTTTTTTTGTGCGCAACGCAGATTTTTTCTGTGCAGAGACCGTGCCAGCAGTGCGACACAGCCTGAGTGTTTCAGAAACTGCTGATCTGCTGGATTGCAAAAAACGAGAGAAAATATCTAGTGAGCAGCAGTTATCTGGGTGAAAATGCCTTGTTGATATCAGAGTTCAGAGGAGAAAGGCCAGACTGCTTTGAGTTGATTTAAAAAGCAACAGTAAGTCAAATAACCACTTATTACAACTAAAACTATGTAAGAGGATCTCTAAATACACAAAATGTCGAACCTATAAGCAGATGGACTACAACAGCAAGGAGACCACACTAGTTGCCACCCGTATCAGCAAAGAGGCGGCATACCGAAACAGGACGATAGAAGATTGGAAAAATGTTGCCTGGTCTGATGAGTCCTAATTTTTGCTGAGGCATTCAGATGGTATGATCAGAATCTGGCATAAAGAAAGTGAAAGAAAACCATTGTACTAATGGTTCAGGCTGCTGGTGCTGTGATGGTCTGGGGGATATTTTCTTGGCACCTTTTGCATCCCTTAGTACCAACTGGGCATCATTTAACCCTTTCATGCATAGTGGTCACTGCAGTGGACAGCTATTCAAAGGCTGTTTTCTTGTATTTGTGTCAGTGTTGATGGTATACATAAATGGCACATAAACCACTAAATTGGACACTGATTTGTCACTCCATACCCTGCCATCCACTGGTCAGTCAGTGTTGTCAAAGTGTACTTAAGTACGTGTTTAAAAAAGTGAACCTCAAAAATTGTTTTTTAATGCCTAAAGATGAATAAGAATACTTAAGAAAAAATTCCTAATTGCAGTTGTAATAGTTCATGTATGAAAGGGTTAACCACTACAGCCTAGCTGAGTGCTGACCATGTCCATCCCTTTATGACCACAGTGCGCCCGTCCTCTGATGGCTATTTCTAGCAAGATAACGCACCATGTCACGAATTTCTAATCATCTCAAACTTGTTTCTAGAACTTCTCAATGAGTTCCCTCCACCCAAATGCTATCCACAGCAACCAGATCTCAATGCAACATAGCATCTTTAGGATCTGGTAGAACAGAAGAGTCCTATCATGAATGTGCAGCTGACAAATCTGCAGCAGCTCGGTGATGCTATCATGTCAATATGAACCAAAATATCTGAGAAATGTTGCCAACACCTTGTTGAATCGATGCCATAAAGACTGTAGGCAGTTGTAAAAATAAAGGTGGGTCAAATCCAGTACTAGGCAGATGTACTTAATGAAGTGGCCAGTGAATAACTGTACACATATTTAATATGGCTGCAAAGGAATAAAAGTTTCAGTGCTCAGTTATCTAACTGCACACTGCTACAGCTATGACAGCACACATCACTGCACTGGAAACTTTTACACAATTTAGAAACCACATGCCAACCCAAAACTCTAACAGACTGATGACACACAATACTTTTTCAAATTAAAATCATACACTTTTCACGTCATTAATTGCATCATTAATGCATGAAAATGACCTTATGAGGATATAAGCAAAATAAAATAAAATGCCTTACCTTTTGTGTTTGAAGATAAGAAAGTTCAATGTTGTGCAGGCACAGGTGATGTTTGCTTTCCGCAGCTCTTTTAAGCCCTTTTACACAAGCGATCACCTGACAGGACAATCCGGACACACCGGTTCACCATTTAAAAAAATTTTTTGATATAGTTGTACTTTCCACTGGAACGCGCAGTGGATTAAAAGAAAACCACGGAAAAGAATATGTAACACTGCTTTAGTTCTTTAATTTTACTGAAAAGAAAAGTATAAACGTTAGTGGACTTTATAATAATAATAATAACAGGATGACATATTTCTCATTTTCCTGCAAGAATATTTACGCTGTTTGTAGGTAGAGACCAATTCCTACAAGAACATTTTAAAAACTGATACAGATGTAATGTAGGTTATTTTTTAAACAATTCAACTTTCTTGTTCCAACAGAAGGTAGACTTAGTTAAAGGAACAATTGGTGAAAATGACCACAAACCAAAACAGTATTTTCATTAGACCTGGAAGAAAATTGAAACCTTGGATTAACCTGTGATTAAGGTTTCGTTGCATTTTGATTATAAAGAAAAGTTTGTCTTTCAACAGCTGGATTAGCTGGATTGCAAAAGTCTAATTTAATTAAAAGTTTCTAGAAGAAGTTTCCTTCACTTTGTTCCCTGTGTATGTCAGGGCACAAGACCATGAATGTTCATCTTCAATAACTAGACAAACAAACATGACACAAAAAGTTGGCTTTGGCATCAAAAGGTCACCTCTTTGTTCCTTCCAAGGAACATAAGTACATAAACCTCTCCCTGACTCTATTCAGTATAACAATCACCATTAACTTTCCATTTAATGATACACATCATCATCTTTAAACAACAAACCACATTAAAGGAGCACTAAAGAATGTACCGTGAATGTTAGGGAATGGTGTCCAGACCAAAACACTGTTGCGAAAAATTTTAAATAAAATTTTAGCAAGACAGACACTAAAGAAATGATTGGTGCTTTACGACTTTGCTCTTTGCCAACATACAAATGCCTGCCTGTAAATGCAGATCAACCTAAATAGCTTGAGAAATCCAAAACAACAAACAAAGGAATGGAAAAGGTTTTGACAATCATCTGTCCTTCTACCCTTCCTGCATAGCCCTGCATTCCTGTTGCACTTGAATACCACTGTCGCTGTTTTCTCAAACACAATGACAGGTTTAGTCAGAGTTTTGTACATCACTGTCTACATAGATGTCTGCATAGATGTTGTTTGCTTAAGGTCGACAATCAGCATCAGTACTTCCGTCTTTCTTCAGTATAACTATCAGCTAGTTAACTTTTTGATAAGGCATTACATTATTACTATTACATTTTACATTATTGAGTGAGAATTTGAAAAGTTGAAAAGTTATGCTTTTAAACTTCTACTAGAATTTCTAAATATTTTTTTTAACCTATTTAGAGTTTGCTGAATTTTGTTCTGCATCATCTAAACCAGGGATGGGCAACTCCAGGCCTTGAGGGCCGGTGTCCTGCAGGTTTTAGATCTCACCCTGGGTCAACACACCGAAATCAAACGATTAGTTCATTACCAGGCCTCTGGAGACCTTCAAGACATGTTGAAGAGGTCGTTCAGCCATTTAAATCAGCTGTGTTGGATCAAGGACACATCTAAAACCTGCAGGACACTGGCCCTCGAGACCTGGAGTTGCCCACCCCTGATCTAAACTATTTATTATCAGAAAAAATGTATTACAAACACAACAAGAGGTGTCAAATTTTACATTTGCATTTATTAAATAGCTGGTGTACATCTGGTGTTCTTGTGGGTGCTTCCTGCAGAAAGTAACGTATGCGTGACTTTGTCACAATAAACATGTCCAACAAAAAGAAGGAATGCTTGATAGGAATTTAGAGCCGGTTCATAGCCGCCTGGTCCATCAAAAACAAACGTCATCAGATGCCCCAGTTTCATTTTGGTCACATATTTGTATGACAGTAGCTACTAATCATGTTAACGTCAACGAACGTTAGATTTTACACACCTGCAACACACAAAAGCCCTTTTCTCCTTTCTCTTTCTCCACAGACTGAGAGATCCTGAAATAGATGTGTTGATGGTGGTCTACTTTCTTTTTTCCCCCACACGCAGAAAATGAATGTGACATAAATCTCTGTACAATTGAATAAAATTGTACAAAGTCAAAGATAATACCAAGGTAGATGTAGATGAACAATAGACACAGTAAGGTCTGCAGAGCAACTACTTTGCTGTTCAATGACTGTTTTGCAGCATTGTCATTACCTTTCGCCTAGACTGATGGCCGCTCTGAGCCAGTGCAAACCCAGCAAACTGACCCTGATGGACTTCAATCATGGGTCTCTTCCATCCCACTCTGAACTTTGATTCTGCGAATATAATGAGTGGGGTACAAGGTTTCAGAGTGTGCAAATGCAGATTTCAGATGCCAGCAATCACTTCACTAAGTAGTTCGGAGCAGTTTCAACACCCTCTTTGTTCTCGACTTGTTCAACACCTGGAAACAGGCCAAGTGCATGCAGCAGAGGGAAAAGAATAAAAAGCTATGGGCTGTATGTTTAATGCCCAACATAAACAAGATGTTTCTTCTTTGTTTTAGTAGCCTTTTCTGAACTGTACAGACTTGTCAGCCTTGCTGCTTTCAAGTTTCTGAATTCCACCTTCACACTAGCACATGAGAGTTACCCAGCTGATCATGTGTACTTACAGTCACAACATACTAAATGATGAGACTGAAACAATACAACTTCAAATTTGTGGTAAACCTACAAACACTGTCTAAAATGGGGTTCACAACGTAAGGGAATAGTGAGAGTAAGATTGCTAAAGCAAAGAAGCGTTCAAATCCAAATCTGCCAAAGCAGCTATTGTGTGACAAGAAATAAATACAGCCTCTGTAGCAACCAGACATTAAAGATAATCAGAATTGTCTTTATTTGGACAAGTTTGTGCACACAAACAAAAAATCTAATTTCAGTTCCGGTTCAAAAAAAGAAAGGTTTTATTAAGAAAAGACAAATTGCAGAAAGTCTTAAGAAACTATATGTGCAAAACTAAGAAGTGCACTGTACATATGACCTGAATGATAGAGCAGTGGGTTATTTCACAGTGTTCATCAGAGAGACACCCTGAGGGAGGAAACCATCTCTGTGATGGCTGGTTTTAGTAAACAGTGCTCTGTAGCGCCTGCCTGAGGGCAGCAGGGTTAAATAGTTTATGTCTGGGATGTAAGGGCTCTGCAGAGATGTCTGTTTCCTAACCCTGAAAAGTACAGGTTCTGGATGGATGGAAGACCAGTGCCGGTGATTCTCTCTGTAGATCAGATTGTCCTTTGCAGAAATGCATTTCTTGTGCACCCTTGTAAAACATCCACAGGTTTTACTTGTTAGGCCATAACTGATTTGGTGGGACTTGGAAGACAGGCTGGTCCTTTAAACTATGTGGTACGACTCAGAAACAATAGACTAGTCTAAGCAGCCAATCCATGATAGAGCTACAAGCTACATGATGGCTGCAAAGCAAATGAAACATCAAAACGTCCATCTTCTTCCACCAGACTTTACATGGACATGTACTTAACAATATTTAACGATTTTGTTTTCATCATCAGATTTGATAATGCAGTCGGTGTAGTTTTGGCAAAGCTTTCACTTTGAAGGTTTGGTTGTAGCTAATCAGATTCCTCAAGTCCTTAAAGTCTGGTGGTTTTCCTGCTGTCCTGGTGACAGCCTGCCCAGATTACCATTTTGTCAATTCTTGATGTCAGTCAACTGTCACGAGTCCTTTATTCTGCAGTCTATCTTGTCCTTGATCTGCAGTTCTAATCTAATCTGAACCTGCAGCAGGTGTTGCCAGTTTGCTGAGCTCATCAAAGCAGCAGGGCAGAACAAGGACCACTATCAGCTGCAGTCCAACATGATGGATTCAAGTCACAAAACATATAGTATTATTTAGTTTTTTCAAAACAAACGCAAAAAAAAAAAAAAAAATGTCTGAGATCAAATCCGACTCTCTGAGAAACACTGCTGTCTGGGATGTTAGCAAAACTGGCACAACTCACTCAAAATCAAGATAAGAGACAAGAGGCAATCGAAAAGCATGTCTCATGCGGGCACAGATGCTCTGGGCCAAGCCAGACTGGCGCAAGAACGGGTTTTACAAAATGCCGTTGCTCAACAGAAACCAACATCCTGATTTCCAGCGGTCCTGCTACCGTGTTCACTCTGGCATGTTGTTATGTTGCATTAGTGCAAACAGAGAAGAAGACAGAAGTCCTGCACACTGAGATTAAAGTTCAGCCACCGTCACATAATGCTGACTTTTCTTTTTCTTTTTAATCAGCAATGCCAAACAGTCTTTCCAAGGTTGCTGAGTTAAGCAGAAGTCAAATCCTCAAGCATCTTTGGTTATAATTTTCAAACAGGCAATCTGTTGTGAAAGAAATGTAACATGCCTCTAAAGATGCTCTCTGTGAACGGTTCTTTATGGCTTTCACTGGCAACCAGTGTAAACAGCCTCTGCTCAACGAGGAGAAATAAAAACTTCTATGTTTAAAAACCGCAAAGCATATAAGATGTTCCCAGTTACTAAAGCCGTCTGCACTTCCAGTGGTACAGAGTAAAAGAATATCTGCACTTTTCTCAACTCCATCTTAGGTTTTTAGATTCTTTCTGCCAATCACATGTTGTGCTACTCTGAAAACCTTATTTCCAGTCACAGCAGGCAGCTCTTTTCAAACTGTGTCCTCCTTCCCAGCAGACAGAAAGTTTTAGCAAACAGCTTGTGAATTATGGATTTTGAATTCTGACGCTAATGCTATATTGAATGTAAATAAGGTGAGAAATATTAATTTTACATAATCTGAACTAAGTTATGGTGCTGAGTGGACTAATCTGACTGGTGAAAATAAGAAAGCACTCCAAGTATTTAATGTGCTTACACATCCTATTAAGTGGTTATATGCTTATGACATCTGTTTTTTGGGACATAGCCTAAAGAGCATTTGTTTTTGTTTTTACGAGTTGCCAACAGACCTACTTTCACTTTTACTATTTGCAACACTGAGCTGCAGTGTGACAGGGCTACGTGGTTTTGTGCATTGCTGTGCTAAAAATACAGATACGTGCAGGTTTAGCACCTGAGCAAGGACACGACGTAACCTTGAGTCCTGGTTTTCAGATCATTTTCTGCAACTTTCAGGTTTTAATGTAGAATGCAAACTGTGTGTTTATTAGTTTTTGTTTTTTCAGGGCTGTTCTTTTGCACAGTCAATATGTATGTATGTAAACACCTCATGCACTGTTACTTTTTAACGAAACTGTTTATAGTGCCACATTTCCTCTTATTTAAATTCTGTTAGTGGTAGTTGAGCTGCAGAGAGGAGGAGAGAACGAGTGGGAGTCAGCGAGAGAGAGAGAGAGAGAGAGAGAGAGAGGTGAAAAAGCGTTCAGATCGAGATTACGCAGAAGTGGATCAGTCAGTCCTGAGAAGACGAAGAAGAGCACAGAGAAAAATGAGGATCTTCGACTGAAATCTGGTATAACTTGAACCCACACCCACGTCATAGTTTGCATTAGTGTGCTTCTATGATAACTACATAACTGTCGATAATCTAAATATTTAAAGATGAATTATCACCTTTAAAGCAGCATGCTTTTGTACAGGTCTGGCTAGAGCTGATCATCATCATGCATTTCTTGTAGTCTGAGTTTCATTAATGTGGTTAAAAAAACAATGCTCAGAGTTAAAGTTGAATTTGACTTTTGCATTATTAATATTAATTTCCCAGATTTTCTATTGAAATTTTATATTTTTCTCATGATTAATAATAACCTTGCTGTATGATTTTCACACTGTGTTTACGTCAAAAGTGAGGCTGAAAAAAATGGCACAGTCTGGACTGAAACAGTCTACTTAACAGCATGTTTTTATTTTAAGTTTCTTTACGGCTGGAAAAATCAAGTGTCTTTACATAAATGTACCTAAATATATTTGTTGTCTACGGTGAGTCAAATACTGAAAACCTCTGAAGTAATTTATTACTTTTGGCTGCATAATTCAGTCTTACTGAAAAATTCCAATGTCTTATCCAATGTTTGATATCAACTCAACTTTGATTGAGTTGCATACATGTATTGAATAATAAACAAATATACCGAGGCTTACAGGATTGCAAACACAGACCAATGTTGCAGGTTAGTTGGTCTGAAGGGAACATTTGAGTCCAAAACTTTTAAAGTGTTTTTTCTTTGCGACCACTGTGAATGAATTTTAAGGATTATATTGACTAAAAAGCGTAAAGCAGAAGAAAAATAACCCCTGAATTAACTGCAAAGTAAAAACTGCAAAGTACAGAGAACCTCTGCTTTCAGTGACAGTGCAGATCCAGCCAGTGTCCATAGGTCGCTTAGCAGAGAGTCCGGAGGTGACACTGTCAGTGTGGAGTTAGCTATTATTGCCAATATTGACAGAACTGTGGTGATGCTCCCAAAGTGACAGCATGTGCTTGTTGATCATTATACCATATATCATTTAATATTATATTTGATTATGACATTAAATATCTACTGAAGGTACAGGAATTTGTATCAGTCGTGCTTAAAAAGTGGTTCTTTGCTGGCATCAAGCCTTAAATCTTGTTTTCAGTTAATCTTTAAGTTCTATTATTTTGTTTTTTTTCTTCCAAGACTTTTTCCACCAGAGGTCCTGGGGGTCCATCTTTTAGCTTGCACACCCTGTACCCTCCTCCGCCTGGGCGGTGTGGCTGCTGTCAGCATCTCCAGGGCAGATCCATCCAGCTTCAGTAGCCTCCAGTAAGGTGAGCTTCACAACTTCAAGTAAAGTTCCCCACATTCTAGGAAAGGCTGCTTCAATGTGCCATTGTTATTGTCATGGTCTCACTTGCAGCTGCTCTTACAGACGTCTGCCTCCACCTCTTGGAGAATTAATGAAAACAAACTGCTTCAGCAGCAGCTGCATTAAAGCTATAAGATGCACCCTAGATAAGAGCCAGACAAGTTCAGATAAAAACATGTTTAACTGGGTCGAGTTGGCAGACAGAGATGCTCTGAGCCCTGCTAGTTTGGTACAAGAACCGTTTTTTAAAATTTGCTTGCTCAGCAGACACTAACATGAAATCGTGTTCACAGCAGATAAACCTGCTGAACTCCAAAAGTAAAGACCAGGGACCAAATATCAGTGCAATCAGTGCAAACAGCAAGGAAGGAAGAAGCCCTGGACACAATCCAGGTTACAGACCAGCCACTGTCAATGTAACACTGGCTTTTCTTTATCAGCAATACAAAACTGTATTGTCCAAGGTGACCGAGTTCAGCAGCAAACCAGAGCTTTTACCCCACATAATATCTGCTCAACAGGGGGAAAGGGAACCATATGGCTTTTAAGTTCAAGCACCACAATGCATTTGACATGTTTCTAACTACAAATGTTCTTTTTGATTGAAGAGAAATTTCAGCTAAGATTCATCTGAATGCTGCACAAGTAGAAAAGTTGTGCTACCACCAGCACCCTTTTTTTTTACCTCCAGATTAATACCTACATCCCTTTTGTGATGTTAAAGTGAGACGGAGTAAAAAGTATCTGCAGTTTCCTTCAGCACCAACAAAGATTCTTTCAGCCAATCACTTTGAAAATATTTGTCTAATCACAGCTTTAGTTTAGTTTTTATTAGTTTAGTTTTCCAAGTTCACAAAATTGCTTCAGTTTGTTTTTAATGTTTTTCAAGTCCAGTTTTTATTTTTATTTAAGTTTACTGAAATGTTTTTTCACATCTAGTTTTAGTTTACTTTTAGTTAATTACAAAAACCTTACTGGACACTTAATGACAGTGTTATAAAATAGCTTGTGAATTGTGGAGTGTCAGATTTCTGACACTATTGCTAATATTTGGACATGTCTATATTGGACGTAAATAGAGGTGATAAATATGACTTTTGTTGTTTAATGTGGGTTTTTTTTTTTGTCTTTTTCAGTCTCCCATGTGTTCACTCCATAATTTATCATGCAGTGTGAACATAATTCAAAGAAAGTTACGAATAAACTGAAAGAATGCTGAGGTCACTCTTGGCTGAGAGTCAGTGTTTATGTCTTTGTGGAAGAGGCTACTCATGTTTTGGTGCATCTATACCTTCTGTATTACAGCAACAGAGGTGGCGACTTGTAACAACAGAAGGATGGTAGGCAGCAGTAAGCCAGCACCTTCTGACCGGGACACTAAGTCGGCCATGCCCGGGCCGCCGCTGTCATACTGCTCCGAGATGCTGCACAGCCAGGCTGACTCCTTCCTCATGGCAGCCCGACTCGTCCGCAGAGGATGGCCCAATGAAGGGACCAAAACAAACAGGCAGCTTTCACAATCTGATGGTTCAGCACGTCAACCCATTTTCACCAGTTCAGAGGGGCATAAGACTCTAGTCAGGGTTAGGATTTGCCGTAAGGACCCCATGAGAAGTTGGACTCTTGATATGAGCAGTGGGGAGACATCGCTGGATGGAAAGACAGGCTTTGAAAAAGATGATAAAGCCAAAGAGACATCGGAAGGTGCAGCCTCACCAAACAGACCAGAAGAAAGACAGACAGGTGTAATCTATGTTTGGAAGTCTAGTTGTCGCATCACATGCAGACAGACCAGAAGATTCAAGGCCCCGGTGCTACCAGCCATTGCTGAAGTCGAAGTTTAAAAGAAGACCTGTAATTGAATCTACAGGTGTATGAAGTACAGGGTTAATGGTGATTGTAAACTTGAATTAAAAAGTGCTAAAGTACCTGTGAGTTTGTTTTCGCTTCATATAAGTAATTTCATTTGCCATCAGTTCAGGAGTTTTACAGATGAAAACCTTTGTTTTTGTTCTTCATTCAACTGGAATTATCCACAATCAAGATGCTCTTAAAACACCAGAGTAATTCTAAAATGGACTTTCCACTGTTGACAGTGTCTGCAAAAGTTACACGACTATACATCTCGCAAAATCTGAACACTGAAGACAAAATCGACCAGAAAAGGATTTTTCTTTAAAATAAACTATAATAATTCATAAGTACATCAGCTCCCTAACTGGCAACTCCCGATATACCAGCAGACTAGTGAAACAGAAGGTTAGCTAATAATCTCTGGTGATTTAAGCTACATTAGCTAATGTTTTGAACGCCATTTAGAGAACAAAGATAATTCCAGAAAATAAACTAAGATACGGTGTTATTAACACTATTAATTAGTTGTTTTTAAGGGTGATCTGATGAAAGGGTCTAAACTCGCCTGTGACTGAGAAACACGCTATGGTGTGAGCTGAGTTTAACAGCAGCGCCATCTAGTGGCTTTTAGTGGAAACAGCAACTTCATTAACAATACTTCCCAAAAGGATAGGATTTGATTTTAGTGAACTGTGCTTATTTTACTGTTTCATTTCAGGTATTTAAGCAAAGATGAGAAAAATAAAGTCGATAGCTCTGGGTGTTGCCCAGCTGTCTCCAATAAAAATGTGGTTATTATTCTAACTACAATTATTACCTGCAAGACGCTCATTATGGCTCATTTTTTTTCCAGGTATAACAAAGAATGAACACGGGAAAAACAAACAGACAAAATATACCAGCTTTGGGGGGGAAGGGAGTTATCAGCTGAAGTGCAAAAAGCACCACCCTGCCTTTGCCATCGTTGTTTAGTTGTAGCTCAAGGAAGACGTCATTTTACCGTAGTGTACTTGCACTCTAGTCTCTTCATTCAGGCTTCAAAGAGAACGTCAGGTATTACTTTTCTTACCTGGAGTCCACAAAACATGGCAGTTTTTCCTTCAACTTCAGCCACATCTGAGCGATCATTGGGACAGGCCTGATTTTTTTTTTTTTTTTTGTTTTAAAAACGCATTTATTTTGTTTGCGCACAGCCACATTTCAGTTCAAAGCCCCAACACCAAACTACAGAGACAACTGCAGAAACGCAAGGTGCATCCTTCATCATCATCACAGAATGCCACCTAATGCACCAAGCATCAATAGTGATGAATTTAAAAAAAAAAAAAAAGTAACGCATGAAGCATCTACGTGCACATAATGGTGCGGACAGAGGTCCAGGTGACATCCAGGGAACACAGACGTTTGGATTTGGGATTCCCTGGAATTGGCATGCTGAGGTCAAACTGGGATCAATCACAAATGACTGAAAAATAAAAACCGCAGGGGCTCAATTGTAGTTCAGTAGGAAACTTCCTTTTCCTTTTTGGACAGTTTCTATTGAAACAGTTTTATCTAATGACTTGGACCATTAACAGTAACATTAAGAATTAAAAATACAAAGATCATTACAAACCAGAATGTTTATTACTAATAAATGCCAGAGACACTGGCTGAGACGACGACACTGGCCCTCAAGTCCGTCAAGAAAAGAAGAAAAAGAAAAAAAGACATTTAACTTCAGAAACGGTCATTTCTAAAACCAACGGCGTATGAAGAACACGATCTAAAGTGACAAAACATTTCCCCTCCCAGCACATCCCACAGGCTTCCAGATGTTGGGTTCAAACAGCCTGGAACAGTCTTTTAACCTGTGTTTTACAACTGATGAAATCTGGCAAGTTAAAAATCCTTCTTAGGTACACTGGAATCCATGTAAGGAGGGACAAAGAGGAAAGAAAGGGGGGGAGGGGGGAAAAAAGAATTCCATAATCAACATTATCCTTGACATTTGAACTTTAATCCTAAACCCACTCAATGTTTCATATTCCTCCCCAAAACCTGGAAGCATCAGAACAAAATTTACTGAAAACTGTATTTATTTGTCAAAAAAGCTCCTTTACAGCGCCAAGATTTTCAACCTGTAAAGCCATCAAACATGTAAAATACAACCCTTACAATACAATAGAATCAAAACAGGTACCAAAAAGTACAGTAAAAATTACACTTCCGGTGGAAATGTGGAAGGGGACGAGGAAACAAAACAAAAACACGAGGGAAAAATAAAAACTAAAACTGATAGGGTTTAAAAAACAAAAACAAAAAAAGAAAAGAAAAAAGTTACATTTCTGGTGTTTTCTGTACAAATGGTCTTCTGTCATAAAAGAGGTCGAGTCTGGCCCAGTGTGTGTCCGTCCAGCCGTCGGTCTCACTGGATCACTGGAGTCCTGAGGGGTGAAACACATTAATGACACAGCTGGAACAAACCATTCAAAGTCTAATCTTTTCAAAGGGAAATTAAACTTTTAAAAAGACAGCTTTCTATGAGTATTTTAACTTGAAAACTTCAATCTGTTCTCCACTTACAGCAGCTATTAGTAGCTCAGTGCCAAGTGAAACATCTAAGTGCTCTCTATTTCACTTTCAACAGCAGAGATGCTCCTGGCAGCCAATTTACTCAAGTACAAATAGTTAGACTCTGACCCAAACAGATGCAGGAACTAACACGAGCATGAGGCTACAGGAGGACGTCCACATGTTCGCCAGTTTACTATGATCAAATACTCAGCTGAGACACAGCGCCAACTGTAAATGTGTCCTCCAGGTGTTCAAATGGAGTTGCATTAAAAAGAAACCAAAAATAAAAACAAAAGAGCAACTAGTCATCAGTTATGTCTGCAGGCATCTGTGTCCAGCAGTAAAACAATCCTGAACAATGATATTTATGCTAACTGCAGTCAGTCAGCAGCAGGTGGCTGCCTAACAGCTAACATTTTGGGGACCTGTGTTCTATTATTAAAACACAATATTTAATCCAACTGCCTGGCATTTCTGGTGACGATTGGAAAGGAATGTTTTCCCATTTGGTGAAAGCCAGGACTGACCCCACAGCTATGTTTGGGACAATGACAGGTCAAATCAAAGGGGAACTCATGCGAACTTGAAATTACAACAGCAAGGTGTGAGTGGGGGTCTAATAAGTCTATCCACTGTTTAAACTGGAATACGTAGCACTAGGACACAGTCGCACATGTTGCGTTGTAGCAATGTCATACCTTGCACTGCCAAGTGACCATCAGTATGGCTTGTAGTTGGCCTGGTGTCCCCCCCGCCTTGGGGTTTTTCCATAGCTGGCATTGCCCTGGTCTGTGAAGGAGACGCAGTATTAAAGCAAGAGCTCAACATCTGACAGATGATGTTTGAGTGTTAAGTAAAGAGCAGGACAGGAACCCAGTTCTCCGGCTCCCCAAACTACACTCTAGAGGCTTGAGAAGAAAACATGGCACTCAATGATGTCTTAAACACTAAAGATGGGTGGCAGGAACGAGGCAAACTCCAAGAGTCAAACCAGGAAACGCGAGCCAGATGTGTTTTGGCAAATTTTAGGTTGTTAACCCTTTAGAGCCGGTCGGAGCGGGCACGCTCTGTTTTGCATAACTATTTTTAAATCCCGGTAGCTCTGCAACCACGTAAGCTAGCGCAATAATTTGTTTTGCATATGAAACCGGAGGAGTTGTACTTACATCTTTTGCCATCAGCTTGTCCTAGGTCACAGTTTCCTCCCACATATAGCTTTACAAAAACTGCATAAAAAGCACTTGCAGCAACAAAAACATAATATTCCAGAAACACGCTTTGCCGATCAGCTGTTCATAACACTTCCTATGTTGGAATATACGTCAGCACGAACTTTTGCATGTCTGCCATTACCTGCCCGAAACCGGAAGCGACGTCGTTTTCGTGGGTTTTTTTTTTTTACCATCAGGGCCACAGGGCCTATACTGTTTTTAAAAGTTATCTTTGACTTTATGACTTTCTGTGTCCTTTCTGGGATGCTTAGGACTCATATTGCACTGCTGGAAATAGTTTATTTTGATGCATATGCTGCTTTTTTGCAAATTTGCAGTATAATATTTATTTTCGTTTTTCCTGCAGTGTATAAAAATTGGTGAATTTCAAAAATAAAACTATGAAGACACTCAAAATAAATTTCCTGTGGTGGGAAACTATTTTGTGCAACTTTTTTGTATTTACAGTTTTGAGGGATAAACCTCTTAAATTTCTCTAACTAGAAATATGTTAAAAAAGCAAAAACGATTTTCAATTTTTTTGTAGTTTATTGCACTTTTTTGCAATTTATGTAATTACTATGCACTTAATGAATACATATTATTAAAATCTGGGCTATAATTGTTGTATTGATGTATAGCAACTTGAAATGCTCCCAAAAATGGCTCCACAGCATGTAAAAATATAATATAAGCTCTGGCGAACTTGGTTCTATGGTAGGTCTTAAAGGGTTAATGCAGCACCAACTTTATGCATCTATAGGAATATAACTGAGGGAAAAATGAACATCTTAAACGTTATGTTAGCAAGTTTATCAGAGCAAGTGGAACAGCTCAAAGGTCTAGAAGTACTGGCATGGCTACATCAAGCAGTTTACTCTTGTACTGTGGCTGTAGTGGGGGCGGGGTAAGGGGAAACAATCACAATCAGTACTGACGCGTACACCTCAGGTTTGGGCTTCGATGTGTTAACTGTTACTCCAAGTTACAACTCGTCTGCATGTTTGCACTTACTGTAATCGTATCCAGGACCATATCCGTAGTAACCAGAAGAGTAGTCATAGTTGCTGTAGTTGCCATATCCACCATAGCCATAGCCTTGGTTGCCATATCCTTGGTTCCAGTAGTTTCCATAGCCCTGGTTCCAGCCCTGGCTCTGACCTGAAACACAAAGTGCACATGAGTTTGGTCTAAACTTCAATATCATCCAACTCGAGAAGTACACGAGAAGTTCCAAATTACATATTAATACCCATTACCACTAAAACGTGCTGTCAACAGTGACCTAGCCTCTTAGCATTTACCCAATCATACAGATTCAAAACAAACAAGAAAATCCAGAAAGGAAGAGGGTGATCATCGTCATTTACCTCCACGGCCCCTGCCTCCTCGGCCTCCTCCATAGCCACCTCCACGCACTGTTCCGTACTGCTGCTGCTGGTACACCTCCTTTGGCTGAGCAATTTTCAGCTCACACTAAAAGAGATATACATACTGAAAAATCCATTCTCTCCTTTATGTGGCCTTTAAAACAAAACTAACGTTAAAACCGCCTTGCGATATTTATAAAAAACATTTGCAATTAAAGAGTGACCCACTTCCCATGTGTATACAGAGAAAACTCAAAGTTGTAAATTTCAAAAACATCTCAAGCATTAACTCAGGGTTTAACTACTGACTTGGTCAAACATCAGTTTGCAACAAGTTAATCTGTAGTGGCTTAATCTTTGTCACTCTTCACCAAAACAGATCACAGGTGAGGCTGCACTGTCCACCAGGTAGCTGATTAGAAGAATTTAAGCTGATTTCCAGCTGTACATCAGCACTTCTGGAATAACTGCTTACCCGGCCACCCTGGATGTTGTGGTATTTCTTCTCCAGACACTTCTTTACGCTGGTTTCCTCTTTGTATGTGATGAAGATGAATCCCCTCCTTTTCTTTGATTTGGGGTCAATTGGGAGCTCAATGGTTTCGATCTGAAAAAAAGGGAGGATTGGAGAAAAGATTTTGATCAGAAACAACAAATACGGTGCATGTAGTATGACAGTCTCAGGAGTAAATTATCTCTGCTTTAAAAATGTCGGCCACATCATTTAGTCAAACTTCAAACACACAAACAAGTGCCAGAATATCTCAGTTATTATTTATCCTTAACAGGATGACTTCCTCAAATTAATCTACAACTTTGTTGTTTACTGGCCAGTGGTGATGTACATGTGGTTAATTTATGGCTTAGACCAGTTTAGCTGGTAAGAACAGGATTAAAACTGTAAATAATGTGTTGAATTGCATGAGTATACAAAGTTGGGCAAGTCAGTGGCTCTCAAACATATCCACGGAGTTTGTACAGGAGAATAAAAATGATACTGCCATCTACCCAAGTTTAACTCTGGAAACACTTAACCAAGAAGACTCAACATACAAGAGAGATGCAGTGGTTGCTGCATTCTAACCGCAGATATTTAAAATACATTTTATTTGAAACCAACTAGAGATGGCACGATACCACTTTTTTATGTCCGATACCGATACCAATATCATAAATTTGGATATCTGCGTATACCGATATGAATCCGATATAGTGTTTTTTAATCAACAAAACTGTTTTTTAAATATCTTGCTGCATTTTGCAAGTCTGCAAGTTCATACTCAAGTTTAAAACAACAACTACACTAAAGCTATTCTGTTATACCTGTATGCAAAAAAAATATTTCATAGTTCAGCAATACTGATCAATCTAATAAACTTAGACCTACACCATCCTCCCTATTCTGGTATTTTAAAGAGTACTTAGCGTAAATATTAAGCAACCTAACTAATAGGGTTCCAACTCCCAGCAACAACAAAAATAAATAAATAAAAAATAGGGAACCACCCCTCACGCTCCACCTCATGATGCTTAATCTACGTAATCAACCTTAATTTGATGCAGTGTGAAAAAAAATGCACAGAAATCAATTATTTTTCAAGAAATATTAAATAGATTCAACATCTTTCTTCAACAAAATTGCAGACTGCACAGATGGTACCTTCCCAAAGTAAAAAGTACTATAGCTTACTAGGGTATATATATTAGACTTAATAGTCACTATATACAGTAATTGACTTCTATTCATTTTACATCAAATTAAAACTTTGGGTGTCAGATAATTATTTATTAAAAGCTAGACATTTTAAATGAGAATAAGAAAGAAAAGTATGTCTTTGTGCCCCCTTTTCCCTGTTAATGCCCTATCGGCCCCCCTGGCTAAACTTTGCTAGATCCGCCCCTGCACAGTTACCAGCGTCAGCTACTTAGAAAAAGATCCTGGTGTAGAAAGTAATATTAAATAAATTCTAACAACAGCTTATCAAGCTTAAACGTGCTGCTGTTGTTCAGCCGCTGGTTTGCTCTTTCTGGTGCAAAGTGGGCCAAAAACAAACAAGAGAGACTCGTGACAGAAAAGCCGATCAGCTGATTTAAGCAGTTTCACGATTGAAGTAGCAGCAGGAGAGCGAGAGGCAGTCGCTTGTTAAGCTTAACGCAGGAATGCTTTACAAACATTCAGAGATGGACTTACACACTTGCTTTACTTCTCTCGGGGATAACTTTGTCGGAGATGAAATGCCAGGTTGCTAGCGAAGCTCCACATGCTATCCAGACCACCGACAGGTCCTGCATGCCACAGCTGCTCTATCACGTGATGCATACTGCTCCGACGTGCTAACGTTCTGAGGCGAGTTACGGCGTGTTGCAAGTTTTGTGAGGTGCTTTCGTGATATTTAATGGATCGGATTACATTTTTTATTTTTCTCCGATATCCGATCCAGTAATTTAGGTCAGTATCGGACCGATACCGATACGTAATATCGGATCGGTCCATCTCTAAAACCAACCTCTCCAAAGGCGCCGAAGTATTCCCTGATGGTTTCCTCAGTTGCTTCTGGGTTCAAACCCCCAACAAAGATCTTCTTGACGGGATCCTTCTTCATAGCCATCGCCCTCTTAGGGTCGATATTGCGTCCATCCAGTCTGTGTTCCTTCTGCTCGAGTACCTGTGGATACAGATATATTACCATTAACAGACAATAACAGCACAGAGATTAGCGTCATCATCACAGAGATGACTAATAATGCAGACAAGGCAGTGTGGCTGATTAGCATATGATTCATTTATATTACTAAGAACCGTTCTCCCATAAAAGCTTCTGGAGCCCGTTCGGGATGAAATTATGCTCAGTTACGAGGGGAGTCACCTTATCCACGCTGGCAGAGTCTTTGAAGAGAACGAAACCAAAGCCTCGGGATCGGCCAGTGTTTGAGTCCATCTTGATGGTGCAGTCTGACACCTCACCGAACTTACTGAAGTAATCCTTCAGGTCCTTTTTACTCGTATCCCAGCTGAGGCCGCCCACGAACATTTTCCTGTAAAATTACATGTAGACATTGCTAACATTTCTTCATTTACAAGGTTTCACAGTTTATTTTCCCAAGGCTCATCATGCCAGCACGAGATCCTCGCACACATCACATGTGGCCAACCACAGTCCAACCAGACACTCACCCAGCATCCTCCTCTCCTTTGCTAGCGTCGATCTTTCCGCCATCTGTGTTGTTGTCCTGCTCCTCGTCCCCGGCCATCTGCTCCAGCTCAGCTCCATTCTGCTCCTCCTCTCCCTCGTTGCCGTTCTGCTCTGATGTCTCCATGAGCAGGTTGTCAGCGTCTGCCATTCTGACGGTGGGATCTTCAAATGACTGAGATGGGACAGGACAAAGTTTGAGAGATTGGAGAAGTAGGTAGCAGACTACATTAAACCAACATTTATCAATTCACGCACAACACTAACTGGAAGCGGTATTGTCTTCTTTACGTTTTTGATGCTTTATAAATACTCTTCAACAAGGACAAGAAACCTTTTGTTCATATCACTACCTGATCCCATCTTTGCTCTCACTTGCTAATTTGTTCAAATAAGACTGATTAAAATTCAGCCACACTTATGCTGACTTTAAGTCGCTCTCACATTGGTTTTAAACTCACTCATACTTAAATGTACATTACATACTCTGCAACAGGCAGAACTTCTAAAATGCTGTTGATTTATTTACCAAAAGGATCCTCTATGATCTATTAACTGCAAAGTTTAACCAAAACAAAAAACGAGGCAGCACTTCCCATCTGAAAATACTGACGTTTAAACTACAGAATGGCTTTTACTAGCGTATAATAAATGTATGGTTTTAGTCCTATATTATTAGTTGATCTTCTGTGATCAACTAATAGTGTGTAGTATTTTAAACATTTGTTACTTTACATCTTAATTTCTAGTGATTTTTAGGATCCTACATTTTAAAATGTATAGTTTTAAAGGTCCTTTGTTAAAATAGTTAAACATAACCAATAGCATCATAACAAAACAACAGAATAGGCACATGGCTTTAAAAACACCCGGGATAAAAACTAATTAACTCTAAACAGATACACACAAAGAGTGTACTCATTTAAATTCAAGTAGCAATAGAAACTATTTTTTCCCAGAGTTTGGAAATTACTGTATAAGGAGAGCCGAAACACGGCCTAAAGATATTTCTATTCGTCCCTATTTTCAGAGAATATTGAGCATAAATCGGAATGCTAATAAAGAGCCGCATACATAATGCTAACTGAATGCTAATTTTAAGTTAAAGCGTTAGTCCGATCATTGCAATGGCGCCATATATCGGCAGGTTATTTATTATTTACACACCACCGACCATCATCAGTAATAAGACAGTTACACGCAGTTGTGCGTGCACCAGTGACCCCACAGCCGCGGTTGAAAGGAAAGAAAGAGCGTGAGTCTTCCATGTTGTCCAAACGTTTAAGCGGACCGCGCTTTGCTCCGTTACCGCTCGGGGCAGACAGCAGGCCCGGCTATCAGATGGGCAACCAACCAAACACAAAAACCGTTTAGATGATATAAAGTGCACTTAAAAACTGCCATTATGCACAACGGATGAGAATCATCAAGAGAACAAGAGACTCATAGCGTGCAAAAGCCGCGCTAACGCACATTAGCACGCTGCAGCTAACGAACTAGCCATGCTTACAGGCTAACAAGAAAACACCGCACACGAACAAAATGGTCGCCGCAGAAGAATCACGATGGAAATAAGCACGATATAAACCGGAACTCCTACAGTTTCTATTTACTACTCTTATATTTGCTATTACCCAAAATAACAATAAAAACGTGTTCTTACTTTGACTGAAAATACCGGGGACGCCGAGTGGCTGTTCAAAATGGACACGCTCCAAATTCGCCGCTAACTCGTGGCAACATATATATGACCGGATGTGACCAAGAAACAACCACGTCGTAATGTCGACATGCGTGATTGGACGAAAGCGACCCTTTTGAAGTTAAAGGCGTTGGATCATTGGTTGACTGTTCGCCCGCTGTGACAAAAGCCACATTCAGTAGCCAAACGTCCTTCCTGCTTCCTGTGTTCTGCTTTCTTTTTAGAGTGGCGTCTCAAAAGAAACGTTTTAAACATGCTAGGCTTAAAAGCGTGAATAATACTAATGTGTGTTTCCGTAGCTTCATTTTAGTCGGCTGCAAATAGCTTTAAAAGTGAAACCGATGTTTGTACTGTAGCTTCGCTACATTGTTACGATCCTCTGCGACATCAGGGATTAAAGAAGACATTTTGTACTGTTCATATTTGTCACACTAACATGTTTCAGATCATCAATAATATTTTAATATTAGACAAAGATAACCTACGAAAAAACAAAAATACCGTTTTTAAATGGTGATTTTATTTATTAATGGGAAAAATGCCCCTATGAGAATTAGTAATCGCCCCCTAAACCTAATAACTGGTTGTACAACCGATGGTAGCGAGAACTAATAAGTCTTTCACATTGCTGTGGAGGGGTTTTTTTTTGCCAATTATTATTTGTAGAATTAATAATAATAATACATTTTATTTGAAAGCGCCTTTCAAAAACACTCAAGGTCACGTACACCATAGGTGTCAAACTCTGGCCCGTGGGCCAAATTTGGCCCGCAACCTAATTACATTTGGCCCGCGAAGCCATACCAAATTACTATTAGAGCTGGCCTACTGGTATTATACAGCTAATATATATATTGTTTAGTATTAAGCTTTGCATGTTCCATATTCAGTTTTTCAGCAAAACGTGTTTGAGTCCATAAGAAAAGATTCATTCTTATATCTGGAGGAATAAATATATTTCAATAAATATTAACGTTAGCCCTGTTCCAGTTTTGAATTTTGGCCCACTGTGTATTTGAGTTTGACGCCCCTGCTGTACAGAGCAGAATAAAAGCAACATAAAAGCAAGCAGTTTACAGCAGCGGTCCCCAACCCCCGGGCCTTGGACCGGTACCGGTCCTTGAGTCGTTCGGTACCGGGCCGCGAGAGTTGAGGCTCAGGTGTGAAATGTATAGTTTTCAGGGTTTTTATCGGTTTTCAGCGTTATTTTGTTATCGTTTTTATCGTTTACTCGGTTTTCCTGGGTCTTTTCACGTGTGTTATGAATACATTTTCTTTTTTTCGGTACGGTACTAGTTTTATTTTGTTGTATTTATCCGCGACACCTTAAAGGCCGGTCCGTGAAAATATTGTCGGGCGTAAATCGGTCCGTGGCGCAAAAAAGGTTGGGGACCGCTGGTTTACAGAATTGTTTTAATGTAGTCAGATTGGAGGGTTTTTGAACCTGAATGTCCTGTTTACGGTCATGCCAAAGCACCTGAATCTGGTTTAAGTCTGAACTTTGACTACACACTCTTTGCCTTCTTCTTCTTCTTCTCCTTCTTTTTTAGCCTTTTAGAGGTGGACTTGCTGAGAATCAGAATCATCTGTCTTTGGCCAAGTTTGTGCACACACACACACACACACACACACACACACACACACACACACACACACACACACACACACAAATAGACAGTACATGCAGTATATATACAAACTATAGGTTTTTTATGGCAAGTCTTCCAGGTGCTGAAGCAGCAAAGTGACCCTAAACAATCACACTACCACCACGATGTTTGATTATTGGTATGATATTCTTTTTCTGAAATCTGTTAATTTTACACCAGATGTAACAGGTCTTAAACCTTCCAAAAAGTTCATCTTCTGTCTCCTCAATCCACAGAATGTTTTCCCAAACGTTTTAGGGATCATCAAGATGTTTTTGGCAAATGTGAGACGAGCCTTTGTGTTCTTTTGCAGTGGTTTCGTCTTGGAACTCTGCCATGGATAGCATTTTTGCCCCCAGTCTCTTTCTTATTGGTGAATGACGACCTGACCTTAACTGGGGGAAGTGAGGCCTTCAGTTCTTTAGAGGTTATTCTTGGTTCTTTTGTGACCTCCTCGATGACTCGTTGATGCTCTCTTGCAATAATTTTGGTGGACTGTCCGTCCACTTCCTGGGAAGGTTTTTTCATTTGTGGATCATGGCTGTTACTTATTGATGTGTTACACTAATGCAAATTTTAGCATTGATCCGTATACAAATATAGGTCTAATATTGCTGATGCCAATACTTTTACCCTATAAAGGCAGCATATGTAGAGGAGAGCAGTGTGTCATGATTTATGAGATGAATCATCATTAATTAGACACGTATGTGAGAATGCTGTTTGTAGATTACAGCTCAGCATTCAATACCATCGTTCCCTCGAAGCCGGACAGGAAACTGCAGGATCTAGGACTGAGCAGCTCCCTCTGCAGCTGGATCCTTAACTTCCTGTCTGACAGACGCCAAGTGGTCAGACTGGGCAGCATCACCTCATCCCCCATCACACTGAACACTGGTGCTCCACAGGGGTGTGTACTGAGCCCTCTCCTGTACTCACTCTACACCTATGACTGCACGGCCACTAACAATTCCAACATCATTGTGAAGTTTGCGGACGACACTACAGTGGTGGGTCTTATCACCAACGGTGATGAGACGGCTTACAGGGAGGAGATCAGCGCACTGACCCACTGGCGCCTCCGGGAACGGTGCCCAATCGAGGAGGGCAGGGATAGCTCAGTAGGTAGAGTGGTTGGGGGTTGGGTCAAATGCAGAGAAAAACAAATAATTTCCCCACGGGGATCAATAAAGTATACACTATTATTATATATACACACACGTAGAAAAACATATCTAGTATACACATTCAGTAATGCATACACTCTTATATTGTACATATATTTATTCATATAACTCTCAGATTTAGCCATTCTTATATTTTGCTTGTTCTTATGGTATTGTATTTTTGCACACCTCTGTTGCTTGTGAAGCTCGCACACAAGAATTTCACTCGCATGTCCTGTACCAGTGTACCTGCACATGTGATGTGACAATAAAAGTGATTTGATTTGATTAAATTAGCAAATTCTGAACAAATTTTAATGACTACTGTATCACTGTCAATTTCCCCCACAATAATTCATTAATACAACAAAGCACACTTTTCAGCATTTGACACATCCCACACAAAAAAGCTCACATACAGAGAAAAATAATAGTGAACAGGACTCAGGTCAACTTATTCTTGCAGAACCTCCACAACAGCCCCAGGTTCTCATGCAACACCACCCCTGTGTTAAAGAAAATCTTTCCATTCAGGAGTTGTAATCTGTAGGAAATTGAGGGAAAGTAGGTTTAAACTATAGTTACAGGCCAGAGAGTGATTCTTCATTTACACCAGAGCCAAATAATGTGGGGTAGAAACAAATGTACTTAAAACACAAGAGTGCTGGGGATTTGTAAATAGGGCAAAACGTGCCAGTCCTGGTGGTCAGGACGACTGTTTACTGCTTTATCGGGCAAGTTGAGGCACGTACAACATGGGCACACACACACACACTCATACACACACACAGTAAAGGGTATCTGTGGAGACAGTTGTGTTTCAGCAGTGGTCACTTGTAAACAGAACGAGAACTGCAGCAACGACAGGTAAGAACGCAGCACATTTTAAACATGACTAAATTCTTTCTTTTTCTACTTTTTTTCAGTAAAAATATTTTCCAAGTTTACTTAATCCATCCAGTTGTGTCAAAGTAATGATTATGCACTATACTAAATGTGTAACATGACTGACATGCCAGTTGAAGAGTTTGTTTTGGAAATGGAGGATGGAAAGGCCATCAGGCTCAAACCTCAACCCTTTTTGGATCTTCACTCAGCAATAATAATCTAATTAGAGCTTTATGTCCCTGTCTTCCTTTTCCCTGCAATGTGGATTTTCCAGATTTGTAGATGTGGATAAATAAAAAAGTTAAAAATCCTTAACTGGAGTGGGTATTGTTATTTAATTTTAACTAAAATTACGTATTAGACTTTGTCTTTACATCAAATATTAACTTTTTAAGAAGTCATTGCTTTATAGAAACAGATTAAAACATGACACAACCTGTTTCTTGCACATACGCACACACAAAAAGTATGGTTGTGGTGCTAAGGCCCATACGTTGTTACCAAAGACCAAGTATAAGAGTGAGAAAAGTTGTCTTAGACAGTGTGACTGCTTTTGTTGTTCTAATAATGATCTCTTACTGCATGTGACTCATTCAAACTTTTTTTTCCACGGCAAAAATGCATTAGAAGGCATAGACGTGGCTTTGCAAAGTGGTGACTTCACTCTTTTACAGAAGTATAGGACTAGTTTATTGAGCTCCCTCCTGGAGTGTCTGAAGGTTGCCTGGTAACTGCTCAGAGCTAATCACATGAAAAAAAGGCTTTTTGCACTTCTGCTTGTCGGGATTTATAAAGTGCGTATGGATTAAGTGGTGGATTTTGGATGTTTTGATAAACAGATCCGGCACCTTCTGGTCAGAACAGGGTTACAGATTCCCTGTTTTTCCAGTCTGAGTAATCTGCTCCCTGTACCCTTACATTTACTAAACATGAAAATGGCATTTGCTAATGCTTCAAGCTATTTTTGACACACACTATTACATTGTAAAACTGTGTTGTAATTTGCATGTACTCATTTGCCCTAAACAACATATTTAAGCTACTTCTGGCTGCTCCTTTGCCCAAAGGTTCACTACAGGAGCTCTGCAAGTTTGATTCAAATAGTTTTATGCCAGATACGCTTCATAATGAATAATGAAGACATTTTTGTCTTTGGCCGGAATTGAACCAGCAACAGTTTAATTGTAAAACATGTTAACCACCAGAACAACTTCCAGATAAACATAATCTGCTTTCTGGGATAACCACTGCACCCCATTGGAGGATTTATGAAAAAAAATCCTGTCAGAGGAAGCATTGGTTATTATAAGAGCTTGAAAAAAGTGGGCAGCTGGCTGCTTGAGATTGTGAAGACATTTCACTTTGTATCCAAAACACTTCTGTTCTAAAAATAAAAGGCAGACAGTCCCAGGTATTGGCAGCTCGTTGACCTGCTATTCATCATGCGAGTCATCACATGAGCCAAGGTCTGGGGGGAAAAAACAAAATCAACAAACAAAACAAAAACGAGTCATTACCGTCACTGGGGGTTAAAGGTGAAACCACTGTGAGACTTTGCCCCATCCCACGATGTGCTTTATTGATGTTACCTGAAGGAAGGTGTGAGTGGGGGGTTTTGTTTGTTTTTTAAGAAGTGGGAAAATCACATGTGGTTCCATTTAACTGACTGAACTAAATTAAATACAAAGTTACAAAATATAACAAAAATTATAAAAATCTCAGAATATTACGCAGATTATATATATATATATATGATTGACATTGGAATTGTAACTATAACTATTTTCACTGTAGAGGATGTGCAAATGTTAAGGTTGTGCATCTATTGCACGCTCTGCTTAGTTGGATGGGTTGCAGAGAGAGATGGCCGAATTCAGGAATGATTTCCTGTGCCGTTCAGTGATGCAGATGGGCAATCTCGTAAGGTATCAGAAACAAGGTTTATGCAAGAAAAGGGTCTCCTGCACTTCTGCTAAAAATATTGCAGGTGTGACACCAGGACCAGACACTGCACAAGGGCCTTCAATGAAGAGTAAAAATGAAACTGACAAAAGGCAAGCTAAAGGGGACAAAAATATACATTTTATTACAACAAGCATTTACTGCAAGATTACAAGTTTCTGATGGTCAGTGTGATTGGGGTGGCTGTATAGGCAGTGTCGTTAGCTGATTGTTCTTACACGCTAATCACTAACTACACTACCAGTACAACCACCACACACACCAGCGCAGCTGTATTTCCTTCCAGACTGACCCGCTTTACAGGTAAATATAGATTCAGTGTTTTTCAAAGAACTTTTGGATGTTTTATCTAAAAGTCCTAAATGTTAGGTTAACTAAAACTGTTTAAGAGAGGGAGAAAAAACCAAAACAAGACATGTTATGGCCAGTAGAGCTGGCATGAATCTATTTATTTCTTTTCAATGACAGGTCAATGTTACTTTATTCACACTTTAATTTAAAAAAGACAATTAGAGTGAAGAATTATTTAAAATATCAATTTTCACATCTTAAAAACATACTTAAACAGCATTACTTTAAATCAGGTACAAATAAGCTTATCCTTTAAAAGATGTACAAAGTGTGTGGCCTAAATCCGACATCAGCAGGAACCAGATTCTGGTTTGTAGCTTTAAGGCTAGGATCGCGATTTGCTGACCCAGTGGTACTTGTCAACACGAGGCCCAGTGAAGGTGAACGTGGCTCGATAGGATCTGAAGCCTTTCTGGCTTGAGAAGTGGGCTCCAGCAGGAGCGCCATGAGGTGGGAACATGTCTCCTGGAAAGCCTTTCCGCTTCTCCCTCAGCCAGCTCTGAGGGGCACCTGGAGAGAACTCGCTGAACTGAAGACAGGTACAACAAAGTCATTTAGAAAACCTGAGATCTCTTAGAGAAGTTACTAAAAATACTTTGCAAAGCTCTAGCTTTAAAAATGTTATTCAGCAGAATTACATTTTATTTTTTTTTTGGCTAAAAACCTGCTCCTGAAGATGGTCAATCAACTTGCACTTTCAGGAAGCCTATTTTTTCCAAGTCTCATGTTAATGAGCTTACAGAGAATGAATATGTTAAGATATAAAACACTACCATCATCATCGTCATAAAACAAGCTTGGGAGGCTTTAAATTGTCCTGCATTTCATATATTGAACTCACCCTGTAAACACTGTTGGGGTTGCTAACAGTCGGAATGGTTTTGGGTTCACTGTTCATGGGTGGGATTTGAGGGCAGAGGGTTGAAAGGCTGCTGCTGCTGGTACTCATGCTCATGCTGTTGTCTCCACCTCCATCTTCATCCTCATCTGATGAGCTTCCTGATGGGACCTCGAGACTCGCCCGTTCCACAGCTTCATGGATGCGGCGGGATAATTCCCCATCACCGCGCCGACAGTTGTCCACCACTGAGACGCAGAATGGACTGCTGTGTTCACCATACCTGCAGGGATTCAAAAGAAAATTAGAAACTGACGGCAAATTCAGGTTTCACGATTTCTTTGTACATGTACAATGACAATAAAGGGCTTTTCCATTATGAGGCCAGAAGTTCCACCTTAACACTGCTCTAAACATTTGTTCCCCCACCACTCCTTGTCCTAATGTTCTAGAAACCTGCCAGAGCTGTGACAACATCAGCCCGACTCATGTGCTTCACATATCTTTAGTTTAGTGGCAGGAAATCAGGACAAAAAAAGCTCCAGTAAGGAAGCCAAATCAGCCCTTTTCAGTCACAATCCATTCCTTCCCTTAGCAGCAATGATCAAGTACACAACTATGAATATATTAGTACATGCCCATGACAAACTTAATTACAAGTAATCCGATGCTTATTTGTAAAAATGAAATTACAACTATAGGTGTGGTAGATGCACAAGGTAAAATAGTTAACAAAAAACAGGTCATTTTATCTTCGTGCTAAATGGTTGTCAGCCAATGCAATGGTATATTGATATAGATAAGAACCTTCAGTTTGGCTGTTAACTCCTGGTGGTCTAGGAGAAGTTGAGATAAAGATTGTGTATTATAGAAAGACACTCGTTTTATTGATTCAACATTAGGTTTGTAACTCGCTGAACCACTTGTTAGCTCTAGCTTTGGCATGAAGACACTGCTAACTAATCATATCACCACCTGTTTGAGCCATATAAAAAAAAAAAGTTGATTAGACCAATTTATTTGCACTTTTCCTCAAGTCTTGTCACTGTGTGGATGATCAATAATTAGATTATAATTAAGCATTTACTTCAAACTCTGCTTTTAAACTGACATTAAAATAAATGGTTATTCATGTCTTAATGATATTACCATCTGGTTAGTAAGTTAGATGTGAAACCAAAAAGGACTGAGGACTTTGAAACAATGTAACCTGCAGCGTCGCACAAATGCAAGGTGACTAATGATTAAAGCAAACCTGCAGGACACCTCTCCAGGGTCGACCCACACTGTCAGCTCCTGGGGCAGGCCCAGGTCCTCGTACCTCACCCCGCTCCGCTCGCAGACCTGCTCCAGCACCGGGTCCTGTAGCCGAACACTGTTCATACGCAGACACCTGAAAAACACCGGACAGCTCAAAGAAAGTTTTGTTTTTTTTTTTTAAATAGTGTTGCAATTTCACATGTCACCAAGATGTCAAGTCCAGTAAAAATCCAATTAAAATATAGATGGAAGAGTAGTAGTTGGTGCCAGTTAAAGGTGGTTTAAAGCCAGACGATTAGGAATAGCATCAGCACATTAGTTCTTTAAATGGTACAAAAACAAACTGAAGATCTCTTTCATGAATCCTAAAATTGTACGATTTCTTTATGTCCCGAATCAAATGAGAAAATGCAGAATATTGAACTATAGAGTCGCCTGTAGTGTGCAATGCAAGCCCCATTTATTTTAATTAGAGCACAAAAAGAGGGGGGGGGGGGGTATTTCCCACGACAACACCTAATATTACAGGGTCTAGCACCACTCAAAGTGAGCAGTGGAACGCAACTTTGTGCATTTACTCCAGTACTTTACTTAAGCACAGCTGCAATGCAAATGTATTTCTATTGTGCTGGTTTCTACTCCCTGCACCACCGTAAGGAGTCTTGTACTTTGAGTCTTCAGACCTCTCCTTTGGTTGCTCAGATAAAGTGAGCAGATTCTAAGTCAAGCATTTTTCTGAGCAGCTGAGCAAAGCTTAAAATTAACCCGCCAACATTTAGATTGATATCCATTATATTCCTGTGAATAAACCTGAGAGCTGCAGTCCTGCTTCTTACTGAGGCCAGTAGAGTGGAGCATTACAAGTGTTTTTCCAGGTGTTTTGATCATTTACAAGGTTAAATAACTCAAGTATAACAGTTGGTATTTTAAGTAAAGAATCAATACTTTCAATTACAAAGTGGGTTCATAATATTTGTTGCATTTCTGAAGGCAGAAAGAGTTTCATAACCTTACAATTTTAAAGATTTGGATACTTTATAGCCAAGTACATTTAATACAATCAGCAGCTGCAACATTAAAGTGACATTCATTAAAAATAAAATCAGTAATTGTATCAAAATATACAAAATAACATAAAGTTACTAAAGCAAACATATTCATTAAGAATTGACTGAGAAACATTTATTATTTCAGCAGCGAGACCTTTACCTAAGGATAGATACTTTACAAAACAGCTGTTCACTACAAAAAGGTTCTCAGGCTCCAACTCAGCCACTTCATTTTTATCTATACAGCACCAAATCACAACAACAGTCACCTCAAGGCAGTTTATGTTCAAAGTTAACATGCCTGCAATAACACTCTGGATGCAGTACATGTACATAAGCCACCAGTCTGAAAAATACTTAAATCATTTTATTTTTAACCATTTATTTCTGATCAAATAATCTGATTTCCTGTGGGTCCCCAACCAACTTGTCTTATAGTAAATCCATACAACTTAAAAGGAGAGTGCCAAATGGATACACATTCAGGCTTTGAAACAAAGTTTTTCCTCTTAAATTTAATTGAGTTTTAATTTTTAATATTATGTTTGGTTAACTTTTCATTTTTAAAAGGGAAGCAGGACCTTCAGCCATTTTGAAACAACCAAAAAAAAAAAAAAAAATTGCTTTTGGATTACTGACCTGTAGGCCTGACCCCTGGCGGGTGCACTTGGGTGCCAGTGGTTCTTGTAGTTCTCAAACAGAAGGGAGGTGAGGGAAGCAGCAAAGCGCTCTCTGCTGTCATTGTCCAGACATCCGTATCTCTTCACCAGCCGAGCCAAAAAGAACACAGCGGCAGCAATTTCCTCCTTCATGGCGACACACTTACCGAGCACAGCAAACTGAAACCGTAATTTTAAAAAAATTATCTCTTCAGATAAAACGCATGTAGGGATCCTAGTACCACAGAAAATAAAAACATCCAGAGCAAACTGGAAACCAAACCAAACAATTCAAGCAAACATATTTGCTGCTGAAGCTCAACAGAGAACTCAGCTTGAATTGTAAGGCAGCTTCATCAAAGACACCAAAACACAAATATATCCACATGCATCTAAATGTGCAAACGCAGCAGCACCCTTCTCAGCAGTGAAACCTCACTCAAATCAAATTCTAAAAGAGTTTTTAATAAAACCACCGTTCAGCTGTGCGACCAGCTGCCACAGCTGATGCTGATTTACTTAATGACTCCTCTCAGGGTTAAAATGTAAACAACGCCCTGTCTGCACTTCTTCAATGTTAAAATGCCCCAAATTCAATGAAATGTGTGAACAGTTCTGTGCAGCAGGAACAGACTTCTACATTAAATCTGTCCATAAAGTACAAGCAGAGAGAATATTTACATTTCTCAGCTCATCAGCACATAAGAAGAGAGGCATTTCTGATGATGGTGCAAGACTGAAAAAGTTGTTTTTACAACTTATATTTATTTTGTTGAGTCAGTTTCATTTAAAATCACTTTCACTTATTTATGGTGATACTGTTGTGCAAGACGGTTCTTAAATGTATTTTAAATGTGACTCTAATCATGCTTGTAATTGATTATTTACTTTTATACAATAAATATGTAGCTTGCAAGGAAAAAGAACAATACATATATTTTTGTTATTCATTTGTTTGGCGTTCACAAACAGCCTATTTTGTCACCTGACTATATACGGTGATATGATGAAGATGAAAGGAATAACGTGATAAATTAACACGTCTGCCACGTCATGTCTTTTCATACATGAGCGAAGCAATTGTGCCACAGGCCTGGCAAAAACCATTACAGTGCACAGAAAGCCAGAGGCGGGGAACACAGCTGTGAGATACCAATGTAAGTTTTCCAAACAGTTTATCAGACAGGTCCAAGGTTGTTGCCTCAATTTGGGGAAAATGAGTGAAACAAACAGATCCTTTTTTTGTACACGCAAGTGAAACCTTCCTCTAAGTAGGCCTGGAAATTATTCTCTTGATAAACTGATTAATCGGTCAACTATCCTATTAACAAGGAAATCTGTTTGTTTTTTTTTCAGGTTTCAACATGACAAATAGTCATGCAATCTACTTCAAACACACATTCTTGCTTTTCCTTTTAACCTCACTAATAAAACAGGGATTGTCTCCTTGTTAGTTTTTTTCTGCTTCACTTACCCCATCCCTCATCCAGTCCTTGAACCTTGAAGATGTATCACTGGGGACCTAAGTAAGCTTCACAGTTGTGTGCATCACCATTGGGGTTTAGTCTTTTCCATGTTGCTGATCCTTTGATATTGCTCTCTTGCTCGCTATATAAATATCTCTTCTCATATGTGCAAAAGTTTTAGGAAGGTGTGAAAAAATGCTGTGAACAAAGAATGCTTTAAGAAATATAAATGATTGTTTATTGGCCCCAAATGTATTCTGCAGTAGGATGACAACTCCAAACAAACACCCAAAGCCATTAAGAACTATCTTCAGCATAAAGAAGAACAAGAAGTACTGGAAGTGATGGTACGGCCCCCATAGAGCCCTGATCTCATCATCGAGTGTGTCTGGGATTACATGAAGAGACAGAAGGATGCAAGGAAGCCTACATCCACAGAAGATCTGTGTAAAAATCCATGAAATAGATTTTATCAACTGACAAACACACAAAATTAATAATCACAGCTTATATTTTAATAATAAGTGAACAGTGAGTTTATATTCTGTCAAAAAAAAGAAAGAAAGGAAAGAAGAAAGAAAGATGTCTTTATACAGCAATGATACAAGCTAATCACAAATAAATGTGCAAATGATCAGTGGGAGTGAAGAGAACACTTACAAAATAAAGATTTTCTTCTGCTTTCAGACTTTAAAAGAAGACGAAAATTTGGCAGTTACAAAGTTTCATAATTAAGTTACTTTAAACAGTAAAATGATGAAATTTAAGTGTGTCCGGACCCATCAGGACAAGAAACATTGCCTTTAATAGATGAAATCCAGCCTTCAATTATATGTTTTCATGAAGTATGACTAAACAATAAAAACAATACACTACGTGTCCAGAAAAACCCATTTCCCCTGCATCACAAAGATCATTGATGCCAAATGCTCAAAATTTAACACTAAATTATTGGCCGTTAAGTCAGTGTAACAGTGTTTTAGTTTTGTTAATAAGAGTAAAAATAAATAACAACATGGCACACACCGGTGGGAAAAATTACTAGGCCCGAAAATGTGAAATAATGTGGTTGACACATAGCACCTGAACAGTCTAAATAAAATCACCCAAACAAATAAAATAAACATGTCTTGACTTCAGGTTAACTGAAGACAGTCGAATAAATAGACAAATCTACAGATTGTCACATAAGATCAGCCAAAATAAAAAATAAAAAAAAAATAAAAAAATTGAAATGTCATCTTCAAACATAAAATGACCCTGTACAATCATGATTCTAAATATTTGACAATCAGAAAAGAAGAGAAACCTTTGGACATTTAAAAGCTGAACAGTTCACAGAACATTACAGTGAATTTCCAGCTCCGTGGTTTTACCGTTGGACTGTACTAGAGTGGATTTACACAGTTCTCAATTTCAAATGATCCCATTTATCTTAGACTGGACACTTGCTCAGCCCCTCAATTCATCCTGTGTCTGAATCAAACCCTCTAAATTGGCTGTCCCTGACACGCACGCAGCATGTGGGTGGGGCCTCTGTGGTCACAGCCAGAGCCCTGTACCTAAGATGACCATATTTGGGGTATCCACCCTGATTGACATCATTCATTTAAATTTGAGGAGAACACCCCCCCCAAAAAAAAAAAAAAAGACTTGAAACTTGCTGTTTAGAGCAATCTGAAGCCTGGGGTTTTGAATTACAGGGATTATTTCTATGTTGCTGATGTTTATTATGAGCATTCATCATCTGAACTGTAGACATATCACAGGGGAAACTGGAAAGCAGAAAAACAGGTTGAGCAGTAAGTGAATTACCCCACTGTGACATACATTTGTGGAAACATGAAATATGAGAGCGAATGTCAGTCAGCACTCCTGGTTTTACAGAACATTAGAAGGAGTGAGATGAAAACGTGTTCTGTAAATTTAAATGAGCTGACCTTCAACTGTTATTTATGAACAGAGCTGAACTGAACAAGTACACGACAGAAAGCCTCATCATTTACCTGTCCGAGTATCACAATCACATTTACATTCACAACAATGTGCAAAAAGTAGCCGTTATACTCAGATTTAATAAATAATTATGTTTTTGTGTACCATCCTTTACCCAAGTTAACAGCTTGAAAAGGTTTGTCCAAAGAGAATTAAAGTTAAAGTTCTTCAGTCCAAATGACAATTTGGTTTTCCAGTAATTTCATCATTTTAAAAAAAATATTAGTTTACATGTATCATGTTGAATGAATCGAAGACAATTGTATATTAACTAAATGTTCAATATTATCCACATTTACATGGATACATCTGAAAATGCTGTTTGCACATCAAAGGTTTCCATCCAAGAAAAGCATTATAAACATATACTGCAGCATATGTTTATAGTACTTCAGTATATTAATGGAAGTTATTGAGGAGGAAACAAAACAATTAAATTTAACAAACAAAACAAAAACCCAAGTTTGAAATCAGGCAGGTCTGCACTTTTTCCTTCTGCCTAGAATTCCCTGCTGATATTTTTTAATAAAAGAAATTATTAAACAGACTTAGAACTGCAGCATTGTTACTTAAGTGTGGACTGAAGCCAAAACTGAAGACACATCTTTGTTTTCAGATGCAGACAAAAAATAAAACTGAAGTGCAAAAATCAGTACTCCGTACACTCAGTGCAGTGATGAGCTGTCAGAACAGGACTGGAAGAATATAATTACAGAATATCATCTCTAACAGGTGATTGATGTACAGTGTAAGGCTGTAACAGCACAACGCTCCCAGGACTCCAGGAAAACCTATTTTAAAGTGACCTCTGAAAGCAGCACGTCACACTTAGACGTACAAAGACGCAAAGTGAAACGGCTCACTACAAACTCTGGAGCACAAACTGGAAAAGAAATTAAACGCTACAGCAGTTTGAGGACAGGTAAAACCTACCAACTCCTCCTCGGAAAACTTTATTCACCATTAGTCACTTTAAAAACTGTGCACAGGACGACAGCATTTACACTGGAAGACTGTCTGTTTTACTTAGGATTTTAAAGTCAGGCTCAATTAAGGAGAACTCAGTGGGTACCATGTGCCCCGTTTGTTTGATTAGCATCATTAGAGTACACAGAGACCCAGGCTTAAGCAGGGCACTTAAACAGCTGCCTTTATGAAAATTGTGTTACGCAGTTAACAAATTGTTCCAATTAAACTACAAGATGCATAAAATTATGATCCTAATGCTCCTATGGAAGAGTGCTGCCCAAAGGTGTTTGAAAGAGACAAGCAAGCATGATAGAGAAGAGTCGAGATGCTGAGACAAAGTAAAGCGCTCTCAGGGGCAGATTATTAAGCACATGTAATTAAAGGGCAGGAAAGGAGGACTACTGTACGTAGTGCAAATGCAGCCTAAAAAAACAAACAAACAAAAAACAAAACCCAGACATTTCTGCAGCCGCAATGATTCAGTACCAGTGGACACCGTGTGCGTCTTTTAATCAAAACTAGAGGAGACTGGGTGATGCAATTAGAAGAAACAGATTCACAAAATCCAATCAGGTTTTTTTTTTTAGCATTTGAGAGAAAGATGGCACAGCTATGTGGATGAGTATGACCAACGTGGTGCTGGTTTATGAAATATTAGTCAAATATAACCTAAAGAGCACGGCTGCCTATAACAGTGCTGTTAAAGGATTTTGATAAATTAAGCAAAAAATAAATAAATAAATAAAAAAAACTGAATTTGACCAGCACCCAGACACAAAATGAGGAAGAAAAAAATGTTTATTTTAAATAAAATTTAAACAAGCAGTTAAAAATAAATGTAAATATGTCTGGTCTGTTTTACATGGGTGGAGTTCAGAGAATGTGATTTACAAATGTGCACATGTCACCGAGTAATCTACATCAACTACAGTGACTTATTACAAAGACCAAGTGCAAGTTCGGGACGGGACGCAATTTGGCACAGGAACTGAGGTTAAAAGAGGAACGATAAGGCCTTGTATGTACAGGAACATGCCTCAGGTAAAATACATCCACCTCTGAGTGTGAATGTGTCTGTACATACATTTACACTATGTACTGATTGTTCTCTTGTTTGTGTGGCAGCAAGCTCTCTGCCCACCACCGACTACATCCTAATACTGATTCAGATGGATGTGAACAGAACTGAAAAAAATAAACAAAACAACCTTTTTGTTAAGGATTGGCTGCTGCTTTGAATCAAGTACTTCTTAATAAGAGCTGATGTGCTATTTACTCTTCACAGGCTCAGATGGTTCAGATTTCTGACTGTAAAACAACAGAACAAATGAATAACAAAAACCTTTAGATGAACACAAAGCTCACTGGAAGAGCCATCATCTCTCTGTAACAGTGTCAACTCTGTTGTACCTTCATCTCTCTTATTACTGTGACTACCAGTAACAGTCACTTTGTCACGTGTACCACTCATTCGCGCCATTCCTCTGTTCAGCAGTTAAAATGAGATTTTCTGAGCAAATTTCATGCACCATCTTTCCCCTAAAACAAAGCTTTCTACACATTCTTTTTAAAATCTAACACCCTTTTTCCTCCGTACGTGCATCAGCTGTGTCTAAGAATCCTGAGCAAATAATTAGAAATTTTCACTCTGTCCTCAGAAAGTCCAAGTTTAAAAATCCAGTTATGCAATCCACACTAATCTATTTCTCATCAGCTGAGAAAAACAAAACAAAACACATTGTCCTCTAAGCTTTCCCTCTTTTGCTAGAACTACGCATTTAGCTGCCTGAGGAGTGTGAAATGGTGAGCGAAATCATTAACCACAGCAGTCTTTAAAACAGAATCAGTAACAATAAAAAAAAACAAACAAACAAAAAAAAAAACCCACAAACAAACAAAAAAAACAACCTTGAAATGAAACTGGTTTTCGTTCAAAGGGAGTGTGAATATAGATTTGCCAAATCGCCTGGTGCCATGCTCATGCCCCACTTATCTCTGACACAGTCCAACCGACCCACACAGTCGCACTACCGGCTCTTGTTAAAATGGGAGCTTCTTCAGCTGCTCAAAGGTGATGAAGAACTGAGAAGTATGTTAAGGAAACAGACAGTGGATTGGCAGATACAAATACTTCAATGCATTTACCTTGCAAAAAAAGTTGGTATTCAAATTGCACCAATGAAAACACTGACAGAGAGCATCATTGCCAGCACTACGATGGTTCATGGGGTAGGCTGAACAAACTCACCAAGTCCATTACTTGATTGCCATACAAGTCAATTTAATTTGTACTGTGCAAAAGTCTCAAGCCTCCTTTAATTTCTTTATATTTTTCGTTCAAGGAGCCAGACTTTCTTTAAAAGTACAGCCAGTGGCCAGCCGTTACCAAAAAAAAAAAAAAAAAGTTATTTAGCAATACAAAACAAACAAAAAGAAACATACTTCACTCATAAATATAAACTGATTAGTGTGTAATTATGTTATCTAAGAAACTGATGCATTCTCATAAATGCATAAAATGAATCCAATAAAAATACATAGGAGTAGGCACTGGTTTTGAACAGTGGCTGAGATGGACATCATCCTTCTGCTTAATGGAGTAATGGAATGCAAAGGTCGAGGAGAGGAGAACTCATAGGCATTTATGTGACATGGAGGCAGTGAAATTAATTAAGTTGAGGATAAAATAAGCTTTCTATACATTTGAACCTTGAATACAGGAGGAGCGATGCAGTTTTCGTCCTGGTCGTGGAACACTGGACCAGCTCTTTATCCTCTCGAGGATACTCGAGGGCGCATGGGAGTTTGCCCAACCGGTCTACATGTGTTTTGTGGACTTGGAGAAGGCATTCGACCGTGTCCCTCGGGGGGTCCTGTGGAGGGTGCTCTGGCAGTATGGGGTGTCTGGCCCATTGCTATGGGCCATTCAGTCCTTATACGACCGTTGCAAGAGCTTGGTCCGCATAGCCGGCAATAAGTCTGACTCGTTCCTGGTGGGTGATGGGCTCCGCCAGGGCTGCCCTTTGTCTCCGGTTCTGTTCATAATTTTTATGGACAGAATTTCTAGGTGTAGCAAGTGGCGGAAGGCTTTCACTTCAGTGGTCTCAGGATCTCATCTCTGCTTTTTGCAGAGGATGTGGTTCTGTTGGCTTCATCAGGTGATGGCATCCAGCTCGCCTTGGAACGGTTTGCAGCCAAGTGTGAAGTTGTGGGAATGAGAATCAGCACCTCCAAATCTGAGGCCATGGTCCTCAGCCGGAAAAGGGTGGAGTGCCCACTCCGGGTCAGGGTCTCGTCCCTGACCTGGAGGGGTCTTGTTCATGAGTGACGGGAGAAGGGAGCCGGAGATCGACAGACGGATTGGTGTAGCGGTTGCAATGATGCGGACGCTGTACCGGTCTGTTGTGGTGAAGAGAGAGCTGAGTGTAAAAGCGAAGCTCTCAATTTACCGGTCGATCCACGTCCCTCCCCTCACCTATGGTCATGAGCTGTGGGTAGTGACCGAAAGAACGAGATCGTGAACACAAGCTGCGGAAATGGGCTTCCTCCGAAGGGTGGCTGGCCTCTCCCTTAGAGATAGGGTGATAAGTTCGGCCATTTGGGAGGGGCTCAGAGTAGAGCCACTGCTCCTCCACATCAAAAGGAGACAGTTGAGGTGGTTCGGGTATCTGAAAAGGATGCCTCCTGGGCGAGGTTTTCCAGGCATGTCCCACTGGGAAGAGGCCCCGGGGCAGACCCAGATCATGCTGGAGAGATTATATCTCTCGGCTGGCCTGGGAACGCCTGGGTGTTCCCCCAGATAAGCTGGAGGAGGTGACTATGGAGAGGGAGGTCTGGGCTTCTCTGCTTGGGCTGCTGCCCTCGCGACCCAGCCCCGGATAAGTGGAAGAAAATGGATGGATGGACAAAATAAGAAGTGGCAGGCCTAAAAACTGGAAGTCATGTCCACTGGGATTTATAACTACCCTGGTATACCATAACACCATGATATAGCCCGAGTCTAATAGGGATGGCCAAATGCTAAATTTTAAAGTACTAGCAGTTTTTTTCCATATTATATATCTAGATTTACTGTTTCTGATCCTATTCCAGGTCTTTTATGGAATTAATTATTTTTCTAAGAACTAGAAATGATCCAAGTTCAAGTTTTGTTTACTTTAAAGGATACAATGATGTTCCAAGGTCCCAGTCGTAGCCAGTTAGGCCAAAATCCCTTGTAGAGAGCAAAGAAGCCTTCATTCCTCCACGTCTGCATCAGTCCATCCAATGTTCCTTTGTAAATGGGGTTTCCAGACAAAACTCGCTGGTTCATCATTCGAGTTCTGACCACATCTACAGGATTGGAGGCCAGTGCCCCCGCCAAGCCACATGCAAAACTTGAACTGCAGAAAAACACAGAATGCAGATTAACTACAGCTGTTGCCACTGCACAGCTAAAGACAGACTTTAAGAATAGTTTAAACTTACATGAAATGTGCTAAAATAGTGTCTCCCATGAGGCCGGAACGAAGGAGGTGCTTCTTTGTTATGTCATAGACAGGAAGTTCCACTCCGACAACAATAGCTGCTCGCTGTGCTGTGGGGATGACACCCTGAAGACGTGAAGGATGGAGAAAATGAATCAGACCGTAACACACTTACAGTGCAACTCAGTGAACAGAATGAAGCAAGATGGGTGCCTATTTTCCTTGGGGGCATAGAAAAGTTGCTTTTAGGCTTTGTGCTAAACTGTGGATAGATTGGACCAGATTAATTTGTAAAGAAATCACGTGAAGAGCTAGACCAGACCTTACTGTAACTTTTATGGTCAAAAACACCTTGACCTAGCTATACAGCGAAATGCAGCACTCACTCTCCACAGCCCTCTGGTGCCCTCTGTCTGGTAGATGTTGATGAAGTTGGACATCATGCTGCCTTGGAGCAGGCTGCCCTGTGCCTGCATTCTGATCTAAAACAAATGGAAACACAAAACAGTTGCTAAACCTTTGGCTCATGGATTAGGTTTAAAAACAGAAAAAGGTTCAACTATAAAGTTACTAGTATTATGTTTCATGAGTGAGTATTTCTCAGCATATCAGTGTCACAACTGCTGTTTAATAAATAATAAAGCAGTGCTTTGATATTGACAGCACACACATTCCAATATCCTAGGGCTTACTGCCAACATTAGTAGTCACCTTGAGAACATCTGTAGGGTTGGCCAAAGAGGACGACAGGACTCCAGACACGACGCCGCAGAAGACGTTGATGACCATCGTCTCATCTGTCACAAAATTACACAAATTGAGTCAAGGCAGAGCCAAAACCAACCAGCAAACTAGCAAATACTAGATCATCCTATAATTAACTATGAATTGATGTCTAAAGGGTTATTTCTAGAGATAACGTAAATTTTATGAACACTTAATTCTTGCTTTGTGTATCAGTTTTGGTACACTATTGCATCTTCTCTGGGTCTAAACATCAGTGTAATTATTTAGAACAGCAACCGAGACAACTCAGTACAATTATTATTATTCTTCTTAATGTCTGTAGATTACAGAACAAAGTGTTAATTTTGCAAGGATCCAGTTACTGTATAGTGTATACAGTTTAAAATATAAATACAATTTCTTTAATGCAAACTAACTTAAAGTGTTGACTTTTTGTGACATTAACAAAAAAAAAAAAAAACCCCACATATTGGCATTATTTTAGGGCCTGTTTTGAAACATCTGTTGAGGAAGAAAAGTTCAATTGTTTTTGCACCTTGTACTTTCAACATCTCACATCAACGTCTGATCACAATGAGAAAAATCGACATATCAAAGAATCAACCCTTTTAAATATCTTACATCCTTAAAAAATGACAAATCAAGAGTAGAGCTCAACTGATATATCAGTCTCTCTCATTTCAGCATTAGTGTAAATGTTGATGTTGTTGTTCACACTTTTTTACATTTCTTATAATGCTGAAAATAATCCTCATGAAAATGTATAAATGGTATTATCACAGTTCAGTGTTTACAGCTGTTTCTAGACAGATATGAGAGTTTTCTTGCAGTCCAACAGTACTAGCCATTAAAGTCTGAGCATGCGCTAAAAAAAAACGAAACCCAAAGTTGCCAAAAATAAATTTAAATTAAAAAAAGGAAATGGCCTGAAAACAACAACATAAAGCAGAATGGAGTAGGCAACACGGCTAAGCAGACAATGCATAGTCAAGTGACACCTTAATGGCAAGTTGTTAACTAACTTGTATAAGATCTTTTGCTAGTAGGTGAGAACCTACCCAACCTCTGACTATTTTTCTCTTTAAATGCATACTACAGAATATTGTGTATCAACAGTAGCAAATGATACACTGGAATTATTTGAACTCCACAGAAATCATTATTAGCCTCAAAAAGAAACATTAGCCGTTAGCCTGTCTCTTAACTAGAGCCTGTCTGAAATGAAGTTCTCTTAATTTTGAGTAAAAGCTACAAAATTAGGATAGCTATTTCTGGAAGGTGGAAAGGTTAAAAATATGCTAAAAGGCACCAAGTTGAAATTACAGATTCCTATTCAGAGCTCTTATCAAGCACACAGTACTTCACAGTCAGTTTTAAGAGAAGAGAGAAGGAGAAAATCAAAGGCGTAACCATTGTTTGGCTTATCTAATTTTCTCATATTTTCTATAATCTACATTGTGCATACTGGCTTAAAAACATTCAGATGGTTGATCTCATTTGTAGTAACCAAATGTGGTGTCTACACTGGATCAAGGAATAGAAATCTGACATTAGCAGTACAACAGTGTAATCGCTGTGTTGCTTATTAAGGACAGAAATGTACACATTTCCCTGTGATTTGTGGTCTCAAATAAGGTCAGTGCAAGTACAAGCTGGCAAGTGTGCTGACAAATGCCATCTAAATTCAATTTTATTATATTTTATACTGACTTTTGTTATTTAGCATCAAACCACAACAACTATTGCCAAGGTGGCTGGGATGGTGCCTCCCCCCCTCCCACTTATGTCTTTGGATGACAGTTACTTAAACTAAATTAGGCAGGTGCATAAATTTGGACACCCCAACAGAAAAATTACATCAATATTTAGTAGATCCTCCTTTTACAGAAATAACACCTCCAAACACTTCTTATAGCTTCCAATGAGAGTCTGGATTCTGGTTGAAGGTATTTTGGACCTTTTGTCTTTACAAAACATCTCCAGTTCAGTCGGGTTTGATGGTTTCAGAGCATGGACAGCCCGCTTTAAGTCACACCATAGATTTTCAATAATATTCAGGTCTGGGGACTGAGATGGCCATTCCAGAACATTGTACTTGTTCCTCCTGCATTCGTCTCCCATACAGCATCTCCTCGTGCAAAGTGCACTGAATAGTTGAACGATGGACAGTGACACCATCTGCAGGAAGATGATGTTGTAGGTCTTTGGAGCTGGTGTGTGGGTTGACTATGACCGTTCTCACCATCCTTTCCCTCTGCTTATCTAAGATTTTCCTTGACCTGTCACTTCCAGCCTCAATTACAATTGTGGTCTTCCATTTCCTCACTATGTTCCTCACAGTGGAAACTGACAGCTGAAATCTCCGAGATAGTTTTTTGTATACTTCCCCTAAACCATGATGTTGAACAATCTCTTTGAGAGTTGTTTTGAGGCTCCCATGTAGCCACTCTCAAGAGAAGATGCAAAGAGGAGAAAAACTTGCAATTGGCCACCCTAAATACCCTTTCTCGTGACTGGATTTACCTGTGTATGTAGGTCAAGGGTCAATGAGCTTACCAAACAAATTTTATGTTTCAATAATTAGTGCTAAAGGTATTCAAATCAATAAAACAACAAGGGTGCCCAAATTTATGCACCTGCCTAATTTAGTTTAAGTAACTATTGCACACTTTCTGTAAATCCTATAAACTTCATTTCACTTCTCAAATATCATTGTGTTTGTCTGCTATAAGATATATTTAAATGAAATTGCTGATCCAAACAACCAATGATTTATGAAGGAAAAACGTGAAAATTATCAGGGGTGCCCAAACTTTTGCATACCACAGTATATAAAAAGGAAGCCAATTTCAGTCTCAAACAACATCACTTTCCTTTTCTGGCAAAAATAAAAAAATAAAAAAAAATTATGCAATTTTGTGCTGTGCACACTTAATATCAAATATATGTTTGACAAATGGATAAAAGCTTATCAGAGTATCAGTATCAAAACAGCCTCTTTCATAGTTTCCTGCCTTTTCCATCCCCACTCATCTTTCTGTCCCTTCCTTCCTTCCTTACTGGACGCACTTTGCCTGTTGTTTAGCTTGCAAATTACTGCCGGGATGTTAACTCACTCACTTCCAGATGGGTCAACACAGGTGTTGTACTGTCGCTCTATTCAGAGGAAATATGTTGGAAAAAAGAAATGTCCAACTTAACCTGGGTAAAATGTTGGGACCTCAGTGTGTGTTTATCAAGGCTGATTTTGATTTTTAACAAATAAAGGACATCCGCTCAGCTAAGGTGAATGTATTTTATTCATTACCAGGGGCAAATTATCATATAACTGCTTTACTTTCAACCATTTCCAACAAACATACAAACATCATTAACCTCTTTTCATCCACTTAATCTCAAACAAGTGACAACACAACATCCAATATTTTGCAATCCAAACAAGGAAGAAAAGATTTGCAAGGGGTTTTTTCATGTTTGATGCACAAAACTAGCATTGATTGCAAACAAAGAAAAAAGAATGAGCATGAAAAAATGAAAAGCAAGAGAAGCACGGTCATGCACAATCAATTTTTGGTTCACCTGCCATGGAGACTTTTATAGTTATGAAACTGCACCAGCCCCAGATTTATCCAAATGAAGAGCATTTTAGAAGCCGAATTTTGTGTTAATTATTCCACACTACAATGTTAAATGACTCTGATATTCTGCTGTTTGGTTTGAAGGGTTAAAAATATGACTTGCATAGTAATAAAAAAAATAAAAAAATACTGGCTTGAAGTCAAATTGAGGTAAATCAGTGCACTGCGGAGTTTAGTTATGCTCTATTCCTTTCAATGTCAGTATATCTTGATGATCAACTCAACACTTGGCAAGAAAAAGAGAACTGGCTGTTGTGTCTCAGGGAGCCGTTAGAGAAGGACATTTATTGATATTCACTCTTAATGGTTCTAATCCTAGGCTTCAAAGTTCGCCTTAAAGATCATGGCAGGCTTGTAAAGAGCTCGCTTTGTGTAGACAGTTTTTACCATTTAAAAAATAAATAAATAAACAGCAATATTAATCTTTTCCCCTTTCTCCTGTCTAATTCCAAGCATCCACTCTTCAAGGCCAACACCACAAACCTCTACTAGTTCCTGTCCACCACTAAATTAGATATTGTCAGCAGCCACCAGCGAAGAAGACGACGAAGAAAGATCGTCAATAATAATGATGACGTTGCTGGGAAAAAAATGATCAAACATCTTAATGAGTGTAGTTGTAACACATTATCTTTGCCTGAGTTGTGCTCCCTGTTGCTGTGCATATGCAGAGCTGCCTACATTTTAACTGTGCTAAGTCCAGCAGAACCTGCGTGAGCAGAAAATAAGCAAAGGGAGTTCTGTCAAAAAAAATTTCTCTGGAGCATCTCTATTTCAGCCTGCCATTAAGTGTTTGGCCTTTACCTTTGTGACAGATCCCTTTCCTCTCCTGGGAACACACAAGTGAATAACATAGTATGTTTAAACCATTTGGAGTTCATTTTGTAAGCTTACTGATCCTCAAGATGCAATGCAAATATCACTCACACTTCAACGGTGATTTGATTCCAGTTGGAAACACAAATCCCCTTTGGAGGGGTGTCAGAAAGGGCATCGGGCTCAAAACTCTGCCAATCTCTCAAACCATTAGCTACTTGTTATGGCGAATCTTGTAAGGAAGATCCTAAATATCCATTTAGTCATCATTACTGGGTATGCTGATGGAAGACCTCCCCCAAAACAAAACAAAAAAACAACAACAACAAAAAGAAAACCCTTTATAGGGGTGGGTAACATAGAGGGATAGGGCTGCACCATAAACAGAACCCAATTTAGCTTTTTAGCCTCCACAACAATCCCAGATTTAGACTTTTTGTTTTTATTTCACTTTATTTTCAGTTAGTTTACTTGTCTGTGTTCAGCTTTTAATTATTTGAAAATGTTTAGTTTTAGTTTCCTATTGTTTCAGTGGTAGTTTATAATTTTCCATTAGTACAGTTTGGAGGGTGTTCAGATATTTGGAGAAATTTAGAAAGAAAAAAGATCAACAGCATCACAAATGCACCTCTGTGTAAAGCAGGGGTAAGGGCAACTCCAGGCCTCGAGGGCCAGTGTCCTGCAGGTTTTAGATATCACCCTGGGTCAACACACCTGAATCACATGATTAGTTCTTACCAGGCCTCTGGAGAACTACAAGACATGGTGAGGAGTTAATTTAGCCATTTGAATCAGCTGTGTTGGATCAAGGACACATCTAAAACCTGCAGGACACCGGCCCTCAAGGACTGGAGTTGCATATCAGTGCTGTAAAGAGATGACCAAAGTGCCACATAACTGTCTTGGGTTTTCTATTTCCCTCCCAAAAAGTCAAAGTTCTATTTATTGCACAGCCCAGTGTCTTTACCCATACGGAAAGAAAATAATAAATGATATGTGATTACTCATGAAGTGGCCACTTTCATGAGTAAATGATATAAGGCTTACATGATTTACTCATGAAATGTCTTCCTATTACTTCAATATCTGTTTGAGTAGATCAAGCATACAAGTTTCATTATATATACTTTTTAAGGATCTTATATCTGTTTTCACTCTTATATGTCTTTCCATACAAGTTTCACACAAGACAGATTCAAACTTTATAAGATTTATATATATCTTTTCCATATGGGTATATTAACACATTAGCTAAAATGCTTTACATAGTTTTTCCATTTCATATGTTAAAAGGGGTCAAAGATATGACTCTGAATAGCAGCATCAGTTAACCAGCTAAAATGCAAATGTAAGAAAATGACTCTCTGTCCGTTCTGTTTTTATTATAGGCAAGATCAGATAGCTTAAAAAGCATTTGCTTACTGTAATCTCTGGTTTTGGCTGAGCCCAAACTAAAATCTTGCAAATCAAATGCATGTTAAAGGACATTGTATCAGTTTACTGTGATAGGTAATATAATAATTGTTATTCTAAATTTTATGCCGTATTAAAACACCTACATGGTTGGCCAGTTGTCTGGTTTAGCTTCACCCAAGTATGCTATACTATCAAGTTTTCAGCTGGGTTCTGTGTAACTAACTAATGAAACCCTGTGAATTAAAGACAGTCTAAAATTTGCCTTTTAAGGAGAACTTAGTAAAGGGACACAAAAAAAAAAAAAAAAAAAAAAGATATTAGAGTTAGAAATAGTGGTACCAACCTTCTGGCTGACTGACAAATAGCCTCTTCAGAGAATTGTAGGTTCCTATCTCTATTGTCCCAGAGCCTGTCTGAAAGTAGCCTGTAAATTCTGTGAGGAGAAGTATTGCTAACATGGGAATGGCTGGTGATATTAAAGTCCTGTTTGTGGCACATTAGTATAGGTGAGGGGGCAAACTCCTCAAGATGGGTGGTGACCATGGTGGTCATGGTGCGCTTACCTGCTGCTCTCTGGCAGGTAGCTCCATGCCCTCCTGGGTTTTAAATGCACCTTAGAACACACATGCATCAACACTACAATGAGCGGGTGGAGGGAGGTTTGGAGTCTTCTTTCACCCCCGTTCTCTGCGGCCTGCTGGAGCGGGGGGGCTAGGAGGAGGAGTTGGCCGTCCGACTGCGGTCTGGAGTGTGGGGCCTCCCTGCTGCTGCGGAGTCGGGGCGGTCTGCCTCTCCCCACCGCAGGGAAAAGGGTAACACCACCTGGGTCTGGGTGCACTTCCCCCCTCCAGGGGCAAGGGTACCTAGACCCGGTTTGTAGAGTACGCTTGGGGAGTGTGATCGTGTGTACAGCGTCTCTTCATGTCTGTCTCCACGTTGGTTGAGTGTGGAGTAAGTGCATATGAGAGCATGAGGGTGGGAATGGATGTTTGTGTCTGTGTGTGCCTGTATGTCTGTGTCTATATGTCAGTTAAGAAAAACCACATGGTGAACAACCATCCAGCTTTTCTCCTTCAGAAGGTGAGTACCAAAGGGCTGAAGATGAGTGTGGCTGATAAATGAGAAGCAAATGAGTCCCACACTTTCCCACACTTTTTGCTTTTCTCAGACTGCAACATCCTCAACTTGTGTCTTATTCCACCCACGAGAAATGTGAGCAGAGGAGTGGAGGCAATATGAATTTAACAGAATGAGAACATATTTGCCTCTGCGCCTCAGTTAAAGAGGGCATGTGGTGCAGCTTCATCATAAATTGGTTTGTTACTGCCCACCTACTGATGTATGCTACGATCTCAGATGTAACAGCGCTCATGACATGGTACCATTTAGGACTTAGTTAAATTGAGAAGGGTGCAACATGACCAAATGTGAAATCATACACACAAGAGCAAAAAGTCTGATTAGCAGCTTCCCCTGCTTGCCTGTTCTCTATGCTCTCCACACGAATTTTAAGAATTCAAACATTTTTCAGTATGGTGGAAAAAGACCGATTTCCTGGTCACTGGCAGGAGGATAGAGGACAGAAGAGACAAGGAGGCATAATTTAGAGAACTCAGAGGACTTTAGGCTTTACTTGGGCAGCCAACCCAAGTATATTAATTATTTTCCCGCCTTGTGGTTTCCCTAACAGCTCGCCAGCTAGCTACTCTGGCAATCCATGATATTACTGACCTTCCACCAGCTCCAATCCAAGATAGTGGAGTTGGAGTTCATCCACAGGGTGAGAGACAGCTGACTACATTGTTCAGGTATTTATGGCCACAAAGTACTTCACAAATATTTCCACTGGAGAATTTATTAACTGTGTTATTCAATAACTCATTTAAGAAAATGTGTGCAAAGAAAGGAGTCACAAATGTGAACACAGGGTTGCTTAATTATGGGTTTTTTTGGTCCAGTAAGACTATAGATATTCATCACGATCACTCAAAAGGAAGGGATTTATTGAATAAGAAAAGAGTTGTTTAACTAGATTTCCTATGAACCCGGACCTCGTGCATGTGTACAAGTGGCAAATAAAATATTTTATCTTCATCTTTCTTAAACTTTTATTATACCTTACCTAACAAAAGCTAAATAAACTAAACCAAACATACAGCAGCATGGCAGGGATTTTTATTAAGGGGTAAAAATCAAGGAAAGAGATGTGTTGAAGGCCAAAAGAGAAAATTATTTCAAAGTAGAAGCAGCACAAATATTGTTTAGGCTGAAATTCAAATTCATTTATTGCATAGCCCTGTGTACAGACACCTTGCAGCTCATATAGTTATATTTTTTTGCATATCATATATTTTTACTATATTTCTCATATGCTGTCTTTATACATTTATTATTCCTTTAAATGATCACTTATTCTATTTCTCCATTTTATATGAGCATTTTTTGCATCTGTTGTGGACAGCAAAGGAAAAATTTAGTTGTACAGGGAAACATGTTGGGAAATATTTTGTTATATGCAGATATTTTGTGCATATGACAATAACACTTTGAAACTTCAATGTGAGAAACACTGACAGTGGTGAGTTTATTTTTAACCAGTGGAGTGCATTCATATTTACTGAGGTTCATATCCCGACCAACCTAAGCTGCTGACCACTCTAACCATACGTGACCCGACTCCCTTCTACCCCCCTTCCACAAAATATCATGAAGCTAAAATAGAATACTAAACTGCTTTAACAGAGCAGCCAGCAGCAGCCTGCGTCACCCATATATGATATCAGAAGTGAGTAGCAAGTAAGACTATTTGACTGCACAATGAGAGAAAAGAAAATGAGATCTCCCTGTCTTCTAGGAACAATAATTTACCTGGGACTGTATGCACACTCCCTGGAAATAAGAGCTGGTAGGACTGAAATTCTAAGGAAATCTTTATTCAAATAACCCCCACTTAAACTTACAGCGGAGTCTTATTTCAAAGTGTATTAGCTCTCAGTAAAGCTCAAATGAAAAACACTGGCGAGGGGGGCAGTCGCTTCTCTGCAGCACAAGCAATGTAGACAGGGAGATAGCAGAATTATTTATAACATTAGAGAAAATATTAAATACAAATGGACTTTCCTACATATAAGAAATGATGGAGCCAATCAATGAGGTTTTGGCATTCCACCAAAGAGATATAAACCAGATTTTTTAACATTGTTGCTACAGAGTTAAATTTATTAAGACTTTTCTGTACATCAAATGGCCCAGAAAATACAGGAAATGCTAAGACATCCGTTAGGTAAAGCAACACAGGCTCTTTGCCAACACTGCTTATGTGCACAGTCAGCCTACAAAGGCTCAGCTGAGTCAGAAAACAAAAACGTATTAAGCAAAGACAGGAATTTTTAATCTTGATCAAGCAATAGCATTCATGTAAACTAGAGAGATGCATCACGGAAAACCTTTCTACAGTGAAACTATGACATGTTATGCAGATCAAATGAGTGGCCTAAAAGATAATATTCCATACCCAGAGTAGAGCGCCCGAATGCCCTCCTCCTTCCCGATCCTGAACAGAGCATGGAACATGCCTCTGTAGCGCACCTCTGTGTACTGAGACTGACCTTGGACCTGTAGTCTGGTCTTAGTAAGGTCAATGGGAAATGTGCCTGAGAATGAAAAATAATGATAAATAGGGATTAAAAACACATTTTATGTGGTTTATTATTTTATTTTATTTATTTTATTATTTTAAAAAGACTCAGAATACAGAAACAAATGTATATCATGTAGCTCTATGTTCATATCATATACAGTAAACATCAATCATGTTAAAAGAGAAATCTTCTACTGAAGTCAATAGATGAGTTCTACAAGAGGAAAGATAGTGGTAGAAGCATAACTTCCAGAAAGTTTATTTTTGGCGTTTAAAAAAACAAACAAAAACAAACAAACAAAAAAAGATTAGTCTGAAATGAACACCTCAAAATTACATATTGATTATGACAAAACTATTATTAACAGTTACTTTAATCAGCACTCAAACCACAGATTATTCAACAGAATTAAACATTTACTTATTGTTTATATTAAAAAGAAGCATGTATTTTTTAGTTGCAGAACTTCTCATTCAGTTGCAAAAAAATAAACAAACAGGTCCATGTAAAATGGACTAACCCTGTCAGAACCGAGCAGAGAGTAAATCTGAACTTTTATGGAGACATTTGAGTGAAAGAATATGATGGGCTGAAAGCCAAAGTGTTGTTAAAATTTAAGTTTGAATGCCTCCATGGCTCTTGCTACTGGTTACTTGCTCTTAGAATGTCATTGTGTTATTAGTTTTACAACCCAATTCTAAGCAACATGTATTTAAACACAGGAAATGTATTTTTCTTCATTCTTTAAGACTCTAAATAGAGCAACAGATGAAATGTTTTAATTTTGTCTCATGTTCTCTGGGGGGAAAAAAAATAGAATAGCCCTTTATTGTCACTGTACATGTACAATGAAATTGGAGGTGCTCCACACCAACTGTACCGGAACAAAATATATAAATAGTAGACAATAGGATTAAATAGCAAAGAGTAGCTGATGAAGAGTGATTTAAATGGGCTTTTGCATGGAGCAAAAAATCTAAATATGATTTTGAATGTGATGATTGTGTGAGAGACACAAACTGAGGCTAAACACCAGACTTTTGTCAGCACTCAACAATCTGGACTGAACTTTGTGAATGCCACACACCTGCGATTGCAGAATGGGGAACACAATTATCACCAAATGGCTTTGACATTTTCTCTGCTACATGCACCATTTCCCTTTTTGGAGCCAGTGTTATCTGTAGTGATGCATTTTCCTACAATACTGGCGGTTAACCATTTGCATACAACGCGCTCTACTCGTGTTACATTAAAGCATATACCCCCGACTCCCAAAAAAATATATACAAAAAAACCCCAAAAATACACCTGATGGTCAATGTGTGGATATTGCGGCGCACCACGTACCGAATTCTGCGACAATCGAGGCCATCCCTCCGTAGATAAACGGCTTCCAGTTCAAGTTAGCCATCTCCGTGGCGGCGGCTGCTGCTTCCACCTGCTGCAGCCCCGCTAAAAATAGAAGAAGACCACCCAGACAGAGGTCAACGCAGTGCTGCCACCTCAGACAATACAACATGTCGACAAACATTGAGGTAAAAGAGGATGCTACAGATCAACGAAGTGCCTCAGCATCAGCATCCCAGCATACTGCGCCGGAAAGAGACGCCCCGCAGTATCGAACGCGGTGAGGAGAGCCGTCATATTTGTTGTGACCCTACTATTGGCTTATAATAAAGTCAATAACATTTTCGGCGTCTTGATTGGCTGGGGTGCAAGAGGCGGGCACGGAATGCGTTACCGATAGCAACAGTGCCAAGAGAAATAAATGAAGTTATTTATTATTACTACTAGTCATAGAATGACAAAGAAGCTATTTTATTAATGAAATCTAAATCATATGATGATATATACAGTTTTAATCATTTTATAAAATGGTCTTTTTTTTTCTTTTTTCTTTTTTTTTACAGAGATGATCGCCCACCTGCTTCCAGCGTTCCGCCTCGAAACAGATGGCTGCTGCTAGGCTAAATGCTACTTCTAAAAAATTACTAGCCGGTCTGTTAGCAAATTTACCAACTGGCAACCAGTTACTGTCAAACTGAACGTACCTGTGCTGTAGATAAAGTCCGCGACCTTCTATGCAGCTTGGTTTCCCATGTGTCAGAGAATAACTATGCATTGACTTTAATAAAATGCCAGCGGAAAACTTCTCACCTTTCGTTAGCTTCCCATTTACGCTAGCGCCAACTGTGGCAGAATTTGTAAAAACAGGATTTCCGTTAACACTTTCAAAATAAAACGCCTTTTGTCTAACTAAAGTAATCAAGCAATGTAATTTATGTCGTTACGGTTAAAGCAGTGTTCACACAAATAAAACATAAATAAACAAAGTAATGCTAAATGTAATTTCAGGTGGCTAAAAATGAAAACAGTGATCTTAAAATAAAGTTTCATGGAATAAACAATTTTAAACTAGTGATTTAGCTAGGCTACTGATGGTTTACTGTTGTTGCACTTATTTCTAAATGTTTATTGGGTGTTCATCTATACAAATATATAATTAACCACCACAGCTGATAGATCTTCAGGAAAGCTGAATTTGTTTTATTGGAGTTGTACTGTGGAACAGGTCTTCCCCTGAACAGTGTGAAACACGCAGTCATACAAAAGTAAGAAAAGTACATAGTTTTCTAATATCTTTTCAGGTAGCACATTAAATTAAAATCCATCCACAGCATTCAAACTGTGATATATTTAATCACACCCTAGCGTTTTCATCATCATATTTCTTTAATGAACCCTTACTCCTTTATCTTTGTGCTCTCAGTTGTATGGCAACACATATTCGGCATTTTTTTTTTCTTGCGTGTTTGCAACAGATGAGAGACTCCATTCTCAATAAAACATAAAATCGGCAACTTGAAACAACCCAAGTTTTTATTTTTTTCCGATTTCTTAATGAAATTGATTTTACATACGATGCAAAGTTTTCTTTCTTATTTTATTATGATTTCCTGTTGGATTCTTTCACACCTAACTGCTCTAATGCTAAAGTGTTTGTTTTCTTCTTCTTCTGGCTGCTCCAGAAGAAGCAGCTTGAGGTTGACATATCAGATCATCTGCCCCCATCTCACCTAATCCATATCCTCGTCTTTGACGCCAACCCTCTACACGTCCGCCTTCACTACCTCCTCTGCAGTCTTATTTCCCTCCTGCCTGGCAGCTCCATATTCAACATCCTTTGTCCAGTACTTGCACTATCCCTCCTCTGTACATGTCCAAACCATCTCAGCCTTCTCTTTGTAACTTTGTCTGAGCTGTCACTCTGATTTACTCATTTCTAATCCTTTCATTCCTGATGTAAATCTTCAGCTCTGCCTCCCGGCAGTGCTACCATTTCAAAACTGTACATCAGAGTAGGCCTCACTACCATCTTGTAAACCTTCCCTTTCACTCTTTTTGCTATCCTTTAGCCAAAAATCACCCCTGACAGTCATCTACGCCCACCTCCTCGACTCTGCCTGTGCTCTCTTCCTCACCTCTCTTGTGCATTGTCTAATGGCTGTTGGTTTGCATGGTTGACCCGTTGTATTTAAACTTACCCATGCAACCTAACTACCTTCACTACCTGCAAGTGTTACAAAATAAATTCACTCCCATTACTTTAGCATTAAAAAAAAGTACCCACCCCCCTCAAACTGCATCTGTTTGGTGCTTTAAGCACCTGAGAGTTGCTCATCAGGTAGCTGCACAGCATGAAAACATACTTCCATTAGGGACACAAATAAAAATGCTGTGCACAAATGACATTACCTTTCAAAATATGACACCTGAAATTTTTCATATGATGAAATGTTGATCTACAGTTTCACTTATGTAATAGGAGTAAAGGGCATAAGGGCAACATGGTTCAGCTAACATGTCTAAGGCTTATGTTTCTTGTACAACCGTGGCACATATTTGCAATGAATGAGCCAAGTGTTACTGCAGTGTTTAAGCTTTAGTAGTTAGTCCAGGTTGCATTCACTGGGTTTTGATTATGATCTACTGTCTTGTTTTTATCATTCTCTTTCCTTTTCAGGAGCATCATGCTCCTCTGTTTCTTGTGGATTTTCCTGCATTTTGAACCTGTGAAGACAGCACTTACATCACAGGATACAGTAGAAACAGAACACAAAAACAGCTCTTTGGTAGTTATTAGCAGAGGGAAGAAAGTTTGCGCTTGCATTTCAAACATTACAACTCACAGAGCCTCCCGGAATTTAAATCAGCAAATTTTCGGCTACCCAGATTCTTTTATGTAAATAAAAAAAACTGCAGTAAACCCCTTAAATGCTTTTAAAAGAGGACTGCTGATGTCCTTTCCACATCACTCACATGTCAAACAGCAAATATCCACAATGCTAAACTTCATCAGTAGAAAAATATACATTGGCTAGGTATTCTTCTCCTCTACATTTAAAATATAGTTGGAAAATATCAATAATAAACAAAAACGGGCAGTTGGAGCCAAATTCAAGGGAAACTGAGTGAATGGAAACTCTGCAGTCCGAAAGTTTAGGGATGCATTTCCTCTGTTTCTTCTTCTAGAGGGCATTCTTGATGAAATCCAGCCTTACTTGTTCAGGCACAGGAAGTGGTGTGGAATCACAGAGTGGTGCGCAGCAGCCGAATGGCTCGCTGGTAAAGCTGTTGGACAACTGACACCAGATTCCTAAAGGAGAAAAGACTGAGTTTGAAAAAAAAAAAACAGGATGGAGAGAGAATCGCTCCAAAATTTAGTGTAGATTCACTTCTTTAACACTACGTCGTACATACTGGTGACCTGTGCTGCTCTTTCAGATCTACCATCTGAACATCTGTGTGATAGATATACAAATTGTCATGACCAGTGACCACTGATCAGTAGTCACGAGTACCATTCACAGAGAGTTGGCTGCAATCACACCATTGTAGGATGGTGAAAGATGTACCCTTTGGCCCCCTCCTCGATTCAGAGATGGTCTTTCCCTTTTCACGTAAATGGCCTCCTTGACTGTCCGCTCAAACCAGCGTTCCTCCCTGTCCAGGATGTGCACATCCTCACCACTGAAAGAGTGTCCACTGCCCTGTAGATGTAAATAGACTGCAGAGTCCTGGCCTGACGAGGTAGCTCTTCTGTGTTCTGCTATCCGCTTAGCCAGAGGTAGTTTGGTTTCCTCGATGTATAAAACACGGTTTACAATTTGCATATTAATTATCATGACACTGACCTCACAGTGCATTGCTAGTCAGTGGGCTGGTTTCAGTCATTATGCAAATGTAGTTTATAAGGTTGGAAACCTGCAGTCAGCAGAGACTGAAGAAGTCACTTGGATGAGTGACGAAACGTTTTCCTACTGAAACCGCTACGTCCAGATCAACAGAATCAACCTTTTGTGATTTCCTTACCTGGATGATTGAGCATAGTTGTTAACAAAATTCTAACGATACCATCTGAATGTCACAGATATTTAGACTCATCAGACCAGGCAACATTTTTCATCTTCTGCTGCTTCAAGATTCAAAGTGTTGTGCCTTTCGGGATGCTTTGCAAACCTTTGTTGTGATGAGTAGTTAGTCACGTTACTGTTGCCTCCCAATCAGCTTGTAGCAGTCTGGCCTTTTCCTCTGTCTGATATCAACAAGGCATTTACCCCTGCTTTTTCAGACCATTCTCTGTAAAGTCTAGACACGGTTTTGAGTTAAAATCCCAGTGGATCAGTAGTTTCTGAAATAGTCTGACAGCAGCAACCATATCATTCACCTTCAGAGTGACTTAAATCACCTTTTGTCTCCATTTTACTGTGCGCAGAATGCTGCTACTATGTGATTGGGCGATCAAATATTTGCAGTGATGAGCAGTGAGTAAACAGTGAGTGTATGTTTTATGGATACTCACTGATGCAATCCTGCGGACCACCAAGCGTCTTTGTCTTTCCTTTGCCTTATTCCCCCCCTTCCTTTAGCAGTCCAGCATGAAGGCAGTTTATAGCTTAAGCAACTATTTTATTCAGACCCACAGTGGAGTGAAGATTACTTATTTACTTTTTTGTGTGTTTCTTTAGAGATTAGTCTGGATTAGAAACTGAGCCTACAGCTTAGCTGCTTCTAGCACAGGCTATAAGGGGTGAATCAAAGATTAAGCAAAATCCTTTGACATAATGATTAATATGTAAAGCTTGAACTTTTAATTGCATTCCTCTCCCTCATTTCCTGTCATTTAGCTACTGTCTGGTTGTTGTAAAGCCATAAACATGATTAAAAACATTATTTAAAAAAATATGTATGAGGTTACTCCGCTGTTTTTCATCTATATCAGGGGTCAGCAACCTTTAACACCCAAAGAGCCATTTGGACGCGATTTCCACGCAAAAGAAAACACTGGGAGCCGCAAATACTTTTTGACATCTAAAATGAAGATAACACTGTATATATTGTTTTTTTACCTTTATGCTTTGTGTAAACAATTAAGGTGTGTTGCTTAAATCCATGAAGTACAGAGAAAATTACATTTTATTTATGTAATTAACACATTTTGAACTCTTAAAGAAATATAACAAAAGGAAAGACACCCAGCTGAACTAAAATAATCCATGTAGGAAACAAAAACTGTTGTGAGCCGCCACCCTTATATCGCCTTTGGGCTTTTGGAGCCTTGACTTGACTTTTAAAAAAATGATTGGGAATAATTAGCACAGACGTTAAGGCGCCTTGTCGCCTTAACGTCTGTGTTATCTATGCTGTTGTGTTGGTATGTATTGGGCTGTGCGCTTTAACACCGGCTGTATATATACCGGCTGTAAATATGCTCTCTCTGTATAGAGAGAGCATATTTCTCCTGTTTTGGCTTCCCTTCACTGGTTTCCTGTTAAATCCAGAATTGAATTCAAAATCCTGCTCCTCACATACAAGGTCTTAAATAATCAGGCCCCATCTTATCTCAATGACCTTGTAGTACCATATCACCCTATTAGAGCACTTCGCTCTCGCTCTGCAGGCCTACTTGTTGTTCCTAGAGTATTTAAAAGTAGAATGGGAGGCAGAGCCTTCAGTTTTCAGGCCCCTCTTCTGTGGAACCAGCTTCCAGTTTGGATTCGGGGGACAGACACTATCTCTACTTTTAAGATTAGGCTTAAAAATGTCCTTTTTGCTAAAGCATATAGTTAGGGCTGGACCAGGTGACCCTGAATCCTCCCTTAGTTATGCTGCAATAGACGTAGGCTGCCGGGGATTCCCATGATGCATTGAGTTTTTCCTTTCCAGTCACCTTTCTCACTCACTATGTGTTAATAGACCTCTCTGCATTGAATCATATCTGTTATTAACCTCTGTCTCTCTTCCATAGCATGTCTTCTATCCTGTCTTCCTTCTCTCACCCCAAGCAGTCGCAGCAGATGGCCCCGCCCCTCCCTGAGCCTGGTTCTGCTGGAGGTTTCTTCCTGTTAAAAGGGAGTTTTTCCTTCCCACTGTCGCCAAAGTGCTTGCTCATCGGGGGTCATATGATTGTTGGGTTTTTCTCTGTATCTATGAAGCGCCTTGAGGCGACTTTTGTTGTGATTTGGAGCTATCTAAATAAAATTGAATTGAATTGAATTGAATATACATACAGCAACCGTGTGTGAAAAGTAGTCAATAAAGAGATGCTGAAAAGCATGTTCATGGAAACATCGTCGGGTCTGCCGTGATATGTTTACAACGGGACTTCTGCTCCTGAACCTCTGCGCACAGCGTCTGCAAATCGGGGCTGTACGAAGTCACTTTCATCTTTACGCAGAACTGTAAGCTGTCGTCTGTGAGGCGTGAGCGGTGTTTGTTTTTAACATAGTTCACGGTGGAGAACAGCTGCTGACATAATGTGGATCCGAACATCCAGAATTGTCTTACCTGGGGTTGAAAGTCTCGATAAATGCACGGCGTTTCGGTGGGTATATCGGCTTCCGCAAGTGTGACGCTTATTTTGAGCGATCAAAAAAAATAATAGAATATAATTTTATATTTATATTTCAATATCACAATAATCTTCCAGTTTAGAACTACAAGTTAAAAAAGTACTAACAGAAATAAAATACACTTCAGCTACTTACTTAAAAAAAAAAAAAATTATTTTCCCAAACCACGCAGAGCCGCACTAAAAGGACTAAAGAGCCGCATGCGGCTCCAGAGCCACAGGTTGCCGACCCCTGATCTATATGAAAACGCAGACTTACCGAGCTCCGGCAGAGAAGCAGTTGTTGCGGTTTGGATGGAGGCAGAAGAGCGAGGCCACGCAGTAAACACAGCACAACAACATGGACAGCAGGCGCCTCTTTAAAGACATCTTCAGTCTGGCAAAACACAGAAGCAACAGGTAACACTTGAAAACTTGGCATTCTCCTCCAATATGCTGTTTACACACGGGGTTAAAAATTGCAACAAAAAAAGTAACATTATTATTATTATTACATTATAAAGTGTTTCTTCTTTAGAGACTCTAAGCTTGTAAAACCTGTTCAAATATCTAATCTTGAATGCTACATTCTATAATTCATTCACGTATTACGGGTTGTACGGAAGCTCCAAATGCAATTTCATTGTTCTCTGACAATGACAATAAATAAATAAATAAATAAATAAAAATAAATAAATAAATATTAAATGATGGAGGGAGTGTGAAAAAATATATGTGACAAATCTTATATCATGAGCTTAATGCAGGAATTCAAAGTCTACTGAAGGTCACACTGTTGTGTATTAGCCCAAAATCCCCTGTCCTCCATCATCCTGACAGCATCACTCACACAACACCATCCTAACCTTAAGAGTTGTTCTCAGAAGAAATCTTTACTGACAGACTGATATTCCAAAATTTAGAAAATCCTTGCTTTGGTTGAAAACAAAAAAAACTCTGAAACTCCTTCAAATCAAACCCCAGATGGAGAAAATCCCTCGCTGTGACTGTAGGAGTATAAACACAATCAGAGCTCCCTGGGCGGGAGGGCTGCTGGGCACTGGGCACAATTACTGCTGACCCACGCTTTGTTTTTGAACGGTCCTGAAAGGTCTAGCAGGAGTGAATAACATTCTCACATTGTGTGTGTGTTGGAGCTATTTTAGTGTGTTGAGAGGGAGGGTTGCATGTGATAAAAGAGAGATTCTTTCCCCTCAGGTTGCTGTGGACTAAGCTAGTTGAACCTGTGTCCTGCTGGTGTGGGCTCACAGACGAGGTGTGACAGCAATCAGGCTGGACTGACATATTCAAATCAGGTTTTGCAGAGTACATATAAATAGTTTTACAGGACTCCTGTCCTGATCTCTCTGTTAGCTTCATTTGTCATGTATAACATGAGACTGTTCACACTGGACATATGGAAGTTGTAAGATGATGATTTTAGAATCACTGATTTGTCGGCCTTGGAAGTATCAACAGAGGCTTTTGAGGATAACAAAACAGTATAGACCCAGTGATTGTGTCACATTAGGAACTCTGCACTGCTATTGGTTCTCTGTTCTGATCCTGCAGGAGGTTTGCAACTGTGTCTACGGGCTCTTATGTCTGTCACATGTACTTAGTGTAAATATGCGCTCATCTGTGAAGAGAACAAGGTGCCAGTGGCACACCTGCCAGTTCTGGTGTTCTCTGGTTGATGCCAGACAAGCTGCTCACAGACCAGTATGATGCAAAGGTCCCGCTAAAGGATGCTGGGACCACAAGCCAAGCTTATGCAGTTAGTTTCCTACAGTTTGGTTAGAAACATTCCCATGAGTAGCCCACTGCCGGTCATTTTGTAGGCCTCTGACAGTGTGCCTATGTTCTTCCTTGCACATAAGAGCAGATATGGGTCTAGGCCTAGCCTTGTTGCCTTGTGTATTTATTGTTTGAGTCTCCCCTTTCTCTTTGTTTTTACTGTGTATGCCCTTGTTCTGTCTTCCTTGATCCCACAATTTAATTCTTTCTTGCCCCATTCCCATCTTTTTCTTAGACTTTGTTTATTTTCTCTTTTGTCATCAATAACGTGCTTTTTTTCATTAAAACTGTCTGAAACTCATTGCCTGCTATACAATGACGAGGCCACAAGCAAAAAGCAAAATTAGAAAGAAAAAAAAATCACTAGGAATAAGAAAAGAGCAATGGTCTTTGGTCACTGCTTGTGAAACCATTCCCCCTTTTGGGGGTTGGCTTCTTGTTGCTTCTGTGGCACACCTGTCATTAATTTCATTTACATTAAAAGCAGGTGAAGTGGATTCATACTGGTTTATGCTCCCTAGCTGGACAGATCCCTTTATCCCTGAAGCTTAACCAAACATTAATTTTCATCTTCCTGGATATGAATGTCAGCATGCAAATGTAACATGCAATAGATAAAACAGGAGCTTCAATAAAGAGGCCACAACAGATTGTAGGTTAACTGATTATAATTAATAAAATGTATATTAAACACTTAACTTTCTTATTTCTTAAGAGTTATCAAAGTCCTTTGTTTTCCAGCCAGAACTCCAATAAACCAAACTAATAATCTGCAGAATGAAGCCCAGCAGCAGTCTTCACACCTGCTGGCAATCAACCTACTTCTCAGTTTGTGCCTCTTATCTGATTGGCTGTTGCCTCCTGTCCGGTTCCCAGTTTTCCCAAGTCACAGCAACATTTTCCTGTTAGCAGAAAACACAGGGTACTCATCAGTATAAAAGGAATTTGATTAGTTTTGCAAAAACCATAAACAAAATCTGACTTGAAAAGTCTTTGGTGCTAAAGTTGTAAAAAATTGCAAGAAAAAGTAATAAAAATAGTTTGAAGTGTTACAAGACAGGCTGAATGTAAAACTCTGTACTAAAAATTTCATTGCAATCTATCCAACAGTCACCTTGTTGTAGTCTAGAGCGAAGGGGTGGATGGATCAGCTGATGTAAATATTTCATTGCATGCACGGTACCCCCCCTTCATCCCACACCCCAAAAACATGCATGGCCCTTGGTGGACAAACAAAGAAGCAAATACTTGCATACTAGCAAATACTGCACAGTTGTGAAAAATAAACTATGGAGTCACTTTTTTTATTTTGATGTTTTCCCTCTCTAAAAACTCTGTTGAGTAAGGTGAAAGCTCAAGTGGGGTGCTGTTTCTGGTGACTGATAATATGTCAGTAATTGTTTTTTTGTTTTGTTTTGTTTTTTTTGCATAAGGAGACAAGATTTATTCCATCTATATATTCTGGCACTGTCAGGGTTGGTTGAAGGAGGACTCAAATGCATGACTTTCTGAATGGAAAAACCGTGTTTACCATGAAAAGAAACTATGAAACAGTGCCAATAATCCACAGTGCATGCGTTCCTAATCTGGATGCCATGATTCTTCTCGTTGATACGTGGTGATGCTTTGTCCTCCTTGGTGCCTATGTACAACAGTGTGCTGCTCCCACCACACATTTCCGCAACCTAGAAACAAGAGATGCCACAGTGAGTACAGTCCCATCCACCGGCTGACAAAAAACACTCTAACCATTCCAACAGGAGATGAAAACACAGTGATATGAGTTTGAGAACTAACTGCATAACAATCCCAACTGCCACTCCACTGTTCTCTTAAGTAGGCCTCCTTGATTAGGCAGATCGTCAACAGGTGAGTGATTAATCCCAGGTGTGGCTGGCTCAAAGGCAGGAGACTCTACAGGCCTTGCGTTGCAGCTAAACTAACACACCACAACACACACACACAAACGTTTACACAGGGAAACGAGGGACCAGGAGCATATCACACCAACAAACACATGAACCTGACGCATGACCAAAAATGACACATGAGCCCCTGACACACACGGAGATGCAGAGGCACATTGGCGACATAGATTATCCACTTCATTCCAATCAAGAAAACACTGATGCCCATCTTCTTTTTGTTTTTCAAGAACCTTTCAAATTTATTCTCTTCTATTAGGTAATAATATGTTCTGCATATTCACTGAGACAGAGCGAAACGCAAAGCACAAGCAATGTATGAACAAAAGTGAGTGAATGCAGCTTAGTAAGGCATTTATGGAGACAGATAGGGGAGAAGAAGAAGAAGTAAAACCTGAACGTATCATGGAACAGGCTGTGCTAGTTTATCATCATGACACTGTGACTTGTTTTTCATTAAACATTATTTGTTTATATGTATAAATCTATGACTCTTTGAATCTTGGGAACAAAAGTACCATAAGATCACCCCATATGGAGGAGATTGGACTGAATGAATGTGAAAATAAATTTGCCTAACTTAACATTTAAGTTGCACTAATAAATTTTCAATAAACAAAATGACTAATGAATGTGATTTGGACATATCATTGTACACTGAACCTTTCTATCCAGTCTTTCTATATATCTAAAAGCTCCTGCAAATTCTGATGCTAACTGCAAGTCTGCAGCTGAGTCACTTACACCTCTCGTCTCCAGAACTTTTAATGCGTACAGTGCCTGCTTTCAAAATCACTGCATTGTGAAAAATGAAGCATTATTTAATGAAAACTCTCATCAGCACATCTGAAAATGTAGACTTTTATATATATATGTATATATATGTGAGTCACACTGAACTCAGCTGCAAACTTAAAAGTGATAACTTCTACACTTCTACACTCAAAAATATGATTCTGCACCCTCAATAAACATGCAGCAATAACTTTGATTAAACACAGCTGAAATATATAAAATCTAACGTTAATATATTTAAAAATAATAATAATCATTAAGGAAATGTGCCCTTTTGGCAGTACTTTATTAAAAACATGAAGCCTGTTACACATTAAGCATGGGTAACAGGTAAACAGACTATGAAGCTAATCATTACCATATTTTGATAAGATTTGATCGCATTATAGTGATATTTTTCTTCAGCTGGATATAGCTGCCATTTGCAGGTTTTAGAAGCTGGTGTGATGCCAGGTACTGTTTGAAGTGTGTGCAGAGAGAAAGCATCATTAGTCTGATCTATTTGTGTGTGAATCCTAGTGGAAAATTGTCCCATCAAGCCAGATGTCTCTCCTGGGGACTCTGGAGCCAAAATAGGATGCTAGCCAGCAGGGTTGGAGTTCAACTAAGCCCATTCAGCACTGCACATTAGCTGCTTCTGCTTTTAATGTTACCGCGTCACAGGTAATGATCAACAGAAAAAAACAACAGCTTAATTCTTAACACAAAAGTCTGAAAATGTGTCTCTTTTCAGCTCCGCTGTCACACGTCCCCGTGTTATTGCACTTCTGGACACTCAAACAATAAACCTGCAGTCCACAGGGCAAAATTTGCTTGGATACATGTGGTGATAATATGCTATCACAGTACTCTGAAATGTAATATAATGTATGCTGCTGGCTTTTTTATGGAGGAGCAAACTGGATGAATCAACATAATCCAAACCATTGTTTTGCTTACATTTTAACTGAAAAGTAAATATCTACTTTATGTGGTTTGTTTTGTTTTATTAATGTTGCTCACAGTTAATTTCCACATGTGCATCCTTTTACTCTCTGTAACACTATCACCAAAAGGGAAAAACACCCCAGGTGCTCAGCAAAACAACACATTCATTTATTAAAATAGGAAAGATATTTACCATTTTATGTGGTAGAAAGTTTCATTATAAATATGTTAGGAATATTAGCATTTTTACATACCTATGATATCTATAGTTACAGTTAAATTGTTCAAATTTATGGGAACTTTTAAGGGTCTGTTTTAGGTGGAAGCTCGTTTCCTCTGCCAAAAAAACCCCAACCTTGTTTTTGTTTTTTGCACCTCATTTTTCCCTCAATATTGTCAAAATTATCTACACTGATTTACAGATGTTAAGCCCAAAATTTGTCTGGTAGATGCCCCAATAAATGTTTTCTTTTCCACCCATGAAAAGTTTCCATACTTTAAGATTTTGTTTCTGAAAAAGCGCTGTAGCAAAATAATAGTTATTTGATGTAACTCCAGTTCCGGCATGTGCTACAAAATGTAGCTGTTTGCTGTCACCAGAGGGCAGTGCCAAAAATATGTGCAACAACCAGTAATGTGTGTTCCTCTTGTTCATGTTTGGAAGTCATAGGCAGAGAACATCTGTATGAAACCAAGTCTTAGAAACTCTCTGCTTTTGGCAAGTGATTGAGCATTTAATTTAATTCCATTGTATTAGTTATTTAGGTTGGCACCAAGTCTGGCTCCACTCCTCCAATAACCACAAGTAATAGTGAGCAATAGTACTAATACCCGAGCCAACAAATTTACAGAAGTACAGAAGTTTTAAACCTTAGCTTAGCTTTGACAAATGTGCTTCACAAGTAGCGATAAGGTGGGAAAGCACAGTTACTAGGATGTGTGTTTTTCCTTTAGTTGTTTTTTGCTATAAATAGTGATATATATAGTTTAAAGTTGAGTTAAAAGACTGTATTACACAGCCTCTTCTTACATGTTTCTCACAGTCGCAGAACTAAAAAGCTAAATCTTATTTGGTGGTTTACTATTATTAGTTACTCACCCACTGTAAATGATTTATGTCTTCCCTAAAAGGAAGCTTTAGTGCTAACCTGCCCTAGTTAAAAAAAACAACCCTCTCGATTAAAGATGATAAATACAATAAAGTGATTATGAAAGTAGGAATCTTCCGGCATGGAAGAGAGAGAATGAGAGAAGAGGGGAAAGCTGGGACAAGGTTCAACCACAAAGAGGCAACAGCAGCAGCGGATGAGCAGTGAAGGGGATATATGTGCTCTCTACGATGGTGTGTGTGTGTGTCTGCAGACTGTGTGTGAGAGGGGAGGGGATAAGAGAGACCTGCTGATATTGTTGCATTTCTGTCCTCCTTCCATTAGTTGAAAGGATTTTAAGGATACAGCCGAGTTTGCCGAGATCCAATGGATGCTTTTCAGAACAAGCTAACTCTCTTAAAGTTCTTTACTGCAAGCTAGATTCATTTAATGGGGAATTGTTGAGAAGATTCTTCTGCTTGCGGTGATTGAACGCACGCTTCTTCAGTTTAGTCACATTTTTAGCCACTGGACTGAGTACTGTGATATCTGATGTTTCATTTGGTACGTTAAACAGCCTAAAAAAAGTTCAAAACTTGTTTTTAAGGACCTTTGCGAATTTTTTTTTTTTTTTGCTAGATTCACGTTTTGTGTTTTGACGTACAATGACTGTAAGAGTTAAATCTCTGATTGTGATCACAACAATATTGACCCATTGCAGCTATACACTGGCTTTGTGAATTTAACCGGACAAGCATACGTCTTAGCGCCTTTTAGGATGACTCCTGACAACATAGGCTCCAACCAACCCACAGTGACCTCCTTTGACCACTCCCCTTGGGTGATGGGTATGATGCTCAGCGTCGCCTCTTCCCTCATCATCTCCACAAACCTGCTCGTGGCAGCTGCTTTACTTAAGCTACTCCTCAAGAAGTGTAGCCAGAGCTGGTGCTTTGTCCTCAACTTGGCACTCGCTGACAGTCTGGTTGGCGTAGCCATCACTGGCCTGGCCACAGAAGACCTCAGCAGGAATGTCAGTCTTGCTGATCGTCCCTCAAACACTACGCCTTCCACTGGCCAGGACAAGACCCGCTGCCTGCTGCGAATGGCATTTGTGATATCACCCTGCATAGCATCCATCATGTCCATGTTTCTCATCTCACTGGACCGCTATGCTGCCATCAAGATACCCCTGCGATACTCGCTGCTGTCTGGGAAGGGGACGGCAGCTGGAGCCTTGCTGGTTCTGTGGATCATTTCACTCACCATGGGATTCATGCCAGGTGAGAAACAGAAATGATCAATCAGTGTGTTGAAATATGCAGAGGACTGTGCTTTTATGTAATCTAAAGGCATATGTAAGAAGGGGCTATACAAGGTTTAGACTCTGGATTTGACCTAAGAGTTCAAATGCTCCTCTTTGAAATTTCTACCTGGAAAAGAAAAGGCCCAGATTTAGTCACTGCTCCAAAACTGTAAGTTCAAATTATATACCACTGGACTTTACGGATGAGAAACACAAATCACAAATGTACTTTGTATTCACCTCGAGAGTCCTCGAGGAAGGCTTTTTCAGGATGTTGCAGATCACATTGAGATTGCCTGTGTGCACTTTTGAGTGTGGCTTCCTTTTGACCGATACGTTTCTATCATATGAGTATTCAGGGTGTTTTACTCCCGTAATGAGAGGCCTACAAGCATGCACGGTAAAATTTGAACAGCTGCAGTCCAGTGAGACAGATCATGTAACTCCATTGTTTCATTCCTCTCCAATGGCAAATCTAATAAGTGGCCTCTTGCAAGTGTTCCATTCATCTAAACTGCAAAAGCAACAAAAACTGATGTCACTGCTTAATATGAAACTCTCAGTCCAAGCTTTTGTTTCTGCATGTTCTCCTCGTGTCTTCTTCTTCTTCGGGCCTTTATGGTCGCCACAGTGGATCATCTCTCTGAATGTCCTCCATCACTACATCCATGAGCCTCCTCTGAAGCCTCCTCCTCCTTTCCTCCTGCACCACTGACCTTTCCTTACCACCTTCTCTTCCCAGAATTTCTCCTTAGCAGTCCTTTGCACTTCCTGATTCATTAACTCCTCCATCCATCATCCACTCTTTCATTCATCAGAAACGAGCCTTCTATTTTCTCAACACACTCTCTTTACTTGTTAGCAAGTTTATCTCTATTCTTAACCACACTAACCTGTTACACGTCCTTTGCAGCTTGATGAATCTCTCCAGAGAATCAATGGAAGCCATTTTTTTCCTTCCTTGAGGTCAAGTCTCAACTCATTTAAGCCTTTTACTTTCTTTTTTCCACCACTCTCTTTGCTTCTAATTCACCTGGTCTCCTGCACACACAACAGCACCAGAGGCAGTTATTAATCCAAGTCCTGACCGATTTGTGGAAATCTCATTCTGAATGATTTGCATGCTTGAGTTGACCAAGATCTTATGCCCGATGCTCTTCCTGACACAACCCTCCACATTTACCCTGGCATGGGATCGGCACTGGGATTACACTGGCTTGTGACCTGGTTGTTTGTACTCCTGGTGCGGTGCTAAGTACCTAATTTTTTAGTATGAGCCCTTAAATACTGTTTTTCTACCCATCTTTTAACACTGCTAGTGTTGTTTTGAACAGATAGCTTAAGGAATACCAATTAGATGAATGCCTAATTAAGGCCCTGGCTGGTGCGGACCTGCATGTAAGGGTTTGTACTGGCCAGATCAATCAACCTGATGCAAATACACAAAGTTAATGTGATGCAAAACCCTGCCAAAGGCTTTTACATTCTATTGCATTACATTCAGCCGGCCTACGTTTGGAGGTAATGCACCAAGAAATGCAATTATGTGCTGTTAAAGGGAGAAAAAAAAAGACTCAACAAATGTAGGCAATGCAGGGTTGAAGTATTTTTATAGAGGATACTTTTTCATAGAAAAAGTGCAGACTCATTGTACTGCACATATATTTTTCCCTTCAAAACAGTCACTATTTTCTTGGAGCCAGTGTAGTGTTGTCTCCAGGGTCAAGATACGCTGCAATACTATAAAAAGAAAGGAAATGAGTTATTACAGTCACCTTGTTATTTCTAAAATGTATGAAGTTTTTGCATTGTTTGATTTGTAATCTGAGCATATCAATATATAAAGAATATATTAAAAAAACACCTCATGTCCTCTTGTCCTCAGTTATGGTGCGGCAGCTGCAGGTGGAATCAAGCTATGATGGCTTCTGTGCCTTCTTCTCTGTGATTCACAATGTGGCCATCGTCATTTTCCTCAGCGTCGTCTTTTTCCCAGTGCTCGCCATCTTCATCTACATCTACCTGGATATCCTGAAGATCGCCAGCAACCACCAGAAGCAGATCTGCCGTGTCAGGCAAGCAAGCTCCTGGAACGGTGACCACCACAGGCAACATAGCCAGCATCAGCCTCACCATTCATATCTGAGGATCAGTTACTGGAGTCACGTCAAGGCCCTGAGGACGGTGGCGGTGCTCGTGGGCTGCTTCTTAGTCCTCTGGTGCCCCTTCTTTGTGGTGTCCATAGTGCACATTCTTTGTAAAAGCTGTGCTCTCAAAGCTGTGATTGAGAATCATATATGGCTGCTGGGACTCTCCAACTCACTAATCAACCCTATAGTGTATGCCATTTGGCAAAGGGAAGTGCGGCTGCAGTTGGTAGCCATGTTTTCCTGCATTACAGGCAGCTCATTGGCAGCCAGAGCAACTGTCACAGAGAGAGGCGACCCACAACCAAATGTGCAGACTCAAGCCTCTGCTTCTAGAAGAGACACACTAAACCCTGCACTCTTGCAACCAATCACCAATGATGAAGCTCATGCAGGACCACAAACGGCCACAACAAGTCTGTGAAATAAACTGGGAAACTCGAGATATACTACAAAAACACATGTGAATGATTCTCTGAGGGATAAAGCATTGATTAATAGGCTTTGTAACCCCTGAAGTACATTATTATTATTATTATCACTAAATATGATGCTTTTTTTAAGTACCATATTTGCACCTCAGGCTTCAATGTGATTTCACCCAATTCCTTCAAGCCTGACTACGAACAGGCCACGGAGCTAATAAAGTTCAAGTCAAAACTTTTGCTTTCTTTGTTTGTCTAATTTAATTATTTGAATTATGCTATAGTTCTGATGCATATTTGATCTGCTTAATCTGTATAATATTTTGGCAGGGAAAAAAATCACAAATATCATCTGACAGTAAAGGGGAAATCAGGTTTATTATGTCATCGGTTTTAACCATATATTTATTAGTTATGATAAATTATGAAAAACCAGGGTAATTCCTGAAATATTTAGGAGTGAGGCCAGTACTTCTCTTTGGTACTCCCTGTGCTGAATGACTGTAGGAGGGAGAAATGTGAGCACAACAACATTTATGTATAACTTGGATATTTATTCCGTTGCTCCATGTGAAACGAGGGGTCAGAGGTCAGTGATAGCAGGGGGCAGGAAGTTCAGTGCTTCAGTTCACAGACTTTGACGTGCACTCCTGATAAGTCTGGAGGGGTTCAGACCAGTCCCAAGATTAGAATGACTATAATTACCGAATATTTACGCCCTTTATGCCCACTTACTGCAAGCCTGATATTCCACAGAGACTCACAGAGGACATTGTCTGTGTACAGCCTGGAGAAATCCCACAAGGACGTGGGATGAGAAGCCTGTTAGAAAGTCAGTATAGAAGTCTCTGGAATCTCCTGGCTCTCTATAAATGACTTTGATGTCACACCGTGGTTTGTGGAGCCATGTTTTTACTTTGATAATTTCTGCCAACATCCATGTCAGTTTCTTTAGCCAGAAGTGTTCATATTTAGATGACGGGGTGGAGTGCTAAGTTATCAGACTAACTGATAATTTGTCAAAATGCTGATAAAATACTGGAATTTCACTCACAAACTCTGGAGCACATCACAGTGGTCTGGTTAGGTCCTGGGTTCAAATCCACCATGTAGCTGGGGCCCTTCTGTTTCGAGTTTGCATGCTTTCCTGTGCCTTAATAAGCTTCTTGAATTGGATGGGCAAAAGAAGGTGGATGGATGAAACTGCAGCACAGAAAACTACAGAGCAGACCTTAGTATTACACAAACAGTTGTCCCACAGGTAGGTCCTGGCAGGAGGGACATGTGTGCAGTAGCTAGCACTACCACCTCACAGCAAGAAGGTCCTGTTCTCCCTATATCGGTGTGGGTTCTTGTGGTGTACTCAGGCTTCCTTCCATCAACTGGCCCTTGATGTAAATGTGATTATGAATGGTTGTATGTCTCTGTTAGTTGGCCCTGTGATACAACCAAGGTCAAGAGGTCGACCAGTGATACAGTGTTTACACTTTACCTTTCACACAAAGCAGCTGTACCAAAAGGACATTAGCTTTTTACATCAAAACTTCACTACAGAACTTGGGATAACACAACAGTGTTGTGTAGTGGGGCTCAGGTGATCGATCCCAGTCTGTATGTCTCGGGCAAGATACTAACCACACGTTGCTCTCCGATGCATCCATCGGAGTATGAATATGTGTGAATGTTAGATAGGAAGCACTTAGAAACAGCGTAGAAAAAAGTTCTTGGGTGAATGTACAAGTTGAATGTACAGCACAAAAGCGCTATATAAGAACAGGTCCATTTACAACCAGAACATGTAGCAGTCTTCAGTTACAGTGACCACACAGTCAGTTAATGAGCTGAAGTGCTGCCACTGTTATTACACAAGTAGTGCAGTTAGCTCTTAAGTGATTATTAAACTGGCAACATTCACAAGAGTCTGAAGAATTCTCATCTTTTTAGGACCTAAATACTCTTAGTTGCTATAAAATCCTTTTAACCATCATTTTGATAATTTTACTGACAAAATCTTCAACTGGATAAAGATGGAAATTTCCAGATTTATCACAGGAAAAAACAAAATTGACAACCTTATCTTGCATTTAAAATTACAGCCTATGGCTTTAGATATGCAGCGTCTCTTTGGTGAAAAGTAAACTGAAGTCATACGGCTCATAAACAACATGCAGCTGCATGTCTGGAAACAGGCGGAACTGATAACGTTATCAATTCTCTTGGACACATTTTGTTTTCATCCTCTTTTATTACATCCATGTAATTTCAGCTGATGACTCTCAGATAGCCGATGAGCCGGCTGTTTTTCGGAGTAGCAGCTATTGCAAATGTAACATTTCATACCTGGATAACTGTTCAGTCATGGAGACTTCCTTGTCTACTTAAATCTTGAAATTACCGTCCACTTTACATGTCAGCAGTCTGTATCAACAAGGCAGTTACACCAGCAAATGTCAGAGATTTCAGCATGAGCTTAGATAGCTGACATTTACTTTAGACTGATAGGCTGCAGCATCTACATTAAGCATAATAAGCTCAGCTAAAAATCGGAACAAATATTTGTCATTACATCATGCTGCTCTGTGCCAGCATGGTCACTCAGATTACTTTTGCCGTAGACATCACTCATTATAGTTACAGTGAATGTTAAAAATGGTCATTGGTGGCTGACTCTGAGAGACTCTGTCAACGTCCTTTTTTAGTAGCTCTAAGGCCCAAATCTCAACTACCACAAACTTTAGTTCACCCTCCTTCTGTTCAAAACACATAAAATTCCCACTTTTTAAAGTTTTTGTTCTTTACATACCGAGTGTGTTTTTCAAATGCGAATTTATCGTGTTACGTACTTACACACCCAAACATGAACTTCTTGATGAAATAGGAATCTCCACATTCTTCCTTTTTTTGTTTAGACATTATGACCAACTTATAAGATAAGATAAGATAACCTTTATTAGTCCCACACGTGGGAAATTTGTTTTGACACAGCAGAAAGTGGACAGTGCAAAAGTTATATAGCAAAAATTAGAATACAATACAAATAATATACTGTACACAACTGTACAGAATAGAATGGAATAAAATAAAATACTATATACAGTAGAATAAAATAGAATAGAATATACAATAGGATAAAAATAGAATACAAATTCTATATACAACTGAGTAAAAATACTCTTTCTATATTATTATTATATTATTTATATTAATATAGCTCGATGACTTTATTTTTTGTCTTTTGAGGATGAAGTTGCTGCAAAAAAATGCAATCCTTTCAGTGTGTATACACACTGTAGTATGCAAGTTTGCATCTGAAAAACTCTGAAAAAACAACATTTTGTGTTGTTTTTTTCTTTAGACATTAACATGATTTCACATGAGCAGAAAGTACTTTTACAAAAAGAATATTAATTAATCATATAAAACAGCAATTCTATACTGGGGACCTCTCCGGGGTTTACACAGATATTCTCCGCCCATTCCTGCAACCCTGAATGGGATCAGCAATCAGGGACAGAATAAATTTCGGACACATCAAATCTGAAATCTTTATTACAAACAGCTGACAAAAAAAAAAAAATCAAAAACATGGAATTAAATACTGTGTGGATTATAACATCATGGTGGGATTATTTCAAACAGGAATGCTCTTTGAATCTATAAATACAGCTGAAAATTCAATTCAGAATTAAAAACCAAGCAATCAAATAATCTGCACTCTTTAGTTAGAGCCTGAGGTAGATGTTTAGTGCCTCTTTGTATGTTTGTGTGTGTGTGTGTGTGTGTGTGTGTGTGTGTGTGTGTGTGTGTGTGTACATGTTAAAAGATCTTTGTGAGGACAGAAAATTGGCATGCCACTGTACTTGTGAGGACGAACAGTCACTTATGGAGACAAAATGCCTGTTCACACAAGTTTGAAGGTATTTTTGAGGCTCAAAATGTGGTTAAAGTGTCAGGGTTACTATTAGGTCATGATTAGGTTTAGGCTACGGGTTATAGTATGGTATTCATTTTTGACGGTAAGGCTAGGGAAAGCATTATGCCAATGAGAGTGAGGACCTCTAAAGTCCTCCAAAGTAATCCGATTACTTTTTTAAAGTAACGGGTAAAGTAAGGGATTACTATTGCAAAAAAGTAATGAGATTACTGTTACTTTCCCGTAAGCACGCTGCATTACTGCATTACTAAACTGTCGTGATTTTGTTTGTTAGAGTGTCACATGACAATGATTTACGAGCGACATCCGTGGCAGCAACAGACGTGTGTAGATCAACAATGGATAATATGGAGTGCAGGAGAGAGTTTGACCATGCAGCATTTAAAGCATGGACGTACTTACATTACTTTAAGTTTTATTCCGTAAAAAGTGACAAAAACATTAGCGTCTGCTGTACAGTCTGTGTGGGAAGAAAGCTACTTTCCACAGCAAAAACTTGAACTTCAAATCTGAGCAAGCACCGAGCACGCTGCCACGGGAACGTGAAATTCACAGAGAAACCCCCGGATCCTCCCACTGACGTGACACTGGTCCTCACTAAGATATGAAAACATGTGTGCATGTGTGTGTATGTGCGTGTGTGTGTATGCATGCATTAGCTAGCTGCACTGCTGCTGCCTCTACGTCCTCAGTGGGCTGAAGAACGGGTGCCACAGTGCCTCCTCCAGGGTGATCCGTCTGGACACATCATATTCCAACATGCAGCTGAGCAGATCGAACAACTGCCTCTCCTCCTCGTTCTGCGTCTGCATGTACAGCTGAGAGACAGAAATAATCAGATTTCCTACAGCTACCAGTCCCAGCTCACAGCTGAAGCTGACTGGTTGATGTGAGTGCCGGGTACCTTGAGAGGTCGACAGTGTTTCCTGATGTATTCATCGTCCCAGTTCAGACACTCGCTGTGCACATAATGCTTCTTCCTACACAGATTACATGCACAGTGTTTATATTCAGTTGCAGACAAAAACACTCTGTCAACACACACAACACACTACTTCAAATTACACCTGGAGCTGAGGAGAGCATATTCACAAAAGAGATCATGGATAAGCTCTATATCACCATTTGGAGACCCTTGCTGCTAAATTTCATTTTCCTGCAGATGCACAATCTTTTTAATCAAAGTGTTATTTTATATATTTTTTGTTCTTTGTGCACAGTTCCTTGGACAGTTCTTTAGAAAAATGCTGCATATAAGAGTTGTTTATTGGCACATGCACAGTGTCTGTTTGCACAAATGAAATGCAGCATTTCTGCCATGTTTAATATGATTTCTTTTGGATTTCACTGAAAGTGTCTCTGTCATCATCTGCATCTGTGGGTGCAAATATGCATTCATTTGCAGACTATGGGGAAATTCAGCTGAACTTTGTGCTATATGAAAAGTTACATTCAGAGTATTCACCTCAGTGTTCAGATGTATGTAATGAAGTGCTCTTTCAGTATGCAGTGCAGGCTGAGTGCAGGAGTGCCAGTTAAGGCACTCCTGCACTTAACTGGGACTCAATTAGGGATGCTTTTATGCAGTCTCCATGGGTACGAACGACCTATGAGACCCTGAGAATGGTGCAGAAAACCCTTTGGGAAGGATCTTTGTAGGGGCAATGCATAATTAGACTGCTCTATGAGCCCTTTTGTCTAGTCATGGTTTCATGCCATGTTCTCAAATGTCCTTAGTTATCATTTGTTGCTCTTCTTTATTCGCTCTCCTATTATTAGTTCTGTGTTTTCTCTTGTAAGTTGTAAGTATGACTTTTCAACAACCACAGTCCTCCAGCTTCTTGATTTCATTTGTCTTTGACATCAAAATACAAGAACAATTGATTCACACGTGTGTGTGTGTGTGTGTGTGTGTGTGTGTGTGTGTGTGTGTGTGTGTGTGTGTGTGTGTGTGTGTGTGTGTGTGTGTGTGTAGCTATTTGTGTAGCTACCTGGTCTGTTTGAGCAGATGTGGAGGGACCGGTCCGAGGACTTTCTCCATCATGGCCAGATGTTCTTTACTGTCATGGGTCTGAAACAAAACCAGCAGTTATACTACTGTGTGTGCGTGCACGTGTGTGTGTCTGTGTGCGTGCACGTGTGTGTGTCTGTGTGTGTGTGTGTACCAGGAAGAGTGCGCGTCCTAGGTAAAACTCCATCATGACACAGCCCAGACTCCAAACGTCACATGACTGGTTCCAGCCCAGACCTGAAATGTAGATAACTGAGCTTAATTCTCTGAGTGTTCATGTAGGAGTGTGTGTGCATGTGTCAGTTGTTTGTGTACCAAGTATGACTTCTGGAGCTCGGTAGTAACGCGTTGAAACCAGGGATTCATGGGGTTCGTGGTCAAATGTGGCATTGCCAAAGTCCACAACCTTCACATCAAGACTCCTCAGCCTCTTCTCCTTACACTCCTGACATAAAAATGGACGCATACACACAAACAGGAACACACACACACACTCTCTAGTAAACATCCTTCATCACATAGCAAACCTTAAAATAAAACCATGACGTGATATTGCACTCTTACCAAGTCCTCATTATACTCCAGGTCATAGTCAGAGCGCACAAACAGGATGTTCTCTGGCTTCAGGTCTGTGTGGGTCAGTTTGTTACGGTGCAGAACTGCAAAACACACAAAAATACACAATACAATTGTGCATGAAATCAACAATTTTTTAAACTGAGCAACACAGTGTTCGACTGTCCCTGTAGAAGGCAAAAAAAACCTTTTTTTTTAATGAATCAGTAATTTTGCCTGTTTGTCAGCTACTGTTGATCAAAATAGTGGCAGACAAGCTAACAGGGTTACGCTTTGTTGCACTACATTAGTTTTGATTTCTCTCCTAAAATGATGTAAAAACCCACAAACAATAAAAAAGTCTTTAGAAACTAAGAGATGTTTCAGTCCCAAGATTGCCAACGTAAACAGTCACCTACAACGCCCAGTCTCACAGAAGTAAACACCCGACTCACAGCACACAGCTTTGAAGATCTGGAAGGCCATGCGTCTAATCTGCTCCACGCTGAACGGCAGGAACTCATTCTGTCGGAGAAACTCAAAGATACTGAGGCCGAGCAGCTCGAACACGATGCAGACGTGGCCTTCATGCTCGAACCAGTCCAGCATCCTCACGCAGGCGCTGTCAGAAGACACGTTAAATCACTTTAATAACGCAATCGCTGGAGATTAGAATGAGAAATGAATGCAAACAGCAATAACACAGCTATTCTTTCCTGCAGCCCATCAGTTAAACAAGAAGAAAAAAGATTTAACTGAATGCTGTCAAGGAAAAATGTAACCCCCTGGATTTCATGTAAGCTACACTTACAATCTGTTATCATCATCCAGGCAGTTGATTTCCTCCAGCACAGCGATCTCAGACCTCGCTACTTCACAGAAACACTCAATGTTCCTCACTATCTTCACAGCTACGTGCTCATCTCTGTTGAACAGACACACGACATGCAGAGGTGTATATGAGGTTTAAAGCTGATATGGACCTCTGAATGTTGAAAACAAAAAAAAACATATAATCTCGAAGCACTAGAAATACCCAGCAATTCCAAGGATTTTTCAGCATGCGTGCTTACTTCTCTCTGTCTATACACTTCACTACTTTTCCAAATGCTCCTTCTCCAAGTGCAGAGACAACTTCATCTGGAAAGGACAGACAGATATTTATTTGGATCACCAGTGCAGTCCAGAGCAGAGCACTTTTAAAACACTCTAAAACACACTTCCTGCAGCTTCTGACTTGTCACAAACACATTTGAAAAGTCAACTAGTCGCTTTCCTTTCATTCTTCTTCCACAGCCAGACGATTGTGTGATGCTTCCAAATTATGGCATAAGGTTCAGTTCAAGTTTAATCACAAACCATTTGGTTAATTTTCAGTAATGCATTCCAGCAAATTAAAAAGTGAAAGGTTTAGCATCCTGGACTAAGTGCCTGAGAGTACATTTATTGTACAAAAGAGGAATTGAATTAAATAATAAGCCAGTTCCTCTGTACCAGTGAAAGTAGTCAGGTGATCACGGTAACAGGAAACTATTTCTAGAGTTGCTATTCTGGTGTCAGTTGCCCTTTTAGAAGAAAAAAAGCATAAGGGGAAAGGGGGGGGGGAATGTGATAAGTACATCTTTCTTTCATCACGAGGCCGATGTGATAGGCCAGGTGGCCCTCTTCATCATCCTCACAGCTCTTTCCCCTCTGACCCTCCTCCACTTCATCATCATTGGCGCTGCCAGCGTTGTCATCAGCCTGAGCGTTGGTTGTGTTTCAGTCAGATATATGGATAAGAAGCAAAAGAGAAAAACAGAGTGTCAATTTGAAAAATGTCCATTTTTTCATAGAATTTAATTCCAATAATGGGATAGTTTGAAATCATAAAAGACTCAGTTCTGTCCTTTTTTATATATTAAGATAAAATCATAGAAGTGTTGAGAAGCCATTAGATTATATAAGAAATGTCTAGCAAGCTAAAGTTTTCCAAACAGCAATTTAATTGCCGATGTTCTGGGATGTGTTCCCATTCAAAATAAGACGAAAGTTCAACTACAAAAATATATTTTATATACAGATCCTATTTCATCGACTGAATCACAGTGGATTATTTGGGGTAATCATATTACACAAGACCCTGCTGTTGCCATATTAGATGATGCTCCTAGTTTTGATGGGTTACTCATTCACACCTGTTATTTTTCATCTGAATTAGCAACAAATAATATAATGTAATCCACTGTATATAATGTAATTAATTAACTAATGTTAATGTACTTAACAATAAGGAAAAAAAGCCTCAGGCAAACTTAGGGGGACTGAGCAGAAAGAAGATTATCCAACCAAGTTATGAGTTTCTGAGGTGGTGCGGTGGATGCACTGGTTGAAACTTCCAGTCTTTGTATCCGTTTGTAGATCAGGTTTGGAGTCATCGCCATCTACCAAAGGACAGAGAGAGAAAGACTTCAAAACAGTTCCAGGAAACACAGACAATAATTAACCTGTATGAGGATCACAGTAACAGATATTATTAAAGGCCAAAACCTAAGAGGAAATAACGTTACCTCTCCAGTACTCGGAGTTGTCATCCTTTCTGCCCATTGCAGTGTTATCAACACTCTACCTGACTCAGGCCTCTTCTCCACACTCTGGTAGTGTCTGCAAATGTAAGGAGAACTTATTTTCAAAAAAGGCTTTGTGAAAGCTTTAAAAAGCAAAAAGGACATTTCGCATTTAGCTTCACAGACTAAGGAGTGAATCGCACACTTTAGCATTAAACTTTACACACACGTGTGAGGCAGCGTTATCGTACTAGAATTTAGGAATGACAGGTGCCAAACAAACCGGTACAAACATTATCGATACAAATATAGAAATTCTTTACTGGCACATTATCAGCATTTTAAGCTTAGGATCTTTTACTCTTAGATGAGGCCAGTACAAATTCCCACGAGGCAGTGGGAATGTAATCTTGCACTCATGTAATATATATGTTATTTATGCATATTTATATTCATGATTTTATGAACTGTTTTTATTTATGTAAAATGGCTAACGGCAGCAGTGGAAACTTGAGTGATGTAGCTTTTATTAAAAAACCAAAAATCTCTGGTACTTTGAATAGACTACTTTGTTCGTGAATATAGATTAACATTTATATCACCAAAGTAGCGAACAACATTAAAAATGCTTTCCATGAGTAGAATATAACACAGACAACATGCTTTTCTGTGCTGGTAAACATAAAGTGCTTCTAAAAATAGTCAGGAGCATTATAATTTACTGTTGCTGCACCTGAATGAGAAATTTCACTCTTAAGAGTGAAGTAGAGAAACTCTTCTCTGTTTTTTGGAATAATATAGTTGCTCTCCGTGCTATACCTCATATTCTTAACTTTAAGAACATGAGGTATAGCACACAGTCTCAAGGGTTTTGGTTCTTTATCACTGACCTTTTAGAAAACCCTATATTAGGATGTTCTGTGCAGAAGGTGAAGTTAGGGATGTGTAGGTAGCATGATAGCATAATGGTCCATGGGAGATTGTGACCAGCTGTTTAAACATATAAACTGAAAGACAAATCCTTCATGCTTGTCAAAATATGCAGTTTCTTAGTCAACTAAGAGTAGTAGAAGCCCCAAGCTTATTCAGTCACTCAGAATAAGTGAAACTTCTAATAGTCAAAACTACTGCAGTGTGTTTTTGAACTGCGTCATGAAATAACTGCATTTTGGTTTCGCATATGAGACGTTGAGGAGTTTTGCTCTTGAGGGGCTTTTAGGTGTTCCTTTGCAGGGTTCTCTTCCTCCCTCCTGAGACATAGATCTGTCTCTCTGTGCCCGTCTGGGTCGGCTGTCTCTGATCGACTGTAAATCAGCAGTGAGGATGGCTCACTCTCACTGACAACATGTAGGACCGTTGTCACTCACTTAAGAATATCCAACACTCACTCACCAGCCACTGCCAGGAGCACAGAGTACGCCACTCCTAATTACTGATAGGCAGAATAAGAAACCAATACAGCTGAAGGATAGGGCCCAGTAAAAGTGCAGCCACCAAGACATGATCTATTTAAAACATGCTGGTTTACATAAAGGCAATGCCAGTCATTTGTGCCTGTAGTCATCTGTATAGGGATTGATTATTTTTGGCTAGGCAGTGATTTTATTATTACCCAATTGCTTATTTTCTCTAACAAAACTAATTTAACTCTATTTTTGGACATGAAAAACAAAATCTTCTTCTTAGAAGATCTTCTCTTACTGCTCCAAACAAAATTCACTGCCTAAATTTTAAATCTAGAACAAAGTACAAGGTGTTCCTGATCGGATGTGCTGACAGTGTGGGTCTTGTTTTAGCCATATGCCACATTTTTACAAGCTAGGAAAGGATTTCAAATTATATTGCGCACATTTTGATGTTAAAAAATTTGGACAATAACTTAACCCTGACCGAATATGGTTAACACCTGACTGATGTTAGGAGGTCAACCATGGAGGCCTCAGACTGACAACACCGTTGGGTTATGAGGTGCAAATAACACTTCTTGAAACACAATAACTTCCTAACAAAACACAATGGCAAAATATTTTTTTAAAAGCTTTTTTGTTTTTGAGTTATTATCTTGAAGTGTTCTTGTGCAAATACAAACTGGGGAAAGGAAATGCTGTTTGGATTAAAATCAGGTCAGAGTTATGGTACCTTGTTACTGTAAGTAAAAGGGAAGCTACTTCCTTCAGGAATGATTAAAAGAAACAGCTGTTGACTGGATATAAATCAGGAGGCAGTCAGCAGTCTGAAGATTTAAGATCTCTGCAGAGGGCTGCTTTGTGACATCAGCCTGCTTTCTTCTTTACTTCTAATAACAATTTCATAACCTCAAGAGTCTTTGTCATTTGAAAATTACCATAAAATGCTCTCTGGACAACTGCTGAAACAGCCAAAGTTGCTAAAGTTGACTTTTACTGTGTTCCTTTAAGTTCTATTCCTTTGTACCCTTTTTCTATATTACGTAATAGGATAAATTTCAATCTGGATGGTTGAGATAGGTGAGTGACTGCTTTAATTGGAGGGGATTATTTAGTTCAGTTCAGTTGTAGTTTAACAGGTCATCTGATACAGCTGAAAATACACTTAGATGAAATCTAACAACAGCTCTAACTGTGCTCTGAAAGCTGTCCAGACCACAGAGCTCCAACAATCAGCACTGTGTCTGCTAACACACTGCTGCTGTGTACAGTCCATGCATGCGACACACTAAGAATACTGCAGGACAGAATGAGATTCTGTCTTTTCACACCACAGGTTAAATAAAGCAGCAAAGTGAAATGGCTATGAAAAAAATAAATAAAAATTCTGGTTGGCTGGTTAGCTTATTATTGTGTGTCATATAGAGTATTGCTAAAATGCTGGATGTTTATATTAAATGTGAACTAAGCTTCAAATAATGAAAAAAGCTCAGACTTACATTGGCTCTAAATGCTCCTTCCAGACTGATTATTATTATCATTATCATTATTATTTTTATCATTATTGGCTCTGTAAGCACAGGATACCCACCCCCCTTCAAATCTGTTGTTTACAAAGAGCATCCAATCAGAATGAAGCTGGCTTATCTTAAAGGGGGTAAAAGGATAAACCATTCCAATGCCCATGATGTTTTTTTTTCTGTGCATTTATCCTTTTCACAGTAGTGGACATAGTTCTTATAATTTTCATTTTAAACATTTGGTGCACGGTTCATATTTTTTACTTGCATTGCAGCCTACTGCATATCTCCATCAGTTTATAAACAGAAAATCTTTTATAGATTATTTTTATATTTTAAAAGTTGGTATTTTAAAATTTTTTTGCTTTTTTTTTTCACCCCACGCCCCCATTGGATGTTTGTCACTGAAGCAATAAGAAAAATTCCTCGACTGTACAAACTCATTTAGCTATAAAAGTAACAATTTAAGAAAAAAAATCAAATCGAAATAAAATATAATAATATATATCATATAATAAGAACCATACATTATTGTTTGAAGTCAATAATAAACTACTTTAAAAAGCAACATTTGTAACAATTTGCAAAACAGTTAACTGGTTACAACAGATTTTGCAGTGTTTAGTGATAGTGATCTATCTGCTTACCTGTATTTGGAATTGAAGCTGTGGAGTCTTCTGCTTCTCTTCTATCTGCTTTTTGGGCTCTTGCAGGTCTGTTCAAGCAACTTATCGTCCTCTTCTTTAGCTTCCTTGGGCCACTATTCCACGCCCCACCAAAGCAACACAACCACTTGTTGTCACATGGCATAGCTGCCAAAGAAGGAATGGGAAAAATGGCGTCCGTGGTGCAATAAAATATTATGTCCTTCAGGAAACCAAGCCATGGACATTCCGGTATACTTCAAGGCAGTAAAATCCTCTGCCAGCTGTAATGAAAAAGGACACGGGGGCTGCTCCTGCCTCGACCCTTGGCCTCACCCCGTAAAGGCTCCTCTTTCATCCTTCAGGAGAAAACATAGTGTACTGTGTCTGAAACTGTGGATACAGGATGATGCAGGACATTAGGTGATGTACTCTATGAATGACATGGGGCACACGATCCACCAGCAAATCATACATAACTGTGGTTCCATGTAAGCACAGTGCCACATTAAGGCTTGGATCCACAAAACGTAAGCTATTACTCACTGATACTGTTTTAGAGCAGTATCTTTTATTTTCCGATCTTTAAATTAAATGTTGCAAAGCTAATATAACATAACAAATAATAATAATAATAATAAAGTCTAAATACAGCAAATAACAACAAAACATGTTGAAATGTAAGCATAGAACCAGAGTTATGTTTGATAACTACTACTTCGTGAGGTTAAAGTTTTCTCTTGAACACTTAACTTTTGTTGGTATGTGCTGACAAACCCAGAAACATGAAAACTGGTTATTCATTCTTCTTGGGATGCTTTATGAGTAAAGAGTTTGTTTTTGGTTCATTTGACAAATTATCATAGATGAAGGACTAAAGGGGATGACATGCATCCAAAATCAAAATGTGGAATAATACCACTGGTTTAATACAAAGACCTACTTAGAGTTCCCAGAAAGTCTAGAACTAATGTTATTATATTGTCAATCTCACTGCTAAATTAGTTGCTAACAGGTTTGTTCTGCTGTATCAGATTGAATTTAGTTTACAGCCTACATAGCTCTGCACTAAAGTGTGAGTGTGATATTCAGTCATCTCTGAATCTTAGAATCTCTGGTCTGATTTAAACCTCTCAACCTTTTAAAAACCCAAACCCCGTCACAGTTCTTGCATATGGTGTTGCTCAGAGTTCATTTCTAGGCCCATAGTTGATTCAGAGGGATCATAGAAGGATCACCTTTTTTCACTGCTTCACAGATGACTGTTCATAAATGCGCTAATTTAAATAAATCCTGTAGTGTTGATCATCCTGGGTCAAAAAGAAATTAACAGCGTACATAATCAAATGAAGGAAAAACCAACTGATGCTTAAACATTAGTAGTTAAAATTTATGTTTGGCTGTTAAAATATCTTAAGTTTTACAACTAAATTTTAGAACGACACAAATACTCCTCTAAATATGGTCTAAATGCGGTCTTTTCAATTAGCTGCAAATGTTCAGGGTTTGTGCAATGATGTCAATGCTGGATTTGTCCAGATGAGCTCCATTTTATTACCTCCTGTGATAGAAATGTTGAAATTCCTTTAAAAACGTCAAAAAAAGCTGCAGCTGCTACTTGTACACATCCAGTTTCACTTAAAAGCAGCTTTATTTACATTTAACACAATGTATACATAAATATTGTAGTCCAAAATATATTTAAATCAGTCTTGTTTATTTGATTCACAGTTTAAGATAAGATAAGATTTAATGAAACCTGATAAAAAACGTATTTAATTGGGTAAGAGGACATGAAAGCGCACTGTTGCATCACTTTGATACTGTTTCACGCCCACCACTACTTAGATTTCTTTTCAAAAACATTCAAAGTAAAGATATCCGCACCTTTAACAACTGGCATTCTTCAAATTCTGAGACAAGAACATGACCGGAGGCTCACCTAAAGAGCTTATTGAAAACGATCTCATGGAAAAAGTGAGCGTCAGAAGTCATTCGAGGAACAGATGGAGAGAGGAAAGGAAGGCTTCTTGACATGGAATAAGAGGTTTTACTTGGCACACATGGAAAATCTGAGGCACTGGAAAGCTGCGTTAGTAGCTCGAGTAAACTGAACTTGAGAACAAACGCTAAAACTATTGGCCTTGACTTTTAACTGCATTGTGTGACAGAGTAATCAGTGAATGACAGGATTGCTGTATATATACACTGCAGCTGATGAGTACTCGAATGGGGACAGGTGTGCAGTTCAGAGCCTAAAACGAGCTGAAGGAGCCACGCCCACAGACAGACAGAAGGGGAAACGGAGACTTTTGTCGTGCCAAAGTAGGTATCCCCGACAGAATTTGTTTCCCCTGTGCTGGGAGCACGCAGGAAGTACTGATGTTTTCATTTTGTGAAAAAGTGAAAAATTAGTATCATTACATTACCATTCAGTTAGAGGGTTACAACAGAAAATTATATATTTATTCCCCAGGGGGTATCAGATGGGATTATTTTAATAAACCATAAACATTTTGGCTAATAACTATTTTTATTCTCCTGTAACTTTACTATATAAAGAGCTAAATCCTCCAAAGTTTCAGGAGTAATGCGTCATAATAAGAAGTGTTTGTGAACGAAAAATCAGCAATGTGGGATACTGTTTGTCCGTGATTTACACAGGGGGAACAAATTGTGGCAGGATCAGCCTGATATTATTTGTATCCCACTATAACTTTGTTGTATAAAGAGCTAACATCTCAAAAATGTCAGGAGTAGTTAGTCATTATAAGAAGTGTTTGTAAACTAAAAATCAACAATGTGGGATACTGTTTGTCCGTGATTTGGACAGTCCAGCGTATGCTCACGACGCAACAGGAGTAATGCGTCATAATAAGAAGTGTTTGTGAACGAAAAATCAGCAATGTGGGATACTGTTTGTCCGTGATTTACACAGGGGGAACAAATTGTGGCAGGATCAGCCTGATATTATTTGTATCCCACTATAACTTTGTTGTATAAAGAGCTAACATCTCAAAAATGTCAGGAGTAGTTAGTCATTATAAGAAGTGTTTGTAAACTAAAAATCAACAATGTGGGATACTGTTTGTCCGTGATTTGGACAGTCCAGCGTATGCTCACGACGCAAGGGGAAACAAATTCTGTCGGGGATACCTAGTTTGCCACGACACCGGCAATAAGTCTGACTCGTTCCCGGTGGGTGAATGGCTCCGCCAGGGCTGCCCTTTGTCACCGATTCTGTTCATAATTTTTATGGACAGGATTTCTAGGCGCAGCCAAGTGGCGGAGGGCTTTCACTTCGGTGGCCTCAGAATCTCGTCTCTGCTTTTCACGGATGATGTGGTTCTGTTGGCTTCATCGGGTGAAGGCCTCCAGCTCGCACTGGAACGGTTTGCAGCTGAGTGTGAAGCAGCGGGAATGAGGATTAGCACCTCCAAATCTGAGGCCATGGTTCTCAGCCGGAAAAGGGTGGAGTGCCCACTCCGGGTCGGGGATGAGTTCCTGCCCCAAGTGGAGGAGTTCAAGTATCTCGGGGTCTATGTAGATAACTAGGAAAAGTGAAAACTTCATGGTTCTACTAATGTATAGAGAGGAAGAAATAATTTTAGGACTCTAACAAATACTATAATAATACATATGCTTTATGGTTGCCTCTACTTTAAACTTTAAATGGTTTCAGGAAAACTTATACTAACCCTAGTTTAAGCCTCAGACCTTCCTGGTTGACGCTAACAAAAGCTAATGTTAGCCTCTTATTTGGGCTGCTAAAGTAAAGGCTTTTAGCTAGCTGACCAGCATAGATTAATTTGGCGATTAACAGACTAGAGTGGTAATATTATTGAAAGTTTATTTTCACCTCAGCACATTTATCATTATGTCCATTCTGTAGCACATAGAAATGTTTAATTAATATTTGCAAATAGACACATTTTCCTTGTGACTGTATCTTTACTCCAAGATTTGTTGAAAATGTAATTTATGTAACGCTGAGCAGCATTTCAAGTATGTTGAATATTTTTGTACTTGTGCTAATGTGATTGTGCTAATATGATTAAATAATAATAATTATAACTAAATAAATAAATAATAACTATATCTTGATTGAAGTATAATATAAGCACAGTGCTGGTGTGCAGGGGTGTTATATGCCTTGTGGGGGATGCTGTCATATTATAAACTGTAATGTCTGTATCAAGCTTTTAGGCTAATATATGCAGAGATATATGTGTCTTTCTTAAAAATTCAAGTCCTTAGAGATTATTTGAGAAGTGGATCAACACCTATCACTAATTGAACCACTCTAAAACCTGCAGTGGAAAAATGTTCCTTATTTAGTCTGTGAACACACACTTTGGTTTTCCAGGTCAGAGAAATGGCCAAGAAAATCTGGTGATGATCGAGCTGGTCTCAGGAAATGAAGAAAAAGCCTGATCACCTTCTCTACAAATACAAGGTGAGTTTAATGTTGTGGTTGTTTAGTTTTTCAAGGTATGTATCTTAATTTATTTATAAACTGCTTATGTTGCAACAGCATGTTATTTGTATGCAACTCTACGTGTATTATAATCCTTTGTATTTTTATTCATTTTTTAGCTTAAACATAAACAACAGCAACAAAAAACAACTTTTTAAAATGTCTTTTTGTTTCTCTTTTTTTCCTCTGAATAAGTTCCTGTATGAACTGAACAACTCAGAAAATCTAAGAAAAAGCTTATTTGTGTATTTTATTTAAAGCTCAGATGGAACTTGATGGACTAAGATGCAGGCTGCATTCAGGACTTTCTCACACTGGCATATGAAGTCGTACCAAGAGAAAGTGTGCACACACAACGTGTCACTTTGTGCTTGCTCTTCCTCTACCCTCTGGTGTCACTTTGTAATCACTTGTCTTATTATGGTCTTATTTGTTGCAGTTTAGGGTCTGTGCACATAAGCAGAGGTTTTTGCTTGGGAAGTAACTGTGACCTCGTTTTCAGAGGCTTCTCTAACATTTAGTGGTTGTGCAAATATGTACTTTTTCCTCTACTTAAAGTTAAACAGCTAAGACAATTTGAAAACAAACAAAAAACAAAAAAAGGTATGCATTGAGGATTTTGAACTATGCTGTTTAAGTGTTGTCACTGCTGAGGATTTGTGGACACAGATGATCTTTTTTCACTTAGCCGCTGTTTACAGTTTGTCTTCATCCGGACAAGCGCTTATTATTGTACTTTGCCCCTCACTGTCTTTCATCTGTGTTCGGAGTCTGCATGCAGAACATGCACAAGCATGCATATAGTTTTTTGCATTTTTTCTTGCACCTAGAGTCAAGTTCTGGGGCTGTCTCTGTCTCTTTTGGGACCACTTTTTTTTTTCTCTTAGTGAAGGGGATGTCCTGGCAAAACGTCAGTTCTACACCTGCCGACTGCGAGCACATTGATGATGTTCTCAACAAAATTACAAATCGTTTCTGTGGTGGCTTAATCTGCGTGACCTGATAGAAACTGCTGCCACTGCTCCTGTGTAACACTGCAATTCGTCTAGGAATAGCCTCATATCATTTGCTGTGACTTCACTCCTGACATTTTCAGGATTACTCTTAGATGTTTTATTTCCCATTGTGTTTTAATCTGTATTTGTTTCCTGATCATTTACTCTCTCTTTGTTAAAGATAGTGTTTGAAAATCCGATCATTGATATAGGTGTTCCACTGTAAACTTTAAACTTCTTTAAATAGACTCTGGTGTGGCGTCAACAGTCAACAAATCTTGACTCAAAGTTTGTTATATTGTAAGGTAAAGACCCCACAGAGTTGATCCAGGACAAATGTTCACAAAAATTCACTTTGTTGATGAAGTAAATGCAATTCAGTAATCAAAAGTGAGTGGCTATAACTGACTACATGTGTATACTGTATCATGAGTGGACAGACATGGATGAAAACCACACCATAACTGTTTGGCTGAGGCAAAATAACCACAAGGCAGTGATTCTAACTTAAAGGTACTCTGGATATTATTAAATGTAAACATATCGTTAAATATTACATTTTTTGTTTGTCAGGTGTTCTGTTTGAATAAAACACTTTGGAGCCACTTGAATGAATGTATATAAACACGTTTACATTTGGGCAAACTGATTTCAAGGAAATAAAAATGCTCAAATTTGAAAGTTTGTGAGTCATTTAATGACAAGTTGGGTGCTGTCATTATATTTTAGTATAGTTTTTGAGTTGAGGAGAGTGAAGAATAGTTAACATTAATTGTACCAATGTTATTGTGTACTAAGCACAGATTAATGTAAAAGGTTTTAATTTACAAAATTTTGCGCAAGTGGTGTATTAGGTTGTAATTGTATAGAAATATAGGATATAAAGAAGTACATTTAATGAGTTACAGTGAAAAGAAGTGCCTGAGAATGGTATATAAACAGAACTTTCAATTTTTCTATTAAAGGAAAATATCAGTTAGTGATACAGAAAATTTAGTTTTCTGTTTGTTTTAGCTGAAGGAAATGTCCATAAATAGTACAGAGAGTATACTGTAAATCTACAGAATTTTCCGTTTTATCATTTATGGAAAAGTCTGTCAACTGCCACAAAAAAACAAAATAAAATTTTTTCTACTGAACTCTTTATTACAGTGTATAATTTATCAGTTTCTGTTTTTTCCTTCATCCTAAAGACTTGTCGTTCATTCAGGTGTGCAGACATTTTTAACCTGATATTTTAGTCACCTGAATCTGACATTTCTTTTATATTTAGAACTTAGTTTGAGTTCCAAAATCCTATTTTATCTTAAAATTTGGACTTTTTCATTGTATATTCTTCTCTTTTTAGCCAATAATCAGGCTTTAAACTTTATTGAAGTTTTTTTTAGGAATATCCTTTACAGAACAACAAGTTCTGAAATGTCAATTCAATTCTTTAAAACATAAAGTCCTCAGTAGATAATTTAACATATTTCCTGAATAACATGAACAGTTTTCATTTACAATTTAACAACAGAACCAGTATATAAATAGTCTGTGTGCTATATTGTATTGTTCTTTATAGTATCAACCCACTGGACAGTTTATGTGATTGATATGTGTGTGTGATTAGAGGTTGCTGGACTAAGGAGATCAATTCTTTTTTCTTTTTTTTCAGAAAAAGAAGACAACGAGCTCCTGGTTAGCAATATTTCCACGCATGTGATTCATTACAGACATGCAGTCATAGTGAGGACGTGACACATTTAATTTAGTGCAGAGCACAGACACACTCTCTCTCTCTCACACACACACACACACACACACACACACACACACACACACCACTTTCTAATGAAGAGTGTCCTTTTCACTGCCAGATGTATTGACAGACAGATGTGAAAGCTCTCAGCTGTGATTAGAATATAGTCAATCAGTCACACAAACCAGCAGAGTTACAGTACGGCACGAGCAGACAGACACGGATACAACTGTGTGTCGCAAACTGGGAATTTTGTGTTTGTTATTGTGTTTTTTTATTTTTCTTACTTAAGGCTGCTTGTTGTCTCAGAAAAAGTGAGGAAGTGATTCAACAGGGCTAAAAAGCTTTAGGCGTGATGGCTGTTGGAGATTGTTTGGCTTTCAAACAGGTAGTGCTCGACTGCGTTATCTGGCAGCATCTGAACATGTTAACATTATGGTTGCTTTTAGGTTGGGGACATAAATCTTATTAGACTGCATCTAGAACCATTTACAGATCAATTTTATAATGCCATTAACCTTTGTATACTGTTCATATTTGTTCATGAATCTAGTTCAGGTGAGTTGTGACCCAGGCCAATCATAATAAGTCATTTTGAATCATAGATTGATTTAGAATGTAGAAATAGCTCGTCTGACATCAGTAAACAATTGTTAAAGTCTAATTAATGTTTCCAAGAGCATCGAGAGCGTGTTTTTTAGGATTTACAACTCTTATTTTCAGTGATAAATGTGTATTTTCACACATCATTTTACCTAAAACATGAAAAACTAACTGCCATAATGACTTTAAAGTAGTTTTTTAAAAGCGAAAAGGGAAGAACTTTCTGGAACTGTTCTGTTTTATTATATAACCACCACAATCATTAGACACTGTCTTCACTGCTGTATTATAAAGACAGTCCTCGTAAGTACAATCTAGAATTATCAATATTAGTTTGCTTTTTGCAAACTAGTCTGTACATTTAATGCGGTGTTCGGAAACCTTGCATGTGTGGGACTTGCACATCTGTTTCCCACACTCACTGAAATGGCAGCACATTAGTGGATCTAAAATCCATCTGAACTTAGGCCTGGAACAGCCCCAGGGGAAAGTAAAGATTTTATTCACATTTTGGATACTTTTAGGAAAAATCATCAAATTTCAGGATAAAAGAATGACACTTAAGGTATTTTTAGTGCTGTCAAATGTTATAACAGGTCAAAGTTTGCCTGAAAATTATGAATAAAATAATAAAATAAAATAAACTGGTCCACCTACACATCACTACAGCATCATTTCAACAGGAGCCCCTGGCCCTACAGCTGAGACACTCTCATACAGATTCTGTGTAACATTAGATCTGTCCAAATGTTGGATGGTTTACATTCGGTCATTCATATGACCACAAGAGGGCCCCTTTATACCTGTGGCTGTTCAGCCCCCTTCAAAATTGACCACTCCTTTTTTGTTTTTGTTCTCGTGGGGTCAAGCTTGACTGTAAAGTTCACATGTCCACATTCTTTTGATGTATTAACCTTTAGGCAGACAACTGTTTATTTGATTCCTTGTATTGAAAAAGGCTCCAGGAGTACACTGTACATTATATCCTACATCAGGCCAATGAAGCTTATTGAATTGGACTGTATTGCGAGAGAGGCTCCTCATACTTTAATGGAGTTCAAAAGTTGACTGGACCGGACAGCCTCTCTTACTTTAATGTCTGCTTGAATCATGGTACCAGTGTGTGTGTGTGTGTGTGTGTGTGTGTGTGTGTGTGTGTGTGTGTGTGTGTGTGTGTGTGTGTGTGTGTGTGTGCGCGCGCTCTCTGCAGCAGGCCATACTTCAGCAGCAGCAGAATTTGAGCCAGATCATCTCTCTCTCTCCATTTCTCTGTCTCTCTCTCTCTCACCATCAGCTGTGATTACTTTGGTAAAACAGCACTGCGTCGCAGTGAACCAATTTTCCTAATGCACAGCCTTCACGCACACGCAGAGACTATGGTTATTGATGAGGTAAATGGGGAGGGGGCCAAGTGGGGGCATACAGACTGCTGGGAAATTAAGAGACAGAGAGAGAGAGAGAGAGAGAGAGAGAGAGGGATAGTGGGAATGAGACAGAAGGACAAGCTGGATGGGGACAAAGGGAGGGACAACGAGAGATACAGATAGAAAGGGATGGAGAGGAGGAAGAAGAAGGAAAGGGCTGGCAATGACGTGGACATTAAGATGTGTAGACTGTAACTGGAGCGAGACTGCAAGATAACGAGCAGATAAAGCAAAGGATGTGAAGAGGGAGACGAGGAAGGATGCAGGAATAAGTATTAAGATTGTGTCTTTCCAAATAGAAGATGGAGTAGTTTGATTCTCTGGTAGGAGGGACTGAAAATGGGGAGGGGGATAGATGGTTTTACTTTTTAACTTCTGAAAGAAAATATACAATTAAAAAGAAATGCAAAGGGAGAGATGGGTGGAAATCATACTGATCCGTTGATAGTCATCGTGAGATACAGGAAGTAAAGTGAGACGTTTCACTCCTGGAGGTAGTGATGAGTTCATGGGTGTCTGAGGAAAAGGAAAAATGAAGACTGGACGTCTTGGGCTCTGGATATAGAGAAATCTGCTGGGGTAATGGCTGAAATGTAACAGAAGTTCTGCAGGGAGAAAACAGCTATTTGAAGAAGCTTCATTAACAAGCAACTTGGAACATTTGGAAGGTTGTGCTTGCTATGCATCTTTTCATTTGTGTTCACAGAGCAGAGATGGCTGAAAAAATGTTGCCAAAAATTGTGATTGTTTTTTGTTTAGGTAGCCACAACCTAAAATCAACACAAGGTGCTCAAGCCCAATGAAGATTTTCAAAGGAAGAAGGGAAAACTATTTTAAGAAGAGCATGAGAGATGAGCTGTCTGCTTGCAGAGGTGGGAAAGAGTGCAGTATACTGGAACTTCCCTTTGCTTAATGTCCAGTAGTATCCACTAGAAATCTAATTTAACATGACAACTTTAAAGAAAAACAGACTCCCTCCAGGAACCTCCCATAATGTGTTTGTCCAGCAAATCCCAAAGCTGAAATCTTGTACCGAAAGAGGCTCTGTAACCATGAGATATCATTCCATTTGAAGTTAAAATCTCACACCCCTCATCTACGAGAAACCTCTCCTTCAGACACATGTCTGTTTACAGATAGGAACAGCAGCTTTACAAGATTCTTTGTCGAAATTTTTGTCAATCAAGGCCAAGTTGAGGTTTCCAGGAGTTTAATATCCCTCTGGATCTTGTGCTTTGGTTTAAACTTCCTTTTAAGGCATTTGACGTTACAATATCCACCAAGAAATCATCTTCAAGAGGAACTGAATCATTTGGATCCTGTATTTAAGGTTTGATATCCACTTGGACTTCTTTTCAAGAAATGTGTGATTGTCTTTACATTTAAGAAGGAAGCTCTTTGTAAAAAACAATTCAAATGACATATAGTATTAAGCTTCTGTCACTATCAGGATCACTTTTTTATGTACATTTGATACAGTATTCATCAAGAAATTGAGGTCAATTCTTCATCAAATGCATCTCTGCAAGAGTTTTCACTAAAAAAAGACCAAAGTCTATACAACAACATGTGTTTTGTGGTCTTTGTCCACCAACAATGTCTATTTCTGAAGTTTTTTTTTGAACAAGTATGAGCTCTTTATGGTGTGCCAAGAAGTTCAAAACTACTCTACTAACTAAAACTGGGTAGTTATAGAAGAGGAAAACAAGAAGACACAAGAAAGAAAGAAATTCTCTGAAACTTCCCAAGAAAGCTTCCTGCTGGGATCTGGAATTTCATATTAAAAATATTTCTACCAGAACTTCTCTTTAAGCAGTATTATCCACCAAGAATCTAAAGTTTACCTTCACTCAAGGACATTTCCAAGATTGTGTATGTCATGGTCCACGTCCATCCAGAAATACCCCCCATAAAGGTTTTTCCAACTCCTTTTGAGCTACCAAGATGTTCAAAACCAGACTGAAATCCTGCTAGATGAAACTGGGTGCTGATAGGAGGAGGAAGAGTAAGTGCAACGACAGCAAAATTAGAAGAATCTTGTTTTGTATGTTTGTTTTTTCATTTTTATGCAACTGCACTCTCCGAAATGCTCACATTCAGTTACTAGTCTTCAAAAAAAATTCCTCATTGCCGTGTGAAGTTTGCGCTTCGCAGGAGTGCTGCAGCATGGGACTCAGCTGCTTCAAGTCCTGGAAGCATGACAGTACGGGCCACAAAGGTAAGCCACACACACCATCGCTAATCTCTCCCAAACTCCAGCTGTGTGAGTTAGTGTGTGTTGCCCTTGAGTGACACTTGTTAAATGCTGAGTCAGGGTCTTCAGATTCAGGTGACTGTGTGTGTGTGTGTGTGTGTTTTAGTGTGCTTCAGACATATGTGTCTGTGTGTTTCATGTGACTTTGAGGAGTACAGACAGTGGAGCATGAAAGGATGAAAGGATGAGAGGAGAGAGGAAAGCGTCAAGAGTCAGTGATTAAAGTGGGGAGATGTCTCTGTGTCCTGATGCTGGTTATATCAGAAGGTTAATGCATATTTGAATGGATGTGACACTGCGGTATATATATAGATACAACAGTGCTGCTTTGCTGAAGTCCAGCTTACACAGGATTACTATTCTAAAAATACAACAATGCCACAATAGAAAATATAGAATTTCCTCAAAACAAAATTGTGTTCATCATTATAACTATAAATTAAATTACTAAAAGAAGATCTAGTCTGCTTTTGTCTGTAGACGTGGTTGAGATAGCCTGCTGAAGTTCAAAATGTGGAAGCAACTTGGAACTTGGCATGGATGTCAATGCCAGACAGGCTGGTCTGAGTATTTCAGAAACTGCTGATCTTCTGGGATTTTTCTGCACAAGCCTGTCTGTAGGGTTTAAAGGGAACTGCCTAAAAAAAGACAAACTATCCAGTGAGCAGTTCTTTGGGTGAAAATGCCTTGTTGATGCAGAAATCAGAGGGAAATGACTGTTTCAAGGTGATAAGAAGACGACAGTGAGTCAAATAACAATTCATTACAACCAAACTTTGAAGTTAAGCTCAGCTAAGAACAGACACCTGGAGCTACAGTTTGCAGGGACTGACCAAATTCAGCAGCTTTGATTTCTGCTGTGACCTTTGGAATTGTAGCATCAGACTGCTCACATGAAAGCATGGATCCATCCTGATATTTTCTTTGCACACTTTGGGTCCCTTAGGACCAACTGAGCATCACTTAACTGCCACAGCCTAGCTGAGTATTGTTGCTGCTTAAGCCCATTCCTTTATGACCACAGTGTACCCATCTTCTAATGGCTGATGCTTCTAGCAGGATAACACACCGTGTCACAAAGCTCACTGTACTCAAATGTCCTCCACAGTCACCAAATCTCAATCCAGTAGAGCACATTTGAGCTCATCATGGCATCAGCTGCATGAATTTTATCACATCAACATGGACCAAAACCTCAGAGGAATGTTTCCAGCACCTTATTGAATCTGTGCCACAAAGAATAATCGTAATCCAGTAAGACAGGCTGCTGCAACCCCACACTCTACCACAGAAGCTCCGCCTTCCTGCTGCTCCAGTGTGTGTTCATGATGGGCAGCCAATCATAAGAAAGCTTAAAGGGAAGAGAAGGAAAAGAGATAAAACAGTTTGATTCAGGAAGTCGATGCACAGTGAGGCTGCTCCAAGGCCCTGTATAAAATATATGAGGATTATTGTCAACTGTGAATAAAGCAATGAAGGTTTAGTAAAGAGCACATAGAAGCAACTAGGTTTTTTGTGTCCAAGCCAAATCAGACTTTAAAGGTTTTACTCATCAAGTGTGGAGAGGTCTAATGTTAGTATGACAAAGTCTGTCATTTGAGGCAACATGAGGCATAAACAGGAGATCAATCTATGTGGCAAACAATCAAGGAGCATCAATAGAACCGTCCAGCAGTCACACACAAGGAAATAAAAAAAGTGGGGAATCCAGGAAGACCTGAATTACTTTACTACAGTGAATACGAGATGATCTGCCATCCGAGGAAAAGACATCCGTGGGTAAATACACTGAGGAGACCAATGACTAACTGGGCGCAGGTGTGACAGCCTAAACCCAGCTGAAACTAATGAGGAGGGGCGAACGATAACAGAATAAAACAGAACACTTTCAAATAAAATGACATCAACCCAATATCACACCATTATTCTGCTTTTACAAGTGATAATCATTAAACAGCATAAGAGAAGTGCAATAAAGTTGTTTTTTTAAATTATGATCTGATGTTTTATAAAAGTACTATGAGGATAGGTAATAATATCTGGATTTATTATAACAAGTCCAGACTTGACCTGAGTAAGCTCCTTAACATCTCCCCATTTGTGCGTTTGTAGGTAACAGAGATGTGTTGGCCAGCCCAGGCTCCTATTTCTTTTTATCCAACAGCGCCGGTCAGGGTGACGAGTGGCTGAAGAGCCTTAACAAGGGTGTCTGGATCCCTTTCACGGGTACATATATTCATTGGCTTTATTTCTCATTCTTCACTGGTACACAGCTTAAAAATATCCTGCTTTCATTTGGTTTTGCTCGATATATATGAAGGGTATCTGAGATTAAGGATTGAGATGTGTTGTTATACAAACACAACACTTTGGCGCTGTAAGCATCCCAGATACAGTTCATGCATGCATCCCTGCCTCCTCTTGCTCATGTTGTCAAATTGACTCTATGCGACTAGAGCTATGTGATGTGCAAGGTCACCTACAAGTCTTACCTAACACTGTAAAGTCTTATTATTGTTTATGATTTGAAGACTCTTCAGAGAGAGCACTCAGTAAATCTTTCCCTCTTGCAGGGGTCTTTGGTCAGCGCCTGGAGGAAACGGTGCTGTATGAGCGGCGTTATGGGGTGCGTTTGGTTCCTCTGGTGGTGGAGCAATGCGTGACCTTCATTCGAGAGCGAGGTCTGCATGAAGTGGGCTTGTTTCGCCAGCCTGGACGGGCCAGTTTAGTCAAAGAGCTGCAGGAGGCTTTCGATTCAGGAGAGAGGCCATCCTTCGATAGGTAAAGTTCCTCTCTGAATGTTCCCTTTGCTTTTCTTCTGATCTGCTCTCTTAAGATAAAACGTTTTATCTGCAGTAACACAGACGTCCACACGGTGGCATCACTGTTGAAGCTCTACCTCAGACAGCTGCCTGAACCGCTGGTTCCTTACAGCCACTACCAGGACTTCCTGCTCTGTGGCCAAAAGCTGTCAAGTGACCGCACACTGGTAACTGCACACTGCACCATCAAGCAGTTTGTTTGATTAAAAGCAGCTTCGCCCCTCTGGAAATCTGCACTCTTATTTTAGCCTTCAGTGGTTTAACATGTCACATTGATGCATTGCTCTCCTTTTTCTTTTAGGGTTTGAGGGAGTTAAGAATTCTTCTTCATGAGTTACCAGTTGCAAACTTCAACCTGCTCAACTTTATCTGCCAGTAAGACCACCCCTTAATAATAATAATAGTAAAGTAAGAATAATAGTCAAACCGAATGAGTGTTTTTTTGATTAGTCTTGTCATGGGTACTGGAAATGTGTGTGTGTTTGTGCAGGTTTCTGACTGAGGTCCACAGTTACTCCTGCACCAACAAGATGAGTGTCCAGAATTTGGCCACCGTGTTTGGACCAAACATCCTCCGAGCCAAAGCTGAAGACCCACAAAGCATCGTGGGAGGTAAACAGGACATGAACACTTGTGCCATCTGTAGATTTTATTTTAAAGGCAGACACAGCCTCCAAGTCTGAAAAGAGAGTAAATGCAGAAATGCCATAAACCGTCATGATTTTTATTGGCCACAAGGGGGTGACTCTACTACTCGTGTCATGGGTATGACCTTGATGATTGACCTGAAGATGAGTTTCTCACTAGTCACTTATTTCAGATATTCTTTAGTACAGCATGAAGCTCATTTTTAAAAGTTATGGTCCCATATTTAGAGTTAAATGGATGATAAAGCAGGGTAAGCTTTAGGGTGTGTCTTCTTTGTGACTGACAAGCAGAGATGGGCAGTAACGCGTTACTTTTTTCAAGTAATGAGTAAAGTAAGGGATTACTATTGCAAAAACGGTAATTAGATTACCGCTACTTTCCCGTAGGAACGCTGCATTACTGCGTTACTAAAACCGTGATTTTTTTTTTTGCAAGAATGTCTCATGACAGTGACGTAAGCAAGTGCGACGTTCGTGACAACAGCTGTGTGCAGATCAACAATGGATAATATATCGAGTGCAGCGTTTAAAGCGTGGAAGTACTGACCTTACTTTAAGTTTGATTCCATAAAAAGTGACAAAAACATTAGTGTCCGTTGTGCGTGGGAAGAAAACTTCTTTTTACAGCGAAAAACCCCCTAAACTTCCAAGCAAGCACCGAGTGCGCTACGACGTAATGGGAAATGCACAGAGAAACTCGCGGATTCGTCCACTGACCGCTGCGGCACACCTGCACCAGGGTAAACCTCCGCCTACCCCACTCCTGGTTTACAGGTGAAAATAGAGCAACAGGACCGCTGAGTCTTTGATTTTATTTATTTTCTGCTGTGTTTTACTTGCATCTATTTGAAAGAGTGAGTGTAAACACAAAAAAATATTTTATTTTATGTGCTGGAATGTGCAGAAAATAGGTTTACATATTAAACAAATTTCTTCCAGTCAGAGAATGTTGCATATAATTAAATTTTTGCTTGATGCATAAAGTTAAAAGATTAAAACTAATAAAACAAGTTTTAAAAAAGGAGACTTTTCCATTTGATTACATTTTGTATGATGGATTATGCAGAAAAAGTAGAATTGAGCCAAAAGATCTATCGCTTTATCACCTCTTCAGGTTGTAAATCGTGTTTTTAAAAAGTAACTAAGTAATTAATTACTTTTGAAAATAAGTAATCAGTAAAGTAATGGGATTACTTTTTTGGGGAAGTAATCAGTAATTAGTTACTGATTACTTTTTTCAAGTAACTTGACCAACACTGCTGACAAGTCACTTTCAAAACACCAAAAAGCCAGAATATACACTGTGGAGTAGCTTTAATAAATATCTTTATAAATATCTATATATATTGTATTGTGTGTATTTTTATGTATTCCTCTCATTGATACATAGCTATTTTGATCGATACTTTTGATAGCTCTTTTAATTACTAGTATTTTTGTGTGTATGTGAGTTTTTAAGCCACTTTTATCTGCACTGTAACAAAAAATAATTTCCCCCAGGGATCAATAAAGTATTCTGATTCTGATTCTGATTCAGTTGCCGTTGGTTGATAGTCACCAAAATAAATGTTGTTGAATCTTTCTACAATCACAAATAAAGAATCTTAACATTAATCTTAATATGTACGGTATGCCAAGGTTTAAATGATGATGTCATCGTTTAGAAGTGTAATTCACAAATTAGTCAGCTGCATGACTCCCTGTTTGCTTAGCTGTGATGCTATTATGCTCCATGTGCTGCAGCCAGTGCTTCTTTCTTTCTTAAGTTAATATTAGAACACAGTGAGCAGCATACACACCCGACTAGCCTGATATAATAGTGGTCATCTGATTGGTCTGACTGCAGTGAATTTTCTAAGGTTGTGAACACAAGCAGCGAGGTCTAATGAGAATATCTGTCTGTGCTCTAGGTGCAGCGCTGGTCCAGGTGTTAATGTTAGAGCTGATCACAGAACACGAGTCTCTGTTTGCAAAAATTTCTCCACCCATCTATGCCCGCCCAACTAGAAGTTCACATGGATCTCCAAGCGCTCTGAAGCAGCCTCATCTCCACCCGTTTCCCTGCCCTCGCCAGCTGTCTTTGCCTCTCATAGCGGAGCGTTTCAGGGAGACGGGACAGCCTGCTGCAGACGCAGAGAGCTCCAGGTAAAACTGACCTGCTCTAACAACTTCACCATCAGCTAACAATCGCAATGTGGAAACCTCACAACTCAAAACTTACACTGTCTCTGGGTGCTCTGGGTACCAAGTCAGTACTCACAAATAGGTCCTAATGTAAGGATTAGTAATATGTCGATAGACACAAATTTTAATGACAGAAGACATCTAGGGAGAAGCTACACCACAAAAACAAAGGCCAGGGAAGAGGAAAGACACACACACACACTCATACACACACAAGGCATTACTCAAGGACAACATTTACACAGAGGGCGAAGGACTGACACTTCCCACGAATGGAAAACCGATGACACCACTGGCCGAGTGAGAGGAGAAAACACAATTTACAGGGAGGAGGAAGAGATAGGACAAAGCTCAGAGGGAGAAAGGAGCAAGACACAATTCACTTAGCAAAGAAAAATATGAGGACACATTTCAGATACAGAAGATACAGGAGGATGGAGAGAAGGGCGGAGCTCACACAGACCCAAAGAGGTAAAATAGAGAAAGGCAGGGCTGTGACTGTCAGACAACAAATGGCAGCTAAGAGAGGACACGAATCTCCAGATCCAAATCTAAAAGGTCTGGAATGAGACAACAACAAACAAACAAGAGACAGGTTTGTGCACAGCTGTAAACAATAGAGATCATGGCCAACTCATGCTCACTGTCAACATGTCAACTTTGTCAGTAGCCACTGGCCTCAGATTGTGATGCGCTGGGTATTTCAGCCTAAACCTAGCCAAACCAAAGTAGGAGCAACTTAAAGTGCAATAAATAGGTGTAAAGAGGGCTCAACAATTTGGCTTCTGGTTCTTTTTTGTGGAATTCTGTAGTTTTGTTGTTCCTTATTAAAATCAGTGCCTCAGAAAATGATGATATTTGGGTATACCTTGATTATTATTGTAGGGTCTCTAGCTTACAATATAAAGCATCTTGAGGTGGCTGTTGTTGTGATTTGGTGCTAAATAAATAAAATTAAATACAATTAAAATATGACGAGACCGGGTTTCTAACCAAGCATCAACTTGTGATGTCTTGGGAATGAGAATATGTGGCTTCACCCACACCTCACCTGCTTGCCATAGGTACCTGTCCTCTTCTGTTTTCCTCCAGACTCTTCTATCTAAGCCTTGCTCATGTGCTTCCTGTGCAAGAGATGGATCCCAGATAATCATCCCCAGTCTTTGTGTCTATCCCAACAACCTGTTCTTCCTTCACATCTTTACTTGCATTCTTTCATTGTCACTTGATGTCATTAAAACTTTTAAAGTTTGCAAGAAAAATGATTTCAGCTGCAAGAATGTGCCTCAACTTCAAATTCTAACTTTTTGTTGTTGTTGTCTAGCTGTGCCTTCTCAGCTGCTGCCAAATCAGACTTGTCTTCCGGTCCGAAAAGGAATCTCGGACATCGCTACACCTCCTCCCACCCGGGGAACTGTTTCTACCCCACACCCTCCTCCAGTCAGCCCACTCAGCACCACTCTGACAGACATAACGTCGACTGTCACCAACATAACACTCACCAAATAGCACCCAGTGGAAATGTTCAAGCCTCTGAAACCAGCTTCCAGGTGCCAGAAAATTCTAAGCCCAGACCAGAGCTCATGGGCTGGACCAAAGTTTGGCCAGGCCCAGGAGAGGCCAGCTCTGCTTTCTGGAGCTCTGCTGGTGCTGAGGAAGAGGGTGCAGTGCCAGAAACAGCCAGTGGGGGCAGCAGTGAGGGTCAGGAGGAGAGCACCCCTTCCGCCTATGACAATCTGAGCAAAGTGTCTCTACACCCACCAATGATGGATGTCACTGATGGACATTTGAAAATGAACTCTTCCGGAGGCCACATTGGAACTGGTGAAGATGAGGCAGAGCTTGAAGAAGTGGAGCGCACGAGGGATTCCTCTTCATGGTCTTCCTGCGAGGTTTTACCATTGGATGAAAGCAGTGATGATGTCGGTGTAGTTAGTCCAGTCAGAAATGGAGGGTTGCCTTCAAATCAGGAAGCAGAGAAGGAAAACAGTGACAAAGACGATCATGAAGATAGCAACGAGGATGATGATGAAAACAGTGATAACGACCATGACGACCACACCCACCACCCAAACTCTCCAGCCTCGGGTTCAGTACGCAGTGGCAGCCCTCTTAGTACAGGCAGCTCAGATGTCTTCCTTCCCTCAGGTTCTCCTGATCTCCAGGGGGCTGAAGATCATCTACAACCCAGGGACACCCACTCACTCCTGGATGAGCTGCGGCAAAGGATGGCCCAGCAGAAGTCTGAGTACCAGACCAGGATACAGAGGTGAGACACCTTCAGTGTATTCAATTCAGTTTATCTATATAGTGCCAAATCATGTTGCCTGAAAGCACTTTAAGATGAAGAGCCAACAATAATGGAAATCACAACAATCAGACAACCACCTATGAGAAAGCACTCGTCGACAGTGGCAAGGAAAAACTCCCTTGTAACAGAATCAGCATAAATGATCCTATATAATGTGTGGCGTGCCACCAGTGTTTGCTTAAAGCCTTCACCACGTTTTATGGTGTCTCTGCAGGTTGGAGCGCTGCAATGACGTCCTTGAGAGGCAGGTTGCAGTCCTGCGGGCCAGCCTGGAGCAGCAGAAGCGCAGCCAAAGTGTTGCTGAAATCAAGATTCGCAAGATGGAGCGAGCCAAAGCAGACGCCGACCGCCGAAACACCAAACTGCAGAGAGACATGGAGCTGTTTTTCCAGATGTATGGAGATATCAGGAGAAGTGAAGAAGACAAAAAAGGGAGAGTAGGAGGGAGTATCTGAAGATGTGTATTGACAGATCTGGATAAGCCTGCAATGGAGGGCACTAAACAGTGTGAAAGGAGGAGGGGGAGAAAGACGCTCTCAGCATGGACGTCGACCTTCTCCAAGTTGAAAACGTCACAGATGACCCACACATCTGAGATGCTTGGATTACGATGTGTTATGACCACATGTCAGAGAATTCCAGCTTTGTTCACTTTTTGTGTCCATGTAGTAGAGGGAACACTAATGCTGGTCTTCTCTAAAACTATGCTTAGGTGGACTGCTCGATCTATCGCTGCCCAGTTACTCGACTTTCTTCTTGGATTTTCAGGCTGCTGCAGAGTCACAGATACACCTCAGAGATATTCTAACACGAGCTTCCTGACGTGGATTATGACCTGACATATGAGGAATATGTCAGGATATTCAGAAAGACAGAACTCAGGTGACCAGATCCCAACAAACAAATGTAGGACAAAGACTGTTTGTGTGGAACAATGTGGGACGCATAATCTAAAATTTTGATATTGATTTGACTTTCCCAGCGTTTCCTGCTGAGTAAACAGTAACCATAAAGAGAAGCTAAAGTGGTTTTTCAGTGATCATCTCTAGGTTGTTGTTGGCATGCATCCATAAACCACATAGATCTTTTTGAACAAGCTCACATGCACTTTCATATTTTTCATCCTACAAAATTAAAAAACCTTTCACCAAAATGTCTTTCATCAAAGTGAGCCGGTATCAACTTTGTTGTCCTAAATGGAAAGACTGGTTTGAAATAACATTTGTTTCACAGGTCAAATCATCAGAGCAGTCTGGGTTACTTTGTAAAGATCTCTGAGTCAGGTGGACCAACACTGGCTGACAGACTGTTTTACGTCATGTACGGACTGGATGTGGTTAAACATGACTTCTGTTTTTTAGGGAACTAGACTGACACACGCTGCAGGAAATCTCTGAGGCTCGAGATGCACTGCAACAGAAGCAGAGGGGAAATGTTTTTCTTTCTACAGTGTAGTGTGCCAAATAACTTGAAGACTGCATGATGATGCATTTCCAAATAACAATAAAAAAAAAAAAAAACTTGTTAAAATAAAAACTTGATTTTTTTTTTCTTTGTTGCCCGTCAGTCAGCCACAGACTTTCTATAAAAGGAAGATGTAGCACTTCTTCAGAACTTTAAAGATGTCAACTGAAACAGAGTGGATGTTAACTGAACCTAAACCCAAACCTTAGATGGGTTACAAGTTGGCATCCTAACATCCACCAGCTAACAAAAAGCACCAACAACAGGCTGTATATAAAAGACCGTAGTTGTTTCTGGATCTATAAAAATTAAGCTAAATTAAATTCATAGTTATAAAACAGGAGACCACTATAACTGTAAATGGATCTATAATTGCAATAAACACTGCTGTTGAGTGTATCGTCTCAATCAGGAGTTTAAAGTCTGCAAAATGTTCATTTTAGAAATTATGGTAACATTTAGAGCTTAAAAGCACGATAAAGCAGAATGTGGGAGATAAACAACTATTAAGTGATGTCACTGTGCGTATATAACTGTTTTTATTTTAGATATAAAATGAACAGATAAATGTAACTGTTCTGGCAGGAGGGTCCGTTTAAAATGTTTGACGAAACAGATTTTAAACACACACAATGAACACTTGACTCCTGTGTGGCTGATGAGAGTTTAACATTTATTCAGGAAATCCAGGAAAACTTCTTTGAACCATTAATTGGTAAAAAACAAAACAAAAAACCAAACAAACATTACTTCAGTCACTACTACAGAGTCACACGTACATACAGAGGAGGTTCGGTTCTGATGCTTCGGTCTGGAGGAAGATTCAAAGGGTCACACTTTAAACACAAACCACTTGTGAACATAAAAATAACAGCAAAAAAACAAAAAAATAGCTACACATCTAACAACAGTGTGGCGTTTGCTTTTGTGTCCAGGGTTGTTCACACAGGACCAAAAGGAAACAACATGTGACTAAACACCACAGCAGAGTTACAGGTGGCAGATGACATGGACTTTGAACTTTCCACTTCATGAAATCGTCCACTGCTGTGTTACAAAACACGCCAAATCTATTCCCAACAAAGGGACCGTTTCCACTTCATAACAAGAGTGCATCATCAGTAACTCCAACCAGGATCTACCTTTTCATTTAGCGGTGGAACTACAGCGCCCAGTATTTTCTAAGAAGCATAGCATGCATCATCCTGCAGAGACTTTGCATATAACATCGATAATTACCAGTAAGCTAGCATTGTAGGACCACTAAGAGAAGTAAAATAAAACCTTGCATTACATTTACTTCCTTGTATATTAAGGCCTTTTAGAGATGAAGAACATTTGTTTGCACACTGTTGCAACTGGGGAGAACACCCCCCCAACAAAAAAAACTGCCAAAAGCAGAAAGAGCATCGGTGAAGGTTTCTGCAGGATGCTCACTGGGCACACATCAGCTAATAAGCACTAACTACAAACAGGAATTCTTCCCATCGTTTAGCTTTTCTTCCTAAATTTACTAAGATAGTTTTTTCTCATACCCAAAAAGGGAATAAAATCTTTTGCAAAAGAGGAAGTGGAAAAAAAACAAGCAAACTTCAATCTATACATTAAATATCCCACAAAACAAAACAAAAACCATTTTCTGCAAAAGAAATAACTGGAACGTTTGAGGAGCCTGACAATTTTCCTGAGACAAAACTTGTTACAATATAATTAGAGAATCGTTGTCTGTTTATTTTGTCTGATACTGAACTGCACCCGAGAAATTTATTATTTATTCATCCCAAAATGGAAGAAAAATATTTTAGTGACAGGCAGAACATATCAGAGGAAGCTTTAGCATCGTTACCCTGGAGGGCTGCGTGACAGCAGAGGGTCTGGGGTTGAGTTAGAAGTTATGATGAGGATAAAGTGCGTTAGTATATGATACTTATAAACTTGGATCGCAACCATCTTCAGTTTCAGCTTCAGCTTCACCAACATAAGCTCCTCACTTCATTGTGGGGTGATTCATGCTGACCTGGTTGGTCAATGCGTTTGATTTTACATCCAAGAAACACTGAATATGCATCACGGTTTTCTTTTTTGTTTTTCAAATGTATATACCATGTTTGTTTTTAAATGGGAAAGATGGTGGACAGCACAGTGGTTATCTTAAGTGGTTAGAGCTGCTGTTAAAAGGTCCCATGAAATAGTTTAAGTTCCACAGTTGATATTTCAAAAATATTTACATAAAGCTGCTCACCCCCAAATCTATGGAGGAATGGGAAAAGTCATTACCAGCATAATTTCAGGTCAGAGACGTTTAAGCCTTTGGATAAGGGGGGGGGGGGGAGATCTAAATTGAAACATGATTGCAAGAGTCCTTCTCTGGCAGGTCAGATGATAATCAGTCAGTTAGTCAGATTTACTGGTTCACTTTTATTTTGAGGCAAAACCACAAGCTTGGATTAACTGACCAAAAACCAGATTATTACAGTAATTAAAGGTCAAACGTGATTAGGATGTCTGTCTGTAAATTGTGATGTTTGACCGTCAGTTTGGGTGCTTAGCTTACAGCTCAGCCACCCTGCCACCTAAATTAGACTAAGTGGAGGTTTGTTTACAACGTTCTCCATCAAACTCCTGTGTGGCAAATAGTGTTGCATTTGCAGATCCAAGGCAGGTACTTGGTGGGTTAAATTATGGCTTAACGACAGAAATTTATACAGGACTGTTTAGGCAGTGCAAAATCTGTTGGATTTATATTTGGAAGAGTAACCGGACCTCGTTAATAACCTAAATACGGTAACATTTGAAAAGATTTGGACTTAAAAAAGGAAAACAAGGAGAACTGGAATACACTGAACTAAGCACGAGGACGTCATCATTTCATGGGACCTGTGGTGTCTGTGCGTCAGGCAGCTTGCGTTCTCAGAAGCCGGAGGGCGTCAGGATGTTCATATCTCTCGGTTTGAGCTTGTGTGTTCGGGTTCCATGCCGCCGACCCTCCACCGTGGGAATCTCCATTGTTGGTGGAGACACCTTCTGAATGGAAGCGCTGTCGGCCAGTCGAGCCTGCGTCTTCATCACCTCCATCGGGGTCGGCTTCTGAGCGCCACGGTACGCCTGCAGAGCAAAGCCTGCTGGGAAAAAAAGATGATAATACAACTTGCAAGAGGCTCAGAAGGTGGTTGATATAAAGTGACAATATTTTAAAAAATTAAAAAATAAAAATCAATACATTTTAAACATTTTACAACATGTGTCCATAAATAACGGTTTCTTTTTAAATTATTATCTCTTTGAATTCATTGTCAGAGCCAATTAATAAAAATAAATAATTCCCATTATAACACAGACACACAACCCACACCACCAAAACCCCCAAAATAAAACAAACACACCCAAAACTACTTCTCCATCTTCAAGAAAACCCCCTCAGCCTAATTTAATCTCTTACCCCCCCCCCCCCAAAAAAAACAAAAAATAACAATAGTAGTAATAATAATAATAATAATAATAATAATAAAGAATCTGATTCTCCCACCACACTATAAATATAAAGCAGCTGTCTGTTTTTTTGTTTTTTTTAACAAACTCTATAAAAGTTGTGAAATTCTGAAAGAAACGTCTTTTGAAAGAAAAAAAATTCTTTAAGCTGTAAAAAATCTCATTCACTCAGGTCCCTGCAAACATTACTTTTCTCGGGTTACCTACCGAAAGTCATCCTGGGAAGAAGATTTTAAAAGTCTCTGATTCAAACTGAACATCCCACATGAACATCCCACAAACGCAGTTTCTCAAAAGTCATCGGTGAGCTGTAGTTTTATATCAATGCAATGAAGAAATCTCAGCTCGCCATTGCTAAAAGTCAATGACTGATCAGTCTCTCAGGGTTGTCAGCCCTGAATGTTGTTCAGTGTTTACTGTCAGTCTGAAGTTCATTCAATCACCCATTAACCCCACTCCTGGACTGAACTGGTCATATGGGCCTTTGTTCTTCCATAGTGAGGGGTTATTTTAGTTTCTTACCGCAGCGCTTCATGTTTGTACTCTTTATTTTGTTTATTGAATTGAACACGTCTCATGGGAATTCTGAGGAGAACCTTTTTCGAGTTTTGTTTACACAAGACAAGCAAACAGTCAAGTCATTTCCACAGGCTTCAAACTGAGGCTGTGCTGTTACCTGCAGTTGTGGAGTCTGATCCCAGGTCAGAGGTCGACTTATGGACAGGTGGTCGCGGTCCGAAGACACCCCATCGTTCCACTACACCTCCTCCTCCTCCTCCCCCGACGTCTACTCCAGCCATGTCCAAACTGCTGTTGGAGGAGGAGGCAATACTGAGCTCTGAACTCGAACTGCCGAACCAGCCTCTTCACAAACACACAAAGTGTAAACACGGTTAGGTTTTTAGCATTTATCACATTGTTGGGTTTAGATGGGCAGGCTGATAACCTGAGGACACTGAGTGTAAGTGTGTGGTTGTACCTGCGCTGTGATTTAGGGGAGCTGTGTGGTGTGTTGGATGGAGTGGAGTGGGCGGAGGAGCTCTGGCGCTCTTCCTTGGCCTCCATGCTCTGGATCTGGAGTTTCTACAATAGAAATAACAAAACACACTGTAAACCTTTGACCTCTGTGAAAATGTAACAGTTACTTTACTCACTTTGAAACAAACATGCTGCTTGCAGGGCAAATGCTTTTATTTGTATTGTATTTATTTTTATACCAGGGACAACACATAAATAACACTGCATTTAAACAAAAATGCAACCGACACAGTATATGTAGGACTTCTAGCTAGGGCTGCTCGATTATGGCAAAAATGATAATCACGATTATTTTCACTGAAATTGAGATCACGATTATTTGACGATATTTATTTAACCCTTTAAGACCTACTATAGAACCAAGTCCACCAGAGCTTATATTATTTTTTTTACATGCTGTAGTGCCATTTGTGGGAGCATTTCAAGTTGCTATACATCAATACAACTGTTATAGCCCATATTTTAATAATATGTATGCATTAAGTCCATAGTAATTACATAAATTGCAAAAAAGTGCAATAAACTACAAAAAAAATTAAAAATCGCTTTTGTTTTGTTTACATATATTTCTACTTGGAGAAATTTAAGAGGTTTATCCAATAAAGTTGCAAAAAATAGTTTCCCACCACAGGAAATTTATTTTGAGTGTCTTCATAGTTTTATTTTGGAGATACAGCAATTTTTATATACTGCAGGAAAAACAAAAAACAATCCTATGATGCAAATTTGCAAAGAAAACAGCATGTGCATCATTTTACTGTGGGAAGTGTTACGAACAGCTGATAGGAACGGCAAAGCGTGTTTCTGGAATATTATGTTTTTGTTCCTGCAAGCGCTTTTTATGCAATTTTTGCAAAGCTATATGTGGAAGGAAACCGTGACCGAGGACAAGCTGATGGCATAAGATGTAAGTACAACTCCTCCGGTTTCATATGCAAAACAAATTATTGCGCTAGCTTACACGGTTCAGGTTCTACAGGGATTTAACAATAGTTACGCAAAACGGAGCGTGCAGCTCTGACCGGCTTTAAAGGGTTAACAATGACTTTAAAAAAATAATATAAAATAGTGTGCAACACCACTGAAGTTTTTTTTTTTTTTTTTTAAACTCTCTTTTCAACCAGCGGCAGTCACTCTCCAAATAACTTCTGCTTAGCTTTCCGAGCTTCCCTCGGGTCCTCTTAATCAGCGGTCTCCAACCTTTTTTGCGCCACGGACCGGTTTATGCCCGACAATATTTTCACGGACCGGCCTTTAAGGTGTCGCGGATAAATGAGGGAGGGGCTAATAATCGGCTCAGTCATTTTTAATGATCGTTGAAAGCCCAGATCGTAATCGTGATTAAAATTCGATTAATTGAGCAGCCCTACTTCTAGCCACAGCTAATTTGCAGACTATGACCCTGGTTAGGCTTTTTAAGGATTTGTAATAACAAGCAACTAAGGCAGAACACCCTGAAGCACGGGAAATTGAAGAGAAAGAGGAAGTGTTTGAAACAGCAGTTCCTCCAAAGGCAACGTCAGGTCATCATTGGATCCTTGCTAAATCCAGAATCAATATTTAAAATCCTCCTCCTCACATATAAGTACTTGAATAATCCTTCCCCATCTTATCTTAAAGACCTTGTAGTACAGCATCACTCCAACAGAGCACTTCTCTACAGTGTTTAAAAGTAGAATGGGAGGCAGAGCCTTCAGCTATTAGGCCTTCTATTCTGAGGAAACGGCTCCCAGTTTAATTTGGGAAACAAACACCTTCTCTACTTTTAAGATAAGGCTTTTGTTAAAGCATATAGTTGGGGCTGGATCCAGTGACCCTGAATCCTGTCTTAGTGACGCTGCAATAGGTCTAGGCTGAAAGAGGTTTCCCATGATGCACTTCACTCGCCTCTTTCACTCACTAAGTGTTTATACACCTCTCTGCATTTAATGATTAGTGATTATTAATTTCCACCTCACTCCTACAGTGTCACTTTTGTCCCGTCTTCCTCCCATCATTCCCAACTGGTCGTGGCAGATTGCTGCCACTCTCCGAGCTTGGTTCTGCAGGAGTTTTTTTCCTGTTAAAAGGGAGTTTTTCCTTCCCACTGTTGCCAACTGCTTGCTCATAGTGGGTTGTCTGATTGTTGAGGTTGTCCTCTCTGTTATTGTAACAATATAAAGCACCTTGAGGTGACTGTTGTTTTAATGTGGCATTATATAAAAAAAATTAAATAGAAGTTTTATTGTTATTTTCTTCCAAATATTATGGTCTCCTGCACGTGTGCATGCGCATTGGCTTCCTTTGTTAGTTTTCGGTTCCCTGCTGGGTATCATCTATGTGCAGTCTATTGTAATATCATTCTAAAAACAGCTGGAGCCCTTTGATAATAAACTCCCACTAAAACAGTAGAACTGGTGAGCCAAACAAGAATTAAATGATACAGCCTAAAACCAGTAACAACAGGTGCAGCAGCTTACTTCTGATGATCACGAATGGAGCATTGGATACGGCCATAAATGATTTTTTTTTGATTTAATGCATATTTGCTGATGACTGGCACTGGTCTTTTCTCAGTGGGAATTTATGGATTCTGTTCCACATTGCACATTTAATTGGTGGAAACAGTTATGCGAGCAATCTCGTTAGCCATCAACCAGGTTGGTGGCATAAAGTAAAAATTCAATTCAAGGCTGATTTAGCAACCATGAGAAATAATCAGCTGCATTTTGGGTGCACACGGAATACACGTGTGTCTGACCTGGATTGTTTCGGGCACGCGATGGTGATGTCTCGTTTCCTCAGCAGTGAGGCCTTTGTGGGGTGTGTAGCCGGTGTCAGAGAGCCCTGCCGTCTGCTCAAACTTATATACGCTATCCTGAGTTTGCTCTGAAACAGAGAAAAGCAGTTTGATTCTAATGTGAATGCATTTTCATGCACAATTATTATAAATTCAAACAATGAGTAAACAAGCTACTTTGTACCAGAACTTTTTCTGTAAGTTTGCACATTTTCTTCTTCCAAATTAATCCTAAAGTATTTAATTAAATTACATTGTCTGTACCACTTCGTCCAGTCCATGATGTAAAATTATTTCTGCTATAGTATTTGATCAAACTTGTCAAGAACACTCACTCAGATAAATGCACCCTTAATACAGAATATCATCATTAACAGGAGTAACATACTGTTGATGAGAGAATTCATGATGATGGAAGAAGCCTTGGTTTTCACCACAGCTTGTGGTCTAGAGGCTCCAGTGTCCTGCGCTGCAGACTGACTCGCATCACTCTCATCCTCCTGGTGAGAAAACATCATCAGCACCCACGCACTGAAAATACGGGCAGTTTAATAGTAAAGCAGCGTGTGTCACCTCAGCCAGGTGTGTGAACTTCCTTTCGGGTATGATTGGTCGTTTCCACAGGTTGTTGATACTGATGTCATGAGGCGGTGTGGACATGGGGGCCTCCAGATTATCGTCATAGCTGATGGCACGCCGGGTCATTCCGACAGGAAGCTTCATCCCACCCATCCCAGATCCCTCGATGGCTGCAAACACAAAAAATAATCCCAATGGGGACTAAACACCAGCTCTCCCTCGTCTAGTGCAGTCTCCAAAATCATTCTGAGATGCGTTTTAGCAGGATTTCCCACATTCGCTGCTTGAGATTGTGGTTCAATCTTCATATTGTGTCAGACTGTAGCCCTGAAGCTTACCTACAGGTTCATGACAATGCATGTCCCCTACATGGTCAGTTCAGACATAAGCTGACCTTTTACCTGCTCAGAACACGTCATGTTAGACTGTGCAGTTGTGGAAACGCCACAGCTAATTATCTATCATGTACCCTGCCTTCTGCCCTCTCCACCATGCCTAAAACACATGGATTATTTAAAATACTATAAATATTGCTAAGGCAGAAAATCCTGCTGTGTGAGAAAAGACACCTGTGGATACACCCTGACCCAACAAAAGCCACTGTGAGTGCCTTCATATGGACAATGAAGTGGAAAACATGGAAGTGAAACAAAGACAAATTATTTGATCATTTTTTAATTCTCTCCCTGTAAGGATGAGAGATGCCAAAATTATGCAATTTTTCTCAGCAATATGCTGCAAAGACAAGCGTGCTGATTAGATATTCAACTTCATTTTATTCAATTAAGCATCTGTGAAGTATGGTTTGCTGCTACAAATCGAAGCTTAAAATATGCCACATTTCTCCCCAAGTTTCATTTATTCTGCATGACTCATTTATAAAAAAATATCATGCTTTAAACTAAACTCTGTAGAAAAACAAAAACAACTCCTGATCTCTTAACCACAACTAAGAAACCATGACTGGCAACAGTCACATGCCAACAATTTGCATTGGGAGGAAAACTTGAACATATGCAAAAAATAAAATAATGAAACAAAGCTCAAAAACTGTATAAAGAGGAGAAAGTTACGAACGGGTTGTTAAAATGTAACTTTCAGGAGCAATGACGTCAGAAAGCCCGTCATTACCCGCAGCAATTTTCACACCTTAAAAAAAACGAAAAAAACAAACAAAAACAAAACACTTTCGTAAACATAGTTAATGTTTGCAAAGAAAAGGTAAAAAAGGTATAAACTCAAATCCATGTCCTCTCTTAAACCTGACCTTGTTGAATTAAATCCACCTGACACTTTTGCACTTAAGCAACAACTGAAAATTAAATTTAAAAGCATAATTTAAAATATATAAAGTCTAAAAATATTAAGCCAGCACTGACTTTTTGTTTTGACCCGGACCCAAATGACAGTCTCCCGTGTTAAAAAGGGTCCATTCATCCACCGCAGCCTGCTCCTTACACTGCTTCTCTTTATATCAGCTCACCTGACTTCTGAAGGCAAAACTTCAGAAGAACGCCCCCCACCCCACAAACATCAACCATGTGTTAGAAAGCTTTTTCAAGTTTTCCTTTTGGTAAAAAGCCTCGAAGATAATCATCTGTAACATGTTAAAAAAATAAATAAATAAAAGGGTTGTGTCATCTGTGGACACAAAATATTGCATTACACACCCACAATTACCACTTGCGACACTAGTTTTAACGTTTTTAAGGTTATGACATCTCAACTATGTGGCTGGTATGATATGTAGCGCTGATCCTGGAACAATATTAATCATCCAGTTGCAGGAACAACACAAACATGGGGAAATCCAGTATGTCATACTGGCACCATGAGAACTAAACCGTAAACCTAAATGTAAGGCTAAGTCCAAAAAAGAGTCTAACTTTTAACTTTGTCTAACTGACAAATGGCTTCATTCATGTTGCTTGGACAAAGCTTGTTCAACCACCTTTCAAGCAGGAAAAAAATGATTCATGTAGCCAACAACTGCAGGTGTCCTCTTATCAAAACAGCAACTTCATGATTGCCTGCATGTTACACATCTAGAGGAAATATACTTGTAGCTAGAAGTATTAAAACAAGGCTTACACTCTTCCCAAACAGGCAACAATACAACGAAATAAAAGCCTTATTCAGATGCTTCTACATAGCTGCAAGCGCACTATTCTTTCTGCATACATGAACAGAATGGCCCAAATCTAACAATGGAAAACTAGTCCTGACTGAAATTTGAATACTCCTGTCATAGGAATTACTCACCTGGTAAATCTCCAGAACCAGACATGGTTGGAGTAAAGATGAGGAACAAGTTAGACCAGAATAGGACCTAAAAAAGAAGAAAGGAGATTCAACATGTGTTTTTTACATAAATATTTACCCCCCTCTGATTAAAACAGCAACTCATAAACAAAGAGTAGAACAGTGGTTGACAGGCTCCTACCTTCCCGTTTTGCTGCACTGGTGTAAACTAGGTGGTTTGGTGGGTTTTGTTATGATGGTTGGTGAGACACACAGAAACGCCTCTGGCAATGCATTGTGGGAGAGCAGCAAGGCCAGCAGAGCAACTACAGAGACACCAGAGTTCAAAAGGTCAGCTGTGAGAAATTTCAGTTTGAAGGCAAACCCTTGTTACACTAAATTAAGAGAGGTTGAACATCCTTCGTCGAATACGACAACAATACTTTATGAAACTGTAATGTTGTAAAAAATGTATTTTAAGGCATGAAAGAGCGCAAAACCAACTATAATCTCAAAGTGAAAGAGAAACATCTAGTGCTACCGAGAAAGATAGTGAAATGAATGAGCACAGACCATTATCCTGTTCTGTAACACTGACATAGCCACCGCTTGCCTGCAGGATTATTCCAGAGGATGATTGCAGACAGGCTGCATTACATAATCCCTGCTGCAGCAGCAAGGTGCATGCAACACCGGTAATGACCACTTCAAAATAAAAGCTTAGATTTCAATCAGGCACACGCTGAAGGTTTCCTTAAACACATATTTCCTACCACATGGAACAAAAACATGCACGCCATACCCTCCAACACTGTAAACACGACGGCTGGGAGGATGCAGAGGTGACTGACTGGTGATCTTGGAAATAAACAAACTGCGACCTCTTCCGGGACAATTTCTCAAACTATCATGCAGAAATGTATCTGTCTAAGAATTTCAATCACAGGGTGAATTAAAAGAAGCTTAAAGCAGATATATGGAGAAATCGTCACAGGGTTAGCCGTAATAAAGGCCACTGCCCCTGCACACGCAGAACTCCACTGAGGAAATTCGTATTTTATAGTCTAATGTTATAAAGGTAACCGCCCCATGCCTGTACAATTGCTTTTGGGATAACATATTATCATGATTTTAAATTCAGAAGCTAATGAGCCAATAGCATGCCATGAGATTCCTGCACGCCGATAATGTGCAGGTCAAAGAGAATAGATAGGTCTATAACAATTTAGCACAGCTTCACTAAAACTGGTGCAGTTTGGCACGTTTTAAACCTTCCCGAATTTGAGAGTGGTTGTTACATATTCACAAAAAGCCTAGCACTGAGTTTTTCACGTTTACAAAACAAACCAAAACCTGCCGCATAGTTCAGTTATTTATTTTCTGAGTGGAGTCTGGCGGAACGAGATAGCGGAACCAGTCTGAGCTGGACAAAAAGACACAAAACAGCTGACGACTGACGGTATTTTAAAACGGTTTTATCAGCAAAGTTAGCATTGCTTTGTTTGCCTTTTCTTACCGGAGGTAATGACGGCTTCAAAGTGACGATTGAAATATGGATGACCCTCCAATGTCGACCAGCGCGCGAAGAGAACAACAGACTTGTTGGGTAGCAGCCATTATTGGGTTCGATAAATAACAGCCGCTTCCTTGACGGTTCCCTTTGCTTGTTCTCGCGCATTCTCATCTCATCGCGAGAATTGGCCATCACACGTGTGCCTTTCCGTACTTGAGAGGACACTGTCACAGTCATTGGGTGTAACGCAGTACCTGTAACAGTACCGGTAACTACAAATAAAAACAATTTCTACTTCAAAAATCTTTTTTTTCTTTGTTATGTTTTATTAAAATAACCTCTTATATTTTGGAGATTAAATATGCAATAAAAATCCTAATAATAATAATTATCTCAGAAAAGTGTTGCCTGCCCACCTCTCCCATAAAGGGAATTTATACATACAACAACAACAACAATAATAATAATAATAATAATAATAATAATAATAATAATAATAATAACAACATTTATTCAAATAAATATCTTGAAGTTGCACAGTAAATATAACTTACAGGATATATTACACCAAAAAAAAAAAAAAAAAAGTCCAAAAGCTACATCTCAGACTCTACAGGTTTCAGTTAGCATGCTAAATGTTCATGAGAGGGGAATTAGAAAAATACTAAACAAGTATGGTTTGTTTGGGAAGGTTTCAAGGAGAAATCCTCTTCTTTCTCTCAAACTACAACAAAAACAACAACAACAACATGGCAGCACAACTTAGGTTTCCAAAGTTACATGTGAGCAAACCACAAGACTTGTGTGACCAGACCAAAGTGGAGATGATTGGCTACTGTCTTAATTCAGTAAGCCAGCAAAAACAAAAATAAAATAAGGGCAAACATTATGAAATAAATAGTATTGTTAAACAGAAAGGAGACAAGAGGAGAGGAAGTGAAGAAGAGAGTGTGTGGAGAGTGATGATTTGTGACAGACAGCAGCAACAGTGAAAAGAAAGGTTTACAACATGGTAGTGAGAATTGCTATGATGGATGGTTTGGAAATGGTTTTTACACTTTGAAGAAGACAGGAAGTCGAGCTGGAGGTTGCAACGGTGAAGATGTTAGAATTTTCATTGGCAGTAACCTGAAGGGGGAAGGTGGATACATCAGAGGGACAGCCCAGGTAGAGCAGTTTGGTGACAAAAGATAGAGAGGCAAGCCTGAGCTGGTTTGGACATGTGCAGAGGTGGAACAGAGGAAACACTGGATGTAGGATGCTGAAGGAGGACACGCAGAAGGTTGGTGTGGCACAGGAGGATGCTAGGGATAGGGCGGGATAACCTGATGATCAGCTGTGGCAACCCAGTATTACAGGAAAGAGTGCAACAGCATGGTTCAAGATAATGCATCTTATTAAAGAGTTATATTATTAAATTGTTTAACCAGCATTTAAATGCTAGAAGCAAAGAAATATCTGTTATTTTGAGTAAAGGCAAGAGAAATAATGCTACAAAGATTAATTTGCAGAGTTATTATTATTTTTATTTTATCAAGTCTCCTTTTGTATAAATTTAAAAAGAAAGTAAAGTTACACTTTTCAAATATGTGATTATGTAAATCAGGGGTCACCAACCTTTTTGAAAGTGAGAGCTACTTCTTGGGTACCGATTAATGTGAAGGGCTACCAGTTTGACACACACTTCTCAAATAACAAATTTCCTCAGTTTAACTTAATTATGTGTTATCATTAATAATTAATGATATTCATCTATGTACGGACACTAATTATGTTAATTATTTTTCACCATAATTATAAAGAATGCAATTAGGAAACAAGGTAGGAAACATAAATATCAATATGCAACGCTTTATTTCTATATATCTTTGCAAGTATTTACATTTTGAAGTGATCACTTCTACAACATTTTCACTTACCACTAACAAATTTTAACAAATCGTGCACTGTTACATACATTATTTTTGTATGTATGTAACATACAAAAAATCAACTTTCAAATTTTACAGAACTTTTCACCAAATTGGCAGCATTTTAAAGCAAATTGTCACATGTTACACTTAACAAACACATTTGTTTTTCAATAATTAAATTCAACTTTGACATGACACTGTAATGTTGCCACTGAGAACATCTAATATGGCTTTCTTTGTCTGTTAGTGGGAAACCTGGCATTGCATGCTGTTCACCAGTGTGTTGTAATCTGGGGTATAACTTGACACTGCAACTCTGAGTGAGTCTTGCAGATGTGCATCGGAGAGGCGTGTTCTGTGTTTGTTCTTGATGAAGTTCATGTCAGAAAAGGCTGATTCACAAAGATAGGTTGAACCAAACAGGCTGGCAACCTTCATAGCTGCTGTGCACACACCACTGTACTTTTCTGTGTCAACAAGGCACCAAAAGTTTGGTGCACCCAGATAGGCTTTGAGGTGGACGTCATTTTGCAATGTTACAATTTCGATTTCCACCTGTCCAGCATCCAAGCTGAACATTGAACTTAGTTGCTCAGCAATGCATGTTGTGTCCACATTCATGAAAGGATTGGAAACAAATGAGACACATGGCTCAAGCTGATCAAGGTCACAAAACCTGTTCTCAAACTCTTGACCAAGTCGGTTTATGACTTGAGTGTACTTTTCTGCAACTTTGTCAAAAGTCTCAGATGCAGAAGCATTGTCTTTCAGCACCATCTGCACAGAGGGAAAGTGCAGCACCTTTTTTCTCTGTAAATGCACAGAGAAAATGTTCATCTGGGCTTTAAATCCATTTAAAGCACTTATCATGTCAGCAACAGTCTTACCTTTGCCTTGCAGCTCACAGTTCAAATGGTTCAGTTTCCCAGTAATGTCTGTTAAAAACACAAGGTCAAGTGTCCACTCAGTGTCCTCCAGCAGAGATGTGTCTTCCCCTTTGGATTGCATGAACTCCTTGATTTCACCCAAAAGTGACAAAAAACGAAGCAAAATCCGTCCCCTGCTGAGCCATCGGATTTCCGTATGTAGTAGCAGGTCACCATATTCAGCTGACAGCTCCTCCAATAGCACCTTGAATGTTCTGTGCTGTTTAGCTCTGGAGCGGATGCTGTTTATGATCTTCACGACGGGAGTCATGACGTGCTCGAAGCCGATCACCTTTGCGCATAACGCCTGCTGGTGAATGATGCAGTGGTAATGCATGAAGTTTGGGAACTCTGTGTCACCTTTACAGTGAGCGATGAATCCCGTATGTCGGCCGATCATAGCAGGAGCCCCGTCGGTAGTCACTGATACCAGCTTTTCCAACGGTACCTTTTTCTTCGCGAAAAACTCCTTCACCGCGTTATAGATGTCAACTCCCTTCGTTGTTGTCTTTAGCGGCAGTAGTGTCAGAAGTTCTTCTTTTGTGGAGAAACCATCAAATACCATCCGGATAAAGACCATCAGCTGTGCTGTACTGCTGCTGTCGACGGACTCGTCACACTGGATGCTAAACCAACTGCACTTTGCCAGATCCTGATCCAACTGATCGGCCAAGTTCCCGGACATAGCCGACACTCTTCTAACAATTGTAGTTGCCCCCAGCTGGACATCAGAGAGAGTGGAGATTACATCGTTTCCATATTTCTCGTCTTTAAGCACAGTTTTTGCAATTATCATCATTGCTTCTTTGAAATACTCCCCGGTCTCGTGAAAAAAGACTGCTGTTTGCTCAAACCTGCCTTTAATTCGCGGGCCTTTTCCGCTCGCAGTGTGCTGCCCTTTGGGTAGTTAGCATGGTAGCTTGTGTGACACGTTCGGAAATGTCTCTCCACGTTGTGCCGCTTTGCCGTTGCCACAGTTGCCCCGCAAATGAGACACACGCATGAATCTTTCACAGAGGTAAAAAAGAACTCTTCCTCCCATTCACTGTGAAAATTATATGTTTTCTTCCTTTTTTCCGCCATGTTTTCCTCATCTCCTCACCTTTGCCTTTGCTGGTCTTCACGGCAACTGTTTCCGTGGAGACCAGCTAGCACTAAATATTAGATCATGATCTAATATTTAATAATAAACTTTTTATATATATATATTATCTCTAACAAATTAACGCCAATGCAATTGTGATAAAAAAAAATAGCAAGAAAAAATAAAAATAGATGCAGCTTACTGGTAAGTTGTTATGGTGAGCTATTTTTAGAACAGGCCCGCGGGCGACTCATGTGGTCCTTGCGGGCGACCTGGTGCCCGCGGGCACCGTGTTGGTGACCCCTGATGTAAATGTTAATAAAAACACAGCTAATGAGTAAAAAATTGTTACAAAACTAATAATACTGCAAACACTTCTACACTCTGCCTTTGGTCAAATATAATTTTACAGCCGTGCTGAACATTTTATGCAACCAATTTCACATAAACAAAAACTAAGCAACATCTTATTGTCATGAGTTTATATATACTCACTGATTTACTAAAACCTGTGCTTACATTTGAACTTACATTATGTGTAATTGTTTTAGTTGTTCAGTGTTTGTCTGTAACATAAGTGAGTGTTTGTCTCCGCCTAGCGGCTGACTTGCATCATTTTTAATGTCTAACTTCACTGGCTACCTGCATTTTCTTCAGGTACAGCCTATATAAAGTCCAACCTGACATACAACACATTAATGAAGGGAGAACACCTCTTCAGCATTTAGCACAGGTGTACAGGTAAAGTGTTTGGCGGTGTTGGAGGAGCATGCAGCACACATTCCCCGCACAGCCAAGATCAGGGCGTGGTGGTAACTCGTTTATTACAGGTTACAAACTATGTGGCCATTGAGACGAAGCGCAGTCAGTTTGAACTTTGTAGGTCGTGAGCAGCGTTTTCGCCCTGCGCCCTCCCACTTTGTGGCGCGCACACCAGGATTTGCATACAGAGGAGTAGAGCGCCCGCCTCCCTCAAGAGTTTGGTTTTCCTTTCCAAGCAGTACGTTTCTGACCAGACTTTGCTCGGCAGAGGTGGAAGTTAAACTCGGGTGGATCGACTCCTCCGCCCAGCCAGCGCTGACAGACCTGCTCTGTTTTATCCCGCTGTGCGTTTTCCCCACTTCAGCTGTCGCTCCGTCGGTTTTGTGACGTTCTGGGCCGATCCATCAAGATGTCTCAGATGAACAAGAAAACGATCACGACGACGACCAGCTTCAGGAATCTACAGGCCTCTCCGGAGCCGATGGTTACAAGGCTTGTCTCCCCCAGCCCTGTGTTCTCCGGGAGCTCCGTGTCGTCGGTGACACCGATGTCTCAGGTGTCTCAGGTGTCCGCGGTGCCGTACGCGGTAAACGGCGCAAGCTATGGGACGTTGCGGTACCTGGTCCCTGTGCAGCAGCAGCAGCAGCAGCAGTCCTTCGTCCTGATGCAGCAGCCTATGATGCAGCAGCCTGTGATGCAGCAGGTGGTGTCCCCGATGTACCTGCAGAATATGCAACAGCTGAGCATCAGCAACCAAAACGACTACATGTACCAGGATCTCAGCATGACAGAGGTGAGGTCATGCGCGCATTCAACCAGTATTCCCCCCACAACTCTTATTATTTAGTCAGTTCAAAAGTCTAAGAAATACTGGGAGTCAAACCAAAAAAGGAATATGGTTTACTGACAGCAACTAAGAATGAAGATTTCTTAAGATATGTTATTTCCAATACCCACAATAATCACCCACATTAAACTCTTCTTTGTTGGTGTGATGCAAAACACCACAGAGAGTTTCCAAAACATGAGATCCTTGCAGAAGCTTCATTAGAAATCAGATATCTTCAGGCAGCACTTTCAGGGATTTCTTTTTAATATAAAAATTACTTTTTTCCACCACTGCTTTTATATTACTTGTGTTTGTTTTCCATGTGTGTTTGAAATTAATCATCTGACATTTTAATGACCACTAAATAACTCATTATTGGTTAACACAACAAAACACACCTTTCAACTTTTCATGTATTTTGAAATGTATTTTCTTTGGACGCCTGGAATGTAAATGTGTCTCTAAAGCACATTCGGTTATCTTCTGTTATTTACATTAGATATAAATAAACTAGACATTTTTCATACTGTTATACTGTTATATGTTTGCATTTCCCCCAAAATAATTTATTTAACACAGTACAGTGGGCTACGTACTGACTGATTTCACTCACTAAAACTAAGCGTTTTACCCATTAGAGATAAAAACACAAGCATAAAATGCTAAATATGAGTATCAGTACAGATTTGGTGGTTTTGATGCAATCTACTAGATCTTGTGTTGGTATAAATCAGTTTCTGCTCACACATGGCTGTTAAGCATCTTTAGATGGGTGATTGGTTTAAGTTGCAGTCAGCTATCAGAGCAGGGAGGCTGCTGTGTGCAGATAGTATGGGTCAGCCATCAGGAAAGCATTAGCCATGTAAGCATGTTCCTAATATGGCATCAGCTTCTCATTTCTCTCACTGTGCTGTAAATTTTCTCAAGGCTGAGGTGATGTTTGTGCAGTTGAAGACACTTTTTCTGATTTGCTGGCATGAAGGAGGAATTTATATTTTTACTATGTAAATATAAAATTGAGCCTTTCCCATTTAATACGGACGATCGTGGCTCAAAGAGTTGGCAGTTTGTCTTGTAACCGGAAGGTTGCGGGTTCGAGCCCCGGCTCGGACAGTCTCGGTCACCTATCACCTACTGGTGATGGCCAGAGGGGTCGATGGGGCGATATGGCAGCCTCTGTCAGTCTGCCCCAGGGCAGCTGTGGCTACAACTGTAGCTTGCCTCCACCAGTGTGAGAGTGAATGAATAGTGGAATTGTAAAGCGCCTCGAGGGCCCTGAAAAGCGCTATATAAATGCAATCCATTATACTGCATATTAGTGATGGGAATTCTGGCTCTTTCGGCTTGGCTCACTAAAAAGAGCCGGCTCTAAGGGCCGTTTCGTTCGCGACCGACACATCACTACTGCATATGCTATTTTTTTTAAGTGGGGTTTAGCAGAGTGAAAATATGTCATGTGTATCGCTTCATTAGATTAAAAACAATATGCAGAGTAAAGTAAATATCCAGAATAAAGCCAGAAATCATTTAGTTGAAAATTCTTTAACATTATTTTATGTCTTTAAAGAAATGCATGAGTACATAAATACTTACTTGTATTACAGCAAGAACTTCTGTTAATTATATACAAACACAGAGAGCACAACCAATCGCTCACATTGAAGCTACACATGGAGGTCGTCGTACCGTGTCTGCAAAACATCTTCTAGAAGGGGGCTAGTAGACTTGTTGAATAACTGTTAGTAGTTGAGGTGGGGGTCTTTTCTTTAGATTTAGATACTCTGTACAGTATTTAGTTTCCTTAACTGATTACCCAGTAAATTATTGCTGTGCTGAAAAGGCAGATAATGTATGACCCAGATGTTCAGGCTTCAGGCTCCTATTAATGCTCAGGTAAAGGCACTTTTTTCTGCTCTTAGCTCTTTATGAGGTCAGTTAGAAAGGAAAATAGTCATCTCAGGCACATGACTCTGGCTGTGAGAACAGCAGCACCATCCACTTGTAGTTAAAATCATCAGTTTGTAAGGTGAAGCCAATTAGAAGAAGCCACGGGCTAACTGATGAATAACTTTAATGGTGAAGTATACAAAGCTACTATAGTAGAGGTAAGAATAAAGTGCTTTAAATGTCTTGCATTATCTCCCCACATTTATTCAAGGATTAAGGAACTTTTGCCAGCTCGGCCCATTGCCAGTAAAACAAACAGCCTAGAGCTCGGTCGCTGGCAAAATACGATATGGCATCATTAGCAGTACGTCCTCATGATCACTACCAAGTGTGCTCTAGGTCTCTTGAGTTTTGCCACCTGAGTACACTCAGCCTGCGCTCCGATTTCTCTGAATCTTAATCTTCCTTGATCATTTGTTGATTTACGAGACACCGGTGTGGTCCTCCAATTCCCAAACATTTCCCTGCTCCAGTAATTGCTTCCTGAATATGTTGGCCTCTGTGCCTGCAATGGTTTACACAAGGTTTCTGCTGCAGGCTGAAAACATTTGAATTATATCAGCTTTCTACATTTTTATCTGCCTCTTTAATGATGATTTTATTTCATATATCTAGCGTCAAGTGCAGCAGAATTGAAAAACTTCCTCTGCGTCTTTTTTTACTTTGGCTACTTACAATTTCAGGCTCATTCTGCTGCTTAAGCCACTGCATTGAAAGCTAAGTGCTCACACCGTGTGTGATAAAGAAGTGCTGCCACACCCCGTCTGACTGCTGAGGCGGCACGCCCTGACTTTTGAAGACTCATTTATTGTTCCACCTGATGGGATCTACATCTGCTCAAGTAGACTCTGGTGATCGAGTGTTTAACTTCGTCTTTCGTTTTTTTAATTATTGAAGGAGCTGAAGCTGATTTGTTGTGCCAGTAACTTACAGGACTTTCACTTTAGAAAAAGCTGCCATGCTCTATAGTTAGCTCTTAATGACTGGAGGCTGTGCATGTAGTATAGTAATGTAGTAGTACTACATGCTGTATTTGACCGTTTATCATTTTTATGTTACTCTTGGCACTCGTTTGCATTGTTTATAGTTCAAGTAATCATCAAAGGTGTTTGTTAACCCTTTATTGACCAAGATTCATAAAGGCCTCAAATACCTATTTTTTATCTTGGCTATAAAATTGTAAAAAGATTAAAATCTCATCATTCAGGAAAGTAAGGGAATAGAAGCAGACATAGTAAATCTAGGCAGAGGGGATTCGTTCTGTGTTCAGACAACAATACCTTCTGAATGTCTTGCGCTGTCATTATACACTGATTATTCCCATACAGCCTTCTTTCTTAAACTGTTTAATTTTATCTCTGTTGGAAACGGTAATGAAGTTGCAGTCATTTAAAGAGGACTTGTAAAATGGGCTTGGTAGCAGGCCCATGGTAGATAAAGGGTTAAACATCATTTTTGAAACAGTTCGTTGTCCAGACGTCTCACTTTAATAGGACTGACTGATTAGGAATGGGAATTCGAGTAACTTACAAGAGCATCCTGGAGAATTGCACACAACATATCACAATTCAATGCCTCAGTGGGCAAGAAAGGAAAAAATAAGAGCCACAAAGTAGGGATTCTCATGGGTAAAGCATGTTTCATTTAAAATACAACATCTGGCGCTGGTGTATTGGTGTACCGATTTGTTTTCTGATTTTTAAAGCATTGCAAAACTTTTAATTGGCGTGTGCATCCGTGTATACTTTTATTATCAATAGATTCATGGGGAAAAATAGCTGAGCATTTCAGATTTCTACTGTGTCTTAGCTGCAAACCTCATGACCCATGGACCGCTTTTTGTCTAATTCACAGCTTGTTTGCCTCATTGGAATGTATTTTGATTTTTACTGGCTCGGATTCAATTTTTGGTTTTGTTAATGCCTTCAGAGTGAAAAAAAAAACAAGTGTCAACAATTCTCACAATGTCAGGAAGCCCTTTTTTAAAATTTCTAAAGCATACAAGGCTAAAGCAGCTGTATTCAAATTTCTGGCATGTTGTTGCTGGGTAGACGCCCTCAAATGGGAAATAATAAGCTTTCTAATTTTTCCAAGTTGCACTTAACTTCCCAATGAGCTCCATTTATTTTGCACTGTTATTTATTAGTGCTCTGAACTGGATATCCTGAAGGTCATGATACAAAATCACAAATTCAGATTTATTTAAACACACTGTATGTTGGACATAGAGTTTGTATACCATGTAATTATTTATTTGAAGAGTACAAGGAAGAACCTGGGAAACGAATAAGTAAAATGGGGTTGAGTGTTGTAGGACAGTGAGGCCATGTTTGGGTCTAGCAGAGCAAGATTCATGTTACTAACGGGCCTCAGCTTCTGACTGCTCTGATGGCTCAGTTTCAGATTCAGTTTTTTCTACTAGTGGATTCATATTGCATCACAGAGTGGTGCAGCTTGTTTCAAACAGGGCTTCTCAAAGCCCAGTATAAGATAAATGATGATTATTTTGATGGGGTTCAATGGGTTTTATGGGTGTCCCAAGGACTGAGGTCTCTTGTAGTTCTCTTTATGTCTGACAGTCTCTTCTTTCTTCTCTCCCTCTTTTGCCAACTGTTTCAGAGCACCAGCAGGAAGTCTTCATCTGTGTTCAGCCATTCAACCAGTCCTATCAAGAGCCCTGCGACAAGTGTTGAGGAGGAGGTAAGGACCTCACATTCACCCAGTCACAAAAGCCTCCTTACTGGGTACAAAATGCTCTATAAAGCAGAAGTCTCTGTACTGCCTAAGCATTAGCTCATCACCAGGGATGGGTTCTTCACGATTCCGATTCCATTTTCGATTCTGTTTAACGATTCGATTCTTTATCGATTCTTTTTTTAAAAAGGAGAACACTAAGGTCGATTAGCTTAGAACTTTGTTTTATATCTTCTCTTTGAACAAGATAGAAATTTAGAGGTAACATGGCCTTACAAACCCAGCAGTGAGATCTTAAGAGATCCACAGCCTACGGCTCTTCAATGGGTGTCACAGGGTCCCCAGGAAAAAAATTGTAAATGTAAAATAATAAAATAAATATTCTTCTGTAGCAATAACAAAGTATAACATAAATTATTCTGTAGCAATTACACAAGAATATCCAGTAATGTCCCTGCCTACAATTAAACACATTCACTTACCGAAAATCGAGGGCATCTGCTGTGGCAACCTTTGACCACAAACTTAGACACTGCTCGGTGACATTCGTCTATCCTGGCCTGAAAGGAGACGCTACCGGTAGACTGCAGCGAGAACTGCCAGCATCTGAGCCAGCCAGACTCTGTCTGTCTCTCTCATCATAGTCACCTAAATGCACAGTAATGGCAGGTTTTGTAATAAGGCAGATCGCGCTAACATAATATGCACTGTTAGTTGATTATTTACCTGCCGCATTAATGGGAGAGGACGTGCGAACGTTACCGCTGCTGCTGGGTTGGATTTCACGAGTCTGGAGCGAATTAAAAACATGACATTCATTTAAGGTCATCGTGTGTTTTGTGAGCAAATTCTTTTGCATATTCGTAGTGTTTCCTCCCTTAAATGAAATATCTACTTTGCAAGTATTGCAAGTTGCCCTGTTGTCATCCGTTCTCGTAAAGTATAACCAAACTTTTGAGCCTTTGAGCCGCTTAGCGACATGTTTCCTGCCAGGTAAATGACGCTCCGCAACGTGGTGACGTCATTCGGGGCGACTGGAATCAACAAGGGAATCGTTTGCAAAAATGGCAAACAATTCCAAGGAATTGGAACAGTGGGAACCGGTTCTCAACAAGAACCAGTTTTCGATACCCATCCCTACTCATCACTGATTTTAAAGCTACAAGAGCACAAGCTTCAAATCTATTTAAAGTATATTTAGTTTGTTTCATGGTGTTAAGATGAACGAAAAGTGCAAATAATGATAAGAATAATATTTGAAAAAAGTCAGCAGCAATAGGAATACAGGTCGAAACTCCACCAACAGACATTTCATGTCAGTGATGAACACATCATTAGGCAAATGAGACTGTAGCTTGTTATAACAAGTCAGAGGTGGGTCCATTGTCTGACAGTGTCATTTCAAGATTAAAAAGAAAAACTTAGAGAGAAGAGGTTTTGCACCACACCACAGTCTAGTTCAACAGGTTCATGCTGCAAGCATTCAAGAGCAAGGAAACCCCCAAACTGTGTTTGACATGTAAACGCAAAGGATGGACTGCATTACAGTTATATACAAATTAAATCAACAGTAATTCAACATAAATGTGAAGTTGTGAGGCAGAGAGTGACTGGACAGTTAAAACGTTTAAATCTATCTTTTGTTTCTGCCGCATTTCAGCGAATATTTAAACATGTACATTAGTTGTGTGGTTAGAAACATGCTGCACATTGATGTCTAATCACCGAAAGACTGTTTGCTTGTACCTGAGCATCAGCACTGATGCAACAAAAAAATAATCAAAATTTAAACCCAAAAGACAAGACTTCAACTTGTTATGAATCAAATTATGAATTTGATAATCTGAACACAGAAAAATCTGATCATAGTCCAATATTTTTGATACAACAATTGTTGGTTTCTGTCTGTAGTTACAGACACTTTGAAGTCAAAGCTGTTTCTTCAACATGAAAATTGAAAAAGACGGAAAAATGCAGAAGGGGTGTGGAGTTCGTCTGTCAGTTAGGCAGGGACACACCCATCAGTCTCAACATGGGAACACTAGTTCATCAAAGTACAGTAGCATAGCAAGTGTTTTCTGTTTTTTATCTGGTTTTGTTTTAAAATGAATTCAGCCAGGGGCAACTCATTGCACATGCATGCTTTCTGTGCAGGCAGCAACGCCCTGCTTTACAGTCACACTGTTATCACAGCACTTTGTTCGTAATCACAGGACCAGAAACGGTCACAACATTGACAAACCATGCTGGGTGGGTGTGAAAATTGAGGTGTGTCTGGCCACTTCCCAGAGGCCTTTGCTGTAGGTGGATGCATTCTTTTGATTTGAACTTGCAGTGTCATGTATATGGCTGTTGTTACAGGAGGGAGGATCTTTGATTTATCGAGCTGGTGTGGCATTTTTTCTTGGCACAGCCGAAGAAAATCCTGTGTATCTAAACACACTGTTAAGTCTGTTAAGTCCACTAACAAATTAATCAGCCAGTCCACAGTTATGTAATACTTTATCACTGACATATTTCCACTTTTATGACCTTTGACTTGTTTATTGTGAAGGTAAAGCTGCTTTTGACCACTTGATAAAAAAGAAATGGCTTGTGTAAATGAAACCCTAGTTAACTATTCCAATGCTGTAAAACTTTGCAATTCAACAAATATTGTACCAGCCTGATTATAGGTAGCTACATTGCCTTATAAGCTTACAGCATTGTCATTTGCATGTTTTGATAGTCTGATGAAAATATCACAAGCCACTTTTTATCAGCATCGGTGAAGCCCGTCTGGTCAAACTCATTCACTTCCTGTGTTCTTTCTTTGCTTTTATGACTTTTTCATCTTTTTCTATGTCTTCTTTGGTATTTTTGTCTTTTTCTTCATTTCTTTTCACTTAATCTTAGAATAAAATGGTTTGATATGAAAAGGTAAAACTTCGTAATCACAGTCTTTGCTCGTACATCAACCATCTGCAGAGTGTCCTGGAGTTACCCCTGCCTCTAATCTGCTTTCGCTCCAACTTGCTCGCAGCGTTCTTTCCCGTCAGCTCGTCAGTGACAACTTATTACTAATCAGCTTTTCTTGACCTGCTTGAAGAATTCTTTCTTGATGATTTCATTTTTAGTGAGGATAAAGTGACATGAAGCAAATTGTGGTTGACCTGACTTTTTTTTTTCTCAGAAAAAGAAATGTCTGTCAGTCTGCTCCTGACTTTAATGATGGTTTTCATTTTTAACATTTTTTGAAGTCATTTGAAGCCACTTTGAGCACAAACGCCACTCTTACTGTGTGACACATTCTTGGAAATTTGACTAAAACATTTCTCAACACACAGCATGTTTGTAATGAACACGGACCCACCGGTGAGGCCGGAAAGATTGGAGGGCTAAAATTGTCCATCTCCGTGGGAGGGGAACAAGTTCAGAAAACAAAACCCAAAACATGATGGATTCTTGTAGTGTGCAGAGACGGCTGGAGTGCTGTTGAATGTCACGGAGGCCTTTTGACCTTTGTTATCTGAGGACTGAAAGACATTCCCTGAGCACTTGAGAGCGGTGGGGATTGGTTATTAGATGCAAATGCAGATGCTAATTGGCAGACTGGTCATTTACCTCTCACCTTTTTCCATATTCATCATCAGCCATAGCGCAATGAGGCTGCACAGTGTGGATAAGAGGTAGAATCTGAAGCGTAAAGGGAAATTCACCCATGAGCTGCAACCTCCAGGCCTGAAAAGTGAAGCCAATGCATACCTGCTAGAAACTGCAGTTCTGCAGGCTGACTCCAAAGGCACATCAATCTTGTTAAAATGCCCATCTATACAATAGAAATATGCACACTTAAAGCACGATACAAAGAGCTGTAAAGGGCTTTTACTTTAGGGTAAGGTAACATATATACATTTAAATACTATGATCTGACTGTTAGATGCACAGGCGGTTACCTCACATCTGTTAGATTCTAACAGATGTGAGGTAACTGCCTCACATCTGTGTAGGTTCTACATCATCCAGGTAATCGTTGAGCGCTTGAAATGAAGAGAACTGGACTTGTGTGTTTCACCTCTCATCCAAAAGGCTTTTTCAGTTCTAAATGAACTGATAGAGAGTCCCAGCTACTCTTTTTGGAGGCTGTTCACATTTTTGTTTTGGTTTGAATGAAGTCATGTTTCATAGGCTGTACAGTGTGTGACAGCAGCAGATAAAATGTTTCCAAAAGCAACACGACGCGACTGATTAACAAAGAGTATCAGTTAACCCTGAATGGAAGGTGTGGCATAACTGAATCTTCTCAAGATCAAACTCTGTTTTGTAGATCTGACTTGTATCAGGCGCCTACAGAGAAGAAAATGAATATAGCGCTTCCTTTGCACTGACCAGGTAACCATTACCGCTGTGACCTACATCATGTTTGTCACCAGCCAAGTCTCGGCTTAAATTCTAGCGATAAACACGGGAAGATCAAAGGAGAAAAAAGTTGCCGGACCAGTTTTGAAAATGTTACCCACAGTGAAAAAAAACATTTAACCTATTCTCTCTCACACACACACACACAACATAAACAGACTTCCACAGGCACGCAAGGGACGCTTCTCTAAAATGCATCACTACCTAAAATGCTGCTGTCACAGAGCCAATCAGCGTGCAGTGACCGTAGGACACTCTACACCGCTCCACTGCTTTGCATGCAAATGAAAGTTTACAGTTGCAGGTCTGTACAGGCTGAAGTTAAAATTCTATATATTTGCATATTTATGACCTGGGAGCGGGTTTGACTGTGACATCTGGTGCAATGAAACGCAAATTTCACATGGTAGCAGATTCATGTGTTACATGAAGGCCCCAGCTTTTGCAAGGTATAGTAAAAAGCATGTCTGCACATGTGTTTCTTGCTTTATTCGAAGCAAAATCTTGTTGCTTGAGGATAGGATTCATTTTTATTAAACAGAAGGGCTTTTGTCTGTGTGGCAGTAGTTTTGGCCTGTTCATTCACCCTGCCAGGTTCATGTTTTCCCACTTTTGTGCGAAAGCACTTGGATTACCTGCACGGAGCAAGTTTTAGAGCATAACACGGTTCTCTGACGAACGAGAACAGGGGTGCAGCTAAAGAATGTTTTCATAATTACTCTGATTTTTTCTTCATGAATTAATGCTTATGACAGAAGATGTTGCAATCAGTTTTTTAACAAAATAAAGAAAAAATGAAGAAGAAAAACAGTTGTCCAAAATAAACAGATATGAGCTTAGAATAACAGGGGAGGGATCTTAAGGTTTGGAGACTCTATCTCAAAGGTCATCTTAGGGCAGATTAGCTCCAAGGAACTCCTGTTCTGACTTGGATGAATGTTGGGAAGGAATGTCGTAATTGTTTTAACTTTGAACCTCAAATTTAACATATTTGTCAAACTGTCTCAACCTTTATGTGTCAGTAGAAGGACGAGGAGGGTTTTTACATGTGTCCCACAGGACCAGACCGTTAATAAGGAACGGTACTGTGGAGTCCTCAGGGACAACATTTGGCTGTGGATTTGCCTTCCTGTGAATTTTTCATGTGCTTGCATGGAGTGATTTAAAAATAGCAGCAGGGCTAGAACGGGTGCAGAGGTGCACAGAGACGACCCCGAAGAGGAGATCTGTCTGATTTAATGACTTATGATTCAGCAAGCACATAGTAAATTCTCACATAGTAAAGGTCAACGCATTAATGTGTGGCTTTATAGTTTCTCTTAGGAAGATATCTGATGTGGAAGCAACATTCAGCATTTTTTCTGTCTTTTACAATGGATGGAAACTTCTACATCTCTGATGCCGTGTAAAGAATCAGATTTCAAGGATTCCCTGAAGTATTTCGTGCTCTGACAAAAATTCTCTGCCAAATGAAAAACTACAGGTTCATGGGTAATTAAGCAGGATGGTTGTTGACAGACATGTTTGGTGTGGAGGATGCAGTCTTTGCGACTATCTTCTGTGAATGTGATTAGCTGTGTTTGAGCTGAAGGTTTCTGAAGGTTTATGCGCCGATGCTTCCTTAGAGGGTTTTTCTCACAGCTGTGTGGTATGTGAGGTTTTCAAGCCTAATTATAGGATGGTGAAGAAGGGAGTCACATTGAGGTGAAGCAAGAATGATGATATCATGTTTTAAATGTTTAAATTTAAGGAATCTCTTAGGAATTATCACTGTCCACTTTTTTATCTTGTTAAAAAGATCAACAGCTGATCAAACAGGTGATCCACACAGATCCAGCCTGTCTGACGTGAGTTTCCTGTCATATTTTCTGCAGTGTCAACTCCTTTCAAACATCAGCAAGTTTCAAAGAGCTGAAATGCATCATGTTTTTTATCATGAGTATACCATCTGCTCCTCAGTCTTCTCTGCTGATAAACACCCACAGACACAGAGTTATAACCTTATGCTGCAATCACTTTGGCTTCAGTGAGGTTTTCAGTTGAGTTGACTTCATAGTCAAGTTCAAGTTTTCAAATTTTTTCGTTGTCAGTGTCATGTTTTATTTTTTCTTTGAAGCTAATGGATTATACATTTTGTTTTGGTTTGGGGTTGTGAAAGTTGAACTGCCATTAAATTAGCAGATTAAAAGTCATTTATCAATTGTAGTTCAAAAAGCCGGCACAGCTATGTTGATCTCATTCATGCTTGTTGTCTTTTTTTCTCACAATTTATTGAAGGCACATAAATGAGAGAAATACAGACTGGTGATCTGTTCAGAGTGAGCCCCAGCTTTTGCCCTCTTCATATCCAAAAGCCCAGAGATGTTTTTGTAATTATAGTCATTATTTGATGTACACGTTGTGTAAATAATACTTTCTGGTGTAGCTGGATTCTTGTAGGATATCACTATCACATGTGAATCCGTCTTGCCTTCAAGACAAACTGTGGTTTGGCTGGCCTTTTTTGTTTTCAGTGACTGAATCCATCTTCACGAGCATGCACTATATGTCAGTGCTGTTGCTGAGCTACAAACTACATGAACTGTGGTTCATCCAAGCATCTAATCATTAAGGTAACACAGTCTGTACCTGTTAAAGGTCAAACTTAATAGTCATAATCACAGAAGCCCCTGCACTATAATTGGAAACCCAACACATGCAGTGTTGCCAGCTAACAAATATCCCACCTGTTCAATGCATCCTGTTGAGTTCCTGTTTTAGTTTTACTCGGTGGCTTCCAGTGTAGGAGTTATTTATTTCCTACTGAGGGAAAACTGTGGACAAAACTGTGAACTAAAGGTCTGGCTTAAAACAGCATTAAACTCTATTGTAATAATATCCCATTTTAATGTTTATTTTTAATAAGATTAAAATGTCTCTTGTCTCACTTTTGTGAATGAAGGATTTTACACGTCTGATGTCTTTAAAAATTTAATTTAATGTTTGTTCAGGCTTGCCAAGATGTCGACAGATCAGCAGGTGTCTCTGCCGTTCACATGATGGCCGATTGCTCAGCAGAAACTTATATATGAGTCTCAATAGGAAGTTCAGTTTATGCTGTTTCAGTCTGCCAACAGTAGATGGCTATGTGCAAGCAGCTTTGCAACCCACCTTCACCTCAGTTCCACATTTTAATGCGGCTTCTGACTGTTCCTGGCTCAATAATTCATAATAATTTAAAATTATTAAAATTTATTAAATAATTTAAAAAGTCTTAAAAAGACAGACTGAGTCATGCATGATAAGGATTTTTTCTTCAGTATGCACACACAAAGGCACTCACAGAGACTCACACAAAGAGGCTTGTGTGGTAACGTGACTCTTCTCTCTCCAGTAACAATCTCTAGTGTTTCTCAGTCACTCAGGCTTCTGAGAGCCTGTGTGGCTCATGCACTGACCTGCACACACACACACACACACACGGACGCACACACACATTGACCAGAAGGCCTGCCATGGTGAAGAAGTGAGGTGATGATGTATTGAGTTACTGCTCTTTGTGGAAGCTCCATTCATAGCCCGTGACAGTCAGCTACTGAAGGCTGAAAAAGTTTTGTTTGCATTCAAAACAGGAAGCTGCTGCCTTTTCAACTTTTTTTTAACCACGTTTACTTAAAATACCTGATTTCTTATCACAGGTAAAAACAATCTTATCTCCAGTTAAGAAGAAGAAAATCAACCTGGAGCACCTCAACCATTTGAGATGGTAAACATGAAACGCAATTACCCTCATACTGCTGAAAGGCTGTAACTAATGATTATTTGCATTAACCTGTAGTGACATACTGACTGGTATTATTTTTGAGTAGCTAACACATTTTTAGGCTTTAAAATAGCACAAAAAAAGTGAACATTGTAACAAACACTGAGCATTGAGCTCAGGGGTCAAGTTTAATTTCAGGCTCTTTGAGCAAAAAACTGGATTTTTGCTCAAAGAGCCTTAAACTTATTGACCTGATATATAAATGTATGCAATTTGAAGATTTTGTTGCAGTTTTATATCTTTTTGATATCCGTTTGTTTTTTTGGTTTTTTTAATCTAAGACGTGTGGGAAGTGGCTTTAAAAGACTGTTGAATTAGTGTGTGGATCCACCGTGACATTCATACCAGTTGTCTGTCGTGCATTGTGAGAGATTTTATTCATTGGAACTACCCACATTGCTACCAAGCTGTAGGTGCATGTTTACAGACAAAAGAGATCACAGATCAACTCATTTAAGTCACTTTAAATGGGACTGGTGAGTGTAGCTGTGGAATATAGTTTATTAAAAAAAGGAGGATATTTACACTTTTGACACTAACCTGTGAAAACTAATAATATTATATAGATTACACGCCATTACCAGCATGTCTGCTGATAGCAAGCGGCTTGTTTTAGAGTCGTGTTTGTGTCCAGAGTGATCTGCCTGTCAGTCATTTCTACACTCCTTTTCTCTGCAGACACTCCCACCTCCACGCTGTTATAGTTTTTGTGTAGCCGCCTCATTCCTTTTGTTTCCCATTTTTCTCTTACTGTTTAAGAATTAGAAACAGGAGAAAGTAGTGCCAGTCTTTGGCACTGCTGTGACCTTTGAGCTCTGTGTGGGATCATTAACCAACCTCGAGGTTTCACAGTGTCTAGATAGGATTTACAGCCTGTCGAATACCAGAGTTGTGCGTCATCTGAGTCGCTTGTTTTTTCTTCCTCCGTGAGAGCTGGACCTGTTTTAATAAACAAAATCGCTCTTTGTGTGATTTATTATATAAAAACGTGCATTTTACTTACTGTTTATCATGCTTTTGTGCTGCTTTCATTGTCTGTTGTGCCTCACATCTCATAATACAATACAATTTTATTTATATAGCACATTTAAAAACCAGATGTAGGCCAAAGTGCTTCACAGAAACCAAATAAATACAAGTAAATAAAATAATAAAATAAAATAGGTACAAATAAAATATACTAACAGGTGGGAGACTTAACTTAGTACGTAACACAGATCATGCGCATGAAACTTACTGTGGGTTTTTTCAGGATTAGAGGGATGTTTATATTTTCACTTTGCAAAAATTAAAGATAACATTGAGATAAGCCTTTCTTTCTGTTGAGGGATTAAAGTTTTGAAACTTCAGCAGTTTTTTTGGTTTAGTCAGGCTTGTCTCACACAGGTAAGCGATTGTCTTGCATTTCTGGCTTCCCAGAGCTTGTGAGAAGTTACCTGAGCTTGTTGCTGTCTTTCAGGCATTTAAACAGTTTCACTACATGTGTTTTTCTTCCCTTCTCTGGAATTTCCTTGACCCTTATTTTAACAATAGTAACACCCACCTCCTGTGCCACTGTTTCCTGATAGGACTTACACAGCAGTTTATTATATGAGCCATGCATAAAGGAAACCTGCCGCATTACAACCAAGGTTCCCACTGGTAGTGTTTATGTACCGTATATGCTGAAATACTAGTTCATCAGTAAAAGCTGTAAATTATGATGTAATCTGTTGACACAACCTTGCAGTAATGTCTTTGTGTATGTGTGCAGTGTTTAATCGTGTGGAGGGAAAAAACTATTTTTTGCATGAATTATAGAAAAATCCTGCAGAGTTCTTTTGTTTGTAGTCTTGTGTATGTCTCTTTTATGAGCAAAACATTTTAAAACACCTTTCTCTTTAGCACTGTGCAACACAGTATTAGTGAATAAACACCTCTCTGACAGTGGTGAAAGAAGCTGCACCTGTAGTGCTCTGTGCAGGACCTGCTGACTCTCCAATGGCACAATGCTTTGAACTTGGTGGGAAATTCCAGCTTGTGATCTTCCCTCGAGCTTGTGTGGAATCTGGCTGAACCACTTTGCTCAGCCACGGTTTGGATGTGTAGGAAGAAATATCTTATCTTATCCTTATCTTTGTTTAGTCCAACGTATTTAGTATTAAAAAGAAATTTCTGAGTTTACCATTCCGGAAAGATCATTCACGCAGGTGTTTTTAAATAAATAAATGCAGAGAAATCTTTAAAAAAGTCCTAGAACATAATAAAGTAGCTGTTTTTGCAGCTTTAATGCCATGATTTTCAGTGTTAGCGCCAGTGTTGGTCGTCAAATAGGCCAAATTGCTGTGTTTAAATACCTGAGTTTAAAAGTGCCATAAGTAGAATTCAACACGTAAAAATACTTTTTAAGTAAGAACTGGAGCGTTAGTAGTGGAATGTACTTTAAAGTACCAAAAGTAAAAAGTACTCGTTCTGTACTAACAGAATGCATAAGCAGGAATAGGAATTGTTTTAGCTGTGGTGCCAGACTCTTTATGTTGATGCTGGCATTCTCACAGATGTACATTGCAAAACCATGACATCACACTCATTGCAACTTCTGTGCACCCAAGTCACAGGTAGGCCTTAAAAAAACCTGCTAGTACATACTGTGCTCAGAGTCAGGCAATAACATGATCACACTGACAGTAAAAACCTGTGTAGGGTTCTTTTTTCACATAAAAGTCAGGATGAATTATACCTGTGAACTGTAAAATAAAAAGAAAAAAACTGAACAGTATGTGCCTGTTGATGAGTCTTTATTAGTTTTATTACTGTTATTTATAAGGTGTTATTAATTTAATTGTTAATACTGAGCCTTTAAGCAGTGGTGGAAAGGGTGCAACTAGTGATTTATAACATTAAAAACATGTCAGACAGTTCAGTCTAGTTTTAGTTTTACATTTTAATGCATGAAAAAAAGTTAAAACTTTAAAACGTAAAACTCGTCACAGTTTTAAGTTTTCGTATTTTTTAAGTCAAAACTTAAATAACGGGAACATCACCTCCCTGTTTGCTCTTTGAAACTGTAAACAAAGAGCCCCAGCTGTACGTTACTTTTTACTAAGCAATTTTAAAATTCACCCTCTTCCGTTGTGGCGAAGAGGGAGCTGAGTGTAAAAGCGAAGCTCTCAATTTACCGGTCGATCTACGTCCCTACCCTCACCTATGGCCACGAGCTGTGGGTAGTGACCGAAAGAACGAGATCGCGGATACAAGAGGCAGAAATGAGCTTCCTCCGAAGGGTGGCTGGCCTCTCCCTTAGAGATAGGGTGAGAAGTTCGGCCATCCGGGAGGGGCTCAGAGTAGAGCCGCTGCTCCTCCACATCGAAAGGAGCCAGCTGAGGTGGTTCAGGTATCTGACAAGGATGCCTCCTGGGCACCTCCTGGGTGAGGTGTTCCAGGCATGTCCCACCGGGAGGAGGCCCCGGGGCAGACCCAGGACACGCTGGAGAGATTATATCTCTCGGCTGGCCTGGGAACACCTTGGTATTCCCCCCGGATAAGCTGGAGGAGGTGGCTGGGGAGAGGGAGGTCTGGGCTTCTCTGCTTGGGCTGCTGCCCCCGCGACCCGGCCTCGGATAAAGCGGATGAAGATGGATGGATGGATGGAATTTTAAAATTGTGAAAAAGTTAAAAAACTACAGCTTGACTATTCCTGTAAAATCTGTATCCCTGTGAAAATGCCTGCCAAATATTGTATTAGTGAAACATATCTCTCCTGTAGTGGACAGAAAGTGAAATTAGATATAAAATCAAAGTGCAGTTATTATGTTAATGACTGGTTGTCCATGTACATAATAGCTCTTGAGCAATAACATGTTTAAAGATTTAATATGACAGTATCGACTCATTTGGTTCATCTTAGTTTTTTTCTCCTCGTGTGTAAACTTGAATGAAATATTAATGTCTCGAATTATGGGCAAAACACAAACATGCCTGAAAAACCATTTAGTGTTTTTTTCCTCTCAGTCACTCTCTGTCTCTCTGTTCCTCTGTAAATAATTATAGCCACTACTTGGGACTTTCCCTCAGCTCAAAAGATTCAGAGATGAGATTGTCTTGTTGTAAGATGTCACTGAAGGTCTGGAGGGTTGAGTTGTGAATAAGTGCTTTTTAACAGCCAGCATTTTGCAATTCTCTGCTGTTACATGCACATAGCTGCAGCTGACAGATGTGTTTGGCTTTGATTGAGTGTAGTTTGGAAGTGCAGCATGGTGAAGGCCAGCAGGTCAGGGAAGCCCCTTCAGCATTTCAACACAATGGTTCTTCTTCGCATAAAGCCATAAAGACAATTCTGCAGAAGTATTTAAGTGTCCTGCACAGTCTTGACCTTAACCCCATCAGCTTCAGACATGAACTGGAATGCAAACTGCCAGCCAAGCCTTGTCTCCCCACATATTTAAGTAATCCTTATGTAAATAAAAGAGTGCAGCCTCCTGGTAGTTGGCTTTTAACCCTTCCTAGAAAGTCCTCTCAAGAATAGTGGGGCCTTTGAAGCAGCAGTTTAATAAGCTGCAATTTTTAATGTGTTTATTTAACCTTTAAAAAGGTTTAAGATGTCGTTTAGTGCAGCTGTGATTTGGTCTGCTAAGGATTTCTTTTCTTTTCAAGCGTGATCCCTGTTGGCAGGTGTTCAGCATGTAGCTGAGAAGAAAATTTACTTAAAGCACAAAATTGCATTCCTTACAGTTATCGGCTGAGAAACAGACAAAAGATGACAGATTCATGTCATCATACTGACTCGTCCTGAATTGCTTTGTGTGGCTTATTTCCTGCTGTCTTTACATTTGTGTTAAATCACTTCTGGTGATTTTCTTTGAAAATGTTTAAAATACCTTTCTGGAGCAAGAACCAACAGGTTACCTAACAGACTTATTTACTTTACTTGTGATCTGAACGTTATTTACTCATTGATTGATTTGATGTGTGCTGTCCAGATTTGCAGAAATGTCTGCTTTCTCTTGAATACGATTCAGTGTCTGTTTCCGAGAGCCTTTGGCTAACTAACCATGAAAAAAGACTGAAAAAGGACTTAATCATGTCATTCGGATAAAACACAGTGCTTATGGATCTGTTTCTGTCCTGGTACTTCTAGGTTGAATTGGAGGTAGAAGAGGAGGAGGAAGAGGAGGAGGGGGATGCTGTAGAAGTGGAGGAGGTGGAGATTGTTAATGTCATACAGTCGAAACCACCTCCAGTGATAGAGAAGATCTCAAGGAGGGAGGTGAGGACTGAGTTGAAGGAGATACCAGAGCCAACAAAGCTGGACACACGTTACTTCGGCGAGCTGCTGGCTGATGTCTACAGGAAGAACTGCGACATCCACTCCTACATCTCCGAGCATGTGTCCAAGATCCGTGGACAGTAAGTAAACTTTAGGCATTTAAGTTCACATCTACATCAGTGTACACACAAGATTAAAATTACTTTATCTATTTGGTGCTAATTTACAAAAACAGCTACCTCAAGATGCTTTATATTGTAAGTTACACACCCCACAAAATTAGAGGGAAAATCTCAACAATCAATACATCCCCTATGAACAAGCACTTGGCAACAATAGGGAGGAAGTACTTCCTCTTAACAGGAAGTAACCTCTGGCAGAACTCGGCTTAGAGAACGGCAGCTTTGCGCCTCAACTAGTCGATGGGAGTGAAGGAAAAGAAAAGAGAGCATAGGGAGAGGGGACAAAAGCCACTATAAGAGAGAAGACAGTAATAAAACACATGGGGAGTGAATGACGTGAGCACAGAAGAAACCTTCAATGCATCATGGGAAGACCGCCAGCAGCCTGAGCCATAACTAATGGATGTTTCTGGGTCATCTGATCCAGCATTAATGATATGCTTCATTCAGTTCATTTAAAAAACAAAACAAAACAATATACTTTTTAATATTTTTTTTTTACTGTATAATCATAAAAGTAGATAAGATGTCTGTCGTCTGAATTCAAACTTGAAGCTGTTTTCAGAGGAGAGGCTCCGCCTCCCATTCTAAAACTTTAAGAACCACTGAATAAACAAGTAGCAAATGGCCTGTTCGTGCTGGTGGTTGTGAAATGAAAACGATGCAATCCTTTTATAGCAAAGTAAAGTTTGGTAGTTTTAGCCTGTTGACATATCTTGTTCTTTGTTGCAAATTTGGATTGCTCAACTTCTGATTGTGTAGGAAGAGTTGGTGAAGGAACAAATCACAGCAAAAATGACGCGTTGGTCAGTCAATAAAATTTTTCCTCTTCCCTTAAGTGTTGCAGGAGTTCCTGCATTGGAAAAAGGAACAAACACAGACAGATTTCAGGTATGATAGTAAGATATGGTACTAATCCTTTAAGATATAATGGAGCCTGATTATTCAAGACTTTGTAGGTGAGATGAAGGATTTTAAATTCAGTTCTGGAGCCTACTATAGTCTCTCCTTCTAGACTGTGTTTTTAAAAAAAAAAAAAGCCTGATAATAAGGAATTCCAATTGTTCCAGATGTGTGGACTAGTTTCTTAGTATCACAGGATGTGACAGGATGTTTCTCATTTTAGGAATATTTTTGGCGTGAATATAACTGGGTATCATTTGCATAGCAGTTAAACTATATGCAGTGTTTTGTAATAAAATAGCCTAAGGGAAGAGTCTTCATAATTTGAGGTTAAATCCAAGCTTACATTTGATTTTTATTTAATTTTAGCATTTTAACCTCTATTCTTATATAAAGCAGATGCAAGAACTACTTGAAAAGAATGAGTTTATGAAAAAAACTCACACAGCGTTCTTGCTCCCTGTTTCAACTTCTTGCACTGCTATTTAAGCAGTGATGTGAAATGAAGACATCTATTGTCTGGTTCTCAGACATGCTCTGCAACACTTTTAGTGCAGAATGCAAAGCTGGCCATGACCTAGTCAAAACACAAAGCTTTTATTTTGTGTGATATGCTTTTAAAAAAAGAAAAGTTTTAACTGAGAAGTATGGATTTATTTTGAAGAGGAAATTTCAAATATCTTACTCTGGAATAAGTAAAGTACCAGGGGACAAAAGGAAACCCCGGTCCTTATTACCAGACAAATAGCCTTTCGCAAAGAAATCTTCCATTTCTACCAGATTTTGGAGTTTAGCACAACTGAGAAACATCTGTGTCATGCTTTGGTTAAATTACCCAATGCGTCATGCTCCACTGCATTAGAGGGAGTTGTCTTTCAAACCATTACGGAGTTGTTCACCTCCACGTTATGATGAAACCTTTCTATCATGAGGGGAGGGGCCTCCATGATGACTCCAGTCCACACAGACATGAAAAACTAAAAAACCTGTGGGAGATCTTTTACTGACACCTGCACGATCTGCAACCCCATCGTCAAGCACCAATCATCTAACGGAAGAATTGTTTTCATTCCTCAAGTGAACTTTGAGAGATCAGAACAACGAATGATGATGTGTAATTTTATGTTGGATGTTTCTTTAACATCACACCTTTCTGTTTGTCCACGGAAAGGTGAGATGTTATACGCATACATCGTTTTGAATTGGACTGCTGTACACCATTTAGATAAGCTGTGTGAGATTGTCATGGAGACAGACACTGGGTTTGGCAGCTTGGATTAGTTTCATGTGCAACATGCTCAAACAGGTTGAAGGCGAGTTTCGGGTTGGCTTCTCTCGCTCGTAACTCCCGCAGTTTCTCGTCTCTGATCTCCTTACAGTACCTCGCAGTTCCCCTTCAAATTCCCAGGTGAGGTCATGCAGTACCTCTGGTGAAGCCCATTCAGATATCCACACACCCAGCATGTCGCTCCCCATTTTATAATCAATATACTAAAGATGGAGATGAACCACAGCACTGGATCTATACAGTGTGTGAGCACTGTTTGCAGCTGCTGTGGGAGACAACAGAACTGTGGTGATCAGTGTCACCTGCAAACTGTGTGATTGCTCTGTCATTTGGGAGAGATTCGGTGCTTTGGACACGAGTGTGACAAGTTGGAGTTTTGTTGGAGATGGTTTACATTAAAGAAACAGGAAAGCATTTTCAAATCAGATTGAAAACTTGATCAAAAGATTCTTCGTGCTGTGTTTGAGCTGTGCAAGAGTGATAATAGCATTCTGGATCACGTGTTTTGGAATTTTCTTGTGCTTTTGGGATTGCTGACAGTGGATTCTGCAGTTTTTGATTTGTATTTTTTTAATTGTGTATATAGCTGTACACATGTTGTCTGTGAATCATAAGGAGTGCCTGCACAGTATGTACACCTGAAAACGTAACCTGGTACAGCACGTGTATTTTAAATCATCCATGCTGATTTTGCACATGTTCACCGTCATCAGTTTCTGCTTAATTTTCACATCACTCTGCATGTTAGTACAGGAAACCAAGGTAAGAAAAAAGGATGAACTGTAGGTCAGGTTTGCTAAAAAGGCCAAAGGGAGTGAAATGGAGCTCCAATAAGTTAACACCCAGTTGATTCATGAGGTGTGGGTGAGTGAGAGGGTAGCCATAACTTTTCACCTTCCTGCCAACCACCTACATGTCTCTAAATCACCGAGCACAGATGTACTTACTTGTTCCACACTATTGCACGTGCGCTGACTCACAGTCCAGACTAAGCAATTAGGCTGAAATAAATATCACGCTGACAAGTCTGATGAGATTCAGGGTGTTTTCATATAATCAAGAAATGTTTCCATGAAAAGCTGAAAACCTCTTTAAAATGCTGCAGCTGTCATTAGCCAGATCGCACACCTTGATGAATATGGATGGGACAGAGGAGCTAGTCAGAGTGGCACCAACAGGCGCTCCTCTGGGCACACAGGAAAACACACGAACTTATCCACACATAGAAAAGCACAGCACCAGGAAATGATCCTAAGATTTCATGTGACCTTAAGTATGGTGCCTAATCTCAGTATGGTCCTAAATTAAAAATTTCAACCATAAAATAAGTTTGTGCACCAAAAGGAGCCCAAATCGTTGATGCATCATCAGAGATGAACAGGTTTTTGTTCAGATAGAACAAAACACGCCTACTGGAGCTCTTTCCAGTCACGCTGTTTTACTCATTGTTTTCCTTGCTTTGTGTTCCAGGAAACACCAGATGGATTTGGGAAAAGATTCCATGGTGAGAAACAATCTTCCATCACACAAGTAACTGATAAGTGAATCTGAGGAGATCTCAGAGAGACACAACAACATTAGCTGCGGTCAAAATGAGTCACAACCTTGAAACTAATCAGATTTCAGACATTTTCTGCAGAATATGAGAGATTTTGACTAAAGTCCCCGGAAACAAAAACTAAAGTAAAAGTGTTTTTTTTGTGATCAACATTTTATTGATTTAAAACGGGGTTGGGGGGGGTGTACAGACATATACAGCACAACTGTAAACTGCAGTAGCAAAGCAAACATTGGTCACAAGGCATAGGGACAGCAAAGAAAAAACACAAAAACACAAAGTTAAAACCAATTATTGCCTCTTCCAGGAGATAACTCTGGATGAGTCAAAACCAATAACACGGATAAGACATCGTCTCCAGAATGATTCCATACAAATGTCAGGACTGAACCATTGCCTCGTAATAGTCTTCTTTGCGGATGTGAATCCAGCGAACAACATTTTGCATTGTATTTGTTTTAAGGAGATTTCAGAGGTATCATTAAGGAGACAAAGACCAGGATTGGGAACATAAAAAACTTCCAGTACCTCAGATAACACAGAGTTCACAAAGACCCAAAAATTGGATACAACAGGACAGTCCCAAAACATGTGCAAAAACGTGCCAGGTGATGAATAAGTAAAAGTGTTTTTGTCATTCTTTAACTTCAGGTGGATAAAGAGGAGGTGGAGGCTTTGATTCCAAAAGGAGCTACTGAACTGACCAAGCAACAAATGCGCTACCTGCTACAGGTAAGTGACAGACAGAAAGATTCCAATAATACACAAGTTTAATTAATAACACATTTTGCTATCAATGAGAATATAATCCCACAAATTCAAGCCTGTCACCTGACGATGCCTGGTCTCGTCTTATCTGAGAAGCTAAGCAGCGTCAGGCCCGGTTAGTACTTGGATAGATGGGAGCTGGGATTCCTCCAGCTGTCTTAGCTAACCACATGTCTTAGTTAATTATAGGCTGAATTCCAGCCTTCCTCTTATTTAAAAGGTTCTTGAAAGAAACAGGACTAGTGAAGGTTAGCTTGATCTTCTTATGGCCTCTGACAGTGGATTCAGCTCTGTGTTTATCCTGTTAGACCTTAGTAAAGCGCTCAATACTGTGTATTGGACCTCATAATCATATCCAGACAAGGTCATTAATAAGGTCAAACTAGTTACCGTTTGAAATTCTGTCTGTACCAGTAGCATCTGTGTTGGGCCGCCTAAAACAGCAGAATATGTGCTTTTTAAATAATATTTACGACTGCAAAGCATTGAGCTTCACACCTTTGTTTTTTCTGTCCCCTCTCTGGTGTTACCTTCTCTGTGTTTGTGTGTCAGACTCGTCTCACTGCAGATAAGAGCATGCGTCTGCTGCTGTCCACCTTCAACAGTTTGAGAGAGGAGCTCATGCACATGTCGGAGGACCTGCGGGTAAGAAGGAGAAAAACACTTCAGACAAGTCCCAGCTCAGTCACCATAACTCAGACACTGTCCTCTGCAGCACAGTGCTTGGTATCTGGATAAAAAGTAGGGTGGATCGGCTTTGTGTCTTCTTGGAATCTTGGAGAGAAACTGGAACCGCTAGTTTGACTCTGCGGCGACAGCAAAAGAAAATAAAAAACTGTGGTAACAAACACAAACAGGAGTATAAATCAAAGCTGTCAGATCATCTTTAAGCAACTGAGAAAACTCCAGTACATGACAACAAACAAGCAAACATCTCCTAAGAAAGAAAGTCAAAGAAAAAATGCTAACACTTTATAATATTGTAGGGGAATAAATATAGTGGTACATTCAATATGCTTCTATATTAAACATTCAAATTTCGGTATTAATGGGTTTAAGTCAGGAGTGTAAATGTGACCGTAACATCAACACCTCATGGTTCTGCCATGTCCACTTGAACCTATTTGGTTGATAACGACTTCAGTGTAACATCAGCACTGAGGGAAGAACATGACAGAGGGTGTGGTTACATAAGTAACATTCAGATCTGTACAGCAGCGTCTGTCAGGGTAGAACAGTATGCGCCCAAAGGCTTCACGCATCGTATATGAGCTTTTTCACAGGGGTGCGAGTTACTTAAATAGTTTCAATTAGACAGGCACGTACAGGACACCAGAAAGATAGTATCAAACTATTAATGAGGTGTGGTGAGTCACATTCATTGTGCTTACATTTCTGAAGAAAAACAATTAACGTTTTAAACTGACAAGGAATCAAAAATGCAAATGTGTGTTTTCTCTGATTCCAACAACAAGCCCAGCGTAATGACTAATCTGAATCCAGAAGCAAAGAAGAAGGCATGTCAGCGATCATGAAGTATATGATTATTACTGTTAAAGATGTGATATGTCTGTCTGATATTACAGCGTCTGGAGAGTGAGAAGGACTCTTTGGAGAGAGATCTGAGTTTCAAAACAGACCAGGCTCGGCAGTATGACTCCCTCCTGGCGACCGTCCGAGAAAACAACAGACAGCTCCAGGTACTCCACGTGTGTCTGTCTGTTAGTGTGTGTGCCAAATATTCATGAACAAAATTTGTTTCTCCAAATTGTGCTTGGAGAAACCACCGTTTTGATGAGTAACTTGTATTTGGTTTGTTTCATAATACCACAAAAACACTGGAGGGGAAAAGAGCCAGTTTAATTCCAGTACAGTTTCTTTTAATGTCAGTGTCTACATACAGAGACAGAACCCGAACTATCAGACAATCATGAGCAAGCATGGCAGGGTTTTGGAAGAGGAGACCTGCAGGCAAAACCAGGCTGAGGGAGAGGCTGGTACTACAGTATGAAATGGACCAATGAGAGGCTACAAAATTACTTTAAACAGCCAAAATTATTAAGATTTTCAGTGTCAGAGGTTTCTTTTAGTGGCCTCTCTCTGCTTAGCAGGTAGAACTTGGTTACCCAAGGCTAAAAAATATTAAATTTTTTGTTGCCTTTATCTTTAGGTCTCTACACCAGAACAAGCTACTGTAGTTTACCAAAGTGCTTGCAAAGCCAGCTGTCAGTCAAAGTGCCCATGAGTCCAATATACAGATGTAAAATTAAAAATTCACCACCATAGTGTTGGCATCCAGTGATGGGGGATCACAAGCCAGTGTGCTCCTAGTGCCTGTTCCCTGCATAAATGGAGAGGGTTAAACGTTTGCGTTAAATCAAATGTTCTGATCATCAAGAATGAGATACTGGAAATGGGAGAAAATGTGCTACTGTTGGGTGAAGACAGAGGAGGAAAGGCAGGTGTGTAAATGTGAGATTAGGGACACTAAATGTAGGGCCTGTGAGTAGTAAAGGGAGAGAGCTGGTTGATATGATGGCGAGATGAAACATAGATATGTTGTGTATTCAGGAGACAAGGGTGGAAGGGAGGTGGATTCAAACTGTTCTACGATGGTGTAGATAGGAAGAAAAATGGAGTAGTTGCGATCTTGAACCAAGACTATGTGAATAGTGTTGAGGTAGAGAGAGCGCCAGACAGGGTCTAGAGTTTCATGCTGGAAATAATAAGAAAATATGATGAATGTTTAAAGTGTGTCAAGGAGCTTGCAAAGAAAAGCGTCTGGACTTCTTTAAGTTGCATGAAGACGTTTCACCTCTCATCCGAGAAGCTTCTTCAGTTCTAAGGTCAAATGGTGGAGAGTCCCAGATATAAACCTAGTGGGAGTTTCCCCCCACAGAGGGACAAAAGGACCCCCTGATGATCCTCTAATTCCCTGAGCCAAGGTGGGAAACTGGGCGTGGGTCCCAATCAGCCAGAGTTTCGGGTGAGTTCATTGTGAAACCTGGCCCCACCTTATCATAAGAATTCCTGAGGTCAGATGGCCCAGGATGTGAGTGGGCGTTAAGGCGTCTGGGAAGGGATCTCAAAACTGGATTATAGATGGCAGAGAGTTGGTGTCGTAAACCCCCGCCTCTGTTCAAAGATGGTCGCTCACAGTGGACATAGATGGCTTCTTTCACTCCTCTTTCAAACCATCTGTCCTCTCTGTCCAAAATGTGAACATTGGCATCCTCGAAAGAGTGACCTTTATCCTTAAGATGCAGATGGACTGCTGAGTCTTGTCCTGTGGAGGTGGCTCTTCTGTGTTGTGCCATGCGCTTGTGAAGTGGCTGTTTGGTCTCTCCAATGTAGAGGTCTGAGCATTCCTCACTGCACTGTACAGCATACACCACATTGTTAAGTCTGTGTTTTGGCGTTTTGTCTTTCGGGTGAACCAGTTTTTGTCTGAGCGTGTTGCTGGGTCTGAAATGCACCGGGATGTCATGCTTGGAGAAAACTCTCCTGAGTTTTAAAGTGTGTGCCCCACAGGTTGGAAGTCAGTTGAAAGAGAGGATTTCTGGACTAAGTGTTAGAAGAGAGTCTTCATTGAGGAGAGAGTGGTGATTGGAGCGGACTTCAATGGACATGTAGGTGAAGGGAGCAGGGAGCAGAGGAGGTCCTGGGTAGCTATGGTGTTAAGGAGAGAAATGTTAAAGGATACATTGCGGTTGTTAAGGTGACTGCTGTCATTTCCACTAATAGTCACAGAGAAGTATTTTACTACAGTTGAAGGCTGTGTGTAAAAAAATCAAAAAACGAACTTTACGTATTATCACAACACTATGAAAATTGCCAGAAAAAAAGGCGATTCCATTCTTTCACGCGTGCCGACTATGAAAACAGAATTCCAGAAATCCAGAGTTTTCTGGAGGCATGTTTGCAAAGACAACAGAGAGCTATGACCTGTTTTGCCTTCAAGCATGGGCAGGACTCAGTTGCACTCTTCATAGAAAGTGTTTCATTGCAGTCACTGGCCAGCGTTACTGTGCAAATAGTGGAGATGTTTCACTTAAGGATCAAAATGAGGAAAACCTGAACAACCCAGCTATTTTTTTTAATCTTTGAAAATGTGTGCTGCTTCTGTGAATCTATCTGCATGGGTTCATGTATCAGAGAAGGAGAAATGTAAGTAGCTTTGCTACTTTTGCTTGTCAGTTCATCTAAAAAGGCAATTCTTTATTTGGAATGAGGACACGCAAGATGTTTGTAGTGATTCCTCAGAGTATGGATTACTGCATATGCACAAATAGCAGGTCGACGTTGAGGCAAGAATTTGACCTTCAGTTTAACAAATAATACTCTTCGACACAGTCAGGCACTGCAGTTTCTGACTGTGTTGGATTCGGGCGTCTACATAGCGTCTATGTGTGTTGTCTTTCTGCAGCTGTCTGTGAAGGAATCCCAGGCCGCCCAGCGTTCACTGGAGAGCCAGATCATGAGCAAACAAAGTAGCGACTCGAATCGTGACTTCAAGCTGAAAGAGATGGAAGCAAGAATGAAAGCAATGGAGAATGAGAACAAGATGCTCCGACAGAAGGTAAAGCTGGATATGCTTTTTTCCCCTACATCTCTTTAAATAAAGAAAGTTATGCAGTTATTTAGCAAAATGTGTTTTTGAAATCTTTTGTCTTTTTGTCTTGTCTGTCCCTCCTATCAGCTGGCTGGACAAGGTAGCAGCTCCACCTTTCAGATCAAAACAGACGAATTATCCCGTCAGTACAATGAGCAGCTCAGCACCTTGACTCGAGAGAAAGATCGGGAGATCGAGAGGCTGAGGGTAAGACAGGAAGAACTAGATTCTCATCAAAATGAAAAAAAAAAAAAAAAATAGACCACAGAAGTTTGGTTTTCAGATAGGTAAGTGGCGAGCTACAGAAGCTGCACAAAAGTTGATTTGTCGCCAAAGATCTGCCTGCCTAATATTGCATTGGTCCCTGTTCGGCTGCCAAAACAGCCCTGACTCATCGAGGCATGGACTCCACTAGACCCTTGAAGGTGTGCTGTGGTATCTGGCACAAAGATGTTAGCAACAGAGCCTTGTCAGTCCTGTAAGTTGCGAGGTGGGGCCTCTACGGATCAGATGTGTTTTTCCAGCACATCGCACAGATGCTCGATTGGATTGAGATCTGGGGAATTTGGAGGCTTGTCGTTGTGCTCCTCAAACCGTTCCTGAACCATTTTCACTCTGTGGGAGGCCACATTATCCTGCTGCAAGAGGTCACAGCCATCAGGGAACATTGTTTCCATGAAAGGATGTACGTGGTCTGCAACAGTGCTTACGTATGTAGTATGTGTCAAAATAACATCCACATGGATAGCAGGACCCAAGGTTTAACAGCACAACATTGCCCACAGTGTCACAATGCTTCCTGTTTGCCTGCTTCCCATAGTGAGTGCTGGTACCAGAAACCATGAAATAATGATTAATGTTAGATGACGGTGCATCCCGGTGCTTGTATTTAAGGAAGGCATTGTTTTTCGCTTGCACGTTGTTGGCAGTTTCAGTTGCATGTTATAGGCCAGAAACATAAAAATATATCTTCTAACATGCTCCCAGTCGTAGTCTTACCTAAACTCATTTTTTTTCCTGGTTTGCTCTCCGTCTCTTGCTCTAATCTCTCCAGACCCAGATAACAAGGATTCAGACAGAGGTCACCACTGACAGGTCGTCCTCAGAGAAGAGTCTTCAACTGAAGATCACAGAGCTTCTCACCATGTTGGAGCAGCAGAAGACCACCATCTCCAAACAAGAGGAGGTCTGCAACACACAACACATCAACACTGTGTTTAATTTTGTGCCAGTCAAAGATGGAAGACTATCAAAAGGATCAGTCGAGACAAACCGGCGCTCTCAGAATCAAGAGACTAAATAGAATCAGCTGGATATTATATAAAATAGCTGTTTTTCAGTTCGTTTTATAAAGAATCTGTTAAACCTTAAATACAGATCAAGTATTAATTATATCTGGAGACCTGGCTGTGATGAAAAGCAGACCAACAGGTTTGTAATGATGGACTAAAACAAAGATGAGTGGGTACAGCTGCCTGTGTTCAACTTTGAGTTCAAATAGCCCCACCTCTAATTTCCACCCTCTCACAGTTGTTAAGAAGAGGGAAAACCTATAGAAATAACTTTTTTCTACAGGCTCTGACCCTGCCTGTTGCTGCTGTAAAAGTTTGGTATTTTGACACTAAAAGCCATTTGGGAATGGAGATGGAGTCAGTTAGCAGCCTCACGTGGCCATTTGAGGTACTGCAAAGCCATTCAGTTTGAATTTAACTAAAGTGGGGTTATTTTTCCACACAATATCAGCTTCAATATCAATATAGTCACAAAGTTTAATACTGAGATCTGCATATGCGGAAGCAGTCTGATTAGATGTTTCTAGGTAGAAATAGGCTTTTTATATGTAGAATATAAACTGATAGTGAAGGTAATGATTTTACCGTCTGCCATTTTTCACATCCGAAAAAAAGGGTAACTTGTGAAGCTCCTGTGAGATCGTCCGACTCATTCTGTTCACTGATCCTGCTGTGTTTCCAGTTAAAACCAGTCTGGATTCAATTATGTGCAAACTGCAAAAGCAATTTTAGTAAAGCACAATTTTCCTTTATCACCATCAGACTTACTACATTTTGGATGATCAACAGATTTGTCTTTAGTCATGCAGAAACAAACTGAATGCTAAAAATGAAGTTTGTAAATGAAGAAAACAAAGCCAGCACCTTTCAGGTCCAACTACATTCCTCTGACTGAAAGATGATAGTTCATTTAATTTCAAAATCTGTTGCTTTCATTCAAATTCTGTTCTTTTCATTCAAATTCCGGTGCTTTCATTCTATTTTTTTGTTTTCATTCAAATTCTGTTGTTTTTATTCAAATTCGATTCTTCTCATTCTAATTCTTTTCTTTTCATTTTAATTCCGTTGTTTTCATTCAAATTCCCGTGCTTTCATTCTAATGCTTTTGTTTTCATTCAAATTCTGTTGTTTTCATTCAAATTCTGTTGTTTTTATTCAAATGCTGTTCTTCTCATTCTAATTCTACTCTTTTTATTCAAATTCCCGTTGTTTTCATTCTAATGCTTTTGTTTTCATTCAAATTGCGTTGCTTTAATTCAAATACTGTTCTTTTCATTCAAATTATTTTCTTTTCATTTCAATTCCCGTGCTTTCATTCTAATTCTTTTGTTTTCATTCAAAATCTGTTCTTTTCATTCACATTCCGTTGTTTTCATTCAAATATGATTCTTCTCATTCTAATTCTGTTCTTTTCATTTTAATTCTGTTGTTTTCATTCTAATTCCATTGTTTTCATTCAAAATCTGTTGTTTAACCTCAGGCGCGTTTGATTACCTCAGGTGGCTCACATCACATACCAGCGCAATTAAAACTGCACAAACTGCAGGAAATAGTTTTGCTCGACATTCATTTGCTGTGAAGTTAACAGTAAAAAAGACTATAAATTCCATACCATGTGTTGGTACTCGAGTTCCATTTTACTCTGACACATTTAAAAAATTGCCTAAATGAATGCAAAGTGACTGGAATGAGTGTGAGCTATCTGTGTGGAGCACAATGTGCCGTTTAACTGACGGCTTCTTGTGGTCCTCAGGAGATCAGAAGGCTGATGCAGGACAGGAACAGCAGCTCCAAGAATGTCACTAAGACCATCATCACCAAAAGGTACGAAATAACTATGGCTACGTTCACACTGCAGGCGAAAGCGCATCAAATCCGATTTTTTTGACCCTATGCGACCCATATCCGATCATGCTATGACAGTGTGAACGGCGCAAATCCGATATTTTCAAATCCGATCTGGGTCACTTTCGTATGTGGTACTGAATCCGATACATATCCGATGTTTTAGAAAGCGACTGCTGTTTGAACGGTCAAGTCGCATTAAATCCGCCTTTTACGTCACCGACACAAGACTGAAGCCAATTATCAGCGCCCGAGAAGACATCGCGAACGCTTCCTGGCCATCCAGTGTAGATGTCAGTGAAACTGTTGGGAAGACAACGTAAACATTTTATTTGTACTGTATAATCTGCAGATTCTGACAGAAATCTGCAGCTATCCTTTGAAGCACCGCTCCTCTAAAACAGCAATAAGGATCATTATTAGGTTATTTACATTATTATGTAAATAACAAAATAACTTAAAGCAAAAATTGGGAAACGTAAAGTCCGAAGTCTTTATATTAACGGCCATCAGTCAAACAATACTGTTTGTTCTTGGTCTAAACAGAGCGCGTTGTGTGTGACATCTTCTGTTGCGCATGCGGGCCGCTTTGAGCGTTCACACTAGAGCGCGTTTGCTGTCGCATTTTATTTGTAGTGTGAACGAGGAGACAAAAAAATCGGATTTGATCAAAAAATCGGAATTGAGCATTAAGACCTGCAGTGTGAACGTAGCCTAAGACAGATTGCTGCCAGACAAGATAACTTTATATCAAGTTAACTTATGTTAAGTGACCCTTAACTCTGCTGATTCTACTGACTGAGTTCTTGCTAGCTCATGCTGAAAATGCTTTGAAGCAACGTGACGTGTAGGACTAACCCAGCAACCACAGTCAAAGCCTGACGTTATCTTCTCAGGTCTTTGAACGGTGGGCATCTTTTACATAAGGCAGGTCATTAAATGTGGCACTGAAAGACACCCATTTGGACACACAGTAAAAGAGTGGGATTTATCTTAAGTGGAATGACATGAAAACCAAACCTTTAATAGCCTTTATTCTTGATTTTTAATCACAAATTTCACAGGAGTACTTGTACAGCTTGCCGGTGTGGCTCTTCTTAATTAATGCGATTATGGAACGTGTTGTTTGGCCGAAGAGAGAAAAAGGAGAAAAACACAATAGAACAAAATTATTTAATCTATTGTGTTTTGGGGAGATCTGTTTTTTTAAACTGCCACCTATTACACTTTCAAAAAGATAAGTGACAGTTGAATCACTTGAATGCAGTATATACAGACAAATTCTAACCATCCACGTGACTCACAATCTGAGAATAACAACTAAATGTGCGTTTGCAGGTACAGGAACCAGTACCCGATCCTTGGTCTGCTCAGTGATGATTACCAGGTCACCTCACCTGTCAAAGAAGACAAGACCATCGTCATCGAGAGAAGTGGACAGATGATCAAACAGGTAAAAACAGGAGGCGAGAGTGAAGGGTGAGAGTGAGCAGGTCACTTTCACTGAGCTGCTCTACATTCCACACTGATTTAATGAGCGACAGCAGTGCACCTGTACATACAGCTGCATTAAAAAATATTAGGTTTGTTGAAAAAGAAATTACCAAAAGTTCATATGTTCTTGAATTTACATGTATGTGTTTATAATTCGACGTGATTTGAACTGAGATTCTGACAGAAAAACTGACAAACTGCACAAAATGTAAAGACTTTTGTGAGACTTTAAGTTAATTTTGCAGATTTACAACCTGATGCAAACAAAAAAAACTGACAAAGGTGAAAATAAACGAATAAAACAATCCACATGTGGGCACACGGCTAGATTTTATATCAATTGATTGTCAAGCAGCTTCATTACATGTGCAACAAAGTCTATCATCATTATCGGCTCTTAAGTGACAAATAGAATGTTAAAAAGGGGAAATTCAAACTTCAAACTTGGAGTTTATTTCATGCATAATGTCAAATCTTAAAAGAGTTCAAGTAAATCAGTGTTCATTATTCAGAAATAATAAATATAAAAACTGCACTTTTTGCGTGCTGTGAAAGCAAGATATCTTATTTTATTATTGACCTACACTGTTTGAAGTTTTCAGCTAAACAGCAAAGCCCTGATTATACTGTCTGTGTCTGCATGTGCCAGTTTTCCCGTGACTACATCGACTTGTCAAGTCCTCCTGCTCATATCTGAGATTGTTTTTATTTTTCTGATCATGAATTGTAACATTAAAGTATTTTGCAATGAAGCAGTAAAGGAGTAATCTACTGTGAAGGAATGTGATAGTCGGGACTCTGAGAATCCGTAAGACCGAGGCTGTTCAAATTGTGGAAACTGTGTTTTCTTTGCATCTTCTCCATTAAACAAGTGAAGCGTTTGCATATTTAAACTGAATTATAACAGCTCTACCTGTTTTTTTTATTTTGAAACAGGAAATCATTACAACCCCTTAAAGACACACTGCTTCTCTCCGACAGGAATGAACTATGACCAACCAGAAGATCCAGATGTCACCCCCTATTCCCCTGCATGCTCCTCCCCCTCCCCTCAGGGCTCCCAGGGATGGTGGTGGTTGAAATCCCCTTCTTTGCCCCTAAATTTGGGATCTTTGCTTTGACCAAATTGTTTGGGGTGACAATTTTATCAAAATTTTCATTTTTTTCCCTTGTAACTAATAAAAAGGGAATTAATAATCTACTAATCACAGGCCAAATCTGATCAGATGATGCTACAGCCAGTTATGGATTGAGGCACGGGTAAAAAGAGTCACGACAACTGGGAACACGCTGAGATTAGAGTTGAACTGTCCGACGTGGATGGATGCTTCCTCTCTTTTCTCACCTTTATAACCTCATTCTGCTGGTTTCACTAAATTTAACATTCAGTCTTATTTGGTTTGACTCTGCACTTTAGCACATTAATACAAAGCACTCAATGGAATCACTAAACAAGTGATTCTGCAATATACTGCAATACAGTCATCTGTGATACCTCACAAAGTTGGTATTTAAAGAAGAAATGGGAAAGATTGTACACTATGACCTGAAATTTAAAATCTTTCAGGCTTAGTCTGATATACAAGAATATTCACAGGAGATTGTATTGTGATATATTGCTCTGTTGATGATTATCTGTCCCATCTCTACCCAGCTGGGGCAAGATAAGTTTGGATTTGGTTCCACGTGGATGTTTGTCTTCCCATGCTGTAAAATTCTTGGATGGAAATAGTTTAAGTTTTGTTTCTAAGGAAGTAATATTCTTATTTATTTCCCATTTTCTTTCTAGAGGAAGGAGATTGTTTGAAATATATATACTTTATATGCTCTCTGTTCAGTTTATTAAGCCTACCTGTGCATCCTCATGCATCATAGTACAACGTGTCCGTTTTTGTTCATTCTTTGAACTGGCTGCACTAGACAGATATACCTAATAAAGTGACTTCAGTATTCTTAACTGTGAACACTATGAATAAGCTTTTCTAGAAAAGCTCTCCTGACAGAGGTTTGCAAATCTATGCTTCTGTCTAAACACGAGAAGTTGTAAAAGAAACTGTCAAATCTGCTTAATTACCTTTGAAATCACTAAATGTCAAAAGATTGGATCAACGAGACAAGAAGTCTGCAGCTAACCGAAGGAAAACAATGCACCGCTGTGGAACCAAATGCTAAGTACCAAAGTGTCAGCCTCCAGTTGTCACCGATGTGTGTTTTGCCAAGACTGGTACCATGTAGCATGTAGCATGCAATCCTCCTCAAAGCCACCACAGCCATTCTTGCCCAGGGGACGAGGAAGTGGATGCATTTCTATGACTGCTACTCTGCATGTAAATATTTGTGTATATTTGTAAGCTGGGCGTGCTTAGTGTATGATCTCTCCAGTGCGCGTGTGGAATAATCCCCCTCTGCACTGCGGTTCTCATGATCATTTAACAAACGTTCTTAACGGGTAGTTTACTTCTGTTTAGTGCTAAGTGACTGTTTTTTTTGTTCAGTGCATTTTACTTTATTTGTAAGTTTTCTATGACTCAGAGGTGAATGGGTTCACATGTAGCTTTCATGTGCGATCTCGGGTTCGGGGTGTGTGATGCCTCACATTCGTGTGAGAAAATTCAGGCTTGATTGGATGCCTCCGGGTGCGAAGCATCACATTGGGCGGGAGGGTGGGAGGGGAATATAGCTGGAACTGAAGCATGATTTTGGGAAGGGGGGGTGTTAAGATGGTGCAAGAAGATTTAAAGCACAATATCATATAAACTTTATGCCCGAGTCTGTTTCTGTTTCAGCTTCTTTTTTCTACTCTTCTTACATACAAGCAGAAGGCTTTGTGTCTACTGGGTAGCACTCATACCCCTTTTCCACCGATGCAGGTGCCCAGTTGATAGCCAGTTCCGTGTGTTTCTACCAAGGAAAGACCAGTGCCCATGCCAAAAAACCTGGCATCAGAACGGCACCACAAAATTTCCCGGCCGAGAGTTGGGATCACTGACATCAGTGGTGTGGGAGGGGCTACCACAAGAAAGTGAAGAATGATTGGTAGGTACAGCCCACAGTTTCTGGCTGCCATGATTTTCTTAAAATAGAACTTACCTCAACTCCCCCCTGCGGGTTTGGTCACACTGCGTGCAACGTATGAAAATACGTCCTAAAACCTGTTGCATTGTGGTGCTGAAGACAGAACTGGCTCAACACTATTACTGGCACCAGTATCAGATGGTGTTAAAGAGGTATTGAAGGCACTGTAGCCTGCTTTACTGGCTCATCAGCAGCTTGTGGTTTACATGAAATAGAACACTGAAACTGCTGACTTTAAACTGAGGCTGTGTATTTGTTACTGCGCCACAAGCTTAAAAAAAAATCTGCTAATAACCGAATGTCAGGGTTGGATGGTAATAAATTATATTAAGGGCAAATGTATTTGCAGAACTCAAAAGAAAATTCAGAATTTTAAATGTATGATTTTAAAGTAATTAAACAGTTTTTGGATTAGATTTGTTTTTCTGTTTTGAATTTATTGTAAGACAGTTCTAATGAAAAAAAACAACTTCCATACAAAGTTAATTTTCAACATAATCTGACCCAAAATGATGAAAGCATAGAGAAGGTCCAGTTATTGTTTTCATCCTCTTTTTAAAAAACAACCACCAATCCGTGATTGTCTACTAAACCTGCTTATGTTGTCGTTGATTTGTATTGTAGTATACTGATGCTGATGATGGGGTATAAAATACAGTTAATGATTGTTTGTAAGTGATATAGACAACAGTGAAGTAATATTACAAGATCTTTGTAAAACAATGTGTAGTTCTTGCTTTAAAGAACAGCACAAACTGGCTACAACCCGAATAGAAAGACGTGAGAGGTAAAAGTGATGGTGACGCCTCGACTGGCAGCTTTATTTAAATGCATTTAAATCAACTCCAGTGCTCGAGAGCTACTTTTCCTTTTTTTTACCCCAACACAGCTGAATCAAATGATTGGATTATCTCTTCAGCATGCCATCAAGTTTGGCAAAGGCCTGGTAACAAGCCATTCATTTGATTCAGGTGTGTCGGAACAAGGATGCATCTAAAAGCTGCAGGACAGTAGCTCTCCAGGACTAGAGTTGGACACCCCTGATTTCCTTTCAGTGGTACAAGCAAAACAGCAGTCTTGACCATCAGCAGTGAAAAGTGGCTTTATGCAGAGCTGTAGAAATAAAAGCATTTTCTTCTCTTTGATCTTTGTTCTTTGGCCAGTCTCAAATATGACTTCTACTTTACAATCTACTGTGCTGAAAACTGAAGTCACCGCTTTGACAAGTCGAGACGCATGTTTTACGGGTGCCATTCAATAAAACATTTCTTGAATATGATGAAGGCAAGCTGAGGAGCTGTGAGACACACGTTTCCTTAATTCTGATACTTGACTTCTTGCTCATTTGGGTACTGAGGTTCTCATATCTGTCCTGTTCTGGTTGGAGCTGGTTTGTGCTCTTCTATGAAAGTCCAGCACACACATATTGGAGTATTTTACTGCAAGGAATAACTGATGAGGTTTAATTTGTGTATTTTCAATATTTTGAGGGAATCATCAACCCCCAAATGCTCCTAGCTGTATTTGGTGCTTATGTATCGAGCGCACCAGTTTTCGTTGTGGTAAAATGCAATGCAAAGCAGGTTTTGTACTGATCAGTAAGGCTTTTAACAAAGTGAACTTAAAACAGGGAGTGTAATGTCCCACTGGAACACCACAGTGAATAAATGAGCTCCTGCATACCTGTATATTCTATTAAATGTCACAAATTAATAATGATTATATTGATATATCAGACCAATTTATCTATAAATTGAAAACATCTCCATTTCTGAGTCCAAACTTTAAAGAAGTTCTGAAGTAGTACTAACCCAAATTAAGTACGGCTCCTCTTGTGGTTTGCTGCTAAGTAATTTTACTGATCACCTGTTTTGCTGTCCCTCTAGTGCAGAGGTGCCTCGAACTCTTGAGGCCTGGAGTTCCCCACCTCTGCTCTAGTGTGTACAGGACTTGCAGCGTATAAACTGTACTACAGTCTCTGACTATTACATATTACATATTCCTCTCTTTCTGTCTCCTTGATTGTATATTTCTGCAGTTTATCGTGTCAAAAACATGTACAGATTTTTTTTTTTTTTTGCTGTGATGTGGTCTCAATGAGTTTCACACTGAACTGAATTCCTAACTATTTTAGTGTGTGCAACACATTCGGGTACTATAACTGGTTTTACAGGCTGCAGCTCTGATTTATAGCCTACTGAAAAAAACGCAAAGCCTCACACAGTGTCAACCACACTGCAAAAACACTCCTTGCACTAAACATCTGATTGACTCTAAAGACAGAAGAGTCGCCCAGTGGACACTCAGCTGCATTTCTGCAGGAAGCCTGTAAAACGATTTTTGACTTTGTGGAACCTGAAGTGCCTTAATGTGTTTACCATGTTAGCTACACGGATCATTTTAAACTTTGTGGTAACGGCTCTCTGATCGCCAAACGAGGTGCCTTCATTTGCTTGCTATCCTGATTAAACCCTGCCTTTCTTTTCCAGCAAAGGATCATCTGTGTGTTGAGCTAAATTAATTGGTTGTAGCTAATATGCAAAAAGATCTAAATGTCTAAATATATTTTCATATGCAAACTGTTTTCTTTATTTTTTCATTCCGAGAGAATTTGCCTCAGTCCTGTTTCAGCTGAGGTGGATTGCAATTAAAATGAGTAATATATCTTTGAAGAAGTGCACTTGTGTTTGTACTTAAATTAAGATACAGCCTGAACGAAGCATTTATCAGATTATGGTCTTACTAAAGGCTCAGTTCACCCAAATGAAAGCACAGGTGTCTGACTTCCCTCTGTCCACACTGCTGGCTTTCACTTGTATGTATCTGGACTTTTTAAAAATCTATTCAGACTCCCTGTAACAAATTATCCAAACCTGAAGCTCCACATACTGGGTTAAGAAACAGAATACAAGTCACTTAAACTGGTTTAAAGTCTACAATGACAAGGATAAAAGCAGCTCTTTTTACTTTAAGCCCTTAAAGTTGTTTCTTTTTTTACTGTCTTCACAATAGAAAAGCACATTTGTGCTCCTTTCCCTCCTTAAAGGGTATAAGAATGTCAAAACAACTGTATTAGTACGCTCATCTTCAAGTCTCATGAGGCTGCTGGTCCAAGAATGGTCAGCAGGGGGAGCCAGCTCCCCTGAGCAGCTCTCTCTCCACTTGGGGTCAATGAGTGGAGCTGATGGAGCAGAGAGACAGAGAATGAGGTCATGGCAGCTCTGTAGGGCTTGGCTCACTTGGCTGCTAGTCAACCATTTTGACTTCAGTCAGTGTTCTCAAAGCCCACATGGTCGCAGAAAGCAGAAACCATCTCAGAGAACAGTCATTACTGGGAAGTAAAAGATTACATGCAAACAGGATTAAAGCGATCAGACTACAAATAATCGGATTTTCTAAATTGTTTATTATTATCATCTGATTTTAGACTCTGAAAACATGTTACTTAATGGGCAGGACATTTATTTAGGATTTTGTTTGCGCAGATTAAAGAAACTTTTTTAAGACTTTGGTTTCCCGTTTTAATATTACTGTTTGTAAAGCACTTTATCCTGTCTATTTATCTTTCTTTTTCTTAGCTAATCTCCAAGCATGGAATTCTATTCGCTGCAGCATGGGCTGAATATTATTTGTTCTGACTGATAACCATGCTAGTTTCATGATGTGGCTCTCCGTGTTTCCTCTTTGCTCACTGACACATTTCTTGACTCGATTATGCAGCTCTTTCCGTGTGGGCATTATGAATTAAATATGAGGAAATATATGGAAAAAGAGAAACAAAGATGTTATCCAAACCTGGGTTCAGTCACAACAAGTTCCATTTTCTTTAAAATAATTTTTCAATGTGCTGCACCACAGAAGAAAAGACCGAGGAACAGAAACTTTAATTTTGCTAAAACAAACGTCACCGGTTTAGAGGTTTGATTATATGCACTAACACAACTAACAAATGAATAATCAGCTACAAATTAGCGTTTTTTGTATTAAATATTCATTAATAATTAGTATTAATAATGTTAATAAACCAGGGGATTTAAATGTGAATTCATGCAAATCATAAGCTTAAATACAATTTAAACTTTATGGCCATAAAGTGCATGAAACTGCATTTACCTTTCCTTTCTCTGATGTCAGCAGGACAATAAAAGTTAATGCTAAACAAAGACTGTAGCTCTTACAAAACTGAGTTGTTGTTAACAGTTACACACGCTTGTTTTCATACTTGGTTCATAGTATGACTTGGCAAAACATTCACCTGCTCGTTGATTATTTATTATAATACATTTAAATGAATTTAGTAAATTCTCATTTATCAATGCAAACTTAAACAGCTAGCCATTTAAACATCCAGCTGATTCAGAGCTAGTAAATTTTCCAGTTTCCACCAGCGATTTGCAAACCTCATTGGAACAATGTTGCTGAAAACAGGTGTTTATTAATTCTGGAGGAAAGACGGTTGGTAAGAATGAATCACAACAGTGTCAGTTTGTTGTAAACTGAAGTGTTCTTTGTTGTATTTTAAATAGATGTTGATCTGCCACAACATCAAAACCACATGTCTAATATCATGTAAATCTCCCTTGTGCTGCAAACCCCAGTGGTGTTTGGAACTGAATGGATCCTTTGGCCTAATGTGGATTGGAGGGTGGGCCTTGAGGCTTGTTTTAGTACATCCAGAGATGTGGGGAGTTCGGAGGCTGGGTCAATGTCTTGGACACTTCATCGGGTTACCTTAGTCATTCCTGAGCATTTTTCACAATGTCAGGGCACATTGTCCTACTGGGGGAGGTCCTTACTGGTGGGGAATGCTGTAGCCATGTGGTGTGGGAGGGTGGGAGTAGTGGCGTCAGGATGCCTGGACCAAGCAGAACATCAGTTTGTTACAAGATCATAAATGTTAGTCACCGACTGTAGCTTTTAATGTTGTCGATGACTCATGTGGGTTGTAATATGAGTATATAGGGAATTTCTTGTAGTAGATTTAAAGTTATGTAAACATTAGATAGTAAAAATTAAGACTAACAGAAAATTTAATCAAAACTCCTGTTTCAACGTTGTACTGACCCATCCATCCTCCCTGACCTCCACTAGTCCTAAAAAGGCAATTTCTGCTTCTCTTTTCTCAATGTTGGCTTTTGTCGTAACATAAACACTGTTCACCCCCTTGCATTTGCACAATTATTTTTTTTTCTATGAAAATATAATCTCATGCCACATCTCTATCAAATTCAAGCTTATGCATCATGTACAAACACACACACTCTCTCTCTCTCTCTCTCTCTCTCTCTCTCTCTCTCTCTCTCTCTCTCTCTCTCTCTCTCTCTCTCTCTCTCTCTCTCTCTCTCTCTCTGTAAACCCAATATCCTCTGAGGCCCGGGGGTTTCAGAGTGTAAAGGCAGTGGAGAGACAGGAAGAGAGTGACTGCATTATCCACATCAAAGAGCCAGTTATCAGCCATAATCAATGTTTTCCCATTACGCACTCCAGTCATCCTTTCTCGTTCACTCTCTCTCCCTCTCTCTATCTCTCTCTAATCAGATCAATATGCTTTATTGGCATGAATGGATGTACCTTATGAATATTGGCAAATAATGGTGAATTAATCAGCAAGTTGCCAATATACAGGAGGAGGATGATAAATGTTTGAAAGTAATTTGGGACTCTTTTGTAAGTTGTACTTTTGGCTGCGAAGTATAAATACCACATACTCTGAGGGTCTTGGGGTGTAACGTTTCTTCTGAGACAACATCTGTGGTCGAGAGGGGTATGACGGTCAACCAACTTTGTTGACTCGCTTCAAATTGGTTGACTGTTAAGCAAAACCTTTGAGAGCAGTGGTTTTTCAGTGGGCCACAGTTCCTCTTGCAGACCAGCCAGGAATTTGAACAACTTTGATTCAGCTAGGTTTCAGTACACTACCCGTGTCAGAAGGGTCAGTGGCTGATTATTGGCCAGTATATGTAAATGGCTATGGCTTGGCAATCTTTGTGTAGCACCTTATTATTCCATAGTTTGATGGTTGAAAGAGGCACAGTTCCACTTCCATTGCTGTGATAGTTGAAACATTTGTTGTCAAACCATTTTACTACAATCACCCTCCAGGAGACATATAAGCAAAAGATCCTTTCTTCAGTCACTTCTTTGCTTATCATCAAGGGGAGGCCCACTGATCCAGCTTGATCACATAAGACATAGTTGTATGTGCCAGAATCCATTAGCGCCTTAATAGTCACAAGTAAGATGTTCTTTGGCATCAGCAGACACTGGTCCACCAAAAGTGGTTGCCCAAAAAGAATGATCATATTTAGGTTCCCAGAAATGAGAGCATAGTTCCACAAACAGAATAAAAGATGATGTGGGTATCCTAATGTCACCCATTTGCCTGAGGATTTGCATTTTTATGTCCAAATATGCTATATTTAGACAGTAGTAGTAGGTTATCACCTAACGTTAGTAAGCTTCATATTGGTGCATTACCCAAAAACAAATACAATAACTAACTAATCGCCATAACTGAAGCACAGTCTGTTTGGATAGTCTGTGCCACACAGCGAGCCTATTTTCTCTTCTCATTCCCATCTCCCCAAACCGGTGGTGAGGTGTTTACCTCACAATACAAGGTGCCTAGAGGAGACTATTGTAGTAACATGGTGTTATAAATTTAACATTAAACATGAAACATCTATGTCTATGGCAAAGTCCTCACTTTTTTAAAGACGGCCTCAAGTGGGCAATACAGGAAATTCAGTTTTTCTTGGATCAGAAATATATCAGTTTACAACTGTTTGTCGATACCATAGGTAAGAATTAATTAAACTATAGTTTAATAAATTAAACTATTAAATTAAATTATATAAATTATAAATATATATATATAAAATATAATATAATATAATATAAATATATAAAATATAAATTAAAGAGTAAAAACAGAACAGTAATCTCATCGAAACTAGAAAAGGAAAAAATTGTGGTTCTGCGATGATTTGCAAATAATTGCGAAAAAACAACTGATTGAGCAGAGGTTGCATGTGCAGCACTCTCAACCTCTGAGGGACCGTTTTTGATTGCAAGGCCACTGCAGAGGACATTGAGTGGGAGGCAGTGGGTTGGATTGTGATTCTTAATAATTGTCGTCAATCACTCTTAGATTGGCTAAGCTTTGCCAATAACTGCTTTCTAATTTGTAAATGTATACATATTGCCAACACGTTGCAATCAACCTGAGTCAGTCTACACCACAATAAGTGCAACTCGTCTGCAACTCGTCTGCAATGCATCTTTTTGCAATAGGATAATTGCCATGCGGTTGTATTTGTGTATAAAAGCAAGGCCATTTGTGAAGACATTTCTGTTTCAAATCGTTTTAAATCATTGACTTTCTGACTGGAATCTGAATATAAGTTGAACTTGAATTGTTTAATGTTTCTGCATACAGAAACAACAAACAAATTGAAAACAGATGGCAGCAGATTTGCAATTTTTGCCTATTTATCAGAGATAATCACTGTGTTATCCCAAACTAATTGCATGCAACTCTATCTTATTGCCGTTTCATCACCGTCTCGATGCAGAAAGTCACTTTCAAGACAGCAACTGCCTGCAAGTGGTTGCAGACCTCGTCTTCAAAGCAATCATTTTGAAAGTCAAGTTCACTGCACGCCATTGCAAAAATTATGGACATGCTGGTCTCCAATTGCTGTTTTCCCTGCTTTAACTGTATCATTAAACAACGCTAGAGGAGAAATTCTTGATCTACTGCCTCTAAACAAGAATATTACAGTGGTCTTGGATTCATGTATGATTTAAGTGTTAGTTAGTTAAACTAGATATCTGTTTTTGCCCACCCAATTCAAATAAAGGATTTATTTACCAGATAGGATAGCAGCCATTGTCACAAAAATAATAGAAGAAGTTGTTCTGAATATTGAGAACACATCATAAATAGATAATTGTTAAACAATTATATGATGATAACAATAATTGTAATTATATAACTAATAATATGAGAATTCAAGAATAAAGCAAATTTTAAAAAAACAAACAAACAAACAAACAAGCCATAATATTCACTTTTTTTGTCGTTTATCCATATTGACCTCTTTACTTCATACAACCAGGCCTATCGACCCCTCTCTTTGACTAACCAGGCATCATGCCTGGGGTCAATGACCTACTGAAGCCCCCTGCTTGGCTGTGGGGTCGGGAAGTGCGTGCAAGTGTGTGGTGGGTACACAGTAAAATAACACATGATCGCCAACCCCCTGCTTCCACACTGGGTCACAGCCAGGCATTTAAGTAGGGGAAAAGGCTGTAGCTCACAATGATGCAAATCACACTGCACTGCACTGAAAAGCACAGATTGATCTGCCTTGTAAATTTTAGCTATTATATTTCCATTGTTCTGTTCCTACAGTTTAATAATTTCGTTTTAAATGCTCGGACCTAACATGGCTTTATTTATATATTTGATCTGTTTTCAGAATAAACAAGAGATTCCTACTTTTACAGGGTTAACATCACTCAGGAACTCTAGTCATATAGTATATATATGAAATAATTTTTCTCACTCATTCAACACTACTGAGTAGTCTGGGTGGATCTCCAGGTTGTGTGTCAGCCTGGATATTTTCAGTTTTCCCCAAGTCATGGCAGTCACCACTCTCCCTGCCTCACGCTCTTCCTTTGTCTCTCCACCCTGCCAGGAAAGTGTTGACAGCTCTCATCTTTCATCCATTTGATGTAATTATGCTTCTCAATCCACATTTGAAGCTCTCCATTCACATTTTATGGTGGGATAAAAGGCCACATAGTGTTCTCACACAGTTCTCAGCTTCCCAACATAAACTTAGGTAAAGTTATGGTTCCTAAATTGCCTTATAAAAAATATCCTGAAAGACTGATCTTTTGTTTTCCTGTTTTTGAGATAAAAGAAATATTTGCATCTTATTTGTGACTCATTCTTGCATCCACTGTGAATATGTGTAACAAGTTTTATTACAAGTCATTATTAAGCCAAAAGAGGCTGTAAGCATAGAAAACCTGCTAGAAAAGTCAGTTTCAAATCTTGAACATAAAGCTTAATTGTCACCTGTTAAATACCACTTTAAATATTTTTGTTTTAACCAACAGAAACTTTCATGTTTGAAATATAAAGCCTTCTAGTTCCAAAAATAACTTGGGTTTATAATGCCAATTTCCCACCTTCATCACAGATGTACAGGTAGTAATTTTATTTTTGGACATATGCTTTGGGGAAGGTTTATAAAATGGTAGTGAGACCTGCTGTGATGCATGGTTTGAAGGTGGTGGTACCAACAAAAAAGCTGAAGGTACTACGATTTTCATTGGAAGTGACGGGGATAAACAGCATAAGAAATCAATACATCAGAGGGACAGTTGAGCAGTTTGGAGTCAAAGTTACAGAGGCAAGGCTGTGATGGTTTGGACACCTGCAGAGGAAGGATAGTGGATATATCAGACAAAGGATGATGGATATGGAGCTGCCAGATGGAGGAAAAGAGGAAGACCACAGAGGAGGTTAATGGATGTAGTGAAGGGAAACATGCAGACTGCTGGTGTGACAGAAGGAGATGCTAGAGATAGGGTGAGATGGACTTAGATGACCAATTGTAATCCCCATAAAGGAAGCAGGCCAAAGAAGAAGAAGACAACACATGTTAAAATTGTATTAAGGCTTAAAGTTATTTTTAATTAGGGGACTGGGTACTCTGAATGACAAATGAAGGCAGTTTTGTCTTGTTCAAAGCTCAGTTGGTCTTCCCCTGAGAAGTTAATTTTCCAGTCAAAGAGCATTTTGTTTAAAAGCCAAAATCTTTTGTCCCATTTAATATTACACAAACCTACAGATTCCTACAGCAAATTCGCATAAACAATGTAAAAGATTCAAATTCTGGATGTAAAAAGCTGAATTCTTAATAATTAATAACAAGAAGTCAGGTTGTATTGAAGTCCATAGGAAAAGGAGCTATAATGCTATTATGATTTATAACCACAGTAAACTCTTTTTGGATTCGTTTGTGGTCTCAATCTCTAGTCTTATTGAAAAAACAATATATATTGTTTTTACAACATAGTGTTTATTTTGTAAATTGTTTCCCTATTTAGAAAAAGATCTATGATAAAGCAGAGTATGCTATAGGGCAGGCCAACCCTGTGATGAGTCGTTTCAGACTTTGCTTGTCACCTCCCATTTTTAAAATGGCAATAATGGCAACAATCAAAATGAGCTTGAAGCTTAAGATCACCCACAAACCAATGCATGATGGTTAGGTCCTTGTTTCATATAACTTCCAGCTCTTCTCCAAATAACAGGTGTTAAATAACGTGTTCCAAAGTAATGTTGTAACGCAAAACTGTGCTGAACTCAGTACGTACATGTTCATGTACATTGAGGAGTAAAATGATAGTGGTCTACAGTGGTCCCTCGCTATAACGTTTCGCAGCTTTGCTGTTTCGGGGATTTTTTTTTGTGCAATTTTGCAAATTTCCCACGTGTGGGACTAATAAAGGTTATCTTATATATTTTTTTTAAACAGCGCATTGTGTTCTGCATCCTGATTGATTAACAGCCAATCTCGTGCTGTGTCTCCTGTACAGTACAGAATGCATTCAGCTTGTGAAATTTACATAAATCTTTGATTGCTAGTAGTGTGACTCTGAAATTCTGTAATGTGTGTTTGTAAGTTTTCTCCCCAACAAACAACAATGTCGATGAAATGTTTTGCACCGTCAAAGGCACCTGCGGGTTTCATTCTATAATACTGGACTTTTTTTTCTACAAAGGTTTGAACTTTGAGGGTGTTTAAACAAGAGAGAAAAGTGTGAAAATGTTCATGCCTGTCTGAGAAAAGTGTATAAAGTGTGTAGTGAGGGGTTTTACAGCTTTAAAACATCTATAATAATTGTAAAAAATAAAGTTGGCTTCTTCGCGGATTTATTTTTAGAGCGTAACCCCCGCAATAAACGAGGGAACACTGTACACCTTTTATGGTGTGCTAATATGGACAGTATTAAAAGTTAAAAAAAATGAAAATGTCCATGGACATTACTTTTATTTAGTAAAAATAAATGTAATGTCCATATCAACACTCCTCAAGAGTGACGAGAGCACAATGGTGAAATGCAAACTGTGTCCAGGACAATAAGAACTACATTATACTGCTAACACAGCTTGTGATCTTTGCAAACATCTGCATGGCTGACATGCTAAAGCAAAGCTAGGCAAGAACACAGAATGATGCTAAAGCTGAATGAATGCTGGCTCAGCTCAGCAGCCAGACCCTGAGCTTCAACAGGTAACAAAGACAGTGATGACCTGTCCACCTACCTGTTCATGTTTCTCACATAAGAATCATTGTGTCAGTAGCTTTGAAGCCAGCTAAAGCTTTCTGCTGGTTGCCAACTTTGCTTTGTGTTCATACATAAAAACTAATTGTGTGGGTCCTCATTAGAATCATTGTGTGTGGAACTGTAGCCTGACATTTAAATTGTTAGGTGGTAATTATGTGAAAATATTTTTTGATGCAAAAGTAACATGTACTACAATCTACTTTCGCCAGTGAGTAATTCAATAACTTAATACATTACTTTTTTCTGAGAAACGACCCCAACACTGGTCACAAAGGGTTTCAGAAGAAAATGGCAAAGGATAAAATACCAGTGCACATACAACAGTTGACATCACAATGGTTTCACTTATCTTTTAAATGCAGTCTGCGATTTTGATTAAAGTAGTGGACGAGCACACCAAAACTTCCATTTCAATCATCCCACCATCATGGCCAAATTATTTCATTAATATTTATCACTTGGGACAAACTTCTTATTCCATCCCCAACAACTGCAATTACTAGAAATTTTAAAATAAAGTTTTGATTGACTCTACTGGACATTCAAGGTGGCAAAACTAGCCTACTGAACGCTTATTAAGAATAATGACAAATCATTTGATTCTATCCATCCATCCATCCATCTTCATCCGCTTTATCTGAGGCTGGGTCGCGGAGGCAGCAGCCTAAGCAAAGAGGCCCAGACCTCCCTCTCCCCAGCCACCTCCTCCAGCTTATCCGGGGGAACACCAGGGCGTTCCCAGGCCAGCCGAGAGATATAATCTCTCCAGCGTGTCCTGGGTCTGCCCCGGGGCCTCCTCCCGGTGGGACATGCCTGGAACACCTCACCCAGGAGGCGCCCAGGGGGCATCCTTGTCAGATGCCCGAACCACCTCAGCTGGCTCCTTTCGATGTGGAGCAGCAGCTGCTCTACTCTGAGCCCCTCCCGGATGGCCGAACTTCTCTCCCTATCTCTAAGGGAGAGGCCAGCCACCCTTCGGAGGAAGCTCATTTCTGCCGCTTGTATCCGCGATCTCGTTCTTTCGGTCACTACCCACAGCTCGTGGCCATAGGTGAGGGTAGGGACGTAGATCGACCGGTAAATTGAGAGCTTCGCTTTTACACTCAGCTCCCTCTTCACCACGACGGACCGGTGCAGCGTCTGCATTACTGCAGCTGCAGCCCCAATCCGTCTGTCGATCTCCGGCTCCCTTCTCCCATCACTCGCGAACAAGACCCCGAGATACTTGAACTCCTCCACTTGGGGCAGGAACTCATCCCCGACCCGGAGTGGGCACTCCACCCTTTTCCAGCTGAGAACCATGGCCTCCGATTTGGAGGTGCTGATCCTCATTCCCGCTGCTTCACACTCGGCTGCGAACCGTTCCAGTGCGAGCTGGAGGCCCTCACCCGATGAAGCCAACAGAACCACATCATCCGAAAAATCAGATATGAGATTCTGAGGCCACCAAAGCGAAAGCCCTCCGCCACTTGGCTGCGCCTAGAAATCCTGTCCATAAAAATTATGAACAGAACCGGAGACAAAGGGCAGCCCTGGTGGAGCCCATCACCCACCGGGAACGAGTCTGACTTATTGCCGGCAATGCGAACCAAGCTCTTGCAACGGTTGTATAGGGATCGAATGGCCCGTAGCAATGGGCCAGACACCCCATACTCCCGCAACACCTCCCACAGGACACCCCGAGGGACACGGTCGAATGCCTTCTCCAAGTCCACAAAACACATGTAGACTGGTTGGGCAAACTCCCATGCACCCTCAAGTATCCTCGAGACGATAAAGAGCTGGTCCAGTGTTCCGCGACCAGGACGAAAACCGCATTGTTCCTCCTGTATCCGAGGTTCGACTAGCGGACGAACTCTCCTTTCCAGCACCCTGGCATAGACTTTCCCAGGGAGGCTGAGGAGTGTGATCCCCCTGTAGAGTAATACCAGCCGGCAGGTGTGGCAAGGCATCCAGCACCTAACCAACTATAAGATCAATCTCGGAGCTGCGGACGGTGACCTGGAGCTGGCAGAGGAGCTGAATATCTTCTTTGCCCGCTTTGAGACCAGGGTACCGGAGGTATTGGAGCCACAGCAGCAACACGCCACCCATAGCAGCACCACCCTCACCCTGGAAGAGCACGAGGTGAGGCGCATGCTGCAGGCTGTTAACCCGAGGAAGGCGGCGGGTCCTGATGGTGTGCCAGGTCGAATATTGAGGGATTGTGCAGGACAGCTGGCTGGGATCTTCACCAGGATTTTCAACAAATCCCTCGCACAGGCGACTGTCCCACTCTGCCTGAAGTCCTCCACCATAGTCCCCTTGCCTAAGAAGCCCCACATCACCGGCCTGAATGACTACAGACTGGTGGCACTCACCCCAGTGGTAATGAAATGCTTTGAGAAGCTGGTCCGCAGACACATCACAGCAGCCCTGCCCCGCAGCCTGGATCCACACCAGTTTGCCTACAGAGCAAACCGATCCACGGAAGACGCTGTAGCCACAGCACTCCATGCTGCATTAACTCACCTGGAAGAGCATGGTAGCTATGTGCGGATGCTCTTCGTGGATTACTGCTCAGCTTTTAACACCATCCTTCCACACAAACTGGTGGCCAAGCTACAAGACCTGGGGCTTCCATACAGCACCTGCATGTGGATCAATAGCTTCCTCTCGGGCCGTAGACAGAGAGTCAGAGTTGGCCATCATACATCCTCAGCCCTGAGTCTCAGCACTGGCTCACCCCAGGGCTGTGTGCTCAGTCCACTGCTCTACTCTCTCTACACACACGACTGCACTCCTCGCCACCACAGCAACATCTTTGTGAAATTTGCAGATGACACCACAGTGGTGGGGCTCATTTCCAAAGGAGACGAGTCTACGTACAGAGACGAGGTGGAGCAGCTGACGTCATGGTGTAAGGCCAATAACCTCCTCCTCAACACTTCAAAAACCAAAGAACTCATAATAGACTTCAGAAGGAAAAAGGCAGAGATCCAACCACTATTCATAAATGGGGACTGTGTAGAAAGGGTGGCAAGCTTCCGCTTCCTGGGAGTCAATATAGAGGAGAACCTTTCCTGGAGTGTGAACACCTCCGAGCTGCTGAAAAAGGCCCAACAGAGACTGTACTTCCTGAGAATTCTCAGGAGGAATAACATCACACAGAGACTGCTGGTGTCCTTCTACAGAGCCACCATTGAGAGTGTTCTAACTTACTGCATATGCATCTGGTACACTAGCTGCACAGGGGCTCAGAGGAAAGCACTCCAAGGGATCATTAACACCGCCCAAAAGATCACTGGCTGCCCTCTCCCCACACTGGAAGTTCTACACAACGCCCACTGTTTTAAAAAGGCCCAAAACATCATAAAAGACACCTCACATCCTGGCCACTCCCTGTTCGAACTGTTGCCCTCAGGCAGACGGTACAGGGCAATCAGAGCAAGGACTAATAGACTCAAACACAGCTGTTATCCAACTGCAATAACACATCTGAATACTACAAAAAAATGTCCATCATGCCACTCTTGTGTTAATCTATGCACGGTCTGAAGCATGTGTGTGGGAATGTATGTGAATGTTTTACTGTTATATCTTATTAGTATTTTAAGTATTCTATCTATTTTATTTATTGAATTTTATTGTTTTATTTATATTTTGATATTGCTAGGGATGATGCAATGATCGGGGACCATTCTTAATTTCGTTGTTCTCATGACAATGACAATAAAGTTTCTGATTCTGATTCTGTAGTTGGAACACACCCTCCGGTCCCCCTTCTTAAAGATGGGGACCACCACCCCGGTCTGCCAGTCCACAGGTACTGCCCCTGATCTCCACGCAACATTGCAGAGGCATTTGATTCTATTTTATACATATTTGAGGTTCACATTATGAGTGATATTTCTGTGTCAGTCTGATTGTTAGTGGAATGAAAGGTGGACTCCGTGACCTGCAATGTGCTGCGACATAATTGAGTAACACTGTAAGTGATACGGTAGGTTGGGAGCCTATAGAAAACCCCCTCCCTATCTCCTTTTTCTCTCTTGATCTTTTAATGTCTCAGCTCTGGTTTGTCTCACTTAATTTTATCTTCCCATCTCCTAATCCATCCATCAATGTCTGTTTGTCTCTCACAGACACACACACCCTCTTCTCCCTTCCTTGACTTGCATCACATCGTTTCTCTTTGCAACTCATTTTCGCTTCCATCATCCTTTCTTTTTTTCCTTCTCCCGTGATGAGTGAGTGAATGAGGGGGTGAGGGAATGGGTGTGGGTGAGCAAGCATAGCCTCTGATGCACTCCTGGTCATTAATAAAAGTTTTATACACAGTCAGGAAATGCATTTGAGCTCCGGTGGCTGGAGCTCCTCTCAGACACACAGGAAATGAGCGCTTGGCCGACAGCCAATCCAGCTATTTCAGGGGTTTGTCCGGAGCCAATCAAGTGGGGCCTGGTCAGTTAATGGATGAGTGGCTCTATTCTTCTCTACACCCAAATATCAGCAACAATTAGAAGGTGTGTGTGTGCGCATTTGTGCATTTGGTATAACTGAGCAACACCTAAAAAGTAGGGACTCCAAAAACCAGCCATGTGCAATCATACCTGACCTGACCCAAATGCAGGATTGGATTAATCCTATGCCCAGGAAAGACTGTAAATGTCTCAAACATGTCATACTTAACTAGGGCTGCCACGATTAGTCGGCTAGTCACGATTACGTTGACTATTAAAATCGGCGTTTGAAGCTTTGTAAGATTCTGAAAGACGCAGGAATAAGTTGTAGGATTTAAGAGTGTAATAACGGACTGAAACAGAAGATGGCAGCACTGCATGTCCAGGGATGCCAGCTGCCGTTAAACCCCGAAGAAGAAGAAGAAGAAGCAGTGTCCGGTTTCATAGCGGTGTCCATATTTAGTATCCGCATCCTTTGTAGGCCGCAGAGATGGGCAGTAACGCGTAATGCATTACTGTAATCCGATTACTTTTTTCGAGTAACGAGTAAAGTAAGGGATTACCACTGCAAAAAAGGTAATTAGATTACTGTTACTTTCCCGTAAGCACGCTGCGTTACTGCGTTACTAAAACCGTGATTTGTCTCGCTGTCAGTACGTCAGTGTCTCATGACAATGACGCAAGCGAGTGCCCTGTTCGTGGCAACAGCTGTGTGCAGATCAAAAATGGATAATATATTGAGTGCGGGAGAGAGTATGAGCGTGCAGCGTTTAAAGCGTGGAAGTACTGACCTTACTTTGAGTTTGATTTTGTAAAAAGTGACAAAAACATTAGCGTCCGCTGCTCACCGTGTGGGAAGAAAACTTCTTTTTACAGCGAAAAAACCCCTAAATGTCCAAGCAAGCACCAAATATGCTGCTGCTGGAATGTGACATTCACAGAGAAACTCCTGTATACTTCCACTGACCGAGAATGTAGCTGTGTAAACTTCAAGTATCTGATCGGTTTATCAAGACGTCACACATTTGCAAAAGTGCTCCAACGTTTTCGGAGACATCTGTTATCCACCAGCTCGATAGCTAGCCAGGAGAGTTTATTAAAGTCCACCGAAACAAACTATCATCTTGTCTTTATTTTTAGTTAGCACATACCTTAAACAGTTCAAGCTGTAAGCTAATGATAGTTATATAAGAGCAGACGCATGCTGGTGCAATAACTGTACGTTTTACGTCCAATGGATGCATGATCTGATTAGTCGACTAATCGCAAAAATAATCAGTGACTAGTCGACTATCAAAATAATCGTTTGTGGCAGCCCTATATGAAACACTTAAAGGATGGGCATAAATTTAAAGGATTTGGATTACGTTGGACATTTATGTGACATTCCTTGTCTGTTCCATTCCACAGCATTCTATCAGTGTTGCAGTAATAATTCTGATATGATGATGTCCAGCGGATATAATGTTCACCATCACAGTAAATCAACATTTACTCTTTAACAAGATTTGAGCACACAGCCCAGCTAACACTGATATGCATGTATCCAGATGAAATGAGATGATAGATGCCTTTCACAATATATCATCAAGCAAGCAGGCTTCTTGGTTCTGGACAGTGAGTGTAGCAGGAGCACTGATGAGTTAAAAAGGCACTGTCAAGGTGAAGCACTCTGGTTGAACTCTTGTAAAGCTGTGCACCACAACAGGGCAGTTTTACTTTGCTTGTTTGTTTCTAGCAGAAACATTTCCTACTTATATACGGTATATAAACACATGTCTGTCCCGTCTGTGAGCGCAGAACAACAACTCACAAAGCCGCAGCTCGGAGATGACGTCACACATATGGGTCCAAAGTAGGAAAACCCGGAAATTTTCATCAATCTCGAAAATCTCCCTGGATGCCCCGGACAGAAAGTGAAAAGTGGACATGTCTGGGGAAAAGAGGATGGTTGGTAGCTTGCTATTTTCAATCTAAAGATGATACACCATGTTCTGACTGAGGGATTTCTGAAAAACTGAATCTAAAGCATAAAGCTCTGTTATCATGTCAGACATAAATGAAGACAGTAAACTAAACTGTGGCAATGTTTGTCAGGTTACTGAAGTTGGGCTAGTTGGTATATAATGGTGGCTAACTAGAGAGCTATGTTTAGGATAATATAAACACATTAGCGCAGTGCGATGAATGCTAACTTTTTCCCCCACATAAAAGTTATTAACGTGGCGAATCCCAATGGACAGAGTAAAAATTACAATCTACATGGCAGGAAAAAGAATTTCAATCAGGAGAAGATCTGAGATCTTCTCTTCTCCAGCCACACAAGTACTGGACTGAATCAGTCCAGTACTTGTGCAAGTTTGGGTTGAAATTGTCATCACTATGTTATGGAGGAGGTCATGAGAGAGGTACAAGAGTGGGTGTCTACAGTCAACTGTAAAACATGGTAGAGGCTGTGTCGTGGTTTGTGACTGCATTCAGCCAGTGGTGTTGGGGATCTTATCAAAACTGATGGAATTATAAAAGCAGAAAAGCACCATCAGTTTTCATCCACCATACAATTCCCTCTGGAAAGCATTTGATTCACAGCTTCATTTTTCATCAACACAGTAAAAGGATACCTGGATAGAAAAAAACAGAACACTATCAGGCATTGGTTGACCTTTCCAGAGCCTGGATCTAAACACTAACGGAGTGTGAAATCATCTTGACAAGCATCAGAACAAAAGGAGACAAACACCCAAAGAAGAGCTTTGAAAGTCTTTAAAGAAACCTGTGGAATTATTCCTGAAGACTACTTAAAGAAGTTAAAAGAAAGCTTGCATAAGAGAGTTCAGGCCTGGGTGATGAATAAAGGTAGTCATGCCAATTACTGACTTTTAAGACTTTTGTTAAAATGTATTTAGTTTTTTTTCAATAAATCACTGCACCTAGTTTTTCTTTTCCAAGAAAAATATAACGACAAAACAAGGGGTAACTCAAGGCCTTTGTACAGCACTGTACACCAACACATATATGCAAAGGTAGATAGAGATAGCAAACTGATGATGATACACTATGAGTAAAGGAAATCAAATCAAGATGATGGGAAGAATGCAAGACCATGTAACCATCCATATCTTTTAGTAGGATGGTTACTATAGTCATAAAAAGTCTAATCTCAGCTCCACCCAGTTTCCTTCCTTATAAGCTAAATTTGGAATTTCTGGCACTTGGCATTGCCATGAAGGAGGGTAAACCCAAACTTCAGGGTTCAAAACACATGTTCGGAAACCACACAGGAAACCACATGGCAGCACTCTTTTTACAGCCTGTGGTTTAACTATTCTACAAACTTTCATCATTCCTCACCTTTAACTAAAAACCATGTCAAGCAAAACCACTAAAATGACTCATCAGTCATTTCACATCGATTCATCAAACCCGTCAGCACTGCAGTTCTCAGACTAACCTTGAAGCATAAGAAGTAAGGAGATATTTCCCCCTTGCTTCCTGTCTGACCGTTCAGCCAGGCACTTCAGATAAAAGCAGTGAAAGGAAAGAGTGTGTGTGTGCACTTCTGTTCACGTGACAGACATACTGTAATGTGTTGTGTAAGTTGATACCCATGTGCTTCATGGGTGGGACGCCTCTTCCATATCCAGAAGGCATTTGTTATTGCAGCACAATGTGACACATAACAAAAATCATACAGAGATACAAGTACACACACACACACGCACACACACGCACACACACGCACACACACAATCACAAAGAGTGCCTCCAGAGTGTGGAGCGCCGGCAGAAATGAATGACTTTGTCAACTGTGTGCTGTAAACCAGGCCATTTGGAATTGATCTCTGCATGACCCAGAACATCTTTCTATCTCTCCCCCTCTTTATCACACACACATTTGTAGTTATTTTCATCAGCTGGCATGCAACTTTCATGTTAGACGAGCAAGAGTTTGCATTTGCTACACATAAAAAGAACGTATAGGCCCGTGTCTATGGATTCTCATTTGTCTTTTATACATTTTCCACACAAATGAGTTCAGTTATGCAGAAAAGTTGAAGTTTTTTGGGAAATTTTGTTTGACAACAATGTCAGGATACAATCTCAAAACATGACATCAGAAATAGCAGCAGCCTTTAGTTTGCATGGAAGACAGTGATCTGTCTGCAAATACTCCCCAACTACTCACTAAGTGGTTGTGAAAGAATAAGACGCACATCAGAAATGGCTGTTGACTGATGACTGTTCATCTCATCAAAATTCTTATTTCATGATATCAGTGATATAGCAACAACGTGCATTTACCACCATCATCATCTATTAATGATTTATTGCCTAAAACAAGAACTGCTTTACCAAACCCAGTACTTTGCAGAATATGGAGGAAACTTGTTCTTGATAAAGATGGAAATAACCCAGAGGTCAGAGGAGTAGATACTAGAAGCTGGTGATGTGCAACCAAAAAGTAAGCTTAGCTGAGCTTTGCTGGAGTGCTCACTAGCTGCCCTCCATATGACAGGAAGAGTGAGCTGTGGATTGAAGTTACTGATGTGGTAAGTTACCAATATATTTGCACTTTGAAACACCAATGACAGTAGCTCACCGAAAAAGGATGGAGATTGCCCTTCATTCTGTTTGCATTACTAAATGCTGCTACCTGGAAGCTGCAGTCACCAAAAAAACCCATCCAGTATTGCTTTAAATATCACACAAATTTTCTTAAAATAGGTCTAATTTTGATAATTAAAAGTTAGTGAGTTTTGCAGACAGGCTGCTGTCTTCCATGCATACTAAAGGTGGCTGAGGCAATCACAAGAAGGTCTTTGATGGAGCACTTTGCAACTGATTTCACCCAGTGAAAGCCAGCAACCTTTTGCAAACGGTCACCAACTAGTGTGGGACTACACAGTTTTCAGTTATCTCAAGGCCTATCTGACTCAGGGCTAAGGAAGATAAAACATAGCTGTCGTGGATGACCCTCCACGACAGCTATGTTTTATCTTAGCTGGCCAGTTATTGTCAGGCAGCCATCAATTTTCATAATGTAAATTGTTCCCATATTCAAGCTGTATTTTTTAACCTTCAACACAAACAAAACATGATATGAATACTGACCTTTTGTACATTTCATAACACACTTCTAAGTTACCATAAGGTGTTTTTTTTTTGGCAATTTTTTATTGAAAAATGCTCTTTAGATTTTAGGTAAAGGAAAGGGCCTTAATTGAAGGTAGTTTTGGTTTCCTTTAGATAATCTAATTGTCTTTGTCTTTACCCCCTCTCCTCAGCGTCTCTACCAGCAGTTTGTTTCATCTCAGATGCTTTCCTCAACAGGAAACAGAGCTCCCCTCACCCCCATTAGGGACTCGTGTCCAGTTACCTTAATGTGTGTGTGCGTGTGTGGACTACACGCTTGTATGCTTGCACAGTGCATCTTGCTCTAGCCAGGATCCTGCTGAGTAAGGGCGCAGACCAAAAAAAGACAAAAAGCTCGTACACACGAACACATGGATGCACGAGCATCCTCACACACAAACATATACACACACACACACACATAAAAGATGAGGTTCATATTTCAGTTATGTTGCATATTGTCAGTGATGTCACTTGTCCTAATGGAACAAATGAATGAATGAATTTCAATGTCTTCCTCCCCCCCCATTGACCACGGTTAAGTTCTGTGTAACATTTATAGTCCTAACAATCCTAAAATGTTTTCATTTAGAAAACTGCATTACCAGCTTCACAGCAGAGAAGCAGTCATGACACGGGGGTCCGTGATGCACTTATTGTCAAAATTACCAACATAATAATTTGGCACAGACGCCTCAGTGAATTAAAGGTTGTGTGATTTCCCAAAGCACAAGAGAACTTTTGTACCCATCAGTCCTTCCATGATCTTAAACAGTTATCCAGCTTTGGGTTGTGGGTGATGCTGGATACTAACTTATTTTTCATAGGATCAGGGTTGGTGTACACTCTAGACAAGCTAAAGAAGAAAGAGAACAACACACATACACACTTATGGCCAATTTAAAATAATAACTGAATCCACCATGGATGTCTTTGGACTTTCGGAGGAACATGGGCAAACTACAGGTAAAGGGGGAACATGTAAGCGTCACACAGACAGCTCCCAGCTGACTGCAAGATTCAAATCCACAACCTGTCAATGACCACCTGAAGTGCTGTAAAATTAATAATAAAAAATGTCTAATTATGATGATTTTAGCAATTAGAAATTTTTAAAACTCTATGAGAGTTTGTTCATTTCCACGCTCTTTATTTGCGAATAGAGAACACACAGGAAATCGGACGGCTCAGACAGAGCTAAACATGCTTAAATCTCTAATTTCTAGATTCATTTTACTTTGTATGAAGGCAGTATACTCTTAAATGGATGTGGATTCCATTATTCTGTGTTACAACAATGTTATCAGTGGAAGTAATGGTTGTATTGAGAACAAATGGATACATCTCTTAAGAGATGGTATCTTATTAATGTTCTGCGAGAGGTCTCTCGTTCTGTTAAAAGGGTTCTTCCTCACCAGGGGATTCTTGGATCGTTGGGGTTACCACTCTAATGCTGTAGCATTTCTACCCTACAATATATAGATCACTCTTGTTTCACCCATCCATCTTCTTCTGCTTAAAGCTGCAGGTAGAAGGGTTGGAGCCTACTTCAGTTGCCACAGGGTGACCCGGGGTACACCCTGGACAGGTTGCCAGTTTGTAACAGGGCTAACACAGAGAGACAGACAACCATTCATACTCACATTAATGCCTATGGGAAGTTTAGAATCACCAGTTAACCTAACCTCACTAACTGCATGTCTTTGGAGTGAGGGAGGAGAAAACCTATGCACACATGGTGAGAACATGCAAACTCCACACAGAAAATGTCATTTTGTGAAGACATATGCTTGCTTTGTTAGCTGGACTGGTTAACCTACTGTTGGCTGTCTACACATGAGTGAGATCGACAGCTTTTACGTGCTATTGCACTGATCTAAAATCAGAAAAAAACCCAAGTAGTTTGCAAAACAACCAACCAACCAACCATCTGGAGCCAAATTATATCACATTATGAAAAGCAGAAGTGGCACTAAGCCCAGCAGCCACTACACAAAATTCACTTCATGTTATACTCCTCATTGGAAACACTGAGCAAACTTTGAATTAAACTGGTTTGGGCTACATCGGATAGAGAAAAACATCAAGAATCAGCACCTGTTTATTAGTTAACACAGTGCGTTCTGCTCTGTCATGTTCAGACAGCAGAGAATTGAATTTAATTCAGTGATGGGAGAGGGAGGAGTTAGAGAGGAAGGGAGGAGGAGGGGTAACTGGACTGTGTATCTGTGTGACAGAGAGAGAGGGAGTGAGAGAAAGTGCATGCAGCTCTCAGTCATTCATCTCTTGGAGAGTGGAGAGGAAACTACAGCACAAAGAGAAACACAAGATAAAAAATAAAGTTCTGCGATCAGTTTCTCAATTAAGACTTTTTTCTCATCACCGTTTATTTTTGCAACCAAAAGAACTGAGCTGCAGATATTTCACTTTGCTCCTTCCGCTCTCCGTGGAGATATTCCCATTTCTCTCTCCTGCAGCAGAGGACAATTTTCTGTCCGTGAAAACTGAGAAAATTTACAAGCGCCAAAACTGTGCCTGCTTTTGAGACTGTGCATCAGAAGGCTCAGTGGTAACTTGAATGCCTTGGACAGAGAGAGTGGAGCCCTTCTTTGCTGTGTGTGTGAAAGGAATGGTTGGGCTTTTTTGAGGAGGTGGAGGAGGAGGTGACCTCAGGAGGACAGCACCACGATCGTGGTGCTCTGGGAAAAAGCTCCGGGAAGAGGAGGAGGAGGAGGGCGCGTCGTGCTGGGGAAGAGCATCCTCCCAGCCTCTTTGTCACCCTCAGGCACACACCCTTAGGACAGCAGGAGTTCAGTAATCTTATAAAATTAACTGGAGAGGAGAAAATAACTCCCTGCTGTACAATAAAGTGAGTTTAATTAAAATATTAAAAAAAACTAATAAAAAAGTACATCAACTCAAATTTCACAGACATATAGACACATCTATAAATCATACATACACACAGACAACCAGGACGCCCCAGCTCACTGCTGCAGAATGGATCTCGCACCAATCGGAGGTAAGCATAAATTCATCCTGTTGCCATCTGATCTGCTGATGGACTATTAATGATTTGCATGAAATTGATATTTTCATTAATTTCTTTTTTATTGAAATCAGTGATTACGGATTAAGTTTTTTTCCAGCTTTGCAGGTTTTTTGTACTTCATACTTGGGCATCATTTTAGTTAAATTCATTTAAGTTCTTTTTCTGGGTTCTCTAAATAAAGACCCTGTTCTGACTCACTTGCTTAAATGAAAATAAGCTGTTCACTATGTTGCAAATTTTCAAGCTCAACCATCTCTATACTCAAAAGTTCTTTATATGATTAACTGATAAGTTTATTGTAATACAGTGGGAGTTTGAGTAGCACCTAGCAAAAAAAAAAAAAAATCTAAATTTTCCAAAAATGAAGTCTCGCTTTTTCAAAATGAAACCAAAAAGTTTGCAGAACATCAAGGCAACCTTCTGATCTTCATGTAAATCCAGCTGAAAATCATCATTTCCTGTCGATTTCATCTCTTGACGTGGTAAAACGGCATCAGAACTTTTCAAAGCCTCAGTGCACATGAACCTAACATCAACTGCAAGCCAGCTCCTTGATAACCAATGGTCAAATTCACTGATCACTGCCCTACTATGTTTGCAACATTTTTTTTTCCAAAAGATCGGGTCTTGTCCCTTCCTCTCTTTCTTGTGTTTGTCTTGGCTGCTGGAGAAACAGTCAGGAAGAGATGGGTTTTACTCTTGAATCTGTACTCTCTATAAATACATATTACACATGTAAAACAAGCAAAAGGTGGCTCCATTCAGTCATTTAGCTGTACTGAATCTTTGTTGTCAATTTTGACTTTTATATTTATGTTTTGAAACAATAACAACTACTGCACAAGGTCTGGTGACTTTAATCAAACGCTTTTAAATCACCGGGAGGTGCGATCAAACAACCAAATGCAATGGTGTACTATAATCATATTAGCCAACTGTTTCTGCATGTTAACACCAGTCTCTGTACGTTTAACCAGTATGTGTGTGCGGGGAACTGCGACGGGGACATGTGGGGTTGGGATTGATTGTCCTCAAGGTCGGATGCAGAATGTCAATACCCATCTCCGCTGGGGTGGGACTGGAGGGGTGGGTGGATGAGAAACTGATGGGATGGACCGATGGGATAGCATGAAAGAAAAAGAAAGTGAATGGGATTAGAGGAGTGGCAATGCTAGGCAGAGGGGCTGACCATGAAAGGATGGATGGATTGTAGAGGAAAACTATGACGAGACAAAAAAGAATGACAAGATGTTTGAAGATAGGGATGGGATGGATGGAGATGGAACGCAACAGGAGCTAATACACTTCCTAATAAACTAGAGAACCACAAACTTATCAGATTTTGGGAAGATTCAATCAAATCAAACACAAACTTGTGCTAACTGTGCATAAGGTCATCAGATGTCACCTGACTGTAAGGCAGTCATCAGAAAAGTCAAACATATTTACAGGAGTTTTATTTTCCCCAAACAAAATCCTCCAAATAGTCAATCCAGTGATGTCATACAGTTTAGATTTGAATTTTATACTTTTTATGACAATAACAGTAAAAAGATGCCACTAGTTCCCTCTTTAAATGTATATTTCTTTTATTTACCTTCAGAAAGAAATACATAATGTTGCTTATATGCTCGTAATATCTCAGTAGTCTTTAGGGCTTGAAAAAAGATGGAAAATGGACTTCTTTTGCTTAAAGAAGTCCATTTTCCTTTTAAATTAAAGCTCTTTACAAATATATTCTCAGGATTTTCTAATAAAATGCTTAATGTGATCTGAATTTTCCACTGGCTTCTCTGGACTGTTGTCGCTTGCTTACTCCGAACAATCAAACATCACATTTGGCTCTACGTCTAAGATAACTAGTCACAATCTCGTAACTTTTCCCTTTTGTTATAAAAGAACAAATAAAATATTCAAAATATATATTATATAACATATAACAGAATAAAATGAGAAAGCTGATAATTTGCTTCAAATCTATGGTACTACGAGAGTGTGAAACAAGCAACAGGTGTGAATCTTTACCGTCGCGTTCGTGTTTCAGGCCTCATGTGGTTGATGTTATTCAGTCTTTAGTTGTCCTTAAACTTCAAATCACAGATTGTATAACACCAACGATGTTTGTACAAGAAGCTAGAATTTGGAAACCACTGATTTAAGAAAACTAAACTGACCGGAGTACAGGAAATATACATAAAAAAATGTATTAATACAAACACTCAAATATGGTACTTTTACAGAAAGTGAAAGAAGTGTTTTTCTCCATTAGGAAAACTACTTGCATACTTTTATACTCTCTCATACCCCTAAACCAGTTTGGTAGAGCATGCAACTCGAATCACAAAGACAAGCTGGGCTTTTTAAGCGTTCAGCACAAATGTCACCACTTGGTTGGTATTTATTGCCTCCACTAAGTTGCTATGTTTTTGGTAATGTTTGCATGCATGCATGTGAGTGCATGCAGGTGTAGAGTGGGGTCATGTTAACAATCCATTTAATCCACAAAGGTCGTCAATGTCAACTTTAACAACTAAAAACAAAAAAAAAATCCTTATAACTATAGGTCTTACAAGTGTGGTGTGTATTGCCAAGATATAGAAAGTGCAGGATAAAGATTTAAAAAAATCATGTCACATTTGACCTTTGACCTCTCCTTGAAGGTCAATAGATTGATCGGAAGGCCAAAGTGGTAATAAAGCCACATAGAGCAATTTTAAATGACAATAGGTGGTCAGACTGAGAAGAACATGCCGGCATGGGATACTTTTTGAGTATAGTTGGTTAATTTTGTTGCACGCTGAAGTATTTGATGAGAAAAACAATGCTGATCGAGTCGGTATCAAGGTTTCATTTGTCTCTGCTGACAACACATGTGAGAAATGTGCATTCTTATCATACTTTCATGATGTTTAGACTGCGTCCCCTTTGTTACTGTTAATGAAGTACTGCTCGTTCTCACACATTTCTTCTAACTTGTTTAGTCTTAAATCAATCTTTTTTTCTCCTTCTGGGCCTCTAAGTCACACAATCTATTAGTAAATCCACTGCTAGCCACTTTCACGTGTGAACTTAGAGGTCGGGACATTGAAGTTGTCCTCACTAAGGTGTAGCACAAAGAAGAAGCAGTCCATCCAAACAGTCAAGATTAATATTGTCACCATAAAATCAGACATCGCTCAGACTTTGTACAAAGGAGCTGAAAGTTTGTTTGACATCACAAAGACTGAAAAGTTGAAGAAACATATAGAGCAGTGTGAAGTCTGACCTTTAGGCTCACAGGGCTTAATCCTAACCTCATTATTAGAAATATTGACTACGTTTTTGTTGAGGATCCATCATTTGTGATGCAACTTCTATCAGATAAAACAAGGAAAAGCATAATTGGTCTACTTTAATATCTTGTCTAACCAGCTGACTATTTCTAGACAGTTTCAGGGGTGTAGGCGTGAAAATAACATTATTGAACGTAAAGTTCTTATTAGGAAGTAACTTAACTGGTCTGAACCAGAAAAGCTCTTATGGGTACTGTGGTAGAGCCTTTATAACGTCTAAAATGTACCTAAAAATCACGACAGTAAACTCAAATCCAAATCAGCAACGCTCGAACTATTTAGTTCCAACTCCAAACGTCATCCATTGATCCATATTCGTGCCTACAGCTAAATCTATAGTGGGCAGAATTGTACACTTAATGGTGCAGATCAAGATGGCAGCCTGCCATGTACCGTAATATGAACAGTAGCCTATAAGCGATCACTATTTCATCCATTGGTACTTTTTAAAAAAACATACTGATTTCTCAAGATAACAGTTCATGTTATTGGCCGTCTATAACTTAGTTTTACATAAATTATGTGTCAGGAAAAAGAAAAAAAGTGTAACTTATGTGCAGCTCCTGAAACAAATCTCCACCACTTTCATTTTTATGATTACTAATTTCACCATCCCTTACTCATGCGCTGTCTCTTCCCTTCCTCTTTTGCTGCTTCCCCTCCTGTCCCACCCCCTCTGCCTGGACTTGCTGGTCTGCAGTGTCTATTTCAGTCTTTCCGTTGGGGTCAGATTCGGCACATCCGGTATCTCATCCAGTTTATTGTCATTCAATCCTGCTGCGCTCCCGGAGGGCATCAAGAGGAAGGCCCCTGGGTCTTAGTGCCTGATTGGCCAAACACGCATGTACATACAGCTGGAATTTGAGCAGAATGGATTAAAATCTATATCTAGTACAGTTGGGTCTTGTAGTGCTCCATTATGAGTCCAAAGTCTTTACATACAACAGCAAAGTACATGAATATGTAACTTATTTGCCTAGAAGTATATCGGTGCATTCAAATGAGAGGTCTGTGGCAATTAGAAGCTTTACAGTCCATCATTATTTTTTCATAGATCAAATCATATTTCAATATTGAAGGTTTTCTGTAGTTATAGATTATTTTTCTTGTGTTAAAATAGCTCCAAGTTTTACACTGGGAAATCAGGCAGCTCAATAGTAGGAAAAGTAACAAAGACAGCATGGGATTAATGGTCTAAGCATGGCACTGCAATGGTATCCCACAGGCACCGTGCAGACCTATATGCTAACCTCCACGGTGTAGGTGTGTGAGTTGGGGACACAAAATGCTTGTCCACACTCATAATGTGGGTGATTCTTGTTTCTAAGAAGACAGAAGTAGAAGTAAAAAAAAAAGAAAAAAAAAGCATTAAATGTAATTAAAATTCTCCATATTGTCTGCACAATAGCTAATCCAATAGTTAATCCAATAGCTAATATAATAGCTAATCCTTGAGCTAACAGGAAAGGGAAATGGATTTTCAAATGAGGAGTGGAATTGCCATTTTAAATGTCAGAAATAAATCTTTGATTCTGGAAACCATTTAATTATTTTTCTTTTTCAAATTGTTTTTTAAAAATGATTTTGAAAATTAGTTTTTTAATTTGGAATTTAAAAATGTTTTTTAATTGAGTTTCATTCTTTTTTTGTAAAATCATTTTCGATTTGAAGTATTTATTGATGGATTAATGATTCATTTTGAAAAATAGATTTAAAAATAGTGTTTTTATTTAAAATTTTATTATTAAATAATAAATTACTGTAGTAATGCTTGAATAAATAAAATAATTAAAAAATGAATTTGCAAATACATAATTTATTGTACAATTCATGATTTAAGCACAGAATTCATTATTTCAATATGTGTGATTTGAGCCTCCCAAAAGGTTTTTTTTTAAGTACATATATATATATATATATATATATATATATATATATACATATATATATATATATATATATATATATATATATATATGTATATATATATATATATATATATATATATATATATGTATACACACACATTTTTTTTTTTAACACTTTTACCAAGTGTAGTTTTATTTCTCTCTGAAACGTGGGGCCGACTCTTGATCCCTGTACTTCTGAAGTTCTGGCCACACGAGTTGTTAATCGCGTTGAACCTGACTGCTGGTCACTTTACTGTATTTACTACCTGCACACATTACTATCAGTGGCTTTCTTTAAACTCACTGGTAGTTGCTTCAGTCACTTGCCCAAAAGTTGAGAAAAGTTTATCTTGGGTCACGCTCACTTCACATCCCCAGCAAGTAGTTCCCCCATAGTTGCCTGAAGTTGCCAAATATCTATATGTATGTCTTTCTATGGTCTCTGTTTGCCATGTTGGTCTGAACTGCTTCCAGTGTGGATGTAGCTTAAAATCCTGGCCATGCCCCTGTTTGGAGTTGGAGGTTTCCCTTCTTATATTCAGGCTCAGTGGCATATTGGCACAAACATTAAATCAATATTGATCTTCTCTGCTGAAAAAAAGGATAATTTCCCAAAATGTATTTATGTAAACTAACAGATTGTTTACCACAACAGTCAGCGCTTGATAGCATCTTTCATGAAAGACAATTTCTAACACCTCGCAAAACGTTAAAGGAGTAACAAGGACAGGAGAGCAGTGAGAGGATGAAAGAGAAGGTGGAGGGATTGCAGTGAAGGTGACATTTGGGAGCGAGAGGAGCAGAGAAGATAGGGGAAGATATGACAGAAGGAAGTAGAAGAAAGGAAAGGAGACGTGAGGAGAGGGCAACCCCTCCTCATTTCGAGGCAAAGGGTCACTGCAGTCAGTTCTAAAATAGCCAGAAACCATGATGTCATCTAGGGGGAGATGCAACAAAGCCTTATCCATTAAACTCCATCGACCATCAGCAGGTCGAGCCCAGACTCAGCGGAAGTCAGAGAGTCAGCGGGCAGACAAGGAATCAGGACTAATTACAAGTTTCTTTTTCCTCTTGATTTTATGAAGCAAATGGGTTTTCAACATTAAACACTTTTTTTCAGAGTTTATAAAACTCTGGAAGCGCACTTAGCATAGACCGCATCCAAACAGTGATGGTCAGCTCTTAAACCCAATGCCAGAAGTACAATATGCCAACTGTTAATGATAATATTTAGAGGTTTCAAACAAATAAGCTTATGTTATAGTATTGTTATCATTGTCTACTGTCCTGTTCTCTAATGGATGGCTGTCACCTGGACAAAAAGTGATGACTTTAGTGTTTCTGACTTAGTTGATAAAACGCTGCTTGGATAATGTAACTCGCAGCAGCGAGTCTTTGCTTCATGTCTAATTGCACTGAGAAAAACACAGACTTCCTGCTTCCTGGTATATGAAGGTTTAAAAATATGAAAAAACCTTCCTGTGTGATTACCTACATCACAACCATGAAAACATATGAGGCAATAAAAGAAAAAAATATGAATTCCTGTTTTATGTGTATCAATGATACAGATAGACTGCACTGAAGTTTAAACATGGCAGTATGAGAAACGACTGGGCAGCAGTGTAGATCAGTGTGTGGTGTGCGTTTTTGAAGAAATGTGTGATAGAGGAGTGTGTGTGTGTGTGTGTGTCCCAGGGCACAGACTCAGTCATTACTGATACTCCCCTAGCACAGAGGTCCATCCTCAGGTTACCGCTGACGGCCTCTTGAAACAACAGCTCCCTATGACTGTTTTCTTTTAGGCTGGTTTGCTTCATTGACATCCATTGTTTATGTTACTTATGCAATGTTTGGAGAATTCATCATGGTAAAAGAAAAGGAAAGAAACAAAAACGTGCCAAAACAAACCGCGTATTCATACTGTTAACCCTCTCTGTCCGTCTCCTGTTCCTGTTGATTGTTTTTCTGTCCCTATGTCCACAATGATACTTGTTCTTATCCTGTTCTTATGCTGCCGAGCACAATTTTCACAAAAATCCCCAATCCCCGTTCTACTCTGAACCAGATAGATTATAAAACAATTACAGTGCTTCTTGCCATGGAAGTTCAGTATAAGCCACAAACGTGCATCAAGTTACCCAGGAACATCCATCTTATTTAGGATCACGAAATATCAGGAAAGCATGTGATCCAAATTTTCAATTATTCTAAATTTACTAGAATAGCAAAGTGTTTGATGAAAGGTGTGATGCAGCGCGCTGCTATAGAGTCCTGAAACTCTAAAATTCATTAGTGTTTTGCATTCCCCCATGTTCCCCTGTCTCCAAGTCCGTGGGTTTAGGTTCTTGCAGTTAACACAAATTTGTGAAACAAACACAACAAGCTGAAAGTCAGTGATATCTATCTATCTATCTATCTATCTATCTATCTATCTATCTGATAATAATCTGACAATACTATAATATTGGCCATATTATATTTACATTACCACAGTGAGATGACTTTAGTCTCATGAACAACATTAACTAATTGTTATTTACTAACTAATCTTAAATGACTGTTCAGCACAGAAATGAAGCCCAACAATCATGTTTTACAGTCCCGTGGTCTCAGCCTCAGATACTCAGCTAATCAAAGTGATGTCATGACAAAAATGAATGACCAACAAAACATTTTTCTCCTTCATTTCTGTCAAACAAAGCTGTATGTAACGTGTCTCGCGGTTAGTATCGTGGTTGCTAGGCAACCTGAACAGCGCGACGAAGCGTATACCGTCCCATTTCACAAGCCTCTCACTTCCGCACTTGTCGTACTTATAGTACGCACCGTAGTGCGCGTACTTCAAGCGTGCAGACCCTGAACTGGGACACAGCTTGAGCATCACAACTGAAAACAACAGGAAATCTCAGCTCAGCCAATCAGAGTGGCTGATTGCATGCATAAAGGCCATGTGTTGATTATGATACCAGGGCCTTTAAAACAGACAATATTTTCCTCTCTAATCTTCCTAGAAACAATAATTGTATTAAAAGTGTATGCTTACCTGTAGAGCTGCTTATTTACTTCACTAAGATTTCCATCAGTCTTCATCGCAGCAATAAACATCAGTCTATGGTGGAATTTAATCATAAAATAGAAGCTTTGGACAAAGTTTTAGTTCTGAAATAAACTCTTGTTTTTAATTGTTTCTTTGTCTACAACCTAACAATATCATGCAACAGAGAAAAGAAATCCATTCTGAAAATCGTGAGTCATTCAACTGCTTGTCGAATTTGTTGAAAATGTCCTACAGTAACTCTACATTCAAACTCTATAGTTTCAAGCCTTCTGATTTTACTTGCTGTAAGTATGTCATATTAGAGGGGGGCAATAGTAGGCACGACCAGAAAGAGTAAATAATATGAGGTCATGGAAATAGTTGGCAGGCCTCTTCTTTTTTAACAATTAGATGGTGTGATAGGCGAGCAGAGTATAAGCGAGCCACGGCCACTGCTCTGTGATGAGATTAGTCACCAGGTCCTCTTCTCTCTCCTCAGACTAATTTGAAAATGCATCCTCATCCAAACAACCTGGCCCTCCTTATCTGCTGCTTTATGGCTGGATTTCTGGAAGCAGGGCACAGCGGGGGGGGGGGGGGGGGGGGGGGGCTATATAGAAAAGCCAGAGGGTTGGGCACCATTCAGTTCAGGCTGCCACAGTTTGCTGTTTGCTCAAAGGTGTCTCCTGGCACGGAGGACAGGAAGTGTATTTTGTATTCTTGCTAATCACCTCTCCTGCTCTCACAGTGATGGATTGCCATTCTTGGGTTTCAACCATCCTATCATCCCTACATCTGTTTGCTCTTCCATTACTGTGTCTGCACTGCCTTTTTCAGTATCCACTTCTCTTTTTTACTCCTTTTTATTTAACTTTTGGGCACTCAAAACAGTACAAAAAAACTCCCAAAACATTTGCAATTATTTAACATATTTTTCTGGCTAAAATGAGAGATCCTGATGAGATATTTCGCAGTCTGATTCAAGCAGTCTACTGCTTATGAGAGAGGCATGGCAGTAGACTGAATCATTTAGGTTTTTGGACCATTATTTAAAAAGAAAGCATCACGTGCTACTGCAATTAAAGTAAGTGCAAAAGGTTGTGTAGCCTATTATCACAGAATATTTAATTCATAAAATAATTTTACTTTCATCTACCATAAATTAAAGTTTTTTCCACATCTGCTGAAACTTGGACAGCGGCAGACACGAATGCTCTTACTGTAATAGTGGTAAAATACATAAACTTTCCCACAATCAGTTACTTTCTTCCAGAATTTTCCCATCTTGCCTTATTTGCAACACCAGTGCTGTGTTATGCCATTATGGCTTTCATATGTTTGATAAATTTCCATCAGCTGTTCATCTGGCAATATGTGTCTCAATGAGTGGCATTCAGTTAAGTCTGACTTTTTAATTTTTATTTATTTATTTTTTGGCAGAACAAGTGTGAAGTCATGCATCAAACAGACTTTCCTCATCTCAACAAACAAATCCATAATGCAGTCCTCTAAAGATAATTGACTAGTTTTTGGGGAAAAGATGCCATTAATACAGGGAGACAGAATTTTAGGGGCATCTTTGAGCTGCATAGACATGACCATGCCTCAGTGTCTTTAATACATTTGAGTATGAAAGCAGAACAATTCCCAACAAGTATAATCCCAGCCGACCACCCATGTCTAACATCTGCAGGACAATACTGCAATTCCAGAATCAGCTAATAATAATTAACCTGCTAGAATCCAGCAGAATAACACAATAACACAACATCTGAGGCTCGTGAAAATGTTTAATGCATTGTTTTCTTTTTCAAAAACCAAAGAAAAGAATCTCCAGTGTTTCTTTTGCTTTGGCAGAAGAGTGGACACTAATAGAGGAAACATTTTTGAAATAAGTCTAGATGCATATGGATGGAGCTAAAGAGACACATTTGCTTCTGCTTCCTCTTACCTCCATGCTCTATCTAATCTCATGATCTGAGCTGCTTTAAACGCATTTCCATTTGGCCTCATTACTCTCTAAGAGGGCCGGCCCCATGTGAGGAGTGAGCCAGTGATCTCTCCCCGTTGGCCACTTGGCAAGACTGCCATTTCTCTGTGAGGATATAGCTGTGTGTGTGTGTGTGTATGTGTGTGTGTGGATATATATGTTGGCTGCTTGCTTTATCACAAACAAACACAAAGAACCGAGCATTTTTTCTCTAAATTAAGCAACAGCGTTCTGTCTCTGATGTTCAAACAGGAAATCAAATCAGTGGCATATTAATCTATATTCAGACATTTTAATTTAATATAGTATAATCATGCATTTACTGCACTTCCAAGCAAATGCACGTTAACTTTTAAAGAAGTGGCTTACTCAGCATTTGAATGCGTATGCAACACAATGCATGTCATTTTATACCAGTGTTTCCCATACAGACTTTACTTGGGCAGGATAACCAGATATATTAACACCCTCCAAAGATTACCCAGTCACATTTCATATTTTTATTCTTTAATTCAAGAGGACATAAAGGATTTATTTAATGGCAGACACCTCCCTTACTCTTACCTTGATAGTTGCTAATCTGTTCCTTCCACTCTTACATCCTACTGGTTGTAGGGCCACTCTAAATTTTTAAAGAAGAAAGCCTTAACAAAAAATGCATTATCCATCCATTCGCTTCCGCTTATCCTTTTCAGGGTCGCGGGGGGCGCTGGAGCCTATCCCAGCTGTCATAGGGCGAAAGGCGGGGTACACCCTGGACAGGTCGCCAGTCTGTCGCAGGGCCAACACACAGGGACAGACAACCATTCACATTCACTCGCACATTCACACCTAGTGGCAATTTGGATTATCCAATTAACCTATCCCCACAAGCTGCATGTCTTTGGACGGTGGGAGGAAGCCGGAGTACCCGGAGAGAACCCACGCAAACACGGGGAGAACATGCAAACTCCACACAGAAAGACCCCGGCCTGATGGTGGAATTGAACTCAGGACCTTCTTGCTGTGAGGCAACAGTGCTAACCACTGTGCCACCGTGCTGCCCAAAAAATGCATTATGTTATCACAAATACAATACACAGTCACGTGAAATTAATTCTATCCCGTCCTGTAAGACCTTTTACAGCACTGATAGGCAACTCCAGAGCTCAAGGCCTCCGTCCTGCAGGTTTTAGATGTGTCCTTGATCCAACACAGCTGATTCAAATGGCTAAATTACCTCCTCAACATGTCTTGAAGTTCTCCAGAGGCCTGGTAATGAACTAATCATTTGACTCAGCTGTGTTGACCCAGGGTGAGATCTAAAACCTGCAGGACACCGGCACTCGAGGCCTGGAGTTGCCTACCAGTGCTTTACAGTTTCCATTGGAAATAAAAGGGTAACTAGCAGCCAGGTGCTTCTGTTCAAATAGGCTTGATTAACTGTACCTCTATAAAAGGAGATGTTCAGACATTTTCCTGTTTTCAAGCGTTCAGGAGTGTATGTCCCATCAAATTTATCCCAAGGTCAGATTGTCCAACACTTTGATAAAGTACTAAAATCCAGCGAGTTGTATCTCAGGCTCTACAGGCCTCAGTTAGCATTTAAAATGTTAAATTCATAACAGTGAAACTAGAGAAAGAGTCTGTATGCCTTATTTAAAGCTGTTGCCATGAAAAAAGCCTCTTCTCTCTAAAGTTACATCTGAACAAACCACAAAACGTCTAGAACAACGTTCTTTGGACTTACTGGACCAATGTGGAAATCTCTGGCCATAAGAAATACATTTGGAGAAAACCAAACACTGAACACCTCATAGCAACTTTCAAACACTGTGATAAAAAGATGAAGATTTGGCTTATTTTGCAGCCACAGGACCAGGGCACTTTGAGTCACTGCGTTCATCATGAACACCTCTTTATACTATTCAAGAGTCAAATGTGAGTTCATCTGTCTGACAGCTAAAGTTTGAGAAAGGACTATGATCCCAGTCAAGGTCCAGACCTCAGCCTGGCTGAAATCCTGTGGCAGGACCTTATGAGAGCTGCGCATAAACAAATACCCACAAATTTCAATGAACTGAAGCAATAACTGTAAATCTAAAAGCTGATGGTTTAAATGAGGTAAAACCGGTCCACTGGAGTGAACCTATGCAAAAAAAAAAAATGTGCATGAGGATAAACAAGGTTTATTAGTGGTGCTCCAAATAGCTCACATAATTTACATACACAAGAACCTTGTTTCTAGAAAGTGCTTCCTCTGAAAATAGTTTGTAAAGAAACTGTTACAGGAAAGCAGATGATTTTTATAAGCTACTTACTGGCATATATTGGTAGCTTTTAAGGAAATACATGTCTTTAAGTATCTCTGCACTGGCCTCAGCATTTCGCTGTGGTTGCTGCTTGATTGGAACCACAGACCGAAACTCAGAGTAGCCTACTTTATTTTTATCAGATGGTTTTCTGAAATAAAGTATTTTTATGGTGAGATATTTTGCTCAGTGAAAATGTACCTCAATAAATCAGTCTAAAATCTTTAGCTGGCAGAGTTGAGCCAATCAGAGACAAATGATTAATATATATATATATATATCAATTAAACCATTTTTAAAGCCATTTCTCTGTTGCTCAAGTGCTTGGCCACACTGCCAGCCTCTGTCTGCAGGTGGGATTCCTCCATGGCATCAGCAGCTGTGCTCAACAGATGTTAAATTACAGTGTGAACCTCATGGTTGTGTCTCTTTGGCTCTGGCAGGCTAATAATAGTGTTAGCTTGAGCAGTGGAGCGCCTCAGCGGTCATGATGACACGGTTGATGGTTGTGTGGAGGTTTTGCAGCCAAAATCCATCCCTGATCAAATGCTTCTTAAAGTTTTGGAGAGCAACATGCAGGCTACTGTTTGCTTTTCACAACATTTTTCTCCACATAACACTAAATATACACCATACACTCAAAAGAAATCATTCTTTGACTTCATAAAAATGAAGCAACAACATCTGACATATACAAAAATGAAAGGTTTATTAGTTAATATAATTGTGATTACAGAAAATATGCCTGGTATAAATTGAATGTAGAATGTTGACTGCCAACCCAATACCAAAGCCTTATCTACCATGTGTAGAAGTGGCTTAAAATTTCCAATTACATGTTTTTATTGATGCATTTTACTAAAGTCACTCCTGATAGTTAAAAATAGTTCTTATGTATCTCAGAGAGAGATGTTATAACCCAGAATTTTATGAAAAATTAGAACCAATAATCACTATTGCTTCCTTTCTTTGTGTTTGCAGGTTTATCTGATGTGCCTTGAGCACCGGGAGCACTTTGCCCCAGACCCGGCTTCCAACCCTGGTGCCATCCAGCAGGCTGACCAGGATGGACTCTACTCATTCCTTCAGGATGGAGCTGGACTCAGTGCTGTCGCTTGACCAGATACGTGCCATTCGGGCTAACAATGACTATGTGGAGCGGCCCGTGGCACTGGAACCTGCAACGCAGTCTGGATTCTTTTTGGTCCACGATGACCGTTACCCTCACGGTGCATACATCCATCACCCCCAGCCTTCCTTCCCCTCAGCCATGTCCCGCAGCCAAAGTCAACAGCAGCACACTCATCTTTCCCATTTGAGCCGTTCCAGTACCATAAGCTCTTCTATGTCACGAACAAGTGCCACCTCAGACCAGCGGCTACTGGCAGGTTTGACACCATCTCACTCTGGCTTAGGTTCGGTGGTCCATTCACAGCCTAAAGGGGACCTGAAGCCTGATTCTTTTGGTAAACGCCTGGCGGAAGATGAGGCTGAACTCAGTCTCCATCAGTTCATCTGTGAGAGGTGTGGCCGCTGTAAATGTCAAGAGTGCTGCGCCCCACGCCGCCTGCCTTCTTGCTGGGCCTGTGGACAACGCTGTCTGTGTTCTGCTGAGAATGCCGTGGAGTATGGCACATGCTTGTGCTGTGTTAAAGGTTTATTCTATCACTGCTCTGCCCAGGATGATGAAGATAACTGTGCTGACCAGCCATGTTCCTGTGCTCCAGCCCATGCCTGTGCCCGCTGGAGCACAATGGGACTGCTGGCGCTATGTCTGCCCTGCCTTTGCTGCTACCCCCCTGCCAGGCTGTGCCTTGCTCTGTGCCGGTGTGCCCACGACCGGGCTACGCGGCCCGGCTGCAGGTGCAGCAACACCAACACTGTGTGCCGCAAGATTTCCAATTCCAACCCTAATCCTTGCCATCCCTCGCTCCGCAGCAAAGCTCTGGAGAAACCGTTATGACAGGCTTGAATGAGGGCCAAGTAAATGAATTTCCCCTCAGATGTGGCCAAAAGCAATGCTGTCACCAATCAACGGTCCCTCGGTTGACATCATGACGACAGTGCCATTGTGACCCAACTACCTACGTATGACAAGCCAACCAATCACCCAACCAACCAAACAACCAAGTTGTTCACCTAACGTACCTTTATTTCTCCAACTCAGGAGGGACCAAAGCTTTAATGTGCCTGCTTATGTTGGAGAATTAATGCCTATGTTGAAGAATAAGAAGCTGTTTTGCTTTGCTGGACCGATCCTTAAACCTTAACCAAGACACCAAGACAAAAAACAAGGCAAAACAAAACAAAAAAAACATGCTTTCTATGGTGCAATCTCGGCATGTTAAAATGTATTTATTTATTATTGAATCTCCTCCCTTCTCAACCCTTTGCCACTCTCTGTGCTAATTCTTTGCAAAGGAATCGCTCACAAAGGAAAGAAGCCTGCATATGGACTTTGCAAACAGATTCTGACCTGATCAGAAGAAGTGTGAGAGATGGAGGTTAAAACTACAACGAGATTCAGAACTTTGAAAAAACGTTAAAGATGAACGAGGAAACCAGTGTTGTACTGAGGTGAACATCTTACTGAGACTCAGCAAAGCACCAAGATATAAAGTGAGATGAACGACACCTGTGACAACAGTTTGACACCAAAAAGGGACCATTCACTGTAACAAACGGTGTGAATTTCAATGTTATTAAGCTCATTTGTAAACGAAAAGCACTGTGAGGTAGATGGACAATGTTTTCCCTGTGAGCCTAGAGCTCATTGGGGGATTATTTAACCAGAGGGAGGATGCATCTATTGTGAGGCAGCGTGCGTGCGTGTCCGTCTGTGTGTGTCCTCCTACTGTGCAACAACCTGTGTATGAGCCTGTGTGTTTGTTGTTTTATCAGCAGAAGAAGCCTGCCTTGTGTTATTTTTAGCAGTCCTGCTTCGCTGGAGCTCTGAGGGTCTGGTCGGGTTTCCTCCTGAAGCCAGCCTGTCGCCAACCTCCCTCGCTCCCTCCTCTGACCCACCTCCTTCACAATCCTCTACTCCACTACTACACATAAACACCCCCCACCCCACCCATCAGTTCTCTACCCATTCTGAAATCAAATGCCATTTCTGAACTTCCAGATGATCCAAATGCTTGGAGGGTTTTGAAAACCATATTCTTAATGAACCATTCGTCTATATAATCCATTAAGTGTTTTAGCACTTAAAAGCAAATTCTTGGGTTAACATAGGGAGACATTGCGTCCTATAACCTAAAAAGCTGTTGACTACTTGGCAGAAGAAAAGGACACACAAGGAAGCTAATAAGGTAAAAAGTTAAAAGTGCTAGCGGGGCCTTAAAGGTTGATATACCAATGAATCCTCATCCTAGGGTATCAAATGCTGTGCTTTTGCCAGAAGCTGCTGTTGCACAGATATGCAGGAGGGTTGCTTTGGGCCCAGTGCCTTTACGCACCTTTGGAGGTCACACTCAATGCTGAGAATAACGGCCGCTTGTTAACCAGGAGTGTGTCAGCCAGGAGACAGCATGTTCTGATCTTCAGTCTGGGGCTTTGCTCTTTGTTTGATTGGTGCAATTTCCACTCACTTTGTTCTTTCACTTCCTGGTTAGGAGTGGTTAGGTTTGAAAATACCCCTTGAAAAAACAGGCTTACCTGGAGTACTGAGGCCAGCGTTCATGTGAAGCCAGGATGTACGACAGGAGTACCACCAAAGCAAACATTCTACGTATGTATGAGACACCAGTGGCTTTGACAAAATAGCAGTATTTAATACCCTAGAGCTGGACCTGAGCTTCAATCACAATTTCATTTTCTGTTACTGAAATTGGATTGAAAATTTCATTAGCTCCTGCCTCCCTGGACAAAACTTCGAATAATATCGGTTAGTTACAGGTAAAGGCAAAAGGTCTAAAACTGATCCAAACAGCACTAAAAATGACCTAACCATCAAAAAGAGCCGACACAAGGCACATTACACACCCATACTGCATTGTATATCCCTAATGTCTCATTCGCCTCTCCTCTTAAGCTCAGACGGCTAAAAGCCTTGAGTTCCAGGTCCATGGAGAGTTCATCAAACAGGCAATTAGCTTCATGATAGCTCTTAATGGCCTGGAGAAGAATGGAGCGTGGGAGGGAGAGAAGAGAGAGGACAGGATGAGTAGAGTTGTGGTGTTTGGCAAACAGACAGAATGGTGAGGAGGGATGCTAAGAGGAAAAAGAACAGGAGTCGATGAAGGAAAAGTAACAGAGGATGTTGATGGGTCCATGAGGTCATTTGGAGACCATGAATACTCAGCAAAAGCAGTGCAGATTTAAACTTTTGGATTTTGGTTGTTTGTTTTTTTTTAGTTTTTTCAGGACTTCAGGTGTTGATGCAAACCATAAATGGAACACATTTAGAGGAGGATCAAAATCAGTTAAAAAAAACACACACACAAAGTATGCATGTATGTTTGCTGGTGTGTGTACGCATGTACAGGTTTTTAAGCGTGTGTGTTCATGTTTGGATGCATTTGGGCGTGTGTGTGTGTGTGTGTGTGTGTGTGTGTCAGGAAGTGACCTAAGCACAGACACACATTGACCTGATATGTTAAATGTTCCTTTGTTATATTTTTATATGTAAATATGGGCTGTTAACTGTAAAACTATTTTTATTCTGCTTTATTTTGTTTGTATGAGATTGATATTATGGCTATATTTCATTATTGTGAACTATTAAGAGTCCACATTCAGGAACTTTTAGGGCGACTGACTGCAATGCAAAATTACTCCCCATTAGCATTTTTAAAAAGTATGTTGGATTTCAAAGGGGTTATTTAACAATCCAGATAGATGTATAGAACCAGTGCAATTATAGTTACATACATTAGTCACTGCTGCACAAATTGGTTCTATACAATAATAATAATAATAAAAAAATCTGAAAGAAAGAGCTTCTAAAGATGAATCTCTAAAGGAGGTTGAGGAATTTTTGCAAATTTCTGAAGCAGACAATCCAAATCATGCATCAGGATTAGGGGACAATCATTCATGCAATCTGTGAATGTTTTCAAATAGCAACTGTTATTATTGTCATAAAAGGAAAGTGAGGCAGTGGATTGCAAACAGCCGAAGGCTGTTAATGACTTTATCACAGAACAAGTAACCATTTCTAACATTAGATGTGCTAACAACATTTTATAGTTTAGACTGGAGGGAATTGAAGACTTGTCAAGGGTTTGCTACTGAACTACTGCTAATAAGGTGCCTTGGAACTAAAGGTGTAAATTTAAAGGGGACCTATTATGCTAATTCCTTAGATTATACCAACTTTGCATGAATCAGTTTAAATTAATCCTTATTTATCTTACACTGGGCTGTGGTAACTGAAAGTCTTCAACTTTCTTCTGATTGGCTGTCCGTCACAAACAAAAGACTTGGATAGAAACAGGGTAGGGCTTTGGTGACCATACTGACATCATGCAGAGCCAAGAGTAAAATAAACTGTAAAGAAGTGAATATTTAGAGCAGTCTGAAGCCTATGCTTTAGGCCTATAAGGATTATGCAACAGAAATGTGTAACATGTCTTCTTTAAATGTCTTCGGGCCTTCACCAATGCATTGGGAAGTGCAAATGTTGCCCTAAATGTTTCTGGTCTCGTCACAGGTTCCACTTTGATAGATGGGTTGGCAACTGTGGAGGACACACTCAGTTTAAATATGAACTTTTCTCTCATTCTTTTTTTTAATATTCCACCTTTTTCCATGGTTATTACTGTTCAAAGTATTGGCATCCAAAAAAAAACAAACAAGAAAAACAACAGTCGACATATTTGATATTCGTTAAGCAAATCACCAGGGTTAACATGTCCACCTTAATGCTAATGAATCTGAAAAGTTACCCAACATTTCATCGCAACTGCCAGTTTTAGCTTCTTAATGAAAAGATATTAGAAATTGCTTGAAAATTGGCAGTGGCATGAAAGTGAGCTTTTCAAGGAACTGTTTGTTTGATTGATAGCTGGCGTATTTTACCTTGCATGCATCTCTGTGAACAACAATGCTTCAAAGGCAACAGAAAATCCTGACTGAAAACAATAGTGTGAGTGTAAAACTTTCAAAATGGAAACCATTTCATATTCAGCTGCATCACTGTGGACATGAGTTTCTGATGGGTTTCCACACAGATGCGCACACTGTCTCCTTTAACCCTGGCTGAGCGACTTCAGTCAGATCTTTGGTGCTTGTGAAGATGACTTGGGGAACATTTATTTCTATCTGGATTGTTTTTTCTATCGGGATGATATTGCACTTGTTTTTTAGCTAACTGTTTCACCTGTGTTCAGAGTAGCTTTAATATCTTTGCAGTGACAACTATCCAATCATAATCTCTACAGTATGCAGTCTTTTGTATGTACAACAGATACACACAGAGGCATAAGCAATGCATTATGGGTGGGGTACGAGTCAAATGTTTTAAAAACCTCAGTATAGTGACAAGAGCTAATGAGAGCTAATTAGCTAGATAATTGTAATAGAAACAGCACTGGTGTCAGTAAACCTGAGTAAGGCACCATTTTTACTGCATAATAGAAATGGAGGACTGTTTTTGTCATTTCAAACACCTTTTTTCAGTCATTTGAGGGAATTAACATCTTGAAATAGTGACTCCCCCATGCTGCATGGCTTGTGCATCTGTATGTAATAAATAAAGTGCTCCAGTTTAAAATCCTAAACATTTTCAACATTGTCCGCCCTCAGGGCCGGAGCTCATGTCTGAACCTGTGTGATGCTGTACGTACGCAGGCTGCCACTATAACCACTACACTTCTCCTCGTGTCTTAGCAAGCATCGCTTTTGGTACAAATTGGCATCTTATATGTTGCAAAAGAGTTTAAGGAGAGTATATGGAACAAATATATATAGAAATTTATCTTAAATGAATATATTATATATGGAACAGTATGCTTTTCACACTTTGTTTCTTTGCCATTTTTGCTTCATGGATATTTATTTAAATGGTTGCAACAATGGCGCTGACATTAATCGTGAGGATGGTGTTGAGATGTATTTATTTTACAGTTGTCAGAGATAAAGGCACAGATTTTGTTGTCATCTTTATTTTTTGAGTTTTGTTTTGTTTTTTGCTCCTCTCAGTGTGGTGTGGCTGCTGCTGCCCTCCTGGCTAAAGATGAACCAATAAACAGAATTTCAAAATAACAACTGCGTGCTATGAATGAGTCTTTAATTTCTGCAACTTTTCCATGTCATCAGTGAAGCATAAAATATTAAAAACTACTATTATTATAATTGTTATTTTTACTTTAAACTGCTTAAGAAGCTGTCAGACCTTTGTGCTTTAACTAGGGATAATCCATATCATTGTTGATAATACCAGTATAAATTTTAATGTGAAATAAAATCATATGATCGAGCACAACATGAAAAAGAAGCTTCTTCAACAATCTCCAACAAAGCACTGTTCAAAATATCCCCAAAAAAAGGAAGGAAGGAAGAAGGCAGTGATCCTGGCAGCTGGTGATGCATGACCAAAAGTACATAGGGGGCTGCGATGGTTAGCACTGTTGCCTCCTGGGTTCAGAACCAATATTTAGCCAGGACCTGTCTAGGAGGACCTGTGGAGCATGTTTGCATGGGTTGCATGAGTACTCTGGGTTCCTGGGAGGAGTTAGTTCAGTTAGTTAGTTCATAGTGTGAGTGTCTGTGTTGATGTGACAGACTGGTAAGTACAAGGAAATAGATGGCATGCATGAATGATGCTATTTATTTATTTAAACTGAAAACACTACCTAGGCTACTTTTGTGGTTACATTTGTGTCACTGTATATCATTTATTTATTTAACTTTTATTAACCAGGAAAAAAAATGATTTGAGTGCCCTTGTCAAGAAAAACGGCAGTACAATCACAAGTTGCATAAATTAGAAACATACACACATCTAAATCCATTTACAGGTAATAGAAATATTTTTAGAAAAATGCATTATTGTCAGAAATATAATTATTACAAATTTATTTTAAATAATGTGGTGAAATTGTATGTGTATATCACATTCCCCTCGTTCAAACACATGCAGATTAACCTCCTAAGACCCAAACTCTTCCACAAAATGCATTTTTAATTTGTCTTTGATATTTGGGCTGATTGGGACCTGATGAATGTAAAAACAAAGAATTACCAGATTTTTTTTTTTTACATGATTTTTGTTTCTAAGAAAAATGAGAGCCACATATAAGGATATTCGTTTAAAATTTCGATAGAACAGTTACAATATAATGTCCTGTAAGTGGATATCAGGCCCTTGTAGAGCAAAATTGAGTATTTTAGTCTAAATAACCCAAAATGTGATGTTCACATATGTGGACGCCAGGTCCTAGGAGGTTAAAGAACAAGATGCGAGATTACATTTTGGAGGTATTTAGAGAGCTTAGCTAGGTTAGTTATGGTGCCTGCCCATAGCAGGTGAGATAGTCTTTATTGCAGGGTAAATGTTCCCTAAGTGCTTACCCTACAGAAAAACAGGCAAGAATGACTTTTGGACTTTTTTTTAAAGCTGACAGAAGCATGACTGGATAACATTTTTTACTTGAGCATAGAAACAAAGGTCAGTGTCAAAAATTACTACCATGTTATGAGTAGACTGCTTGACAATTTTGGTCGATGAACTAAGCTTACTGTAAGCCAGGGTTGCAGAATCTTTGGTAGAAATTAGATTAATCATCACTGAGTTTCAGGAATTTATGAAACAGCTTTTGATAAATCTTGATAAATGTGTACCTGCAGAGCTGTGCTGGACAAGATTATGGACATGAATGACCTGCTTGAGAGGCAGCTGAAAAGTGGACCAAGGATAGAGCCTTGAGGAACACCACGGCTGAATCTGACAGGGGAGGAGCAAGTATCATCTGTGGTTTCAAGATGGTGCAGGAGTGTTCAACTGAGTCAAAGGCTGTGGTTAAACTTTTATTTGCTTTGTGCTTTGTTTTTTCTCCCACTGTCTGCATTTTTCTCCAGTGATAGTCACTTGTTCTGCTGTAAGTTAGTTAACTTTCATTCTCTGCATTAGTTTGATAACTGGCAAGAGTTATGAAGCAGAGGTAGTGTTCCTGCATGTTCACTTAAAAATATTTTATGGTGTAACAATATTGTATCATAAAAAAAGAAACAATATACAGTCCATTGCCATATCAGTGTGCTGTCATAGTTTCACGCCACTAGAGAAATCAGCCAGAACAAATATCAAAATGATATTAACTCTAGTCAGAATTTGCTGGAAAACAGCAATATGACCACTGTTAAAATGTGACCTGCTGGAAAACAGCAGATACCAAATATTTGTTTTAAAATATATTTTTATAGTAAAAAAAAAAAAAATGGCAGAAGTTAAACTATCAGGTAGTTTTATGCTTCACCTGAGAATTGCTAACTTTTTGTCATCCACAATCAAACAATGTCACAATATCACAGATGACATTTTATGCATTTCTTTGTTTTACTGACATTGTTAGAAATGATAGCATCAGCTGTGGTGAGATCTGGGTGAAGTCAAACAAACGTTTTAAAAATGAGGATCCCACCCCAGTACTGCACTCCCCTCACTTTACTCTGCTGGCCTTACTTATAAATAAGTAATCAAGGCTGGGTCACACTAATGGCTTCCCAGAGCAGTGAATACAGATGTGTGTGTTTGTGTGTTTTTCATATAAGACATGTGCCCGTAAACAGAAAGGGGATGCGATTACTAGGTTAGAATGGGAGCATGCATGTTTTTTTGTGTATATGTGTGTATATGTGTGTATTTGTGTGCGTGTGTTTGCAGCCTTGGGGGGGAAAAAAGCAGTTCATCATCACATTAAAGATGATCTACACCTTGCACTCTTTCCTCTGGACTCACATATACACACACAACCACCATGTTGACGCAAACATACATAAAAGCATGCTATTCGTATAAATAAACACTTCAGTTTTTCTGTAGTGTGTGCGTGTGTGTGTGTGTAATAAAAGTGTGATAGAGTAAATTAAATATGCATGAGCATTTCGCTCCACAAGCTCTTACCAATAATAAAATAATAAACCCATTCACTGGCTCTAGGCACCGATATGCAGTGCTGACCTGGTAGCCTGACAGTCAGCTAACCCACAGAGGGTGAATGGTTTAGTCCCATCACTGAGTGCAACAGTCCACGCCTCTTGCCTTTTTTGGTCCATTTTCTTTTTCATTAGCCTTTTTATTTACCCAGCACAGATAAACGTCTGTCACTTTTGCACTTTTTTCTGTGACTTCTGACTCAATTAGTAAAAGGGACACAAGTATGCTATATGATTTTAGTGCTTATTCACTGATACAAATGTTTTGCAGCAGTTACTTTACAACAAATCACCTCACCTACAAGTTTTCTTCATGTCCTGGGGCTCATTGTTAGATTACGGAAGCCATTTTTGGGCCATACATAACACTACATCAGAGTATGGTGAAGCACAAACCATGAGCCCTATGCCACAGGACATAAGCCTTTCTCAATTGTACTGCAGCCCTTCTCAATATTAGCAATTGTACTGTATGTAGCTGTATGTGAAAAAGCCATTACCCAATGTAGTCAGATCAGATGCAGACACTATATTAGCCTAGGACAGGGGTGGGCAACTCCAGAATCCTGTGGACAATAATAAAGTTTGTCTTCTAGTACTTTATTATTGTCCACAGGATTCTACATTTTCATTTTATTGATGAAATTGGCCATTTCTAACATAGTGGTCTATGAGGACTGACTCAGCTTCCAGTGTCCATTAGGAGAACTGAGGCTTTAGGTGACTTTGGTTTAATTTTTTAGATTCAGAGTTTGTTTCTTGGTTGGAGCACCGATCATTTATCACACATGGCCCAAGGTAGCAGCTGTGATTCGCTGCCTAAATAAGTCTACAGTTCAACCAGTAACACAATACTTTGTTAATACTTCTTATAACCGGAAAGTAGCAAAGCAAAGTGATGTTGGGCAAGAAATTACATTTTCCCATTTATAAATGTTCTTAGGTTACTGCATCTAACTTTTTATATGCACAGTTGCTTGCGTATCTTCATTTCTTTTTCCATTCATCAGGCACTGACTTTAATCAAGGTCAGTATGTCTGGCTTTACTGCCAGTTATGTTCTATATTTATTAAGAATAAAAGCGAAGGCAGTTTGGCACGCAGCTGAATAAAAGTAAGAGCCTGAAAAATGCGTCTCCTCTATAACTTTAGTTTAAAATCAATAAACCAAGAGCCACAGCATAATCAAATTGGGACTTTGCAAAAGATAATACAATTTAAAGAAATTAAATTGATACTGTACAGACCTCAGGCTCAAAACCTGTTACTCATTAACACTCTCCAACATAAAGAATATGTTTTAGAAGAATAATATGACAAATAGAGTAAAAACTGTGAATCAAACAGTGTGTTTTGTAACATATGGTTAATTGTTACAAAACACACCAGGCAAGCAATAAGAATGACTTTCAAGGAATAGATGAGTGTTTTACCATTTACTAAAGCTTTCTTGCTACACTCCAGTGATGAGACAGGCTGATGAGTGATGCCACTTCCATTTGTGACTTCTGACCCTACTGGTGAAGCAGTAGGCGTCCAGAGGTGAGGAGCTATCCCCCACGTTGCCCGACCCCCTACCCTCTCCAACTTGTGAATCTTCGCTGTTGTTCGAATGGAGCTGCTGTCCCGGTGCACCCTAGGAGTCGGTCTCATGACCTCTCAAGAACAAAACCGGCTGTCTATCAAAAGCCCATACAGCTGTCAATCACTCGACAAACCATTCTTGTGTGTTTACACGAAAGAGCCTGTAGCTCTGCAACGACTAAGTGCCATCACTTAGATAGATGAGACTGGCCTCACACAGATTCATCACTGTGGTTTATAGCTGTCAATTGACCAGCACAAGAAGAGTAATGCAAATGAATGAAGGTTAGAGGCCAGGCTTCAGAACAGCCCGGCTTCAGAACAGCAGCCTGGGATGCGATGAAGGAATCAGTGTCTTGCTTGGTGGTGACCTTATGTGCCTATATTCACTGTCGCTGGTGTTTATTATCAAATTATACATGCACATGATTTTTTGTTGTTGTGTTTACACTTCCCAACATAACTTTTGATAATGGAACAATAAGTAATGTTAATGTTGTGGAAAACATTAACAGTTCTGCTCCGATTGTGGCCAAGGTCTGTTATGATATGACTCAAGTCACAAAATGGATTCAGATGGCTTAGATGCTGGCTGGGAGTCTGGAAAAGACAAGAGGTTAAGCTGTGGCTTTTCCGAATGTTTGAGCTGCACACGTGTGAAAGCTCCTGTAGGAAAACTGGTATTTGCACAGGTAGATGGCATGATTGGAGGAAGGCAAGGAAAAAAATGTATAAGGATACTGCACTACAAGGGATAAATTCTTGTATTATGTCAATCTGAACAACATTTACCACAGAATTCATTTGCGGTGATGTTATAGAGGGCACGTAGACACAAGCACAACTGTGTGCACATGAAAGCAGGTATCCACCCACCCTTCCAAATCACTGAAACAAGGTGTTCCAATCACTTTCATGACCACAGTTGTGTAAAATCAAGCACATAGGCACGCAAGCCGCTTCTACAAACATCTGTGAAAGAATGGGTCACTCTCAGGAGCTCGGTGAATTCCAGCATGCCACCGTGATAGGATGCCACCCATGCAGCAATGTTGGTTGTGAAATATTTCACAAAGTGCAGGCAATTAAGAATGTCAGTAACTCAGCCATGAAGTGGTATGCCACGTGAAATCAGAAAATTTCTACAGACCTCCAAACTTAATGTGGCCTTCAGAGAGCTTCATGGTTTACATGTCTGAGCAGCTGCATCCATGCTTTACATTACGAAGCGCAATGCAAAGCATCAAATCCAGTTTAAAACATGCTGCTAGATTCTAAAGCATAACATCATAGCACTAGTGGACAGGTCCATAAAGACATGCATGAGCAAGTTGGAAGAACTTGACTGGCCTGCACAGAGTCCTCACCTCAACCTGACTGAACACTTTTGGGAGCCAACGTAGGATTCCACTCAAGGTCATATTAGTGTGAATGCAGATAAAATGAATACTTCTGGTAATAGTGTGTGACAAATGATAGAGAAATAGTATGCTGCCCGTGTAGTCCACAGCATACTGGTTCTGCTCTGCAGCCTCTGTGAGTTCAGGATTGCGGCACACAAACCTTTTTAAAACACAATTTCTTAGGCGAAATTGGTGTGACATTGGGACAGCCTCCGCCCCGTAACAAGCAGCTAAGACTCCTGACTTTTAGTTCAGTTCCACAGATACTTTACTAAGCAGCTTTTGGATAAGCTTGTATGCCCATCAAATGTCTGGACACGTAGTTCTTTCTTCTGTTCCAAACAGATTTACTCTTACAGCACCACATCACCAGTATGTTCAAACTAATCTGTCTCACGATGGTATAAACCCAGATCACGTTCCCCATTACTGAATGTGTGCTAATGAGCTCTGGTTCACAATGAGAGGAAGAGCCAAAGGTTTAAAAAGTACTGACACTATCAAAACTTGGCCAGCACAAACCCCTCATCCTATATCTTAAATCACTTTCTTAAAAAAACAAAACAAAACCCCACAATGCTCCAAAGAATAGTGAGTCCTCCCGTTCGCATATCCCTGCCTTCATTCCGAAAAATCAATCTCAAGTGAGCTTTTGCCTCTCTGTTTTCTATAATATTTTGTCATCTCCAATTACAGCAGTGATGGGTACACTGAATAGCAGAAACAGTTCTCAGTATTATGCATTATAATTTAACAGCACTGCATGCTGCAGATTCTAAAAGGCCCATTAAATCGAATCAGTGCCTCTCTAAAATGTTAAAAAGTTATTGCAGGACTGTTGCATCACTAGTTTCAGTGCACCTCATAAACTTACAAATGAGTGCGCAGCTTTAAATATCCTGCAACTTATTATTATTGTATCAACAACCGAATATAAGTGGCAGGTGAGTTTACATTAACCCTTTAAAGCCGGTCGTTTAGCGTAACTATTTTTAAATCCAGGTAGCACTGCAACCACGTAAGCTAGCGCAATTTTTTTTTTTTTGCATATGAAACCAGAGGAGTTATACTTACATCTTATGTCATCATCTTGTCCTCGGTCACGGTTTCCTTCCACATATAGCTTTGCAAAAATTGCATAAAAAGCACTTGCAGCAACAAAAACATAATATTCCAAAAACACGCTTTGCCGATCCGATCAGCTGTTCGTAACAATACGTCCATCAGCGCGAACTATCGCATTTCCGCCATGACCTACCCGAAACCGGAAGTGACGTCATTTTTGCAGAAATGTAGTTTTTTACCATCAGGGCCTTATGAGCCTATACTGGTGTTTTTAAAAGTTATCTTTGACTTTATGACTTTCTGTGTCGTTTCTGGGATGCTTAGGACTCAAATTGCACTGCTGGAAATAGTTTATTTTGATGCATATTCAGTTTTTTTGCAAATTTGCATTATAACATTTATTTTCGTTTTTCCTGCAGTATATAAAAATTGGTGAATTTCAAAAATAAAAATATGAAGACACTCAAAATAAATTTCCTGTGGTGGGAAACTATTTTGTGCAACTTTTTTGTACAGTTTTGAGGGATAAGCCTCTTAAATTTCTCTAATTAGAAATATATGTTAAAAAAAACAAAAACGATTTTCAATTTTTTGGTAGTTTATTGCACTTTTTTTTGCAATTTATGTAATTACTGTACACTTAATGCATATATATTATTAAAATTTGGGCTATAATGGTTGTATTGATGTATATCAACTTGAAATGCTCCCAAAAATGGCTCTACAGCATGTAAAAATATAATATAAGCTCTGGCGGACTTGGTTCTATGGTAGGTCTTAAAGGGTTAAGGGGTTCAGAGTTTATCTTGCAATGATCCTGTGGGGTCCATCAGGCCTGTTCGACTTGTATCTGCCAGCTGTTAGGAATCGGTGCATAGGAGAAACTGTTCTAGATTTTATCTATCAAAACTTGTGGTAAAGTTGTAAAACGCCCATAAAATAGAAGCTGACTTACTGACTGCAATGTATCCACACAAAAATACCATGATGAATATAAAACTTTACAACCTAAGCAATATGATTTTAAAAACAAACTGGCTGATTCATTTTAAGTCATGCTTTGGCAAGGAGACCGTTATCAGAGGAGATTGATGGAGTTGTAGTGATTTACAGGAAACAAGTGGGAGAGTCAGATTTAGGAAGCAAGGGAGGGCTTCACACAGCTGCAGAGATGGGGGAGGGTGGGAATGTTATCTGCAGAGGTCTGGAGGTCAAGCGAGAGGTTTTAACTCACTTCCTGTTTCTGCTGCTGGGATGACAAAACTCATCTCCCTCCTCTCTGGAATTCACGTCCATCCCATCCTCCCACACTCATTCTTTCATGCCTAGTCCTGTCTTCAGCTTTTTTCTGGTGCACTTCAGAGTGGCTGGGTTCTCATTCAGATGTTTTCATCAAACCATGATGCAGGGAAATGGTAGAGGAGAGGCGGGGGACGGCCAGGGCTCCAAAGCCCCCAGTTTTTCAGAAATGTGTTCAGTTCAAGATGGCTTAATGACCGTTTAGGTTTCCATGTAGTTTTTGTGTTCTCAAAGCACAGCCAGCCAGTCAGCATCAACAAGAATGTCTGTCCATTCGTTTTGCAGATGCGCGTTGCTGACCCAGTGGAGTCCAGATGCAGCTGTGTTCAAGGACTAAGACAACCCATTTGCTCCAGAAATGTTCCCACCCCCTTTTTGAAGGCACACATGAGACTGGTTTGCTTTGTTTGGTCGAGTAACAGAAATACCAAAAAACGGTGGGGCTTGTTAAGAACAAAACTGCGAAGCAAAGACCACAACCGCAAAACACAAGTGTTTATATGTAGGAGGAAACAGATGTTGAGACGACATTTCATACCTGGAAAACTAACTGTGGATAAATGCAGTCCTAGAAACAACAATTCCATTTATTTTCAGAAAGTACAGGTTTCAACAGTTCCTCCGCAAATGGGAATTTTAAAATGTTTTCCTCATTTTCATCTAAATAGGCAGAATTTTTCTTCAGCTTATGTAAAAAATATACATATGGAAAATAGTAACTAATCGTTTAACAGCAACAACTCAATCTGAGCTTTTAAAGTCATGTCCATTTAAATAGTGACAGTGATATGACAGTGATATATACAGTAATGATAAAAAGGTGGCTTGTCTATACTAGATTATGTAAAAATGCTGTGATATAAAACCAATTTCATCGATCTAAATATACTTTATAAATAAAAACACATTCATAATATGCTAAAGCTGCAAATTATGTGTCTTTTTTCCAGTACAAATATTGTAAAACATGAGTTTTTGTATTTTTAATATAACATTAGACGTTACTATTGTATATTCTGATTCAATTTGGTGCAAGAAGGTGACCTAATGTAGGTCATGACAAGAATTTGATTGCACTCACACTCTTTGTGAGCACTTCAATACACACACACACACACACACACACGCACACACACACACACACACACACACACACACACACACACACACACACACACACACACACACACACACACTGTGATTTTCTTGCAACACTTTGCATCCTGTAGAGAATGCAGAGAGGAAGTGATTGAATAATTCAGCATATTTCCTGAACAGTAATGGCCTTCTGCTGATGTGGTGTGGTATTCAGTGATGGGGTTAAGTGCTGTGTGTACTCAGGCAGCCATGCAACCAACCATCCATTCATCTATCTATCCATCCAGCCAAGTTGGGTTAGTCTTAGAATATTTCAACCATAAAGCATAGAAACTGGGACATTATGAGGGGACTGGGACATCAAACTGTGAAGAAACTTTTAGAAAGCTGTAAATATATTTATATTAAAATTATATTTATGGGACTATTTGTATTTGCTTCCTCCATCTAAAACAATGCTACCATTTGTAATCAGACAACTGCCTCTTATTTTGAGAGTTCAGTCACTGCAGACCCGTCAGACAAGGTTTCTTTCCCTGTTGTCTTTACTGCCAGCTGGCCCACTGGCCAGGTAGCTGTTGTGGCAGTTCTTGATATAATTCAGCTGCTTCCCCAGAGAATATCATGTATAGGACAATGGGACAGACTTCAGCTCCACCATCCTAGACCGCAGCTGGGAGCGCCATATCTCGTTTTGCTCTGGAGATCCGCCACAACCTGGTGTGGTTAATGTTTAGGTTAACTTTGTCTGCAAGGTGAGGAACTCACTCACAACTAATAAAATGCATTATTTGTTTCATTGTGCATGCACCTCCTTTCATGGTGCATGAAAATCTGTGCATGTAGAAGTGCATCATTTGGATACAGTTTAAAGTTTAAATAGGATTCTAGCTAAGCAACAGAAATGACAACATCAAAGCTTAGAGAGAGAAAAATTTGGAAGTAAAATCTCCAAAAGAACATGTTTGATGTCACTGCTGTATTTTGGGACAAAGCGGGAAATCCATGGCCAGAGCATTATTTTTAGCCGTTTGGTGCGGGAAGCAGGATGAGAAAGGAAGGCAGTTGTTAGATATTAGCAAACCTTATGGGACTCGCTGGGGTTCCCACTTTCCCACAGTCTGAGCTGAAAAACGCTGGACTGGATGGAGGCCCTGACAGCTGGCCCCGCTAGGGACTCTGGGTAACAGACTGCCCACTGGTTTCACAGGAAGGAAAGGTCACAGTGTAAACACACACACAAACACACCAGCATCCACATGCCTGTCTGAAAAGTTCAAATTAGTCTTCTCAGTGTCTGTTTAACAGTTTTTAACAGCAAATTTTTTAGTTGAACATCTTCACTGACAAATTATGAGATTGACACAAAATTGTACACCTTTAATACCCTTTTACTTACTTACTTACTGCTTTTTATAAAGCACTATGACACTGTGCAACTTAATTCAACCAAATACCCTCAGTCCAACAACCAAGCCGTGATTGCGCAGGTGCAGTACATGCACAGATTGTGTGCACTGGATTCTGTAATCACATAGCTGATTAAACCATGTTAGAATGATACACCATTTAGGTCAAATATCATATATGGCAAACTGTCTGCAGGTGCTAGGACCTGGATGCTAATGCTGCTAGACATACCTCATAGGAGGACTGCACCTTTGAGACAGTTTTCTTAGGCCTATACCAGAGTATTTGACGCCTCCTGTTGGTATCAAGGAGAACTTTTCTTTCTGCAAACATTCAGGATGGTAGAAAAGGGTTCAGAGAAACACAGGCATCAAAAAAGCCTTTCAGTTATGACCATTAAATCAGATCTGCATGGGAGTAAGATTTAAAAACCTTGATCAGTGACTTTTCTGTAAAACAAATGCCAGAAAAAAGTCAAGATTTTATCCATTTGTTTGTTATTTGAACAATAAAAATTTCAATAAAGGTTGTCATTTTTGCCTGCACCAAATATTAGTTTGCTCTTTTAGAAAAGTCGAAGTTCCTGATGAATTATTTGATTTATCAGCTGCTGTGAGACAAAGAAGAAAATTCTCAATCGTTTGTGGAGTTTTAGCTCCCTCTTGTGGCCATATTGGCACATGACCACCACATTCAAAGATATAAAAGCTCCCTTTTGGATGAAAGAGAGTGTATAAGATAGAACACATTTTATCTGTACATAAAACTGCTTTGATATGAGACAAAAGTCAGTAAAAGCACAGTGCAGAAGAAAACAATACAACCACAGATAAAAGTTGCTGAAATCAAACCACCACAATAAGCGAAATCACAAAGACAAGTTCACTACACTATTTTTTTGTTTTCCTTTTGTTTTTCGTTTGTTAACAGAATAGGATAGGTTAGCTATTTAGCTACAATCCTAAATATATTTTAGGATACAACTACTAGTTATCTATTATTAGAATTTTATCATTTTTACTTTAAAAATATCTGTTTGAACCCATTCAACCCCGACCATCTACACACCTTCATGCAACTGAGCAAACACATGATTCTTAATGCTTCTTGCTCAATTTGGGAATTCAGTATGTGACCACAGCTTTATTGTAGTATTTCAGTGTGCGCACTATACTAATTGGCCAAAGGTTTGTGGACAATTTTCAGCTTTTTTTGTTTGTGTGTTGGATGTGTTAATTTTTTGTCACATTGCAAAGGCAATAGTTATCCTGGAAGAGAAAATATAAGTGGACTGAATGACATGTTTTTGTTTACCAGCTGTTCTGCTTCATGTGACCTGCATGAAACAACATGAAAATAAAACACTGGGTAATGAATCTAAGATTCAAGGTCTCGATAAATGTTCCTTCAAACCTTTGCTTGACCTAGTCATGCTTTCCAGAATGATTAGAAACAGACGTAGGAGGGTTTTTTCTTTCTAGTATTTGACTGCTGGTTGCGGTGCCATCTGACACCCTAGGGTGTACTACAATGTCAGCCCATGAGCCAAGCGTCAACCAACTTCATGGTTGCAACATCACCGGCAATCCCACTTAATCCCCCCTGCAAATTCCTGTGGGCTAAAAGCAGAATAGTGGAGGCTGTTAAAGATTGTCCTCCATGGTTTTGGAGGAAAAGAAATCAAATTATAAGGTATAAAGTTCGGATTTTGGTTTATGTTTGATCAAATTTCAGTTCCCATTTCAAGTCTTAAACCATATACCTCCCCACAAGCTGTAAAGCAGTACAATATTTTAAGCTCAGCTCAGCGTTTGTCAACCACAGCAGAACCAATAGGTTAAAAGGAAATGATTTCTTTTTTCTGACCTGGTTAGTTATCAGTAAAGGTATCGGTACTGCCGGTCCCAGGTGTTCTGTAAAACCAAGTGAGCAACAAAGTGCAGAGAGCACAAATGTTTATATAACCTCTTCCATTCACCACACAGTGACTCTCTTTAATAATAAATAGATGCTCTACTTTCCACAATGAGTTTAGGCAATTGAAGAGGGAGGGAAAAAGAGACACAGAGCGTTAGAAAGAGTAGAAGAAGAGAACCAAAAGAAAAGCACATTCTCTGCTGAGGGAGACATAAAGAGGAAGAAAATAGAATCCTTTTAAAAAAAGAAGGAAAATTTGCTTGCAAAGGAAAGAAAGGCGTAAAAGGAAGGGGGTAGAGGGTCAAAGTTAAAGAAGGGTGGATAACAAGATGTGGTATAACAAAGGAAAAACATTCTGATGAGAAAAGGATAAGCAATGTAAGAGAGCAGTTAGTGGCCCAGAGAAGATCAGCTGAGAATTCCACAGAATGGAAACATTTGAGGAGCTACAGAGAATGTCAAAAGGAAGAAGACTGTTAGAAAGTAATGGTAGAAAAAATGATGGGTAGAAGTGGTGTGGACAACAAAACAAAACAGCAAGAACAAAGGAAATAAAAGAGGAAACTGTGCTTAATCATTCTGGAGCGTTTGAGTTGATGCAGTACTATTTGTGACCACACAGTGTCAGTATTGGAGCACTATAATGATTATTTGCTGGAGGAGTCAGAAGGCCTAGCAGTGCGCTACCCCTGCTGCAGCCAGGAATTAAAGGCCTTAGAAAAAACGTGAAGCAGGGGGCTGTGAGACAACCTGCTACAAGCCCGGCGAGCTAGCTTCAGGGAGCTCTGGCTTCCTGGCAGCAGTTTTGGTAAAATTTATACCTGTGCAGTGCTTTCCCAGCCTTACAGAGGCCATTTACCTTTTAACTCACTGGCTTCTAAATGGCTCAGCTTATAATATATTTTTTGAGGACTCCAGCCAGAATTATTTCACGCTAGGAGATGTGGTGTATGATGTCTGACACAGTCTGGAACATTTTTATCAGGTTTTGTGATTCATTTAGCCTCCAACCTCCACTTTTTTCAGCCTCTACTTTAGCTTTTTCAGACAGCTACTTTTTTCTTATGGGACCCCCCCCATTCCATTTAGGCATGAATTGCTATATGTGTCCAGCCAGAGGGTTTTTCCAATATATATTCACCTACTGGTTGATAAAACTCTGTTTTAGTGTTTAAGCTGAGTTTTATTTTTAATTCTTTACGTAATCTACATCTTAGTTTTTGAAAACCTGACTTGCGGGATGATTTAGCAATCACAGTGTAGCCACACACTCAGGCTTACTTCTTATTTGACTCTAATCACGGCATACATTTACAAAATAAACATGTTTTATTAAATAAGAGTTAAAGAGAGGAAGTGATCCCAGAAATGCATCAAGTTTGGCTTGAATTACAGATCAAAGGAGCCGATGGGTCATTTTCCCATCGATTTCTATACAATCAGATCTCTTCCTGCAAACAAAAGAGTCTCCCCCTGCTGGTTTAAGACACTTATGTGCTGGTGTCACGTTTCAGAGCTGGTAGCTATGTCCATCTTTCATATACAGATTGTTACTGTACAACAGTTTTAGCTTCAGATTAACTGAATTTCAGTATCAGGAAAAGATCATTCAGCCCTCAAGGTTGATTAAGTAGCTACTTTAAAAGATCAGAACCCACAACGCTTGAACTTTATAATCATAATTAAGTCAGGCCATCTTTATTTAGCACATTTTATAAACTGAAGGACTCAAAGTGCTCACCGGCCAAAGCCTGTTTGGAAAAACACATAAAGCAAAGCTTATGAAACTGAACCAATCAACAAAGATTATACAATAGTTCATTTTGATATTCTTTGTGATTCCTCTTAATTTATGTATCTGCTTACTTGAAGGACCAAAAAGATTCAACTTCAAGGAAAATGAAGTTGTTGTGTCACTACATGTGCTCTTACACAGCTCTGTGTCGGGTAGATTCCTGCTGCCAGCACCTGTAGAAGCAGACCATTTAAAAAGGGGGGTTACTAAAAACTGTATTTATGACCTCTGAACCCAAAGTGATTCATTGTGATGCTCTCTCTCTCTTTCTCTCTCTCTGTCTGTCAATACACACAGCAATACATGTGTGGATTGCAGCAGCAGAGTCCCAGGCTGATCAATAAGTGGCACTGAGGGAGGTTAGCTGTCACTCATCCAGTGTCTGACAACTGCAGAGGAGAAGGCCTGAGCCTGTGATACCCTCACTGGCTGAGTGTCTGTCAGGCTGATTGCTCTGAAGTGTGGTGTGACAGCGCACCATTGTATCTGTCGCCTTGATCTTTTAACATTTTGTCTGTTTGCTGGAGCAGGTGGTTACTCACTGTTTATGAGTCCGACTAGATTTTATGTAAGGATAACTCACTGCTCATGCACCTTTGCCACGAGGGCTTTGGATTGAAAAATCTGTGACTTCCTGTAGATCACATTTTTAACAGACTTTTGATCCTTTAAAGCCTGAACCTTGAAATAATTGAATGAGAGTTCACTTTCTTTTTAAAAAAATAACGTGTTTGTTAATCTCCTGACAACAAAAAAAAAAATTAATATTTGCATAATTTGCAGTTTTGCAAAATTAGTTTTATTCTGTAACATTTCCTGAATCCAGCATTTTTTTTTTATTTACATTTTATACCTTAAAAATGAATTTAGGTTTTTTTGGGGGGAATCATACTCATGATGAAAGGTTTCATGTATTAAATATGATACATTTGAGTATTTGTTGCCTCTTATTATTATCTTTATTTTTTTTGTTGTTGTTTGTTTGTTTTCTTGTGAATTGATTTTCTTCATTATTGGTTTCATTGTGTTTTTCCCTTGGTACATATTAATGTTTATTTATTAGGCATTTGTTAATTATATTGATATTATTCTTTTAAATTTTGCATTTTGTCTTTTTTCTTGCTCTCTACTTTCATTTTTATCTTTTTGGCTCATTTTTAAAATTTAGCGTTTTGTATTTGCTTGTCTGATGAGGCACTTTGTAAACTCTGGTCTTAGGTGCTTTATAAATTATAATTATTATTAATACAGCATTATGTACCATACGCAAGTACACAAATGCAAACAGCTCATAAACAGTCACCCGCTCACAGCCCCAGACTTCAGCCATTATACAGAAAGGTACAAATAATTCATGAATGACATCAGTATGAAGACAAGTTAAAGCAGGTTGTCTTCAGATTATTTGTAGCACATAAAGTATAAATCGTAGACAAACATTACCTTTTGAGAAGAGTAAGCTGAACAGACTGACTGCTGCTAACAACACCCTTTACTAACATTTCCTGCTGGCACACATTTACTGTATATAAGATAGAAGGATAAAGTGTGATGACTTTGGTTGAAGACTTCAGCGAACCACACTGAGAGCTTTTATCCACAAATGGAGAAAACTCGGAACAGTGGTGAACTCCAAGAACGCGCCAAACACTCATCCAAGAAGTCTCACAAAATCCCAGGACACCATCTAAAGAACTGCAGGCCTCACTTCGGTTAAGGTCAGAGTTCATCATTTAACTATAAGAAAGAGACGGGGAAAAATGGCATCCATGGGAGAGTTACAAGGTGAAAACCACTGCTGACCAAAAACAACACAAAGGCTCATCTAAAATTTGCAAAAAACAATCTCGATGATCCCCAAGTTTTTTGGGAAAATATTCTGTGGACTGACATGATAAAATCTGGACTTTTTAGAAGATATGACGCCCATTAGAAGCATTTCATGAAAGGGAACATCATACCAACAGTCAAACATGGAGGTGGAAGTGTGATGGTCAGGGGCTGCTTTGCTGCTTCAGGACCTCTACGACTTGTTATTGACCGACTCATGAATTTTGCTCTCTACAAGACAAAATGAAGGTTTTGGAGTGGCCTCTTCAAGGTCTTGATTCAAATCTGATCAAGATGCATTAAAACAAATTGATTTAAACAATTCTCCAAAGAAGAGTGGTCCAAACCTTTCACAGTGATGTGAAATACTCATTGCCAGTAATCACAAATGCTTGATTGCAGTTTTTGCTGCCAAAGGTGACACAAACAGTTATTGGGTTTAGGGGGAACTTATTTTGTTCTCATAGGGCCAGATAGATTTGGATATCTTTTGTCCTTTAATAAATAAAATCATGGGTGCAGTAAAAAAAAAAACGTGCATGAAAATCCTTCCTTTGTCGTCTGTCAAACCCAGATCAGTAAGAGCAATGCAGGCAGAGGTGAAGAGGAAGTCAACGGAGAGGTTGTCACACAAACTGACAACTATGAAGGTAAACTGGCAGGTGAACATACACAGTGTTGTCAGCTAACTGAAGAAGCAATGAGATGGACAAAAAAGCACTTGGGAGGCCAAGCTGGAAAGTCAAAGTGACAGGCAGAGAGAGAGAGGAGGAAGTCGACCGTTGATGCAGGAAGACAGACGATCGCGCACAGAAGAAGCATCAGTCAAACAGAAAGCAGCAGCAACATACACATGTGTTGATGCGAGAAGCAAAGCAAGCCGTCCTTTCCACCCGTAGAGGCGGGCCTGCCTCTGAAGTTGTGGCGCTACAGGGAGCTTCTGATCTGCCGTGGAGGTGGAGTGTTAACGCTAACTTCAATGCAGCCAGCTCGGAGCTCCCTGGCGCAGCTCTGCCAGGAGACTTCAAAGGCTGCTCCGGCAGCCAGATTTCAGTGATATGTCTGCCTGATAGCTTGATATTCAAAAATATATTAGATTTTTCTCAGAAACGATCAAGTGATCAGATATTGCCACAGGTATCAAAACATTTTAGATAGAACAAGTCAGAAAATACCTCACTTACTGTTTGTACACACTAACACAGTTTGTATACAGATACACAGTAACAGATTTTGATGCTTTTTTCATGTTAGATGCAACTGCAGAGAATAAATACAACACAATCACAACAGTTTGACCTGAGATGACAAATTACATTCAAGGGGATAACAGATGATAACCAGTCCACACTCCCATCAATACTTTATTGTCATTAATGCTCAAATTAAAAAAAATATGGACTCAAAACAGGGCAAGCTGGTACAAACACAATGGATACAAAAGTCATCAGATCGTGAATGAATAGATGAACCAACAAATCCTGCATTAGGACAAACTCCTTAATCCACTTTAGGGAGAAGAGTAATAATGCACGGTGAGCTCAATCAGACAATAATGTGAGAGAAAAGAAGCTTATTTGCATTAAGGGAGATGTCTTTAACCTGTTGGCATCAATGATGTAAAGTGTTGTTAGAGTCTTCTTACACCAGCAGACAGGAAACCTGTGATTGGATGGATGCATGAACATGTGCTGAAACTGATGCGAGCCTCTTAATGAACTTGTGTATTTTTGCGAAACTCTCTTAGCGCTAAAAAAAGGAAGCGTTTTATAAATGGGACCTTCCTCTGTAACCGTTACATCAGTGCTGCAAGACTGTGGATAACCCTCTCGGCTGCTTTGCAATGTAGATTTCGGAGCCATTTCTCCTCACCTGGGACAGTCTTACCCCGCTAACCTAAAACACGTTCCCACCAAATAAGCTGCACTCCAGGCATTAAAAGTAGAGAGTGAAATTAAATACTGTGAGGTGAGGAACGAAAACATGTTTTTTCACAGAAACTAGCTCCCTAATTCACAGAAAGATGTCATGAAGATATGATATTTATTGAATTTCAGTTGATTTTCTGGTATATGTATGCAGACCTACTGTCTTTATTACGCTGGCCTTCACCAAATCTTGAGAAGCTGCTATAATCAAGGCGGTGATATTTTCAAACTGATGCATTAGTGGAGTCTTAATTGTGAGTGAAATGGAGCTGCTAAGTAATTCATAATCATGTGTCACATACTTATCTCAGAGTTCTGGGCACAGAGTGTGGCATGCGTCAGAGCAGACACACACACCAAATTGGAAAATGTGATTTAACGAGAGAATAAATTACACATCGTTCATGTTGCTTTATCCAAACTCACAGCCAACATTACTTTCTGAAAATCTCCATGGCAACACTAAAATAAAAAAGACCAATGAAAGTTACATGTTGCAAAAAGGTATTACCTGTTTTGAGCTAAGATTATTTATTTATTAATTAATTTTGTGTACAGAATACACAGTATTTTGTGTTGAGGCTCCCAGGCAGGATTAATTCTCATCTTTACTGCTGTTGGCACTTAAGGCTGCATGTTTCTTGTTCCTTTTAACTTAAAGCGAATTAAAGCTGGGAATACAAAGGAGGCGAGCGGGTGGTGTGAAAAAGGAAGGAAGTAAAGTTTCTGTGCAGTGGGGGGAGCTACTGTTTTCTGAGAGACGGCGCAGATGGCGGGGAGAAAGAGTACGTTTGTGCAATAAAGAGGTGTCTGAAATCAAATATCAGACGGATTTATTTATTTTGCAACAAGGAGAGGGAGACAAGAGGGCTTAAGAAATTGTTGGGGGAGTTTTCAGCATTGAGGTACTGTACTGGGAGATGTCAAGGCCGGAGAAATTTGAGAGCACAAATGTAGAAGAAAAAAGCAGCTCTTTATATATTTTTTTCATTATCAATCCTCAAAACAAATATTTTTTTTTCTTCTGTGGGGAGGGGAGGGGAGGGTTGTGGGTGGCTGATTTTCTCTTTTTTTCTCCCTCTCTTTTATTTTTCTCTTCTCTTTTCTCCTTATTTTTCAACAGATGTAAAAATGATTGAAATCCCAGCAGGCCTCATTACTGTGGTCCTCCAGAGAACCGGGCTGGGGCTTAAGGTCTTCAAGTAACGATTGAAACATGATTTGTATTAAAGCCAACGATCTTCCTCGCCAGAGCATCAAATTAGCAAGAACCTCTGGTGAAGAAAAGAAGCGATATAACCAAATTGTAATTGTCTCTGATGCCTCGAGCCACGGATGGCATTACTAGCTGAGACATAGGAAAAGCTCTCAAGGAAAGTTTACTTGCAGACGGCGCTGTGTTTACTGCTGAATGTATTTATTGAAAATCTTCCGAGTTTTTCTTAATATCATTTGATCTTTATTAACCAATAAATCAGCTAAAGGGGGGTTGTTGTCAGTAAAGTCTTTAATACATGAAGGATACAGAACAGTGGTGTCTCTGTTCGAATAATTAAGACTTTGTTAATGAGTGACATTTAACCTTACAAATCCCACCTTTTACATGCAGCATAAGAGAAGATTATTTCACTCAGCATTATATCCATAAATCACCCACTCAAGAGTTGATGCAGATACTGTATAATATACATTATTGAAAAACATGTCATTATCTCACAGTGATTATCTTAATTATCTGATCTTTAAAGCTCTTATTTTGGACATTTTACCAATCAGATTTAAGCTATGGGAACAGATCAGCTATTCTCCTTCAGCTCTAAAACTCTGGCAGTAATAGTTGATGGCTTCCACGATTGCATTATTGCAAATGTGCTTCATATTTTGCTCTCCACATGAACTGTTTACCTGTATGTAGCTGAAATAAGACGTCATAATAGAACTACAAAACGGTTAGTACCAAAAGACTTGTTTTGGCTACGTGTTCTGCACATTCACCTATAAAATGCACATTTCTAGAGGTTGTCAAAGGAGCTTGCAAAGAAAAGCGTCTGGACTTCTTTAAGTTGCATGAAGACGTTTCACCTCTCATCCGAGAAGCTTCTTCAGTTCTAAGGTCAAATGGTGGAGAGTCCCAGATATAAACCTAGTGGGAGTGACCCCCCACAGAGGGAGAAAAGGACCCCCTGATGATCCTCTAATCGCCTGAGCCAAGGTGGGAAACTGGGCGTGGGTCCCAATCAGCCAGAGTTTCGGGTGTGTTCATTGTGAAACCTGGCCCCACCTTATCATGTGAATTCCTGAGGTCAGATGGCCCAGGATGTGAGTGGGCGTTAAGGCGTCTGGGAAAGGATCTCAAAACTGGATTATAGATGGCAGAGAGTTGGTGTCGTAAACCACCGCCTCTGTTCAAAGATGGTCGCTCACAGTGGACATAGATGGCTTCTTTCACTCCTCTTTCAAACCATCTGTCCTCTCTGTCCAAAATTCAAACATTGGCATCCTCGAAAGAGTGACCTTTATCCTTAAGATGCAGATGGACTGCTGAGTCTTGTCCTGTGGAGGTGGCTCTTCTGTGTTGTGCCATGCGCTTGTGAAGTGGCTGTTTGGTCTCTCCAATGTAGAAGTCTGAGAGGTTTTGAGATCCCTTCCCAGACGCCTTAACGCCCACTCACATCCTGGGCCATCTGACCTCAGGAATTCACATGATAAGGTGGGGCCAGGTTTCACAATGAACACACCCGAAACTCTGGCTGATTGGGACCCACGCCCAGTTTCCCACCTTGGCTCAGGCGATTAGAGGATCATCAGGGGGTCCTTTTGTCCCTCTGTGGGGGGTCACTCCCACTAGGTTTATATCTGGGACTCTCCACCATTTGACCTTAGAACTGAAGAAGCTTCTCGGATGAGAGGTGAAACGTCTTCAAGCAACTTAAAGAAGTCCAGACGCTTTTCTTTGCAAGCTCCTTTGACTACGATGACCTGGATGACTGAGAACCTTCACAGACATTTCTAGAGGTTACATAATATAAAACAATTCAAAAGGTCTACAACCCATTTGCTCATGCACAGAAACTTTTTAGTTACAGGAAGATTTTTTAAAATAGGGTGAGTACAGGGAGCACTTTTAAAGACCTTCTATGACTCTGTGGTGTCATCAGTCATTTTTTACAGTGTTGACTCTGGCCAAAATAACATCTCTGATGGACAGAGTCTCCCACCCCATGCATGTAAATGTTGCTGAACTGCAGAGCTCCTTCAGTGCCAGACTGCTGCATCCTCGATGCATGAAGGAGCGTTTCTGCAGGTCCTTCCTCCCTGCAGCTGTCAGACTGTACAATCACAACTGCTCCCAACAATCATAGATGTTTACATCTGCGCTGTGACTGCAATAATTTAATCAACCGATTCGCACTATAACCTGGGTTTGCCTCTTATCTGTAGTTAATTTTATTTTATTTAATAACTGTACAATACTCTGTTTATAGTAACCATTGTCCTTAATGTAAATATGTAAGAAAAATTGTGTATGTTTCTGTGTCCTGTTTGTTGTATATGTGTCTTTCTGGCTGCTGTTACAACCAAATTTCCCCTAATTAAAGGATTATTCTATTCTATTCTATTCTATTCTATTCTATTCATTTTTCTTGCAAGGAAGCCACTTTTCCCATTTATTTGATTATTGTTTAAAAATGCCATTAGACCAATGCTACCTGACTAAAAAGGCACTTTTTCATTTCCCTGTGCAGACTTTTACATTTCATGAGCCTAACCATGCACCATGACATGGAGTATACCTATCCTTCACTGCGCATCACTGCACAAAAGAAGAAGCTCAACGTCCACATCTAAATGCAGGCAGAAGCAGAGTTCAAACCAAAGGGTCGTTTATTTGGCCGATTAATGTCTCAAACATACATCCACAACAGAGGCAGTAAGCAAAGTAACGAGAATCCTGGAAAATCCAGTGAAACATACAGTCGGGCGCCAAAAAGGACACCACAACAAAGGACACATGTAAACTGAGACCTTAAATACTGTTAAAGACACAGAAGGCAAATCTGAGCGAGTAAGACAGTAACTGTTGCAAACTGGTTCAAAGTAGGTGACAAGGGGGAATTTCACTCAACAAGTTTAGAGACTAGTAGGGTGGTGCAAGGTGGAATGAAAGGGAGTGACTGAACGAAGAGCTGCGATCCTCCCACGACAGCCCATTCGTAGTAATAGCACGACTTTGACAGTGGGAGGGTCATCAGGCACACAGAATTTGACATAAGGAAACTTTATAAAGGACCACCCCTAACCAGGATAAAATTATGGAAATAACCTGAAACAAAGAACCAACAGCTCAATAAAAAAAAATATAAAATAAGATCACAGTAAACACAAGGAAACAACCAGATGACCTAATGATAAAAAAGTCTCAAAAACCACAAAACTCAAAGACCTGGCTGTGACAAAGTGGCTAGGACAGAATTCATTTGCCATTTGTCACTTGCGTATATTGTTATTCTGTGTTCTGTTATTTTACAGTCAGCCATAATGCTTTAATTTAGACAGTGCTGGTGTAACTTCTCTTAACACACAATATCCCGGGTTTTGTTTGTGGTAGCAGTAGTTACATTCTTTACATCCATGCATGTGTTTTAAAGCAAACACTACTAACCATCAGATCATCTGAATTTTCTTCTGTTTACAGGCACATGTCTAGTAAATTATGTTTCTTTATGTTGCTTTGGTTATACTTACCATGGTGTCCATGTTGTGCATTCAGGTCCTGTATGTGAGACGGGTGTATGGGAAGGGCCGCCCACTACTTCCTGTTTATATAGGGTCATGAGGTCAATGATTGGATCACTGGGTGTAACCAAATGGAGGGTTTTCATTTTGTATAGTATTGTTTGTTTTCTTTAAAGTAGCCTTTTGAGTTATATTGTATGCAGTGTTTTACTTTACAAACCATTTAGTTGAGTAAATGAGTTTGTCAGTTTCATGCATGACTTTATTCCTGTTCTTTGTTTAGAATTGTATTATTTGGTTTGACCTATTTTGTTCAATGGTAGGGGCTAACGAGGTCAGGTGTGGGCAAAGTCTTGTATAAAGCCAGTGGGATTTTTGCATGCCTGATTGATTGTTTTATGTGACCGGACACAGTTAAGTGACCGGAAACAATTTGTGAAGCTGGGTGTCCATTCCTCATCATGCTTGGACATTGCTTGTGGTGTTCCACAAGGCTCTGTACTGGGTCCAAAATTATTTATTATTTATATAAATAATGGCCACGAGCTGTGGGTAGTGACCGAAAGAACGAGATCGCGGATACAAGCGGCGGAAATGAGCTTCCTCCGAAGGGTGGCTGGCCTCTCCCTTAGAGATAGGGTGAGAAGTTCGGCCATCCGGGAGGGGCTTAGAGTAGAGCAGCTGCTGCTCCACATCGAAAGGAGCCAGTTGAGGTGGTTCGGGCATCTGGCAAGGATGCCCCCTGGGCGCCTCCTGGGCGAGGTGTTCCAGGCATGTCCCACCGGGAGGAGGCCCCGGGGCAGACCCAGGACACGCTGGAGAGATTATATCTCTCGGCTGGCCTGGGAACGCCTTGGTATTCCCCCGGACAAGCTGGAGGAGGTGGCTGGGGAGAGGGAGGTCTGGACCTCTTTGCTTAGGCTGCTACCCCCGCGACCCGACCTCGGATAAGCGGATGAAGATGGATGGATGGATGGATTATATAAATGATATTTGTAAGGCATCTGATATATTAAAATTAGTATTATTTGCAGATGACACAAATATTTTTTGTTCTGGGGGGAATCTAAAGGAGCTGCTGGATACAATTACTTCAGAAATGTGCAAAATTAAAAAATGGTTTAACAGGAACAAACTATCGCTAAATCTAAGTAAAACTAAAATTATCTTATTTGGGAATTCCCTTAGAAATGCACAAGTGCAGATTCATGTAGATGGTATGGAAATTGAAAGAGTACTTGAACATAAGTTTCTTGGTGTGATTATAGATGATAAATTAAACTGGAAGTCTCATATAAATCATATACATAACAAAATTTCAAGAAGTGTCTCAATCTTGAGTAAAGTAAAACACATTCTGGACCACAAATCACTCCACATTCTCTATTGTTCCCTGATTGCACCGTATTTGAATTACTGTGCAGAGGTTTGGGGCAATACTTACAAATGTTCGCTATCATCAATCTTTATATTACAAAAAAGGGCCATAAGGATAATCCATAAAACTGGTTACAGAGATCATACAAATCCACTATTCTTAAAATCAAAAATTCTAAAATTCACAGATCTGGTTCATTTTCTCACAGCACAAATTATATATAAAGCAATAAATAACCTGCTTCCTGACAATATTCTAAAAATGTTTTCTAAAAGGGAACGGGGATACAATTTGAGGGGGGAATTAAATTTAAAACATCCTCGTATCCGTACAACATTAAAAAGTTTTTGCATCTCTGTGTGTGGAGTGAAGCTGTGGAACAGACTAAGTAAAGATATGAAGCAATGTCCAAGCATGGCGCAGTTTAAAAAGCAGTTTAAGGATATGGTTTTTACAGGGTACAGGGAAAAGGTAGAGATTTGATAGGGTGTTCTTGTCTAATATTTTCATGTGTGTGCGCATGCACGGGTTTGTTGGTATGGGTATATATGTATGTATGTATGTATGTATGTATGTATGTATATATATATATATATATATATATATATATATATATATATATATATATATAAAATATATATAAAATTGTAGGTTGTGTATCCTTCAGGTGTTAATGGGGTTATTGAAAATGTGTATATGTGCGTATGTGTGTATATACGTAGGTATGGATAGATAGAAACATATATGTGTATATATTAAAAAAAAAAAAAAAAAATTACACATAACATATAATGTAATTACAAGGAGGTATTTCTGTAGTCTATTGATACTAGATAGTGGAAAAGGGGTGGGATTAAATAAACTTATGCTTCTTCCTGCTCCTTTTTGAACATGGACGTTATTTGGAGTTGTGGTTGCTCGTTTTCCTTTTGTTTGCTTTGTTCATTTGTCTCTTTTAATTCTATTTTTTTTTTATACTTTTTCAACATGTTCAAAATAAAGATTCAATCAATCAATCAATCAATGGTAAAAGGGAGATGCTAGCAATAAAGTATGCTTAAAAAAGAACTTCATTTGTCTGCTAATGCTATTTACTTATCACCTTCCTTGCTGCTTAAGTTATGCTACATCACACTGGCGCCATGACACATCTTTGGCCTCCTTACACAAACAGAATCAGCCCTTGAGTCAAAATGATTAATTAGCACTATGAAGAAATGAATTCTGTTCCATCTAGAATACCAAACATCTCATTTTTACGTGGGAGAATAAAAATGAAATGTGCATGTGCTGCTTCCACAAACCAGCTAGCAAATTTACATCACTATGAAACTCAGCTGCTGCTCTGTGTTCTGCAAAAGGTGACAAACTAGATGTGTGTTACCCACTGAGCAAACCCGCTGGTAAAGAAAGTGTAGCATCATAGATTCAGACACTTCATCTCTCTCCCTTTTAGAAAGACAGATTTGTATTCAAAAGGACTTTCCGTATGCTCGAGGACTTTCCGATCGATATTTGTGAATACAAACAACTTCCCTCACAAAGACTGCAAAGCACTAAACTTGATAAGAAATTAATCTGCTCATATACAATTAAAATGCAGCGCTGTTATTGGCTGAACTAAGAAGAAGTGACTCTGGATGGACAAACTGAAATATAGAACAAAAGAAAGGAGAAGGGAGTCGACGAAGGTTTGACACTGGGAGATGTAGAATGGCTGTAGGAAAGCAGACAAGGAAGGTGAAGGTGAATAAGAAGGAAGTAACAGGCATTATACTCGTCTCCTTCTTTCATACCCTTTTCATCCTAAGTGATGTAAAAACCTTGAGGTTCAAACTACAGAGCAACCTTGCTGAAGCCTGCTGAGGGCAAACGTTATTACAGTTAGTGTGTGTTTACAATCCTTACATCCTCGGCCTATTCTTTCATGCCTTCTACTGTAATATTGGTGTGCACACCCCGTCCTTGCATCTACCTCTGTCTTCTGTTCATCGACAACATCTTCAGTGTATATATTCCTCAACTCTCATTCCTCAAATTAGCATATAGGTATCAGTCTTTTATCATTTCACCTCCCTCCACCTGCCTTTCCCTTTTCCCCTCCTATGTGACTCTTTTTATTGCTCGACCTCCTGCTTGCTTCTCTCGCCCTTTTCTCTTCATCTACCGCTTTCTATTCTTTCCTCTCACTCCCCTCTCTCTCTTGGGTTTGACCCTGAGGCCAGGCAACGAGTCCAGGGAGGATAGAAGAGAAAGACAAGTGGGAGAAAAGTAAGAAGAGAACTCTCATGTCACTCACAATTCTCCCTCTCTTTCCGCTGCTCCTCACGTCTCCCTTCCCTCCTTGTTTGTCTGTATGAATGAAAAGCTTTGATGGGGAGAAAAGGAGTCGGTATCGATTGACCCTCTGAAAGATGCAGCCTGAGCAGCCAGACCCCCGCTGCATTGTGAACGCACCTCCCACCTCTATCACACCGGCAGCTCAATAACTCTCCGCTTGGAGCGGGCCAGGAGTGAATTTTGTGCAGAGAGCTTGAGGAGGAAGACAAGAAGGAGGAGGAAGTGGAGGAGAAGGAGGAGAGGGTGAGGATGCTTTCCTCAAGCCCTACTGAGGAGGGAGGTGTGATGTGCAGAATGACTAAGTGACTGACAGGCTGACATAAAGCAGTGATTACAAGACTGCCGGAAAGTCACTGCTTGGACATTTTAAGGGGGAAAAAAGGAAAACTGCAGGAGGAGAATTTTCTGTCAGGAAAACAAAGCCTCAGACTGAATTATAACTACAAGTGTGGTAGTTTTCAATTAATACAGATAGTTTTGTATGCTGATCCTAAAGAAAAAAAATACATGAGATGATGGGATTTTAATTCAGCTTACATGAGTTTTTAAAATGCAGTGGGTCAAAATGACCCCCGTGGTGGTTCTAATGTAAATTACTGCTCTGCTGCGTGATTTTTCATTGCAAGTTAACCTGAGTTTATTTTGTACTTTATAACAACTTCAAAAGATTTGATGAACCTTGTACGTCTGCCATAAATTGGCAGATTTTAGCATCAGCAGTGACAAATAATTGCACAATGATTGAGTTACCGTAGCGTTGGTCTCAAGCTGCCAAACAAACAAATTTCCAATGAGAGAGCGAAATGCTAGTGACACCCTCAACTACTTATTTGTTGCTGAACATTGAGCATTTTATGTTGCCAAAATTGATTTAAAGCATTGTAGAGCAGAGCTTTTGACCTGAGTAGAACCATTTTGTATTTTATGAAACCAGTCGTTACAAGCGAGGATGTAACTAAGAAACCAGAGACCCTATGCACTCTTATACAATCGCACTTATACTTGTCTATCATAACATAGCTCTGAACAGATTTATAGGCCGTTTTTGTCTAAATTGGACCAAAGTGTATATAACTAATATCGCGCAGCATTGAGGAAGCTTTAAAGCTGGCAAATGAGACCATAAAGTCATCACAAAAGTGTTTATGAGTGCCTTAATTTAAGTGAGCTAAGTCATTTTTCTATATTCTATACAATCCCAGAGGTCGCCCCCTGCTGGCCATTAGGAAGAATGCAGGATTCCCTTTTCAGACCCGGAGGTTAAGTTGATCTTTTAGGCTACGTCCACACGTACACGGGTATTTTTGAAAACTGAGATTTTCCGTTTTCGTTTTAAAAAAAAATCGCATCCACACGTAAAAGCCAAAAACGAAGGAAAACCTGCAGAAGGAAAACACTTTTGACGCTGCGTTTTCTCCGTTTTTCTCATCCACACGTAAACGCAAAAACAGAGTTTTCAAAAATCTCCACCCTGGCAGGAGTTTTTAAAAATCACAGTTTTCAGTGACCGAAAACGCCGTTTACGTGTGGACGAAAGGTGCAAACGCATAGAAAAATCTGCGTTTTCAAAAATACCCGGTTACGTGTGGACGTAGCCTTAGAGTGTATTAAATCAAAACATCAAATTGTATGTCTCTCTTTAGTAACAGATGTTCCATAAGTAAAAGCACATCTACAACAGAAAATAAAGCTTCTATGAGACGCAATTATAAAAGGCACAAAGGCAATAAGATATGAAATGAGTAGTGCACTTTATTTATTGTGTACAAAATGAGTAAAAAAAACAAAACAAACTCAGCAGCTTCGGAGAGCAGGGTTCATACCATTAACTTGGTATAAATGGCATTAATAAATATTAAATGGCTTCTCATACCTCGACACTTAAGACAAACAGGCTGATGGCATTTTACTTGTAGCTTTCGATGCTCTTGTCAACACCATCAGCATGTCTCAGAAAAAACCTCTTGTTTCGTCATTGTATCTCTGAAGAAAGCCTCATTATCATTTAACAAGCAAAACATCTTGGCGGCAGCTCGTTAGATGTGAACTCAAGGCAGTGATTGAGAAGCAGTCGAGCGCTGAGGTGAAAAGCAGAAGGACTCCGACCGTTGCTGGTTGGTGGATTATGACTTTATCCAGTGTTAATGAGAGCGGCTCAGCTCTGAATCCCTTCTCCAAATCAATAAAGAGAGCTAATAAGAGCGGGGCAGTTACCGGCTTACCCTGAGATCACAGCAGGCGTAGAGAGGCTGTGCTTTAAGGACAAAAAGGCCCAAGCTGGTGGACATTATCTGGGGTGAGAGAGAGAAAGGAAACCCTGGGGGAAACGCATGTGTAGGGGTGGGAGGGTGTACTTTAAATGCCTGAGTGGTACCTCATGCAATTAATAGAAGTACAATTTAAATATGCAAAACGCAAACAATTACTACTGGGAGATGTGCAAACTTTGTGCATTTTGTTTTTGTTCTTTATGGAATTAACCCGTGTTTGGGATGTTTGCAGTATTTATAGTATAGAACAATTTGCTGCATTATTATGCAGGATAGGTGTCCACTGCAAACTCATATACACGCACACACATATATCCATAAAAGCTATGGCATGCCAATACACATACTATCTAATTACACAAGTAAACACTGGCAGGTTGCTATCCCAGTATTTGTACAAGGAGAGACACGCACACAGCTGCCTCAGACTGTTTTTCCACATGCAGCATTTTGGGATCATAAGTGACAGCAAGAGAGAGGTTGGAAGAGACACTCTTGGCTTTTTCAGCAAACATCTCCTCTTTCTTTGTTGTCCATTGCGGATAGATGTGCCCCCCCCAAAACCTCAGACTCTCAGGAGGGAGGTGGGAGTGAGGGCGTGTGCGTTAATGGTGTGCCTTGATCAAGCCTTAATCCAGGGAATAACACCCCCTCTATAAAAGACACGCACACACACACACACACACTTGTCCCACTTCAGCCTGATCTATGCAAACACTATCTCTGCATGGTAAACAGTCTTCTCACGGCAGAGAGAAATGAGAAGACAGAGCAAATGAATGAGGAGGAGTGGGGAATAAGGAGAAGAGAAGCTGTTATTTAGAGTCGATTGTTTTGCTTCAGTTAACCATCTCCCCCCCCCCCAGCCGAGACTCACAGAGTTAGGCCACCATACCGTCTTTGTAGATTATATAATTAATACCTGGATTAATTTACTATCATTCCTTTATTAAAGTAGCACATTGGAGTGGTGGCTAGTGCTGTTGCCCATCCCGTGTTGAGTTTGAATGTTCTCTGTGTACCTGTGTGGGTTGTCTCTGGGCACTCCGGCTTCCTCCCACAGTACAAAGGGAAGCACTGGTGCATCTGGTTGTATCTCTTTATGTGTTAGTCCTGCAGCAGACTACAAACCTGCTCAGACATCCCACCTCTCACCCTGTGGCAGCTGGGATAGGCTCCAGCCCCACTGCAACCCTGAACTGGGTATGTAGAAGAAGAATGATGGATTATTTTACTGAAATTGTACAGTTCTTACACTTGCTTGACATAAACTCTTTAAAGCCTGAAACCATAAGTAACTTTATATAATATAACTTTATATAATATGATTATTATTATTATGTTGAAAATGAAGTGTTTAATGAGCCTTCTGACATTTTCAAACAATCCCACTGATGATGTAGAAATTTCATAAACTCCCAAAACTTCATGTATCAGATATGACACACTTGGCGTAACAGGACAAACAGCAGTCATCATTTATATCTGATGTTTGGCACTGAGTATCAGGAGCGCTTGCAAGAATTTAGCTGGGGGCTGGTGAAGAGAGCTCAGAACAAGACCAGCTGATGGGTGCTGAGTGGAAGGTGGACTGGAGAGTGGGACAAGGCCGGCTTTATCCACGGAGACAAGGTGCAGGAACTCTGGATGAAACTGGCAACAGGCCCACTCATGAGAGAAAGAACTTAACCTGAGACATAAGCTGTTTTTATCTTTGCCCAGGTGCATGAGAGAAGACAAATGTGTGGCATAGTTAGATTTGACACTAAAAGTTGCCAGCTCCCATAGTAAGCCTGTCTGATGTCTGACTGTATCGATTTCCACGGATGTGAGAACAGCACAGTTAATAGTCTGGTGGAATTACAACCCCTCTGGCAACACCCTTGCTCAGCATGCTCGGCACTGAGGACGCAGATGAAGTAAAATATCTCCCACTACGTCCTTCATGTGAGAAAGGCTAACTCCAGACAATGAGCTTAAACAAGGGTCGCTGTCTAACTTCAAGTTAGCTGTAGCACACAGAAACAGTGTCATAGAGAATAATTTGAAGAGCCTGGCTTTAAATACTGCTGGGTCTCAAATGAATCTTAGGTGTGCTGCTGATTGGCATCAAGCCCGGACAGACAGGCAGACACACACTAGCACATAAACACACACAGAACAGGCCGACAGAGGCAGACATCAACAACAGAAAACACGAGGAAAGATAAACAAAGAGAAACCAATAGGAATGAATGTGTTATTCCCAAGATCATTACAAATATTTATCGACTAATTCATTATTTAAAAAAAAATACTTTGAATGAGTTACCAGAGTCCTCTAAGTTTCCCCGTTGCTTCCTTTTCGGAATCAGCTCGAGAACAGATAGTATACTAGCATCTTCTATTTTTAACTATGTCTTCCAGTTATTGGCAGCAGAATGTATTATTCTATCCAAAACAATAAATGCCCCATAGATCAATGCACCTAGCATCCACTGAAAGTTGCCCCTTAAACTCTGTCATTAATAATTAAGCCACAGAATAAACAGCCATTCAACTGGAAAACACACCTCTAATGAGGCCTGTATATAAAAGAAGGACATAGCTTCAGGGTATAAAATGTGAAACCAGTGTGAAGGCATTGGGGATTTTTGCGTTGGCCAACAGGGGGCAGCTCCTCAGACTGCAAAAACAAATCTGGTTGTATAAAAGTCTACAAGAAACTGACTCCAATGCTCCCTTGGTTTGATTTTTCCGGATGATTTTATGGTTTCAATCATCAGTTTCAAGCCTTACTGAAAACTACAGTGGGGCAAAAAAGTATTTAGTCAGCCACCGATTTTGCAAGTTCCCCACCTAAAATGATGACAGAGGTCAGTAATTTGCACCAGAGGTACACTTCAACTGTGAGAGACAGAATGTAAAAAAAAAAATCCATGAATCCACATGGTAGGATTTGTAAAGAATTTATTCGTAAATCAGGGTGGAAAATAAGTATTTGGTCAATAACAAAAATACAACTCAATACTTTGTAACATAACCTTTGTTGGCAATAACAGAGGTCAAACGTTTACTATAGGTCTTTACCAGGTTTGCACACACAGTAGCTGGTATTTTGGCCCATTCCTCCATGCAGATCTTCTCGAGAGCAGTGATGTTTTGGGGCTGTCGCCGAGCAACACGGACTTTCAACTCCCGCCACAGATTTTCTATGGGGTTGAGGTCTGGAGACTGGCTAGGCCACTCCAGGACTTTCAAATGCTTCTTACGGAGCCACTCCTTTGTTGCCCGGGCGGTGTGTTTTGGATCATTGTCATGTTGGAAGACCCAGCCTCGTTTCATCTTCAAAGTTCTCACTGATGGAAGGAGGTTTTGGCTCAAAATCTCACGATACATGGCCCCATTCATTCTGTCCTTAACACGGATCAGTCGTCCTGTCCCCTTGGCAGAAAAACAGCCCCATAGCATGATGTTTCCACCCCCATGCTTCACAGTAGGTATGGTGTTCTTGGGATGCAACTCAGTATTCGTCTTCCTCCAAACACGACGAGTTGAGTTTATACCAAAAAGTTCTACTTTGGTTTCATCTGACCACATGACATTCTCCCAATCCTCTGCTGTATCATCCATGTGCTCTCTGGCAAACTTCAGACGGGCCTGGACATGCACTGGCTTCAGCAGCGGAACACGTCTGGCACTGCGGGATTTGATTCCCTGCTGTTGTAGTGTGTTACTGATGGTGACCTTTGTTACTTTGGTCCCAGCTCTCTGCAGGTCATTCACCAGGTCCCCCCGTGTGGTTCTGGGATCTTTGCTCACCGTTCTCATGATCATTTTGACCCCACGGGATGAGATCTTGCGTGGAGCCCCAGATGGAGGGAGATTATCAGTGGTCTTGTATGTCTTCCATTTTCTGATGATTGCGCCCACAGTTGATTTTTTCACACCAAGCTGCTTGCCTATTGTAGATTCACTCTTCCCAGTCTGGTGCAGGTCTACAATACTTTTCCTGGTGTCCTTCGAAAGCTCTTTGGTCTTGGCCATGGCGGAGTTTGGAGTCTGACTGTTTGAGGCTGTGGACAGGTGTCTTTTATACAGATGATGAGTTCAAACAGGTGCCATTCATACAGGTAACGAGTGGGGGACAGAAAAGCTTCTTACAGAAGACGTTACAGGTCTGTGAGAGCCAGAGATTTTCCTTGTTTGAGGTGACCAAATACTTATTTTCCACCCTGATTTACGAATAAATTCTTTACAAATCCTACCATGTGAATTCATGGATTTCTTTTTCACATTCTGTCTCTCACAGTTGAAGTGTACCTCTGGTGCAAATTACTGACCTCTGTCATCATTTTAGGTGGGGGAACTTGCACAATCGGTGGCTGACTAAATACTTTTTTGCCCCACTGTATATGACAGGTTTGAAACCCTGCATTCAGCATTTTTACTGTCTCCATTTTAGACGTTATGAAACAAGTTGTTACAAGAAAGAAGTGGATGCGAGTGAGAACCCAAGGACTTGTCCTAAAGGAATACGTGGCCTTGGATTCTTCTGTTGTCCTAATGATGCATAGTCACTTTTAGTCTAAATGAGATCATAATTTATCAAACGAATATCACGATATATTGAAAATTATCCAAAGCTAGCACATCATAACTGCATGAGAATAGTGTTTAGTGATTTAAATCAAGTGAGAAAGAGGGACTTTTTGGTAGCCCCCACAGCTGGTCATAAGAAATACACTGCTCTTATCAATGTAACATCCCTGATAAAACACATTAAAATGTAAGATCCCATTTAGTAGGCCTTGTGCCATGAACAAAATCACGTCTTTAACACAAAGTAAAGCATTGCTGAGACACATTTGTGCTAGGTGTTAGTCAGCTGCCATCTTTAAGAAGGTATGTGATGAGTTGGAGTGTATTTTTCTTCCTTGTCTGTTTAAGATTTAGATGGTATCTTGCAAGCAACATGTGAATTAATGTACGCATTTACAGTGTTCTTTAGTTTTTCCATCAGATCCACTCCTCGATCGTCCAGTTTCAAAACACCAACATGACCGATGCGTTCAGGTTGAGGCTTCAGAATAGGAGACTGCTAACTAATGAAGGATGTCACTGTATGTATTTTATGTATAGGAGTGAACTGACTAAGTGAACTAAGCTGAGTTAAAGTTCAGTAGCTGCTACACAGTGCTCGTTTATCCCAATGACAACTGGCTTGCTCCCAGTCAGTTTAGCACTTTCTAACAAGAGTTTTTCTTTTCAGGTTTTTCTAACACAGGCATTCAAAATCATTTCTCTAACTGTAAAGTAAGACATGTGTAAGTAATCTATTATACTGAGTTGTTGATGAATCCTACAGTGTTACGAATTAAAAGGCAAGGAACTCGTAGATGCAGGCATGGAAATCAAGTAGGAGACTGAAAGAGATGAACTAGAGAAGAGAGCAACAGCATAAAAGAGGAAAGTCAAAGGGCAAGACAGAGGAAAGCTCAGTGAGAGGGCCAGGCAGATGGAGTAAGTGACAGAGAGAGGAAATGGCTGCTAGAAAAACGAAGAGGAGCTGAATGAATGACAGGGAGGGAAAAGAGGAAGACGGATGGTTGAAAAGGGAAAGAGAAGAATACCAAAAAAAAGTGGAAAAGAGGCAGAGATCAGGATGGAAATAGAAAACTTGAGGAAGGAGAAAGCCAGTGAGCCAGCCAAGAGTGGGGTTAAAATTCTTTCAGATCAGGTACACATAATAGGCCTCGTTAATATTCATAGTTTCCTCAGGTACAGCGAAGGTTAAATTTTACTTACTTTTCAACTCTCATTACTAATACATGATGGCAATAAGAATATTCAAAGCAGACGGGTGACCAAGGGTTGATGAGAACCTTACCTTTCCTCTGACATTTAAACACATTACCATTTCAGGGCCCCTTCCTCTCAATCGTGCCCGCCAGAATAAATTGTCAGCTAATCACGACTTGCCTTGCGAGCCCCGCCTGAATGATGATATTCCGAGTGAAGTCCACCCCTCCTCCATTAGAACTGGACTCTCATTATGTGGAGAATTGGTGAGTGTGTGTGAGAGAGAAATGACTTTATCTATCCATCTACCTATCTAAACATTCGCTAGTTAGTTGGCTGTCTAGCAGCCAATCAGATACATGAACAGAGGTGTTATTTACAGAGCATTTAAATGGTGAACTCTTTTACCCGAGGCCATCAGGAGTGTCTTCTTGTGCAGTGCCGTAGTGAAAGTCCATCTGGTTTACCTTCTGGTTGAAGCTGTGGCTCTGAATCATGTAGTGTACATGAAATACAGGTGTAGTTGTAATGATCGTTATTGCTGTTGTAGTATTGTTTTGTTGAAGCACAATTTGACAAAGATGGCCACCATGGAATCACCAATTGTTTTGGAATCTCCAACTTGAAGCCTCATTGCGAATCTTTAACTTCTGCAGTGTTTGTTTGATTTAAACCAGCGGTCCCCAACCCCCGGGCCATGGACTGGTACCGGGCTGCGAGGGTTGAGACTCAGGTGTGAAATTTATGGTTTTCAGGGATATTATCAGTTTTTATCATTATTTTTTTAATCAATTTTATGGTTAACTCGGTTCCCTGAGTCTTTTCCCGTGTGTTGTTGTATTTATCCGCGACACCTTAAAGGCTGATCCATGAAAATATTGTCCGACATAAACTGGTCCATGGTGCAAAAAAGTTCGGGAGCCGCTGATTTAAACCAGAAGACACCACAGTTTAGGTTCATTTTGGCAGTTTCATCAGATGGCTGCCCCTCCCTGAGTCTGGTACTCCTGGAGGCTTCTTCCTGTTGAAAAGGAGTTTTTTGTCTCCACTTTTTCCTGTTCCCTGTCATAAGGTGTTGCCTGATTATTAGGGTTTTATTATTGTAAGGTTTTTTACCTCATAAGATTAATAACCTTGAGACAACTGTTGTTATGATTTGATGCTATATGGAGAACTGAATCAGAATTAAATCATCACGCTGACTTTTATACACATTTACTAACTAATTAGCTAACTTACTACATGAATAAATTATTTATTTATTTGCAATTTCTTTTTTTCTTTACAATTTTCAATGGGAACATATGTGGGGGGGGGGGGGGGGGGAAAGCTATCAAAACAACAAAGGAAAAGAATTCAGAGTATTCAAAGTGAATATATCAGCATGCATCTGAATGACAGACAGTTCCCCTCCCAGGTGGTGCTGTGACATGCCAATGCTTTAGGTTAACAAACAGGGACAAAGCACTTTCCATCAGGACTGATCAGCATCAGAGCCCCCTGACATGACATGGAAGTGTCTGTCGCCCCGAGGCAGTCACTGCAACAACAGGAGAGATGACAGGAGAGGGGAGAGGAGGACAGGAGAGGGCAGGTGACAGAAGCAAGCAGGAAAACCAACCACCTGAATAGACCACTGTACACACCAGCAAATATCACCTTTTAGTTGTTTTTCATTGCCGTGCGCTTGCATTCCAGTCCATGCGCTAAAGAATTCTATTTGAAATTTATAATTTACCTTAGAGTATTGAAATGTCATTACTTTAATCGATTTTCTTGTCAATTTGGTCATCAGAGATCGAGAAATGCATTGTACACACATAAAAAATAGTGGATTATGATTAACTTTGAGGCTTTTTTAGGAGGATGATAGGAGGAATTCAGGGCCATTGGCATAGGTAAGTCTGAGAAGTAAGAAGTGTAAACATTCAGTATTACCCTTTACACACCAGCGCTTTGCAGTGAATTGAACAAAGAGCCAAACACCAACACAGACCAAACGGCAGTCAGCCTTGAGAGAAATGTGGGAAATGCGTAAGTTCCTCAGTCTCCTTAAAACTCAGAAACCCTGAACTTTTTTATAAGTGTTTTCTTGCTGGTTCACTTGGAATTACTCTTCAGTCTTCTTGTTTTCATGCAGGGCAGAGGCTCCGCAGTTTGTTTGGACTTGAGTGACAAGCGAAAATATTTGAAGATGTATGATAGCGCCTGTTTTACTGCAAACGTGCCTGTCGTGCGATTCTCCAGCGTCGACTTCAAGGCTTTCTTTGAAGCGATCAAAGTGAAACAGAGATGATGTCAAATAATCCTTCTGGACAGAGTTTAAGGAAGCCATCATCCACTCATCAGTCTATCTCGTTACACACTTCTGCTGATGCTTTTTCTGCTTCCCTTTGTTATGCAGGTGTTGTACTTCTATATGTAAGAGTCTGATTAGGTCCACGTGATGTAAATTGTCAACCAAGGGTGAAACAAGGGTTCCAGTGAACATGTACTGGCCCAATTCTTTGGGCCATAACTTGAACACACCAACTACAGCTACTGTATGCTCTTCAGGTGGATTCAAAGCACAGTAAAATAAAAAGTATAGGAATGAATACTCATTTATCTGTTCCCAACTCTTTTCTAAGATACTGGAAAAACTATTTCTAAAAAGATTTGATAGCTTTGTGGATAAACACGATTTGTTGGCAAATTGCCAGTATGGGTTTAGAAATAATAGATCAACAGTTTTGGCATTGATGGATTTAATGGAAGAAATAACAGAATGTATGGATAACAAGAAGTATGCACTAGGAGTCTTTCTAGATCTAAAAAAAAGCATTTGATACTGTTGACCACGAAATTCTAAAAATCAAACTGGAAAAATATGGGTTGAGGGGTGTGGTACTGGATTGGATAAACAGCTATGTGATGAATCGACAGCAATATGTACAAATAAATGAGTTTAAATCTAAATGGATGGATATTGAATGTGGAGTACCTCAAGGATCAGTATTGGGTCCGAAAATGTTTATTATGTACATAAATGATATTTGTAAAGTATCAAAGATACTAAAGTTTGTAATTTTTGCAGATGATACCAATATACTTTGTTCAGGTGCGGAATTTCAACAGGTTTTGGAGGTGATCACACAGGAGTTAAAGATATTAAAGAGGTGGTTTGATAGAAACAAATTGTCCTTAAATTTAAACAAAACAAAATTTATGTTATTCGCAAACTATAAGAAAAACATTAACATTGAAATTTGTGTCGATAATATATATCTAGAAAGGGTTAATGCCATAAAATTTCTTGGTGTGATCATTGATCAAACGGCCTGTTGGAAATCACACATCACTTATGTGAGGGGAAAGTTAGCACGCGGCATTGCTGTCTTGGGGAAAGTAAAACAATTTCTGGATAGGAAAACATTGTATATGTTATATTGTGCTTTGCTATTACCATACATGAGTTATTGTGTAGAGGTTTGGGGAAATACATATAAAAGTAATATTCAGACTATAATCATAATGCAGAAAGGGGCCATTAGACTAATAAATCAGGAGGGGTATAGGGCTCACACAAATGCACTCTTTATTAGGACACAAGCTATAAAATTCCAGGATCTGGTGAAGTTTAAAACAGTGGAAATAATATATAAGGTAAGGAAAGGGATGCTCCCAATCGAAATAAGTAAATGGTTCTTAGAAAGAGAAGGGAGGTATAATTTTAGAAGGAAGTGGAATTTAAAATTACAAAGAATAAGAACAACATTGAAAAGGATGTCTATTTCAATAGCAGGAGTTAAATTCTGGAATGAGTAAAAAGAAGAAATAAAGGTCAGCAGTGATATAAACCAGTTTAAAATAAAACTGAAAAAAGAAATTTTAAATAAGTATAAGAATGAAGAAAATGCAATTAACCCAAGACAGCAGTCAAACTGATGTTTATTTTCTTCTGCAAATTAGCAAATCTAAATATAGTTTTAGTTGAACATGTGAAAATATTTTTTTGAGATGTTATGTTCTAAGTTGAAGGCATTGTATACGTTTTTGTTGTTCAAATTTAGATGATGAGGATGTAAACTTGAGGGGGTAGGGCTAAACCCTAACCCCTAACCCTAAGTATATACTTCTGCCTACTCCTTTTCAAACAACTGTATGGAATGATTTTATGAAACGTTGGTGAATGTATATGTTTGAAATAAAAAAAAACTGAACTCCGCAAGTGAGTATAATCTATAAATCGAAGATGTTTTAAAATTCTACTTTATAATAACAAAGCTGTTTCCACACCTACTGGTGTGAAAATGATTTAGTTCTGACTTTGGCATTTAATGTATTTATATATTATATTAAATATAATTATTAAAAATGAAGTTTTTCTCTGAGTAATTCCCTCAAATAATCACAAAGAATACATAATGTTAATTTCTAAGAACTGAGAAGTGACAGTGATTGTGAATTTAAATCGTTTTCTTTGAGTCTTTGTTAACCCTGTGATGAAAAGGACATGGCCTGGGGCCTGTTCTTCGTACCTCGCTAAGTAAGTTAGCTGGATGAGATTGTTGACGATTTCGCGTGATCCTGGATCGTTCGGTTCCCCGAAGCCCATCCGGGACTTGCTGTCATAGCAACAGAGCCGTAAGCGTAAACCTGCTGGGGAGCAGGTTTACTTTATGTAAACGGGATTAGATCGCGGCCACGCAGGTATGCCCGCGTCATTCATACGAAAGCAACAGCGATATTCCACCACTGTTTCACCATAAATAAATAACATCAATGTAACTAAAGACAATGCAGCACCTGATCCATTTATTGATTTCACACAGGTCATTTCCTAAAAAAGGGAAATGTACTATTAACATTCTATTACATGTATGTGATTATTACAGATTTAATTCGTATTTCAGAGTAGCAATTGCAAATTACTTCGTGTAATCAAGATGAGAGACCACGGCTATAAAAGTGAAGGTGGATTTGGGAAGTCTGTCGCAGCCATGTCCTGTCCGTATACGCGAGCCACCCATTGCGGAAGGTGCAAGATTGATAAGGAGAGTCCTCAGAATTCAGCGTATATTGCGGGACAGACAGGATCCTTTAGCTCAGCGCGACAGTGTGCTCATTGAGAGATATCGATTTTCCCGTGAGGGTATTATTTACTTAACCAACTTGTTGACGAGGGGGTGCAGGACCACCACCTGTCTTTTGTTGCTCTGCCCTTTTCTTGGTTGCTGTTATAAACAAACAGATTATTCCAGGGTCTCTTTCCAAGAGACTAAAAGCAATATAAGTGATAAATATTACCATTCTGTAGAATATTCTTATATTTCACTTTTACCTGTTCCCATGTTCTAGTGGGTCCTGTCGTGGCTCTAATGTGACAGAGGATAAAATATAACATATTATAATATAATGTAATATAATATTGGATAATATAGTGTAATATAATAAATCTACCCTACCGCCTACACTCAAAAAAAATGAATGAGGTGGATTGTTCAGTGTATATTAATTATTTATTTTCATTTTACTTAAAATATATGTTTTTGTTAAGTTAACATATGTTTTTCTAATCAAGTCTACGTAATTGTGTCTATTATTCAACGTACATAATACTAATGTGTTACTTGATCGCATAACATTTAAGTTAAGTCAATTAGGATCGATATACCTTGTATATCCACAAGGTGGCAGTAATGCAAAAACAGTTGTAATGAAACCGCGCAGAACAAGAAGGTTTCACGGCTTGTGCCTGCTCATGCACAAGACTTCAAATTTAACTGAAAAAGGCTGTTTTGGCGCCAAGCTGCTGTTTCTTTGAGAGGTAAGACCACTTTTTTCTTTGACTATGTTGTGTAGTATCTATATGTCCAGCATGGTTATATTTTGCGTTTGTCTTACAAGACATGTTATATCGTTTGCGTGTGCTTGTTTTACATTAGTTTTACTGGGTCCTGGACATGCTTATTTTGTGGACTGTGTAAGAAACATTTTTATTGTTTTTTGTTTTATTAAGGGATTAGCTACAGGGGTTCATGGGGTTATTCTTTCAAGGGGTTATTTTTCCATTTGCTTTCTTGGGATTCCTTTTCTGTAATCCGAGAGTCGGAAATATCGAATAGGATAGCAAGGATAGCATAAAGTGACATTTAAAATCCAAAAAGTCAAGGGCGAAAGCCACTGTGACACCATTGTTCTGCTCTATCAGTAATCTGTATTATGTAAAAATGGTCTGTAAATACAGCATGTTTCCTAGCGGAGTTATACATATCAATGTAGTTATAAATTACAGTTTGTGAAAGTACACACTTAATTTTTTTAATAAAATTATTCAAGACATATGAGTGGACAGACAATGGAGGTCGACAGACCTGGTGATAATTGCTTCTATAGAAAGTTAGCACATGGCAGTGTCAATCTCTTGCTTTTCTTCTGAGTAGTATTTTATTTAGTTGTAATTCAAACAATAATTTGCTTCTTGAAATTAAGGAATTAATTTTTTTTTTCTTTATAAATCTCAGATCCTGCCTTTACCTGCTCCCTCCTATACTGATGTGGTGTATGTGGTATTGCTGAGCTTGTATGTGGTATGTGAACTGTTATACTTTTAAAAACAAAACTGTTTTATAAGTTAAGTTTTCTTTTGTGACCCATCCCATGCCCCTGTTATTTCTTCTCCACATCTGAACCATGGTAAAGGTTGCAGTTCAAGGGCCTGAGGCATGAAATTCTTTTCAGATCAGCTGTGATCAATATTTTTTGGAACTTGATAAATAACAATAAAAGCTGTAATGGCTCCATTAGCATTTTGTGTAAATGTTTGTGTTAAAATTATAGCTTTAATGAGGTCTTTCTACATTAGTTTTAGTTTGTATATGTGTACATATAGTATGTATATTTACAGTACAGTATGTTGTGTTTGTTGACATATTTTCAGGTGGAAGCAGAATATGTGAGGATTACTACTGCATGTTCCAAGGCTTTTTACACAACTTGACCAATACACTGACCAGCTCATAAAAGTCTTCAAGAAAAAAGGAGGCGTTGCAGGGAAGAAAATTAGACAAACTTTGGCCCCAGCCACACAGGTGCGTTATTCTGTTGGTAGCAAAATATTATGGCTAATAAGATCATTTTCAAATTTAAACAGCTAGTGTATGGTAGCTGCACAGTGCACTTACATTTATATTAAGCAAGACAAAGTTTGGTACTCAAAACGTTGGAAAATTTAAATTACCTAAACATATGTAAAATCTGATCCCTTGATTTAGGTTAAACCAGAAGTGAATGTTTTTATGTTATGTTTTGAATGCAAAAAAGATGATGTATTAGTTTGTCTTTACCTCCATTATGGACATATATAATGTGGTGGAAACCCTGCCCAACAGGTTAACTATTCATGTCCATGTGATGATTAGTTGGTCTTGTGTACATGTCTATCTGTGCAGTGGATATGTCATTCATTTTGCGTATAATGTGAGTTTCTGTCATCCTAAAGTATATCTGTTTTCTCTTCCTGTATCTCTGCCACTCTCTACAGAAGGAAACCATTGAAAAGGGGAGGGAGTGTGTCCTCAGGGCACTACCTTTTTACCTGAATGAAGACCCAAGCATCCTCTTCAAAGAATAATTGGTTGGTAATTTTAGTTTAGTTTTTTATCTGTATTAAACCAAATTTTGAATAACTAATGTTGTTGCATGTTGTAATGTTGTTGTTGTTGTAATTTGCATGGAACCTGTTTAAATGTTTTGGGAAATCTTCTTGTATACCCAAACTATTTATATTTATCGTTGAATCTGTAGTCTAAAATAGTGGCGCACTGGGGTGCATGTTCCTAATATTGTGTTTACGTCATTAAAGGGTAGCTTTGGCCCTTTTTCTTTCTTTTTTTAAAACTGGATGCCATTTTTCTATGTTTTTGTGTCTAAGCTACAGCTGTTCAGAGGGAGCTGGAACAAATTACCCTTGCTATCTTTACCATCGAAAGAGCTGATGCCAGCACTCCTCCAGCCGATGTGGGTATAACCATCTAGTGTGTCCTGCATGACCTGGAAGACCTGGCCTCTGCATGTGCACTCTTAATGGGTGGGATATATGCACTGAATCTCAGTTAACCTCAAGACTGAAAGCTAAGAGACAATCAAAAGCATTGAGATTTAAAGGATTTAATTGAGAGATGATACTGCACCAGAAATGTTGAAGGGTGGTGTGTATATTAGCGTTCAAGGCATATTGTTATGAGGTGGAAATATATTCATATTCAGTTTGTGTTACATTGTGTGCATTGTAAAGGTAATTGCAATACATACTAAAAATAAGGGTAAGTTAGGAGGTTGATCTGATATCCTCGTGTTGGTGTTGTTCCCAGATCATCATACTAAATGTTGTTCCAGGATCAACATTGCAAGTGACCAATCAGAATGTTGTGACGTCATACTTTTGCGACTTCGGGAAAAACCGGCGTAAAACAAAAAACTGTACTTAAGCTGCGTGAAACCGCCTCTGTCCGCCGATCAACTGACCCTAACCCTAACCGTAACCCTTTAATAAACAGTAAGCAGAATTGATATTGTCCTTGCAACATTGGAATTTCATAAATGCACGAATGGCTTGGAATAGAATAACGTCACAACAATGTGATTGGTCACTTGCAATGTTGAACCTGGAACAACATTTTCATGATGGTCTGGGAACAACACCAACACGAGGATATCAGATCATCCAAGTTGGGAATGCAGGATGAATGTATATTTTGTGGACTTTTAAAGACGAACAATTGTTTCCATGTTAAAATGTTTACATCTGAAGTTTTTTGCCCAAACACTGGTAAAATAAATGTTGACAGTGGCGAGTGTTAAATGGTTACTGCTGTGCTGTTGCAAAAAAACTGAACGCTGACAAGCTGTTTTATTGTTAGACCATAATGTTGGCATGTTTTGTTAAAGTTTTATTTGGGATGGTGATGTAATTTTCTTTGATTGCTAATATCAGTGGACTATTTATTATTATTATTATTATTATTATTATTATTGTTGTTGTTGTTGTTGTTGTTACATTTTTTTTTTTTTTTTTAAATTGTGGCTGTTGAGGTGGACACTTCACTTTGCATTGTTAAAGGAAAGCACTTCATTGGCATTGTGTTACTGGACTGACCCTAAGCAATCATTGCAAATAGCAACTTTGCTATCCATTTTAGACACTAAAAGAAAAAAACACTCACAGACCTTACTAGCATCACATGTGCATAACTCAAGTGTCATCTTATCAATGTGTTATGTGATCTTCAATGCGTTTTTTTTCTCTTCTATTTCTGGTAGATACAGACATTTAATTTAAAGTCTTGATGTTGCATCTGTCTACATACTGTTAATTACTAACCCTAATGAGCTGTTGTGTTTTATTTTGGACTGGGTTTACACAAATGCTCACTGAATGTGTTGGCAATAAAATAAATTTTAAAAAATAAGTTGGATGTACTTAATTCATTTGTGTGGAACCTGTTGACAAAATAGATTTATGTAAAACTAATTAATAAAGCACAAGGTGGCTGAAAATATAATATTTGAATTAATCTAACTTAAATTTAACATTTTACTGCCACAAATAAGAAATGTGTTGAAGTAACTAATTAAACTATCTAACCTGAAAATATATCATCTATGTTCATACAACATAACTTGATTTAGTTAGTCTTAAATATGTCTTGTTAATCTTAAGTAGTTTTTTTAAATTAGATGAACTAAAGATTTTTGCTTTAAACTAACATAATTCAATTTCGTGGAACCTGTTGACAAAATAATTTTAATTAAAGTCAACGTTTCATTTTTTTGAGTGTACTGGTGTTGGCCAGAGGGGCCGATGGCGCAATATGGCAGCCTGGCTTCTGTCAGTCTGCCCCAGGGCAGCTGTGGCTACAACCGTAGCTGCCTCCACCAGTGTGTGAATGTGAGAGTGAATGAATAGTGGCATTGTAAAGCGCTTTGGGTGCCTTGAAAAGCGCTATATAAATCCACTCCATTATTATTGTTATTATTGAATTACTTACGAGTTTGATTTGTCAGCAACTTTCTGCCAGCCCTCTCTCCTTGCTTTTGCAGCCTTTGCAGTGTTCCCTTGCGTTTTAATTAAACTCTGAAACTCCTGAAATCCCTCACTCAAGAGTTCTTGCTCTGCTGCCAAAAAATACCGAGCGCGCTCCTTCGACATTTTCGCCGACCAATCAAAGGGTTGCCGATCAATGTTTCTACTATCGATGCGTAGCCCCTGTTGGGCCACCCAGTGATCTCACATTACTTCATCCAGCTATACTAATCGTCAACAACAGGTGTGTTCGGGGAACCGGAATAGCGAGCTCAGAGTTAGCGCGATGATTTGGTCTTGGATGTTTCATTTGATCTTGGATGTAGTAAGCGACGTACGAAGCACAGGGCCCTGGTCAAACTTTAGCTCTTAGGTAGATGCTACAGGAGTCTGAAATAAATTGATCATAAAATCATTAGTGTCTTTCAGCCTCATCTTGATGTCGGCCCACCTTCATCCCTCCTTGAATGTATCTTCCTCTCTCTTTCATTCTCATTGCTTCTCAGGTGTGATAGAGAAACACCTGAATTGGTTTTTAAAAGATATATATTGAAGCATGCGTCTTTTCACTCTGATTGTGTATCAGTCTAATTCAGTATAATTTAACTTGTGATGAGCACAGATAGAACCAATTATATTTATCAGATAAAACGCTGTTACCTCGTTGAGGTATTTAAAGATCAGTCACTGTATGGTGAACGATAAAGAAAACAGCAACACTGTCCATAGATTTACGTAACTTTAAGCATTTTAGCAGAAAGGATATTTTGCTGCCTTTTCATGTTTGCAGGCTGACATACAGATAAGAGAAAATACAAATATTGAATTTACTAAGCTATCTGAAGGCAACTACCAGCTTTTAAGGTGGAATGTTTTCTTGCATGTTTTTCAGGGCACGAGTTGTTGTCTTGAATCAATCAACACAAGGTAAATATCAATATAACAGCTTTGACCATGCGGTTTGACTTTAGTTCTTCCCTTGCATGACACACACTTTACTGAGGATTGGATTTCAGTTGGATTATGCTAAGTGTGAACATTTCATCCTTGGAGAAAAGTGTTTGAGCACCGTTCTGGTGCACTTGGGAATCATACCATACCTATGAGGTAAGAGATCACTGGGTTTAGGCAATGATAGGTGAAAAAGACGTAATATTACAATCCTAGCAGCAGACGCCTGAAAGGCTTTAATCTCAATTTTCATAGGCAAAAACTACAAGTGTCAGGTTAGTTCATGGAGCTTAGTAGCCTATTGTTTCTGTTAGAGTAACAAAGACTACGTGTTCTCACTTTTAAGATGATATTTATGATATTTTACCTGTTCTGTCTTTATCTGTGCACTAATATTCACTCACACTGAACAATGTTATCTGCAGTGTGGGCGTGATTATTCAAAAGAGTAATGTATTACACATTACCTGTTGCTGATCTTAAAAGTAATGCAGTCTTAAGAGAGTAATTTGTTGCACTACTCGTTACATTACTTTCTTGTTATTCCATAAAATTACCTGAAATGCATTGTCCAATCCTAAGAGACTTCAAAGTGACTCCCACAGTGATTCTACTTTAGAAACATGAACCGATAGAAGCGGAGGATGCAGCCTGACTGCTCATCACTTTGTTACCTGCTGAAGTTCACGCTCTGGCTGCTGGGCTGGAGTCGGAGTTTCAGATAACTGAATAACCTTTGCAACACAAGTAACAACACAATAACTTAAGTGTAACTGTAGCTATTGTACAGTTATGAATTACATCACTGCATTAGTGAAAAAAATCTAACGTGATTACACTAACGCGTTACATCCAACACCCTTTATCTGCGATTCAGTGCTCGTCCAGTGGCGTGGCCTATTTCAGTTCTGTTCAGTTTTATTTATACAAAGCCATATTTATGCAGTTGCCTTTTTTGGTTTATGCTGTACAGAGAAAACAATAACAACCAGATCACCCCTTACATTTCTCTGTCTTTATGCTTGAAGTTTGAACTAAATTTCTGTGCGCATGTGTTTCTCTGTACTTTTACCAGCACCCGTGTGTTTGCACGTAAGCAATGAGAGATGCAGCAATGACAGATGTTGCTTCACTGTTCTGTTTGGCCACACATCATGCTGTGGACGACATGCTTTCTCCTGGAAACTCTCATCCGTCAGTAAACATCTCCCTGTTTACTACTTTAGTCATGAAATCACAGCTGACATGCAACACGATACATAGATTGGCAGGTGAACTCCGGGAAGAGCAGAGCACAAACTTGCAAAGCAAGTGCAAGTAATGGGGGCGCCGCCTCTAGTGTCCACAAACTTTCCATCCATCTGCCCACCTCTTCCTGCGGTTTTTCTCCTCCTCTTGTATGAATCCCTGCACGCCTGTTTGTCACTTAAACGAAAGCGAACAGACTGACAGGCCAATATCTGAGTCTTTAAAATGAAACTACTAGCAAATTAATTTTTCATCCTTTCTTATCAGTGACTGATGGGCCGCCGGGTCCCTCCCAAAACCCTCTGTGTCCCCGCGGGCAACTCCTGCAGCCCGGGAACTAAGGTTTTCATCCTAAATGGTGGTAAATGGCTCGCCGCACAAATAATGCATAAACAGCTGTTTTGCCCAAGTAAGTTATCCTCTTAAAAGATTCAGAACCCTCTCTCTCTCTGCCGTCCCACAATCTTCTGCTCTCTCTCTCTCTGCCTATCTCTCTCACTCAGTTAATTCATCAATTTCTTATGATAGCAACAGTTCTGCTCGGCGCGGGTGTTAAGTACCAATTAGGGGGGCGGGTTCCCCTCGGCCCATTCTGCCACACCTCTCCTCCGCCTCTTACAACGCTTCTCTTCCTCTCTGGCTTCTCTTCCTCTTCTTTTCTGTCATTTTCTTGTAAATTTTTTGTTTATTTTCCAGTTGTAACCCATTCTGTCTTCATCCACACCACCGAGTCAGTCCTTTATGCCTATCAGATCTTTTCCTTAGTCTCAGTAGTCCAAATTGGAAAGATTTCTTCAGTCTTTATTAACTTTTTAGTACTTTAAATTATTTATTGTAGATAATATCTGATCAAAAGATGGAAAACACACATCAGTCGGGATAAACTTCTAGTGGGCGGCCATATATGTTTTGCTAAATCAGTGGCTTAGCCGTGTTTTTACACTGAGACAGGGCCTCCAGACTCTGCTGGTTAGGGTGTCTGACCCCTCAAATCTAATATCAGACTCACATTTGTGCTTGCAGTTAGCTTTATGTTGTTGTCGCTATCACAGATGGTGGCCTTCTTTTGACTGTGTGACTATTTATGTGTAAAAATGAAGAAGATGCAGAGAATCTGCTTCCCCCCCCCCCCCCCTCCTGGTAGCAGTTCTGGCATTATAATTAGACAGGATAGGAGGGGGCAGGCCACCATCTTCATTTCTGAAGTGCTGCCACTTGGCCTCAGAGTTGTCTTCAGGCTCTGACTCTTACAGAGGAAGCAGAGGTGGAGGGAGGGAACTGAGACTGTTGTGTCTCGGGTCTCTTGAGCCTCTCAGATGTCACTGCCAAACATCACACAGATAGTCTGCACATAAGAAAACATTACTGCGAACCAGAACCTACAAATAACAAGTAGCAGTCTTCTTTAACGAGTATCACACTAATAATAAAAACCTAATTTACATTCATTCGATTCATTTATGATTCATTTATGATCAAATCAGACCACGTTGTTGTTTAGCAGACTGTCATGCCTTTAACCAATTTGTCTTGACATGAACTTCAGTCTGTAATAGACTTGTTTTAGTTTTTTAGTAAAGACCAGGCTTCAAAACCATTCCAGGTTAAGTAATACCAAGATGGCAGAAGGAAAAGAGGAAAACCTCAGAGAAGATTCATGGATGTAGTGAATGAGGTCATGCAGAGGGTTGGTGTGAGAGAAGAGGATGCCAGGCAGGAGATTGAGGCATATGTTGTGCTTTATTACAAACCATTAGCTGCTTGCACTGAATCGCCCACAGTTGTGAGTCGTGCTTGTAATAAACTCCTCCCAGAACTAATAAAATAACTTAGTAGATCTTAGTGGAAAGTTGGAGGTTGGGAGAGAAGCAGTACAGAACAAAGCAGAAATCAGTGGCAGCAATTCTATCACACTAATTACATGAAATACAGCACGACCGTAGGAGCTGGGGTGGAGGTGGGTTGCAAAGAGGCCTGCAGATGTTCAGCAAGTGCAGGCAGACTAAAGACAACCATATATGGCTGATATAAATAGATTGTCTTACTTGCAATTTGCCAATTGGGTACACCAAAGGAGCTGAGCCAGCAGCCTATGAGATCAGCTGACCTGCCAGGATTGGCTGGCCCTTACTTCTTGGCATGTCTAAACCAATGCTATGCTTGGTGGTGACTTTTGATGGTGCTTCCACATGGCGGTGCTTTTAAAATACTTTTTAAAATACTAAAATAGTTGAATTCTTTCCTTTCTTTAGATTTCCTCCTTTTAAAACTTCAGTTTTTTATTTAAATTTCATATTTACATTTATCCATCTGTCCATCTGTTTATCTATCTATGCCCCATTTACGTTTTGCCATCTTTTCTCCTCCCTGTTCTAGTTTCTGTAGCTGACATAGAGTTAAAAGAAATCTCTTTTCCAATCAAATTATGCCTGTTTTCTTCATATGGAGCATGTGAGATGGAGCCAAGGGAAAACAAAACCAAGAATATAAAACCCATCTTTGAAAGTGTCCCCAGATTCTGCGAGTCTTTCAAGTGCGCCATCTAGATTCATTTACTTTGCCTTTCATGTTAGAAATTTGGTTTCATCACAGCAATTAGCCTCTTCATGTCCGGACCAATTATTCCATTAAATTAACGACTCTTCCAAGATAATAAGGGCTGTAATTGATTTTATCTGGGCAGCCAGGGCTCCTTCTTCTCCAGCTCTAGTGTGTCGTTACACCTCATTTAAAAGGCTTTTCTTCCATCTTGCCCTCATTAGCAGTTGAGTGTGGCGCGTGTTCGCCCAAACAGCGCTTCATCTCCTTACCCCCGTGCACAGGCAGCACGTACACACACAGCAAATCAACATCCAAGCTGTGTAAAGTCATTTGTCAAACATTTCCTTGAATGAAATACACAGAGGGATCTGTGACACAAGTGGGACTTTGTTCCTCACTTTGCTGTTTTCTCTATGTTCTTAACCACCACCACCATCCCATTGCACTTTTTCCTCCTTTTATTTCTAAATTCCCCACTTGCAATGATTTCAATGATGTAGGGAAGTAGAAAGAAAATAAATGTTAAGGAGGGGAAGAAGTAGAATGGGTGGTTGGGTGAAAAGGCGAGGAGTTGAGTTGTGATGGAGGTGGAAGAGGGGTTAAATGAATCATTCATTAGCTCCACAGAGAAAGGGAGCAAAGCTAGCAAGAGCGGGGAGCGTGAAGGAGAGAAAGAGCAGCAGGAAGAGGAGGAGGAGGAGGTTGTTCAAAGGGGAACGCCGTTGATTTTTCTGGCCCGTGCACAGAAGCAGGAGGTCGGTCGCGGGGAGCCCAGGGGAGACGGGCCGGTCTCCAGTGGAAAGATAGGCGTTCGGTTTGGTATAGAATCCAGCCCCCCTTCCGCGTGCCCCCAGGCTGATAGGGTCAGCCTCCAGATCTCTTTAATGAAGCCCTTGGCCTCTTCACCACAGGCTGCAAAGAATGTCAGCTCTGCAAAAAATGTAGAGACATAAATGAGACTTCTAGCTAGAACAATCAAGAAGATAAAGCCATGACAGCTGAAATCTATTCCTCATGTTAAGTAAGTAGAGTAACAGCCATGTAATATTTAGTATGCACAAACTGGTATAAAGTGGTTCGACCTAAACTTTAGGACATAATTTTCCGAGCTGTAACTGCACGCTATCATGCTTAAATGTTTTCAGTCTGGACAACACAGCTGGTGAAAACTGGGATCAGAAAACAGATCGCAAGGACAAATAAAGTTGAACCTGTTTATCTGTCACTTTGCACCTGATAAAGTTTTTTCCCTTTGCGCTCAGTAGCTTGATATATTAATGTTGTTAGACAAAGAGCCAGATGATAATTAATATCAACAGAAACTAGGCGGGTTCTGGTTGGAACTGGGTAAATGCTAACAAGCTCACCTCAAAAGGTAGATGTTTGCAGGATGAAGCCGTTCTAACAACTTTACCCGAATCTTTTACAGCACTTGGATCTTCATCCTCACCTTCATCTCTTGATCCCTCCGTCCTTCGTTTCTCTCCAGCAATGCTCCGCTCTCCTTCACCTCTGATTCACACACACACACACACACACACACACACACACACACACACACACACACACACACACACACACACACACACCACTGTTAGCCCGAGTCTTTGATTTCTGCAATCCTAAGCAACCAGCCACCACCCAGGAGCCTTGAATCACACAAACACTGCCAGTTTCATGCTAATTGAACTTCCTCATTAGTACCAGCGATTGCATTAATCCCATTAAGCTACCTATTAATCCAGACAGAAACAGATCAGAGATTATACAATTTGTAACATGTTCTACCTAAATGACCATTCGAATGAATGCAGCTCCCTGAATTTAAGGAACTTTTTCCATGTTAAATTAACAACTTTATTTTTATATAGTTATTCACACTCTGTACCATGTATATTGTAAAATGTGTGACATATATGGACACCTATTATAATATATCTATCTATCTATCTATCTATCTATATATATATATATATATATATATATATATATATATATATACATATATATAGATATCACTCACTCGATCAAATCTTTATTTCAAACATACAAGTGGTAATTCACATAAAATCAAATGAATGCAAAATCAGTGAAAGAGATTTGACATGGGGAAAACAGTTGATTATTTCCTGTTTGGAAGAGAATAAGAGGAAGCAAATGCGTGTTATTAATTCCTTCAAGTATCTCGCTCATCCTCTATATCTGTTTTGATTGTACAATCTAATATATACATATTCTGCCCATAAAAAGCACAAACTTTACCCAGTTTAAATTTGGCCAGTTTACCTTCGGAGGTCATTTTGTTGGGCTGCTGTTATTTTCATTAGTCCCTGACCCATTTTTACACATCACTGACAACTTTTCAACTTTAATTTCATTTTAGGAAAAAGAATAAAATTGCTGAGAGTCAAATCTGGAAACTAGGGCAGGGGGTAAATGAAGAGTTCGCTTGAGTGACCAAAAAAACTTATTCCCTCAAGTTTTTTAGGACATTAGAGCAGTACACTAAATCAAGGTGCACTAACCTGTAAATGCTGTGAAAAAAACAACAAAAATAACATGGTCCTGGTTGTGCTCCAAACTTGATATCAGGTGAAGTTGCTTTTCCCATTAAGGAGTGTTGCTTTGTTTGTGGGTCATAGACAGAGGCCCAGCTCCCATCAGCGTGGCACGAAAGTCGATATCAGACAGTTTGCACTTTGAGATCCACGATGAACACTGTATACTACACTATACTGTCTTAAAATATGGTAAATTGTAAATACTGTGCAGAAATTATTACATTCTTCTTAACTGAGATTAAAAACCCAGAATAAATCAAAAAACACTTATTTTTTCTGGTTTATTATTCAGTTAATGATGAAAAAAACACAAGCACATCATCTTATACTAAATCTATGTGTTAAGCCTTTTTCCACACTGCGGCTTTATGCTGGGGGCTGTTATCTATTAATGGATCCTGGCACAGATAAAATCCATTGACTGACTTAATATGCTATTGCATCAACTTTGCTGTAGTTAACAAGGGAGAGGGATGCACTTCTGGAGGCAAAGCTCTCCAAAATCTTCACTCTCTCATCGTTTTTTCCTCCATCTCTTTTTTTTAAAAAACTTTTTCCTTATTGTAATTCCAGAAATGTAGCCCTATCCCCGGGACAGAAAATCTAAGAAACCTCTGATACCGATTTTTCAAGCAATTTCCTTGTAGGTTTTTCAGCTCTCCTTCTCTTTCTCTTTCTTTTTTTCCGTTTCACTTCAGGGAGATAGGCGAGCACTCTGGCGACTAATTAGATTAGCAGCTAAATTAAAAGTTGATTATTCCCAGGATATCCCCTGGAAATATATTTACACAGTGGCATTTAACTTTTAAAACCAGCAGCTTTTCTTGAAATCTCAGCCGCGTTAGCGCAATAGCTTTAGGCCACGTCTACAGGGACTGTGTGTGCACGTACACGTGTATTACTTTATGAATGTGTCTATGTGTAAGTGGGTGTGCACGTTGGTGTGCATCAGCGTCTGAATGCACACACTCAGGCGGTGCACACCAAAGCTAATTAAGCTAATTTAAACACTCTGAAAGTCCTTCTGATGAGACTAATTATGGCTGCGGCTCATCATTAGCGCCACCGAGGCCTCGTTAAAGGAGGACAGTTTGAGTTGGATGAAACAACATAATAGCGACCAATGGGACACCATGTTGTGAGTTCTCTAAGTGTATCTGTCTGCCTGCCTGTTGTTGGTCAGTCACTCAAACTGCAGCTATATTTTTTTATGTAGCATGTCTTTTTTAACAGTTGATTAGAATCTCACTTTAATAGGTTGGCTTTTTAATTTTTTTATTGCATTTAAAACTGACATGGTCACAGTCTAATCAAGTTGTATTGCAGCTCTTGATATAGTGTCACTAGACACAAATTTTCAGTGTTTTGGTGCTCTTCTACAGAAATTTCCCAACATATGATATACACTTACTTATAAAAAAGCAAGAAAACACTGACAATTGGAGATTTTAGTGATGGTTGAAGACTTTGTTTTGACTCTTACACCAGAGATCCAAGTTCAAGTCATGAGCTACAGGTCACGGTTTTATATGACTCTTAAATATACACATGACTCTTGGTTATGTTTAGGCATTAACTATTAAGCTCTGAAAAAGATGTAATGGTTGCCACATTTTTTAAAACTTTGTTTTGCCATGGTGGTTGCCATGGTGACACCTGCCTGCTTTCCCACAAAAAAACAGGAAATGACACTAAATATATTTCATATTGAAATGCATTATTATACACAAGTAAACACAAAATTGTTAAGGGAAAAAAAATCAAAACCTATATGACCCTGTGTGAAAAAGTGACTGTCCTGTAAACCCCATAACTGGTTGGGCCATCCTCAAACGCGTCATTGCAGTTGTGGCTGCTAACTGGCAATAATCCTGTGGAGGAATTCTGGCCCACTCATCTATGCAAAATTGTTGTATTTCAGCCACATTGGAGGGTTTCCAGCATGCACCACCTTTTAAGGTCATGCCACAGTATCTCAATCAGACTCAGGTCAGGACTTTGACTAGGCCACTCCAAAGGCTTTATTTTGTTTTTCTTAAGCCATTTGGACTTGCTGGAGTGTTTGGGATCTTTGTTCTGCTGCAAAACCAGAGCACACTTCATCTTAAGGTCACGATGACCAGATGGCCAGATATTCTCCTTCAGGATGTTTTGGTAGACAGCAGAATTTATGGTTCCATTGATGACAGCAAGTCTTCCAGTTCCTGAGGCATCGAAACAGCCCCAGACCATCACACTATCACCACCATATTTTACTGCTGGTGCGATGTTCCTTTTCTGAAATGTTGTCTTAGTTTTATGGCAGATTTAACAGAACTTCAAACTTCCAAAAAAGTTCTGCTTTTGGCTACGTTCACACTGCAGGTCTTAATGCTCAATTCCGATTTTTTGATCAAATCCGATTTTTTTGTCTCCTCGTTCACACTACAAATAAAATGCGACAGCAAACGCGCTCTAGTGTGAACGCTCAAAGCGGCCCGCATGCGCAAAAGAAGACGTCACACACAACGCGCTCTGTTTAGACCAAGAACAAACAGTATTGTTTGACTGATGGCCGTTAATATAAAGACTTCGGACTTTACGTTTCCCAATTTTTGCTTTAAGTTATTTTGTTATTTACATAATAATGTAAATAACCTAATAATGATCCTTATTGCTGTTTAAGAGAGGAGCGGTGCTTCAAAGGATAGCTGCAGATTTCTGTCAGAATCTGCAGATTATACAGTACAAATAAAATGTTTACGTTGTCTTCCCAACAGTTTCACTGACATCTACACTGGATGGCCAGGAAGCGTTCGCGATGTCTTCTCGGGCGCTGATAATTGGCTTCAGTCTTGTGTCGGTGACGTAAAAGGCGGATTTAATGCGACTTGACCGTTCAAACAGCAGTCGCTTTCTAAAGCATCGGATATGTATCGGATTCAGTACCACATACGAAAGTGACCCAGATCGGATTTGAAAATATCGGATTTGCGCCGTTCACACTGTCATAGCATGATCGGATATGGGTCGCATAGGGTCAAAAAAATCGGATTTGATGCGCTTTCGCCTGCAGTGTGAACGTAGCCTTAGTTTCATCAGTCCACACAGTATTTTATTAAAAGTCTTTGAGATCATCAGATCCTGCTCCTTACATACAAGGTCTTGAATAATCAGGCCCCATCTCATTGTATCTTAATGACCTTATAGTACTGTATCACCCCATTAGACCTCTTCGCTCTCAGACTGCGGGCTGAGTGTTTCTTCTTCAATCACCTTTCTCACTGACACTTATGTGTCTATACAGCTCTCTGCATTTAATCATAACTTATTATTTATCTCCGGTTCTCTTCCACACCATATCTTTTGTCCTATCTTCCTCCCTCACCCCAACAGGTCACGGCAGATGGCTGCCCCTCCCTGAGCCTGGTTCTGCTGGAGGTTCCTTACTGTTTAGTGGGAGTTTTTCCTTCCCACTGTAGCCAAAGCACTTGCTCATAGAGGATCATTTGATTGCTCCTTGAGCACCTTCAGGCAACTGTTGTTGTGATTTGGTGCTGTATAAATAAAATTGAATGGAGTTGAATTTTCATTATTTAACGTTCTGCTTTCTGTGATTCTGTCATCTGTTTAGTCACTTCCTGCTTTATGTTCTACTCTTTTGTTGCTTTATATTGAATTCTGCTTCCCTTTTCTTTCCCGATTTATCCCCGCTGTATTTCCCACCTCTTTCTCCTAGCCTCATTTGCATTCTTATGTATTGGCTCATTGTTTGTGCTTTGTTGAGTCACCCCACATTGTGTTAACTTTCGTATCCTGCGTTCTGGGTCCTTCTACCAATGTCACTTCCCACACAGCTGATCGTGTGAACTGTACAATTGTCTTCTCATCTGCCTCTCATCTCATCCTAAATGTTCTAAATAGCCGTGCAGCAAAAGACATGAGCTTGAAACTCAAGCATTGTGTCTCTTGCCAAAACTCCTCACTGCTGATTTGATCTGATACCACCTTACTCCATCCCATTTTGCTCCGTGTTTAAATGTGATGTGTGCATGTACAGTAGAGTGCACTGAGTGGACAGCAGGCCGGTCAGAAGGAGAAAAACAAGAGGCCTCTCCATTCATAATTCACTAGGTGGAAGAGTACTGTAAGAGTGTTGGTGGGGGAGAGAGAGAGAGAGAGAGAAAGAGGCAGGCAGGTCCATTAATGGAGTAATCTGGTCCTGATCGGTGGGGGAGTAAAAACATCTTAGCTCCAGTTTTGATGGGGTTTTGCACATGTTTTCCACAGTGAGTAAAAGTTAACATGGTCGGAACTAAGAAGAATAACAACTTAGCCCAGCCAAACCTGTTATGAACACAAACTTCCAAAATACACAAGTGTCAGTGAAGAATTACATTTTTTTATTGCTTTCTAAGATTTGCAACAATCCCCCAAAAACAGACAGAACATGTACATATTCTGAAGGCTTTAAAGTTTTTTTTGCAAGTAGGGTAGGCTAGGGTATGTATTTTTTTTTTTATATGATTCTAAAGAAAAACATTTTGTGGTACGAAAAAAATCATTGTGGACAACAATGGACAACAAGATGCTGCAGCGTTAAATTGGACACTTTGATGTTTTAAAAATGTGCAGAAATTGATGTCATCCCAGGCAGCCCAGTGGGACAGGGACAGATAGAGATCTGCCATTATCTGAAAGGTCCAGTGAAGTGTATCAGTGAGTGTTTTGTTGCTTTTTCTCTACAAATGTGGCTGTTGTGTCGTATGACATGTCAGTGGGGACTTAGGCACAGTAGGGTTGGTTGTATGCTTTTCAACATGCTGTTGTTACGAGGACTTGTACCTGCATCGGCTGCAATTTAACTTTTGTCAGTTACACTTAGCTTTGTAGCTGACAAACCAAAATTCAGTCATAGGTGACAGTAAAGAATGGCAACTTGACAGGAATGGGATGAAGTCAAAATACCAGCTTTCGAGAAATACCTGAAAATATTGACGTGAAGATTGGTGCATTCATATTTTATATTCGCACAAAACACAGACTAAACACGGACTAAACTAGACAGCAAAGAGAGCATGTTTCTCAGCCAAGGCTGCAGTCCTCTAAAACCTGTTGTCTTATCATTTTAATAATAGAAAATGCATGGGGGAGTTATGATGCACAAGCTCAATATTGAGCAGAATGTAGATGTGTCATTTTTAAGTCCAATATCTGAGGAGAAAACATAAATACAAAATTACATTCCCAAAAAATAAGAAGCGCTGTATCAAAGAAACAGAAGTCATTGATACTCAAATGATCTAAAATCTGAATATAAACATTACAAACAGCATTAAAAAAATGTGCCAAATGTGAAGCATTTTGATTTTCAGAAATATATATTTATATTATGACATCAAATTATACTACTAATTAATCTAATCACGCAAATAATAACAGAATTGGGTCAAAAACGGTAGTGGGGATATGAACATTATTTTTTATGCATGGAAGGACAAGAGCACCATAGTAAAACGTAAACGCACAGAAACAACTGCGTTATGCCGCTGACACAACATTAGTCTTTGCAAGCATCGGCACAGACAGCATACCAGAAAGCTTAGAAGAGTCAGAATGATGGTGAAGCGGAGTGTACACTGCACAACAACCAGAGCCTGAACTTCCAAAAGTAAAAAAGGCAGTAATGAGGTTTGTAGCATTATAGCCTTCATTTCTACATGCATGTGTTTCTGCAGTAGGATCACAGTGATGACTGTTTTAAAGTGTCTTTGGGCTGGATTTTGCTTTTCTTTGTGTTGTTTTTTTGTGTTCTTACTAAACGAAAGATTGTATGTATGTGTGTCCTCAGTAAGACTGGGATTTGTTTTGGTGTGTAGGATTGTAGCATAAGGTTTATATTGTAAAGTGATATTTATGGGAGAATACATTTAATGTGATAGTAATTTAACTTTAAGGTCTGGACTTTGACTGGACCATTGGATTGTTTTATTTTTCAGCCAGTGTGCATGGGATTATAGTCCTTTTGCTTGTGCCAAGCTTAGCTGTTGGATAGATGGCTTCACATTTGACTCTAGAATGGTATACAGAGGAGTACACGGTCAGCTCAATGTGACCCGAACGTGCAATTCCATAAGAGTGTATAGCTTAACCTAAGCCATGCTGCCATGTTCTTTTTAAAGAGGAGAGGCTTTCTCCTGACGACTCTTCCACACATGCCATACAGTCTTTTCCTACTGTCATGAACTTTAACATTTAACATGCTTACTGAGGTCTTGAGAGTCTGAGACACAGTTCTTGGGTGATTTTACAGTTTGTCTGAGCATTGCACGGTCTGACCTTGAGGTGAATGTACTGGGACCTCCACTCATGCAAAGACTGTGACATTGTTTTAACGCACACCTGAATGCTCCAGACCAGCAAAATACCAAAACCTCTACATTTACAGAGGCGCTCACAGGTCTAGATGACAAATCAAGTGCATTTGATTGACAGCACGTAGCTGCTACATACCCTCTCAATTCCTATAGAAACAGTAAAGGTATTTAATGGGACTGTAGAGAGTTCATTAAATCATTAAATTCTATTTTTACTAACATTTCTCAGTGAATACCAATCTTTTTATAAACAAGATATACATTTTGTATTTGATGCTAACTATGAAAAAATGTTTGTAAACAACCTGACTTTGTGATGAAATTTTTTATTTTTAGACTCAAACCAATAACTTTTTACTTTTTTCACTTTTCACCCAAAAATATTTTTAGATAATTTGCACCAAAAGGCACCAAACAGCACCAGCCAAAACGAAAACGAAAGCAAAGTATTCCAAGATCAAAACATCCTCATACACACACATAATACAGATTATATAAAAGTGCACACTAGCATACCAAATGACAAATTCGCACACACACACACACACACACAAAGTTCGACACGAGTGCGTGTAGCTCTCAGTCTCACAGTCACACTGGGAGTCCCGGCCTCTTCATTGATTCTTGCTCACTGTCTGTCCCACCGGCCTTGTCCTTTAAAACATGGCCGTTAGGAAATTCACTGGCGTATGCGACTCTGTGTGTGTTCCTGAGTTACTTCCTCACATTAGATGCATGGCTGGACTTGGAGCACTAACACACAGCCATGATTTCTGTTACCCACAGCTCTACTGGGGGAGAGAGAGAGAGGGAGAGTGAGATAGAGACTGTTCCTCTAGAATGTGTGTGTATGTTTTCTTTCTTCTTCTAAAACTGCTTTTCTTTCTTTCTTTTCCCTAAACTCTGGTTTTTTTTTTACCTCAGCAATAACAGTAGCAGCAGAGGCATTAGCTGGGTGTACAAAATGTTTCAAGAATACAGGCTCTTTATCAGCAGGTTCAGCAGCTGTGGTCTGTTTTTGACATTGTAGCTGGTCTGTTTCAGCAGCTGCTCCCATTCTGGTGTGAATACAGATGTATTTCTGTAGTACTTAAATATAAAATAGGTACAAAATGTTAAAGATGACCAGCTCAGTATCTCAGGATATCCTAGATGAGGACCTATTGTTGTATATAATTTCCTTGCTCTTTCCTTGCCTGTTAAAAAATAGTGTAAACAAGCCTATAAAAGAAGAAGAAGAAGAAGAAGTCATAAGAAGAGCTGAAAATGAGTGTTCAACAAAAGTTCCCACTGCAGCCACTGTCTGTGTTTTTCCCATGTATTTTTCTTATTACTGATTATGTTTTTTCACGTTTCTCCCATTCCTGGTGAACTCCACAGTCATTCCTTTCCCTGTTCTGGTCCATCCGTCAACCAGTAAGTATTCAACCTGTGCAGAGTCAAGTTACATGCTGTTGGATTTTTCGGAGGCCTGCACAGAAGCATAGTTAAAAAACACTTATCCTTATCTTTCCCACAATAATGAACACAACTGCAATCCCATAAAACAAGCCTTCTTCATATTTTGACAACCCAGCTTGTTAGCATTTAGTTAGTTCATACCAGTGTGCAATCAAATCATCTCACAGCCAATGGTGGCAAGCTAATAGTGAAGACAGTAATATAGACTGTACGACTGTACCCTCATACATACAATAATAACATTGAACCATTGAACTTACAACCACTGGCACTTTATATAACTACTGTATAATTTATCCATATATCTCACTGATCTCAACTGCACTACTGTAAATGCTGTATAGACAATCATACTGTACAATACAATAATTATAGCTTTACAACTGTTTACAACTGTTTAATAATACTTGCAATTGTATATCTACAATCTGTATAGTTTTCATATTTTTAACCATATGTATAACCTGTTCATAGCTTGTACACTATACGTATAGTATATTTACAACATACCTTCATTCTGTGTACTTTTTAACATACCTATAATAGATCTATATTCTGTAACATATCTGTATTATTGCTAAAGCACTTTCTGGATGGATGCAAACTGCCTTTTGTTGCATTGTACTTGTGACATGTGCAATGACAATAAAGTTGAATTCTATTCTATTCTAATTCTATAGTAGCCCACTAGCTTTATTTTTAGCTTAGCTTTTTCCATTCTCTTGACTTTCTACCTTTTTGCTCTTTTTTGGCGCTCTCCCCGCATGCCTCAGCCTTCAACTACCTCACTCCCTGTTCTTCCTTTTCACTTCCAACTGTAGGAGAATGTTTCATGCTGGCCATGCTGGCTTTTACATGCCATTGGCTTTGCCATGTTAGAGTCTTGTCTGCCATCTCCTGCATCATTTAACAGAAACCTCCCACAGCGGGATGGCAGACAGGTAGTAGCAAAAGGGTAAGAGATGAAGACAGGATACAGGCAAAAACAAGAATAGACAAAAGGATTGACAAGATGTGGAGAGGAGGGGAAAGAAAAAAATGACAGAAAAATCATCCAAGTTTGTGGATGAGCTGCTATAGTGTGCTCAAAATGAAGCTTTGCATAGCTCATCTGAAACAAAACAAATAATGCATGCACTCTATTTCTGCCAATTCTTGCAATCATAGAGTTTAGTTAAATACTTGCAGCTCTTGGAACATCTTATCCTGATACAACTCTGTAGTTAAACAACAAGGACAGTGCACACAGGCAACATGGGGCACAGGTAGGACACCACACACAGGTTGCCTCAATTACTTTATTACATAAAAATAATGATTTTATGTTCCTAAGTGAAACCAGATTTTAAAAAAACAACAGTGCTTCCAAGCTTCCATTTCATAACTAAGACTAGAACTGGCAAATTAAGTTGCTCTAGGGCCTCTCAAGTGTTTGATTTTAGTCTTTTGTTCCATGCATAATATGAGTTTTAATTGAGTGCTGGATCGGATTGAGATCTGTGGACTTTGGAGGTCCAGTCAACACCTCAAACTCCTTGTTTTGCTCCTCAAACCATTGCTGAACCATTTTTACTTTGTGACAGGAAGCATTATCCTGCTGAATATCTTTCTCCATTGATATTCATCCCTATGACAAGAGCTTGTCTTCTGACTGTGTCTTCAGAAGAAGCATGTGAAATGTTTAAATGTTAAGTTGGAACAACCACTTTTTACTTGAGCACTTAAAAAAGTGGCATTTTGTCCTCCCACTCATACCACGGCTTTCTGATTCATGCTCTTTGAGGTTGATCACCTAAATGTTTTAGGAAATGACATAAGCGCAAGTGTTATTAATTCATCCAGCTTTTTTTTAAAAAAGCTTTTGAGGTGGTGTCTACATTACCTAGCAGCCAGTGGGAGCTGGGTGAGTTATTTTCTGGTTGTGAAGGAGTATCTTCTTCACATATATATTATCTCCCTCGCACTTTCACTGCCCAGAGGAGGGTAAGCTATCCCAGCAGCTGAAACATGAAACATGAATGAGCCTCATTTAGCCTCATTCAGTTTGCAGCATGAGCCTAGTGTAGGAAAAATGGTGGCTATTGTGAAACTTCAAGAAGTTTGTATAGTACATGCTGTGTATGCTAATAAATGTTGAATGTACTCTCAGCAACCCTGTTTCGATTTGTCTTTTTCAAGGATGACGCGGCGTTTGAAAATAAGCAGCTAAGGGAAGACGCCAATGTTATAAAGACAGAAAGTTGTAATCTGGAGCTGCCAAGGCAGACCAAATGTCATTGGTTGAAGACAACTAAGTGGGTGAAGCCAAAGATTCATCCACTGTGAAAGTGGTGGCAGAAAAATCTTCTTCCCCATAAATTATTTATGGCAGAATTTCATTTTCTCAGCTGTAAATTTCACTCACATTTGTTTCCTCATTAAAAAAAAAATGCATAAAAAGATAAAAACAATGTCAAGGTTCTTTGTTGTTGAACCAGACGGGAAAACAGGAATGACACCGTTAAAGCCTGACATGCAGAGTGCCCAAAAAATCCTAAACAATTAAAAAATAAATATGACACTGATGGAGTGAGCAAGACAGAGAGAACAAAAAGAGAGAAGAATTACAGTATATTATGAAACAATATGCAAAAGATGTATGAGACAGGGAAGAGATGAAAGTCAAAGGAAACAGCATCATGCCACACCTGGCAAAGGGTCAGCAAAGCACTCTGCACCCATAACCAGGTTAATGGATAGGTGGTGGGTGAGATGGAGTTGATGGGAAGGGGGATGGTTTTTTGAGAAGCTTAAGAGTAAAGTAAAGAAGACAGAAAGGGGGGAGGAAGGAGAGGAAGAGGGGTAAATGGGAGGAAGAGGGATGAGAGGAAGCTTCTATTTTCTGGCTTGCTCTCTTCTCCTTGGATCTGGCCTCTCTCCCCTCCACCACCACCTCCTCCTCCTTCGCCTGTTTTAATCTGACTAAATAGGATAACCTGCTCTTCATAAAAAATTGATGCCACTTCATTCGGTGGGACCCACCGGCAGAGCCCCTGGAGGCAGCGGCCAGCTGAGTGTGGGGGCCCACAACTACTGGGGCCGGCCAAAAATCACTGGCCGTAATTAATTACCTCTACACACACACACCACTCTCGCGCTGCCACCACCCCATTCCTCGGCATCGGCGCTCCACCACAAATTACCCAGACTCAGGAATCGAATTTGGGTAAAAAGCAAGAGGAGTGAAGTGAGAGGAAGGAGCGTGAGGCAGCAAACAATGGATGAGTGAGCCTGGAACACAGCAAGAGAGAGGACGAGAGAGACTAAAGGGAAGGGGCGAAGAGAGGGGGAAAGCGAGCTGGTGCTTGCTAGGCAATGCGAGCGGCTTTTTACCCAATCACGTGGGAGAGTTTGTCAAGCAGGAGATTGCAGTCTGAAATATTAATGTGGCCCTCCTGCTCCTCCTCCTCCCAAGACCGAGCGAGCCAGCTCCTGGAAGGGACACTCGGCCGTCAATATTTCATGAGCCGGGCCCCGGCCCAGACACAGGCAGGCGCTGCTGGGCCGCCCGCCCCTTTAACGTTACATGCATCAGCCATCCCTGCCTTTAATGCAGCCAGCGGTGGTAGAGGGGGAGCGGTTGTGATGGCAAAGTGGGTAAGAGAGGGGTATCTCGGTGATCTTAGGCTAAAATAGCCCCCTAAAATGAAGAAGAGCAGGTGTGTGGGGGAATAAGATGAAGACAGAATAGAAATCTCATTGTGGACTAACTCCAATGTCAAAATCTTAAAGGAGTGATGGAGATGGGGGAAGTGGGTGACAATCTTGTCTTGGGGTATGAAGCCTTCAAAAACCCTCAGAGATACATATCTGCAGCGTTGCTCAGTTAATATTTTAGTCAGTGATCCAGAAACAGGGATTTGCAATAGTCTGCAGCGACTCCAGTGCTACTTTAAAGGAGCAGATATATGGCGCTGTGCCTCTCAGAGTGACCAATGCAGTTAAACTACATCACGACAGCTTTGTTCCTGATTCGACGGTTATTTCTGATCAGTGAGTGAATGGTGCTCTCTGTGGATTGTGAGAAGACAACTTCAGATACGCAACATCCGCCCTGCTAATGCATGAGAACAGCACAGAAGCAGCCATCATTTTGTAGCCTAAAGAGAAGTGACACAGCTTCGCCTTGTTGTGCATGCTTTTATTTTTAATCTTTGATGATTGTTTTTATTCTTCTCCCGCTTTGTGTTGCTTCCTGTTTGAGTGGACTTATCAACCAATCAACACTCAACATATGGGTAATGTCGTTGTCATCAGGGCCGTGCATGTTTGTGCACGTCTGCTTGCAGTTGCCCGTTTCATGAGTGTCGGTTTGCATGCTTGTATGTCTAGACATACATAAATATCTGAACGAGAAGCATGAATGTGTTAAGAAAATCAGACGTTGAGTTCCAAGATGGCCACCAAATGATTTCAGTGAAAAGCTGTTGAGTGCATTTAACCATATTTTTTGGAGGAGCATCTGTTTTGCTGAAAAATGTTTTTACTTTGTGGATTAAATGAAATTAAATCAACACTTTGCTGACTGATGGTGAAAAATCTGCTACCCTTCCAAGATTTTTTTATAAGGTGGTCTCCAGAGTTCACAGTATATTTAGTCTGCATGTTGTCCTGTGTGTGTGTGTGTGTGTGTGTGTGTGCGCGCGTGTGTGTGTGTGTGTGTGTGAGGGACACCAAGGCCGCTGCAAGCCCGTTGGAGTTCTGGTCTCCTGACCTCTGACCCTCCCTCGGAGCTCTCAGTGTGTCCTGACGCCTCAATAATTGATGTGAGGAAAAGGGACGTCCCGCCTTGGGAGCGACTCTCTCTCACCTGCGCTCACAGATACACTCTCCTCCCCTGTCACCCCCTCTTCACACACTCATACACTTCTCACGACACGTTCACACACACGCAAGCTTATTGATTTTGTTAACCGAGCCGATGCTGCGGACATACAGGCTGAGTGGCAGGGTTTGGGAGAAGGACACACAAACATATCCTTTCACATGTTTGTCTGTTATTCAGTGAGGCCATCTTGGATCTTTCAAGATTGGCCTACTGAGCATGGACTCTTTTTCTAAGCTTTGAATCTTAGCTTTTGATTCAGATCCACACACACTCTCTCACCGCAGGGCTTCCCAGTAGAATCGTGGCATGCACTTGGTGGATACTGAGCAGTTCCACTACAGCAGCCTGGCTTTAGAGACCTGTTCAAGGGGAGCACTGACGGCATACAGTTTATCATTTAAAACTAGCTTTGTGCTATGAACAGTCCAGCTTTAAAACAAGTTGGAACTCTAAGCATCTGAAAACCGATGAGCCCACTTGCTGTGGTTCAGTATCTATTTTTTTCTATCATCCTTGCTTAATATAGGATTTCAGTTGAATTGGATTAGGATTGCAGTGAACAGTTTAAGGTCTAGACTGCAGACAGACCCTTTTAGCACCATGCTGCTGGATTAGATCCATTGGTTTTGTTTCTGTTTGTAAAATTAAGAGAGATTGTCCGTATAAAAAAATAAAAAACACCACTTGGATGGAAGCACATGTTGCTCCAAAACCTGTATATATGTTTCAGCATGCAATGCACTAATGAACACCTACACTACCACACATGCTGGCTTTTGAACTGTGCCGATAACAATCAGACAAAGCCCTCTCTTTTTTAAACTCCAAAGTGTGTTGTTCACGATTTCCAGAAACATGTCTTCTGATTGGTCAGACCACAGAACTGTTTTCACTTTGCCTCCATCCACTTCAGGGGGCTCACCTTTTTTGCTTTGGTTGGTAGAATTTGACTTGTGGATGCAGTGAAGAAGGGGGTGGTTATCTACTAATCAGAAAGTTGGTAGATCCTTGGCCAAGATACTGAGTCCCAAGTTGCTCTCCCATATGCTCACCTGAGTATGAATGTGTGTGAATGTTAGATAGAAAACAGTTTGATGAAGAAAACAACACTTGTATGAATGGGTGAATATAAAGTGCTTTGAGTGCTCGAGTAGAAAATCACTATACAGGAACCAGTCCATTTACTGTAAACATATTCACTGACATGGGTTTTCATGGGAAGCCCAGGACTTCCACTATTTATGAGCTGTGCTATTTTAGGGCCCAGCAGTAACTTCCTTTCAATATGGGTTTTCAACCTTGTGTGTTTGTGTACAGTGATTTATCAGGATCAGTGAATAAGATTAGATATTTCATTTTACTGTGAGAAATATTAATCCTAAATTGTTAAATTTGCCTGGCCGGTCTTTTACATACGTGCCCCCTGTCCCTTCTTATTTTACCTAAGACAATCCCATTCTTAATCTGTGTTCTTTGCACTGGTTTAAATTAAATGTAGAATTTTAAAGAGCTAAATATCATACTTCCTGTTTTTATTTAGAATTTGCAAGTCAACTCCAAAGTTAAGGAAATGCAAAAGAGCATACTAGTCTGTGAGATCCACTATATTTAGACCTGCAGACACCCATCCATCCAAACAGACCTGCACACATGCACAGTCTGATAGAGGAATAAACAGGTTCCCACACACCAGATCTTTGCCACTTTCTTCTCACCTCCTCGCTGCTCTCTCTCTCTGCCCCAGGTGTCCTCTCCTCTGGTCTTTGCTGTCTTTTGTCTGCTAAGTACCAGTTTACAATATTGATGAGGCCTGGAGGTCCAACCAGCAGCAGGACACACAGTCTGGGGGGCTTCTTACACAGTAAGTGTGTTAGAGTGGTTTGTGTATTTAAAGACTGCAGATACGTGTTGGGGGTTATGATGTGTTTATTCATGTGTGCAGCTGATTTCTATAGCCTTCAGAAGCATTAGTGCACCAGTGCGCTGCTTTGTTTTGACTTACTGCAACACAAAAATGAAAACTCAAACACTGACCGTGTTCAAGTATTTGCTATTAGGCTTATACATTTATATGCACGGAGCTATATTATATTATGATTAATCATTGTTCCCTCAAAAGCCTTTTTAAAATCCTATTAAAACCACAGTTCTTATTTTTGGCAGCTCAAGTTACAAATGAATGTTTCTAGAAAATAACACAAAGAAGGTAGGGAAAGGGCATTTTGTGCTTTTGTTATTTTTCACATGATCTGAGATTCACATCAGCATGACCATCATACAGCCGTTGGTTCACAGGAATTTCCAGCAAGTAACAGAGAAGGTCACTAATATGAGTCACATAAGAGGAGAATTTTGTAGTTACTTGTTTATGTTCTTGTTTGCAAACTGACAGAAGTCATTTTCATATCTCATCTCTATTTCTGTTTCATCTTAAACCGACTACACACACACACAAAGAAACACACACATATTCATATACCAAACCTAAACAAGAATTTATTTTGTTAAAAACAGTTGGTGCAGCTGCATGGTTGTCAGGCTCATGAGTATGGGTCTGATGACAGGTGAGCATGGCACACCTGTTGTAGTCAGGTCCATACAAAAAAATTGTATAGAATTTATATTTGTCTTTGTACACCAGTGCAGTGGATTTTAAATGAAACAATCAAATCTTGTTGTAGTGCAGACTTTAAGTTTTATTCCAAGGGGCTTAATAACAGTACTGTTTAAAGAGTTACAACTATTATATTAAAAACGACAGCCATCAGGCATAAAATGACTACTGACGGGTGAAGTAAATAGTACTGATTACCTTTTCATCATTCTATCTGTTAGTGGGTGAGTTACATTAAGAAGGAAGTAAACATTTTGTCCTCAAAGCTGATATGTTAAGCCCCTTTTCCATTAGTGCCAATCCATTACAATTTAGTACCTTCTGATGTATGTGGTTGTTGTCATAGCAACACGTCCGAGTGTCCCGCGATGTAATTAATATGCGTCATGAACACAACAACAGCTGTGTCCCAAAACGTAGGCCGCATCCTTCGGAGGCCGCATTTGAAGGATGGCCTTCGTGGCCCACCATATCCCAGAATTCATAGCGCGGCCCAGCCAATTTCAGTTTCCAACAATGGCGGCAGCTACTAAGTTTTAAAATTACTCTTATTACTTCCGGCACTTGCGGCCTTCTTGGTCTTAGAAGGACCCAGCCCACGTAGACCGTGAAGGCCGGGTCCTCCGAAGGATGCAGCCTACGTTTTGGGACACAGCTAACAACAAAAGTGGCTGTCGAAGTACTTGCTGCTCGGTCTGTGGCTTTTCGTCATTCTCGGGGAACACTGCGTTGCTTTTTGTAGCCGTTTTCCGCGTTGCCAGGTTTCAAAAATGGCGGTTTTGATTTTCTTGAATGAGATGCAGTCATGACTCATCAAGTAGCGCTACCGACCAGCCAATGGGTGGCATGCAGTCTGATGGTGACACATTTTAGTACCTGCTCGGATCTCTTGGAACCCCGACCGCGCAGGTGCTAATGGAAACCCCTGAAAACAGTGGCGGACTGTGTCAAGTCGCTCTGTGTAGGTACTAATGGAAAAGGGGCTCTAAGAGCAGGAAAAATGGGTAACCATCAAAATTTGAGTGAGTTTGACAATGACCAAATTGTGATGGCTAGATGACTGGCTCAGAACATCTCCAAAACTGCAGCTGTGATATTTTCAACAGTGTATAGTACTTTTTAAAAAAATTCTCTTTGTAAAATACCTGCATGCAGATGTTTTTCTTAGATTTATAGTTAGTGTACATATTAATTATTAATAGGTTTTCTCTCTCCCACAGTGTCAGTCTTTTACTGTTAACTAACTAATATAAGGCCTTTACCAGGCATCTGTGACACATTTGTATTGTTTATTTATCGTGTATTGTGGACTGTAGTATTTTTACTCATAGTCATGTTACTGTAACACAACAATTGCCCTTGTGAGATCAAGAAAGTATTTGTCTATGTTTTCTTTTATTACCATTTTATCATAATTTGATAACATCTCTAACTGGATTAGGTGGCACTCGTAGGGATCATTTTGTGTGGAAGAAGTGTCACATGATGAAACATACCCTTTTTATGTGTGTGCATACAAGCCCAGCTTAACAGAGAAAGTTGATAACCACCATTGTGATACCCATTCTCTCCGACTGGGGTTGTTGGTTTTGTCAAGCCAGGTAACGCAAAGAAACCCTGGCTGTGTTACACTTCCATCGTAGTGTTCCCATCAGGAGGCTCAAACCCCAAATCTTCTTGCTGTGAGCCAATATGTGTTTCTAAAGTTATGTTCTAGTAAAGTGTGACTTCAGTTGAAGAGAAGAGAAAAACCAACACATACTTGCCCAGAGGGAGAGGAGTGTGGGTACTGCAATGGAAGAAATCGACCATAACAGTAACATGAAAGAAAACCACTTTGAAGAAACTAACATAAATATTTAGCCTAAGTTTCTATATAGCACTGCTATTGATGTGAACATAATATACAGATGTAAGGTAACGGTACTTTTAATGCAGAATTGGACAGTAAAAGAACTTTTATGTCACTATCTGCAAATGAAGATACAAATAATTAAAAAAAAATGATATGAATACCTTTAGAGATTACATTTTAGCAGATGTGTTTCTTCCAAGCCTGCTACATATGACTTATCAATAGAACTGGAAAATTTAACCCTTTGCTTACAAATTATACATATTCTGGAAACCTGAAGTCTTGTTCATTTCTTTAGACAGCAAGAATAAAAACATACTGAATTGAAAGTTAAGCACAGATTGCAAAACGGGAAAAATGTGAAAGGCTTTTTTCTTCCCACATAGAGGGCAATGTGGCCTTCATGTATCATTAGAATATTCAGAAATTGAAATGCATATTTTAATTTTGAACAAGGCTTTTGAGAGCGATCGTGTTCAAAGGCAAGGTCAGTGACGCTCGCAAACCCAAAACATTTCAATTTCACACCTCATCTGTTCTCGAATGTGTGATTCCATCTCCTGCATGTTCACAGGAAGAAACTTGTCAGTCACTCACCACTGCACCGATCTCCAGATTATAGTAAATACATCCGAATGGGATGATGGAGTGTAACACCTGAGCCAAAACTTTGCTCTTCAAATACAGTTTTAAGTCTCAAATATCATAAAAGACATAAATATGACTTTTGTGAAACAATATATGGTGGTAATTTTATTATTTTTAATTACTTTATTTATTACATTTTGAATATTATTGAATAAGGGACAGATTTGCTAATGTGAAGCACCGACACAAACTGGGTTTTGGCATAAAAAATAGTACTGTCACTCTGACAAGACTGCGCTGACAAGAGGTGGGAAGTAAGACTTTTGCAACTGATCCTCTTGCATATGCAATTCTGCATGTTCCTTTATCAAGGCACAAAAGATAGGGAGGGGATTATTTAAATCAATCATATTTTTGAGCATACGTAGTGGCAGAAATTACTGTGTGCAGAAATGTAAGAGCTCGTGCCAGAAGAGTGAGTCATCTCTCCACGTGTGTCAAATTATTTGGAATTAGAGACAAAGATGTGATTAAAAACGCCACCTAATTCTAAGTTTGCTCAATGACCTCAGAGATGACCTGGAATCCCCAAACTGAAAAAATGTCATGTTCCTGAACAAAGGGGTTCATGGTGAAATGGCTGAAGAACAGAGGAATGACCATGTTGTCTTTGGACCCTAAAATCATCCTGAAAATCACCAGGCTTTGGATGGTCTTCAGTCTGATCAATGCATTTACCTTAAAAAACTTTAAAAACACATTTTTGCATTGTATTATTCTCAAATTAAACATGGACAGGGCACAAGAGTTTCACAGTGATTTCATGAGCTGTGCTCAACACATGACTGTAATCAGTGATGGAACCACACAAAGTTAGCTGCATGCACTTTGACAGTACATGAGAAATATGAAAATCTTTTTTTTCTTTTAATAAAAATACCGGCATAGAAAAATAATGGCAGTACTGTATATACCACCAAACTATAGAAATAAAATGTTGATAATCGGGCATTTGTTTGTTTTTATTGCTTGACAGAATGTAAAATGGTAAGTTATAAGAACGCTACACAACATGATGTCAAAATATTGTCGCTCGGTTTACAGTCCTACATTGGAATCCACAGTAGATTGGGCGGCTCTTGGCAGGTTAGGCATGTTATATTTAAGGAAACTGACTTCACCTGTGTTTAGAAAACAGCACATCTTTTGTAAATCACCTGCAAAATTAACCACACCTATCAGGGCTATTTAGGGATTGTGCTCACATGCTGTCAATGCCCTGTTTGCTACATCTGGTCCTAAAACATAAAAGTGACAGTAAAGACGTTTGCAAAGGACTGCGTTGCGATCAATATTATTATACAATATTATACTTTACACGCCTTGCAGAAACAGATTAGGTTATTTTTGTCCCCATCAAATCATTGATAAACTCAGCTAAATCCCCTGCCATCTTCACCAGCTAGCTTCCAACTGATACTGCACTCGAAATGTAAATCTTGCTTCCTAGCAGCCTTCTTCATGTCACTTAGAGAGAGCTACTTAAGAACAGCAAGACACAATCTCTAATCAGCTGAGTGGGGTGAGTGTCATAACTGCAGTTTCAATGGCAACAATGGATTTAAATAGAAAAACTAAATGTATGAAAATGATGGAAAATATTTTAGACTTGCCCCCAAAATGTTTTATGCTCCCTCCGTGCACGCTCAAATAATCACAACTTTATAGTTTATGTCATGGTAGAGATGATTGAGTGCTGTTTCCCTGCTTGGATTACATTTATAAATCAAAACAATAATGGCATTTATTCTGTAGTGAAAGATGGGAACTGATGCATACTGCTATATGAATCTAATATGTACACTCATAATAATAATAATAAGAAAAACAATACTATGAAAGATACTGCAAACACAACATTATGAGAGAAGCCTTTGATGCTGCTTGTTTGCGCTACAGGCATTCTTGAATTGTGTGTTTGACCTGAGGCTATGAAAGTCTCGACTGTGCTGCTGTGTTGTATGACAGCTCACACTCACTGATTCCATTGCTCTTTAATTCTTCTTATCTTTTGATCCTGGAAACATTTAAATCAAGACCACACCAGATACGTAGCAGGGAGACGGAGGATGTGAGGTGGGAACTGCTGTGAGGAAGGTTGTGTTCTTAACATCAAATGAGCTCTATCACAGACTCAACTTCCCCTTGTCAGATCATCTTAAAAGGGAAGACTAACCGGGAAGTATTGTTGCTGCCAAGCAACATCTGTAAAACTTTTTTATTTTTATGTCCAACAGCAAACTCTACATGTCAACTTTCTTACAGCTGCTACATATTAGATGGAAATACAGAAGCTGTCATTTAATAACAACTCTAGAGACCAATTAACAGCTATCTGGCAACCAACAGTTCGAGCTCCCTCCATGCACCTTGAGCCCACTGGTAACCACTGCTCCTTACAGAAAAGTGTATAATGTGCAACCAGGTTGTGCATAGTTTCTAGAGATTGTTAGGAGTCTGTAGCATGAAAAAGGCACCTCACCAAAACTCTCCTGCAGTTGCTTTGGTTGTAAGCAGGCCTGCCACGGTCTCCCATAGTTTGTACAGCAGATGACAGCTCAGCTAAGGATTTGATCATATTGTTCTCTAATGCAAACCAGAAACTATGAATAATCAAAGTTAAAGTTGTGCCTTTTTTAAATATGTTGATCCACAGCAGTAAGGCAGTCCAAGAAGTGTCTTCCTGCATGTGAACTACAGGCAACTACAGCAGTCTGCTAGCAACCAGACCAATCACAAGTAGGTTTTTGGTGCAGCACCCTCTTTGAGACTGGTTTCACCAGTTAGCCAGTAACCTTTAGCTACTACTCACTGATTGGTTGGGGAATGCACATTTTACCAGAGCGACCAATTATTGCCAGTGGGTCACTGACATGTCTCTAGGCCTGTGTGACTGAGGCCTTGGTCACTGTACCCCACTGTACCACATCTGGGGCCTCCCTCCTTCTCCTGCTTGAATGGACCCACAGATGTCACAGCGATGTGGGGCCTCAGGTCTTCTGTGCTCCTGGGAGCTGTGAATTGTGCAGCTGTCCTGGTTCCATCTCCGTCTGCCTCCTGCACATTTGCACATTTGAAGATTTTTGATTTATGTATTTGTGTATTTTCTAATTTTTGTGTTCCAGTTTCTTCAAGAGTCAAAAGACCCAAAATCTTAAACTTTTTCTTGTGGAATAAGTATAACGCAGTATTTATTTATGTACATGTTTAATTTCCTATGGTATAAATCAAGTATTTGGTATCTTAATCCTAACCTTTGTTTGAGAAGTCACTACTTACCGTTGGAAAAGTAGGATTGCAATGCTATGATTAATGTTTGTTTAGGTTATATACAAGACACTGGATAAGAGAATACCTCAATGTCTGATTGCAAAAATGTTAAACAATTAGTTTCTGTGGGTGTGATGCTGGAGATAAAATGTAGTGGCAAGTTCTAATATATTCACATTGTATGTACTCACAACTTTTGTCTTCTTTTACCACAGAATCTGTTGCCCAAACGCCTCTTTCACATCTCTTCTCCCTGCTGTAAAAACCACCGAACAGACAGTTTGACTCTATCTGCCAAGCTGTTCATAAACTATTCAGAGTATGACTACAGCCTGAGAAATCACTTCTCAGCCTCTGACACCAGTTCCCTTCTTTTAGCTATGAGCCTGTTTTTTACCACACATGATGTCATTTAGATGATGTCATTTAACATGATGAAATTTAGTGTTAGACTCAAGTGGTTTCTCAAGCCAACAGTCGTTATGTATATTTTAAAAGTCTGATTCCTCTTTTTTTTTATTCTACTATTTTCTTCTACTGTTGTTCCCTGTTTTATGTTTCTGCATTTTTAAAAAGAAAAGCATTTGATGAGTCGCATATTGATGGATGTACAATGACTCATTCTGCAGAGTAAAGATTTGAGACAACGGTTTCAGTCAGTATAATCTTCTGGTGGTGTATAAGCTATAATCTATGATTATCAGTTATTAATCCATGATGAATTATGTATTTTACACATTGCTTTAAAGTCACTATTGCTCGTGTTTTTGTTATTAGTGTATTATCATTTGATGCCACTCACAGCATACCATTTATCAACACACACTTCATCTCAGACCTACACACCCGCGTCATGCAGTTGTCAAACCAGCCAATCACATTGATGCATAGCCAGGACCATTACACATTAGGGCTGTGCTGATGGATGATGATGCTAGAGATCAACAGATGGTCAAAGTTAATGGCAATAACAATTTTTACATAAACATAAAAACCAGCAATAGCTTAATTGTGATAGGCTGTCAAACACTGCTCTATTGATGAAGTTAATCACATGCTGCAGTGCAGCACAACTAATAACTAACCCAACAACAATAATAATCACAAAGTGATCTCCCCAACATCTATGGTGATGCAAAAGAGTTAAAAGATGTCAATGACTTTAAATATTTGGAGAGGAAGAAAACAGCAACAAATGTGTGTGCGCATTTGAAAACTTACTTTACACATATTGTGTCTCATTGCTGAAGGAAGAAAAATGGTGTGATCATCAAAACAAGTTGACTAGGGCCAACAAATATTGTGTTCAAGAGTGTGTAACTTGATGATCCGGGTGTGCTTGCAACACAAACGTGTCTGAACGTGCACGGGTGCATGCGCAAAAGTTCACGCCCGGACTTCTGTGAGCTCTAAAGTGGAGAAACTTGTTTATATCATCTCGTCAGCATTTATATATATATATATATATATATATATATATATATATATATATATATATATATATATATATATATATATTAGGGGTGCAACGATATTCGTATCGATATTGAACCGTTCGATACAGTGCTTTCGGTTCGGTACGCATATGTATGAACAATACAACATTTTTAATTTATTTTATCAACTTTCCTTCTGACGATGCTGTCTGTGTTGAGCGCTCAGTGAATCTGCGTTCGACTACTCCGCCTAGGCTCGACAGTGCAGCCTAGGCGGAGTAGCCGAACGCAGATTCACTGAGCGCTCAACACAGACAGCATCGTCAGAAGGAAGAGCGCAGGGCAAGCTAGCGAGACAGAAGTTGAGCTCTCCTTGCAACATGGACCTCCCGCACCCTCATTCAGATCTGGCGTTTGGAATTATTTTGGTTTTCATGTGACGTATGACCCTGAAGGTAAGCGAGTCATGCACTAAAGTAAAACAGTATGTTGGATGTGCCATGCAATGCTCAATTACATGGGTGGGAGCTAGTGTGTTAGCGCAGTTAGCTCGTTAACGTGTTGGCCGTCTAGCCCCATGCACGGGGCGATCGACGGTAGCTCATTAACGGAGATTTGCCGTGTTGTGGCTTTAAGGTCATTTCAACGAGATTAACCTGAAAGCACTAGTGAGAACACAACAAATATGACTGCACATTTACGCCGACATCATCCTAGTGCAAAGACAAGTGGAAGCAGAAAAAAAACAAGCAAGCATGCTACTAACTTTAGCCGAGTCATTTAGACAGCTGTTAGCACATGATTCTCCTTATATGTTTAATATGCTGCTGAGAATATAGCCCAGAAGAAGCGGATAGTATAGCTTTTATTTTGGAAAGAGACATTTCTCTGTAATAAACTCTCTTTTCCAAAGATGAGTGATTCCTCAATCAGATACAGGGCTCGCAATATCGCTAGCCCGACATCCCGGGGCTAGCGATCTTTTCAGTCGGGCTACCAAAATCTATCTCTGCCCTGCCCGTCGGGCTATTGTAGGAAGGAAAAATATATGTCAATGCTTTTGCATTCTTTCAGAAATGTAGCTGGGTAATTATGTCATTGGCATCGGTGAGCCACTGTCAATATGTGACATATTGAAATCGCGTTTGAATTTGCGCTTGTTTTTTTGCTTTCACTTTGCAATGACAGCACTGATCTGTGAGTGATGATAATTTGTGCACCAATTCCTCTGACATCGTCTTATTAATCGTTAGCTTACTATGCAAACATGACAAGTGAAATCTCCCGCAGCTTACACATGTGAGAGGTTGATCGCGCAGAGAATCGCTGAGCTTATGTGAGTGCGTGTGTAAAAGTAGCAGGATTTATATTTTAGTTCTGCTGAGCCAAATAAGACAGGTCAGGGTGAAGAAGTGACAGCCAAAGAAAAGCTTACCACAAAACGGAGAAGTTATGACAAATGAGACTATAAGGCAAAAAGAAAGTGCAGCTTTATGGTTTCATGGACAAAAGAATTTCTGTGGCTGCAATATGACGAGCTAAATAACCAGGGCTGCACATAAGTGGTCCGCAGGTGCGCATTCGCTGTCAAAATAAAAAACACGCACAAGGGTTAGGGTTAAATTTAAAAACTGTACTTTTGAGTTAAAATATATATTTATAATTTTAATAAATGACAAATTAAAAAGGCATGAACATTTTTTTTGTATCGAAAAAATATCGAACCGTGACACCAAAGTATCGAACCGAACCGAACCGTGAATTTTGTGTATCGTTGCACCCCTAATATATAATATATATATAAAAAAACACCCAGCACGCCCCTGCGGGCGGTTTATCCTTCAAGCTCGGGTCCTCTACCAGAGGCCTGGGAGCTTGAGGGTCCTGCGCAGTATCTTAGCTGTTCCCAGGACTGCGCTCTTCTGGACAGAGATCTCCGATGTTTTTCCCGGGATCTGCTGGAGCCACTCGCCTAGCTTGGGAGTCACCGCACCTAGTGCTCCGATTACCACGGGGACCACCGTTACCTTCACCCTCCACATCCTCTCGAGCTCTTCTCTGAGCCCTTGGTATTTCTCCAGCTTCTCGTGTTCCTTCTTCCTGATATTGCTGTCATTCGGAACCGCTACATCGATCACTACGGCCGTCTTCTTCTGTTTGTCTACCACCACTATGTCCGGTTGGTTAGCCACCACCATTTTGTCCGTCTGTATCTGGAAGTCCCACAGGATCTTAGCTCGGTCATTCTCCACCACCCTTGGGGGCATCTCCCATTTTGACCTCGGGACTTCTAGGTTATACTCGGCACAGATGTTCCTGTACACTATGCCGGCCACTTGGTTATGGCGTTCCATGTATGCCTTGCCTGCTAGCATCTTGCACCCTGCTGTTATGTGCTGGATAGTCTCTGGGGCATCTTTACACAGCCTGCACCTGGGGTCTTGCCTGGTGTGATAGACCCCAGCCTCTATGGATCTTGTACTCAGAGCTTGTTCTTGTGCTGCCATGATTAGTGCCTCTGTGCTGTCTTTCAGTCCAGCTTTGTCCAGCCACTGGTAGGATTTCTGGATATCAGCCACCTCCTCTATCTGCCGGTGGTACATACCGTGCAGGGGCCTGTCCTTCCATGATGGTTCCTCGTCTCCCTCCTCTTTCTTGGGTTTCTGCTGCCTGAGGTATTCACTGAGCACTCGGTCAGTTGGGGCCATCTTCCCAATGTATTCTTGGATGTTCCTTGTCTCATCCTGGACTGTGGTGCTGACACTCACCAGTCCCCGGCCCCCTTCCTTCCGCTTAGCGTACAGCCTCAGGGTGCTGGACTTGGGGTGAAACCCTCCATGCATGGTCAGGAGCTTTCTTGTCTTTATGTCAGTGGCTTCTATCTCCTCCTTTGGCCAGCTTATTACCCCAGCAGGGTACCTGATCACAGGCAGGGCGTATGTGTTGATGGCCCGGATCTTGTTCTTACCATTCAGCTGACTCCTCAGGACTTGCCTGACCCTCTGCAGGTACTTGGTGGTTGCAGCCTTTCTAGCGGCCTCTTCATGGTTCCCATTTGCCTGCGGGATCCCCAGGTACTTGTAACTGTCCTCTATGTCTGCAATGTTGCCTTCTGGTAGTTCAATCCCCTCAGTTCTGACTACCTTCCCTCTCTTTGTTACCATCCGACTACACTTCTCCAGTCCGAACGACATTCCAATGTCATTGCTGTATAGCCTGGTAGTGTGGATCAGTGAATCGATGTCTCGTTCACTCTTGGCATACAGCTTGATGTCATCCATGTACAGGAGGTGGCTGACAACTGCTCCGTTCCGTAGTCGGTATCCGTAGCCAGTCTTGTTAATGATCTCACTGAGGGGGTTCAGGCCTATGCAGAACAGCAGTGGGGACAGAGCATCTCCTTGGTAGATCCCGCACTTGATGGTAACTTGTGCTATGGGCTTGGAGTTGGCCTCTAGTGTTGTACGCCACATCCCCATTGAGTTCCTGATGAAGGCTCTTAGGGTCCCATTGATCTTGTACAATTCTAGGCATTCCAGTATCCAGCTGTGGGGCATTGAGTCATAGGCCTTCTTGTAATCAATCCAGGCAGTGCACAGGTTGGTCAGTCTGGTCTTGCAGTCTCGGCTGATTGTTCTGTCTACCAGTAGCTGGTGTTTTGCACCTCTGGTATTCTTGCCAATTCCTTTCTGTGTCCCGCTCATGTATTGACCCATGTGCCTGTTCATCTTAGCCGATATGATGCCTGACAGGAGCTTCCATGTAGTACTGAGGCAGGTTATTGGTCGGTAGTTGGAGGGGACCGGTCCCTTCTTGGGGTCCTTGGGGATCAGGACCGTCCGGCCTTCAGTTAGCCATTCCGGGTGTCTTTCGTTAACTAGCAGCTGGTTCATTTGTGCTGCCAGACGCTCGTGGAGTGCAGTCAGCTTCTTCAGCCAGTAGGCGTGAACCATGTCGGGCCCTGGTGCTGTCCAACTCTTCATACTGGAGACCCTTTCTTGGATATCTGCCACTGTGATGGTTACTGGACCCTGTTCAGGGAGGTCGCTGTGGTCTGCCCTCAGATCCTCTAGCCACTGAGCATTGCCGTTATGGGTTGCATCCTTCTCCCATATGCTCTTCCAGTATTGCTCCGTCTCCAGCCTTGGTGGTGCTGTTCTCTTATTGTTCCCTTGCCACTGAGAGTACACTTTTGCTGGTTCTGTGGAGAACAGCTGGTTTATTCTCCTGCCTTCTATCTCTCTGGTGTACCTCCTCAAGCGGCTGGCCAAGGCTGTGAGTCTTTGCTTGGCAGTTTCCAAGGCCTCAGGTATGGACAACTTGCTGTATTTCTTAGGCACCTTCTTTGTCGCACCTTTCTGCAACTCCGTTAGTTGGCTAACCTCCCTCCGTGCTACTTTGATCTTGCCCTCTAGCCTCCTTCTCCATGGAGGGTACTGCCCCTTGTGGCTGTTCAACTTGTAGCCAAGCATCTCACTGATCACTGCTGCCGTATTGTAGATCAGCTTGTTAGTGTCGGTAATCGTGGTTGTAGGTATTGCCCGTAGTGCTGCATTAACATCATCTAGCAGACCTTCTGAGGGTACTTCACGTAATCTTGGTAATCGGCTACGGGGGATCCAGGTTTCAAGCTTGGCCATGATCCTATTTTTCAGGTCAGTTCCTCTCGCACTCAACGATCCTTCTCCTATCGCACTTGGGGCTATGTACCCAATCTCGGGTGGGGGTGATGATATCTCCCCCCTGACCTGGCGTCCTGACTCCTCCTTGCCGTAGCATTTGTGTTGTACCTCGTCAATCTCTAGCTGTGAGAGCAGTCCCTTCTTTCGAATGTTGGAACACTGAGCTACTAGTTGTTTCGCCGTCATTGTGGATGTTGGGTATCGAAGAATCCATAGGTCCCTCATCCTATTCATGTAGCCCCTTCCGCCGGGGTTACTTGCGTAGTAGCATTCCAACAACGCCCTGTTTTCGTCCCTTGCCCACCGATGCCTTCTTGTTCCAGTAGCCCACTTTTCGTCAGGGTGCCCTGGTTCCTCAACACCTGACGCGGACCTTGTTGATCCGGGCGACGTCCGAGCCGGCATGCCTTCATATTTATCTGTCTCGCTCATGTCTGCGGTAGGCTTGCTTAGCATAGGGGGTCTAGCCTTAGGACCCTTACTGGATACAGACGCCCCAGGCAGGAATCGAACTTGCGATCCTCTGTTCCAAAGGCGTGTAGTTTAACCATATATATATATATATATATATATATATATATATATATATATATATATATATATATTTTTTTTTTTTAAATGCTGTCCTTTTGTTGGTAAAATATCTGCTGAGATGGAGAAAGAATGATGAAAAAACTGTTGCTTGTAAGTCCAGATACATCAGCCTACTTCCTGTTTTTTTTAGATATCAGTTTGCGACATGGTTAACTGTCAATATCCAAAGGGCGAACAAAATATGACTGAAAAACGAAAGTGGAGTATGGGCAAAGCAGCTGGTTAATTCTATTACATTCAGCCATTCTTACAGATGCTAATCGGAAAGTGCTGCTGAACCTGAACATGGCTGTCCCCTCTCCATCATCGTCACAGCTTTCCTTGCTAATGTACTAAATGAGTTATAAAAAGCTTTTTCTTACTCCAGAATCTCTACATCCCACATGTTGGCAAAGGTGGTTAAATCTAAATATATATATATATATATATATATATATATATATATATATATATATATATATATAAAAAACAAGCCCATTAATTTTGTCGTTTTTTGTCCCTGTGGTATCAAAAACCATTTTAAAACAGAGTATTTTCCTATTTGTATCAGTTAAATGTAATTACATTTTATTTATAGTGCCAAATCACAACAGCTGCCTCAAGGCACTTTATATTGTAAGGTAGACCCTACGATAATGCATACAGAGAAAAACCCAACAATCATACGACCCCCTATGAGCAAGCACTTTGGCAACAGTGGGAAGGAAAAACTCCCTTTTAACAGGAAGAAACCTCCGATAGAACCAGGCTCAGGGAGGGGCGGGGCCATCTGCCGTGACTGGTTGGGGTGAGAGAAGGAAGACGGGATAAAAGACATGCTGTGGAAGAGAGACAGAGATTAATAACAAGTATGATTCAATGCAGGGAGGTCTATTACCAATGGGAAATACTCAATATATGCACAGAGTATGTATAAAGTTTATGATTTATGATTCTTGTATCATGACAACCCCACACCCCAGCAGATGTGGTAGAACAGGGAAGTCATATCAACACAGCCAAGACTTGAGTCCATGTAACAGAGAAGTGAAGTTGTTTTAAAAGTAAATAGAAACAGAATTGTCAGTTTGGGATTTATCAGACAATCGGACAGATCTTAGTAATGACAAATTGAGATTAATGAATTACAATGTATTATTATATCTATGACTCTAGAACTAGCCCATGACTTAGAAAACAATATTCAAAATACCTCTGTCGGAATAACTAGGTGCAGACCCACCAGATCAATTGTGACTTTCCACATGGGTATTCACTGGATTTTTACTCTCCAAAACAAACGTTGTAAATATAACATGGTGGCTAACGCAGTGGGTCTGCCCCAAACAGGTCTAATCCAATGCTTGGGGGAATTTCCGTAAGCGATGGGAAACATATCAAATATTTACTGTCGGGTGCTAGCTAGTGGTGACATACACTGCATAAATTTAACATGGCCGCCACAGAAACAAAAGGCAGCAGGGCTGTGAGGAGAACACTTCCTGGAATGTTGACTCAGAGAGACAGAGGTCTGGGTGGGGATATGAAACACAGAAAGAGAGAAGAAGGTTTCAGAGCTGTCGTTTGGTCTCTGCTGTTTTGCTTGTAGCCAGAAGTTCAGCAGGAAGGACTGGAGAAGAATGGGTGAGCTGCAGTGTCGGATGTGTGGGTGTGCAACTTCTTGCACGCAAGTATGTGTATTTGCGCATGTGTATTTTAATGCAAATCTGTGCATACGTTCTTTTTTTGTGTATGCGTGCATGCGTGTGTGTTCGCGTCATATATGCGTGTAAGTGGGTGTGTATGTTTTAGCCTTAAATTATGGGTCCTGTTTGTTGAGTGGTCCACTGGAGCGCACAGTGACAGATGATGTAAATTATTAATTGCAGTCTTTCCTGTAGCTGAGTGTGGTGGGCCTTGTCCTCCTTCTCTCTCTTCCTTTTCTTTGTCTCTCTCACCACCATTTTATTCTTTCTTTCTTTAGATCAAGTCTTTCTCTCAAACAGCAGCCTCATTACTTCGTCTAAGCCACTATCCCATTTATATCTGCCCCCTACCCTTTGTTTTTCTGCATTTTATTCATTTGACCCAAACATGAACCGTTTGGGTACAAATAAGTACAAATAAAATAAAAAGATTGTGTTTGTCTAGGGTGCATTGGGTGGTTTCACCAGACCAGATATGGAAGAAGAAGCTCTGTAGCCTCTAAAATAAAATCTTTCAGTGTGAAAAGTGGAGTGACAGCATTACCAAACTGGAGTCAAGAAGTCAAATTCATATCCTAAGCTTTGTATAAGCCAAGTAGGTGTTGGTACATTAATGCACTGCCCCCGGCAATGCTAGATATCAACAGCCTTGCTGACGGCAAAGCACACCTTGTACATGTCTCTGGCATCAGCTTCGGACAAAGTGGTAATGTTTGAGGGACTGCTGGGATCTGGGTAAGTTATGAAGACGCAAGAGCAAAGTACAATGACTCTGAGTCAAGCACCTCATTGGTCGCCTGTTGTGGTGAGTTCTGATTAAGTTACTGATCAAAGCTGGTTTTATAGTCTCTTAAGAATAGTTTATATAGCTCCTTTATACAATATATAACAAGCTAAGAGTTATTTGAAACTATAGGGCCACTGCTTATGGCTGCCATCAGACATATGTTGATGGGCATGTCTTGAACTATTAGTGACATAGCTGTCCTTCATGTCCTCTGGTGGCAAATACTACTGTTGTGCCAGTTGGTGCTGGGATTGAGGTCTCCTTTGATATATCAGGTACAGCATCAGCGAGATAACATCCTCTTATAAAGGACACTAATGACACTATTGTGAATTAAAAGGTTGGAGAGCGAGTAGTTGGGTAAGTTGAAAGCTTCTCAGCAAGGTCGATATTCTAGTTGGGTAGTTTGCATTTAAGGTTAGGTTAATTGCTAGATAAAAAAACTGATTAGTTATACTTTAGTTAATAAATAAAATAAAAGTGCACAATCGTAATAGTTGCTAATTTGCACAGTCAAGATTTTTGCACATGGGTTGGTGATCAATAAAATGCATGGTGAAGCAGAGAAGAGGAATATTGTTCATTCTAAAATCTAAGATGATTGAAATTACCTCTCAGTGTCACCACATTATTTTTCAAAAAAGAGAAACACTTTTCATTCCTGCTCTGCTGACAGCTTAGGGTGCATCTCTCACACTGAAAGGCTGCAGAGCTGCCCACTGAGTGCCCCAGCGTGTTCATTTTCCTACCTGCAAATGGCCTCCATAAGCACGCACACACACAGCACGTCTGACTCAGTCCTGTCTAGACCAATATAAGTGCTATGTGTGTGTGTGTGTAAATCTTGTGAGTTTTTCAGGAGGTGACAACACACCTGCTACCACTATGACCAAGACGAGGAAAAAAAAATTACCTCACTGCAAAAATGTTACATTTCATTAATATTTCACTTGATGTCGTCTGGCCACGGACATCTCCCATGCACTGGATGAGTTGTTTTGCTTTTTTAAACTTAATCCTTCAACTTTTTTTTTTCCTTAATATATCTTCCCTCACTTATACTAATCTTTTGGTCCATCATCCATCCTCCCATCATCATCCTCATCCCAAATAAAGCTGAAATTAATTAATTAGTTGCGTATTCATGTCACGGCGTGCAAATGACCAAGTTAAATATCATTTGGGAAGACTTGCACTGTGGAACAAGATCTAACTGCAGTGTTTGCTTTGAGGTGTCTAATTTGAAAATTGAGGTTAGTTAAAAATTAGTCCTGGAATTTTTTTTAAATTTCATTTCATCTGTTGAAAGCATGTTTTTTAAAGCAAGGCTCTATAGTGCTATCATGTATTTTTATAATGTATTTTTTATCATTTTTTCACTTCCCAAATCAAAAATTTATCTCTCGATCCATCCTCTCAGTCTGACTTTGGCCCATTGAGGTTCGCCTCAGTCTAGCAAGGCAGGAAAGTGGGCACCCCTGCTCTACGAACCTCCCACACTCCAATGCTGGTGGGTGGCAGGAGGAAAGCACCCCATCCTGGGTGAAGATTTCCCGTTTACTTTTTCATGAGGGTACTCAGCTGGGTGGCCTTGCACTCCTCCTCATCTAGTCTCTTCCATTTCTCTCCTAGGTTTTAGTTTCTTGTTCATCTCCTCTTGCCTCCATTACAGGACTAAAAACTTCACATGAAATGTCTCTGTACAAAATATAAGGAATATCCTATTGATATGAAGCTGGTTTGCATATTTTAAAACAAGAAGATTTGATTTCCTACATAAGGATAAGAAAATATCACAAATTTTCAACGTTTCAGGGACTGTACTTGCTCTGAATTATTTTCAGTCATTTCTTCTTTCTTCACTTAAGTCTTGAGGCACTAATTTTATCTATATATCTTGCTACCAATTAGCCAGATGATCCGGTAATATTTAAATGCTCTCCGCATGGTGGCAAGCAGGACTCCCAGTAAATACAGTGCATTTATTTACAGTGAACAGCAAAATCACAGTTCAAAAAGGTCTAAGCAGCTGGAAGATGCAGTCTCCACAGGGCTTCCTTCCATCCAGACTGTCACTTTTTCAGAATCCACTCCAGAGTCAGTTCACCACTCGACATCTTGCAATTTCCAAATCCTGCTCACAGAGACAGACATGAATATAGTGAATACATGGATATATATATGGTGGATATAACTTTGCAATGAATGCAAACAAGAACCGGCACAGTGCTTCACTAACTGCTTTCAGGGGAACAACCCAGTAAAGACTGATCCACTGCAGGTGTGTGATTGCCACCAGGTGTGCAAGCTTGAAGGCGGGAAACTCCTCAGGTCCAGAACATGCACATAGACCAGCACACGCACACACATCTGCTCTTCACTGAACCCTCAGACGTTGACTCGGTGTGAAGGTGGCTGTGAAGAAACCATTGTTAGGGAAGCTGAACTGGCAGAAAAGACTTAGTTACGTAACGTCACACAAGAACTGGATTGAAAATAAGCTGAAACAGGTCTGATGAAGTGATAATTCCAAAATTTTAATTTTTGGATTGTTGTCAATACAGACAAGTTGCTCCTGAAGAATAAAGAATGTCATACCAAATACTGACTTTCAATCTTGTACAAACTCTTTTTTTGATTATATACTGTATATCTATGTGTGTGTGTGTGTGTGTGTGTGTGTGTGTGTGTGTGTGTGTGTGCGTGTGTGTGTGTGTGTACAAGATTCAGTAAATCACTGGACCTTTTTCCCCAATTGTCTAGCAAAATCTAACAAAAAAATGAAGGGTGGCTCAAGACTTCTGCAGACTACCTTACGTAGCAGCAGGTGTCGTGGATGTTGGGCTTTTGCAAAGGAAACAAAGGTCTGCATCATGTTTACTACTACTTTTCTTGAAGTCCCAAAAATATTATTGTGGTTACGTCTTTAAATCTGACCTACCGAGTTGCTCTTGCTGTACTCAAACTTTTACTAATTTAGGAAAAACTTTTTCAAGACACACTGAAGATCTGTAATCCTCACATTGTTCTTTATTTGGGTGTCTAGTTTTTTTGTTTCCTTACAGTTTCTTTATCCATCGAGTAGTTTTGAAATATAAACCACAAAAACAGAAGAAAAAACAAAGCTTTAATGGAGAAAACAAAATTCCAAGGTTGCTCTGTGGTTCTACAAACTGTCTCATCCGCGAGGATGGATGATTGATTTTACCTCCTAACAAAGAGAGACTAGCAGCACGGAGATGGAGTTGGTGTATTTGTACCCACAACTGCATCTAAGAATATGTCTGTTTTTTGTGGGTTTGTGCATAAAAATACTTAGCAGATTCGTCTGCATTTGAGAAAAATGGACAAGTGGAGGGCAAAAAAAAAAAAGCAGCAGGCCTGAAAAAATTTCTACAGCGGGCGAACCATATCAGCAAGTCTGATTTTCACTTGTCTTAATCTCAGTAATTGTTTTTTGTGCAAGAGCACGTTGTTGAATGAGTTTACTTGTGTTCTACTTTGACCCACGTGGTTTCTGTTTCCTAAAATCAACTTGGCTGGACAGAAAAAACAAAGAAGTGAAGAAACATCACAAGAGATCATTAAAAACTGAACACTGAAACCTTCAGGTAAGGATTTGACAGATTGCATTGGATTTAAGAAGTTTCTTGTTCATATAAACTGGTAAATTATAAACTATGTGGCAATAAAGCAACTTTTCAGAGCTTTATATTAAATACTCAAAAGGGCGATCTGTGAATTTGTCAGCTGTGCCATGTAATTAAAGCATTTCAGGATACATGGCACATTTGTTTATTCACACACTCATTTACATGCAGTATATAGTGTATGAATGTAATAATTGTTTACCCAAAAATTCCTTGGTCTTTACTGGATCATAAAAAACACTCAATTTTATTGATAATATTTCAATAAAATATATATGTATTTTTTCAATAAAAAGCAAATATCTTACATACAACTGTTTGTTGACGAACCATTTATTTTCAGCTGTAGTCACATGCTGAACAAACATATTTTAAGAAGCTAAAACATGTTACCCTAGAATTTTTCATTGTAGGTGAGTCACACGGAAAAATGCCCACCTCTTTTTATAGACTTTCAACATAATCCCCCAATAGTGTAAATTAGCCTTTATATGTGCAGCTTTTCATGTCCCCTTTAACCCGGTGTACACAAGCATGGACACACAAACCCTGATATATTCAAACAGACAGAGAGAAGAGTCAAGTGTCCATTGATTTCTGGATGAACATCGATCACATGCACAATTAATTGTTCTTTGAGGCGTAGCAGCTCCGATCATCGTCCAACTTCAGGTCGAGATCAATACATTGAAAGAAGGAGAAGGTGGAGGGAGTGAGGGTTTTAAAAGAATTAAAGCTTTATTTTCATGGAACAGCAATGATTTATACACTGAAATTCAGTCTATAATTGTTTACTCTTAACAAAAAACTACCTGAATGTGAATTTTCCTTTATAATGCAGTACCATAACCCATCATTTGCCTGAAACAGATGGTTGATCATTTTAGCTTCTGTCACCCAAAGGTTCTGCACCTTTGTTGGTACAGACGACCCATACATTTCCACAGATCAGCTGAATCCACACACTTACTACAGCTTGTGTGAGAAGGGAATAACGCAGATAGATAGAAGCTAGATAGAAACAGTAATTCAGGACAGAATATTTGACTTTTGCTTTGCCACTATGTGCACACCTATAACCAGAAAACAATTTTTTGTGTCTAATTGACATTATGTAACAGGTACCTTACACTTGTGGTGGCTCAGGAGGAAGAGCAGGTCTTCTAATAATTGGAAGGCTGGTGGTTTGATTTGTGGCTTCTTTGTCTGCATGTCTAAGTATCATGTAGAAAAAAGTGCTTGTATGACTGGGTGTGAATAGATGAGGCATGGTGTGTAAAGGGCGTTGAGTGCTCAAGTAGAGCAGCAAAGCAATATATAAGAACTAGTCCATTTACAAGTTTTACATTTACCCAGTGTTTTCATCTGGGAAGAAAAATACCCTGATTACAAAACACAAATGCCTGGATTAACCAACAAGTAGCCAGTATGAATAATGAAGTAAGCTGTGTTTTTCTATGTGAGAAATTCAGCCAGTGTCGTGTACAGAAGTAGTGTGTACTGCAATTCCATGTTGTGGAGGATGTTTTTATTCTGAATCGTGTCTGTATGTACATTTGCAGCGGTCCTCATCTGCAGGTCATAGTGTGTATTGCTACACTGTGTTGTATTGATTAGGTAGCACAGTGTTGTCTCTCACTATTCTAAGTAAATGGGAAATTAAAGCTAACTGTCTCACGATTCTGCGCTGAAATTCCCATCAATAATTCAGCCTTCCCCCTGGTCAACTCTAGTTCATACAAAGGCAGAGACAAACACACACACACACACACACACACACACACTGTTACAATATTATACATAGACAATGAAGCTGGCAAACACGTTAATAAATACCAATACACTGTTAGCACCTAATGGCCAAATGGACTCTGACTCTGTTTTTGTGCTCCTGACAGGTGTTTCCATCTATCACTTGAAAGGACTGAATCATCATCAGATGATTACATGTGACTGAGGCAGTGCTAATTTTCATAACCAGATTAATAGAAACTGTAGGCAAGACAACATTTTTTGGTACCAGACACTTTCTGGTTTCTGTCTTGGCGAAACTGGATGCCCTGAAATATGGGCAGTGAGTTCCCAGATTGATAAAACAGTGCAGGATTGGTCTTTACATGTGATGTATTGTTGAAGCTTTTATTGTATTTTTTTTTAATGTAGTGCATATAACCCTATACAGCACTGTACTTAAAAGAGTGACCCTACAGGCCAAATGAGTTCAGTCTAGGACAGGTGTTATGAAGATAGACATAATGAATCAAATTGCCCAGAGGTCAGAATACCACTGTGCTGTAAATACAGCTGATGGCAAAGCCAAAGATCTAGGTGGATGCTTATTTTGAGCTCCTGGCTTGAATGACAGCATCTACTTAATAATCCAGAGAGACAAAAATTCAGAAGACTGAAAGACAAACAATGAATACGCCAAGAGAGAGGAATAAGAAGCCCAAACTCCCCCTCTCCATAAACTCTGTGAAATTCAAATTCTCCTCCCAGCCGATCTCGCCAGGGAGGGTTGGAAGGATAGATGATGGAGCGAGGGACGATTGAATGATCGAAAGATAGAGAGATTACAAGAAAACATGGTCTGGATGATGTGGATGATGATGCGACTGACGCCAAGCCACTGTCAGCAGGGATAGAGGCAGCACGAGATATGATTGATGCTTACAAATCATCTCTAAAAGAAAAGAGAAGCATGGACAGATGGATGGGAAGTGAAAGAGTAGAGGGGAGGAAGTGAAGATGAGTAGGAAGGAGACGCGACTGAGGACGACAGAGAGTGAGAAGATGTGGTAAGACAGAGTGATAAAGGCAGCAGGATGAGAGCAAAATCCTAATCATCTCTTTGAGTCATTTCCCTTTCACAACAAATCTTCTCCCTGTCTACCCTCCTCCCAATAGCCCCCCCTTTTTCTCCATCTCCATCTCTCTCTCTCCACCAGGCTTCCAGCTTCAGAGGCGAAGCTCCATCTGATCAATAATGGATGCAGCTGTCTCCTACACTGCTGGAGAAGGGCCGGTACATTAGGTAATGCAGGGGCTACATTTAACTGGATGGGCTTGTTAATGCGTCCCGCTGGGGAAACACCCTCCCAACGCCACCCCTCACTCCCAGCTTGTGCAACACACCACACACACAAATACACATGCGCACACTGACTCACCGATCCCTCACCAATATGTAATGCAACTTTTTCCACAGAGGGAGGAGCTGGAGGAGTAGTTGAGGAGGGGTTTGTGGCTCATGGAGGAGAGCACGGTCCATGTCGGTCAAGCGACACTTCTGCGTGGCACATCAGTGACAAGTTGGGTTAGAATGGCAGTCTGAAAATTTCTTTAGGTCACTGTTTACTCCACCTGCAGTATGAAATGTGATTGCGCGGAGTGATCCCGAATGCATTACGTACTCATTCGTGATATGTTTTTTTAAATTAATTATTAGCTAAATTAGGAGTTACCAGAACTTCTTATACATTCAAGTGTGTATTTATTTGCCTAGTTGAACTATTCTCTTTACAAATGTGTAATTATAGCAGAAGATATGATCGTAATAGAAATTGTGTTGGTATGGTGGATGGTTTGTAAGATTGGAAAGGAATGAGGGAAAATGGCCTGTATTTATATAGCGCTTTATTAGTCCCTAAGGACCCCAAAGCGCTTTACATATCCAGTCATCCACCCATTCACACACACATTCACACACTGGTGATGGTAAGCTACATTGTAGCCACAGCCACCCTGGGGCGCACTGACAGAGGCGAGGCTGCCGGACACTGGCGCCACCGGGCCCTCTGACCACCACCAGTAGGCAACGGGTGAAGTGTCTTGCCCAAGGACACAACGACCGAGACTGTCCAAGCCGGGGCTCGAACCGGCAACCTTCCGATTACAAGGCGAACTCCCAACTCTTGAGCCACGATTTCCCTAAATGACATGCCATAGGTTCAGATGGGATATTTGTAGCTAATTTGGCTTAGCTGGTGCTCCAGTGTACCTTCATCTGCTAACTGGATTGAGTATCTTTTACAGCTTATTTCAAATACAGCAGCTGGGTGGAATCTAATAATCTAATATGTTATATGTTCCTTTTACCCATGGGTTTTTGGTCTGTAACATAGTTTGGGGGTTGGTCTGGGATCTGAATTGCTTGCACTTCAAATGGGAAAGGCCCTAAATCATTGAATAGACACAAAGTGTTAGATAAATGGTGACAGCAAAAAACAAAAACATTGTTACCAAAGTTTACATATATGATAAACTTTTGATACAAATTTTTATTTTAATCAAGACAGAGGTTTAATTCTGAGCCACAAATAAGAGGATTACCGGTGGCAATAGGATTCATCCTCTTGGGACCTTGAATCTTCAAATATTGTATGTTTTCTGCCACTGAATTAAATCAGCAACACTTGGTCTGCCATAAGCCAATTTCTTAGGACACTCCTCACCCTGAGCCCTTCTACCTTGTGAGGATACCCCTATTGTTGTCTATCTCAGAAACATCACTGAACTTTAATGTGGTTCCCTTTGATTGTTTTATTGTGTTTAAATCACTCATCATGCCCTGTTACACCAAACACTCCAGAGAGTATATATTAATGCATAAAAGAGATATTCCCTGAAAACATATGTCGAGGTGATGCAATATGCATGTAGTTGTAAGGATGCATCATGTCTACGAGTGCTGTGCAGCAAATATTACCATAGAATATGTGGCTCAGTCATGATGGACTCTTGATTTTGCATTTATGATACATATTGAAGCAGGAAATCAACCATGCTAGTTTTAAGTGGGAAAAAAACCTCACTCATCCAAGCATCAGACCATTTGTGAATAGAAATTTAAGTTCTTGTGCTCTGGCTTATCATCTAGAGCTAATGTCTGTCTCTGTTCCATCTGCTGGCCAGTGTTTGTGTAATAATTGATTGATTGAATCTTTATTTTGAACATGTTGAAAAAGTATTAAAAAAAAATAGAATTAAAAGAGACAAATGAACAAAGCAAACAAAAGGAAAACGAGCAACCACAACTCCAAATAACGTCCATGTTCAAAAAGGAGCAGGAAGAAGCATAAGCTTATTTAATCCCACCCCTTTTCCACTATCTAGTATCAATAGACTACAGAAATACCTCCTTGTAATTACATTATATGTTATGTGTAATTTTTTTTTTTTTTTTTTTTTTAATATATACACATATATGTTTCTATCTATCCATACCTACGTATATACACACATACGCACATATACACATTTTCAATAACCCCATTAACACCTGAAGGATACACAACCTACAATTTTATATATATATATATATATATATATATATATATATATATAATCATTATTATTATTAACATAAATAGTAATTATTAAACTGTTTAAAATGACATGAGGTAACAAACCTTGTGTTGTTGAAATCTAGCGACATAACTTCTCAAGGTGAATTTATGGTGACTTTTACTTTAAAATCTTTCCATGTGCAGATTTATGCCTGAAGTCTCAGAGCTGCTTCATGTCTTCTTGTCACTTTTCTCTATTTAAGAGGCCCCCGCTGGCCCCTCTCAGCCCTACGTAGCCCCAGATGAAAACCATGATTGGTCCTCTGTGGGAATTTTAAAGGGCCTTCAATTACCTGTCCATGGATGTGCCTGTTTATCCCCACTCTGCATGCGGGCCTCGGCTGGGGTCCTGAACCCAAGCTCTGCTCGGCTTGCTTTAACACTGGACTTGCCTTGGCATGTGACTCATATCATATGCAAAAGACAGAAAAAGTGTGGAGCAATGAGCAAGAAAAATGAAGAAATGGAAAAAGGTGGGCTGTATGAATACATCTGCATTTGGAAAAGACAGCAGAAAAAGCATTTAAATGATGTGGGAACTTAAGAGTCAGTTTTAGGCAAAACTATTTTTCAAGCAAAATCAAACATAAAACGGGAAAAAAGGCCAAAGCAAAGTGGGAAATTTTTGCCTTTTTAAGAAACACCATTTCATTTTACATGTTTCTTGGTCTTTAGGAAAACCTTGTAAGGCAGTAAAGGAACTTCATAAGAACTTTGGTTTCTGGTCCAAATCCAAATGCTATAACCACTAACCATTGTTGCTTTATATTAACAACAAATTAAGAACATCAAGGCTATGTGGCTGTTAGCAGCCAAATTGCTATATTGAAAATATATTTAGCATCGAGGCAATCAAACACTCAAGATGAAATTTTGTTTAGCAGAAAGTCTGAGTTTATCTCAAGGTCAGACAGAAATGAAAGAAGAACCATGTGAGCAGGACAAAGATGGGAAGTCTGATTTAAAACAAGAAGGAGGCAGAGGGTGGGGGAAAGAGTAAGTAGGACGGGAGGATTTAAAATGGCCTCCCCCCTTCAGTTGGTAGTTAATGACTCCTGATGGGAGAGGGAAGCAAAAGGAGGGGGAAGAGGTGAGGGGTGAGGTGGGGCGGCAGGTGTGACTGTCATACCCAATAACTGAGACACACCTCATTCTCCTCTATTCGCATGCACACATTATGACTCAGTCTGGCCTTCTTTCCATCAGGACCATGCAACAGTCCTGTTTTCCTCCTCCAACTTGAGCTAGCCTGCTTCTAGCCCTCTTTCCTCCTTGCTGTATTTTTAGGGTTTTTTCCTTCTCTCGCCCTCCTTTTCATTCTCAAGTTTTGTTTCTTTCTATCCCTTCTTCTATCCTGGTGCCATGACTCTTTTCTCCCTCAGGTCTGTAACTTCCTTCCCTTTACCCTTTCCTCCTTCATCCATCCTCTTTCTATCCTCCCCTCCCTTCCCTCCCTGCATTGCTCTTTCACCCTCTCCACACTTGTCGTCCCGATTATGCAGATGAGTGTTTGTGGCGGGCCCCTAAAAAGCAGATTAGGGCCAGGGAGCCTCTTGATTGTGACATGGCTATTCCACAGAGGCCAGCAGGAGGGCGGCATTAGCACATATGTGTGTGTGCATGCGTGTGTGTGATTCAGTGTAGTCCTCTATCTCCATCCCTTGTGTTTTCCTTCATTCATAACATGATTCTTGTTGTGTCTGCACTGTGTGTGTTGGAGGCATGTATTCATGTGTATGTGTATAATTATGTGTGTGTGTGTGTGTGTGTGTGTGTGTGTGTGTGTGTGTGTGTGTGTGTGCGCGCATGTGAGAGTATGTCTAAGCTTGGAAGAGGAAGAGATGGTAAGTGCAAAATGGCAAGCCATTTCATGAAGATCTGTGTGTGTGTGTGTGTGTGTGTGTGTGTGTGTGTGTGTGTGTGTGTGTGTGTGTGTGTGTGTGGAGGTTTAGTGTCCCAGGACAGGTCTTAATGGGGAGTCGTGGCATACACTGTACTGTATGAGAGTGGCACTACTGCCCATAATGGGATGCAAACAAACACACATACGGACACACACATGCACACACCGTATAGTCCATATGGTGCAAGCCACTGTCTGCTATTCTAAGTGGAATACACTTAAGCTACACTTAATATCCAGCGACAGGTTCAGCCAGCGTGCTTGTCTTTATGCACAATGAAAGGCTGTGGCATTGTCATTATACCAAGAATTGTATTTAATTTATTACCCATCAATCATATTGCTAAATGTCATACTTTAAAATTTTTTTGTAAATACACTTGTGGTGTGCGATACTGCATATTTTGGTATCGATCTGATACCAAGTAAATACAGGCCAGTATCGCCGATACCGACACAGGAGCGACAAGTCCAGCGACCTGGCTGTTTCGTCTTTGTTGAAACCACAGCATTGCAAACAAGAGCTGAACTTAATGTAAAGAATCGATCTCACAAGGGTAGCATAGATCCGATACCGATGCCGACTTGGTATCGATACAATCAATATTTGGATCGATCCGTCCACCACTAAAATACACAAACAGCCAATACCTGGCAACAATGGTTGTGGACTGTATATACAAAACTGCACGATGTACATAGACTGTACAAAAACGATGGCTGTGGTCACAATTATGTCAGTCACTGGCTTTTAGATTCAGAATTTTTAAACCTCAGTGTTAACTGACTGACTTCCACCATGTTTGTTTTTGGAGCAGGAAGTGGCCATTTTTCAACAATAAGGTGGAGAGGTAAGTTACCAGCTAATTCTGCAGCTAACGATAACAAGTAGTTATTGGTTACAGCCTCTGTTAAATTCCCAATGGGTAATTTATCCAAAACAATTCACAATTCACTCACAGAGCTCTTATGAAGGAAGAAAAAATTAAACGTGTTGTCAAGCTGGGCCATTGGGGCATCTAAGGGAACTGACTCGCTTTTGAAGTAAGCCTCAAGTGGCCACTCCAGAGACTTATTATGTATGGGCTTTGAAGACCTTTTATGTTAGCTACAGTATGGCTACGGACATGATGCTACTTTAGTGATGGTCTTCAAAAAAACTCACAATTAATTTCAGTTTGTAGCTCTGTGGATACCACAAACTGCGACAAAAGGAAGAAGCTTGAGTTGTTTGTGTTTTATCCTACAAGTTTGGAAAGATTGTCAAAAATTAAGATAACATTAAAGAAGGCAGTGAAGTCTAAATTTTTGTGGCCAACAGACACAATTTTTTCAATCCATCCATCTTTATTTGTAAAGCACTTTAAAACAACCACAGTTGACACAAAGTGCTGTATATTGGAAATAAACAGTAGTAATACATAAGATATAAATAAAATGGGATCTTTCAAAAAAAAGTAAAATCATTTTAAAAAACTAAAAGACCTAAAAAAAACCCTACATCTCTGTGGGGCCGAAAGCCAAAGAATAAAAATGGGTTTTAAGATGTGTTTTAAAACACCACTGACATTTTTACATTTTTTTTATCATTCAAATTTTAAAAAAAATCTGATACATAGGAAGAGTAAGCACACATCTACAACAAAAATAACCTGCTGTGGTGTCGAGAGGCTGCTGTTTTTTATGCTTTTGCTAAGAGTGTGGTGTTGTACCAAAATCGAAAAATGTCTTCTAAGAACCTCAGAAAAAAATGTTTGTGGATGCCTTTGAATATAGTCAGTGTTGGGGGAAAACTCTGTAAAAGACCCAGGAGAAATAAAGACACAATGAGACAAGATCACTTTTTATGCTTTAACGTGCACACGGGTAAGCTGTTCAGAACAACTCACCCCGTGTACAGAGGCTGGGCACTTTTTATAGGAAAGACAGTGAGAACAGGATAAGAAAATACAAAATAGATAAAATAAACAACTCCATATGTGGCGCTAGTCTCGTCAGCAGAGAGCTGGGAGAAAGCTGTGAGAGATAAAACAATCTAAAACAATATGTCCCAAAACAGTATGTCTTTGCTGAGAAAGTCTAAAAAGATAATTCTAAACTAATCTAACCATAGACAAAAGGGCATGCTTGCACATTTAAAAGAAGGTAAAGAAACATAGAATCATTTTTCCTGTAACATTCCCTCCTGTTTTAACTTATTTTAAATGTATACAACAATTGTCTGTGAAGGTTATTTATTAAGTATCTTAAGCAATTTTTTAATTTTCAAAATGTCAGCATAGCAGAAATGGAAATCATTTGGTTTAAAGAATAAAACAAAATAAAATAATAAAAAGAACAAAGAAAATCATAGTAATAAACAAGAGAAAATAAGAAAACTAAACTACAAAAATAAAGGATAAAAACCTTATATTTTAAAACGAAAACTACAAAAAATAAAAGGATGAAAACTAAAATGAAAACTTTGTATTTAAAAATGATGAAAACCTAATATTTAAAATGAAAACTTTATATGTAAAATGATGAAAACTTCATATTTAAGATGAAAACTTCAAAAAAAATAAGGATGAAAACTTCATATTTAAAATGAAAACTTCAAAAAAAATAAAAGGATGAAAACCTTATATTTTAAAACCTGCATAACCTACTAATGTGTTAATCATATCATGATCACTTGACAAGTCATTTTTAAACACCACGTCATTCATTAGCAGTTATTACAAGTTCTCCTCTAACAGAATTGCAACGGGATGCTGGTCTTCTTGAGGCACGGCAACATAGCAGTCATTGTAGTTGTTATCATCTTTGAAATAATTAGTCTTAGACATGGCGGTGTAGCTGCTCCAGATGTGTGGTCAGTGACATATTTCTGCAGAATGGTCAAATTCTGCAAAGCTTCATAAATGTCTCCGCTTACAAACTCCTCCTTGTGATGCTGTTAGCAGGTCTAGTGTCAGTCTGTTCTGCAACACCATCGTTCTGATGGCCTTCTGTTCTCCTGCTAAAGCCGGTCCCAGGGTCTTTGTCAAAGTTGATGTGTCGTAGCAGAGCATATCGGTTGATCTCCACATGATCCCGCACCTCGGCAGCTCCAATGCCGGGGATCAAGCTCTGTAAGAATTTCACTCCTCCTCAGATGCGAAACTCTGGTTCCTTTACTGCTTGGTGCCGTCCGTGCACATCCTGTCTGGTACTGAGTCTTTGTTTGTAGTATCATCCGGTAGATAGGTGAGTAGGCAGCTCCCCCACTGCCCGCGATCGATTGTTCATCACACATACTGGCAGTTGCGCTGCGTTCAGTCTGTTTAGTAGAATTACATCAGGCAGTGGGTCTGAGACTTGGGGCCAGGTCAGTAGGTAGGTCTGTCCGGAACAGTTCACATTTGTGGGTGATGATGACCTCCAGGTTGCTTTTGCTGGGATGCTGTAGTTGGCCTTGGACCAAAGAGTACCGTAGCCTGGATGTGTTGCCAGGCCCAACAGACACCAACTGTGATCTTCAGGTATGCTGTAGTGTTCATAAACTGCCACCAAAAGTTAGTGGCGTAGCCATGGGGAAACTCGGTGTACTGTCCTTTGTCATACAGTGTCTGCCTTTTCTTCATATTGCGTGACTTGTTGTCCCTCACGGAAGCAAAGATGAGGAGCCCGGCCATGGTCAGGGCCGCTGCAGTTATTAAGAGCCACCACCTCATGACGACGGGACACACCCTCCTGTCGCGAATAGACCCCCCGGCCAGGAAAGCTGACCCCTCCACCGGGCGAGATCACAACAAGTGGGCAAGCCTGCTGTCAGCTGTGTTTAGATGGCTTCACTTACTCGCCTGCAGTGACTCTGATGGATCCAGGATGGTCGTTCCGCAATTTTGCAAGCGGTCGGTGTAGTGAGGAGGACTTGGTATGGCCCCTCCCACCTGGGTGTGCTCCAGTTTTTCCTTTGGAGCACCTTGATCAGAACCCAGTCACCGGGCTTTAGTCTGCAAGACACTGGAGAAACATCATCAGGTTGTTGATTATGTACAATGGATCTCTTTGTTTTCCAATAGCTTAGACATCCATTCTCCTAATGTGTTTTCTCTGATTGCTTTGTCTATTGGTTGACTGGTGATCGGCAGTGGGAACGGCCTGCCATGAATGATTTCAAATGGAGTTAGTTTATGGGAGCCTTGTGTTAAGCGCATCCACATTTTCACTAAACCCAAACATTCAGGCCACGGCCTTCCTGTTTCTGCCATGCATTTCCTGAGCCTTTGTTTTATAGTGCCGTTAGTTCTCTCTACAAGGCCTGCGCTCTGAGGGTGATAAGCGCAGTGGTGTTTTATGTTGAAACCGAGTGCTTCAGAGACCTTAGTGATGACATCATTTACAAAATGAGTGCCGTTGTCTGATCGTATCAAAGCTGGGGTGCCATATGTGGGTATGAAGTGATTGCACAGGCACTTTGCTACTGAAATTGCATCTGCCTTTTTCACTGGATAGATTTCCGGCCATTTTGAGAACACGTCTATTACCACTAGGGCGTATTTTTACCCTTGGCATTCGCTTAGCTCAATAAAATCCATATGAATTGTGTGAAAAGGATAAGGTGGAGTGGGAAAACGGCCTCTTTTTGGTCGCAGATTACCTTGAGCATTATATTTTTGACACATCATGCACGTTCTGACAAATTGTTTTGCTGAAGATTCAAAATTTACAGTGTAGAAATGAGAGTTGACAATACAGGGCATTCCCCCCCGATGACAAATGCGTACAGCCATGAGTCACTAATGCCGCCATTTTGTGGAGGAATTTTTGGCAACACTGGCTTGCCATAACACATCATTAAGTCGTTTGTCAGAACTGCACCGTGTTTTAGCCATTTTGCCTGCTCTGCTGTGCTTGCTGCTTTTTGTTCATTTTGCAACACATCCAGTGGAATCTGATGTGTGTTTACTGCCATCAATGCGATGTTTGCCGTTTGTGCCGCCTGTTTTGCTGCTCTGTCAGCAAAATTGTTGCCTGTAGTAATGAAAGAGTCAGTAGGCGTTGTAAGAGGTTGGCATGGTGAACCGGTTTTCCAGTTGGTGTAATCATTCCTCTGTTATGCCAAATTTTTTGCAAAATGATGCACAGCAGAGAAAACATACTGGCTGTCTGTATGTATGTTTATTAGTTTGTCTTTGTGTATTTAGCTTTCGCGTATCACAGCTATCAGCTCAGCGCTCTGTGCAGAACATGAAGAAGAAAATGGTTTTGCTTCTATTATTTTACTATCTGTGGTTACTGCGTAACCTACACAATTTCGGCCTGTGCTGTAAGGTCAAATGCTAATACCAGAAAAGAATGGCATGACTGCTATCTTAAGTTTTGTCAGAGCGTCTCTACCTAGCAAAGTTACTGGACACGATGGGTCATATGCATTTAATAAAGCACCTGCGGCCACTTGCTGTATGTACTAGTTCTAAAGGGGCAGTTAATTGTTGTACAGTTGTGTGGCCTGCAGCTGACTTTACAACTAATTTGTCCTTTGAAAACTGTAAGTTTAAGTGGCTGCCTCAAAACTGTTTTGGATTATTTCTCTGTGGCCTACTCCTACAATCTCGTGGGAAGTGACCTTCCTCTCCACGGTTCTAGCAGGCGTTGTCTCTATGTTATCTGCTGTTTCTGCGTGGCTGTCTGCAGCCTTGGTGTTTGTGACTTTGCTCGCCTCTCTGTTCCTGATAGCCACCTGCGGATTAGTGTTTTAGTCTGTTGTCAACACATCAGCCTTATTTTTAAGTTACAGAATGCTTCTTCTCCTTTTTTTTTTTTTTTTTTTTTGTTTGGGAGAATAGATGCAACTCTACATTTTCACTTAAGGCATTTTTAGGTAATTTCTAGTTCTTCAAACAATTCATGGATCTCACACATTTCAAACTTTTAAGTTAGGGTTGTTTCCCATTTATACAAATATATATATATTTAACTTTGCATTCCTCACAGCTCATAGCTCACAGCTCTAAACCTAGGCATTTTTCAATCATATGCCTAATCACTATGTGTCACTGTGATTCTCAAGTATGGTCACAAGTTTGTTTAAATTCGTTTCCAAAACCAACAAAATAATCAAACAAAAACAAAAAACATAAACGTGTCAGGACACAAAAGAAAAAGAAAAAAAAAATGCTGCCATCCGAACAAGGCAGAAGTCTGCATATGTTGGCTTTTAATAGCATGCAGCTTGTAACATGGTAGACTAATGTGCCTGTGTTAATTCAGCTCCATATTATTGTGTGAAGTTGCACTGGGTTGGGAGTGGTTTTGTGTGTGTCACATTTTTGGTGAGCCAATGGCTGGAATGAGGTTGGACTAATTAGAGGCAGGTGTACTTGATTGCACTGATACACTGGTCTACTTATAGCCCACACTACAACCACTGCTGTTTTGTCTCTCTGTGCAGATATGTAATGTGATGAAATCAGATATGATTGGGATGGATTGGTTTTGCGCTATGAATTTTATATTAAGTGTGTCGTTTTGTCTCTCTGTGCAGTCCAGGGCCTATTATATGCCACAGCCTAAAGGCAGCTGGGTTGCAGAGGCTTGAGTGACCACTGACTATATGCTTGCAGGGTGGTGGGTCTCCAAGTACAACTTCTAACCCTGTTAAAGGCAACATGTGGAGTGCAACTTGGCCGTGTGTCATAGCTGTCTCTGGCCTTGGGACTGTGTGTTTTTATACAATTCTTAAGTGGGACACTGGACTGTTTTATCTTTTATCTCTTGATATATTTTTCGTCAATAAATTATCTTTTAGAATTTTATTGACTGACATCTTTTTGCCCATGACTGAGACGGTTGGTCAGACCTACAGTCTTTCTTTTGGTGTGTTACAGCAGCTTCTGCTCTAAAAGAAACAAATAAATAAAAAGAAAAGAAAATGTGTAACATGCTCATCAGCTTAGCAGTGTCTACATATTTAATTCAGCTTCTCAATCCTGTAGTTTTAGCTGTTGTCTACAGGGTTTTGCTTATTGGTTGTTATTATAGGTGTGCTCTATATCTCAGCAATGTGTCATTCTAGAATGATAAGTTTCAAGCTGGTCAAGTGCCTCTATGCACTTCATTAGTTTAGTTATTCTCCGTATTGTCTTCATCTCACATGTCATTACACTGAGTTTCAGCAAACCTTAAGCTTGATGCAGACTACTGCTTAACAATTATTCACCTCACATCATAACCGATTAAGGTGCATCTTCATATTAATATTATGTCATTGTTAATATTATCCTCTTTGTCTTATATAACAGCAATAGCATATTATAATATTTTATTAGTGTGTACCACTATACTACTACTGAGCCAATTTGTTAGTTAGGATCATCTTATTCAGCAAACAGATAATTTAGAATTCATCCAATCTGCGGTCACATTTGTTCTCTCTGTTGCATGGCGGACCAGGCAGTTCTATTATAATGTATTATTTATATTTTATTTTGTATCCATCAAGGGCTTCAGATGACCTGCAGAATCATCCTTTTCCCAAGGTGGAGACAGTTACTTTTTCGCACACTGTCCTTGGCTGAACAGTGACACAGCCTTAATATACTTTATTTATTTTATTAAAATATTTTCGTGTGAATTATTTGCTTTATATTCATTTTATACATTGTGGGCATGGTCATCATGCCAACTGTGTTTCATTGTTAATATCACTTTACAGGTTGTTATCCTTGCTATTATTAATTTCAAATACTCTAAAGATAATTTCTACTGTAATTTTCCCTTTGTTCATCTTTATTTCGTACTTTTTATATTTATATCTACTCAGTGGGGTCTGTTTTCAACCCTTTTAAACTACTTCAAACTACTTTGATCTCTAGTTTTCACTTAAGGGATTATTAAGTTCTTCCTGATATGGGTGGTGCTGCAGATGCGGCTGCAGGAGTGAGTGATGGTTTACTAAAAGGATTGTGGGAACTGCAGTGTCTCGTCTTCTGGTTTTACTAAACTGGCAGTTGAGTTCTGGTCTTCTGACTGTTTATATTTTGTTTTCTTAAATCTCTCAGTTTACAGACACTGTTTTTGTCCGGCGTCTGGACTTTTCTTTTCTCACCACTGCTCGTCAGCAGGAGTGAGTTTTAATTTCACTTGCTTGATTACCCATCTTATTTATGTATTTACTTATTTTTGTTTAAGTAATATATACACAATACAGCTGCTATCACCTTCGCTGGTATTAGAGACGAGAGTGGTTGCTCACACGCCCTTCGACTTTCGGACTAGTTCCGAAAGCGGTGTGAACTTTACGAGACGGAACTCGACCGTTCTCTCAACTCACCAGCACGTCAGTGAACAGCAGTAAAAGAAAAACACAGTAGGAGCAGCTCAGTCTCTTATTGGACCGTGAAAATTCAGCTTGCTCCATTAATTAAAACAATACACACACAGCTTCGACGCGCGCGTGACCGGAACCCTTAAGATAAGGGGAGCTCCCAGAGCTACTTACTCCCTAGACCCAGCTGGGGGAGCTACCCAGAGCTCCAAAGCTACGAGTCGACGAGCTCCCAGAGCTACCAGCCGACGAGCTACGCTACGAGTCGACGAGCTCCCAGAGCTACCAGTCGACGAGCCACTTCCGCTATTTTAAATTCCCTGAATTCAAAACGCGCTTTTACGCAAGATTGTGTCAGTGTGTCTGTATCTACCTGGTCAGTGTCGCCGGGTCTGGTCCACCTCGATCGGGTCCCACCACCGTGGGTCACTTTCTAAGACGTTGGCCAAGACCCGAATTTAACGCTCTTGGTCTTTTTCCACACACCTGGTGTGTGGGCTGTCGACAGGCGAACAACGTGGACTGGTCACGGAGATGGGACACGATGGAGGTGCTCCGGCTCCGAAGGACCAAGAAATGTTGGGGGAAAACTCTGTAAAAGACCCAGGAAAAATAAAGACACAATGAGACAAGATCACTTTTTATGCTTTAACGTGCACACGGGTAAGCTGTTCAGAACAACTCACCCCGTGTACAGAGGCTGGGCACATTTTATAGGAAAGACAGTGAGAACAGGATAAGAAAATACAAAACAGATAAAATAAACAACTCCATATGTGGCGCTAGTCTCGTCAGCAGAGAGCTGGGAGAAAGCTGTGAGAGATAAAACAATCTAAAACAATATGTCCCAAAACAGTATGTCTTTGCTGAGAAAGTCTAAAAAGATAATTCTAAACTAATCTAACCATAGACAAAAGGGCATGCTTGCACATTTAAAAGAAGGTAAAGAAACATAGAATCATTTTTCCTGTAACAGTCAGAGATCTGCATGTGAGGGTATCAGTAATATCGTATTAAGTGCCAAGTGTCTAGTAATTTAAACTTAAATTCCAAAAGTATTTGTACATCTGCCTTTAAACACATATGAAGTTGAGTGACATCCCATTCTTAATCCATATGATTTAATATGATGTCAGATCACTCTTTGCAGGAGTTTTTATGGGAATTTTTTGATCATTCTTCCAGAAGCACATTTGTGAGGTAAGGCAGTGATGTTGGACAAGAAGGCCTGGCTCAAAGTCTCTGCTCTAATTCATCCCAAAGGTGTTCTTTTGGGCTGAGGTCTGGACTCAGGCCAGGCCAGATTAAATATATTCTTCCATACCCAACTTGATCATCCATGTCTTGCTTGGTGCCCAGTTATGTTGGAACAGGAACAGGCCATCCGCAAACCTTTCCCACTAAGTTGGGAGAGCATAAAATTGTCCAAATTGTCTTGGTATCCTGAAGCATTAAGAGTTCCTTTTACTGGAACTAAGGGGCCGAGCCCAGCTCTTGAAAAACAATACCATACATTATACCTAATACTGTTACAGCAATCCCCCCTTCACTAAACTAGGTGATGCAGCTGCTGAATCATGGAAGCACAGTCTATGAAGCTCTCTGTGGACTCTTCCTGAGCTAATCTGAGGACTACATGAAGTTAGAAGATCTATAGCGATTGATCCTGCACCTGACTACGTGCCTCAGCATCTCCTGGCCCCGCTCTATAATTTTACGTGAGCTCCTGTCACTGCCAATCACTTCCACTTTGTTTTAATACCAGCTGATAACAACTGACCGTGGAATGTTTAGAATCAAGGAAATTTCTCAACTGGACTTGTTTCATGCCGTACCATGGTGGAATTCACTGAGCTCCTGACCTGAGAGCGACATGTTCTCTCAAAAGGTGCCTGCTGTTTAACTAGAAAGGAAATCCTGAGTCTTGGTATTCTAGAGGGATGTTAGCTACTCATGTCACTCTATAAATACTAGGGGTGCAACGATACACAAAATTCACGGTTCGGTTAGGTTTGATACTTTGGTGTCACAGTTCGATATTTTTTCGATACAAAAAAATTTTCATGCTTTTTTAATTTGTCATTTATTAAAATTATAAATATATATTTTAACTCAAACGTACAGTTTTTAAATTTAATGTTGCTGAAACAACAAGGGGATAAAATAATAATTCTATCTGATTGAGAAAACACTCATCTTTGGAAAAGAGAGTTTATTACAGAGAAATGGCTCTTTCCAAAATAAAAGCTATACTATACGCTTCTTCTGGGCTATATTCTCAGCAGCATATTAAACATATCAGGTCCCCATAAGGAGAATCATGTGCTAACGGCTGTCTAAATGACTCGGGTAAAGTTTGTAGCATGCGTGCTTGTTGTTTATGTCTGCTTCCACTTATCTTTGCACTAGGATGCTGTCGGAGTAAATGTGCAGTCATATTCGTTTTGTTCCCACTTGTCCTGTCAGCGTTAATCTGAAATGACGTTAACGCCACAAATCTCCGTTAACGAGCTACCGCAGATCGCCCCGTGCGTGGGGCTGGACGACGTCAACACGTTAACGAGCTAACTGCGCTAACACAGTAGTTCCCACCCATGTAATTGAGCATTGCGTGGCACATCCGACATACTGTTTTACTTCCATGACGCGCTTACCTTCAGGGTCATACGTCACATGAAAACCAAGATAGTACCAAAGGCCAGATCTGAATGAGGGTGGGGGAGGTTCAATTTGCCATGTTGCAACAAGCTTAGCTCCTGTCTTGGTAGCTTGCGCTGCGCTCAGTGGATCTGCGCTCGACAGTGCAGCCTAGGTGGAGTAGTCGAACGCAGATCCACTGAGCTCGCAACACAGACAGCGTCGTCAGAAGAAAAGTTGATAAAATAAATAAAAAATTTTGTATTGTTCGATACATATGCGTACCGAACCGAAAGCACTGTATCGAACGGTTCAATATCGATACGAGTATTGTTGCACCCCTGATAAATACAACAGCAATCTAAGTCAATTTTCACTCCACAAATATTGGTCTAAAGGTTGTTCTACCACTGAGGTTGGGCACATGGTAAAGTGGTAGAGTCCATTATATTGAATGTTTTTTATATGCATACAGTTCTTCATCAGTCAGATTGATTTCTGTCTTTCCATTGGTCAGTCTGTCTGACTGACAGCTTTACATCAGTGTATTTTCAGTCTCTCTCTTGCTCTGTCTCTCTGATGTTTTTCAACCTCTCTCTGCCAGCTGCAGCTCTGCCCTACTTTCAGATGTCTGCTGTCATTTGCATTCGACAGTGTGTTTAAAGAAAATGAATATTTAAGTTGGCAAAAAATGAAGGCCACCAATTGATGTGTTTATCTCTGACCATGATAAAAAAGCAAGAGTGGGCATATTGTAAAAATACGGACGCACCTTGTTTCCACTGCCTGATTTTATTTCACCAAATCACTGCAACAAAGAAATCTGATTTGCAAGAGATAAGATTAGTTGGGAAGGGCAATGATATTGCTGAACAAAGCTTTAATTTTTAAAAAAGATTTGGCCCATTAAATTTGCAAGTCCCCATCTCAATTTGCAGACAATGTTTAAATATTGTAACTGTTTTAATTCAGAAGGCCTGCCCGCTTCTTCTCCATCCACAATGTTGTTCTTTCTGAGACAAGTGGAGGAGAAAGGCAGTTTAGTCAGCATTTGTGAATAACACTATTGTATGCCATTTGTTGCCATTGTAATGCTGCACTATTCAGTGGATTTCATGTTAAATGAATAAAGAATTTTTTTAAATTAAAATATGTACATTCTTAGTCTCTGTCTAGGACTTTTCGCGTTCACCTACAATCAATTTTATATGATATATTTAACCATTTCTGTAAGCGCTGTCTGTCATAAGTCAAAGCAGGCAATTCATCATTATATGACAAGAAATTAAAATAAGTACTGACAGTTGTTCATATCAGAAAGCTGGTTTCAAAAGTGCATAAAAGTTTAATGTTTCACTCATAAGATTTTCAGCATAACTTTATGTAATTTAAGGACATCAAATGTTTTTGCATAAAACAGCAACATTAAAAGGACTGGCCAGCCATCATGAAGTAGAAGGAGGAGCATCAGAACTGTAGATAAAAACCACAATAGCAAAGTGTTCACAATCATACAGGTCAATAGCTTAAAATAAAATCTGCACAAAATCTGTGCACTGGAACTCACACACAGGCCTCCTGATTACCAACAGTCTATTCAAATGTTGGTCTGAACATCCGAATCAGTTTGTTTCACTAGTACATTTTAGCTCCCAGGGACATGTGGAAAGATTATGCTAGTTTCCAGCATATTTGCATGTTTGCACACAGAAGCCGTTTTCATGCCACATGAAGCTGTTTGACCCGTTAATTCTGGTGGAAAAAATAGTTGTTTCTTTCTTTGAGATTTCAGGGTGTACTGTCAGGATGAATTTTTAATCTGAGGGCAAACCTGCAGTGTGGAGATTCAAAGCACCCTGGCCTGCCACACCACACACACACACAGAGGTTAGACATGTTTGGGGAGCTTTCTCGGGTGTGTAGCGTGAGGTCTGAGAAGAAGAAAGACTCATATTGTATTGTGTGTGGAATACTTTATATTTCATTGTGTTAAACAAAAACCAGAAGCCTTTTGAAGTTCTCTGTGCTTGTGTGTCTACTTTAGCTGTAAGTGAATATTTGAACACTAATATCTTCCACGTAGGGATGCTGTGTAAAAATGTAAATTAAAAACAAAATGCAAAGTTTGCAACTATCTTAAACCCACGTCTTTCACAACAGAACACAGAAAACATCAAATGACTACAATGGAAAAAATGGACCATTTCAAGAAAAGAAAACAAGGTTTTTTGAATTTGATGACAGGAACACACCTCAAAAAAGTTGGAACAGGGCCATGTTTACCACTGTGTAGCATGCCATCTTCTTTTAACAACAGTCTGTAAATGTCTGGGAACTGAGGAGACAGCTACTAGACTTTTGGGAGTGGAAACCCATCCCAGTCCTAGGTTTCTTTTGTTGTATTTTTCTTTTCATGATAGGCCAAACATTTTAAATTTCTTGAAAGCTCTAGACTGCAGACAGGTTAATGCAGCACTCCAACTATTCTACGACAAAGGATTGCTGTTTGAAAAGCTGAAGCATGTAGTTTATAATTGGCTTGTTGAAATAAGCAAGGCCTTCCATGAGAAAGACATTTTAAATGTGCTTCGGTCCAGAGAAGAAAGCAGTGTTTCTGAATCATATATGATTTCTTCTTTGCATGGCAGAGCTTTAACCTGCATTTGTGAATTCATGGAAGTGGAAGCCCATGCAGTGATTTCCATGACAAAATTGTGCCTGTTTGTAATGGGCTCAAAAATCACATCCCGTACTGTTTTTCATCTTTGCCCCTACAGAGATTTCTCCACATTTCTGGAATCTTTGACATCATTTTTACAGTGAGTGCTATGATTTTGAAATTGGTTCACAATTTATAGACAAGTTATTTCTTCGCATAATGGTGAACATCTTCCCAAATTTACTGCTTTTTCTGTACCCAATTATGTTACTGACCTCATTCTAAATAACCTGTTGTAGTTGAGTTAATACTTTTCTTAAAATGGTAAATCTTCTCACTTTCTATTGTTAAAAAAAAAAAAAAAAAAGGGTTTATGAGATTGGCTTTTTTTTTTTTTTTTTTTTTTTTTACTTACATTTTATACACCATCTGAACTGTTTTGGAATTGTGCTCAAAGGAACTGTTCAAACTGTCCACCAGTCTGTAAAAGTTTGGACCAGTTTATCGACAAATGCGGAAGATGACTCACCTTGTTATCAATAAATAATTAAGCAAATTGTTATTATTATTATCATCATACATTATTTTATAACGCAGACATATTTTATAATAATTCAATCGTAATTTAAAAAAAGCTTAAACAAACACTTCCGTCTGTAAACTCTTCAGGACAGTATTCATTGAGGTCATACATCAAGTGAGTTGAAGACTCACACCACAGACAACCAGCAGAGCCAAACACTTTCCAGACCCTGAAGCTAAATCCATCTTTTATATACAGAGTATTCGGGGAAACGTTCTGAAGCCTTAAACAAACCAAAAAAAATCTTTAATTATAATGACTTCACCATGCCAACCTTTGTTTGGGTTGATTATTACTTTAAACTTGAACAGACCCAGCTGATCTACAAGACCATCACAAATAGTTATGGTGTTTGAACTGTGGCCTACTGGTCTTTATCCCTCACCGACAGTTTCCATCCTGAGAAGGTCACGAAGTTCTCACTTTACAAATTGTCAGATATACCATCATAACTCCATGTGAAAAATTTGGCTAGTAAAAACTATATTTTACCTTTTTTCCCCTTGTATCCTCTGTACATAATCTATCAAGCAACTCTCTCTCACTTTGGAAATTTATGTAACTTAATTTTTTCCATTTAATGTCAGTATAATACTGTAGCTTTATTGTAGAACACAGAATGTTTGCCATCAAGTGGTATTATGACAGTGTCATATTTATAAAACACGTGATTTAATTATGTAGTCATAGAGGGAAAATCCAACAGTTGACTGCTGCAACTCAAAGTAGGTGGACCAGGTCAGCAAAGCCTCCACCAGAGATCACTGTCTGTTTTTGTTTTTTGTTCGACAGTCAAATCACATTTAATAGTGAACGACAATCAAGAATATGTGTGTTATATGGAAATTTTATAGTACACCTGTCGAAGTTTGATTATTATTTTGCCATTATTGGAGTTTAAAACATAGGTAACCCAATAAATTTCAGCCTGAAGGAAGTGCGGGGATGAATAGGGCTAATATTAAATAGTATGGTAACGAGCGGTAACAACAGTAAAGCTGAGAGGACGACCCTATAGACATACCCTCGGACCATCACACTGACCCTAAATTAAACCCCCATTAACCTCTCCCCGCTTCATTCACCTCCCTCTCCCCCCTGCCTCCTCTGTCTATTAGCAGACAGCCTTGCCTGAGACGAACCTGTGGTAGCGTAGAGATGTGCTGTGAATAGAGATGTGCAGCCATGTCGACGTACCGTCTACCCTCTTGTTCCATTTTAATTAACCAGTGTGCAATGTCGAGGAGAGGAGGAAGAGGGGAATCTTAAATTCTAAGTGAAAAAGAAAAAAAAGCTAGATGAGGAGGAGGAGGAAGAGGTGTAAGACTAGAAGGAGAAGAGGTGCGAGAGAAAGCCAGGAGTAGCGGGATAGAGAGAGAGAGAAAGGGATGAGCAGGGTCGTCCTCCCTGCTAATTTGCTGACATGGGGGCATCGGGGAGGGCTGGCCTGCTAATAAGATTGTTTCTTGAAGAAGCAGAGCGAGCTGTGAAGGGAACAAAAGTAACCGTGCCCCGCGAATCCTGTAGCCAATTAGTCCGTATCAATAATTAAAAAGCATTGTCTGCACAGGGGCAGGGGCAGCAGATTGAGTTTCCCTCCACCAGGCTAGATTGTTATGACAAGCAGTGCCTACATAATGATATTAGCCATTAATAATTCACTGCCCGGCCTGCGTTGCTGCAGGTGACAGAAGGCCTGCGCTCAGGCAGCCATCAGTCAGCCGGATCGCCAATTATCAGAGGTCAGGAATCAGAAATGGAAATTGAGAATTGTTCTTTCATGGTAGGTGGGCGTTGCAGGTGTGGGCTGAATGTGAAGAGGAAACGTGCAGATATAGAGGTGGCATGCAGGTAACACAGAAATGCTTAAATGAAAGATTTGTGAACTTTTTCAGCACTGAACCAAAAAAATTTGTAGTTTTGACCATCATTTCTGCCAGACATGACAATTTTGTAAACAAAATAACTGCAGAGATCATATAGCAGGCTTTTTCCCCCCTCAAGGGGACTTACGATTTTTATATATATTTCTGTCAGCTCAGTTTCTGGACTGGGGGAGCTGAACCTTGCAGTTGATGGCCTGCAGTATTTGAAAGACGGTTCCCGTATCAGCTGCAGCCAGAATACCCAAATATCCCTGCACTGAGTTAAAACTGAAAGAAGTTATAACCTTTCACCATAGGGCAAATATGGTAGGTATACATATACCAGGAAGGCAGTCTTTGAATTGGCTCATGAATGAACAATATTCTCATTTTACAGTTTTGTCTTCACAATGACGGTTTGACTTTGCATATTTCGTGCAAAGCCAAACTTATCTAGCCTTTTCAGCAGGTCTGTAGAGCCAACTTTGAGACTACGACAACCACTAAAGGTAGCTCATCTCAGATTTTGTGTCCACATTAGTGTTTTTACCCCTCAGCCTTAAAAGGCTGATGGGGTTTTGTCATCACCCTGCCGGGTGGACTGACACCCGACATTGTGGTTGTGATATCTGGAGATCGAAGCCATGTAAGAGTTTCAAATTGATACCATTGTTACGGCCCCTGGCCTCACATGGGCCTGCCTTCCTGTATGGAAATTCAAGCGTGTCAGGGCTCACAGGTGATTGGCTGGCCGGGGACCTATGCCCGCACAACTGCATGCAGATCGGAGTGTGCCAGTCCACACATACCATTGGCTGCTGAGGGATCCTCGGACGCAGTGGACCAATAACGTTGCTGCCTGCGTTTACCTGCGAGTACAAAAGGCTGAGGATTCGTCACTCTTTGATATGAACAGACTGTGTAGGCTGTCCCTCCTGCCAATGCCTTTGAGATGATTAGTGTTCTTGTGTTATTTGAATGTATGAGAGTTGGTTTTTTTTTGTTGTTGTTGTTGTTTAAATTGCCTAGTGAGTCATTTCACTAACTGTTTTCAGTTGTAGTAATGAACCTTGTGTTTTTTAATCTGACCCTCCTGTCTCTGGGCTCATTTATGTTACCTCCCCTGTCACCTAGCAGAGCCGGGGCATAACAAACATAGATGTATCTACTAAAAATCTTGGACGAGTTTGAATCTCAGCAGCCTAAACCTCAAGGTCAGAGGTCAGGTTTTCTGAAAATCTTGTAAATGCGACAACTCGAGAAGAAGGTGATGTAGGATTTTTAAATTTTTACCATAGGTGCACCTGCTGGAGGCTGAAGGGTACCACTGGCTGCCACCAGTATTTTTGAAAGTTACCGACTGGGACCATTTCTGAGGAGGCTTCAGTGACCAGTAGATGGCTCAGCTGAAGAGCCAGGGGCATTTCTCATATCCTGTGTCATGTCTACTTTTTACTGTGCTCTTTGGCATTTTTTTGGAAATTCAACAAAAGAAATTGAACAAATGATGTGTTTATGCAACAGGCTGGTAATAACAAAGCTACTAGTTGGTTATGAGCAAACTGGTTGAAGTTTGTTGTGGTATGGAAACAACACTGATTGATTTCCTTAGTTAGATGCCTTATGTATGCTTGAATGATTCAGTGTTTCTTGGATTGGATTAACAAACAAAAAAACATTGCTCTGAAATGGTCCAGATACAATGACTGGACTGAAAAAGAGCAAAAAAAGCATCTGAAGAAAAACATTCAAATACCTTCAAAAAGCCTGGAGAACTGTTGCTCAAGGACACTTAAAAATACAAGAAAGTCCAGCCCACCTGAAGTAAAATACAAATTGTGGGTGACTTTTGCGCACTACAGTATGTTTTTCTAGTTCTACAGTTTCAGCTATATCGAATCCTAGATTTAAGTGTAAGGTTGGATATTAGAACTTGAGTTTTATTGTTTTGTCAAGCTACCAAAATTCTTTGAGAACTTATTTTGTCAAAGCACAAAACAGGAATATTTTAAATAAAGAGAAGAAATGATACAATAGCGTGTGTGTGTGTGTGTGTGTGTGTGTGTGTGTGTGTGTGTGAGAGAGAGAGAGTGTGTGTGTGTGTGTGTGTGTGTGTGAGTGAGAGTGATTTGTGAGAGTGATTTTTGCCCATCTGAATGTGGGTTGTGATGATTGACAGTGAGACTGAAACCTTACTGACTTCACAACCACTGCAACATCTGTGCTTGTGAGGAGGGCACAACAAAGAGGACAGCTGCTGAAGGCAGTGTGTGTGTGTGTGTGTGTGTGTTTGTGTGATTTAGGGGGGTTTGTTTGATACTGAATAGAAGACAGATGTGGTGTCCATGTGTGCCAAAATACCCCCACACATACACACTTCCCTGTCTTCTGCTTGTCTTGTCCCAGTAGGCCTTCCATAGTCCTGTATGCTGAGGAGGTCTGATGCAGGGCTCTGTAGGAAAACCACATGTCCAACTCTGCCATCATTTTATTTCACAGACAAACAACAGGTTGCCTCAGGTTTTTCTGGTAAAGCTCCAGATATAGCTCCTGCAGAGCAGATGCTTTGCGCTGTCATCATTATTTTTGTTGTTTAAAATTTAAATTGCATAAATGTTCATATAAATATACTAGAGACTAAACAAATCTTGAGTAAAATTTGATTTGGCAGATTTCTTACAATATTTTTACAACCTTCCTGACTGAACTTCAAAAGGATTTGTGTTCTGACCTCCATGTATAGATTTATGGTTTTCTTATTGTGCAGTCACATCAGACCAAGATCTGCCAGGTAAAATTTACATGCATGATGTGGCCAAATGCACAGTGAATACCACAGATTGTAATCAACTCAGCAGGAGAAAACATGACTAATGGGGAAACAACAGAAGTGTTGATTATACAGTCATTCTAATGAAATTACATTCCTGTCCTCTAACTTGCAGCAGGCAGATAGCATACCTTACTTTTTACCACATAAAATATTTCCTGATTGAAGAGTCATTCAGCAGATCAAAGTCAAATCCTCAGACTGAATTTTATGCAAGGTGAAATAAACAATCCAACAGATGGGCAGAGCTCTGGAGGCATCTCTGACTCTGGAGCAACATTTCTGATATGCAGTTACTGGCTCCACCAACTTGCTGAGTATTTCTCTTTTACACATGCTCACCTTTTTTCACTTTTCTCCCTTTCTCAGATGATCAAGGTGGAATGCCGCAATGGCCCACTTCGAGTCTGGTTCTGTTCGAGGTTTCTTCCTTTTAAAAGGAAGACTTTTTTTATCCTCCCTGCCTGCAGGTGCTTGCTCAAAGGAAATAGTTTCTTCCTAATGTGAAGTACCCCAGGTGATTGTTTTAACTTTAAATACACGAAATTGAATGTAACTGACTTGAAAGGAAGAAGACTAAAGACAGTAACGCTATCGTTCTCATAAGACTTTGTTCTAACGACAACAGAGTGGTCGTAGCCACCAACATCAGATAGTCTGCATTTCCTTATTCACTTTAAAGTCTCCTCTAAGGCACCAGCTAATCGGGAGTGACCTCAGCATCCCGCAAAAGCGGTCCAACACAACTTAGCATAACAGTTAATAAAACATAGACCCATCAGAGGGGAATTTGTATTCTTTCTCCCGGCCGAAGAAATGAATAACTCCAACTGAAGTGTGACTCAGATCATCTGATTGACATTTAACCCTGTCATCTTGAAGCGATAAGGGGTAATCAATAAATTAGTGACATGGCATCAGATCTGTGTGTTTTAATTGCTGAGCTGTGCATTATTTATCTGTCGAAAGTAGACGAGCAGTGAGCGGACTCTGGGCGTTGATTACCGAACTAAAGACTGATCACAGTGAATGGGAGATTGGTCTCTTAAATGCCACAGCCTGGTGAGAGCAGCTACGCACACACTAACACGCTCACACACAACCACACGCGCAGACAGTCAGGACACAATGAATAATATACCGTAGCATGATTTGACTTGCACAGAGGGGTGTAAATGAACCTGTTACATGAGTTTAACCTGTAACTCCAGGTGTGTGAATGTGGAAGCACTGAGTGAAAGGAAAAGTGAGTGAATATGTGAAAATGAACAACAACAAAAGTACAAAATACAAAATGTCTAAATAGGAAACAAACTACAGTCACCTGGGTAACAATTTGGATGAAGAGGGTTGTCATGCATACAAGTGTTATTCTGACTGATATACAAAAGCACCAACACCAATTGTACATATTTCTGTGAGAACAACATCATCTGGGACACAGTGTTCAAAGTGCTTGCTCGGTCGTCTGATTGTTGGGGTTTTCTCTCATAGGTGTTGACCCTTTGAAGCCTCCTGTTCTGCAGCTCTAATTTACTTTTAGTTTGTTTTAGGTCACTGTTGGTTCTCCAGCTTGGATACGCTCTGTGATAACATCAAGTGGAACACTATAGTCAACCTGAGAAGGCAGAGTGAAAAGAGAAAAGGGTTCTCATAATTTTCTTATATTTCTGACCTTTACATAAGTTTGTTCTGTGGGGAGACACTTTAGTCCATCTCTGCAGTGATGTTTCCCGGTGGTGCAGACTGGCAAAGTGATGCAAACAGAGGCTTTGACTTGCTTAAAGAGCCTTCTGGGTATAAAGTATAAATAATGTAACTTGGAGAGAGAGTAGACAGGGTATTTTGCACCGTTCCTTCCCTTCAGCACATTCACTGTACAGCCAGCCAACCTCCTTATGGGTTTATCTGGATCTGTCCAACCGACCCAGTGAAATAATAATCTTTTAGCCCCTCCCCTCTCCTTCACTGTAATGTTGTCATGATTTTATACATTTGTTTTTGGCAGTGATTTGCAGGCCCACTTAAAGAGAATAAAAGCTTATGACATATTCAACGGGGGCATGAGTGTAAAGTCTAGGAAGGTTATAATTCATTAATGGAGCCATGAATACGTAACTCACTCTCGTATGGTATCATACTCACTGTTGAATTCACGGTGACATTTGCGCTATTTTCCTGTTCAAAGAATCAGGATACCATTACAAGTAGTATATAAAAGAATTATATGAGGGTTTTTGAACTATACATGAGCACCGAATAAAGCTTTTGGTGGGAGCTTCTCATATGTTAGGAATATGTTTCAATCAAGGTTTTACTTTAAATTATTAAAATACAAGTTTCAGTCATTTTGTAAGCAAATCGTGAACTTTGTTACACATTTATGTTTGCACCTTTATCAGTGTATTCATCATGTCTGGCCTTATTATAACAATTAAGCAAATTTAGTTCAAACACTGTTCTAAAAGAATCACTCTGTCTTTCTACTGCACTGTCTACCGCTTCCTATCCTGTGTGAGTGGGTGTGTATGTGTTCCCACAAAACCTCCCACTTCATTCTCAGGAATGTCCTAATGAAATGACTGTAGTCACCTTATTTGGCCCCACTTATCACAAAACTGTGGATCTGTTTCCTGGGTGGGTTTCCTGCAGGTTTTAGATCTCACCTTGGGTCAACACACCTGAATCACATGATTAGTTCGTTACCAGGCCTCTGGAGAACTTCAGGACATGTTGAGGAGCTAAATTAGCCATTTAAATCAGCTGTGTTGGTTCAAGGACACATATAAAACCTGCAGGGACACCGGCCCTCAAGGCCTGGAGTTGCCCACCCCTGCTCTACATACATGCTGTCTTTACACTAGACAATATGAAGGTTGAATTCAGTGTAAGCACCATCAGCTTAACTTTAAATTCATCACTGCTACACTTGATGCAACCTAACTCTGACCGTAAGCACAACAGCCACTGTGCACCAGTCACACACTGTTCTTTACTTTAATCCATCACAGTACAGCAAACTGACCTGTTTGTCCTGCACTAAACTGCAGAGTATGTTCATGCAGTCTTTAAATAGCAGTAGGTCGGCCTCAGTTTGTTTTGCAAAAGATCTCACAATATGAAAAAACATAATGGCACATGTACAGACTTAATATCTGATTTACAAACATGAGGACTTCCATGTAAGTTTTAAAATTCCAGTTTATCAAATACCACTGAGCAGTCCTTACCCTTAAATATAAACTTTTTTTCCTCTCCTGTCCTTTTTCGTGTCTTTCTCCATCACTTTTCTCACCCAGTGAAATTCAACAGCGGGATCTTTGTCGCACAGTGTGTAGTTAGATAAACTGCACTAAGAGATTTGTTGAGCTGATAGAAATGCTGCATTTGAAATTACCTGCAACTTAAAAAAAACATCACTGCCTTCATGCTCTTCTCACTCCTTGCTCGGGCTAGCTAGATGCTGAAGTACTGCAATGGCAACTTATGGTCATCTGCATTCATTCGGGTGCTGTGCCAAAAAACCAAAACCAAACATCAACCCACTTTAACCCCTGCTATGACTATGGTGCACCTCTTAATCTCTTTTGTTTGAAGCACTGTGTAACATGTAATAAAAACTCCCCTTCAATGCGTCAAACAAAAATTAACCAGCCTTTTTTTCTGAAAATTTAAAGAGTAAAAAGTACAGACATTTGTTTAACAATGTAGGAAATAATTGCCGGCAACAAGTCAGAATTATTCTTGGTGGCTGTTGGACTTCACCAGCATAGCCCTTTGGCTACATCTAGAAATTCTGTCCATAAACAGAATCAGTGATAAAGGAGACAGGGTGTCGTTCAGTGGTCTCAGCTCTTGTATCAGATTTTTGCAGATGATGTGTTTCTCTTGACTTCACTGAGCAATAACCTTCAGGTTGCACTAGGGTGGTTTGAAGCTGAGTGTGAAGCTACTGCAATGAAAATCAGCACTTTTAAATCAGAGGCCATGGTTCTCAGCTGCAAAAGAGTGGCGTGGCCACACTTAGCCTAAACAATTTGCTCCTTCACTTTGTAGAGTTTAACTATCTTGGGGTTTAGTTCATTAATGAAGGGAGACGCAGGACGCTGTGCCAGTCTGTTGTAGAGAAGAGAAATCTTAACATAAAAGCAACTAAAACTGGCTGATCTATGTTTCTAACCTCACCCGTCGTCACAAGCTCTGTGTAGTGGCTGAAAGAAATAAGATCTCTCTACAGGGTGTCTATGTTCAGCCTCAGAGATGGGCTGAGGAGTCTCCGAGCTAAGGCTCCGAGAGCTGCTACTCCTCCACATCAAAAGGAGGCAGTTGCGATGGTTCAAGCATCTGACCAGAATACCAGGTGAGGTGTTTTGAGTATATAATGGAGGCCCTCGGGCAGAGCCAAGACATGGTGAAAAAATTACTTCTCTGGCCTGGCTGTGTGTTTATTTGAGTTCTTTTATATTGGAGTCAAAATGGTCTAGACTGGTTTCATCATATAAATATGACATAAATAATGTTTACTTGAAATTACTGAAAACTGAGCAATACCAGAATCAAACAGATATTTGATAATGTGGATTGCACTTTGGATAAAAGCTGCAAGTTGAAAAGATACAAATTAGTTGTCAGTTTGCAATAATAAGAATACTTTTTTCCTCTTGAAGTTACATTAAAATATATGAGTACTAATGTAAAATTAGAACTGCACACAGAAGAGCAGCATTACAAATAACATAACAGGTCTTGTCCATGTGTTTAAATTATGCTGCCTGTAGTATTTGGAGTCAATGTTTTATGGGTATGGGTACGTAGGCCATTGCAAAGGTGGCGGTGGTGAGGGATCTACCAACGTACATGCATATCTTAATATTATCTTAAAATGAACATTTTATAAACCTAGAGATATTTGAATCCCATTGTGCCTGTATTATTAATTTACCTAAAGGTGTGGATCTGTTGTGAGTATGAACGTACGCTTTCATGCTTGGGCTGAAAATAACATCAGCTACTGCACACTCTGTTCTCTTCTTGGAAGTTGCATAAGCTTTGTTATGAAATCATGGGAGCGAGCCAACTTCAAACTTATCTCACTAACACAAAGGGCTCCCATCACCCGGGATGCTCGGAAAACAAAGACAAACAGAAAGATTTCAGTCGACAAGTTCAACCCTTCATCTTCAGCTAATAAAATACATAAAACTGTTTCAACTGTTGTTGTTATTGCTTTGGTGTGAATCTCTGTGCTTCTCAGCTCTCTTCTGCTTTAATAAGTTTGAATTGGTTCAGTATTCAGCTTTGCTTTGCCCTTTTCTATTCTCTTCCACTCTGCTCTGTTCATTTTCTGCTACATACAATCAACAGCTGGACTTCTCACTGTGGCCCAAACCAGCCCAACTCTGCAGCACCACAGCCTCGCCTAATTGCTGTGGACTCTCTCCTCACCAGTCTGCTTCTGTCTTGAAAAAAAGGCTATGTTTGTAGCTGGCTGTTCAGCTTTTATCTATATTTTAAGCCACACACAAGGTGTAGAGTCGGCCTGGAGCTTGTTACATGGGCCCACAGCTGCATAATTCATGAGGAGGAGCTGCTTGCTGCAGCGGCTAAATAAAAGATCTTCCAGCAGTGGATGGCAGGACAGAGGAGCACGGTGTACCTGCCCTGCCACCTGTGTGTAAATGCAGGTGAGTGTCTGTTTCAGGTGGGTTTGTGTTTTTCTGTGTCTTCATCGCACACCCCTGAGGTAAGATCAATACAGGTGTATGTGTATGACATACACAGAAGCGTACAAACTTGATACACTCACATTCCTCAGTGCGCCGCAGCGAGTGATGATGGTAGATCTCTCCATTAAAGATCCTGTTGTCTTTACATAGAGGATATGTACCCACTCGGTTCCAGGATGAGATGTCATGTGATGCGTAGTCGTCTTCTTTATATCGAAACCTTTCTATCACATCTTCCCCCTTGCTTCAGAAATATGTGTTCAGTTTAAATGAACAGCACATCATTTAATTGTAAAACATGATTGGGACAATCAGAGGGAGAGAGAGAAGAATCACACGTAAAGTGTGTTTTCTGTCAGATACAAGTGACCAATCTTTACATCTCTTGTAAAAACATGTAAGTGATCCACGTACAGCACCCAGGTCAGTATTTAAATCATTTAAACAACCTGAGCTTCTCTTGCCTTGACGCAACGGTTGTTGTGATTTGGCAAAATGTAAATAAAGTTGAATTTAACTGAACTGTCGAGATGGAGGGATTGGGGCAATTGGGCCAACGCATTGTATGACAGGATCCTGAGAAGTGTTTCTGCATGAAGGACCATGCTTCATCTTTTCCTGTGATGCACATGAAAATATAAATCCTAAGTATACATATCATGCTTTGAAAACCTCTGGAGGGGGCAAATCAATGGCTGAGCCTCTACCAAAATGACTGTAACTGGGAAAAAATGTTAGATTTTGCTAGATAATTACTTTAGCACCCTATGTCTAGTTTACAGCTAGAAAACCAACTTTAGCTACAGTAGCTAAAGTATACAGTGAGTTTTACCAAGCAACCGTAGCTACCCAAAGCACTTGGAAGCAGAGTCACAACTCTGATAGTTAAACACTATCCAAATACCTAAATTACAGGGGGAAAGGCCTGAAAATTACATTTCCAATTTTAATGACAAAGCATGGATACGCTTACAGAAATCCTTTTAGTGTCCTAATCCCACATTCCTGTCCATGCCTCCTTTGTCTTCTGCTCCAACGTTAACTTAGCTATTAAACTTATTAGCTATATAAGCTAATCGTCACTTTATTAGTTCCTAGTATCTTGTCAGGTTGGACCACCTTTTGCCTTAAGGACTGCCTTAATTCTTTGTGGCATAGATTCAACAAGGAGCTGCAAACATTCAGATTTTGTTCCATATTGACATGATGGCACAAAAAGCTGCTGCAGGTTTGTCAGCAACGCATCCATGATGCAAATCTGCCATTCCACCACATCCTAAATGTGCTCTATTGGATTCAGATCTGGTGATTGTGGGGGCTATTTGAAAACTTATTTTCATGTGTGAGAAAGCAGTTTGAGATTTTTAAACTTTGTGACATGCTACATTATGCTGCTGGAAACAGCCATCAGATGATAGTCATATAGGGATGAACATGGTCAGCAACAATACTCAGGTTAGTGAGTACTAAGTGGCCCAAAGTATACTATGAAGATATCATTCACACCATTACACCCCCACCACCCTGAGCCATTGATCAAAGGCATCCATCATTTCATGTTATGCCAAATTCTGACCCTACAATCCAATTGAGACTCATCAGACCAGACAACATTTTTCAGCCTTTCATTGCACAGTTTTGGTGAGCCCAAGCAAAAGTTACCCTCCATTTTCTTTGGTTATTATGTACTAGGAGTGGCACCTGATGTGGTCTTCTGCTGTAGCCCATGTGCTTAAAGCTCCCACACTGTTTAGTTGTGTATTCAGAGATGCTGTAACAAGTGGTTATTCGAGTTACTGTTGTCTTCCTATCGGCTTAAAGCAGTCTGGCCATTCTCCACTGACCTCTGGCACCAACAAGGCATTTTTCTACTACTGCTATTTTCTCATTTCTTTTTGAAGACCTAGAGATGGTAGTGTGGGAAAATCACAGTAAATCATCAATTTCTAAAACACTCAGACCTGCTTATCTGGCACCAACAACAATGCTACATTCACAGTCGCTGTAATCGCTCTCCTTCTCCATTCTGATGCCAGGTTTGATCAGCAGGTCGTCCTGTTCATGTCTACATGCATATGTGCATTGAGCTGCTGCTATGAAACTGAATGATGAGATATGTGTTAAGAAACCATTGCACAGGTGTACCTAATGCAGTGGCTGATTAGTGTATAGGCTAGTTTGTGTATATATATATTTTTCATTTTTAAATTGATGACATAACAGAGAGCTCAACTTCCTTCCACATGGTTTGTCAGATATCTAGTTTATTGCAAAAAAAATATAATAATAAAGATAATAATGCTATCTAAATTATTGGCATTGTCACCAAACTAAGCTTTAGCCAGTTTACAAGAAATAGGTGCAAACGCATACGTCAACCTGTTGGTGTAGTTTTAGTCTGAAAGTGCTGATATTCTCCGTGTAGAATGCACTGAGTAAAAGTATTATTTTTATTCTAGCTGAGTGCAAACTGCTCATACTGCAGTAGATCAGGGCTCATTGTAAGAGATTAAATAGTAAAAATGTCAGGAGACCAGGCTGAGTGGCGAGAGGAATGAAACTGCATATGGAAGATGGCAAGTGTAAATTGGCTGGTGAATACGATGGAATCTAGCAGTTCTACAAAATACATGAACCCACAGCAGAGCTCTTCATTGCTTTATTTTTTAATTAATTAATTATTTTTTTCACTGCTCAGCTTCTTTCGTGATTCTCTCTCCTTCCATCTCCAGTATATATTTTTCTTATCACAACAGCTCTCCTCGCCACATTCCTGTCTATGGGCCAGAGTAGCACAGATGATTCTCTCATTCTCTTTGTCTTCTTTCTCATGTCTTCCCTCTCCATATCAGGAGCCATACCAGGTGGCTACAGCTGCATTTTTGAATGGGAGCTGTGAGAACAGAAGATGCGAGGCAGGTCAGGGGGGAGGAATGAGGAGGTGGTGTGGACCTGGGAAGCAGAGGAAGGTCGAGGAGGGAGGGGAGACGGCACGTGGAGGCATGTTGAGCAGCGGCGGCTGTGAGAGAACGGCTGATGCCTTGGATGCAGACAGGGTGAGACAAGGAGAAGAAGGCGGTGGAGGAGGAGGTTTGCGGGTTGATCCCTCTAAGAGCCTCGGTTCTTTTAGCAAGCTCAATTTATTACCAGCGTGCGATGAACACGGGCTCTGCTTCGGGGTGAGCCACCCAGGAGAGTGCCTAGCCTCAGGGCGATTTTCAGAAGAAAGTAACACGGGAGAAAAATAATAGGAGGCGGGAGCACACAGAGGAGAGAGGGAATGGAGGGTGGGAGTGCTGAGGGTTGTTGAGCTGTTGTTGAGAAAAGTTAAGGGGATTTTTTATTCTCCTGTTTTCCCGTCTCACTGAATGTTTGCCTCGCTGCTTCTCCTGCCCTCCGCTCATTCTGAGGCCTTTCATGCTCTTCCGCTACCCTGTTCTCCACTCTGGCATTTCTCCTTCTCTTTTCTTCCCAACAGTCTTCCCATGCTCCGCTCCATTTTTTTTTTCTCCATCTGGAGACGTGAGTTAATATGGTAACAAACCTCTTTAGGCAGCCAGATCCTTGGACAGGCGAAGGGCTCCCTCCCTCCTCCAGGCATAGTTTTCTTTCACCTATCACTTTCTGCTATCGCTCTCTCACTCTTTGCCTCCATCTATCTATACATGATTGATCGAGTTCTACAGGGCAGCCAATTTTCCTGGTATTGAGGTCTCTTTTTCTGTCTTTTTCTTTCTTTATCTTTTCTTGAAAATGTCATTTAGTTTCAGATTTTTACTCCATATTCATATCTTTCTCTGCATCCATCCACTGGTATCAGTCTGTTGTAATATCAGCCGCGACTGCTTTCACCATTTTTTTCAAACCTGGTTGATATACTAGGCTCTTGTTCAGTCACAAGAGTGTCACCTGTGTGATGTTAGGCGTTAAAGCAAAAATCATATTTACTGCACTTTGTTTGTCCATCTGGGTTGTTTTGGTGGCAGTTGAAGATATCATCTTTGAAATGACTTTCACCTTTGGATGCTCAAAAAATAAATACATTTTAAAAACTCCAACCTGCCAGATGTTGAAAAGTTAATGGACAGGAATGTAGCAGTTTTACAGCCTTGCTAAACCCTTAAAGCTCTTTAGGCTACGAGCTACATTAAGCTATACAGTCATGCATTCCTTTATTCGTCATTCTAGTGACACCAACAATGGGATGCACAGTTCGCACATCTGCAACTTCACATCTGGGATTTGTGTTAGTAAGATACGGCCTAAACAGGTGCTCCAGCAGAATCTTGATATTGCACTTGTTCATGACAGCAACCTGTTCATGACCAGGTCATGTGCTCCTCAGGAGTTACCACGTGTTCTAGGGAGAAAGGAAGCTGGCTTCATGACATACATCTCTGTCTTTAAGTTCAACGCAGGTCGCTAACCCCTCAGCTTTTGTGTCTTTAAAAAAAAATTGCAAAGTGTAAATATTAAAAATGTGTTTCTACTCGAAAAGCACTTCTTGTAGTTGTACGCATGTTACTTTTTTCTTCTTTCTGATTATGTTAGAGAGCCAGGTAAAATCATGTATTTTATTTGTAAATATGGACTGGGAAAGGGATTACTGAAAATTATTCCCACTATTGACTTAATTGTGTAAACTTACAGAAATTATAAATGTCCAGAATATTCATAAAACAGTTTTTTACCCTTTAAACCCAGGCCCTAACCCTAAACTAACCCTGAGAAGAAGTGACGACCTGCTGAAACCGCCTCATCCCATTAAAAACATCTTCATTCCAAAGGGATAAAACTCAACCAAGGACAAGAACATACTCACTGATGCACTTACTGCTCTTACCCACACCCTCTCTCTCCATCTTTTACTGAAGCCCACGGGCCACAGAGTGCTGTGACTGATATACATTCTGACATGTCAAACGGGGAGGCAGCATGGCGCTGCCCGTGGCAACCAGGAGAAACATGCTAATAGCGAGGTGCATTAGTGCACTCACAGACGGGCCTGCTAATCAGAGAGGACATTCGCCCCACTCTGACTTTCCAGCAGTGAGAGTGGCTCTTCCATCACTCTCACCACTCAGCCACCATCCCCAGTAACATCTTCCTTACCCACACACCCATAATTACCTCAAGAGTCTACACCTTATAATCTCTCCTGAGCCACAAGATGCTAGCCTACAGCTGCACAACAAATTTAAAGGAAAAACACACGTGAAGTGTAAAAATTGGGCACCATAAAATGCCAGAACAACAGAAATGTCCCGTGGTATTGATTGTAAATATCCCTTTAACTTGCAGTTTAAATAGTCAAGATTCTTGCATAAGTAACTTCCTCACTTGGTACTGCATATGATTCACATCATCATTTTCAGACTTAAGATGGGGGTGTTTCCATCCATCGAGACACCAAATGGGTGACGATGATCACTCAGAACAAGTTTCCATTGATTTGCAGTGATCCTTGCTCAGTTACACTAGAATAAAAATAGGGTAGAAAACTCCCTGCAACTAGGAAAAATCAGTGGTTATCTGATAACTGCACTGAGAGTGAATCCAAATAGCTGAGTCAACTAACTTGCTACCCAGAAGTTGAATGTGCAACACCCTCAAAGTCTGGGTAAGTACTTTAGATCACAAGGTGATGGTGTGATGGTGGGACGTCCAAACAAGTTGAAATTGTTCCACACAACAATCCCAGTTCAGCTTGGACTTGACTGCAGTCACTCTTAGACAAATTAGACAGATTGCAAATATGTTGCTGGGTCAGTCCACACCAAGAACTGCAACTCATCTGCAGCACAACTCTTTGCAATACTGGACAAGCTACTAGCAGCTAACAACTAATAGCAACTACTAAATGTCACTATTTCTAAAGTAATTTCTGAATTTCTGTTTTGAATCTAAGAGGTTCTACATGAAGTAATTCATGTCAGTTTCTGTCTAATTTCAATTTCTGTGTATATTTGCAAACAGATTAGTGATTTTTGCTCGTTTATCACAACTTATTGCTGCGTTATCACAGTCAGATTGCATGCAACTGACAACTGGATCTCATTCAAGCTTCAGACTGATTCTTATTGCTGTTTTATCATCACGTTGGCACGCCAAAGTTGCTTTGAAAATATCAACTAACTATAAGTGGTTGCAAATCTGGTCAAGCAACCATTTCAAATGTAGCAAGATTGAAAGTTCAATTCTGGACAGTCACAAAGATTTTGTTCTCCGACCACTGCTTCCCCTAGTGTGACTGTAGCATAAGGGGACCCAAATTGTGCTGGAAAAATGTCCCCTCCCAGAAATTAACATTTAAAAATTTCTCTTGCACAATTGATCCTGTCTTATGTTAAAAAGGCTCATTGCAGTTTTTGAAATGAAATCAGTAATCATATGTGCAGGTCTTTAGGAGTAAATATTTTAAAAACAGGTACTCTAATTGTATCGTCATCAGTGTCCCCTAATGTGCATAACATATTTTTAAAGAATAAATTGCAAAAGAATGCTTGTAGCAAATATGATACAAATTAAAAATCATGTGCATTTTTATTTTCATCAGAGGGTTAAATGAACACTCCATTTAAAAAACAAAGTTTTGGGGGGGCAATCAGGCTTTAAAGGGCTAAGACAACTGAAGCATTTGATTCTTCCAGTGATTTGGCAGAAATTTTCATTTCATTTACCACAAAGAAACTGTTTACTGCTGCAAATAAAAAGCACACGAACTGCATTTCAATTTTTTTAATCGCCATAAATTAGAATAACAAGCTGACTTATGTTACATTCCGAGAAAGCTCGCTGCTGGAATGCTTGTAGCATATGCATGTAAAGCAGAACACTTCTGGGCTAATACAAGAATGTATGGTCAGCAAATCTCCACATGATGAAAAGGGTTAAAGGCAGATTCTTAAGCTGCAAGTGCACTTTTGCCTCCCACACTACACTGCTAAAAATGTCTGTCTGCATTGGTTAATACAGGCACGGGTCTTGTGATTTTCAAAACCACAAAATAAACAGGAATGCTTATTTATTTAGAGGATTGCTTAATCTCTAATAAAAGCTGATAAAATGTGAGGAAACATCAGCTCCTGAGATAAGCAAAAACTTCTGCTGAAATTATTCCTAGAAGTGGACTTTTTCAGTGGGAAGCCTCCACTGTGTTCCATTAGGATACTATCATGAATATGCTATGATGTGTCAAGCTAATTAAAGCTATTAATATTAAATCAGCTATAATATACATACCTTACATACTTAATGGGAACCCTCTTTATATTGTATTACTATACAGAATTGATATGGAGAACACAACGATAAATGCGGTGTTAAAAAAAAAATAAAAATAGAATAGAATCCACAAACATATGCACTGTAATGGGATTTTTTGTTTCTATTTGTTACATTTTGTTACATTTAGGTGTGCAAAAAAATGAATATTACACAACTCTGCCCAAATAAAGCAAAAATAATATCTGATTCAGTTGCTTGCTGTTCACTCCTTCTCTGTGCACTACTGAACTGCTTCCAGAGCTTCAGTGTGATACTTTTTAGCAGATCTTATCACAAGCAGAAGTATTTCAGCAAATGCTGTTAAAGCATAATGAGTTCAGGTGACGAGTAACCCCCAACAGCAGTAAAGCCTTAAACTCCTGCAATCACACTAATTCAAAAGTTCCAGGATCAGATGATGGATAATATTTTTTACCAACAGAATGAGTGAAAAGCATATGTTCAGCTCCTTTATACACACACACTCGTTTTATGTTGAGGACATAAATCAAAGACTCATCATTCTATTTGATTTTATCCATCAAGCATGGGGATATTATTAAGCGCTATCAAAGAGCCCCAATTGAAACCTTTTTGCTTCATGAGAAATGTGTGCCCTCTTCTCCGCCGTTCATTCATTCTTGCTTTGGGGAATTATGAAAAAATGCATTTCATTTTTTTTTTTTTTAAAGAGGGAGGGAGCGGGTAGAATATTATTAACACGAAGTGAGGCTGATTAAACTTTAATCATGCGCCAACAGTCTTTGGCTTCTCTTGAACAGTGGCCTCAACAGGTCTTAATCCCCGGTGGCTGACCAAACAAATGCCTCGACCGAAATGAAACTCTGAGAGAAAGAAAAGGGGAATTTATCGACTCTTTGAGAATCAAAGCTTCTGATTTTATTTGGAATCAATGGGTTTCCACATCTTTTTGTTTGGAATCGTGGTGATTGAATTGGGTGATTATCCCTCAGATCATTTGCAGTCAGTGTGCTCATTAAGCTCATCCTAGTATTAATGTTCGCATCAGAACTCATCAATCCATAATTTATGGCTCAAAAGGAATACAAGAGGGCAAAAGCGAGTGGATTTTGATGCTCCAGATCAATTGGACCTGCTGTGCCTCTGTCTAAATCCACCCCAGCACCTCCTCTTCCTGCTTTTCCTGCTCTTGTTCTTAGTTTTCTCTCTTTTCTCGTATTCTTTTCTTCTTCCTTATCTTTTGTGTTTTCTGCTTTTTCCAACTCATCTAGATATTTCATTTCTACTCTACTGGCTCCCCTTTTTGTCATCTTGTCTACAGCATCTCTTTTATCTTCCTTTTGGTTGTTGCCCCTTTACTCTCTTTTTTTCACCTCTCAAGCTATTTCTTCCACCTCACCTCCTGTGATGCTCTCGTCACCTCTCTTTTGTCATCAATGTTGGGTCTGTGTTTCCACAAGCCCCGCTAGTTTAGAGACTTATTCGTCATGAAGAAAACAAGACATAACAGAACATCTTCAACCCACTAGCAAGGGAAGTCATTGGTCAAGAACCAGCTCTTGGAGCTCACACTCCTAACCTGTCTCCAGCCCAAAGTCCTTCAAAGAGCAGCTCGCTGGCAGCTATTTATTGACAACTGTTACAATACACAATACAACACAAGCACCTCCCACCGTAAAATCCCCCAATGGTTAGTCATAAAATGGTAATCTCCCCCACACCCAATATATGGTTCAATTCCTGTATTGGTTCACCATGCACAACACAGTGAAGCCATACAAAGGCCAGGACGCTTATCAAACATCAAACAGAATCTTCACAAGGGATGTGTCTACAATAATCCTCCCCCAGCACAGAGTGGCTGGAGAGGTGGTCAGAGACAAAGGAATGTCTTGATCCTATAGATTTAACTAAGAGTTTACAAATTTAAGAAGCACAATGACAACATTCAACAATTAGACTTAACAATCAACTTTTTTAAAACTTCTCATCCATTTTGCTTTTTCTGTTCCATGTCATCCTTTTTTCCCAACACTTGTACCCACCTTATTTTATCTCTTACCCATCCTCGTCCATGCTCCTCCTCTTCCTGTGAATCTGCTTGTATTTCCATCTCCAACTCAGTCTGAAACAACTTTTCCATCAGTGTATGATCCCCTCGACCTCACCTCATTACTCTTCTCTGTACTCCTCTCCTCTTAAACTTAACAAACTCCTCCTGCAGCCTTTTCCACAAACTGTCTTCCTTCATTTTCTTGCTCAACTCTAATAAACAGGCTAGTTGTAAAAGGCCTTTATGAAATGATGACAAGTTTGCATGAATCAGTTGGTCAGAATTGCAACTTGTGCATCTTTATTCTGCTACTCAGCAGGAAATCAGGGAAATTGTGTGTCGTTTGCAGTGCTGCCACAGATTTCTAACATGTAGTGCAACACCACAACCACGAAATGAGTTGACCGTACAGTGATTCACATATTTTTGTGAGACTAAGTTCCTTATAATTTGACTTATTCTCCATCTCGTGCCTTCCTGTTGACATGTTGCTCCTCATCGGCTTCTCCTTCAATTTTGTTCTCTATCTTTGTCTTCATCTTCTCCCTCATCCTCTCCTTCTCGCTTCTCCTCTCCCTCCGAACGTCGTCGTTGAACACGTTCTTACCAGCCCTACGACTGAATTCATACAACAGAATTTGAATTCATTGAGGGAATTTATGGGCTGCAAGGCTTGTACGGTAATTCTGTTAACAAAAGGTATCCTTAGATGGGATTAAATATTTATCTGCTCTATGAATAACAATTGGCGAGGGATCGACGAAGCAGTGTTTACTTTTTCCAGGGTTGGTGGGGAGGAGGACTGATTCTGCACTGCATCCCTCCTCAGTGAGCTGGTTACAAAAGAGGAGGGAAGGTGGGGCGTAGGTGGGGGGGACAGGATGACACGAGGTGGGAGGCAGTCATTACGCATGGCATGGAGCTGCACTCCAGCTTGAATTCTCAGCCAGAAGGAAGTTGAGCTGCTCAGGACTCAGCGGGGACTCCACTTGACGTTCAACCTGACGTCCAGGCTCCTGCTGCTTGTTCACAGAGGGTCGACCTGCCCACAGTCCATGTGCTCCCTGTAATGGCATCTGTTTGATCCACATAGCTGAGGTCACATGACCTGAAGAGGCCTCCCTATTAAACAACTTTCTATAATGAGTAACCAGATTGTCTGTAAGAGAGAGCAACACAGTTCACACAGAGACAATCCGTCTCATCTCGATTAATTATTTTCCTAGCTCTATTAAATTGTTCCAAAAATCATGAGTAAGAAATATTTGTCTGTATTCGTCCAGTCAAACCACGCAAACTGGTTATTTTACAAATTATTAAGTAAAAAATATATAAAATTAGTTATTAAAAAACAGTTTACCTGGACTGCACTCTGAAACCCCATCTCTATATGTGACAAGTGTGTCCTCAGAATATTTCTGTTTCACTAGTGTGACAGCTTGAAGGTGATCTGGACCTTTACATAAAAATTAAGACAGACAAATAAAGCCAAAACATATTTAAAAAAAAAACTGAAAACACGTCGAGCCGATTACAAACGTTATCCAAGAGTTAATAACCTTGTAGAAACTGTATGTTATTAATAAGTCTTTGATATAATTTAATATTTGAGTTGTATGTACTGATATTTACTGTGAAAAACTTTGTGAGAAAGGTGCTTCAGTTGATATACTTATGCACAGCTTGATACTACTCCAGCATTTGGATTAACTTGGAATTTTAAGCAAGAAGAAACATTTCACTGGAAGTTCATGTTTTGGAAATGAATCATATTAGGTAGGAAATATAAATATCAAATGTGCTACATCTGCATTATGTTGGTATTTTCGCTATTCGTGGATAATCAGAGCTCTGCTCAGGATGGAGATGGTCTGAGGCATGCTCAGAATAGTGTGAGATAAATTAAAGCTAAAATGTCCATAAAGATAATAAAGGTGTAAGTTGTTACCTCCATCATTCAACAGTCATATTTCACTGATATCTAAAGGACTACATTGTATCGTGAAATATTTTAATACTTTCAAAACTCAGTATCAAATGTATTGTAGCTCCCACTTTGAGATTTGCACTTTATTTAACAAGGAGTGACCCGAACGTGGCCACTGGCAAGACAGCAGAGCCATGCTCCTCTGGACTTGGAGGTAGATTCTTCAACTTCCAAAGGCCAGTCCTGCTCCCTGCTTTACTGAGTGGAGATGGTAGAGGCTGGAAACACTGGTTAAGCAAATTGGTATTTAACTGGAAACTTGCTGGCCTCCGAGCCCTGCATTATTCATCACCTAGACAAGAAAGTAGCGCTTCATACATCCCTTCAGCCGCAGAAGCAGGAGCAGTAGCAGCCTCCAGAGCGGGGAGGAAAAGAGAGAGAGAGAGGGAAGGCGGACAGATATATAGGGCAGAGAAATAAAGCAACTCGGTCCACAAGGAGCAAATCCCCTAACACAAGCCCTAACCAACCATACACACCCTCATATCCATGCAGCCAATCTAGCCTCCTCACACACCAATTATTGGTTTCTCTGTTTGTTTCTGTCAAGTTTGTTGCATTTGAAAGGGACTGCTGGGAAGATGAGTTCGCTTTTTAATCAAAGTGGCCTCGCAGCCCAATTCTGAGTTTTTCATCCAGCCTGTTTAGCATTTCCCCCCTTCTTATATTGGTATGTAGTGCTTATGCTGAAAATGCAGAGGTCCAGCGGTACTCTGGAGTGAGGAATGAGGGATTAAAACAGCCTCACAAAGAAGAGCAAAAACATCTTTAAATGTGTGTTTTCTGGGCTTGAGAAACATTATTTTATTTCCCGGAAATGCGGAATTTAAAATGACTTAGATTTTTCTTTAAACCGTTTGAGCAACACGCTCATCACTGGTATACATACTTTGTTTACTGTGCATCTTAATTATGCATGCTATCCATAGTGCAGCAGCACAGTGTTGCCGTTATCTGTCTGTAATTATGTGTAATGCACGGAGGCCTTGGTTCCATTCTTTAACGTTTACACTTTTTAATAAGAGATGATTAACATCGTGTATTTATTTACATTGCTTTTAATATCATATAGGCTCTTTGTTATTACCCACTGTGTTTTTAAATTATTTCCAGATCATGTATTATATTATATTGCCTTAGATACATCTGCAAACTTCAGGTTTTGATTTAATATGCTGCAACAATTTGGGTTTGATTCCGTTTTGCAGCATTTGGGTTTTTCATCCAGCCTAAACCCGAATTCTCTTCTCCACCGCCGTCAATAAATTTAATTTCATTAAAATTGTACTGAAACTAAACGCTGAAGTTTAGCCGGTGTCCGTGCGAGAAGCGGGGCTTCATGTTGTAGCAGCTCTGCGTTTCGGGCATCCTGTCAGTTTTAAAATGCATTATTGATGAGACATGATTAGAGAAGCCCATACCAGTGCGTCTCTTTGAACATATTCTCTGAATTAAGTGGAAGTTTGTATTTATATCTTGTTTCTTCCAGTCGGTTTTCAGAATGGCATGTTGGAGGGGTTCTGCTGGATGGCTTTGGAAATCAGACAGAACAAGAACAAGAAAATAAACTTTTAGACACTTTTATTTCATTTTGGCACCAAATTGATGTGATTAAAATAAAAGAAATACGCGTTTTGTGCGCATGATCTACGACCTTCAAAGACCAAACTGCCAGATTTGAAGCTGCACTCCTCAGGGCCGCGTGCCACCGGTTCTGACACGGTGCATGAAAATATTTCCGGTTTGATGGGCAGATGTAGTCGGCTGGTTCCGCAGCCGGCAGGCCCGCGGGCTCTGTGATTAACTTTCACCGCTGATTCTTATTTTGTGTATTGATGTGGCGATGATGAGCACCGGCCAGAAACTGGTGAGAGCTGCTCTATAAATAATTCGGCTGGGTGAGATAGAGAGAGCGAGGCAGGAAATGTCTGGCAGTCTGGCTGTAAAAGGGCGATGAGCTTGACATGGGAAAATATATTATTTCACAAAGAAACCGCGAGCATGAATAGCGATAACTTTAGTGGTAGATATTTTTAAAACCTCGTTTTCTGTAGGCCTACTCAGCCTGAATCAGCCACGTGATATGTAATAATGATTACGTTAATATTTAGGCAATATATGTGGATTACAGCACTGCATGTTAGTGACTGTAGGGAAAAAAAACCACCCACGGCCCACGCGCTGCTCAGTAATGGATGAAGGTGTATTCTTATCTTATATCTGCTCAGGGGCCTGTTCTTCGTACCGCGCTAAGTGAGTTAGCTGGATGAGATTGTTGACGATTTCGCGTGATCCTGGATCGTTCGGTTCCCCGAAGCCCATCCGGGACTTGCTGTCATAGCAACAGAGCCGTAAGCGTAAACCTGCTGGGGAGCAGGTTTACTTTATGTAAACAGGATTAGATCGCGGCCACGCAGGTATGCCCGCGTCATTCATACGAAAGCAACAGCGATATTCCACCACTGTTTCACCATAAATAAATAACATCAATGTAACTAAAGACAATGCAGCACCTGATCCATTTATTGATTTCACACAGGTCATTTCCTAAAAAAGGGAAATGTACTATTAACATTCTATTACATGTATGTGATTATTACAGATGTAATTCATATTTCAGAGTAGTAATTGTAAATTACTTCGTGTAATCAAGATGAGAGACCACGGCTATAAAAGTGAAGGTGGATTTGGGAAGTCTGTCGCAGCCATGTCCTGTCCGTATACGCGAGCCACCCATTGCGGAAGGTGCAAGATTGATAAGGAGAGTCCTCAGAATTCAGCGTATATTGCGGGACAGACAGGATCCTTTAGCTCAGCGCGACAGTGTGCTCATTGAGAGATATCGATTTTCCCGTGAGGGTATTATTTACTTAACCAACTTGTTGACGAGGGGGTGCAGGACCACCACCTGTCTTTTGTTGCTCTGCCCTTTTCTTGGTTGCTGTTATGAACAAACAAACAGAGTATTCCAGGGTCTCTTTCCAAGAGACTAAAAGCAATATAAGTGATAAATATTACCATTCTGTAGAATATTCTTATATTTCACTTTTACCTGTTCCCATGTTCTAGTGGGTCCTGTCGTGGCTCTAATGTGAAAGAGGATAAAATATAACATATTATAATATAATGTAATATAATATTGGATAATATAGTGTAATATAATAAATCTACCCTACCGCCTACTGGTGTTGGCCAGAGGGGCCGATGGCGCGATATGGCAGCCTGGCTTCTGTCAGTCTGCCCCAGGGCAGCTGTGGCTACAACCGTAGCTGCCTCCACCAGTGTGTGAATGTGAGAGTGACTGAATAGTGGCATTGTAAAGCGCTTTGGGTGCCTTGAAAAGCGCTATATCAACCCACTCCATTATTATTGTTATTATTAAATTACTTACGAGTTTAATTTGTCAGCAACTTCCTGCCAGCCCTCGCTCCTTGCTTTTGCAGCCTTTGCAGTGTTCCCTTGCGTTCTGATTAAACTCTGAAACTCCTGAAATCCCTCACTCAAGAGTTCTTGCTCTGCTGCCGAAAAATACCGAGCCGAGCGCGCTCCGTCGACATTTTCGCCGACCAATCAGAGGGTTGCCGATCAATGTTTCTACTATCGATGCGTAGCCCCTTTTACGACACCCAGTGATCTCACATTACTGCGTCCAGCTGTACTAATCGTCAACAGCAGGTGTGTTCGGGGAACCGGATTAGCGCGCTCACGGTTAGCGCGATGGTTTGGTCTTGGATGTTTCATTTGATCTTGGATGTAGTAAGCGACGTACGAAGCACAGGGCCCAGGTGTCCTCGCGCTTTATAATGCACCTTATAGCCAGTTTGTGTGTTTTTGATAGTAGTGCGACGTGCACGTGTATTTGCGCGCTCACGTCGCGGAGGCCCTCCATGCACCGCCGTCTCGCAGGCATTAAAAAAAGATGCGGTTATAGGTTGGGAGTGAGAGATGAAAGGGCTGCAGAGGAGCGACTTCTTTTATTTTTCTTTACTTGTTTATTTATTTATTTTTAATTTGCACGGTGAGTGTGACTCCTGTTAGCTTTACGCAGAGACGATACTGTCCGAATAAACTGAGACTAAGCGAGAGAAATGAATATTTAAATGGAGGGCGCGCGCTACATTATTGATAAGAATTTAAATCGCGTATTTAAAGTGAAGCTTGACACAAACGAGACACGGAGCGCGCTCATAACAGGAGTTAAAGTTTCATATTCGGACGAAATCATTGGTGCGCGCTCTCTCCTGACTGACTTCGCGGTGTTTTCCTGACATACTAAATAAAGCCATATATGCATAATTAACAAAAAATAAGACAGGAAATAATGCTCTTTATTATTATTATTATTATTATTGTTACTGTTATTATTACTATTATTATTGGGCCTTTAAAATATACCTGCCCCACTCTTGTTTTTCTTCCTTTTCGGAGGGCTGAAAACGGTTTCCTAAGATCTGGGATTCCTGTTGTGTAAATATTGATATCGCTGCTATGATATTGTTATGGTTTTCATAATTCATGCCATTGCATTTTTCATCGCGTCTGGAATTTATTCAGCAGATTCTGAAACAGTTTTGTATACACATCCGATCATACATAATCGATAGTCCTAATAATCCCAACACCTCTACTAATGATAATGCTTTGAATCCACAGCTTCTGCACAGTTACCACCAGAACCCGGTGAGCCCCCCGCCCCCTCCTGCTTCTCATTATTATCTCAACAATAAAAAGTAATCACGGTGGCGTTTGTGCTGGGTGAACGGGGGACTGTCAGCCTCCTCTCCGCCCATTAAGCCTCATAACTCGGTCGTTTGATCACGGCCTTGCCCGCCCCCGATGCTCATTAGGCCTGATTAGTTATACAATGTTCCTAATTATGGCCGCCATGTTTTAATTAGCGCCTCATTTACATATTGTCGTCACGGATCCTTATTCTTCTCCCACATGCAACCACCTCCCCATCACATTCACCCATCCAAACCCTTCTGGGAAACTTTAATTTCCCAGGAAAGTGTTTTAGGAATTCTATTTGTTGTTTGTTCTTTCTGTTTTATCGTTGTCTAGCAAGAAGCTGCCCTACACAGGTGTTATACCAGTCTGACCTTTGACCTTCCTGTGGGGTTCCTAGAGAAGGAGGATGAGAGGGATAGTGCAAGATTGGTGCTTTTTTCATTTATGTTTTATTTGCAGCCTATTATCCAGCTTTATCCAACATAAAGTGACATGAAGTGAGGCAAACTATTAGTCGACAACATGACTTTATGTGTGTGTGTGTGTGTGTGTTTGAGAGAGAGACGGTGGTACCTCCCCCCAAAATGAAAGTCACTTCCAGTGTATCCGTGGGCAGAAGCCTGGTGTGTGTGTGTGTGTGTGCGTGTGTGCGTGTGTGTGTGTGTTTAGCTGGCTGTCAGCATGAACTTAGTTTTAATCTCCATAATGAAACGCTAACAGGGTTCAACCCCCCTCAAGATACAATAAATAATACTATGACCAAAAAACCCAAACAAATTAGAGCTCCACTGCCTCCCCAACAACAACCCCCACCGCACCCACACACAGACACACACATTTAGTTCTTCTTAATCCCTAACACATACACGCGCACACACACACACACACATCACAACCCCCCCCCCCCCCCCTCAGTCTGGTGCCGTCAATATGCAGCTGGCTGCCCCATGCACCACTGCAACAGGACTGCGTGTGTGTGTGTGTGTGTGTCAGCAGCTATGTTTGCATTATAGTGTTTGTGTGTGTGTGTGTGATGAAGAAAGAGAAAGAGAGCGAGAGAGAAAGCCATAGTAATGTAACAGAGCGCTGATTCTCCAAGGCCCCGGCGCTGCACTCAAGACTCTGAGCTTCATTAAAATTTTATCGCCGCAGCGCTCGGCCAAGGTCTATTTATGAAAATGCACTTCCTCGCTTCATGGAAAACACAAGCCAGAGAGGAGTGGATGGAGTAATCTGGAAGAGAGTGGAATTAACTGCATCTACAGCTTATTCATATAGATTGCCATCCCTCCTGGGCGGCTTGTGTGCTCGGTCTATCGTGTGCTGGCGGGGGACCGTAAACAGAATGGACCACTTTCCAGTGGTCTTGATGTTTATTACTTCCCCTGGTGCTGAATGAGACTGGGTTGCATATTTTCAAGTGCTGTTGCATTGAGACCCGTATTTAAAGCAAATGTAGTTTTATTTGCAAATCACCTGGAAATTTTGTTGCATAAAACTGTGTCAGAGAGCTCACAAGAGAGACTAGAAGAAGCAGATTCAGTAGATTTGTCCAAATTAATATCTGCTGCTTGGTATAGACACCGCTGGGCCATCTGCGAATAACAAGAGACAAATTCAGACATGAGAAACTCTTCATGAATGTCTGAGAGTAAACGTTTCAGTCAGAGTAAAACTCAAATCACTAGTAATGAATGAACCACTTTGCCACTGGAAACAGTTTCTGCTTGGATTAAGTGATGTTGCACATGTGTTTATTCTAATCCAGGAAGAATGACCTCATTAATAGGCTGTATGGGAGAGGTCAGGGTGGATGCTTGATGATACAAATTGCTGGATTACCTGTGGTTCGCAAGTCATAGACTTCAGTCAGCTCACTCCTTCCATGTTTAGATTTTGTTACTTTTTTCATAGGCATAAATCACACTGTTGCCACAAAAGGGATTTTTTGGTGACAACTTTTGAAATACTCAGACACGTTTTGTTCAAAAAATCTCCTGCCTGAGAGACTGGGCAAAACAAACATTTAAATCAAATTTTTAGAAAGCATCTTACCAAAAGCAGCTTTCTTGCATTTTTCAAGTTTATTATAAAATATATGAATTTATATTCAGTTTTACTTTGTAAATATTTACAGTACATTACAGTGACTGGGGTGATGTTTTAATCTGCTATCTAAATCCTGTGTCTCTCAGGGCACGGTGCCCAAACACATGCATGTTAGGCTAACTGGTGATTCTAAATTGGCTGTAGGTGTGAATGTAAGCATAAATGATTGTCTGCCTATCTGTGTTGACTGACTGCTGATATTTTCACGGGATGCCCTGCCTTTCATATACCAACAGCTGGGACCACACGAGCGCCACCTTCAGTGTTGAACCTTATAAGACTATTTTTTAAGTAGTTTCACTATTTTCATCTGTGAACTACTGATATCACATCTGATAATTTAGGGTTTTGTGTTTGCAAGAGATAGAAAATAATAATAATATTGCAGCTTGCTGCCATTTGAGCATGTCAGAGTGAAAACAGTTAACTGCATTTTAAGAAATCTTTTTTGTGTTTATGTATTTCTCATTTGATTACAACTTATTGGAGTTGGCACCATTTTTTGCAAACTACATAAACATGTCGGAACATGCAGCCTATTCAAAGTGAATGAGAGGTGTTATCAGGTGTAAATAGCAATTTCCAGCATGATTTTCTTGGTTCATTTGTGTTAGACTTTAATCAGTGCATCTTTTTTAATCTATGCACGATTTTGAGAACCTCAAAACCCAAAACAATGATGGGTTTCTTTATCTTCTGGATTTTCACGTCTCCAGCAGTGCAACTTAACTATAGTCTTTAGGCTTCAGTTCTCTTAAGTTATGTAGGAAAACATGACAAAGTTGACCAATCAATGAATTATTCAGAATAGAGAACTATCAAAATACATTAAAAATACAATTTGTCACTACATATGTTGCTTGAGCAAACATTTCACTGGAGCAGAACTTCTGCTCAGATGTACTGGGTGGACTGTTAGTCACTATACTGCACCACAGCATACTGCACTGGAGCGTGGTCCAGACCTGTTATAATCACTGCGGATGTATTAAATTGTGTTTATTTATTCAGCATGTGCTGTTGCACTTGCAAATGGGTGTTGTCAGAGTCTCAGTGGGAGAGGTAATTCTAACTGCTAAAGCCATAATCCAGACAGAAATGACTGCTTGGAATAAATCAGCTCAACTTGTTAGTGCACCTTCTGTACGAAGTGGGAAAACAAAAGACAACACAACAACTGGATGAAAAGATTGGTAGATATACAAGGGTCTCACATGAGGACCAAATACGAAACGCACCCTCTCCTGTCCTAAAAAATGTCATCCCTTTGTTTCTTTTTCCCAGCATATTTTTCTAACCGAGTGGTTTTAATAAAGTTCAATTCAATTTTATTTATATAGCGCCAAATCGCACGAACAGTCACCTCAAAGCTCTTTACATTGTAAGGTAAAGACCTTACTGGGACCAGTTGGAGGTGAGGGGAAGGAGACAGGCCAAAAGATATGCTGTGGCAGAGAGTGGAAATTTGATTCTGAGTTTAAAAGAGAAGCAGTGAAGAGAAGCCAATAGAGGTCCTTTAATTGTGTACATGTTTCTGCTAAACAGCCTGTGAACTTTGCTTCTGGTGCAGATTTTGCATGTGTGCATGTAGCAGGTATTACCAAGTGTCCACTTTTAGACTTTGCCGTTGTTTCTGAATGAAGATATATAAATTGTTGTTAGGCAACAATTGATTTCTAAATTGCATTCTGGGTAATCTTTTCTCTCCAAATGGATTGCTTACTTACTTTGGTGAATTTAAACTGTACTCCATGTCAACTAAAAACGTAAACACATAAAACATGTAGTACCAGAAAGTCTGCCGCCTGCCTAGTCCTCATATTCATATGCAGTTACCTGTTTAGAGATAATATAATAAACATGATAAATGTTCAAAATAAAAATACTGGCTATTGATGACTGCATATTTCCTACTGAGGTGTTGGCTTAGTAGTGGGGCACTTTGTGTATATTTGAGTCCAACAATAAAAGTGTGTTTGCTTATTGATGTGACCGTTAACCAGACACCAGAGAAACTGTACATTGTGACAATTCCCATCCGTAACCTTCATAGATAAGCGAACTGGCTGCCTAAAGTTTTTAGGGTGAGAGAAGAAGAGAGCCAATGTGTGTGCATGTGTGTGTGTGTGTGTGTGTGCGTGCACCTGCATCAGCCCTCTGCTGGTTCGTGCAGAAAGAAAGCTGCAGTCTGATTTGCTCTTGTTTGGATCTGACACAGGGAAACAGCGCAGGAAAATGAGGCCTCGCATTTCTTAATTATTTAAATCAAACAATTAACTACGGCTGTCCTGGGAAAAGCGCTTTTATCCGCTCATCCAAAACAACAACAGCATCCAGGGTGGAGTCTGGAGGAGGACAGATCACATGGAAAACAGCAGCCAATAGAGGAAAACACAGTCATTTTGCTGTAGTTTTGAATTATTAAAACAACTATTTTAGACTGCACAGGTGCTCTCCAGCTTGCATGCTTAGACTAAGCTCCTAAAAAAGCACCACAGATTTCTCCAAATCTCAGCATCCTTTAAATTTCTCTTTCAAAACACCACAGAGCTTTTTTCCATCCAGTAAATTTTACAATACCGTAGATGTTAAATGAACCTTCATACATTCTGCAGTAACATCTCCCCGAAGTACTCTTTATCACGCAAACATATGGTGTAATGTTGTGAAGGCTGGTCAAAACAAAAGGCTAGACATGCTATAATATATGAATATTTTAGTGATTCAAAGAAATAAACATTAAATAGGGAAAAAATTAAAAGAAATTAAGTCACCTTAAACAACACATCCCTGGTTCCCTGTCTCTAATGGACTATATAAGGTTATTCTAATAATATTAAAGCTTGTAATTTTTGTTCTGCGTGTATAATTTCGTCGCTTTGTCTCAGGAAAACTTGATACACTGTTCACATTGATTACACGGTCAATTATATATAATTTATAGGCCTCAACTGGAGAGCCGCTTGACGATTAAACTTTGATGAGACCATGTACTACATTCTTTGTTATAGACCAACATGCCAGCCACTGTCTGGTAGGCAAAGAATATCTATAAATATTGACAAATGCACAATACAGAAGTTGATTTTTCTCCTTCTGAACTTAAAATACAGGGATGATACGTCAATATTCTGGTGAAACACTTCAGATGCTTTGACAACATTCAAATGGTAGCAGTAAACATACTAAAATTTATGTTTTCTGTTGCAGCCAATATACAGTAAGTAAAGTTAAACAGTTTGAAAATGCAAACAGAGCAAACCTGCAAATATGAAAAAAAAAATTGTTTTTAGCTTTTAGGACTTTATGCAGTATTCCTGTTTTCCTCCAGCAGGGTAGATTTCTGTGACAGAAGATGTGACTTGATGCAGCAGTAAGTAGGCATGCTGTGTAATGTGCACGTCTGTTCCTTATAAAAGAAGGAAAATCAATCTAAAATACTGCAACTTCAAGGTATCACTGTTTCTTTGCACATTTATAATCCATGTTTCTGAAATAAGTTCAGGACCTCAAAGACATAAAACTTTTCATTAGAACCCAGGGTGATGAAATTCTTGCATTATCACACTTCGGATTAGATCAAAAGTGTGATATTTTTATATCCAGTCATAAACTATCTGTTTTTCATTTTTCTGGTGACCCACTGGATTTCTCCACTGAGGGGCCCCCAGGGGTCCCCAAGCCCTGGGTTAAGATCCTGCAGCTTTAAAGTCCTGGATTGGGTTGCTCCGAGGGGATCGGGCCCGAGATGCTGTTGTACAACAGAGAAAAGCAGCTTCTTAACAAACACGCTCCAAAATCAATAGTATCATAACAGCTGATATTTATTATTCATTAATAACGCATTTGCAGACCCAAACCACCTGCTGATCAGAGGACAGGGGGAAATAATATAAACACAGACACACAGAGAGAGGATTTCATGCAAATTTAGATTTTAACTCACTGAATTTTTTTTATGTTTTCAGATTAATATGCAGTCGCGCATACAATCTTATGCTTACAGAGTTTTTGTGGTTCTAGTCATGCTGTGCTTTATGAGAACACAATGAAGATTGGGGCTGTGCACATGTAGCAGATTTATAGGCTTTTTTCCAGGTAAATTACTGGTTTTGCTGTATTAGGTATTCTGTGAACAATATTTACTGCATTCTGGTTTATTTCAGAACTATTTCAGTGCTTTTGTATCTGTGATTTCACTTAATTTATATTGTGAATGACGCCCATGAGTATTCTGGGAAGCACTGCCTATAATTATAAATGAAACATATTAGACTGTTATTATTCTTAATAATTTTACAGTTAATTTAAAAAAAACATGCTGTTTTTTCTCATATTTTTCCAAATACGGTTTATAATAAAATATTTTTTTAATCACAATTCGACTGTCTATTTTAAATGTTTTCTTCTAATAACACTCCTTTAAAATGGAAATAATATTTTTCTTTTCAATCTTTATCCAGAAGAGTAAATATAGTTCTTACTATAAATGCTGATGATATGAGTACCTGCACTAAATTTGGCATTTTAATTGGAACATTCACATTTCTGCTGTCACGCTGTATCATTAACGCACAGTGGATTTCTTTTCCCCCCTAATATATATACTTTCAAACACCTGCCATTTTTGTTCTTATAAAAGAAAAGTGTATCATTAGTAATTATATATTTATGGTGAGGACTTTATTTTCTAAAACTGTGCAAATGTGGGGTCAGTCGTTTTAAACTCGTTAATTTTTGTTCAGTTCGACGAAGATAAAGATCCATATGTTATGAATAAATGCATGCAACATTTTGCCTGCTAAAATGTATTGTTGCCAATAATTTCACTTTACATCTAAATCTGCATCTTGGGAAATTGAATTCACGAAAGCAAAGCTAAAAATCAGCTGACTAATATTTGTAGAATCTTTTCTTTTTAATTATCGGGCATGTTTTAAGTTTCTTTCATACCATCAGGGACAATAATCAGCTTCTCACAAGTTGTGACAGTTAAGAGATATTTCATTTAGTTCTGTTTTCTTTTTTTAGTTCTCGTTGATTTTTTTTTCTGTTTTTAAAGTTTTCTGACTTTAAGAAGCAGACTTTTCAATTCTCTTAGTTTTCTTTGCATTTTTTTACTCGGAGAGAAACGTCTGATAGGACTAAAAGCATCAGATGAGGGGCCTGTCTGCGCGGTCCTTTATGCGATAGAGCCGTGCAGTCTTCATACCCAGCAAAGTTGATCAATATTAGAGTCACTCAAGTATCAAATCCTATTCATCATCGCTGGGAAGCAGCTTTTAGACGGACCTCCCTCACCTCCAGGCTTCTCCTGTTTCAGAGCAGCAGCTGCTCGCCTCTCGGCGCAAACACACGGACTGTATCCAAGAAACAGAAACACAGACAGACTGCTGTCCCGAGCTCGCATTACACAGATCCATTAAATCTATCTTTTTTAAACACCTCTATCAACGAACACAAACCCTGGCGTGGTGTGACGAAGATAATCAGATATTTTGCTTCAAACGCACAATTAAAAAATCACCAAAATCTATTCTCAGGGGGTGTGATGCTCGCTAAAAATGGAATCAGTAGTTTTTCTGATTGGGTTGAGAGACAAAATCCTGCTCACCGTCTTTTTCAAATCCCCAAAAGAAAGGCTTTCAGAAGTTCAAGTAAAACGTGCACGGTTTATTTCAGCTTCTGTCGCTTACACAGACACATTTAAAACACACTTTCACATATGAAATATGTTTTTTTCTTCTTCTTCTCCAAAATAAATTAAATTCAAATAAATACGGAAATGCAAAGAGAAAAAAATAAAACAAACAAGCAAAAAATAAATAAATAATTAAATGACGTTTTCTCAGAAGCGTTGACAAAATATGTATAAATAAGGCCGACAGTTCCCTTCATCAGAATGTCTACTGTACAAAGTGCTCTCCACAAAGGTGTCAGTGCACGAATAATAATAATAATAATAATTCATGAGGACACAAAGAGGGGGGATCAACCACTTCTGAATAATAACAATATTAATTTGATTGTCAGAGCATCATTGCAGTGAACTTGAACATACAACAGGTTTACACATCAGTGAGTCTTCTAGGCCTAATTCACCATCAACCCAGTGGCAGAGGAACAAAGAAAATAATAAAAGAAAATCACATTAAAATCAAACCAATTTTTTTTATCCTACTAGAGTTTTTTTTTGTTGTTGTTTATATGTGTGTGTGTGTTTTTAAATCACCATAAACGTGCCAACACTTGCGTAATGAGGTAGACACACAGCTATACCGTGTGAATGTGTGTACTCGTGCGCGTGTTCGTGTGTGTGTGTGTGTTTCTTCTTATTGCAATGCATTCACTTTGGGGGGGCGGATTGTTTCCATACTTCTGGAGCCACAAAGAAAACACCCATGTCCTCCTTCTCCTCCCCCCTTTTATTTTACGAGTAAACCATGCAACGGATTACAGGAGTTACTGCGCCTCACAAATTAGCCACAGACCAAAGGACGCTTTTAACGCGTTTGGTCGGATCTCGTCTCCAAAACCTCTTGAATTTCGTAAAGAAACAAACACCTGGGAGAAAAGACAGCGAAAAAAATCAATACATTTAAATGAGCTTTTTTCCCCCGACACACACAGAGGTGCAATATATTCACAAATATGTACACTGATAAATATAAAAAGCTATTCCGGCTAATGAGGATAATAATAATTATTCCTCGATTCCCGTCATTTTTATTCTTAATTTTTTGTACAATAATTGCCTTGTGAATGAACGGGACGGAGCATTGTTCCCTCCTCTTTCCCCCTACGATGCTGATCACTTTCTCCCACATCTCAAGGGAGCAATGGGCTCCTCTTGTGGAGAAGCATAAAGATTTAAGAGTCTCGAGTTTTTGGACAGGGTCTCAGTCTTTTTTGTTAATTTTATTTTCTCTCCCAGTCCCCATGCTCCGTCTCCACTGTCAGAATAAAAAAGGTACACCGTTGTATCCACTTCGTTTTTTTTCTGGATGGATGAGGCTGAATTTATTAGAACACGTCCGGGTTTATACTGACAGAACAAGTCACCAGCTGTCTCACATCCAAACCTAAATGTGTATCTAAAATACTGAAAGACCCCGTCGAGCGCTTTCTTTGCGCTGAATACTTTGTGTGAAGTCGTTTCCATATCTGCAGACACACGGCTGTGGATTCTGCTCCACTGTAACGAAGAAAAATCACGCATGCACACACACACATACGCGCATTTCGTCCATTCTTTAGTCAGAAAACGTGATTTTTCTTCTGTAAAATAAACAAGTAGCATTTTCAATGCCATACCATTTATTAATTATGTAAAGCAAAAACCATTTGATGAGATTTTTTTTTTCAATGACCGTAGTCTGCTGTAACACTTTGATGAGCACCTATATGATCTGTGAGATGACTGTTTTCTTATTGAGCGCGCACCTATGGGGCCCGGGTGGCTGTCAGACAGGATCTGCCCAGGTAATAAAGGCACGACGGTGTACCTTGTATTTTTCTGACAGTGTGGTGCAGCAGCAGCAGCTTGTCTCTGGTTTGTCTTTTTGGAAACGGGGCAGAGACCCGCGGCTTCGCTGGCCTTAGTGCGTCGCAGAAAACTTCATTCGTTTCTGCTTTTGCCTCTGATTGCAAAACCAAACCCGGACCACGTTCTTTTTCAGGTCCAGTTTCTCGGCGATTGCGGCGATCTTCTCGGATGAGGGCCTCGGCTGCACGGCGAAATAAGCCTCCAGAGAGCGCTTCTCGGGTGCAGCGATAGAAGTGCGTTTCCTTTTTTTGTCCCCCCCGTTAAAGAGCTCCGGCTTGGTCATCTTCTCCCTCTGTGCCCGCTCGGCCTCCTCCAGCCAGGCCTCCAGGATCGGCTTCAGGGCAACCATGTTGTTGTGCGACAGCGTCAGGGACTCGAACCTGCAGATGGTGCTCTGGCTAAGACACCCGACCCCGGGGATCTTAAGGTTGGCCAGGGCAGCCCCCACGTCCGCCTGAGTCACCCCAAGTTTGATCCGCCTTTGTTTGAACCTTTCCGCAAAAGACTCCAACTCCCGGGGATCAGGCTCCGCGTCTGCGCCGGCGGTCCCCAGGGAAGCGTGGGATCCCAGTCCGTGGGGGTGCATGTTCATGGATTGCGGGTGGTGGTGGTGGTGGTGCTGCATGTGGTTGATGGCCGACATGTGGGCGTGAGCCGTGTGCGAGGCCGTGGAACAGACGTCTGAGCCGGGCATTCCTCCGAGAGAAATACCGGGCGTGAGGTGGTCCAGCAGGTCGCCCTCCAGGCCCTGCGCCGGCTGGTGATGCGCCGGGTGATGGTGGGAGGTGAGCACCGAAGGGTGGTGCAGGTGTGCGGAGGAGGAGGTCGGGGTGCAGGTCATGCTGGTCATTGTGGTCATGGTGTGGTAGGTGGCGTCTGGCTTGAACGGGTGACTTTTCTGTGCCACGATGTCCACGGCGGCCAGAGCCTCGGCTCTCTGCAGCAGCGTCTCATCAAAGCCGGCGAAGATGTTGCCCTGGAGCTGCGAGGGGAGTAGAGGGAGGCCGGTTAGAGGAAAGCTTCTCAGCAACAAAACCTGACAGCTTCGTCAAAGCATCCACCTCGACTCCAGCTAATTACATCACATTTATTTAAACGTTAAAATAACAATTCATGAAGTGCAAACTATTAAATAAAATGACAAATCTGTGGAAACTTTTCTATGGTAACCCCCTGATATTTTTCAGAATTTGGACTGTTTCACAAATACTTTTCTGCTTTTCCAGGTTAACATTTAAACTGCAATATTAATCAGTTAAATGTATCTGTGCATTATTTACAGTATATAAGCAAATGTCACAACATTACAAAAGACGAAAATTTTATGCGCGCAAGGTGAACTGGACTTTGTTTCATTAGCTCTCAAAACAAACGCAGTCGACCTCGACGTGGACACAGCTGGATGTGCCCGGTGCCTCGAAAGTGTGTCAGCGTGGAAGGATATTCATTTAAAATTAATATTTACGATCTCCTGAATAATTTCTGCGGACAATGAAATGAAACGGCTGTGAGTTTGAATATGAATGGGACAATATGAGATAACACGCGCTCGGAGATTCCACGCAGGCTTTTCATTCGTCCTCTCCCTCCTTCATCTTTTATCGTCGTTCGTTTGAAACAGAATCCCTCACACTTTCTCAAAACACCAGATCTGGCTTCGGCAGAGGCGCATTTTTTGCGTCTGCGGGCACCACGGTTGGCTTGGTTTTTTTGTTTTGTTTTATTTTGTTTTTGTGCTGCTAGTACTCCCCGGTTTGACCTGTTATATCACTGTCTCCACTCTCTTTACACGGGTTTCGTTTCACATTTCATCGAGCGCTGTCATTCGATGCTATAATATTGAACTTTATCCTCACTCCACCGTCCATACAAGACGCATATCCTGGTCTCAAAGTAGAAAGACTTTAGCTGCCAGAATGTGGGGCTGTTATTATTATGTTGTTTTATTAAATTAAATAATTTTATATTGCATTACATGAATAGAAATCAAGAATAAACTAAAGACGTTTTCTACATTGTCAGAGGGGACTGGAAGTTTTGTAAGAGCTGCGGGAAGTCACGAGTGAATTCTGGACTCACCGACGGTGTGGGAAGGCAGGCTCTGCGGATGGCCTCGGAGCTGGAGTGCAGAGGAGTGTATTTGGGTTCGTGCAGGATGGGGTGCATACTGAAAGGCTGCTTGCTGTTCATCGACATCATGATTGCAGAAGTGAGGGAGGGTCGCTGTCCGTCTTCCTCGTTCCACTCCGTTTTGATGGTTTTTCTCAAAAGAAACGCCTCTGAGAGGAAGAAAACGTGCCTGCCACGTGCAGATAACTTGGAAAAAAAAAATTTTTTTCTTTATCGGGTTTTTGTAGATGTAGTCAGACTCAGTAAAAAAAAAATATACAGAACGTGACAATCAGAGGTAACTCCGGGACACCTGCGGATCTTCTGCCTCCTGTAAACGACTTCTATAATAAAGATGCTCCTTGCCTCCAGCGCCTATATTGGACCACTGCCTCCCAGGCTCTTCCTCATTGGAGGATCCTAACTCCCTCCCCCTGGACGTCTCCACCAACCACGTGAACATAGTCGTCTTTAGCCACGCCTCCAAGCGTGCTTGGCTCGCTGGCAAGGACGGTTTGTGGTTTCACTGCTAAAAAAATCTTCGTAGAAACATCTAAAAATCGATACCTGCAAGAAAAATGTGGGTTCGGTGACATGAAGTTGTCACGAGACCACCAGGAATAACGTGGTTATTGATGCCTGCATCAATTAACTTTGCAAACGTGGGTTTCAGAGTCACGGTGATCTAATGATTCCTGGATTGCTAATGCTTAAATGCAGAATTTGAGCCTGTGCGCCAGGAAAACTGTTTAAAGCATATCAGTGCCTTCATGACACCCGTAGCCGCACTGTGGAGGCTTACATTTGTCCCCAGACAGCATTTCATCCTAAACTACCAACACATCTTTGTAACAGTGCTGCAGATCTTTCAAAGTAAAACGGCTGAGCAAGGAGACCATGTGTTTTTTCAGGTTATTATTTTCATGCAGCATATAACCTACTAATCACAAACAGCAAGTGTGGATATGAAAAGCAATATTTGGGCTTGGGTGACGATTTCAGTTGCCCGGTCAGCTGGCAGAGAGGGAGGGCTGGTTCAGAGACAGGGAGATTCAGTTGAGATTACGGGCGTGCAGGAATTCCTCTACCTCACCCTTATCCTCGTTCGTAGCAATGAATAAATCAATTAATCATGCTTCACTTACTCTGTGGCTGTACTAGTGGACATCATGTTCCTGATCGCGCAAGAAAACCCACTCACACCTCCGTTAATTAAAGAATAAACAGTCCTGAACGGGAACTAAAGAGCGCAAACACCAGACGATGAAATATTTACACGTGAACCGAGCTGGGGTCAGCGGGGCACAGCTTGTCAATCAAAAGTGGAAGGGGGGATTTCCGGCAGACGGAATGATTATCGCGAGGGTGACAGAGTGGGCAGGGGGCTCACTATCCCGAGCGCTGTGTCTGCTGCTCTCACACCTGCACTAATAAGATGAGCACCTGTAAAAATTAAAAATAAACTTATTTGCAACAAGTAGCAACAACTGTGGCATTTATTTTATTGAAGCGTTTACTTCAAACAGAATGTAACAAATGAAATATTACTAAATAAATCTGGGAGAAAAACACCGCTTTTCAAACAGCATAGCGCACATTATTCCCTGGTTTTAACTAATTAATCTGGCAAAATCCCGCATAATTCCGACCGTCGGCGTTTGCGAAGAAGTTGATTTAAAGCGGGCAAATGCCTGAATTGAAACAGATCAAAGGAAACCTGAGAAGAGACGAAGGTAGAGGGACCTGAATTAGCACGAATCCATGCATGAAAAAGCATTCATTCATTTATTCATTCATTCATTCATGTAAAAACCTCAGGAATTATCGGGGTCTTGTGTAATGAAAAACAAAACTGAAGGTATTTCGAGATTCACGCGTTATTAATCATGTCCATGCAGCTCACGGGACCAACTAACACACAGAGGACTGAGTTTAACTTCATTACTTCATTGCAGTTTTAGATTTATAACAAAGTTACTCTTGTTACTCTTATTGTGAGTTTGTGTTTTCAGTGAGGAGTTTCAGGTGCATAAACTAAATAATTCATCCAGTCAGGAGCATTTTCTCCGTTTTGTTGCTTTGTTGATTATATATTTGCTCAAATAAAATATTATACTATGCAACCTTAATTGGAGTAAATTCTGTTTATTTTGTATTTCCCACTGTATTGTTACTGAACATTAACAACATTAAAGTTGTGATACTGTTTTGTGGCAAACACTCATTTTCATTTACTTTTCCATATCAAATTTGTTTTAATCTTCTTTCATCATTACTGAATTAGTCTTAAGTGAAATCACTTATCACACCTTTAAGGAGGTTTTCACGTTTTGTTTTGTTTTTCACCATCACCTGGGTCTGCAGTTGTGATAAGTAGAATCATAATTTCTTATCCAATGCTTGATCATTTGATCAATAACTTAATGTTTCTTCACAGATGTTTCAGAAAAAGTAAATAAAGGTCTTGTTTTCTCCCGCTTTCCTCACTGCACCGTTTATTTGTGTTTCCTGCTGCAATTAATTTAAGTGTGGAAAGATAAATCTTTAAGTGCTGAATCATAACTTGATGGCTGATTTGTTTTAATCAATCCTGGTGATATCAAATTTTGAACTGCCATAATTAACACCATTAATTATTTATTCTTTATCTGTTTTTAAGGAAAGGCCAATCATCACTTCATCTGACGTGGCACAAACACCATGAAGTGTTTTAATCAAGTGATTTAGCGAAGTGAAGCTTTCTTATGGAAAAATCTGTTCCCTATAATATGTAAAGTGCAATACATGCAGTACATTCAAGTTGTTTTTTCCATATATTTATCTGAAACTGGACTCAAACTTCAGCTCAAGAACATCAACATGTAGTCCAGTATCATGAATGTAAAGATAATGTAAAGAAGTGTAAAGATGGTGCTTTTGAAGTTCAGCTCATCTCAGCTTTCCAGCTGTTCATCTTTGCACAAACTCATAGATGACTGATGGTTTCTATTTTTTCCAGACTTGGGGAGTCCATTCTTTTTCTCGTGGGCACTGCATTCTCATCACTGTTTTTGCATCTTCGCTACCCATTAAACACAAACAAGCCAAAGGCATTTTGAACACTGTCGGAATGAATTCCAATTAAAATTATTAATCAAAGTCATTCCAGTAATGCATTTTTCTCTCCCCAGGTGCGTCCTCTGTAAAACCCTTTAGAGAAATCTGTTTTTAATTACAGGAATCAAATACAGAATACTCAAATTATTTGGATAAATACTGCAAGCACGAAGCAAGCAAGAAGTGAGCAAATGAAGCAGTGATAAAAGCAAATACATGAAGTAAATTAGACCCGAAAGAGTGCAGGAAGAAACAGGAAAGATGAAGCAGGGTAAAATGGCTTTGAGGCTAAAGTTAGGATTAGAAGTGAGGATATGATTTACTAGAGGAAACAGATGAAGACTCTTTAGAGAATAATAACTAAGAATGAAAACCTGATATTATGCATGTTTCCCTCTGCTTTTGATCAGTACAGCTTTTTGATCAAGCTCGCTTTTATTGTTTCTGCCCTATGAACAATACTTTTAAAAGAAACTTAAAACCTGCAATAATTATAATAGGGTTTTGTTTTGGGGGTTTTTGCCATTTAAAAATGGCACCATCAAAACTGAAACCTAATGTGCTGTGTTGATTCCTGTCTTTGTGTTTTTTCAGAGTAAAACTTAAGATGTGCATCAGCCTGGCCTCAGTCTTGCTCCAGCTGTAACTCTGCCTCTCAGTCTGCAGCCCTGGCTGAAACTCCAGCTCTGACTCACCTGCCTACAAAAAGAGCAGCAGTGTCAGTGACGGCCAGCAGGAAACCTGAGTGAGGGCTATTGTCCTGCTGTAGATGCGGCCCTCCAGAGGGTCCCCGGCACCCGCTCATAAAATATACATCACCTGACTCCACTGGGACAGCAGTAGGGAGGACAGTCCGCTGGGAAGAACAAAATGCAGGGAGTCCAGCTGGGGTGGGAGGGAGGAGAGAAAGCAAGAGAATGAAAGCATAGAGTGAGAGCTCTGGAAATAGAAGCTAGGAAGGACGAAAGACGGTGCCAGCTTTAAAGAAAGTCAAACTCGGATGTTTAAAGTCTAAACCCAACACAATTTGAAAAAGAAGCCATCAATTTTACTCAAATTTACCACGTATGTTTTATCTTTAATTTTTAGCCTGAACTTTACAAGCATTCACTTTTACTCATTCAAATCGCTGCCTGAACTGTTTGCTCATTAACTGAATATCTAATAAGCTAATTATATGGCAGCAATTCGCTTCATTCAGGCATGGTCAAGATGACATGATGTTCAAACTGAGCATCAGAATGCTGAAAAAAGCTTGTCATGGTTGTCTGTGTTAAACAAGGTGATCTGAATATTTTGAAACCAATGATCTGCTGGGATTTTAAGGATCTATGGAGAATGGTCAGAGAAAGAAAAAATATCCAATGAGTGGCAGATCTTTGGATGATAACACTGGTGTCAACTACGAACAGGAAGCTGAAGCTACAGTTTACACAGACTCAGCAAAAGTGGGCAGAAACTGGGCAAAGATCTGCTATGAAATTCGAGTTGTACATTCATCTAAAAGACATGAAAGCATGGCTTCATCCTGCTTTGTTTCAACTGTTCAGCCTGGTGATGGCATAATGTTTCAGCGGATATTTTTTTGCCACACTTTTGGCCAACTGTGCATGGTTTAAACACCAAAGACTGCCTGAGTGTTTTGGTGACTGTGACCATGCCTTTATAATCACCGTGAACCCATCTTCTGATGCCTGCTTTCAGCATGATGATGGACCCTATCACAAATCTCAAATGATTTCAAACTGGTTTGGCCTCTAAGAGTTACCAGATCTCAATCCAATGGGGCACCTGATATAACAAGAGATTTGCATCATGAATGTGCAGTCGACAAAACTTTGAGGACCTTCTTGAATCTGTTTCACCAAAAAATTAAGGTAGTTCTGCAGATAAAAAGGGGTCCAACCCAATACCAGCAAGGTGTACCCAATAAAATATTGTCCAAGTTTACATTAGTGGTACTTAAAACTTGGCTTTAGAGCATCTTTCATGTTTAGTTTTTGCCAATAAAGTTCAGCTACAGGATATTGTAGCTGAACTTTACATGTGTGTCCATCGCATGAGTGGTATTTGTGTCAGCCTATTTTAGACACATGAACAGTTCATATTTTTGTATGTGAAACAAATAAGTCCGTGTGTGTTCAGAGTGCAGGAGAGACTCTGAGGGATCAAACGTCCGGCAAAGCTTTCAGCGAGCAGAACATGGCTGCCACACGGTGTATTTCTGCCACATTTAGCAAATGGACACTAAAGTGCAGCCTTCCGCCAACATCCACCACAGCCTGAACACACACCTCCTCAAATTGTTCCCTCCTCCTGCCTTTGCCTCCTCCTGTCCTTCCCTTCTTTGCTGTTCACTCTTGTCTCCCTTTCCTTTCCCTTTATGCTTCTTCTACCTTTGAATTATTGATATTGAGTAAAATCTGATGTTGTAAACTTTGCGACGATTCACCAAATCGGCCTCCGTTTCTCACCGTGGGGGCCCGCCAAAGGGTAGGCGGTGTCTAACCACACACTTTTAATGTAATTGCCTGTAGGGTTCCTTTTAAATATTTCATTGTCTGCCAGTACAAATTAAAGACATGAGGCTGGAAGAAAAGGTTAGTAGGTTCGCTTGGGGAGAGATTCTCTGCACTTTACCTGTGCCTGCAGGTTTAGAAAAGGGCCTCGCCTCTCATCACTCTCATTTCTTAAAAGAAACAGACTGAGAGAGTGTGGTCTTCTGTCCTTCTGCTTCAATTACCTTTAAGTAATCTGACTATACACTCAAAAGCTGTGCATGTACATCCGGTTGGCCATGTGCTGTGCAGCATGATAGCAAAACAGCTAGCTAAAATAGCTACATAATAGTCGATATGCTGCTGTGTGCATGAGCTTTTTTACAAACATTAATTTATTAGAGACTACGGCTAGTAAACCTTAATTTATTAGCCATAGATTTTACATAACTTGTATGAATCTACCTACAACAGACACACCATATTCACGTGCTTAATTTTCTTTTTTATTTTTACTGTACCACAGAGCTTTGAATAAATTAAAAAATACTTACAGAGGTGTCTAACAGAACAAGATTAGATATTCGGAGCCATTCGTTTAGCTAGAAACCTTCAAAGTCCTGAATACTTTGCTGGTACACCTGTGTCGAAATCATCTATACGCAGACATATTTTGACATCACAAAACACACCTTTTCAACTGGACACAGGGTGAATCTCAGAACCTATAAGTCATGTTTCCATCACTGCTCACTGAAGCTGGAGACAGAGTCATTTGGACAGTAGTTTACATACTCGCATCATGGGCATGAATGTCATGGTAATTTTAGGCCTTTAATCATTTCTTTGAACTGTTCAGTTTCCAGGGTGGACTGATTGAACAGCATGCCTCTTCACTGACATCTAAAACAAGAAGTGGTCTCTTATGGGGATCCTCTGGGATCAGGACTGTCCAGTTACCCATTGTGGGTGTGTCACATCCATCAGCAGGTGATTCATTTGTGTTGCCAGACACCCGTGGAGTGCAGCTAGCTTCCTTAACCAGTAGGTGTGAATCGTGTCTGGACCTGGTGCTGTCCAACTCTTCATGCTCTTTTTCTCACTTCAGACTGTTTTCACTGTGATGTTTACTGGATCCTGTTCAGGGAGGTTGCTGTGGTCTGCTCTTAGATCCACTAGCCACTTAGTATTGTTGTTATATGTTGCATTCTTCTCCCATGTGTTCTTCCAGTATTGCTCGATATGAGAATACGTACTCATATCATTCCTCTGCCACTGAGAGTACATTTTGGATGGTTCAGTGGAGAACATCTGGTTTGTTCTCCTGGCTTTTCTCTGGTATACCTGTTCAGGCGGTTTCTGCAGTTCCAACTGTTGGCTAACTCCCCTCCATGCTACTTTGATCTTGGCCGCTAGTCTCCTTCTCCATGTAGGGTACTCTGGCTATTCATTTTGTACCCAAGGGCCAAGGGTTGAGGTCAGGGTTTTTGGAACGCTATTCCATTATTAATGTTCTCAATGTTGGCCTGTTATCCATTCCAAAACCAGTTTTGATGTGTGTTTGGGATCATTGTCCTGTTGGAACATCCGACTGTGTCCAAATTTCAACCAACAAGCTGTTGATTTGAGATGAAATTGAAAAGTTTGAAGGTAGTCTTCCTTCTCCATTATTCCATTCACTGCGACTAATAGCAACAAAACAGCTCCATAGCATGACGCTGCCACCACCATTGTTGATAGGTGGTGCAGTGTTCTTAGGTCTAAAAGCCTCGTCATTAACAACCCCACTTCATGGTAGGCATGAACTTTGGTGGTTCCTGGGTCATTCCTGAAGATCCAAGCCAATTTCCTCTCATCTGAGGGTGACAGTTTGGACCTTCTTCCAGACCTCAGCAAAGTGATGACTTATGTACAAATGTTTTAAATAAAAATCTTAGAATCTACAGTTGTTTAGAAATGCCCCAATGAGGCCTTCCCATCTTCCGTAAACCAATGGTTCCCCTTACATCTTCACACAGTTCCTTGGACTTTCCCATTTTTCTGAGTACTGGTCAGTCATTGAGTGCTGTCAATCAAGTCTACCAGTTGTAGAAGAGGAGGCGACACTGTGTGCAGTGACTGCTGGCCTGAGCGAGTAGCAGCCTTTGGGAAGAGGAGGTCCAGTGACTGTATTGGGTAGAGGAAAGAGCCGGTACCTCACAGACTGACAGCAAGAGTGGTTTGCAGGAGTTAAGTGGAGAGTGTGGGTGGAGATCAGTATGGCAGGAAAGCAGGGAGGTGGAGCAGAGCAAGTAGACTGGCAGCTCAGAGTGAAATCAGAGCACAGGGAGAAACTATAGAGCATGCCCGCTGGAATAAGTCCACTGGCAATACATGAGTCTGGCTATTATTTACATGCAGACTTCTCTTTTGAGTTTGGCTCTCATCTGCATGAATTTAGTTTTTGTTACACTGTGAACTCTTGAGTATCTGCTGACCAGTATTTAATTTCTTTCAGGTTCTTCACGGTCAGGTTTTTGCTGTTAGCTGTCCAAGTTTTGGGGTCCAACCTGCAGAAAAGAGGGTTGGTTCTATCATCTCTGCTTGTGCCTGCTTGCTTCAATGATAGTTATGCTGTTTATATCGTCTTCTGAGATTGGTCTCACCACATGTAGCACTGGTTCATTATCTCCACCTCTTAATGAATGCATCTCTCTTATCTCGTCTTCTAATCTGTTGTTCTGCCTGTCCACGTGCTGAAACCAGGCTGCTGATCAAAACAGGACAGAAGAGAGACGGGGAAGAGAAAAGCAGCGAGCAAGACACAAACAGAGGGAATGACAGTATGAAAGAAAGACAGATAGTAAATGAGACAGAGAAAGAGAGAAGACATATTTTGGATCAATAGATTAACTGAGTGCTCATGTATTATGCATCTGAGCCCTGCAGCACTTGCACATAAAGGGAATGTTGGGCAGGATTGGCGTGTAAAAGCTTTATAACCGCGGGCCTGTTTACTGAGTGTACAAGGGGACCACCGTCAAGACGAACTGAACCAAGCAGAGTCAAACTGAGACAAAGATAGTTCTGCTTCGATCCACACAATACGCACCAAAGCTTAATCCCAAAAAGCATTATGCTGACATTTATGTGCAAAATGACTTCTGCTGGGGTCTTACAGTCATGATCCTGGGTCGGTGACCCAGTGTTTTTGGTTATGTACTTTTACTTTTGATAGTTTTGTATTATGACTGTTGTTTTGGGTTTCCTAGGGTTTAGTTGTGTTCCCTCTGTTTGGTGTCTTCCCTGCTTGTGTATCCCCTTAGTGCTGTCGGTCTCTGTGTTTAGTCCACGTCTCTGAGTCTGTGTCATTACGTGTATGTGTTTCCTGTTTTACTTTGAAGGTCTCTGTCTTATGTCAGTGGGTTCTATTTATGTTTCCCCTGCCTCGTCAGCTGTTATGTCTCCGAGGTGTGTTTCCCTCCTGTTTTCCCATCCCCTGATTACTGGTGTGTGTATTTATAGTGTGTGTTCACCCGTCCTTGTTGCTGGTTCGTCTGTGTTGTTCCCCTCGGTCTCCGGCCGTCTCTCCGTATATTTCCCCGTACCTCCCTGCATCTTGGTTCCTAGTTAGTCCTGTTAGTTTTTCCAGTTTAGGTTTTCTTAGTTCATGCTCACCCTCGCCATTTCTGTTTGTATCCACCTTTGTTCAATAAATACTCACCTGCACCAGAGCTGCCGCATTTTGGGTCCTTTCTACAAACTCCACACGTCTGCCACACCGGACGTGACATGTGAATGTGCTTCGGCTTCCTGCCACAGTCCAAAGACTGTGCATAGGTGGATGGATACATGGGTGGAGGGATGAATGGGTGGGTGGATGGCCCAGGAGAGCAGCAGAGAGATCAAGCATCAATGGCAACAGGCATAACACTGGTTCAACTGTCAGATGCAACATACAGGGAGGAGCTGGCATGGAGGTGGGTTGCAAAGCGTCTTGCAAATACATAGCTGTGGGCAGACTACAGCAGCCTAAAAAAACTTTGCCAGCTGGTTGTGTATAATTATATCGGAGCCATTAGCTGATATAAGCTGGCTCTAAGATCACCATAGACCTGTACTACAAAGCAGGATTTCATTTATCCAGCTAACATTAGAGCTATAGAAAGGTGCTTCACTACTTACTGTGGTAGAGTACCAGGGTAACTCGTGCTGTGAATCTAACCTGCTCTAGAGCTGTTTAGGTTGCAGATTAAAGATCAGCTGGTATGACTTAACTGTACACTGACCAGTAGGTTAGTCAGTGGTGACTGTTATAGAAAATAGAACATTTTGTTAATATTTCAAAAAGGAAGTGGGTCTAAAATATATTAGTGGATGAACATCAAGAATAAATATAGATTCTTAGACTACTTGCAAATGTAATATAAAGCAAGTAGAAATAGGTGGTCTGTTTTAGGGTCACATATTAAAGCTGATAAAACAATAAAGTTGTTGTAAAATTGTTTGCAACCAGCAGGAAAATATCAAGTGATAAATGTCTAAGTCTAAATCTGAATTCTGTTCTGGTATTTATTCTTTCCTCTCAGACGTTAAAATCCAACAAGGCAGCAACTGAAAGAATAAAAAATTAAAACTATAATAATCAATTGAAATCCATCAGATTTTCACGTGTCTTAATGATAGACTTGTGATTTGATAAGAGTGTGAAATGACATTTTTGTTGCCTTTCCTTGCAGACTTCAAATAGGCTCAGCTTTAATAATATAGTTGTTATTTGTTTAAAGTGCTCATTTCTGTATGTGGTTTTCCTCTCATATCACTGCTTTATCTTTAGCAGCGGTGTTGGTTTTCAGTTTATCATACTTGCAACGTCTTTATATTTTTTCCTGTAGTATATTTTTCAGCTGCTCTGGTGCCAGTACATTAATCCTTAATTGTGATTGTTCAAATACCCGTCACATCACCTCATTTCCTGTGAACATGCACAGGAGACGCTGACTTAACTTAGCGAACTATTAGCCATCTTTTGTGACTGCTTATCCTGACTGCTGATGTTAGGGTGAATCCAGATAATGGAAAGAAACCCTGGGTATGTAAAACTCCTTTTACAATACACGACCCAGATCTGACTGTGACTGAGCTTGTTTGCCCTGAATGAATATTCTTCACAAATTAGACTTATCCACACATAGAAGGGTAAAAAACAGAGTGGAGATTTTCTAAAGTTACAAATGTGAAATTTTGACTTTTCAAAAATAATGACACAGATGTTCATGTTTACCTCCTGTTGCTTATTAATCTTGTCCTTCCCTGACTGATCACAACTATGTAAAAATAAAATAAAATCGCCTGCTTTAATAGTAAAATGTTCATCTGAATCTGCTAAAAAAGAATGCTTGTCTGGACAGACAACTTTCCTGTATCGGTGTGGATCTAATCTGAGAGTCAGGAAAGTGTCACACAGACACACTAAATACCATATTAATTACTCTGATTGGGTCAACTTGGACAGGCTAATGGTTCATTGTCATACAGGTTGAAGGATTTCTTCTAACTTCTTGTAAGAATAGAGAATAACAAGAGTTTTAAGCTCGCTGTTAAATCCTGGGAATCAGTGTCTGTGAAACTTCAGTGTGAGCTTTAGTGTGAGTTTTACAAAACTTTAGTCAAACTAATTCAAGGGTAAAAATGACATAACAAGTGACATAAGAGACTTTATCGGTTTCAGTAAGACAGAGCGTTGACTTTTTAAAGAGACTATTTTTCTTGTAGTTTCTAGTTCTATGTTTTGGTTTGCTTTTGATTTAAGTTGTCCAGTTTTGGCGATATCAAGTGTAGAGATGTCTTCTTTCTCTTGACCATAAAAACCATGTGACTGTTGCCTTGCAGTTATCAAAGCACCAAATTCATGCTTGGCAATAATGTGTAATTTCAGAAATAATGACCTGGGACTATTTTCTTTCTACTAAACTACTCCAGCACTACTTTGGGGTCCCATTAAAAGCATCATCTGACACTGGCCTTTAAATCACCCGGCTGGTTCCTCTCTGTTCCTCTCCCTTTGCCTGAGTGAAGTATTGCTCACAGAAAGAAAAAAAAAAACGGCATCCCAACAATTCACAGAGGCCCAGGCATCAAACAGTTCAACCGTCTGAGCGTTTCCCAAGAGGCCCACCAAACTAATTTCCATGCAAACAAAATCCTCTTCACTTCTCTCCCCTGTACTACAAGAATAGAGAGGAGTTGAACAAAGGGAAAACAAGTAAACAAACAAAATGATGTATGAACATGTCACTGTGATGAGTATGTATGTAAATTAAAATTAATCTTCCTCTCATTTCTTTTTTTTAATTTATGTCTCTGGTGTTTGGGACAAGCGGGATAAGCAAGAAAAGACATGGTGATACTCAGAAGAGATGTGTGTCAAAGCTATTTGGAGATCTTGCTGTCTGGATGCTTTCTTTCAACTCTGCTCCCAAATGTAAAGATGAAGACAACGAAACAATCTCTGAATGGATAAACGACAAGAGTGCAAAGTCAAGATGATAAGAAAGAAGCCATTGTGGGAAATTTGTGCCTGTTGACTCGCTACTAGCAGAGGGTAATTTGTATGAGTTCAGAAATATGGTGCAGTGAAAAAGTCTTGAACAGTCCTTATTTTTTTACAATTTCCTTCCAAGGAGCCAGATGGTCATCGTGTACATTTTTTTATTTAAAATGAGCATTCTCCAGGCTTTCTGAAGGTATTTCAAAGTCTTTCTTTGGCTGCTTTTTTGCTCATTTTTAAGTCAAGTCTTTGTGTCATATGCTGTGGGAGTGTCTGGTCGGGTGTGGTCCAGGTTCCTGTTGTCCGTCCCCTGGGGTGGAGTTGGCCAGTTCATCACCTGCTTCCATTTTCCGGGGCTCCATCTAGAGGGTTTTTAAGCCAGCACTGCCTGCCACTCCTGCCAGTTCGTCCTGCTACCACCCGTGATTCATCACCCGTCGTACTCATCAGCAGCGCTGGTTCTGTTTCCATCCTGTTCTCCAGTCTGCCTAGAACCCTACCACACACTCATCTTCTCCTCAGCCTGCCCTCCAGCCCGTACTTCAACTTCCCTGGACACCTCGGAACCTGGACCAGCTTCCCCACACTCTCAACCATCCCTGGGACGCTCCCACGGCAACCCCTTCCCCGCCTAATAGCCGGTGTTTTCAAGTAAGCACAAGACTCTCCACTAGTACCACTCACCTCTGCCCCTTAATTGTTTCCCATTCAGTAAAACCTTTCTCCTGTGTTTGCAGAAGTTCCCGCCCGTGTTCTCCTTGTGTTCTACGTCCGTTTCTCCGCCCTCGGGCCTTTGTTACTAGCACCTCTTTCCAAATCACAATCATGATTCTTTCTTTTGTTCATTAAAATAAAAACACCAAAGATAACAGTTTGACAGACATGTTCACTAAAAACTTGGCACATCTCAGCATGGTGTGCAGTGTGTGCTTAAAATTTTGAGGAAACTGACAAAAAGAAAACTGAAGGTCTGAAAGTCATGTCCTTAGAAACCGGATGCAGAACTTCAGAGATGCATCCGGTCCTTCAGTTCATCCATCTACTGTTCACTGACACCCCATCAGAAGTGGTCTCAATGCAAGGAAGCCTCTCAAGAAGCAAACGTAAGGGAAACAGTGGTAACAGTATACATATAGTATATGTATTAAAGTTGTCCTGCACCTGGGAGATTTTGAAAGAACTGAAAGTGAGGCTTTAGCAGTGCCATTATTCTTTAGCCACCAAATTGTGCAGTCAACATTCATTTCAGAAAAATATATTAATGCAAATATCATTCTATTGTAAACGAAGTGAATGTTTCTGCAGTGCTTTTTCACCAGGACCTATCTAATCCCCCAAAAAATAAACTGATAAAGCTTTGAACCAGGAAACTCAGCCTTGGTAATCATGGTTCACATGCCATCAGATCAAACAGTTTGCTGATGGTATTGATTTTTTACGCTGTTTTTCCATTTGTTTGGTTCCTTCATTGTGTTGCGTGGTTGCAGAGTTTTAGCACGGAAGCGTACAGAAAATGCATCCAAGCATTCCAATAAAAGTGCATGTGCATCGGACAACTTTGATCATGGATGAAAAGCATCAAAGATGCCATGTCTGTTTTCCTTCCTTGGGACTGAAGCCTAAATGTGATCATGATCTGATAATGTTTTTGGCAGCCTGCTGTATGTTTTATTTTGCTGCAGGTCCAGACAAAGAAGTTTGCCCCAACCTTGTTTCAAAATGTGCCATTTCGTCAACGCTACATGGCTTGTAGTATTAATCAAGATGGTAGGAAATCAGGGTTATAGAGGCTACAAGAACTTAATATGGAAAAAAAACATTTCCAAAGGGAGAGTGAAAGAAAGACAGAAAAGCAATGAGATTAATCTCAGATCTGGACTCTTCTTCAGTTATTCAGTGAAATATTAATAGCTATTGCCAGGGGCCAATTGTGTTTATATCCTATGATTTAGATGCTTTAGTTGCTCATTGGCTGATCAAACTGTGCGTATTCACTGTGGAGGCAGTTTGTGGGTTCAGTTTGCCCTGTTACTTCCTATGTAAGTGTATGAAAGTAGACAAGAGACATGTGGCCCTGGTTTTTTAATCATAGAAAGCAACATTATGTTACATGTAAACAAATGTATCTGCTAATGGAACATGCATGTGTTGGATATAAATAAATTTCACATGGGTTTTTTTTAACATATATTTTAACTCAAATATTTTCTCGACTTAACCAAGAAACCTTTCTTTGCTTATACGTCACTAAACTGTAACTGGAAGCTTAGAACAATAGAAAACAAAACTCTGTCACGAAACCTTTCTGGCTGAAAACCCTGAAGGCAAACGCGTCCCAGTAGCAAAAGATCTCTTCCTGAATCCAGTATTTAGGACGATGTCACTCCACATGCTCCAGCCTTGTGTTACGTTTGGGCTTAATTGATATTAAACATTAAATCTTTCAGTTAAATCTACTCTGTGACTTTACATGTGACATTATTTGTTTTTACATATAAAATTCAGAGTAAAATAAAATGAACGTATTCCCATAGGTGAAAAGTAACAAAGTACAAATGCTTTCTTACTGAAAATTAATATTGATGTTGGGTTTTGTGTGTGTGTGTGTGTGTGTGTGTGTGTGTGTGTGTGTGTGTGTGTGTGTGTGTTGGTTTATTGAACCCTTTAATAATTATAGATATGAGTCTTAATTTGTATCATATTTGCTACATCTGCATTTTTTTTTATTGCTTAAAAATCGAATTTAGGTTTCTGGGGGGGAAATACAGTAGAGGTCCAAAAAACTCTGATATGATCACATTTGGTGTTACATGGTTATCTGTACTTTACTTGGTGATTTATTTTATTGAAACCTTTTTTTTTTGTCTCACCCTAAAAAGTACACATATTTCAAAACAAATATGTGTACTTTTTTCTCCTTATATTTTCAAAAAAGATTCTTTACTTGAATTTTAATGCACAAGAGAGGAGTTAGAATTTGAATCTAAATGGAGGAAATAAGTAGACGACCCTATTATTGTATCTAAAAAAGTCTGTATGAAATCTATATTGGAGATTATGTATTGGAATTTCAGGAGCGGGACCACGCCTCCAAACGAGCTCCTTCCGGTTGTCATCTATATAGGTTCCCCCCAGTTCTGCAAACTGTTCATTCTCATTTACGTGCCCCAACCTCCCTCCTTGTTCTCAATTCTTTAACTTCTTCACTCCTATTTAGTACATGGGGATCTGCCAGGCCCTGGAGCCGTCGCCAGTCCTCTTCGAGGCCTTCCCCAAACCGCAGCTCAATTCATGTCCAAGCATTCACCTTTACCTACTAAAACGCTGTCAAACCTAAAAGAAGGATGTGGGCCCAGCTAGTGAAATAAACGGTCTTGGGTTAACGCAGACCAGGACGATCCAAAACATTTTGCAGATGTGCAGGTGCAAATGTTCATAAGCAGTAGTCGCTCTACTTAGCATTAAGATAGCACTTAATTTCCATTTCCAAGCTCCAACGGCATGCATTGTGGTTCTTTTTTTTAACATGCTGTAATGCTTTGTATCTTGTTTTAATATAAGCAATGCCCTAAAAATATCAGCTCACAATTTGCCGGGCAACAAATATGTGTCGTTCAGAAAAGAATCACTCTCAGGCTGACCAAGATTTCAATGGGTATGTAAAGCTTAGGATGAGGAAGTTTTCATAAAAAGTTATCCAAACTATGGACTAGCATATTAATGATTAAGCTCATGTTGTGGATGGATCATCTCTGGTGTTCTCTTAACGGAAGTTTGGTCTGAATTTAACATCTTTATCCTGCCATGTGATTGGATTTTCCTCTGCCCATTAGGGACCCTCACAATGGTTTTTGTTGAGGGGTAAAAAGCTAACGTTCATCCTTCATATTTCCTCTGCTAGCATTGTAGGTAGCCATTCTATGCCAGCTAGCCAAACTTTAGTAATTTGCTCATTTAGTTTTCGTTCTTCATTTATGAAGGCGCTGATAATCAGTGACAGAGCTGTACATTTTATATGTTTTTAACAGTATATCATCTTTACACTCCAACTTCTGTGTGAGGACTTCTTTGGAAGACACCTAAATGCAGAACTCAGAAATAAACTAAAAGGCAGCTTTACTGCTTACCTCAAGATTAGAAATACAAATGAGGAGACACCTGAGGAACACAGCTGAACAGAATCTATCTAATGAGGCACAGAAAGCCAAACTGAACATAACTCACACAGGACAAGGATCTATCAAAATAAGACAGGAGGTAACAAACACTGAGACCAGAACTAAGACGTATGAACTTGACATAACTAAACAAGGGCACGAATACAAAAACACAGAAAGGTAAATAAAGAGACAAGACTGACTTCCACAAGCACAACACACAGAGAAGAGGCAGACTGGACACAAAAGGGAATAAACATCATCTAAGGAGGAATATAGGACTAGAAGCAAAGATTTTAAAAAAAAACAACAACTCAGAAGCACTAAGAAATAATATCATATCAAAAAGAATCTATCCTGATTCCGCAAAACTCAAAAATCACACTCACTGGGTGTACGCTGTGACAAAGGAGGGGGTGCACTGAGAACCATATAAATGAATGAATATACTGTATGTGTCAGATGTGGGAGTGGGTATTCAGGTCTCACATACACCTCAGGGCTCCAGCTGGTGCAGGACGGTGGGGGTCTTTGTGTCCCATGTACTCCCCTCTATCACTTGTCTTCACCCAATATCTACACACACACACACACACACACACACACACACACACACACACACACACACACACACACACACACACACACATATAAACATCAACCACCCTCCCCAATCCCTCCCCTGTAACGCTCTAACAGGATTAGAAGACGGAAGGTGCTCGCTCAGCAGACCTCACGACGTATGCGTATGCGAAAGACAGCACGCGATAGAGGTGGTCTGTTGGTGTGTGTGTGTGTGTGTGTGTGTGAATGACAGAGGGGGAAAGAGACTAGGGCTTAGTGAGAAACGGACCTCTTTCATGTACGTAGTTCTGATGGGCCCCAAAAGCTTTGCGACGGTGGCCCCAAGGGACAAAAGACACAACTGGGGGTCTCTATGTGCTTTTGTATTTGACTATATGTCTGTGTGTATGTCCGGGAAATAAACTCAGTATTACTTTGTACATTTATGTGGCACATTTTAAGAAATTAAAACTGTTTAAATTACATATATGGACCTGGTATGGAGTCACTATGTAAACAAAAAACAAGATTTAATCATAATTAAATGATTTTACTGTCAATGCACAGCTACCATACCCAGTATGCACAGACAGTAATATTCAGTTTAAAAAACGCTGGAATTTAATGTGAAAGTCAATTTTACAGAACTCATTTGGACATGTTGATTTAAAGAAAAAAATTTGTTTGATTGGCTCAGTAATTTTTTCTTTGTATAAAAAAGAAGTGCAAGAGAGAAAAGAAATCATTTTTACATTTAAAAACATTTGAAGTGCCTGAGATGTTTTACTAAAGGAAGAATAATTGTCCGACAGACAGGGTGCACCTGCTAGTCGCCAGTTAGTCACAGGGCTAGGTAATGGCAATGCCCTTTTTTCTTTTAAAACAAAGCATTTAAAAAAATTATTTTACTCTTTGGCAGTCAGTTAAACTGGCTCCTCTGCTGGGCCACACGTTTGACATCTGTGCTACCAGGTTTGGGATAGATGCTGCATAGGTTACAAAATTGTTAAACTATCACTTCATCTGTCACTCTTGTATCATCATGCAACAGATGTTTCCAGAGAAACAGAGTGACGGTGTCTGACCTGTGCCTCGTGTGCAGCCGCACCACTTGCCTTTGGGCCCTGGTTTCTGGAAAGGCCTACCTGCCAAGGCAGGGCGCATCGGGAGGGCCAGTGCTCTCATTACAGCTACAATGAAATAATTATGAATGGCGCGCCGAGACCTCATCACAGGAATATCTATTGTATTATTTATTCAGCCAGTCCCCTGGTTCAGGGGGAGAGAACACATATAAACTTCCAGCCTTGCTCCTCTCCTCCTCACTCAAGCTCCTGTTTGCTGCTCAAAGCAGAGGCTCCCGCTTGCTTGCACTCTCTTTCATTCTTACCTTTATGTGGGAATTGAGCATCCACTGGGGCCTTAAGGCCTTAACATGGTCCGACCTGCCAGCTGTGAATGTGCTGCACTGTTTGTTGTGTGTTTTCTTTTTTCTTTTAAAAAAACTGGAGCTCCTCGAGCTTTACAAAGGACTACAAAGAAGAGATAACTGTGATTTGCAGGATGCATTTCCAGTTTTCATATGCATCTTTGGTATTCACCAGATGTTTAACCCATGCCGAGAATTGGAACTTCTATCTTTATTATTGCCTAGCGGCTGCAGATTGGGTCGGCACAGAGAAGAATTGTTTTATTCTGGAGGCGGATGCAGGATTAATGTTGCCCAAACTTGTGCTTGGATGTGAAGAGAAACTTTGTTTGAACCAGACGGTCATGAAGGATGACACTCTAGCAGCAGCACGCATGGTGCACAATAGGCCTCATTCAGTAGCTGGACTGGATGTGTAAGTGGTAGAAGGGATGTTGGACAATAAAGAGGGAGGGAGGGGGGTGGTAGAGAGGGGGAGAGAGAAAGAGAGAGCACAGTGGAGTGGCTGGTATGACAGCTGCATCATGGGGATCAAGAGAGAGGCGCCGCCTGGAGCACAACAGGTGAGTGATGCTGCTCCCCAGCTCACTGCTTGGCTGGCTGACTGGAAGCACTAAGTAATGGCTAATTATGGTGTTACAGATTGGATGATTTGCTGAGAGACTGTTTGGATGAAGCCTGCTAATACAAGTAGGCCTTGAAAAACAGCTGTACAGGTTTTGAAAGGGAAACAGGTAACTAGTTTGTGTCTTGCCCCACTTAAGTTAGAAATGACAGGATACACATGAAACAGAGCCGTGAAAGTGACTGATAAAGTAGGGCGACCATTGAGCACCTGTTTCTGGACATAACTCAAGATGTTCTCTTATTGTTCTCTTATTTTCGATATAACGGGTTAAATAAACTTAGATGATTTGCAGCACCACTTAAAACCCATTCACACGCACACATTTACACATGTATAAATTTTGGCACAAGATGGCTTTTCATGAATATGACTGAAACTGGAAACATACCGCACATACACACAAAAAAAAACTAAAGTCTGCAGTTTTATTTTATTTATAATGACTAATACTTTAAAATAGATAGATCATGAGGATCTTATACCGTAGATTTTGCAGAAATGTTGTATATATGTTTTTTATGTATTGATATATATTTGTTTATATTTTTTGTTTCTGCAATATTTGATGTTTATATCATGTTTTTTAGTCACTTGATGTATTTGTTTTACTTTTGACTTTTCAAATTTCTCTGTAATCCCCTTTTTAATAAGTGCCTTTCGAGTAATGATGAATAAACGCAGCAAATACAACTACTTTTTTCATGTGTTTTTGTTGTTGTTTTTATTTCAGTAGCAATATATGCAGCAATGTCATTCATGATCATGACTTTATTGTATTTGCTTTTCTCCAACTGTTTATATTAGCAATGCATGCAGTAACTCAGATTAAGTACAAGTTAAATTTAAACATTTCAAATAGCTTTACCAAAAACCTGGTGGGAAACCGCTTAAGTTGTATAAAACTGACATGTCGGGCAGCTTAATTTTAGTGGAAACCAGACAGCTCTGTGGAAACCTCACATTTAATATTTGTCTTTGCTGTTTCTCTCTTGTTGGCTGATGCTTTCTCTAGAAAGCAGCGCTGCTTGTTGTGCTCTGCTGAGACAGTTTGGGTGCTGCTTGGTGGGACGCACTGAGCACGCTCCATCAATAATTCAGAATATTTCTGTGGCAACAGCCTGGCAACCATGGGTGCAGCACCCACATCCTGTATACGAGAGAGAGAGAGAGAGAGAGAGAGCGAGAGAGAGATGAGAGGAGGAGGAGACAAATGCCTGAGACAGGTTCAGGAAGGAAAAAGAAAAACGATCAGGAATGATTATGGAATAATGAAAGAACCGCAATGAGAGAGACAGTGTGTGTGTGTGTGTGTGTGTGTGTGTGTGTGTGTGTGTGTGTGTGTGTGTGTGTGTGTGTGTGTGTGTGTGTGTGTTAGTTAGACCTAAAGGTCTGCAGTATGTCAAACAGTGTACATTGTTGTTCCCTATTCCTTCAAATGAGGCGTGATAAACTGATAGTGTAGGTTTGTGCCTGTGTGGGTGTGGGTGTAGGCGTGGGTGTCCGTGGGTGCCCATCTGTTTTCCATGGTATTTTGAGCGTCACATCGCCATAGCAGCAGCACTGTATACCTGCCGCAGCAGTGTCGCTCTTATCTCACGTTGTGTATTTTCATGTGATTGTCAGAGATCCTCTCAGGTCTCAACATTTTACAGTGTAAAATTTTGAAACTTTACAAATGTTTAAATGCAGCAGTCAAATAATGTTTGCTTCACTCAAACTTTGAATGTTTACATAACTCATAGTTAATGGAGTAAAATCTATAAGGTCGCTGAAGAAGGATCTAAAATGTGCCACTGTACGACAAAGACTGTATATAAATGATGGGCATAGCCAAGATGACGTTAAATGAATGCCATTAGCAATGTTCCAAAAGACAGTGTTTTGTGGCATGTTCAAAACATGCGACTATCCTTACTGAGGCTGATCACTCTATTAACATCTGTGGGCACTAACTGTAATCTCGAAGCCAGCCTCAAATGGCCATTAGAGGAACTGCAGTTTTTGTAGGATAAACACACTGGCTTTGTTTTTCAGCCCTTGAGGTTGCCTCTTCGTATGGGCTGAACATGTTTCTCTGTCAGCAGTGTGTTAGCAGACTGTAGGGAGATACAAATAGACCAAGAGCTGAAGTGAAACTGTGTTGAAAACAGTAAAAAGTGTCCACTGCAACCTCTGCCTCTACTTCCTTTCTTAGTCTGGCTCAACGCGGGAAACCTCACCCGGCCCGGAAAGGACTGAAAGATTGTCTTTATCAATTATTCAATTCAATTCAATTTTATTTATATAGCGCCAAATCACAACAAAAACGATAGTCTGGTTAATTCCAACACCAAACAAGACTTCAGCATGCTAACTATTTACACATCATTGTGCAGTCCCAGTCCAGCTTGTCCTTCAGCCTCCCGAGATTGAGCAGTAACAGGTCTGTGGTGCCCTTAGGTGTCCAGGGCTGCACAGGTACCCTTCACCAAGAGGTGTGGGTAACTCCACTCATGGGGATTGCAGTTATTTCCCTTGACCAAGAATTCTTTGACCAGCACAAGACAGACAGACGCGAAAGCATTTGCCAAGATGACTGGTTGGTGACTTGATCCCTGGTTGCACAAGTCTGCATGCTAAAGAAACCTTGGATAAATGATTGAACCCCCATCTCTCTCTATCTGACACATCCATCGGGGTGTGTATCTTAGATAGAAATTGTGTAGAAAAAAGTACTTCGGTAATTGAGACATGTTGTATGCAGCACTGTGCTCGAGTAGAGTATAAGAACCTGTATTTTTTTTTATCTTTGATGTTTTTCTACACTTCTCCCATTCCTGTTGAACTCCACTCTTATCTATTCTGGCCCACTTGTTAGTCAATCAGCTTTCAACCTATGTACACTTGAGCTACATGCTCTTGGGTTTTGGGAGGAAACGCGCTCTCCGTGGTTTCTCCGAAAACAGATATGACTGCAGTACCATAAAACAAGCATTTTACACCCATACCACTCAGTTGCTGTAATATACGGTACAGATTACCTATCTGTGTGGAGCTTGCATGCTTGCCCTGTGTATGGCTTTTCTCTGTACTCTTAAGACTCGCACATTACATTATTGTTGTTAAATGCTGTGTGCGGCATGTGTGTGTTCATTCAGCTGGCCAGCGGTCAGTTAGAGATTCTCTCGCTGTGTTTAAAACATTCATCAATCCCCTCCTCCACTGATTTGTACTACTCAATTATTAAACCCTCACTCACCTATTTTTCAATTATTTAAATAGTATATATATATATTCATTTATTTATTTAATTGATGCAAACGTTTTATTTCACATCCATTGGATTCTTCCTTATTATCTGTGACCTATTTAAATCTTTACTCAAATGAACTGGTGAATCAGTGTCGGTCAGTGTCCAGTGACTACTTTTATCTTTCTGTATCCATCTTTTTGCTTAAAAGACTAAAAGACAACCTGTTAAAGGGTTTATATCACAGCTGTAGTTGTCATAGTGTTGGATTACTCAAAATGTAATTGCATTATTAGAGGTGGTAACAGACTGATTTATGAACTTTCTGCCTTTTTAGCAATACAATGCTCCTAAATCCCTGAACGAACTTCTCCATCTCTCTGTTATAGAGCAGATTGGGGCGAGTCAGACTCGCTCTTCTGCTCTCTGGTGGGATAGTGCAGTTGGATGGGGGTTCTTCTTTCCTTCCTCTTCTGTCTCACCCTCTAAAACATGATTAATAGTTGATGCTCCGATGATAGCTATCCCTTGTAAGATAGCATTTGGTGGATGCTTGAGACTGTAGGGAGATGTCACTCTTTGTGGGTCTTTGGCGTGTGTGTGTACATGGAAGGGTTTACACAACTTTGTCAGGGTGATTAATGCCACATGTTATTGATTGGCAGGCTGCTTGAAGTGCAACATCATCATAAATAATTCCTCTACCATCTAGAATAAACTATCACCTAAGTCGGCCAGTCTGACAGTCTTCCATTGAAGAGGAAATGCATTTTTTATGTTTTTACTTGACCTTAATTTAAGCTGTACAAGAGCGATTTCTTATTTACGAGGTCTGGAGGAAATCAACAGATGTGCAAACCGTTTATGGCGCTCACTGTATACGCATATATATGCATTTATTCGCCAAGAAATATCTCTATAACTGCTGTGGTGTTGACAGCGCCGGACCTCACGTAACGTTTATGTTTCTACAGTCTAGATCAAGCTGGACGACCGAGAAAGTGAAGAATCCTCTGAAACGTCGGCTAAAGCTTACTGACAAATTAAATGTTTTTATTCTGATCAGGAATAATGAACAGTAGCTTTTTTTTATGCATCATGCTCTTTCTGTAATACAATGTAGAATACATATATGGCATTAAAAGATCTTTAAATCTGCTGCATAATGTTTGTGGTAACGTTTGTAGTTTATGGAACACCATTAGCAAGGAGAGACAAGTAGGAAGAACCGAACCCGATTATTGAGACAGAGAAATGTATTCATTTGGTGATTAGACTCTGATGACCCAACATGGCATCTCCACCCATCTCCATCTCACCGAAGTCACTTAGAGCTCTGTCCAAGCTTCAGATTTCATCTTCACCACCACTAGAGTCCAGACTCAGGGGGGGTCCTGTCCTAAATCCTATCACTGCTGGGTTTACGTTCTTCCATTATGGACTATCAGAATCTAATTGACAAATACAGTAATTGATTTCAATGAATCAGGTTCAGTTCTTCCAAATGATCCCTCCTTATTGAGTTGCATATATATTATAAGAGATGAAAGTACTGGACGTTCTACACATTACACTTAAACAAGTTGCTCAGCAGTGGAAACCATGAAGCTCCCGGCACAGTTTTTGCCAGCAGCATACAGACATTTGGATAACGTTAGACAATTTAGACACTTTATGGCTGTTTACAGTAACATAATCACTCTTTTAACATGGAGGTCATGATGGTTATGTTCTAATAACATACTTCTTATAAATTAAAGCCACTCATTTCTCACAACAACGAGCAAATGTCACATGAGCTAATGGCATGTGTCAGCTTGTTTCATCACCTAAACATCAGTGCAGCATATGACATGCAAATAAAACCAGGAACACAAAGAGTCTGAGACAAATCAACAATCTTCAACACTTAACTGACTTTCAAAAATGTAGCTCGTTGTTCGACGTGCTTGACATGTGATGTGTGTAGTATAATACAACATTTGTCTTCTGTTACAGCCAGTCGTGGTTTATTCCTTCAAAAGTAGAAAAGCACAATGGTTTAATGTTAATAAAATAAATGTGTGTACAAATACTGACATAGTGTGGAGATTATACGTATGAATGGCAATACCAACATTTTACTCTGACAGCTGTTTCACACTCTCTACAAAAAGCAAAGCAGTCACACTTGTGACTGTTTTCAAAGAGAAACAAACACACTGGAGACAAACCGCACACAGAGGAGCAGATATAAAGAAAGAGAAGGAAGCAGTGAAAAGAGGGGGTGGCGGAGAGGGATGAGGGATAAAAGGGAACGGCGAAAAGTGTCTCTAAGCGTTTTTCTGCATGTGAAGTCGGTCCCTCTGCCTTCTGGGATGCTCTGCTGGCAGTTTGATGCCTTTGAGATAACCTCATCCATATTACATCGTCTTTACCATGATCTCTGATCGCTCTTCATAGAGACATAAAGGAACACAGAGATGGGACATGGGAGGAGAAAGGGGAAGCTTGGTGGAGAAGAAGGGAAGACAGACAGAAGATGGGGCACTGAAGGGAAAAATGGGAAGTAAGAGGAAACAGCAGAAGGATGGAATGGAAAAGAAAAGAGGAAAGTGACAAAGTAATTAAGAAAAGGCGACGAGATGAGGAGAGGAAGAGAGGGAGGAAAGGATGGAATGGGAAGAGTGAAATTAAGGAATGAGAAAACAAGTTGAGGAGAGTTAAAACGGGAGAGGAAAAATGGAAAAGGGGGAAGAAAAAGAAAGACAGGATGTTAAAACTGAAAAAATAGAGTTGCTTTTATGCTAAAAGACACACCCAACTCTTGAGTCTCACACACACACAAACACACACGGAGACACGCACGCTCCCATCAACCTCCTGTCCCTCTGCATTAGGCGCTGCCTGGGGGCATGTGAGGCAGTGAGATACTTAGAGAGGGAGACCAGAGGGGTGATGGGGGGGGGTCGGTCTCTTAAAAGCTGCCATTGAAATAAAAGTTAGCTGAGGGAGTGAATGGAAGCATCACGGTAGGGGTGGGAGAGGGGGGATTTATATGCTTTCATTCTATATGTTCCAGTCTTCCAATATGCACAACCCCATTTCAAAAAGTCCCCAAAAGGTGGCATGATATGTAAAATGTAAATACAAACAGCTGTCTCACAAGTCTCATAAATGCATATTTTTTTCAACATAGAACATAGAAAACATATCAACTGTTTAAACTGACAAAATTCCCAATTTTATGAAAAATATCTGCTCATTTTGAGTTTGATGGCAGCAACATGTCACAGAAAAGTTGGAAATCACTGTTTCACATTGTGTAGTTTCCCCTCTACTTTCAACAAGTCTGTAAACGTGTGGGAACTGAGGAGGGCAGCTGCTGGACTTCATGAAGTTCAAATAGTTGCAATATGTGGTTTTGCATTGTCTTGCTGAAGTGAGCAAGACTGAAAAACTTGTGTTCTGCGTAGGAGCAATAAACCTGTACGTACAGCACTGATGGCGCCTTTCCAGATGTGCAAGCTGCCAGTTGCAAAGGCACTAATGCAGGTTTTTGAACAGAGAGCTGATCGCAAGTGGGATGGTCCTGCTCCTCTTTAGTGCAAAGAATGTTACATCCATGTTTTCCAAAAAATAATTCAAAATTCCAATTTGTCTGACGACAGAACAGTTTTACACTTTGCCTCAGTCCATTTTCTGCCCACAGAACAGAGACATTTCTGGACCATGTTCAAGTATGCCTCCCTCTTTGCCTGATAGAGCTCTGAGCTGCATTTGTGGTTGGCACGCCAAACATTTTTTCTTCACATGCAATGATTTCTGAAAGTGTTCCTGAGCGCATGCATTGATTTCCATGACAGAATCATGCCTGTTTTTAAAGCAGTGCTGCATTAGAGCACGATTTGAGGATCTTGGGTTGTTCAAAATGATACCAAGCGAATTCCCCTTTCATTAAAATATAACAAGATTCCTGACTTAGCTTGAGTATATAATGAGGTGGGAGCAAGAATGTGAACAATTCATAGGAAAAACTCATGGTTCTAAATACAAGTGCTGAGTAGCAAACAATGACTGAAATTCTATAGTCATGTTTCTTGAAAATGCTACCCTTGAACATGAAATTACATCAACTGTAATACTAAGAGCTCAGTTAGCAAGCACCATAACAGACAGGGAACGTTAGCCGACTCATCGGAAACAGGTTTGGTGACGCATGCTCAGCTAAAAACACACGAGATGAGTTATTCACAACTGATACTAAAGAGGAACCCATCTACAAACAATGTAAGCCATGTAATTCACAACATTATTGCAGTTCTTCTAAATTTCTAAAAGTTCTTCTAAAATCTTATCTGAGTATCCATGCTCTATATTCTCACTGTAAATTATTATAAACTACTTGCAGGTAATGATGCCCACAGTGAATATGGTGTACAGTAGAGCAGGAATGATTACAGCCTCATCATACGTATATACTCTAAGTTAAGCATTTAAACATGCATAATAAAATAAAACTACTTTGTTATATTACACAAATAAGTTGTGTTTATATGCCTGTGGTTCTCTTTGACTGTTAGGGAACTGAACGCACACGTAAGAGAATTGATATGGAGCTAGAGGGGGGAGTAAGCAGGGAGGAGGAGGAGAGGGGGGGGGGATGATGGGTTCTTTTAGTGGTTGTGTGATCTCGGTCACCAGTTCCACAGCTGGTGCACCAGCAGGCAGCCCAGCCTGGCCATATGCTGCCTGGGCTGCTCCCATTGCTCCCATTATCCTCGGTGGAACAGCCCCCACCCCACCCCACCCTAACCCCAACCACCACCACTACTACGCTCTCATACCCCCACGCCACCACCACTTTCAGCCTTTACCACAACTGTTATAGTTGAAAAGAAATGTACAGTAGACTCAGTAGTGTGTATACATGTAATTCCAAAGCCTACTGAGTGTACTGCAGTACCTTTATTTGCATAATTATTACATTTTTAAATCAGACACTGGATTTTGGCAGATTGCGCAATTTACAAAAAAACAAAAAACGATATGTTTGAACTGATGACGCACTGGGAGACGCACGTTTCAAAATAAAAACGCCATTTTTACATTTGAAGACAGACAGTGTCAAAAAAATCCGGTTGACACTCAACTTTTCAACTTGAGTGGTGGGAATCCCTATACTTGTTTGAGAGCACAGCTACTTTTTATCATAGGAAATGAAGTAAACCTTTATTATGTGTAACATTTAGCAGGAAATAGACTGAGTCAGGGGTGTTTGTCCTACTGGAAATCCTTCAGTTGGTTTCACCAGAGAGCCTAGAGGCGGTAGAGACGCAGGAAGCAGGATGCATGATGATCACTAGCTGGGAATTCACTGGTTGCTTTATTTGCACTGTACACTGTATTTCTCTATTTTTAAATTTATATATTTGACTTGTTTCATTGTTATTTATTAACTTTATGTAATACTTCAGAATACCAAAACTTACTGGTGTTACTTACATGGTGTTTGTTGCTTATGTGTACAGAGAGTATGATGGGTGGATAACAAACATTTGATATTACCACATGAGATCTCTTTATATCATGTAATGAGTGTTGTAAGCTTCATTAATAAATGTAAATATCACCCAAAGCCACCTATTGTAAACAAAACCTAATAGCTTTGGTTCTCATATTTAAGAAAGAGCAAGCAACTATTGCCATCCAAATATGACGATCAGTATTACTACTGAGGATTTAAGTTGAGCTTAATTGAGTTGAATTTGTAACCAGATGACAAAAATGAGGAGGCAAAACAGATCCAAGTTTATTGTTTTATTTATTTTTCTAATAGTGGCTGCTACTTCTGCACTGAGGTGGTGGTGGAGTGCTGTGGTTTCTGATGTGATTGTGATTGATTGCACACCTCTACACAAGATCTTACAGCAAGGCACGCAGGGTCAGATGAGTGATGTAATAGTTTCAAATTCTGTTCAGTCTAAAAAAAACCCATTGCTTTCAATCTGTGATTAGGACCACGTAGACATGCTCCCCCAAATCAAAATGTGTCGTTGGGACTGCTCATACTGCAAAAGAAAATAAAACATCTCTAGATACTTGAGAAATGTATTTTGGGGGTTAAACATGAGTATGCCATGAGGATAAAATAAATGTTATTTAAAAGAGAGTACCTTTGATCTGCTATATCAGTGTTTTATTTGTTTACTTGTTTTCTCTTGTGTTACCACTTTGTTATCCCTCTCTGCCAATCGGTCGCAGCACATGGCCCCGCCCCTCCCTGAGCCTGGTTCTGCCAGAGGTTTCTTCCTGTTAAAAGGGAGTTTTTCCTTCCCACTCTCGCCAAAGTGCTTGCTCATAGAGGGTCATACGATTGTTGGGTTTTTCTCTGTATGTATAGGGTCAACCTTACAATATAAAGCGCCTTGAGGCGACTGTGATTTGGCACTGAATAAATAAAATTGAATTGAATTTTGTAAAAACTTATATGTGATACCCTCATAAACTTTTAAAAAATATATATTTATATATAAAATCTTATCAATATCTGGAGAAATCTCTGTATGGAGGTGGCAAAGCTGAAAATCAATACCGAGTATCAGAATTTGGGCTTACGTTCAGTTCAAATCAGCTCATGTCTTTTTACTCAAAATCTTTACAATATTTTCTAAAACTTAGAGTAAATGTACTTATAACAGTTTTTCTTTCATTTTGTGGAAAAATAACTGCAGAATTTGAACAATGTCCCGTAAGTACAGAATTTTTTTTCTGTTTTTTTACGTGAGCCATTTTCAAGCCACCGTATTGTTGATTCACCCTCCCTGTCAGCATTTACCCTCAGGCCTTTCTCAAGTCTCATAGTCCTCTTATCCACTCTAGTAGCTCTCTCTTTGCTACACTACACTCCCCCACCTACTCTCTCACCCCCTCCCCTCAGGCACAGTCCCCTCTCTCACTCTCTCTCTCTCTCCCTGTCTTTTTGTCTCTCATCCTGTGTGGGCCGCAGTTAGTGGTCCAGGGTCAGCTACAGTTTCACAAGTCTTGCTCTGACTGCTGTCACTTACCTACTTAGCTGACCCCCTGCACACACACCAAGCCACAAAACCATACCACCAGTGCTGCCTTTTCATCTCTTCCCCTTTCTCTATCGCCTGCTTTCAGGGTTTATCTTCAGTCTGTCTTTCTTTGTAGTTATTTAAACCACATTTTAGTAAGGAGATAACCAAAAACACTGTTAACAAACATTTTAAGTGGAAGTTAGTTAAAGTTTAATGTTGCAATGAAAACACACAGCTCAGGAGGTCACAAGTGAATATCTTTGCATATTATTTCCACTTACATGACATCTCTGCTTGTTTGGCAGCTGATGTTGAAGAGTATTTCTGTAACTGACTGTTTGAGCTTGCAAAAATAGGATTATGATTTTAGGTCAAAAATAAAAAAGGAAATCTGAAAACAATACGCCGTCACACTTCAAATCTTCACTATACAGGAGCAAGAGTGGATTAATGGACTGGCAGTTAGTCCTCATTACATATTGATACAGTGGAACATACTGTAAAGTGTGTATTAAGTATTAAGCACTTTAAATTTTTCCCACTCTCCAAATTTGTGAGCTAAATTTGTGAGTCTTTAATGTTTTATTTACTTGGAGCTGGTGAGCTGCAGTATGGTAATTTTTGCCTCTGCTGTGGGGAGTTGGGGTTTCTCACGTCACACACTTCTGGGTGACAGTTTGATGTTATAGCATATGCACACACAGACACACACATTCACACAAACACATATAGACTGGTGTGCATATACACAGGAAGAAATGCATAAACATGTGTTTAGACACATCAGTATGCATATATAATGCTGTTACATGTGAGTTTGTGAGGGAGGCTGAGCTCTTGTGAACACAGAAGCAGTCTAAAGGAGTTCAACCTCCAGACAAACCCTGATAAATTTACCTATAATGTGAAAGCAGTGAAAGTCAAGGTTCTGCATGTTTGTTCTGCTCATAGCCAGTTAGTTATGGATGTGCCAATATTAGTTACCCATCGCAATATCAAAAGTTTCTCAATAACTAAAATGCAAACTGGTCTGCAGCTGAAAACTTTTTTAATGTTTTGGTTTCTCATTTTTAATTACTACGTCAAGTCTGCAGTTGTGATTTTCATTTGTTGACAGATGGAGTTTTTCTGAGGTTATAAGCCATTAAAAGACTCTCTCTCTGCTGGAGTGAGGATGAGCAACTTCAGAGAAGCCAGCAGACATCCCAGCACGAGTTCACGCAGAGCCACAAATGTGCACGACTCCCCTGAAAACATTTTCATTCAGAATGTTATGACGTGACATTCAACATTTTAGTCACCATGAAAAACTAGAGCATGTCTGGGTCTGTTCAACTTTCAGTGATGTACATTTCCTGAGTATAAACGCATCTTGGTTAGAAACTATTTAAATATAAAACATTATCTAAATTAATGTTGATTTTAATGACTGCTGGGACAAAAAATTGCATGTATAGAATCACCATCAGCTCTAATAACAGCGCTTAGAATATTTGTTGACTTTGCCATCAAATGTTTTATTGCTCTGAAAATAATACTTTTACGGCGCTATTTGCAACATTTTCATAAATTTAAATGAAGGATTCTTTGACTGCAGTGTCTCTCTCTCAACAATCTAGTACACTATGACAAATAAAATAAATAACAATCCAAGTTAGAAATGTGCTCACAACTTCAAGGTTTTTTAGTACCGTGTCATTTTTTAGCACTGCTAAATGAAAGCCTTCACAAGGGCAACAGTGGTGAGCATAAGCTTGATGGCACCAACAGTAAGGTCACACAGCACAGGGTTACACTGGATGTTTGGGGCCAATGCAAACAATTGTGTTGTAAACCCCGATGTGAGAAGGAAAAGATTTACATGTGCCATCCGGCTTTAATAAAGTGTGTTAATGGTTGTTGTGTGGCTGCCTGGTCACAGTAATTTCGTAATCAAAGGAACTGTTGATCAGATGTTATTGCATTTAATCAGTCTTGGTCTGAGGTGATTGGATGACTGTGCATCAAATCCATGTTACAGTTTTTGCTATTGGTCTTCAACCACTTGTTTCTGTCACAGCACCTTCTGGTCTTCATAAGTAGTACTTGATCTAGTTTGGGGCCACGTTACATCACAGGTGATGCTGTTATTTCCTCATTTATTAAGTTTTTCTAATAACAAAGAATTAAATAACAATCAGTAATCACTTTGTTTAATCATGCGCAGCACGAATGCAAAGACCAGAACCAGTCTGCTCCACAGTTTAAAATCAAAACAAAGCTGCTTTAAACCCAAGTGGCTCATTTAGATTAGATCAACCTTCCCTTGTGAAAATGCCTAGCACACCCGCACACAGACACACACACGGACATGCATGTTCACTCATGCACGCACACACACATTTTGATACATGCAACACAAAAATACATGCATTTATAGCTCAACATATCTATATGTGTAAAGCTGTGTCTTGGGATTCAGGCCTCCCTGCTCCTCCTCCTCTTCATCTGACACAGGACTCCTGGTCAGTGTTTGTTTAGTTCAAACAGTCCGACAACAAGGTCAAATTGCTGACAGAGCACAGAAGAAGAGCTGCACAGGGAGAAACCAAAAAAGCGAACTGAGAAGGGTAGGAGGCAAATATGACACCTCGCTCCAGCATCCCTCAGAAATGCAAATACAACACACATAAACACACACACACTCACACACCATTGTTTACTGAACTTTCCGCCTTTGAAATATTTATTACAGTAGGGAGGATCAGTGTGTGTGTGTGTGTGTGTGTGTGTGTGTGTGTGTGTGTGTGTGTGTGTGTGCAAATTGGTGGGAAGTTACCCGTGAGACAGTCAGCTCAGGGGTACAGGTGATAAGCGTGTGTAAAACAGAGTCAGAGAGCCAACCTGTGTGAGAACGTGCAGATGAGCATCAGAGGAAACAGACACCATCAGAGTCTTAAAGACAAATCAGCAACAGATGGTCACGATTCCCACAGGGGCCTGATCTTCACTGAAGACAGATACGGACCTCATGCATTCATACCTTTATATACTGCTGTATATAAAAGATGGACATCATCCATTGTTTTTGGAGTTCTAGTCACCACCAGGTTAGTTTCATGATGCCAGGCCTGACCAAATTTCTGCTCAAACTAGCAAGATTGTTTAGCAAGTTACTCCTGCACATCGAGGAGCCAGTTGAGGTGGTTCGGGCATCTGGCAGGCTGGCCTGGAAAAACTCGGTATACTGCTGGATAAGCTAGAAGAAGTGACTGGGGAGAGGGAGGCCTGAGCTTCTTGGCTTAGGCTGAAAGGATGGCAAACAAATAAAATATTAGAATTTTTCTCGCCAAAATTGAAGAATAAACATTTTGGGCAGGCTGTACCATGTACCATTGTTTGTAGGACAATGACAATGAAAAAAAGGCAGAAAAAAGGCACCGACAATAGTCACTTGAATTTTTAAACAGCTATCAGAATCAAGTGCCATTGGTCACGTGTTAATCAACGCAGCCACAGCCTTACATGGAGTATCCAGAGGATGAAATAAAATGAATGACTACACATTGTCATTGCTACATATTTGACCCTCGGAGGTTGGTACTTGTTACAAACCCATCATATGTGAAGAACAACTGAAACATTTTAAGAGAGTGATGTGACAATCATTAGAAATCTGTGGGGGAATTCCATAATGCCAAACATGATGGTTGTCCAACTCCTGCCCCCAAGGAGCCACTAAAAATCCAACTGTGTTGTTTGGTTCTTAAACCTTTTTTTTTCTATTAGATTTGATTGGTTATGCTATACATGCAGATTTTACAGCAACATTAAATTTAAATTCTGGTTCTGTCCTTATTCACTTAAATAGGGCTTTCATTTCATAAATTAAAAATAATAGCTGAATAAGACTTACCTGTAGAAGGAAAAAAAACATTGTTTCTATTTTTAGTTTTTTATCTATCTGATATTGTGATATAAAAATTAGTTGTTGTTTGAAGTCACAGAAAAACCATTATCACAGGAACAATTAATGGATGGAGCCCAAGGTCACAATGAGGTCAGGGCTCCAGGTGGAAAGTAACAAGCTGGTGGAAGGTTAAAGGTCAAACACGTCTAGAAACAGCTGAAAGATTTAACTTCATTGTCTTTCCTCGCTTCTTTAGTTCCTATTCATTGGTGGGTTTTTCAACTCTAAGAGGCCTCTTGCTGAGCCTTACTGCAGTTACCTCACACTTTTAGCATGGAAAACACACACACACACACACACACACACATATACAGTCACAATCTCTCACCAGCTCTTTAATCACATTTTGTTTCATTGTTTTAATTTGCCAGCCCTTCCATTTCCCTTCTCTCTCTCTCGATTCTCATTGGACAAAGAAATCTGGAGTAAAGTGGGACTGATCCTCATAAATCATTAAGCAAGGTTTGTTTTGCCTTGCGAACGTAATTAATACATAATTAATATTTAAAGATCGACTCATTTATCAAATTTAATTTCTCCACCGCAGCACAAAAAGTGAAAGGAGGAAAACAAACAATTGGAGGAGGGTGAAGCTTTTGTTTGTTTTGGGGGGGCTGAGATTGGGAAAGAGGAGAGAATGGAAAAACAAACAGAAGGGGAGGGAGGAGGACAGAAATTAGCACTAATGAGGGGAAAATGAAGCAACGTCTTAATTAGCTGACAGGTAGCATCTTGGTCCCAAAGGTGGGTGACGTTAACTGAGCAAGCACCTTAGCTATTGTAACAGGCCGTTTTTTCCCTTCTTCTAATTATTATTTCATGCGCAGACCCGTTTCTGTGTGTCTGAAATAAATAAATAAATACATTCTCACTGTCACCTAAAATAATTCTCAGATGTGTATATGTGTATTTATCAAAAGTCTGAAAATACACCAAGTCTGTTCCTTTCTAAAAAAAAAAAAAGAAAGAAAGAAAGAAAACACCTAGAATTGCCTTTCTGTATGAAATTATGCTTTACAAATAAACCCGCCATGAATCGATTTGTCCTCTCCTCGTTCTCTCTCCTACCCCCTCTTCAACCTAATCCTCTCTCGTCCTTTTTCTCCTGAGACTGCCATGAGAGCGAGATGCTCTGTGCTGTTAAGTAGGACCACTTTACCCTGTCAATACATTCAACAGAGCATTATTGACCTGAGCTGCACGAGGAAGAGCCCAGTGACTAAGACAGAGAATAATGACTGAAAGAAAAAAGAGAAACATTAGAAATAAAATGAAGAAATGTTGATGTCGTCATAGGAGAGCTTATTATTGCTAAGCATTAATTAACTATTACAATTTTATTGTTTCTAGTACTAGTGAATATTGTAAACCATTAAGACACTGATTCTATGCCTGCTAATAATTACAAAACCAAGAGTTAAATCATTTTAATAAACATAATAACATAAAGAAAACTGCAAAAAAAATAGAAAATATTATATATATGATATATTATGGATTATTAACTAAACCTATACTCTTAAAAGAACAAACACATCTGCCTTCAGGCCTGTCTCCAGGTCCTATTATGACATGTGACACATGAGCTTAGTGTTTTATGTGTGTGCACGTGTTTGCATGCTTGCACAAGTGAATATCAGAATAGAAAGCAATGACATGCTCTCTCTCTCTCTCTCTCTCTCTCTCTCTCGCTCTCTCTCACACACACACACACACAAATACACACTTCCTGGGCTCACTGCTCTGATGAAAGCAGTTCCTAGCTAATGGGTTAATTTCATTCCACTGCTCTCTGCCATGTTGAGGACAATTAGCCAAGAATGGAGCCGTGAATATTTAATGACATCCATTGCGAGGTACAGAAAAGGGGGAGGGAACAAGACAAGAGAGAGGGAATCCTAGTGTGAAGTTGTGAAAAGTCAAAACAGACTCAGAAAAGACAAGTGGATAACAGCAGGAGTAGGTGGATGAAAAAAGGATGCAGGTAAGGATGTCTAACACCGAATGTCAGACAGAAATGCTCATGTTTGGTGGTTCTGTTAAACTCTGTATTATGTTTAATGGCACAAAAGTGAAAGTAAAACTTCTACACAGACACTTTTATTTTATCAGGGTTTTGGAAAACTGTTATTATGGCAGTGTCATGGTCCTTGGCCATGTTGGCCCAGTATTCTTAGTTTTTGTGTGTTTTGTATTTTGTTCCCTATTTATGCCTTGGTTCCTAGGTTATTTAGTTAAGATGTTCCTTATTTGGTTACCTCCTGTGTGCCCCTGTGTATCTGTGAGCCCTCGTCTCTCCTTGTGTTTTATTCCATGTTTTCCCCAGCCCGTTATGTCTGTGTTCTCCCCGTGCTCTCTCTCCTCCTGTCTGAACCTCCGTGTACTTCCTGTTTTACTTTGACAGTCTGTCTCGTTATGGTTATCTGTGTCAGCTGTGTTCCCCGTGTGTTCCCACTTCCCTCGTTAACCCTCTGTGTATTTCTGTCTGCGTCTCCCTCAGTTCGGTGTCGCGTTCTCCCTCATGACTGTGTGCCCCTCCGTGTGTTTCCTCGTAAGTCCGTTCCTTAGTACTTCCCAGTTTAGTTTCATGTTATTTTGTATCGCTGTTATCTTTTGTCAGCAATAAAGCTGTATTTTGAGTTCAGTCCTGTTTTCCCATGAGTTTGCGTTTGGGTCCTATTTCCTGCCTGCCACACAGCCAGATCATGACAGGCAGACTGAGTATGGTTATCAAGAAAACATTTATTTACAAAAAGAAATACTATAGATTATAGAAATGCTTTTACTCATTGAAGTCTTTCTCCACCCTCCTATTTTCCATGTAGATTTATAAAAGGTGGAGATAAGGGCAGCACGGTGGTTAGCACTGTTGCACTGTTGAGTTCAATTCCACCCTCAGGCCGGGGTCTTGTGTGGTGTTTTCGTGGGTACTCCGGCTTCCTCTCACAGTCCAAAGACATGCAGTTAGTGAGGAAACTCTACACTGCATCGGTGTGAATGTGAGTGTGAATGGTTGACTGTGTCTATGTGTTAGCCCTGTGACAGGCTGGCGACCTGTCCAAGGTGTATCCAGCCCTAAGACAGTTCAGACAGGCTCCAGCCCCCTGTGTCCCTAAAAAGTATAAGTGGAACAGGATGGATTTATAAAAGGTGCAAATTCAGGTGGAATTATTGAAATTACCTTGAACTTAAATAGCAAGGTGATGTGTTCAACACAAATATAAACATGACAGACAACACAAAAAGGTTCATACATATTTCAAAGTGCATATTTGTGGTCTGTTTTATTTGTACCCTATAGCACATTAAAACATCAGAATTAGAATACTTTAAAGTACTTGCTGAATTGCAAAACTAGTGTTGATACAGACTGCAAACACACATTCAACTTTCACAACTTTTCAGCACTTCAACTTGAGGTGAACTTTCAATGGGGAAAAAAAGCTATATAGGTACAGAAAGGAGAAGTTGAAAGTAGTTTGAGTTGTTTACCTTTTGCTCCACATGGATACGACTGCTCTTATTTACAAAAATATCTTCTGCCCACCGGGAACTCACCAGAACCAAATCACAATTACAGTGAATGTGAGATGGAGGTTTGGCAGACAGACTTCTGATCAGGTGGACCATTCACTTCGTGCCCTGAGGTGACAAGTGTGATGGCTACACAGTGGCTTGTCAATCAAACTCACCCCCAGCATCTTTGGCTTTCACACGGAAAGCCTGAAAACAGTCAAAAGCCCAAAGCGTTGTATCAAGACCATTAATTGGTTAATTGATCCTTTTCTGCAAATCAAGAATTTGAATTATTAATTAAATAGATGACAGCGCTGAGGGAGGAAATCTGTGGAAGGAGACAGGCTGATTAGAGGATGACGAGGACAGATGCTGAGGGGTTGTTATGGTGATGAGGGTGTTATGGCGATAATGGAGGGTTCATCATTGAACCGAGGAAGGTATTGATTGCTTGTCTGACAACTTTACTGCCTCTCAGTATCTGGATTATGTTACATGTGTCATTCAGCTTTATTTCCCAAAAATGTGTCTGTTTGACAACACTGTAATTCTTCCTTTTTTATCTCGACCACCACAACTAAACTCACAATTGTCTTTTATGTAGTTTCATGAAATTAAGGTGTCAAATATGGACAGTAATATAAAATCCTCTACAACCTGAATCATAATAGTGTGAGTATGGAGGTTTGAAACTGCCAAATTACCAGCCAAAACAAGTGAATAAGTAAACAAATGAAGCTATGTGCCAATAATATTTGTAGTAATTAATTAGTTAATTAATTATGATCCATCCATATGTGGATTTATTTATAATTTGTATTTCAAAGTTTGTCATGGGGTTCTATTGGCTAACAGATGTAGCAGTGTCAAGATCAAATTCACATCCCTATTATTTGATTACAGAAAGTTACAAAAAAAATAAAGTTTAAAAGATTAAAAAGATTATTTAGTTAGTAGTTTTATAATGTTAGTTATCTAAAGCAGGAACAATTAAGTCAAATCACAAACCAGCTTAAAAACATGCAGCCCGCTCTATCTGCAGACAAAAAAACTCCATGTTTATTTTGGTTTCATTGAGTTTGCATGTAAATTTCAAACATGTCTTGCTTTCCACCTGTGCATTCCAGATACCATTTATCTGCTTCACCGAAAAACAACAAACACTTTGAAACTCTAAGAATTATTTAGTTTATTTTTCAGCATTAGCGATATCCTTGGTTAAACATAGAAACTGGAAACGAGAACCTGCAGCGCACGCAGCAGCCTTTCTGTTTAAGCTCTACCTGGAGCCATGGGAGAGCATATGGCACATGGGCCAAACCATCAGCTATGCAAAGTACTGAATGCTATCCTGTTACTCTGTGGTGACATACAGCTAGTTATTGTCACTGACAGCTAGCTGCTGCTCATGAATGGCGCACTTGTGCCAAGCATGTTTCTTAAGCCAGAGCAACACGTGTATCTTAGATTAAAGATCTTAGCGTGTGGTCTGTGAGATGGAGCAAATAAGAACGAATCAGCTTCAAAGAGGTAAAAAAAAAAAAAAAAAACAGTGGCTGTAACACATATATAGGAAGGATATCAATTATTCAAATTATTTTGTTTAGGGTTATGTCACAGTTTCAGGACTGGTTTGTATTATAGTGAATACATGCACCTTTGTATTTCCATAAAAGTCTTTACAAATGTCTAGGAGAAGACCTTTTTTTGCTGTTTCAAGTAAAGGATTTGCATAAATTACTCTCTACTCTACACTCAGTATCTAAAGCCTTTAGGTCACTGCCAATTCTTCGATCATTCTAAGTAGTTTTCTACTGTTATCCCCTTGTGCATTTGGATGAAATTAAGTACAAGAGCATAATGCACAATATTGATATCTGACATGTCAAAACACAGCAAATTACCATCCCTTCTTAGAGGGTTGCTGAGCTTCTGACCCGACCTAATGAAAGTACATAACATCCGTACATGGTGCTCATCAGTTCCTGTCATTCACTGCTCAACAAATGGGTTTGGCTGCTGGCTTCCCTAAGCTTTAAGGTACCAGGACATGTCACCATTAGTTCCAATTAGCTGGTACCAACATGCACACATCATAAACAAAGATGATGACTGAGAAAAGCATCATTTTTTTAAAAGATCAAAATAAATCAAAAAGACGATCTGTTGCTTCTATTGTTTAAGTGTTTTCTTAAGATACTTTTTTAATCCAACAGTCCAACTAAGTTCACAGTCCTCACTTTCAGATCTATGTTTTTCTTTTACCCATATTCCCTGGTGTGTTTGACTGAAATGAAGTGCACAGGTATAATGCACCATATTGATATCTGTCAAAACACAACAAATTACTATCCTCCTGTCTTCGAGACTCCCGATGATTTGATCCATAGATCATGTGCACTCGGCACTCATCAAGCTGTCTCACTCACAGGAGCATTAATGCATTTTGTTGATATCAGCAATTTAGGGGCCATTAAGATGAGCAGAGAGCACTGATAGAAAAATTGTACGTCTATGAGAAGAGGAAAAGTTACAGACCTACCTGATGGAGAGTCTTTCATATTTTGATGGATATTGGCTAGTGCAGAGGTCAGATTAGTAATGACATGCCCCAGGATAATGGAAGGCAAGCTCTTTGGGAAATTAACATATCATACTCAATGCATTAAGTTTGTGTAGACCTGCAGTTCATTATTTGATCGCACAGAAAGGCAAAAACAAGTGGCAACTCTTCAAGGATTAAAGATGAAGTCAAGAAGTGCCCAAAACTGCAGTTCTTCAAATGGCCATTTGAGGCTGAATCCAAATGTTCATCAACACATTTAGACTCCTATGTTAAATTTTTTTATTCTATATTCAATGTGCACATTCATAACAACTGCATGGTGTCAAGTTACTGGGTCTGTTCACCCAGCGTTTTGAGTTTTAGTTTATTTGGATGTTAAGTTTAAGTTCTTTAGGGTAGCTAAGTTCATTTGTTTATTAGTTTCTCTTTGTGTTTTCTACCCCTGTATTTAAGTTTCCCTCTCCCTGTTTCGTGTCTTATGTTGTCAAGTTTATATTGTCTTGTCTGCGTCTCATGTTTCCTGTTTTATTTTGAAGGTCTGTGTCCTTGTCTCGTTATGTCAGACTAGTGTCAGCTGTTTCCCCATGTGTTTCCACTTCCCCTAATCACCCTTGTGTGTATTTAGTCTGTGTGTTTCTGTTCATTCTTTGTCAGGTTGTCTGTTGTTCACGCCATGTTCTCCATGCCATGTTTCTAGGTTTCATGTCCATGTTGTTTGTTTGTTTAGTTCTCTCAGTTAATGTTAGTTTTATTTCAGTTTGCCTTGCCCTTTGTTTGTACCTTTTTTACCAGCCTCATTAAACGGCTCGCTTTTTGTTAATTCAAGTTTTGTTCCACGTTCTATTTTGTCTGCATTTTGGGTCCTCTACGTCACTCCACACAGTCTGCCTCTGCTGTGACACATGGGCAATACAATGATTTAATAAAGAAAGCTTAAAACTGACATTACTAGGGGAGGGCCTTTGTATAAAACAATATGTTGGATAAAGACAGATATCATCAAGTTATGAGTAGTCAACACTGGTTTTGTTTATGTTGTAACTGCACAGTTTTATTTGTTACATTAACATTATGATTTTTTTCATGTTTTTCCATTCATGTTGAGCCTTTATATTGCTCAGAGAAATGCAATTTCTTCTGTACACATAACAATAAACACTTTGAATCTTTATAGCGATCTCATGTAACCTAAACGTGAAATGGTTAAACTTGTGTTTAAACTTTTGTTTATATTGAGTGATTCAGTAACCCCATGTCAAACCACATTTTTATTTGTAATATCATCTTATAGATTCTATTATTCTATTCTAACAGAAACCACTATTGAACATATTTGCAGTATATGCTTAAATATTATTTGCTAAATTCTGTTAAAGCCGACTGTTAAGCTTTAACAGACTTAAGCTTTAACATGGCAACAGCTAAAGTCGGGGCTTCAAGACAGACTTTACAAACCAGCGATTTTCTACATCTTTTATACACATTCTATGGGCAAAACTACTGTAGTCAGTACTGTACTGATGTACAGTTTGTTACTGTATCAGTATCTGTATGCTATTTCTTACATCCCAATAAAGTATGTTAGCATGTGGACACCGATGAACTAACGCGAGACGCATTATCTGCCAAAGGAATCACAGAGAATCACATACCGACACACACACACCGTAGATCACTGGTATGTTTACAGACAGACTAACAGAGCAGACAGATGAATAAATGATGTGTGCGATCTATAATGAATGCCTCTCGTTCATTACACATTCTCACATTCCACAGGCCACAACAATGTCCTCACTGTCTGAGAATTTATGTGGCGATCACAGAGTCATGAGTTGAGTCAAATCAGAGTGGGTGGCGCTACAGGAACACGGGTACGTTTTACATTAAAGACCCCCCCAATCCTGCGACTGTAGAAAAAAAACGTAAGGTTTGTATGATACAATTACTGTGAGTTTTATATTTCATACCTCTGCACTTTATTATTTTTAGCTAACTAGTTATCAGTTGAGTAAGGCTGCTAACGTATGTGTGGGTAAACACCCTTTAAACATCTGAATAGTTGTGGAAGGAAAACAAATAGATGCGATGAGCCAGAATGCACAAGTATAAGGTGTGAAAGGATCCTTGAATGGTTTCAGTAAATCTTCACTGCACCATTCAAAAGCATAGGTTTTTCTGACCGTCCAGCTACAGTCTGATATGCCCTCGGTTTAATTATGAGGTCTATCTCAGCAGCTGAAATGCACATGCTCAAGTTTTTTTTACAGACTTTGGCCTCAAGAAATTATTTAAGGTGGTTAACTTCGCGTAAAGTCAACAAATTTGTGTTCAGTCAGCGACCTTACATTTTCGTATCTCTTTCTAGCATTTACCGGCAGATTGACATCGTGATTCTTGGATCGAACCCCTGAGCACTGCTAAAAGAGCATCAAACACGGGATTAAACGGCAAATAGATAAATCTCATAGATCAGAGGGGTGGATTAAAGAAAAGAAAGAGCATGGTGAGAATAAAGGCGCACCCTGAGGGGTACGAGGGGAGGGGGAAACAACTGGTAGAATGGGGGTGATGATCACTTTGTGCTGTTTTATAGGTGCTGTCATAACTGGTGGCTCTTCCTCCCCTGATCCTTATGTATCCCCCCGAGTTCTTCCTCCAGGCACAACATTAATGGGTTTCAGAGAAGGTTGCTGCATCTCTCTCTGTGTGTGTGTGTGTGTGTGTGTGTGTGTGTGTGTGTGTGTGTGTGTGTGTGTGTGTGTGTGTGTGTGTGTGTGTGTGTGTGTTTTATTCTGTATACCAAAAACAATTTGATGGATTTCCATTGAAATAAAACTCAAACTGAAATTTTATAAAAATACATTGATAATCCCCTTTCTTTGCTACTTGCACCACCAATAAGTTGGTGTTAAGGAAATATCTTTGCTACTACATCATGGTGTTTGTAGTACAGAAATGAGATGGTTTCATGGGACAGATCCAACTGCCTTTAATTTGTCATGTTTCCATAAAATAACTGAAAATACAGAGATAAAAAGTATTTGACTCACTCAAGCAGTGAAAATGGGATTTGTATAAACATTCTTTAAAGTCGAGAGTTGCTCAGCAAATCTTTATATCCTTATTTTTTATAGTAAATCTACACTTTATTACGTTTTTTATTTCATGTATTTCTCAACTCCAGAGTCCCATTTCAGCCAGACTATTTCTGTCCTGTTAGGTCAGCTGGGGTAAAATATAAAAAAGACAGGAGGGGGTGGGTGGTGTGTTAATTAGAGGTCATCTGGAAAACAAGATCCCCTTCTATTAAAGATCACATTGACCTTTGACCCTCGTAGCCCAGGCCCCGCTGGGGCTGATGGCGGCAGAACAATAGGACCTGCAGGCCAGCGTGCTGCTCAACAAGTGTTAGAGCGCCAGGGGTCGACCATGTTACCATACGTTCATGTCCGGACCTCTTAGAGCTGGCTTCACTGCGCACACACACACACACACACACACACACTATGAGAAGCTCTTAATTAGTTCTTGTATAATTGAGTGAATAATTGAATTTTCCTATTTACTGATTCAGCTTTCACTTAACAGCTGCTCAAATGAATCAAAGCACAATGATTTAAAAGCTTTAAGACGACCGAGGACATAACCCCTGTGTGAAAAACTTTCCGCATCGTAGGTGAAAGTTCATGGTTGACAATGTTGTGTGTAAATCTTCCTTAAATAATTTTATGGACCTTATAAAATACTCAGTGTATTATAGAAGCACAGCTCATTCTCATTCCCAACTTATTCCAAATACAAAGAGTCCTCTGGTGTAAAGACGTAGCAGTCACATATAGCGATATATTTGAATCTACACCACCAAGTTTTTTTTAAAGCTAACCAAGCATTGTTTGGTGACCAAATCTACTCAGTAACAGAAATTAAAAAGAAGGAACAAACAAACTGAATAAGTAGGTGAAAACAAAGCAAGACAACGAGTGAAAAAGGCAGAAAGAATTTTAAAAACAAAGGAAACAGAGCAAGCAGATGAGCAAATTTTTAAATCTAGACTAAAAAAAAGGAGACCTTCAATTGCTATAGCTTAACATCACCATAAGATGATATTACCCTTTGTTCCTGAACACAACATTTCCAGCATAATTAATTTTCCCTGAAAGATGAAAAGTCCACATTTGCAGGTCGGAAAGGAACAAGTTTTGACTTCAACACCAGAGTCATAAATATAATTTGTGTTATTTTTAAATAGGTTATTAATTACAAATGTATCACTTGGATAGGTTTAGGCATTAAAGATTACTGGGATAAAATACCCCAAACCTTTGTTACCCTACCGATTTTGAATCGTTGCATTATCATATACAGACACTAAGCAACCATTTCAAAGTTCACTGCACACAGTCCCACTAATTTCGGTCTTGCCACTATCTCCAACAAATGTTTTCTCTAACAAAAAATACTTTAAATGCACACTTTGTAGCTGTTTAAAAGATGACTGTTATCTCTTGGCATCCAAAATTGCTATAACATGCATGCAAAGAGATCAGTACCACCTTGTGCCTATCCACAGGACACCAAATGCATCTAAGAGAATGACAGATTGGCAGATGCTTTAAGGTGCACTTAAGGTTACTGGTATCAACCGTTTTTCCGTTAATCCTGCTTCTCCCATCTGTAACTTAATGTCAAATCACACCATCTTTGTAAATTTGAGCCACAGATTTACCTTTTCTTTCAGGCATAAGCGGTTTGTTTTGCTTCTTACCTGTCATTGTTTTCAAGACAAAGGGGCCCACAACACCTCAAACGGACACACGCCTCTGATATCTCCACAGCTTTTGTGTGCCCCGTGGCACTTTCTTATTGTTAGAAGGTCAGACTTTTGTTTCCCGGCGTGTGTGCGATGCTAGGTGTGTGTATCATGTGACCTCGCAGGACTAAGATGGCGGGATATTCAAAAATTGAAAGCTTATGTATAACGTGGTTGAGTGGGTGTGGTGGATGTGCATTACGTGTGTGATAAAGGCAGACACTGTATGCCAAGGTATGGATTACAATTAGAATACACCCATATGTAACTGTTAAGGATCCCTCACTAAAACAGCAGGCATTATGTTGCTGTAACAACTTCCCCTCCTCTTGCTTCAGGCTTTTTAGTACCTTTTAGAACCAGGGTGCATGGATTTACCTTCATTTAACCACAAGAGCATCTGCAAAGTCAACAATCTGCCATGTTTGGACGATAAAGCCTGGCTCGAAATCACTTTTCATCTCATGTTCTTTCATACCAAACGCTTTCCTTGTTAACCTTTGTACACCCTCCAATAGAGGAATGTATCCATGTTTATGTCTTTGTTTTTTCCTGGTTGGTTCTTTTTTTAATAATTTCAGTTTTTAGTTTGTCCTTCCTGTAAATTACTTAATACCACACACTTTTATGTTTTTGCAAAATGTTTTAGCATTAAGAAATCAATATTGCAACAAATGTTCATCAATCAGCTTGTGTTCGCAAGTCTGTGTGTGTGTGTGTGTGTGTGTGTGTGTGTGTGTGTGTGTGTGTGTGTGTGTGTGTGTGTGTGTGTGTGTGTGTACCTGTACTTCCTATTGTGTCCTGAGTGGCTGTTGATTGGCCTGAGGCCGTGCAGATAATGCAGCGTGGATCTACAGCAGCAGCCACATCTGTCTCTGTACCCCTGCTCTCAGACAAACCTCCAACTGCTGCGATTATCACTATTGACATGACTGTCGCCGTCAGTGAAACAGCTGACCAACTGAAGCCTCACAGCTATTTACTCCAATGGATTTATCCTAAACAGTGTGTGGCGTTCAATGATTAACTTTTATTACACTCTTTGGAAAAGAGATCTGTTCAAGCACTGTTAACACACACACACACACACACAGCACAGAGTATAATTATGATTCAAAATTTCATCTAATGACTCTTATGGTCCCTCAAATCAGTTTAACAGTCTAGTTTTTAAAAACATAAAAATTTGTAAATTGTTTTAGAGATCTATATTTGTGTGTTGTCAGTTGCTACAGAGATTTCTGCGGTTTTTCCAATTTACATCAACAGTTTTTACTGTATGCAGTAGTGTCGTCTCAGCAGCATGCTGAAAATTAACATCTACAGGGAGGTTAATCATTTATGCACTGCAAAATGTGCCAGCCTATTTTGAGTCAGCATTACAAAAAGAAATGCTGGGGTAAAAATTCAATGGTGATGGTCTTTAAAAACTTTGTTTTCCTTGTTGCTTGTTGGCGATACATCTCTGCTTTCTCTACAAATAAATATGCCCTTCTGACCTGAAATGTATTTTCCATTGAAGCCGTTAAAGTCGCTGACATTGAAACAAAAATTTCAGTATACGTCCATGAACACGATTCATGTTTTAAGATTATTTCACAAACTGATGCAACACCAGCCTGAAAAAAAAATCACTATTTTATGTTTTCTCCACCACTGAATTACCAGATAAACCATCCAGGGCACTCATATGCGTGTAATATGTCCCATGACACCGACGCCCGAAGTTGGTTAAAAAACATCCTGTAAAAATGTGAGATTTTGGCTTTAGATTGTGACACTTTGCGTGGATGTAAAATTGATTTGTTTGCAGTTTTTGGCAGTTCTTAAATGTGTTTTTTCAACTCTAAATATTTTATGTGACTATCTCTTCTGGTAAAAGTAAGGCAAAAGGAACACACTTTGGGGTCATTTTAATGGAAAGGAAAGGTCTTTGTGACTAGGCCATGCTCTGGTTAGATAATAAAGTATGTGTCTTTACTGAGATGAAGTCAGATTATGACTTTACATGATGGCTTTTAATCACACACAATGTACTCTCCATCCTTATAAATACATTTATTCAGAAGTCTGTTGTCTTGGATAATGAACTGTCACTGAAATGTAGGACAAACAGCTGGACAGCTGGATAAAATTTGAACAAGTTGGTCTTGAAAAGGTTAGATTTTTATTTTTTCTATTTGCTATTGTGTTCATTTACTTTTTAATGTTATAAATGTGAACTACAGTTCACACAGAGCTCATTAAAGCTTGTTACTCTCCACCAGCACAGGCCTTTCTCACTTGGTGTCCCAAGCCTCTCAGATGTTCCACATGATGATAAATCACCAGTTTCATCTGCAAGGCATTGCCATGATGGATCATTTGAATCAGTGCAGTGTTACTAATTATCAGTGCAGTGGCCTATCCCTGTGAATGTCAACACCCATAATCAAATTCTGCTTTTGAGGGAAATGCCAATAAGGAAGTCGCATGCTAAAATGTTGGGTGCAGATTGCTTGCGATTGCTACTGACTGATCGATAGGGAAATGTCTGCAGTGATTGTAAACCAGAGCCACTGAAATGTCTTGCAGATGGGATGAATAATGGGTTTCAGGTTTCAGCCCCAAAAGAACAAAGCTGTGGAATGGTAATTAAAAATGTGGCTGCTCATGTATTCTTCTTGTCCTGTTCAATTGGTATACGTTCCACAAACATAAGAAAAGCAGAAAATGAACAATGTAATAAGGGTCCATTGCTATGTCTAAAAAAATGTTAACTAATCATAAAAGATCTTAGCTAAATCCAAACTCCACCTGTAATAAATAAGTTTACACGTGGTCATTCCCTTGCCTATAATTAATTTTTACACGATTGAAGCCAACAATGTATTGTTTAGCTAGCTTTTCTAATATAAAAGCCAGTTACCTTGCTAAGGAGTATTATTTTTTTAATGCTGGTTTCGTTTGTACCATGTTTAGCTGAAAAGATCCCAAGCCCATTTTCCATGCCATATGGTTTAATAATGTCATCTTAAAAAATGCCATAAGGGGAAAAGAAGACCTAGAAACAGTTCAGTAAAACAGGCCCCATTACCCCAGACCCCATATAGATTTTCCTACACTATGGACAAAAGCATTGAGCCACACTTCTTAATCATTTTCGGTCCCATTTCCACAGATGTATAAAATCAACTGCTAATCATGCAACAAACATTTGTGAAAGATTCAGTCATTCTAGAGAGCCCGCTGAATTCGAGGCAAGGTACTATAATCCGCTCTTTACATGATGATGTACCAACCTGGCTCCAAGTTCCGACTGTGGTCATTAAGCCTAATGTCTTTTTAACATGTTGTAATACTTTAAATATTCTTTCATTTAATATAAATAAGCGTATAAACAGCTGAGGTTCAGGAATTCTTCATAGCTAGTTATCCAAACCACGCAGCAGCATGTTAATGACTAGCACCTTGTTTGTGATGGATAATCTCAGATGTTCTCTTGACTAAAGTTTGGTCTGTTTTGAATTTGTCTCATTGGGGACTCTCAGATTAACTTTTAGGTTAACGTTCATTCACCATCTTCGCTTTGCTATTTTTATCATAGCCACAGCTTTGTACCTAGCCACCAAGTAGCAAACCACTATATGCCAGCTAGACCAAATTCAGTAACCCTAGAAACACAAAAACTAGCAAGCTAACTTCCTGCTAACTTGGAACTCCAGTTAACTTGGAAAATCCTCTTTTTCATGGATGCCTAGGTGTTAAATTTTATTATAACACCTGGGAGAACTGCCACACTGATCATTTTATAGAAGATAAAAGAATATGGGCCATTTTTCACTATCAGTGATACCACAGTTTTTGTTGGAGTTTGGGAACCAAAGAAGAGTTTGGACCTAGAAATGGCTAATGATGTCAGATGAAAGAGGTGGATACAATCTGACTATTGCAACAAGTTTTTGAAATTTCTCCCCTCCTCAGTCTACTTTAAGTGATGTTATTACAAAGTTAAGCCATTTAGCAAATTCAGCAACTCAGCTGTGCTGGGATGCATAGTGCAGTCCTCTGGCATTACATCAGGACAAAAACACTGTGAGCTTCATGGCACGGGCTTCCATCGTCAACAGTGTTGGGACTAACGCGTTATTAAGTAACGCGTTACAGTAACTACGTTATTATTGTGGTAACGAGCACGGTAACTAGTTATTATGCCAAAATCAGGAACGCGTTACTCGTTACTGGGATTTAGATAGGCTCGTTACTCGTTACTTCATGTGGTGGCTATCGCGGAGCTTCCACAGATTCAGTAACATTAGAAAGTGGTGGAGGCAGCAGGTGGATGAAGGAAAAGGGACGCAGAAGGAAAAGAGACCCGAGGCGGCCGCCGGTCCAAGTGTGAACTGAACTTCAGGTAAGAAGTTATGACCTGCAGTCTCTCTGGGTCAGATATAAACCGAGTTTAGGTGGAGTTTATTTTCGTTGTGCTGACTTTTTCCGTACTGCGTGCTAGCTAGCATGATGGAGTTTCTATACAGCTGGATGGTGCTATGAAGTTAATGATGTTGAACTTTATTTTGTTCATAAGTTATTAGAGTTGCCAACCGTCCCGTCTGGTATTCAGAGAAAATATTACGCGTTTCTTATTGAGGTGAAAAGGAACAGTTTGTCCCGTAATTCAGCTACAATGGAAAAGGCACAAAGCTGGATTTATTCTGTGTCTTTGCTGCACAGCTGCCTCTTCTTCTCTCATTCTCCCCCTCCCTCTCCCGTTTCTACTTCAATCATGAAAACTGATCAGTGATCAGCTGATCGTCTTTTCTCTCTTGTTTGTTTATCGCTCACTTTGCGCCGAAAGAGGAAACCAGCTGATGTCGCGCTAAACAACAGCAGCACATTTAAGCTTGATCAGCTGTTGTTAGAATTTATTTAATATTAATTTCTAGTATCAGCTGATGTTTGCTGGAGCCACAGCTGCAAAAAAGATGCTGGTCATGATATGGTTTGGTTATCTGGTGAGAGGGAAACATGAAGATGAAACCAGGAGATGTCCTTACTGAATCATCAGAGCTGAACAGGTGATGGAGAAACAGGTTTACCTTTTAGGTGACATGAATGAGTTGAAGTTATGAACTGTTTCTGAGAGACAAATAACACCAGGATCCTTTTCTACGTAGCTGACAGCTGGTAACTGTGCAGGGGCGGGTCTAGCAAAGTGTTGCCAGGGGGCCAGGTAGGGCATTAACAGGGAGAGGGGGGCACAAAGAAATACTTTTCTTTCTTATTCTCATTTAAAATGTCTCGCTTTTAAAAAATAATAATCTGAATCTTACAACAAACGATTGATAGATTGATGCATATATACCATCAAAACAGTGTACATCACTGTCACAACAGTGTTTATTTTCATTCAAAGGCTTTATGATTTTTCCTATAATGGTGGGCCGGTCTCTAGTCAAAATGCCCGGGACAATTTTCTGTCCCAGTCCAGCCCTGTATGCAGCTCATCTGCAGTCTGGTGTTACCTACATCTTCCTATTCAGAAGGCAGAATTTCCGAGTTCTGAGTACAATCAAAGCACCACGACTGCAGTTTTTGTGTTGATGTAAAAGGCGCACATGACACTGTGACGTAGGCTAGAATCATGGCAGCAGTCAATGACGGTCCAGGCGTGGGATTTCTCTAGTGGAAATATGCACATTATCTTTTCCTTTCTATTGGTAGGTGGCACAGTGCACTTGTGGCAAGTAAGCAAACTAGAAGACTGGCAAAGTTATGGAAGCAATACATTAACAAGAGAATTATGAGTAAAACCAAAGTTACTTTCCCTAGTAACTAGTTACTTTGAAAGTAACGAGTAACTTGAAGTAACTGAGTTACTTTTGAGAGAAGTAACTAGTAATGTAACTAAGTTACTATTTTAAAGTAACTTACCCAACACTGATCGTCAAGCATCGTCTTAGTGGCCCAGTACTTCTGTCCTTATACAATGTCTGAATGCACACTGAGACCAGCACATGGAGATGTCTGATCCCATTTTCTTTCACTTTTTTTCTGGAGAACTGTTATTTAACTATCATGATCTATATTGTCTCTATTGGGAATGGATTGTGGGATAGAGTACAATAGCAGAGATCCAAAATATGGGAAAAAGAAACCCAGTTTTACCATTTTTACTGAATATGTTTAGAAAAGTCAGTAAAGAGGTTCTGATATATCTTCAATAAAGTAATTTTTGGCCTGAAACAGTATATCCAAAAACTTGGCTTATTAGCTGAAGCCATCACTACTTTCAAATTACGCAGTGATAAAATATACAATCTTTTAGCAATACTTCTTCAAGCATATTAGACAGTTTGCTCTCGGATTGACTGTAGAAGTGTGGATCACCCAAAATCCAAAAAACAAAAAGACAACAAAAGAAAAATACCAAAAGAAAGAATCACAAGTTTAAAACCCAATGAGTGTAATTCAATGCACAGGAACAAGCACAGAACTTAGCTGAAATAAATCTGCAATATACAGACATACTGAGGATTAATGGGGGATTAGACTGGAAGCACAACAAACATATTACATGAAAGAATATAACCTTCATGAATCCCAGAAGAGACTAGCACAGACAGAAATGCTAACACTTAACAAGGGAACTTAGAGATGACTGATGAAAACAGGCATGGACACAAAATGAGAATAGACATAAACACACAACCAACGATTCGATAATATTACAAGAACACTTACAAAAAAGAAGAATTAAAACTTCTAACACCTAAAAAGAGCCCAAAGCTCAAATATATTCACCAGAATCCCAAATACACACACACAAATCACAATCATAAATGGCTGGTGTACAGGGTCCTTGTGATTAGCTTTTATGTGTGTCTGTGCCTGTAATCACTGTGGGACCTCTGTGTCCCCTGTGAAGCCTTGTCACCAGCCTGCCAACACAACACAGAGTCATCCCATCGATCAATAAATGGAGACGGGATGAACGAGGTCAGTGAAAGACAGAAGATGGATGGAGCACGATCGCCTCTAACTTGTTCTCCTTTTCACTCGCTGGTCTGCATTACCTGGATCACAGAGCACACACTCCCCGTGGGGCACATGTGCACACATATGCTCATATACACCGAAACACACATGCACGAACACTTCCATGCACTGATACAGATGCACCTTTACATACCCAGTAGTGCAACAGGGCAATCAATTTGTGCCACTTAGTTGGAGTTCATCATTTGGGTTTTTATCTCATATTGATTGCACACAGAGCGAGACAGAGCAAATAGTAAAAAAAAAGAAAGAAAGAAAAAATCAGCAGGGAGAGGCTCGGAGGGGCCATGTTCATTAGAAGTAATATTGCCCCATATAATATGGAGCCAATAATCAGCCTGGTGCCATGGCAAAATATAATATTGTTTCTGGACTTTTTTGTGACATCACAACAAAGAAAATAATACATTTCATGTACCGTATTTTTCACACTATAAGGCACACGTAAAATCCTTTAATTTTCTCAAAAATCGACAGTGTGCCTTATGTGTGAATTCTGGTTGTGCTTACTGACCTCGAATTTTATGTGGTACACATTTTTTTGACAAAAATCTGTCAAAAAATGTTTTAGTATGACTTTGTTAAGCTACAAAGCCGCACTGCTTGATGGATTGTCAGAGCATTACGGCTACTGTAGTCAGGAGCCTCGCAGAGTAATCTGGGTCCAAACTCCGCTTCAGATCCAAAAGTCAAACGAACACTGCGGCATCACTGAGAGTTAAAAACTGTCTAAATTCTTTCATCTTAATAAAATAATTAGCGTTGCTGCTTTACCAGGTGTAACAATTAAGTTTCACATCCAGGCATCCATGAAAACGGAATTTATTAAATTTAACGGGGTTAAAGTTAGCTCGCTAGTTTCCACCTACACATGATATAGCATGTTCTGACTGAGAGATTTCTGAAAAATTCAAACATACAGCTCTGCTGTCATTTCCAACACAAATGAAGACAGAAAACTAAACAGCAGTGACGTTTGTAGGGTTACTGAAGTTAGGCTAGCTGACATATAACGATGTGCTACGTGATTGCTAGCAACACAGCTATGTTAGCATAATATAAACACAGTGAAGCTGGAGGATGAATGTTAACTTTTTTCCACTTGAAAAAAGTTAACACACAGGTTCCCGATGGTTAGGGAGAAATGCAGTCGCATGGCAGGATGCTGTAAACGGACCAAACTTCAGTCAGGAGAACAATTGAGATAATCCATCCGCAATATGAGGTCAGTCATTAATATACTGCAACAACATGGGAATAGAGCAGCTGCAAGAGGATTCAACATTTTGACTCAATGATATGGAAGTGGAGGAAGCAAGAATAATGAGTTGAGTAAAGTGTGACTTGTCTGACTGTTTTGTTTTGCTTAATGCGCCTTATAATCCGGTGCACCTAATGGTCCGAAAAATACAGCATCCATCCATTCGCTTCCGCTTATCCTTTTCAGGGTCGCGGGGGGCGCTGGAGCCTATCCCAGCTGTCATAGGGCGAGAGGCGGGTACACCCTGGACAGGTCGCCAGTCTGTCGCAGGGCCAACACACAGGGACAGACAACCATTCGCACTCACATTCACTCGCACATTCACACCTAGTGGCAATTTGGATTAATCAATTAACCTATCCCCACAAGCTGCATGTCTTTGGACGGTGGGAGGAAGCCGGAGTACCCGGAGGGAACCCACGCAAACACGGGGAGAACATGCAAACTCCACACAGAAAGACCCCGGCCTGATGTTGGAATTGAACTCAGGACCTTCTTGCTGTGCGGCCAAAAATACAGCATATAAAAACAAAAACAAAACATAAATGTCATCATCCATATACTTTACAATTAGTAAAATTTTAGAATCAGAGTAGTGCTTCGAGGTTTTATTTTTGGGAACATAAATATACTATTTTCCCTGTTTTCACAGTTTATATTGTCATATTAACCCATAAGTGTGCTCACAGTATATATGTAGGAAATTTAATATATTTTTGATATGCATTCTTCCAGCAGCTGCAGTTCAAACTTTGGCCACAGCTCAGTGTCCTGTTCTGAGAGGAGTTAAGTATGTACAAGACCTTTACTCATAGACTTGCCAGTGTGTAGAAGCAGCACGTTTTAAACTGTGTGTCAAATAACATAAAGATGGTGAAACTTGGCATATGTTAAAAAGAGAAATGCAGGAGCCGTGATACTGAAAATGGTCTACCTGTAAGCAAAGAGACAATTCAAAACAACTCTGACACCCTTGCAGTAAAACGTGAACACTCTGAGAAAAAGATGTTGAATTATGTTTTCAAACATGGAAATGAAGGTATGAAAAGACACTTGATTGAACTGCCTTTTATGATCTTATTTCAGTCTGTTGGAAACTCTTAGAAAGCCAGCTAAATGACGCTTGTTAGTGAGACGTTCCTTTTGTCTCCACTGAATCAGATGCTTGAGATGTTATCGACCCCTGACAGTTGGTATGTAAATGTAAAGCTGGCATTAAGTTGTTTCTGAGAAGCTTTATCTACCCCATTAGTCATTATGTATGTTTTTGGACAAGTTCCAGCGTTTTTCAGATAAGGTTCTTTTTTTTTTTTTTTTTCTTTAGTGAACTGTTTTTGTTGTTGTTGTCGTAACCTCACAAGCCCATGAAGGACAGCTGTCACATGCAGTTCACTTCAGTTCATGCTTACTTTTGTTGTCAAACACTGGAAAATTAGTAGGTAGCTTTGTAAAAACAGACAAACGGAGATTTTTGCACACCTGCATACAAACAAGTTCACAGGAATAGAAACAGGGTGGGGAAAAATCTAAAGTAAACTTCTCTACACCACTTCCACAGATGGGCATCTGAACTGTGTAGCTCTTTATAATAATCATCAGTAATTAACAATTAGTTTGTAAACAATTTTCTGGAAGCTTTATTTCAAAGCTGTAACTGATGTTAATTGTTTTAAGAAGCGATCAGATAGGCAGGTCAGGTTGCAGTGATCTATATCATTTTTTTGTTTATCTTTGTTTTCACTTTTTGTTTATTTTCTCTTTCACTGGCTGTTCTCGGGTCTACACAAAGATTGTGTTTCAGATTAAAGTACGACAGCTTGGGGATGACACTGCTCTTACTGTCAGTCCATCCCGTGACTAAAGGCCTTTATACACCGAGGGTGTTGCCAGAAAAAGACCATCAAATTCATAATTGACAATTTTGGATCAAAACGAATAATTTGTCCTCAAAAACATTGAAAAAACGAAGTCAACACTAAACGATAATGAGCTGGTTCTGATGTTTCTGAACATGAAAGGAACAATTGGATGAACCTGCATCCTGGGTTCATCCAATTATCAAGAGAAGTCAGCAGCAGGGAGAATTTCATGGTTTGATCTGGAAGTTGAAGCTGTAGCTCGACTACTTTCATACATATAGTATTTCTGCAGGACAAGGTACTTCTTCCAGGAGAAGAGCATCACTCTTTTGGATCATCCTGCATGCTCCCCTGATCTAAATCCAGTTGACAACCTTTGGGGATGCATGGCAAGGGAAGTTAGAAAAGTGGACAACAGTTCCAGACAGTAGATGGCCTTCGTGCGGCCGTCTTCACCTCATCGAAACGCTTGCATCAAGCATTCCACAACAAATGTTAGAAATTATCAACAACAACGGCGGAGCTACTCATCACTGAGTTCATATTTGGAACTTTGATTTCTGTTTTCAGGGGTTTTACAGGGTGTTTTTTGGAGGTGTGATCTTAAACTTTTGATCAGCTGTAAAACAGCCTGTTTCAGTTTAAGCGTTGTTTTCAATAAATTGCATGCTCAAAAACATGTTTTGTCTCACTTCCATTCCTTCTTGTTGCATGTTGAAACTGTCACGGGGCCGAGTGGCCTGTACTGAACAGGACTCAGGTGCAGAAACCCAGAGCAGAGACAGCAGATGATGTAACGATTTATTAGGCTTAAGTGCAAAAAAGAAAACGTAGCAAAGACAAAAAAAAAAAAACAATAAGACGTGGAGTTTGACGAGGCGTGGCCTGGGGAACGTGGCTAGGGCGAGGGAATGAGGCCTGAGATGCGGAGTGGAGCTGAGCAGGGAACAGTCACACTGAAGAGAGAAGATAGAGGAGTTAGGGAGGTAGTGGAGGCAGCTCTGAAGTGGCCAGTTGTAAGAGTAGCAATTCTTACTTGCAGTAGGGGACATGGAGTGTTGAGAGGGGGGTGATGAGAATCCAGGGGGGGCTGAGTGGCGTGGAAAGGCTGGCCTGAGATCCGGGGCTTCAGATGGAGTGTGATGGCAGGCAGGTGAGGCACAGAGATTTTCAGAATGATTGCTTGGTATCCTGAGTTCGGAGGTGGAGCGTGAGCCAAGGTGAATACAGCAACTGCAGCACAAGAGAGTCATGTTAACAAGATAGATCACAGCAAGAACTTGAAGTATAAGGCCTGTTACCAACATGTGTTGATGACAAACTGGCAGTGAATGAACATCAACGTGTGGTTTAAATCCCTCTGGCTTGATTGCCTGCAATAGGCTCCAGGTGTGCAGGAGCTGGAGTTGGCCCTGCCCAGGGGCGGATCCCAGGTCAGTTCAGGAGCCTTATGGAAATTCCAGCCACCCACCGCAGACCATGACAGAAACTCTATTTGGAACCTTGTTAAGATCCAACCATGCAAAGTATGATTTTTTGCCATTTTTCAAGTGGTCTTAAACTGTATTTCAGGGTGTCAGTGGGACAGGATGAGCTCTTGTTGGAAGAGTTGAGACCGTATCTGAAGCATACGTTGGTTCTTTCTGGGTATTCCGGTTTCCTCCCACAATCCTGCCCTGAGACTGTGTTGGAACACTTTTAGATTACTTACTTTGATTTTCCTTATGTTACAGAACCAACATTTTAAGTTTTCATATTTTTTTCCAAATCCTTAATTTTATGTTGAGCAAACAAGGGGTTTGATGTGTTTTATGAATTCTAAAGATTCATGGTGGCAGCGAAATCATTTCAGAGAGACGGCTGACTTACAGCAGCATCTAGCTGTGTATCCAAGCTAATAAATTTAATATAAATCTCCAAATCATTGTATATTCAGTACAGGTGTGAGTTTTGAGCTATGAGTGCTCTTGTTGCCAAATGCAATGGTCTGATTGGTCAGATCTGCTTATTCGCATGCAAAAATCAAACTCAATCTGAAAAAATAAATGCTGCTATTTCCTCCTCATAAATTATAGGCACAGAATCTGTACAGAGTCGGAAAAATATTTTTAACACACAACAATATTAGCACGAGTTTATGCATCTGGTGAGCAAAGCCTAAATGACTAAACAGTAATAATGAAGCCTTTATCCAGAAACAGATACACTGCACACGCTGATGTCATTACAGTATAGTTATTATCTCTTACCAGCTATAAAACAAACAGTAAAACAATATAAGATTATATATAATCATTGCACATTCAATGACATAACTCTACCAAAAACAAAATAATGAATAGTAAATGTTACATTAAATTATGGACGCTAGACTGCTAACAAACAAACTGACCCAATTACAATAAATATAATTTACTTGTTTGTTTTTTTGTTACAATAATAAAATGGCTCCATGCTATGTTTATTAACACATTCGCCTAACTCCAAGTGTTGATGGGAGGGTTACATCAGGATCTCTGCCAAATCAAAGACACGGATCCATCCGCTGTGGTGACCCGTTGGGAAAATAGCGGAGCAGCCGAAAGCACCTAAATAGCTTTTATGAAATGTTACCCATAACTGAGTTCTGTAGCAAATAAACTGAGTGTCCTAACTCATTAGACAGACTGTGAACACACTTGTACAGCTGCCTGCTGTGAAAGTTAAATGAATGTGTGATTTGTTTTGTTTAAAAGTGCCATATAAATGCATAATTGATCATAAAAGGAAGCAGTCTTTTTACCTGGGCCACTTAAAGCTCCGCTCAAGCTGCTTAAAATTTTATCCTCATATTTTGCAACCTCACAAACATTGATGTGCTGCCACAGCTGTTGATGCCAACACTGACAAAATATCCAAATGTCAGTGACATGGGTGTCAGAAACAAGGAGTATGAGGAGTCCTGTGGGCGTCTGTGCTTCAAAATCTCTTCTTTTCAGATTTTTTGTCTGTCTGCCAATTTCTCTCCAGCTTGTCTATAGTTTATATGCCAAGGGAGTTTCTAAATCAGTTCAAATCACCGTCACTGTCAAACATCCAGGGTTTGATAGTGAAGGGTTAAAAACAAGCAAAATAAAATCCAAATTTTCACATACAGTAAACCTACTTAGATGCATTCCACTGTCATTCCCATGTCTAATGCGACACTTCCTTTGAAAAAGTGGTTAAAATACAAGCATTTAATGTCAGCCTTGACTCAAAACATGCCACCTGTCACTCAACCTCTTCTTTTTTATTCTTTCTCTGCTGTCCACTCTCTTTCTGTGCAGCAGACAGGCTGAATTACAGTAGCATTCACGTTACTCTGTTTTTCGCCTGCACCTCCTGTGTGTGCATGTCCATGTTTGTAGTGTATAACAGCACAATACATCATTCATGCCATCATCTTTCTTTCATGCTGGAGGGGAGTGGATCGTCTGCGTCGGCTCGTATTTGTTTGTTCACACATGTAAAGTGAGCACAGGTTCGAGGAGGGAAGCAGGTTGTAAGTCATCTCATCACCTGGACCAGCTGATGGAGGAGAATCCCAAAAGACCACAGCTCAAGAGATGTCCCTTAATCTCCTGTGACTGACACCTCTTGTGATCATGATATCTTCCGCCCTGGGACAAGTGAAGGCCGAAACTCCAGCACTTCATTTGTCCGAAACTGCTGCAGCACTTTGCCTCGAGGCGGCTCCCTCAGGTCCTCTTCCTTCTACACGCTCTCATTCCATTTCCAACCTTTGACCTTTAAAGGCCTGACCTCCCTCAGATCAGTTTGCTGCATATACCAGGTCAGTCAAAGGAGTGCAAGCTTAATATTTAATCTTTTTTTTTCAGTTTGTGTAATCCAGCTACACTTCTCCCAGTTCTGTTGCCCCAGAGCAATGAGTGACAGATACCCAGCGCTGAATAAAAATTTAAAGATGTACCAGCGACTGCCCCACCCATACTACACTCACATAAATACGTACAAAGGCTAATCTTGACTGACTGCTTGACATTGCTTGAGATGGATCTGCCTCTTCAGACTATGAAATAATGATGCCGTGATAGCACATTGCTTCTCAGCATTCTTCCATCTACTGCTAGATCTCTTCTCATCATCCTATGCCAGAAGTCCCTTTTTCATCGATTTCAATCAGCACAATCTCACTCAAAAGCTCCTTATTCTTCGACAGGATCCCCTTCTTGTTACATTTTAATACAAGGGGTACCCTCTTACCCTAGTCAGTGTGTTCAGTGATTGTTCTCCCAACCACATGCACCTCAGGTTAATTACTGATTCTAAAGTGGCCGTAGGTGTGAATTTCATTGTTAATGACTATCAGTCTGTCTGTGTTAACACTGCGATGGACTGGCAGACTGTCCAGGGCATACTCCATCTCTTAGTTTATGACAACTCTTAATGACACTCTTAATATAGGAACACACTGTAAGGATATAAACAACACATTATCAAGAAATACTACTTTATCTTTTCATATCCTAAAGCAGGCTTGGCCAACTCCAGGCCTCGAGGGCCGGTGTCCTGCAGGTTTTAGATCTTGCCCCGGGTCTACACACCTGAATCAAATGATTAGTTCGTTACCAGGCCTCTGGAGAACTTCATGACATGTTGAGGGGGTAATTAAGTCATTTAGCCAGCTGTGATGGATTAAGGACACATTTAAAACCTGCAGCACACTGGCTGTCAAGGCCTGGGTTTGGACACCACTGTCCTAAACTTTGTGGAAATATGTACTTAACAAAGATAAATGCCACAGTAAAACTAAGTGAGGAAGCACTTGGGGACAGCGAGAAAAACAGTCCCCCTTTTAACAGGAAGAAGCCTCCAGCAGAACCAGGCTCAGGTAGGGGTGACCATCCACCATAGCCAGCTAGGGGTGAGGGGAGGAAGAGAAGATAAAAGATATGCTGTGGAAGAGAGCTAGAAATTTGGATCAACTGAAGGCTTTATCCTGATAATGATGAATTACAGTAGTCCAGCCTAGAAGTAATAAATGCATGAACTAGTTTTTCAACATCACTCAGAGACGGGATGTTTCTAATTTTAGAGATATTGCACATAACTATAGAAAGTCAAAAGACAGTCTAACAAGAGCAATTTTCCCTAGTGTCTCTTTGTGTCTATTTCACATGTTGAAGGACTCTTTAATCTGTCATGATGTGAAACTGTTGAGTCCTGACCAAGCATTGACGTAACAGTGCAACACTGATCATACTCGAAACCTGTGACTTTTATGATCACACTGTAATGAGTCTGTATGTGGCTCAGCTTGTGTCAGCAATCAAAGCAACAACGAGAAGAGGAGTCGTGAACCTGGAAGTTGAACTTCATGTATAATTGGTAGTCTGTTCAAACACTTTTTTAAAAGTCAGCTCTCTTATTTCACGTCCTGGTCAGATAAAATGTTCCTACTTTGCATGAAGCTTTATAAGTGTCAGAGAATAATCTCATTGGTAGATCAGAGGAACTCCTGAAGGGTTACTGAGATAAATCATTTCCCTATTTTCCATTTCTCCGCTCTCATAAAAGCAGGTTGGAAAAGGGCTCAGCTCTTACCCAGAGGCTTGCAGACGAGCTCGACATTAGCTCGTCACTTCTGGGGAAGCCGGATTGCAGGATGCTCGTTGTACTTGTTTGTGTGCTGGGAGAAGTGAGTTTTAGACTGAGACAGCTCCAAGCAGATCAAAGCTCTGCAGGGTGAGTAAAAATGAGAGGTGGTTAGTAATGAATCTACGAAAATCACAGTGAATGTGAACAAACCAAAGAGAGAGCCCACTCATGGTAGTGTCTTTCTGCATGTGTTACCATGCTTCTATGTATGTCTGTGTTATGCTCTGCCTGCAACTACGTTTGTGTGTGTCTCAGAGGTGTAGTAAAGACAGGGTGTGGTGGTCTGAGGGACGGAAAGGCAGACTAATGGATATTATACTAATGGGCAAAGGCAGTACGACTATTCAGGCAATTAGAACAGGAAAGAGGGCGAGTGAGGATTGGTGATGATGGACCTGAGTGACTGCTATCACTCAGACCCCTGAACTAATGAACACAGAAGATACAGACCATCATCTTCACTGGACACGAAGATGATTTTTTTTTTTTTAACTTTTCAGCACAAATATTTTCCCCTGCCTCCGGGGAATATTGGAAACAGAAGATTTTATGCTGTTTATCACATTGGGAGACTTATTGTGTAAATTATTATCTTGTCAAATAGTTGTGGTAAATATTTCCCACAAATTACAAAAATTACAAAAGCACACATTAAAGTAATAAAATATGTATTTTTATCCTGCGGTTTGGAATTCCCATTTATAAATGTAAATGTATTTGGAGATACCTATCATCAATGAAAGTTTATAGAAGAATGATAGGGGCTTTAGTTTCTAGCATAAACATGGCTCGAGATATAGTATGAATACACTGACACCACAAAGGCAGCAGATGTTATGGTTTTTGATTTTTGTTTGTTTTTGGATTTCACTGTACAACAGTAGACAGTTTTTCAAGCTATCCTTGCATCTTCCATTGAATCCTTTACTTTTTTTCTTTGCTTTTGCATATTTGCATGTTTGCCTTTGTGTGTGCCCCTTATTTCAGTAGCTGCCTCTCTGTGTTTGTTACTAAAAATTTGGTTTTGAACTTTTACTCGGCCCTGGTTTCCTGCATTTCATTCTTTTCCTGCGCCAACAATTAAATTGGGAGATAAATTATGAAACATCTCTAATTCATTTTCTCTGTGCATTGGCTAACATATCATGTCCAAATCCTTTATCAATCCAGTGGCACTGTGGTTTAAAAAGCAAAAAAAATATTTATTCTTCTACTATCTGAAAATGTCACTCTGAGTTTGTGCTAAATGTGATCAAATTAAGTTATTGGTTGCTTCTAAAAACTTTATATCTGCAGAGATATTCGACAGACAAAATAATCATCCTTCAGTTTCACAGAATAAATGTCATAAATTACTCAACAATACAATCTCTGTATAAAGTGTGCTGCAAACGCAGGTGTTAATCTCCGAGCAGTGAGTACAAGATTTAGACCGCATGATGCAAGACTCTCCAGTCGTGCAGCCCTGGGCGAGTTTAGTTAATGGGAGAGGTTTTGACACTCGCACTAACTTTCATTACAGCCACTGAAATGCTGAATGCAATTTTAATGAAGCCTTTTCATAAATCTTTATACTAATGAACCACAGAGCCTGTGAGGTTACGAAGGCTTATTCACACTGCATGGAGGAGAAGTTTGGAAACATTATATTCTGCTGCAGTCACAGCAGATAATGCTGTGTTTATTAGTAGCAGCGGTGGGGTCAGCTTACATTTCTGTGGTTGAATTATCAGACTGCATCAAAGCAACAGGAATTCACGAGCGTGTTTTTAAAGCGAGATCACTTTACCCCCATTGTGCAGCTGTATCAAAAGTAAGCACCACAGTGACATTTAATGTTACTTTGCAATTTCAGTGATATTTGTGTGGTGGCTCTGTGATGCTTTCCCCCTGCATGTGCCCACTTCATACTGCAGCATGTGGCATTTTAGTAGGATTTTAGTCCTGTGATGGCTCTAACATTAGACATCAGCTACATCTGTCTGTCTGTCTCTCTAATAGAAATGCAGATAGTGATTATCGTGGCTCAAAAGGATGACTTTATGCTAAATAATAAGCATCAAAACAAAAACCCTCGGGGCATTTCAGTATGACGGATTCTCGATCTAATTTGCTTGATGTTTTGATTAGAACAGGTTGCCATCATTAGTCTTTGTGCGTGTGGGTGTGCATATGTACATTCATGTTGGTGTGTCGAGCTTCTGTGTAACTGCTTCGCATCTTAATTACTAAGGTTGGTATTATTTCTGCATCATGTCAAGAGATTCGCCACCGTTGCTCTCCCCGGGCCCCTCTGTCTGTCTCTGTCTTAATTAAGTGAACATCAGGTGCAAATTAGCCTAGAATAACTTGTGCCTAGTCTAAATGTGGCTCTATGCCAGCTGGAGGAAACTGTGTTGGTTAGGGCAACCAGAGGGACTGCCTGGAAGTCTGATTTCCACTGCCATCTGGTGGTGGACTGAGGCTCTCACACAGTGCGCTGTGTTTATTTCAACGTGAGTGGCCCACCTCTGCTCTCTGCTGGTATGTGATCTACATTGAGGCTGATGGTAGCCCAAGGTAACGTTATGGCTGATCATGTCAGCACTGCCAGAGGATGAAACACTTCTTCAAAAGCAGCCTGGGAGAGAGGTGAGTGTGAATTCAGTTAAAAGCAAAATTAGTTTTTTCGCTTGTTTCTTTCAATATTTTTGGGTGAATTGTACCTCTACAGGGAAAGAGACAGAGTACAAATGTAACACATACCTGTTGTCAGAATCACCTTTCTAACACCGAACTGCGGGCTCTGTCCGAACACTGATATCTTAAAGCCATGTTCTCGCTTTTCATCTGCACCTGGGGGTGGACTGAAGAGAAAAAGCTGCGCAGAGATCAAAGCGCTCACCTGGATTCACCCTGGAGTTGTCTCATCACATCTTCAGTTTGTTTTCCGCTGCCATTAGAGGAACATGTGTAATTAGTCAAGTCTGCTACATGTACAGTGGGTGAAATTTATCCAGATGTTTCCACAAGGTAACAAGAAGTTTGTGATATATCTAGAATGGTGGGTTAAATGTGATCTTAAACTTGAGTCTTCAAATGACAGATACGTGACATCCATCAGGCACAACATTACAACGTTTACTGACAGGTGCATAACGTTGATTGAAATGTATATTTGAAGGGCTGAGCTGCATTTAGGCATCACGTGAACAGTCCTTTGTTCGATGTGTTGAATGCTGCAATAGAAGAAATGGACAAGCAAGAACAATAATAGTGATAATAGTCTGAGTACCTTTTACAAGCACTTAACTGACATGACTAGAAGACTTGGAAGGTCTTTCCCAATATGTAGAACTCATGGGCATTTATACAGTGCTTTTCTGACTACTCAAAGAACTTGAAAATACAAGCCACTTTACTTTCCTTACATATTTATAAAGCCATCGACCATGTGTACATACCTATACTCAGTTTAAGTTCACCAGTTAACCTAACATTCTGGACTTTGGGGGGACGTCGGTGGAAACCCATGTAGGCACAAGAGGAGTTTTAATCAGCCAGGAGACTAAAACTCAAACCCTCATTACTGCAAAGTACCTGGATTCACCCACTGGAGCTGTCATGGTGCAGATCCAGTTTGTATTTTTGTTTATTAGAGGAACACGTGTGATTAGTCCAGAGCTTTACATGTATATGTAGACACAAGAAGAACATGCAAACCCCGGACAGAAAGGCCCCAGCCTTTCTATCCAGTGACTAGCCAGCCAGAAGATTCAAACCTAGAACTCCATGTAGTGCTTCATAACTACTAATTGCCATTAGTGGTTAAAGTGCCAGAACAATCTGGAACAGTGTCCTGGCACCAGTTAATGAGTAATTAAATTTGAAAGGCACATTAATGCATATTACTTTTGAATGAGTTCATTTTTCATGTGCTGCAGCCTGGCATTGCTTGTAATGATGGCATAGAGATACTTGCTCAGTAATAGCAAAACTGGTGCAGATGTAAAGTTCTTTGAAAGTCCTTTGAATAGCTGTCCACTGTAGTGACCACTATGTGTGAAAGGGTTAAAGGCTTCAAAATGTGACAGTTTGGTGGGCTGACGAAGCAAAATATAAGATAAATATAATACCATGACATGTTGTCTGATCTGCTTAGGCAAATCTACAGTCATACAATTATTATCATACCACAATCAGGGAAGCGGCTAGCTTTTTTGTGATAAATGGCTAGAAATATAATTTTGGCTCACTTTAGCCCCTGAACATAGCACAATAAATGATGCAAAAATATTTTTTTCTCTCTTTCATCTCTTCATGTGTGGTAAACCCCAGTGATGGAGGCACTGATAGGAGGGTGTTTATATCTTATTGTCTATCTCCATCTAGGTTCAAACAGGTTTGATGTTGGGAAAGCACACACTTATGCAAAATAATCAATAACTCCCCTCAAATGCATTAAACCTAAAGTAAGAAGGCTGGTTTGAAAATGTAAGGAGTAGTAAGTAAAGACATTTTTGTAATAATCAAGGGAGCAAAGTGAAAAGCTGAAAACTTAAACAATTCTACTTGTTGTACAGTAATCAAGCAATTGTACTCAGTAGGGTGAAAGACATCAAATTATATATCCGGTTATGTATGTATGTACCTGTTATTGGCTTAATCCACAAAGAGCAGAGGCTGTTGGAGTGGCAGCACAGCTCAAATGATCACAGGCTGCAGACAAAGAAAAATCTACTGGAACTTACAAACCAAATTACTATCTTACTTATTTCTAACTAATTATTTTCTCCAAACATGACTTAGGCTTCCCCCACCTGCTAAATCCAACTTTAACTAGTTGCCATCCAGAAGTCATGTCAGAAGTAAAGACTGGCCAGTTCAAGGAGAGCACTACTTTTGTATAAATTGGTGAACACTGGCTTTGACATCGGAATATTTGTCAGAATACACAGTGCATTGCAGATCGATGTGTGCTGGGCTGTAATGCTGAAAGCTGGCCAGAACGGTCACAGTGCCAATGCTGACCCCTTTGCAAAGCCAGAAGAGTCTATATTGCTCCTCCTCACTCTTTGGACTCCTCTGGGTGACCGTGTACTTCCCCCCCCCCCCAGCCGACAGCAAGAGTGAAACAAGGAAGAAGTCATATCCACTGACATTATTCATTAAAACAAGCCTTAATACTTGCCTGGCTTTGGATTTTTTTTTTCTGTTTTCAACAGCAGAAATACCAAAGCTATTCCAGTCACAAAACCTCTTACCTGGATTTGCTTTTCCTGCCATTAATTAAGCTCTTTGTGTTTAACTGCATCTTTGTAATAAAGACCTTTAACCCTCTGTACCCAATAACAATCATGGCCGGCAGGCGTGTTCCTATGTACTGTTTGTGTATAAAAATGTGTTTGTACACAATATATTTTAACAGATTTTAATAACATGAACACTTAGCAATGAATCATTTGTGAAGTTTTGCATTTACCACAAGTTCCCTCAAACGCTCTGGCTGCTGTTTATCCAGTGACTAGAAGCTGTAAGATCACTGTTTACCGCTTAATGCCGGATGTGCATCCATGTCTATTTACTCTGAAGGAGGCTCTAAATCTAAATGAAAGGAGTCTGATACAAGTTGATGAGTCAGTGAAGCTCACTTACAACCAGTGACAGTGATACTGAGGTGAGCTGTTAAGGATTTCCTGAACTTTTTTGGTAAGTGCTTCTGTTTTCCCCGCCATTAGTTGCTGTTAGCTTACGTTTCTGAAACTTTCTTCGAAGTGTATCTAACCTTGTTATCGGACAAGGTTAGCCGGACACTCAGTGAGTAAACTCTCATACGATGTAAGAATATAATTAAAGTGGTTATCAGAGAGAAAGTGTGATTTTAGGACACTTCAGCCTAATCCTAGTTAGCATAATATTAGCTTATGCCAAGCCAATGCCGTTTAGCTAGGTTTTGTCAGCTGTCTGGAGATAGGAGGTTTGCATGTCTAATCTGATAAAAACCTGTAAATGCAACAATATTTAGAGTGGATACAAATATTTATGCACATTATTGTAGGGTAGAGCCCTGCATGGAAGCTTGCTTGAAAAAAAAAACTGGGGAAAAAAAGTATCCACAACTCGAAATTTCGAATTATTTTCTCAAAATTTCGACTTATAAACTCAAAATTTTGACTTAACTCAAAATTTCGAGTTAGCGCTGCCAATCAGTAATCTACGTGAATGATGTTCTTTTCTTGATACCTGGAAGGATATGAATGCGCACTTAAAACCGGATCGTGAGCTACCAATGTATAGCAACAAATATGTGCTTTCGAGAGTATGTTTGCTGATAGTAACGCCATGTGATTCAACTAATAACAGAAGGATTTCATCATTTTTGAAGCCACGCTGAAAATACGCAGCAATTTGTGCATTCATGACTGGCTGTAATACTGATAGCTTAGCTGTAGCATTTGTAGCTTTTTGGGCTTCAGCTTCCAGGTAACAAGGAAATTAGGTCATTCACGTAGATTACTGATTGTCAGCGCTAACTCGAAATTTCGAGTTACTTTTCTCAAAATTTTGAGTTAATAACTTGAAATTTCGAGTTATGGATACTGTTTTGTTTTTGTTTTTTTTATTGACTTCAGATCGGGGAGTGAGGCTTGAGGTGTGCAGAAAGGATGATGTAGAGAGAACAGTGGTGGAGGAGACAGATGAAAAAGAGGAGGAGGAGAAAAAGATTAGAAAGCAATAATGAGAAACAGATGATGAAATGTTCAACTCTTAAGCTGTAATATATAGTTTAAAAGAGCTCCGTGTCATTTTTCTGTTCATCAGATTTCCCCTTCTTTCATAATTTTCAAGAATCTGGAGCATTCTGATAAAATTCAATAAGGGTTAAACTGACATAGAGACGATATTCTTTGAGTTCTGCTTCACATAATTTCCTTGGGGATTAATAAAGTATTCTGATTCTAAGCCCTCATTCTTGTTGAAATATGACAAAAGTATAGGTGATGAATTGTCGTTTTAAAAACCCTTCCAAATCTTTTGAGTTCTTTAAGCTTAGTTTTTCTCCAGAACAAGAAAGTTAAGGACTTTAGGCTTCTTTATACTTATCCATTCATTTGACAGGGTTCAGGTACTGCATCTAAAATTCAAATCCACTCTTTTGTCAAGATATGAGCCTCAGAAAAGGTTACGGTAAGGACAGGAATACCCATACATAGACACACACACACATACATTTAGGGAATTGTGTTTTCTGTAGTGATCCCTTTCTGGCTTAATACGATTTACTGTGTAGTTGAATAACTCAACATACATCATATACACAAACACACTGACACACACAGTTGCTCAGTTGTGTAGTTGCTCTGACTAAAAAACAAAAAACAAAATAAACAATAACAAATTATGATATTTTCTGTGGTCATTAGCTAACTGAGATTATGATACTACAAAAACCTCATCCAGCCTCAGCAGCAGGTTTAAGTTGGGCCTTCTGTAGCAGAAAAAAAGCCTTCACAACACAGCCGTCGTGCTTGCATTGTTGCATCCAGTATTAGGTCAGAGCTGTGGCCAAACAAATATTGACAGGTGTCATTCATTTATTCCTTACAGTAAATGTTCTCTATCTTTACAACTGTGCAAACAAAATCATGTGGGAATTTGTTAATGTTTTACTTTATTAGCAGTTCACAGCATTCTGAATGTAACTCTAAAGGTAAACGTAAATCTAGGATAAATATGTTACACTTGCTCTTTTTACATTTATTCTCAGCAGGGTTGAAAATGAAGCCCCCATGAATGCGCCAGAAACTAGAAATTTTTCATTGGTGACTTGAGGCTGGCTCCAAAAGTCAGTCCACACAAAGTGTTATTAGAATGTCAGATTTTACAGCAGAACACAAAAGCTGTTTTTGGTCCATGTAGCTAATTTCCACTTTCACGAGAACAGTACACGGGTTAAAATTTTCATAACTCACCCAAATTAATGCTTAAAGTTACAGCTTATTAGGAGCACAGCTGCTTGTCGACCTGTTTTTTTTAGTGTTTAAATGAACAAAAAGTTTACGTTTCTGCTGCTCAGTACCTTTGGTGAGTATATTTTGTCATCTGCCATTTAATTTCAGTGTGAATTACTGATGAATTAACCACGCATACCAGCGAGCACTAGCACTGGCTAATAACTTCCCAGGTACACAGATATGCTTGTTTTAACTTTGCGAGATGGCCAAAACTGTGCTCCATCAACAAGTGGGAACCATCTACCCACTTCAGCTTTTCCAGTTCAGTTGGAAAGCTCCAAATTTCCTCCAGAGGGAGCTCAAAATTTATGGTAGGACATGTTTTAACCCTCTGATTTATAAATCATTTCCACTGATGGTGGTGTTTTTGAAATTACAGGGTTTTTTTTGCCAGTTTCAGCTTGTTAGCAATATATTACATTTAGTTTTACAGTACCACTTCACCGCCACACTTTTTTTCTTCTCTCTTCTTTCTGTTTTTTTTAACAACTGAGTCACACAAAGGGCACCAGTTTCTGTTTATTCATGCATGTTCTGTAAATTACACATGAAGAGACCTGAAAATTACATCATCCTTTGTACAAGTCATCTCAGTGTCAGCTGTTAATTTAAAATCACCCATCAAGAAGAAATAAATCTCCTCAACCTTAATGGTGCTTTCAAAAGAGTCCAAAATCCATTAACTTTTAGTGTCCTGGCAAAAAAGGCATGTTTATTACACTGACGAGCCATTGTACAGAAGACAGAAAAGTTCCACTGTAACAGATTCCCTTTGTGAACGTTTTAAAGACAGAAAATAGGTTAATCACTGCCTTAAAAGACTGGAAGTCAGTTTAAAAGCCTATCCTTTGAAAAACAGGTCTGCTGTACAAATGAAGCCACAGCATGTACTTATCTCCTCTGAAGCCCCTTTGACCCACACCAGCGCTCCTCTCTCAAAGCCCTGCCCACAATCCCTCATCAGACCAGAGCTGAACACATTCCCATGAGAGCTCCCTGGAAGTAGGAAAGCACACTGTATGACAGTATGTCCCAGAGGTGCAGAGGATTAGCTATAGTCTCTCTGGAGGGGTCATTAGACTGCTGTGATTATCTCTGATCCCTCTGACAAACACACACACTTGGATGCATTGATCTTTCTTCGTTTGGTTCACGTCTGTTTACCATAAGACCTTGTTGCAGGAGGAAATCTGACACCTCACCTTGAGAAGACAGTATGCGTGTGTTGACATCATCAATATGAATTATTGTGGCTTTACAGTGACAGAATTGAACAAACAGACCAACCCAGTCTGACACCATCAGCAAAGAGGACGTGTGGGTGGCCACGCTATGCAACTGTGGCGCAATCTCATAGTTATAGTATATACACTGTATTGCTTCCCAGAGTCCTACTTTCAATTTTATTATGCCTATGAACCCTGTAGGAAGGTTAGACCTTTCTTCTTTCTTCCGGCTCTACTGGTCATCTCTATGATATATCTAAAATCATACTGGATGAGTTTAAGTACGTTCACTTTATAGAAAACATGTTTTGTCTATTTTCAGCTTTCTACATATTAGTTTTACACCGTCCTTTTACATAAAACTAAAAGTAACTAATTTATTCTGAAATAAAAACCCCAAAAAGTGTGTAGCTCTATTCTCTGTCAGTGCTTCACATTTTAATTCTGTTTAATTCTTTTAAGATGTAATGCTCTACTTCTTCCAGCAGAGGGAGCCATGAACCACAAACATGATCAGACCAATAAACTGCAACAAATCCACAGAGTGTGATCCTTTATTTCTTTTTGTTCTGTAACTTAAAACCAAAACCTATTAAAAATAGATTCAAAGTGCATGAATTTCAGGCCGCATAAATTAAGTTTAACTAGTGGTGTAAATCAGGATCAGAGTCTCTTTTCCAGTTATTGCACCTGGAGTGCTACAGAAGAAATTAAATAGTACTCTCAGCTTTAGGGTGTGATTAGGTTGTTGCAGTATTTATGTCTTGTTTGTGCCAGTGAATTTTCTGTAAATTATATTCTTTTAAGGGGCACTTTATAGTGTAAGGTAAATACTCTACAACAGTGGTGTCCAACTCCAGGCCTTGAGGGCCGGTGTGCTGCAGGTTTTAGACGTGTCCTTGATCCACAGCTGATTTAATTGGCTAAATTACCTCCTCAACATGTCTTGAAGATCTCCAGAGGCCTGGTAATGAACTAATCATTTGATTCAGGTGTGTAGATCCAGGGTGAGATCTAAAACCTGCAGGACACCGGCCCTCGAGGCCTGGAGTTGGCCAAGCCTGCTCTACAGTAATATACAGAAAATCCCAACAATCAGACAATCCTGTATGTTCTGGCACAGGAGGCAGGATAAAGGACACACTGGCCCATATTGATATGATAGCATCCCATATTTGCTCAAGATTTATTGGCAACACATCTGTGATGAAAATCTCCCGTTCCACCACATCTCAAAGGTGCTCTATTGGATTGAGATCTGTTAGATTTGGAGGCTATCTGAGGACAGCGTACTAATTTTCATGTTGAAGAAACCAGTTTGAGATGAGTGTAGGCGGGATAGGCACAGTCTGCAACAACACTCGGGTATGGCATTTCAGTGATTCACAGTTGGTACTAAGGGGCCCAAACGTGCCTAAAAAATATCCCCCACACTATTACAACAAAAGCAGCCTGAACCGTTTCCACAATGCAGGGTGGTTGCATGCTTTGATGTTGTTTATGCCAAATTCTGAGCCTACCTTCCAATGTCTCAGCAGAAACTGAGACTCTTCAAGATTCAGAGATTTTTTTATTGTCAATCCACTGCATGTACAGGACATACAGGAGAAACAAAATAGTTTCTCTCTCACCTTACTGTAAAGAAGAATTAAGAAAGCAGAGTGAAACATTTGAATGTAACTTGTGTGAGAGAATGTGTTACAGTCCAGGGCTAGTCGATATGGTATTGTCAGACCAGGAGCAGTCCTCTCAGATGTGCACTTCCAGGAACTTGGCACTGCTCACTCTTTCTACAGCAACACTAATGCTGCATGAATAACCTTTCCCGAAATCTACCACAATCTCTTTAGTCCTTTCTACATTCAGGAAGTGTTTGTTGTTTTTGTAAAAACACCAATGCCTTATTCCTGTAATTGGTTTCATCATTGTTAGCAATGAGGCCCACTACAGTCATGTCATCTGGAAACTTGACGATGTGATTGGTACTGGATGTTGGTGCACAGTGGTTGAATAGACACAGCGGGCTGACAACACATTCTTGTGGAGCACCAGTGCTCAGCGGGATGGTTTTTGGATGGGTCCAACCCACAATGCCAACCCACACATTTTATGGCCTCCCTTTGAGGACCCAATTACATAAAAAGGGTATGTTTGTATGAGTTCTTTACGTCTGGGTGGTTGAGGGCAGGATGGAGAGCAGCAGAGATGGCACCCTCTGTGTTTGACCTGTATGCAAACTGAATGAAGTCATGGGAGGAGGAAGAGAGGGAGGACAGGCTTTTTGTACTGCAAAATCAGCCGCTTAAAGCACTTCATGATGATGGAAATCAGTGCTACGGGCTCATAGTCATTAAAACCGAATTGGAGGGGCTTCTGTGTTATGAGTATAATGGTTGTGGCTTAGAGACACATTGGGAGATGTTGAAGACGTCAAAGAGCTCACCGGCACAGTTCTTAAAAACACGACCGGGTATATTGTCCTGCCCGGCGGCCTTACGTGCCTTGATCCTAGAGAGGATCCTCTTCACACTGGCTGGAGCCAAGCAACAGTGTTTGTGTTTACCTCAATGTTACTGTTGCACACACTCTCCCACCATGAGTCCTGCCTCCTTCCATAAAGATTTGTTTGGTGTGGTAGCTTGTTAGCCAAGCTAGCTATCTGATTCAGAAAAGTTTGGTCATCTTTTCTGAACCATTTTCAAGCAGACACATTGCACTTGACAAGGCCTAACATGAACATTAATTGCTTCACTTGGAGAGGGAATCACTTGGAAATGACAGATGAGGATTAAAAACCCCACAGATCCTTTAAATCAAGTAAGCACAGTCGTCATCCCACTCCCAGCAGGCGGGAGATACAAACAATTACTCACCTCAGAGGAAAAACGCACCCTCACCACCTTCAAGCTTTTTTTTCTATTTACCATTACGGTCTCTTTTTTAAAACATAGATATGTTATTCTCTGTTAACACAAACATTTTACCAAAGGAAAAACAGGGAGCCTGGCTGACTCTGCAAGAATTACTTAACCTGAAACTTGTAATGAAACACAAGCTGTATGTAACCGTAGTAAACTTAACTGATGTGATCTTTCATGCAGCGATGCAACTCAAAGGGCTTGACAGCATAAAATAAAAATGAAACATAACCACTTTTATATTTGTAAATAATAAGCATACACAATGAAAATAAAGTATAAAGTTTAGATACTGGAAAGTTCAATTACCCCAATTAAGACTTTAAAAAGATGCGATGAGGCTGCAGAGTTTTAGGGAAACTCTGTTTAACAGTAGGTTTAATCATGTTAATAGACAGTTTTTCAACTTCTGTTTTGTTTTCTTGTAAATGTGATGTTAGATGTTATAGTGCTATGGTTCTGTAAATTCAACCATAACATTATATAATACTGTAATCAAAATACAATTTTAAAGAACTGAATAATAATTTTAATCTATCCACAATTTCAAAAGCAATTTTTGACAACAGGAGACTTTTTTTTCCCCAGTCCATCTTAAATGATCTCAGGCCAAGACCTCAGGCTCTGCATTTAATCATTGGATATCATTATAATAGTTATTAGCTATAGTTATCTCTGGCTTTCCTCTGCAGCATGCCTTTGACCTGTCTTCCTCCCCTCACCACCAACCAGTCGTAGCAGATGGCCGCCCCTCCCTGAGCCTGGTTCTCCTGGAGGTTCCTTGCTGTTAAAGGGGAGTTTTTCCTTCCCACTGTCATCAAAGGCGCTTGCTTATAGGGGATCATCTGAATGTTGAGGTTTTCCCTGTATTATTATAGGGTCTTTACCTTACAGTATAAAGCACCTTGAAGCAACTTGTGACCAGACTCTATATAAGTAAAACTGTCTTGAACTGAACCGAATCGAATTGAATTGAAGGCAAGATCTTGTTCATGTCTGTTTTTGCACTGGAGAGTTTGAAGTTACATCTGTAGATGCAGCAATGATTTGTGATCATTGTTAGTAGGTTTCAGAAGTGTTTCCGAGCTCTTGCACTACAGAATCACACGTATTTTTAAATCCCAAGGATCATTCAATTCAATATTGTTTTTAGCTTTGTTTTCCACATACAGAGATTTTTCCAGGGAATCAAGCCACAAATTCTTAGGAATAAATGATAATTCAATGCCAAATATTCATGTCACGTGTCTTTTGTGTTTGAAATTCCTTGTAATGCTTCCTTATCATGAAAGGCAACACTCTCCAGTAAAACTAGCTAGAAAAACCACAAAATGCAATGTTTTTTCTCTCACGTGTTTAGTGTTAATCTACTCTTATTAAAATGTGAACCAATCCTTCAATCCCAGTGATGTTACAGGTTTTTGGATTAGGTATAATAAATCAGCTTCTCTCTGAACTTCTTATTGATTATGTCTGAGTGCGGATGTGGGAAGTTTAAATGTCTAGCATTTAAAAGAAGTTATATTAATTCTCAAATAGCTGAATTTAAGTCAAAATAAGGAACAAAAGCGTGTTTTTGCTGCTTGGACAGATAATGTATGAACACAAATGTTGGTATTGGTACAGTCAGTTAGCTCTAATGTCCATCCATCAAAGTTTTATACATAAACTGTCAGAATGAACCGGGGCAAAGGTTGCAGCATATCAGTGCTTTTGTTGCTATAATCTCACAGAAAGCAAAGCAAACCAGCACTGACAAATAGCCCACCCACTCACACCCTTTTGTGTCTCACTCATTCGTCTGTATTTTTGAAAATAGCGTAAAAAGAAAGAAATATTTCTCACGCCAACTCATTGTTATCAGGTTAAATTGCTGCGTGTTTTCCATAGGTTCCCATGAAATGTTTCAGCTGCCATGTCAAGTTCTACTTAAAGTTCGAGCGTATATAGTAAGATCCCCAAGACCAATCCCAGTTAATGATTCACATCTTTGTGATTTTTCAACTTTTTAAAGTGTTTGTATATTTTCTGTAGATTAACTAAATGAAACACTAGAAAGAAAGATGAGAATCCTTTCTTGCTGATTACTTCTGATAGCAGCAAAATGATGTTATGTTGGTGTGATAGCCTAAGGCAGTGGTTCCCAAACCTTTTTCGCTGAGCCCCCCTTTGTTTTACAGAAAAATGTTCGCGCCCCCCCCCCTCGCGCGCACACGCACGCACGCACTAACACATCCTCCAACCACACACACATATTTTGCTCAATTGCGGTTTATTTCACAACTCAAATATTTAGTAAACAATTAAGCAAATACAAGTAATCTGCAGGTTGTAATATAATAAACTACTAACTCTGTTACGCTACGTCCGCACCTACACAGGTGATTTTGAAAACGCAGCTGTTTCGTCCACATGTTTCGAATCACCGAAAACGGAGATTTTTTTAAAACTCATTTTTTGCGTTTACGTGTGGATGAGGAATACAGAGTTTGTCATGCAACATCAAAGGTATGTGCCTTTTTTTCACGTCAGCTGTGCACCACGTTATTGTTTACATGAGATGAATTGCAGAATGGCACATAGTCAGATTAACAGTATTTTGTCTCTATCTTCAGGTTTTACACGCTTACATATACACACGCAGTTACTGTCCGTCCATTTAGAAAGGCAGAGGCGTCCCTGTGTGATTATTTTACGTGTAGTTGTTTTTTTCCTGTGTAATAATATTCAACATTGCTGTCAATACACTTTTCAAAAAAAATGCCTCTCTGTGCAAAATGGGTTTAAAAACATAAACAACTGTGAGATACTGTTAGTCCGTGATTTGAACCGGGGGAACAAATCGTGGCAGGATCAGCCTGATGTTATTTGTATCCAGCTGTAACTTTACTGTATAAAGGGCTAACATCTCCAAAATGTCAGGAGTAGTTAGTCATTACAAGAAGTGTTTGTGAACTAAAAATCAAGAATGTGGGATACTGTTTGTCCGGGATTTGAAGAGCCCAGCGCTGCTCCCGATGAAGGAAAAACCAATTCTGCAGGGGAGACCTACCTCGGCACTTGTGCAGGTGAAAGCAAAGAGAAGATTTGCTTCACCATGTTTTCTAGTCTTTGGCTTAGAATGAAGCTGGTTTGGAAACATATTCAGCTATGCTTCATCTCCTGCTTTGCTTTTGTGTGGGCGCCCCGTGCTAGCAGTGTCCAAGTGTTGTTGGTTTGGTTTTTTTTCCCTTTTCCTGCCACGCCCCCTGCCTGCGCCACGCCCCCCCCCCCCCCCAACAGGGGGCGGGCCCCACACTTTGGGAAGGTCTGGCCTAAGGCATCTGAGGTGAAATCTTATCTCATGCCGTCATCAAACGTGCTTCACTTATGAACATGGTAATTTTTGCTATGACCCTAACCTAAGTTAGTTTCCCAATTAGGAATAAGCAAATATCAAATCGCTGCCTGCTGACCAAGTTTTTCAGTATCTCAAGTCTTTATGTTACCCTGATGAGCATAAATAAAAATAGGCAAAGGCAATCTTAAAACCTAAAGACTTTTATCCATTTACAGAAACAGAAGCTAGCTGTACAGTTTATCAGGGCTTTCTGCTAAATCTAACCAAAGCTGTGTCCATAAAACGAATCGAACTTGAATGAAAAGTCAAAATAGATAAAAGAAAAGAATCTTCCAGCACAAAGCTTTTTGCACTTTCTACTTGCTTGGCACCACAACCAGTTGGTTAGGGTTGGAATACATGATGGTTTAGGTCGAAATGCACTCTTTTGCAACACATTTCCGATTGCCAGGGTCCCAAGCTCTACCACACATACACTTATTATTTGCCACTCGAGATTGCATAACTGTAAAACTCAGATCAGGGTCTACAAAGAGCCAATGGAGACATTTTCTGGGGGCGTGCAGTCGTGTTTGGCACCACATTTTCCATGTTTCCTGTCTTGGATTTCTTTGGCCCACTTCAATTGTCATTTTCGCTGAATGCGTAACCGCTTAAGATCTGTAAGAAGTGCTTTGTTTGCAGACATGTGCAAGCACATTTTTAAGCCTGAGTCATCGTCAGCACGCGTCAGTGATGATGTCACTACAGTCACCCAATAAACTGACAGCAAAAATGTTGCTGGAGTAGGAACAAGGGTGAGTGGAAAACTCCTCTATGACAGCTGTGCACAGCTGAAACACAAACCTTGACCTGTTTAGCAGTTCAAAATATTCTGCGCCATATTTTAAGAGTTATTTAACATCACAAACTTCTTTTTTAAGTACTGCAAGAGGAGGGTGATGAATACAACAGTATATTATAGTAATAATTCTTTCACTGTTACAGGCTTTCCTTTTATCTGATCGAATCTGTTTTAAGCTTCAGCCCTTATAACCTTTACATAAGAAAGAAAAGAAAGAAGATGCGTAAATGGACACACTTGTGAAAATGTGGAATGTTTTCTTTTGCAAATAGATTAAACCAAAGATTGTTTCTAGGGGATACATTGTCTTAAAATTCCCTTTTATTGTTGTTCTTTATCAGTTAAAAAAAAATCACAATGAGTGCACAGTTCACAAACAATATTAGTGCTAGGTGTATGTCTGTGAAAGATTATTAGATCAAAGATTAAAGATTATCATTCTCTTTGGATATATTGTGAGTAAGGCTCAAAGAAACAAATACTTATTTCAGTTGTGTGTTTGTACACCTGTGCAGTTTCAGCCTGACTGTTCTGCTTTAAAGGCCAGTGCTACACAAAGATAAAAGCTTACGATTAGAAATGAGATTCTTGTCAAATTCGATGCAGGAAAAACAGCATCAACCAAAACAAAAAAAGCTTCACTGTAATCACATTCTCTCCCCTTTGAAGACAAACTCTCTGAAAATACTGAACACCTCAGCTCTTTTACATTTTAAAAGGGGTGACCTCTTTTCATCTTGAAATCAGACAGCTTTCAACAAGAACGGGTTATCCTATAAATACTGATTTTATTTCTTTGTTGTGGCAAACTGTAATGTTTCTGCCATGTCACAACCAGCCCTAACACTTCTAAGGTATTTTTTTCTCCTCACATGCTATAGCAGGACTCTTTTTCACATGAAAAAACAAGTCAGAACCATAAACCGAGCATTTGTCCCACAGGTTAAAATGTTGATAATCGTGGGAATCATCACATTTCTCTTTTCCTCCGACTGTCTGTATCATCCTCTGATTGAATAGCCTGTTATCTTTGACTTTAGCACTGATGAGATAACAGTAAAAACATGTTGGAAAAGAGGATTTCGGGTAAATTACATAGCTTTCATAAAACATGCTAATGAAAATATAGAAAGAAAGAAGAAAGTAGATTTACTGGAGAATTCCTGCCCTGGAGCTATTGTACTTTTCTCTTGGTTATAGCTTGTGGTTGCCAAAACACAGTTTGATGATTTGGTGTAAGCACAAACTGTACTGACTCAGCCAATCAGGTTTCACGTATGTTGTTTGGCAGAGGGAGGAAATGGTCTGGTTGCCACTGATGGTTCAAAGAAACGCTCCGTGCAAGCATTTGTTCAAACATGTCACTGTATTGTTCGTAGCTTCGTTTCTTCCCGCAGGCACTAGCTCCATTTACGTGGATTTAAGCAATTATCAATCAACAGCAAACACACAATAGTAAGATGTAGATTCTGCTCTCGTCGATACCTGTTAACAGTTAGGGATGGGGTTTTTTAATCCATCATCTTCTGCCGCAGTGTAAAATGTATGTCTGGACCATTGCTGACAAAGGCAGAACATTTTAAAAGGAGCTAATGAAATGCTCAGTTGTCATGAGACAATAGTCCATGCTTTCCAAACGGGATTGTTCCCTCTACGGCCTCCACAGACTCTAACGAGCTCCCAACCTACACAGAGACCAGGATTCTTACACGTTTCTGTCATGTTTCGGCTGTGTGGCAGGCAGGAGAAGGACCCAAACGCAAACTCAAAAACACAGCTTTAATGCTGGCATAAAGTGAAACACAAAAAACAGTACTAAACTTAAACTGGGGAGACTAAAGCACGAGGAGCCACAGGGAAAAATCACACAGCTATGAGGGAGACTACGACACTGACAAAGAGAAACACAGGGCTTAAATACACAGAGGGATAACGAGGGAATGAGACACAGGAGGGCACAGCTGGGAGAAATCAGGACTGGACGAGACAGAGACGCAAAACTAGAAACACTCACATGAGGCATGGACCTTCAAAGTAAAACAGGAAGTATCACACAGAGACGCGAACTAGACACAGTGGAGACAGCAACTAAGAAACAGAGACAAACCATAAGGCAGAGGTCTAAGAACCAAAATACACAGAGGGAAATACTCAGCTTTGAACACAAGAGACTAGACTAGAGGGAGTAACAAAAGACCAACCATGAGAACATAATGCACAATGCAGGGTGACAGAAAACAAGAAACTCAAACATGCAAAGACACACAATAAACAGAACAGAGGGGGCACAGAGAGACATGAAGGGCAGGGGAGACTTAACATGGGTTGAAACACAAGGGGGAACTAATAAGCAAATGAACATAGGAGGCCTAATGAGCTAAACATACTATAAACATCAAAATGAACTAGAACTCAAAACACTGGGTCCTAAGACCCAGGATCGTGACAGTTTCCTTCAGACTCTACTCATTCATATCCACAATGAGTGACTCGGGAAAATAGTGGCATTTTTAGTTTGCAGATGGAGAACCTGCAATGCCAAGAATTCTGGGGGGGAAAGGAAAATGACGTTACATACATCAATAATATGTGTGGTAAATATATCTGTAGTTAAATTTGGAAAGAAAAAAAAGAAAATGTCTTAATGATTATTTTATGTGCCCCTGTTCATGATTCTAGCCTACATGTGTATGTCAGGGAGTTCAGGGAAGCCAGTATTGCTTGCGCAGTCAACCAGGCGTAGCGCATTCTCAGTCATTATTAATGGCTGTCAATTTATCACATAACACCACAGCGGGTAATCAGCTTGCAGGCATACGAGGCGTCCCCTTGCTGCTGTGTTTAGGCAAGCCTAACCCTCCTAGAACATTTGTGTGTAACCAAACTAATATCCCAAAATTTCATTATGATTTTTGTTATTCTGTTTAAATGAAGAATCTTCTTTTTTAATGATTGGAGTGACCAGTAGGGAAGTTAGAGTGGGCACAAAAACACATGACTGTCACGTGAGAGGGGTTGCACCCAGAAAACCATCTGTTTCTGCGCTTTTGTGACATGTGCACTTTGGTTAAAGTGGAAGAGAAGGTTAAATGTAAGTAAACAAATTAGTCTCAATACAATGGAGATTTTATGTTTTAAAATAAACAACATTTCACTACCTTATGATAGCTAAACAAGTAAAAACTGTGTTGATGATATTTTTGCTATTTTCTTCATATAAAAGTCATTATTCTTCTTTCAGAATATATTTACTTGCTTCTTGGGAACAGAATTTTTATCATAAAAACCTTACAAATATGCACACACACACAGATTGCGTCCGGCCTCTGGGGTTTTGCCTGCCAGTAAATAAAACACTACTTGGCTGTCATCCATTCAATGGAGCATCGTTTTACTGTTACACTATGGTGCCTAATGCTCCTGTTGACACGTTAAGGATGTCGTGACAGGGTGAAGTTACACTTGTCTGACACGGTGGAACCCAACTCATCAGGATACCGGTAGGAAGGCTTTGTATGAACAAGCACCGCAGACCTGTTTACAGATAAAGGTGAAGACAAGAGATCTCCCAACTAAACAGGCTTTCAAGTTTTTGATGATCTGTAGTTATACACATATTATATAATATGCATATATTATACAATCACATTAGTTGTTCTAGAAGGTTGCCAGAACTACACACTTTTAAGTTGAATTGTAAAATTATTATAGTGGCTTAAGAGGGATAAAGGAGGAGTCAGTGTAATGTAGAAAATAAAAAACTTGGAAGTGCAAAAGAATCGCGTTTATTCTCAGAGTGAGTCACTCCCATTAAAGTGTCCAACATAACCCAAAATTGTGGTGCTTAGCACTGTTATCCCACTTTAAGATGAGATAACCTACTAGCTGTGTGAGGCCTGTCTGCACAGAGTTTGTATGTGCATGCATCTTAGATTAAGTGCTGATTCTAAATTGCCATGATTGTGAAGAATTTGGACCCAAAATGCAGATTTCAGACAGGATTACATTTAAAAAAGCAAAACTTTATTTACACAAGGCTGCAAGTCCAGGTGGTGCAAGGACCAAGGAAACATATGAGGGGACCACTCAGGCAAGCAGGGCACACAGTACAACATGACAATGAAAACTGAGGGCTTGTTCCCTGATTACGTTGTGTTACAGGCATGACCCTTTAAGGGTGAAGCCTGATGGGAAATGTATTCCGGGTGGTGAAGGGACGTGTGTGGGACTGCCCCGTTGTTGTGGGTGTGTGTGGAGCGAGGGAGAGAGAAAAAAGGGGGAAAATCACGAGTAGCCAAGGAAGAGACGGAAAGAAAAGTATTAAAAGGAATATAATAACTTCCACGACAGCCAGAGTTGTGTCAGCGATGCTCGTTGTGAGTAAACTGTTACAGCCCACTGGTTCGTGCCTTGGAAGAAAATATGGAGGAAAAGTTCCGGTGAAGCAGTTTTCCTACGCCTCCTTCTGTCTTTTTACTAGCGGAGTTGACCCATACAGTAAGCTAGTGGGGAAAACAAGGCACAGGTGAACAGAATCAACTAATAAGCAAGAGGCGAAGCAAAACTGGACATAATGCACATGAGACGAGAGACTAAAATAAAACAGGACACAAACTTAACTAAACCTAGCTGAATACAAACTTGCCAGAATGTAAAAGTCGTTTTCTCCAACCACTGAGACTGATGACTATATTTTTTTATCACTGTAGTGGCACTGTGGGGTCTACCACCCAGGCTGTTACCTGTGTCAGATGTTACCACATGCAGTTCATCAGCCAATTTCTTACATTTCTGATGCAACAGGATGCCCATTTCATTTCCTCAAGTTTTTGCCTTGTATGGTCATGAAAGGCAGAAAGGATTTTTATGGGACTGTTTGAGTAAAAATGAGTAAAAGTAAACAAGAGTACATTAGAAGGGGACAAAATGAGATGATGTGATTTTTATAGTTAAGGAAATTACTTTTTCTCAGAGATAATCTATCAGTTTTATCTTTACAACACAACATAACTTTTTTAGGTTAAAAAAAAGACGCCCAGATGATTTCCCGAATTGCATAAACATGTGGGAGGAACCTCCATGAAGGTGTGTGAACGGAGGTATTGTAGTCCTGGCAGTAACGACAAGAGTTTACATTTCTTACCCTTTCTCTGTAGACCACATTGAAAGTAAAACCACCTACAACTACAAAAATCCCAAATACAAAATGTGTCCAGACCATAGTGCAGTTGCAGTTGTAACTCGGACACATTTTAATGGAAACATCACAATTATTTTTATTTACTTTCTAACAAGCCCTTATGACACAGCAAGGTAACCTGTTGTTCAATGGAAACCTTGCTGCTAGCAGACTGCAAACAGGTTTCCTTTCCAACATTAACTGCCAAACAGATTAATATTATATAAACTGCAATACCCACATAATTACGCTTGGGATAACCAACTACCCGAACCAGCAAAGAAACACATTAACAAAAAATATGCTTTGAATTTGTTTTGTTTGAAAATCATCAGGAATGGCTCCAGTTTTGTTTTTCAGTCTCCTAGCACCCCGATTGTATCACGTTTTCCCTAGTTTGCTTGTCATAACCCCCATATTGATTGGCCGGTGAAGTGCACATCTAGTTGGAGTGTTTTTTGCTTGTCACACTCTCTGCGCTCAGCTCCATCACCTCAACCTTCAGATTTGTCCCTAGTCCCCACAAAGTACCATGATCTCAGTGAGGTTTTTAATAAAAATCAAGCTGTGTTACTTCCACCTCACCAGTTCTATGTCTCCACAATTGATCTCCATCCTGGGGCACCGTTCCCCTCTAGCCAGCTATTTAATTTGTCTGGTCCACAACGCGTGGCCATGGGGGCGGGAAAAATAAGGCTGTCATCTTCTCCATTAAGCAGCGGCTTCTTTTTTGTAGAAAAGAACGAAAAATTGTTGTGGCCGTGCATTGGCTACAGGGGAATGAACAATAAAACGGTAAAGAACAAGTACCCACTCCCACTAATCACCTCAGCTTTTGAGCCTCTTCACGGTCCCATCATCTTCACTAAATTAGATCTGCGTAATGCCTGTGTAGTGAGAATAAGGCAAGGTGACGAGTGGAAGACCACGTTCAACACTCCTTTAGGTCATTATGAGTACTTAGTGATGCCTTCCGTCACTAATGCGCGAGCCATCTTTCATACACTTGTAAACAATGTTTAAAGAGACTTTTTGAACCGCTTTTGGCGCATGCTCAATCATCCAGGTAAGGAAATCCCAAAAAGCTGATTCTGCTCATCTGGAGCTAGTGTTTTCATCACTCATCCAAGTGACTTCTTCCATCTCAGCTGACTACAGGTTTCCCCAATTCCTCATGAGCATTGATCAACAACCACTGATCAAAGATGAGTACCATTCACAGAGAGTTGGGGAATGGCTGCAATCACAGCAATCACCTTTTTCCTTGCCCCCTAATTTTTGGGCCAATTTTTGGTGCAGCGTGTTTTGGGGTTTAAAAGCCACAGAGACACGTTGTTTAGAAAAAATGGTTTTGCTTAGGAGAGTTGTCCTTCTCTCCTGGATCAGCTGGAGCTTTCTTTAGGCGCCTTCCCAGTTTTGACAAATGTTCAGCTGGGATAACCACATATACTCAGGGCCTTTTTGACATGAGGTTCTTGTGTTTCCCTGGCCACTATGTCTGTGGGGATGGTGTTCGCTCTATGTTGTAACGTCCTGATGACATCTGGTTTGTACTCCGTTGGATGATGAGAATCAAACCTTAAGTACTGATCCATATGCATATGGTTTACAGTGAACATAAACAACTTTTAAATGTCCTCCATTACTGATGGAAATTTCACAGTCTAAGAAGTCTAACCTGTCGCTTCATATCCTGCCTGGTGAACTTAATGTGTTGGTCCTACAAGTTATGTGATCCGTGAATTGTGCTACATCCTGAGATTTAATTTCCTCCCAGATGTCATCCACATACCTGAACCCATGACTTGGGGGTGTTCCAAGGTAGGATAATAGAGCTCTCTTTTCCACTTCTTCCATGAACAAGTAGGCCACAATGGGTGAAACTGGGGAACCCATAGCACACCCCTCTTTCTGCCTGTTGTAGTGACCTGTGTATGTAAAATATGAACTACCTCCACTGCTTCGGTGACTGGAACAAAAGTGAAGAGAGATATAACATCAAAGTGTGGTGTCTCTATACACCACATCCAGATGTGGAGACATCACATCCAGAAAGCAACTCTTCTTCTTAAAAACAGCACCCCCCTTAGGTGGTGCAAGTTCAGTACCACAATAACGTAGGGAAGTTATTCAGGTGTTTTATATCATGAAATTAGATGCACCTTGATAATCTCTATCATGTCAACAAATTGCACCTCTGTGTTTACTTATTCCATATTTTAGTTTCCTGAAAGATTTATTCGTCTACAGAATGTCACATGGCCTACTTATCATGTATATAGCGTGCGTAGGTGCTCACATATAATCACACTGTCAACTGATTTTTTTTCCTCCTGTGCGTGGGTGGTAAAAGTACGCAGTTTTACTTGTATTTGCTTGTATTGTGACATTAGGCACAGTTCCAACACAAGCAAGTTCCATTTGAAAGAGGACTCAAGAGTCAAGGCCATCAAGTGACTTTTTAAAGACAAAGTCTGCATGAATCTTTCCTGTGTTTATATAAAATACATAGGTAGTAATAATAATTCAGGATGTGATTTCATTATATGCCAGGTTTTGAAAAACGCTGGTCTCACTCATGGATGTGAAAAGAAAAAAGTGGTGACACCTGTAACTGAGAAGTTTTTTTATTGTTTTCCTAACTACTGGATAATAAGTCAGAATGAGAATTATTTTTGTCCTGTTTTTATCCAGACACTGGATCATCTTTGGGGGAAAAATCCACAGTTTGCTTATCCAGTAAACAGCAACTAAATAATTAACATACTATATATCTCAGAGTATTTGTACACAGTGTGGGGCTCTAGCAGGCAGAAGACTTTAATTCAGCGTGCTCTTATTTGCAGAGATTGGGTGTCTCATAAAGAACCCGGGGGCAGCAGTGAGGATGTAGCTCAGCGGGAGCAAAGCTGGAGACAAAAGCAGCATGTTTTTCAGGGTTGTAATCCTTACAGCTCTTTGCAAAGGTTTTATACTTTTTACACACCAACAATGAAGAGGGAATAATAGCTCAGTCTACTCCTTTCTACTAGTTCTCCTGCTAGGTGAGATTTTTCACCTTTCCCCCTTTGGTTTCCCCAATTTCAGGGAGGTAGAGGGGTAACTTGATATGGTGGGAGCTTTCTGTCTTCAGGGGTTAAAATAACACCCAACCACCTGCTGCTCACCGGAAATAGTGGATCAGACGATTTATCAAACACAAAAATTTCCTTGAACCTAAGGTGAGAAGGGGCGATTTTTTTCCTGGTTGAGGTTTTACTTTTTGGATCTGAATCAGTTGATTTTTCTGCAAATCTATACCTGTATCTGTACCTGTGTCATACAAGGTAATGAATGGTGTTGGCTGCCATAGCAACAGTACAGGAAACAACTAACACACCACTCATTGTGTACTCTGCGCCTTCTGCGTGATGTCACGCATGCAGTAAGATATGAAGGAATTCCAGGACTTCCTGATGCCCAAATATGGTCACACATCCTTCAGAGTTATCAGCGACTTAAGTGTTGTGTAACACCTTTTCCCGCTCGCTGTTTGAAACACTTAGTGAGAGGCGTTCATTGTCTTGTGATAATAAACTGATATACTCTGTGGGACACCTGAGTGGCTTTCAAAGCTGTCTTCTTCACTTTTCTTTTTAAAGATTGTTTTTAATTCATTCTGGAAACGTTCAACTCACATTTATTTACATAGCACCAGTTCACAACAACGGTTGCCTTAAGGCCCTTTATATTGTAAGGTTACGACGCTACAATATTAGAAAGATATCAACGTTTTGCATTAAAGTTATGATTTATTAATATTTTATCTAAAATTGGGGGCATACCCCCTCTTCAGTGCTTTTTAACATTATGAAACTGCATGAAGCTCATTTTCTAGAAAAAAATATGAATAATATTTATTAATTTATATACAAATATATATATATATAAATGTGCTTATATATTTATATATAAGCACCATATTACAGGAATGATTTGTACTTGACAGCTTTTATGTTGCGTTGTTAAGCCATAAACTGTGTCCAGTTATAGATTTCATGGCATTCTTCCCTTCAGTTGCCGAAGAGAGAATTGCTACTTATTGTAATTTTGTAATTTCTCCATACTGACTAATGTGCTGGTGCAATTTTGTGTAGTTTAGAGGGTAGACTTACAGGAGACAGAGTCATGGCTATAAATTGTCTGAGTCTTTGCTTTCAACATACAATCAATAAAATTGTTCCACCAGCGATTGGTGAATTGCTCTGTCTGAACTGATAAGAGCTCTTAAAATGACGCATCATTTTAAGAGCTTTGTCGTCACAGCAACAGGAAATCAGGTATAATTAGCAAGTCCGTTATCTTTCCCTGGAATTAGAGTAATAGGACATCCCTGTAACATGCACGGTTTCTTTTGATGGTGGTGATTGACACACTGGGTGACAGCTTTAGAAAAACAGGTCTTTCACTCCCAAACTATCATTTTCAGTGTTCAGGATCAAAGTACTTTAATCTAAGCCGAGATATATTGCTAACCCTGCATAATTACCATTGTGTAAGTGAAACATGAACCGAGAAACCCATCGGTATGCATCAGAATGTTAACTTTTTACCTCGGTAAAAGAAGACCATTATGTCAAAATGCCAAAAGATATGACGCATACTGTGTGATAACACAGTATGTGCCAGAAATCTGTATTTATTTATTTATTGTTTAATTATTTTAATTTACAAAACTGGTCAAATATGAGCAAAAAACCTCCCTGGCTAAGATACTAAACCCCAAGTTGCTCTCTGATGTGTTCATCAATGTGTTTGAATGTTAAATAAAAAGCACTTGGGCAAAGAAAAAAAGCGCTTGTACGAATGGGTGAATGAGGAATGTTGCAGTGTTTTGAGGGCTCAAGAATGTCGTGTTTTGATCTCTGGAATCGAAATCTATCCTTGTGAGCACGCAGTAAGCTCAATGATTTCTTTGTTTGCCAAAAAGCAAAGACGTTGGTTTGATGTCATCATAAAATAATATGCATCAGATTGTGAAACTGTCAAAAACACTACATCATGCAATAGCGATCTATTATTTTTCCAACTTCCTGATGAAAATGGACCACGCTCTTAAACTCAAAACATAGTTTTTATGGTGTTAATATTTAATCTCTGCAACTGTTTACTTTTATTGGATTCTCTTTATCTGCTCTTTATTAATTCACCTGGCCAGCACATAAAGAGGCTGAATACTGTGCTGTTTGTTTTTACTGACTGTGGAAATCTTGTGTATCAATGCTCTCTGTATGCTGTTGTTAAGTGGCCATCACCACTTATCCACAGACCCCTCGGGGTCCCAACGGTTATTTTTTTATCTATAAATCTCTCTAAGGGCTGGTCCATTTCTATCTGTGTGTCTGTGTATGTGTAAACCATAGCCAGTATAGCCTATGTAAGTATCATACAAATGTTTGTCCCCAGCACCAGAACTGAATTAGGAAAAAAGGCTTTTAAATACGCCTCCGTTTCCTGGAATAGTCGACAGAAGGAGATGAAACTGTCAGAACTGGTTAGGATAGGGACTTCAAGTCCGTTTTAAATGTTGCTCTTGTAATGATCTGTTTTTGCGCACGATTTCCACATTTGTCTTCACTTGTTTGTACTGATTTGTTATATTATTATGTATTGTGTTTGTTTTAATGTCTGCTGGCCTCTCATCCAGGCCTCTCTTGAAAAAGAGATTTTAATCTCGATGAGACTTTAACCTGGATAAATTATGGCTATGTTGAATCCCTATTCCAACTGCTGTTTTTGAAGATTCAGTATTTGGCTCAATTTAGAGTATAAGTCCTCAAAAAACGTTTGAAATATATGCATATACTCTGTATGTGTTTGATGAATGAGGTGGCTAGTAGGAAGGAAAACTCCCTTTTAACAGGAAGAATCTCCGATGGAACCAGGTTCATGGAGGGATTACCATCTGCTATGACTGGTTGGAGGTGACAAAAACACTGTAGAAGACAGCCAGAGATTTGTCATTACTATTGAGTTATTAATGCTATATTTATTATTCAAGACACTATTTTCTAATCACACTTTGTTCAGTTGTTACTAGAAAAAGTCTGCCTCCTTTTTTTTACCAGCTTTCCATGTTGCCTCATTTAGTCTCTCAACACCTCGAAGTTGACAAAGTCTCACCTCTGTACGTACTACTGATAACTGACGTAATACAGCGTAGCAGCTCTGAGTTTGCTCAGATTAATTTTTAAGCTCTTAACCTGAAGAAAGATAAATATGCTTCTTTTGGATGATTCATTCCCAGGAACAAGCAGAGGCTGTTCAGATTCCACCCTTGGTCAACAAGAGGCCTGTGTGTCCAAACAGCCAATCTGAGTCTTTGTTTTATTTACCTACCATTCACTGTATGTATCACACGGCTAAAATGGAAAGAAACATTCATTTGATTACAGTCATCTCATTATTCTCGTTATGATTCATTACACTTCTCTTTCTTTTACTATTACTACACAGTAAATATCTTTCCACCCATGAAAAAACAAACAAACTACACAAACTTTACTCACTACAAATATACTTTCAGCTAAGTCAGCCCATTACCCTTGTGTGTATCAGATGTAATGCCTAAACAGGAAGCAGTGAGTCTTTCGTGTAATGAGGCAGAGAGATACTGTGGTAGATGGAAACTAGAGATGTGCAAAGTAGCTGGTATTTGTATCTGTATTTGTATTTGTTGAGGGGGGGAAAGCATTTGTATTTGTATTCAAGTAAAATTCAAAAAAATTTCCATTTTTTTTTTGTCTGACACTTCTAATTAATGTTATAGTGTAAGTATTCTTTCATTATATCCATTATAGTAATTATGGCTATTCAGTATTAGTTGATGTTGTTCCATAAATCCAGCAATGAACATGTAACAAAGAACGTCATTGAAAAGAAAATAACATAACAGCCATTGCCTCATCCATGGTTAAACCAACAACTGATAAAATACCATTGTGAACATTATGAACTCCACCACCACCCTACCTTCTTGGAGGATGCTGAACAGACAGCGGAACTGACTTGCAGGGGCAGAACATGGTTGTGATGATGAATTGGTGCTGGTGGGGGGAGTTGGCAGACAGTACCAGGAGAGGAAGCTTGAAGTGCATGTGATTATGCATAGCAGATGTCGACAGATGTTTGATATCTCTGCCTCTGACTTTTGCACACATTACATATCACTTTGGTTTCATCTGCAGAACTGTAAAATGCTTGCACAAAGAACTTGAGCAAGTTTTTTGGCTGGTGGAGGACCAAGAGGTGGCTCAGCAGCAGCCACACCCTTTTCTATGTGGTTGCCTAAATCCATGTGGGGAGTTTCAGCTAAGTTAATGATGACAGGAAGCTATGCTAAGGTTAACTAGCCTATAGTCTACATCTTGCTGTCTTAAACTTAAAAGTACCATATAATTCCCACAAGTGCATACAATTCAACTCAACTACACAAGCATTGTTTTAACCTTTTAAACCGAACGTTAACGTTTCTCTGTCAAAAGCCTATTGTCTAATTTACCGAGCTAACAGAGCTACATAAACAGAGCAAACATGAGAGCACCCGAATGCAGACGTGATTAATGCAGCGCAATGGAATAATCTCCTGATCTTCGCGAAAGTTATAAACTGCCTACCGAACCCAGGTAAGGTACAAAAAAACGTATTCAACAAAAATAGTGATGCAGTTCAGCCTTTTTTCGCTCAGCCGAGCCTTCTCTGTTGCTGTGTGGAGCAGCCCGTGTCAGTCACTTCTTTCACACGACACTCACTCACTCATCCGGTGATGCACAGCGGTCTCATGAGGAAACTCAGCTTTTTGATATAAAGTTTTCCTTGTTCCCGAATACAAATATTAGTATTTTGTATTTGTTCGAAATAAGTACAACAAACACGTTATTTGTGCCTTTCTGAATACCGTATTCGGGTACGCATTACAGGTGTCTGTAATGTAGAATTAGTTAATAATCTTGCAGTTTATTTTCATTGGACTCTTTTTGTTAATATAGCAAACCTCAAAGTAAAAGGTTTTAATAACCTTCTAACCCACATGCTGTATTTTTCGGACCATAAGTGGCACTGGATTATAAGGGGCATTAAGCGAAACAAAACAGATAAGTCAAACTTTACTCTACTCATTCTTCTTGCTTCCTCTACTTCCGTACCATTGATTCATTAATGTTGAATTCTCTCACAGCTGCTCTATTCCCATGTTGTTGCAGTATATTAATGACTAACCTCGTATTGTGGATGGATTATCTCAGTTGTTCTCCTGACTGAAGTTTGGTCCGTTTACAGCATCCTGCCATGCGATTGCATTTGTCCCTAACCATCAGGAGCCCTCATGTTAACTTTTATTAAGTGGAAGAAAACTTCTTTCTACAGTCAAAAATTAAACTTCAGATCTGAGCAAGCACCGAGCACGCCGCCACTGGAATGTGAAATTCCCAGAGAAACCCCCGGATCCTCCCACTGACATGACCGCTGCGTCACCAGGCAAACCACCACTCCGACAGGACTTAGTGCTGCTGAATCTTTGATTTTATTTATTTTCGCTGTGTTTTACTTCATCTATTTGAAAGAGTGAGTCTAAAAACAAAAACTTATTTTATTTTATATGCTGGAAAATGTAGAAAACAAAAATATTCAGGAATTAGAAAAAAACATCAAATCACTAGAAGAAGCCTACGCGTCCCACCAAGATCAGGAAACATTGAACAAAATATGCAAAACAAAACTAGAATTAAATGAAACTATTAATAAAAAAACACAATTCCTTATACAAAGACTTCGCTTGCAGAATTTTGAACACAGTAACAAATCAGGTCGATTTCTAGCTAACCAGCTAAAAATAAATAAAGAAAAAACAACTATATGTGCTGCTAAAGATTTATCGGGGAACACAATATATGATCCTGGAAGAATAAACAACATTTTTAGGGATTTCTATGAAACTTTATACTCACCACAAATAAACCCATCTAAAAATGAAATTGATCTGTTTCTTGACAACGTAACTCTTCCAAAATTACTAGACAGTCAAGCAAAGGAATTGGATTCGCCACTGACGCCAAGTGAACTCCAGGAAGCCCTGATAAGTATGCCCAATAATAAGGCTCCAGGTCCAGACGGCTTCCCTGCAGAATTCTACAAAGAATTCTGGACAATTTTGGCACCAGTATTCCACAGCATGTTGCAGGAAATCGAGGAAAAGGGCAGACTACCACCAAATATGAATTCTACCAACATTAGTCTCCTGCTAAAACCAGGCAAAGACCCTTTATTTCCCTCAAGCTATCGTCCAATTTCTCTTTTAAATGTAGACCTTAAAATAATCTGCAAAGCTCTCTCAAAGAGATTAGAGAAAATGACCCCCCTCTTAATTCATCCTGACCAAACTGGTTTCATAAAAGGTCGGCACTCCTCAACAAACACTCGTAGATTACTTAATTTAATAGACTACTCATACGATAAAAACATCGAAACCATAATATTATCTCTAGATGCAGAAAAAGCATTTGACAGAGTTAATTGGAAATTTTTATTCGCAACTTTACACAAATTTGGTTTTGGAAACTCTTTCATAAACTGGATAAGAATATTATACAATTCCCCAACGGCTCGTATCAGAACAAATGACCAGACATCCTCCAGCTTCTGTCTCCTGAGGGGCACCAGACAGGGATGCCCACTCTCCCCCTCACTTTTTGCAATTTTTATCGAACCTCTAGCAGCAGCATTTAGACAGGCTACAACAATTAAGGGCATAAAATGTAAGAACATAGAACATAAAATCAGTCTCTATGCGGATGATGTGTTGCTTTTTCTGCAAAACACACAAACCAACCTCTCTGAGGTAATTACTTTAATAAACTGGTTTTCAAGAGTTTCAGATTATTCAATTAACTGGCCAAAATCTACAGTTCTCCCCATTAACTGCTCCTTCCATAATTCTTCCTCTGCCCCACTGCAACCCGGAAATATTAAATATTTAGGTATTAATATCTCTCCTAAGCTTTCAGACTTAACTAAACTAAACCACATCCCACTTCTAAAGAAAGTAGAAGGCGATCTGACTAGATGGAAATCTTTACCCATATCACTCATGGGAAGGGTCGCCACTATAAAAATGATGATCTTGCCAAAAATAAATTACTTATTTTTGATGATCCCTAACAAACCATCACAAGATTGGTTCAGATCTCTGGATTCATATATTTCCAAATTCCTTTGGAAAGATAAACCCCCGCGTATTAGCTTAAAAACGCTACAAAGAACCAAGGATAGAGGAGGATTAGATCTGCCTAATTTTCACCAATACTTCTTAGCCAACAGGCTTCAGTTCATCTCAGAATGGTTAAAACATACCTTCTTAGTTGAGCCCTGGCTAGATGTTGAACAGGCACTATGCAAGGATCTAGAGATTTCAGACCTACCATTTATTAGCTCAAACATCAAAAGACATGAATGCTTTAAAAGTATCAACATCAGCTTTTCTCTAACAGCATGGTGGGAGTTTCTAAAAATAACGGAGTCTTCATTAATCCCATGCAAACGTACACCTATCTGGAATAACCCTGACATATTACAAAACAATAATATGATTAATTTCCCAGAATGGAGTTGTAAAGGAATTAAATACTTAGAACATATATTAGAGGGAACAGAATTTATTCCATTTGACAGACTAGTTGAACAATATGGGATCAACAAGACAAGGTTTTTAGAATATCAACAAATTAAATCCATAGTAAAAAAGAAATTTAACCTCAGTCAAGTTGAATTACAAACACCACTAAGTGCGGCACATTTTCTTACTCTTAAATCCCCCAAATTATTATCTAAAATATACAGAACACTTTCTAAATTAGATGAATCAATATCCCTTCCTACTGCAAAGTGGGAAGCAGATTTATCAGTCAACCTAGACCAAAACTCCTGGTCTGAGATTTGCTTAAAAACTTTTAAATTAATTAAAAATCCCAGTCTGCAATTAATACAATACAAAATACTTCATAGAGTGCACTATACAGGTCATCGGATGTTCAAGATGGGCTTTACATCTTCCAACAACTGCTCACACTGTCAAGGCAATACTCCAGACAATTACATCCACGCTCTTTGGTTCTGTCCACCAGTGCAAAAGTTTTGGCGCGAGATATGTGAAGACTTATCAAAATGTCTGAAATGTAACATTCCAACCTCCCCCTTAGTGTGTTTGTTGGGCAGCTTAGATAATGTCACTTCAGAAAAGAATATAGCCCATATGATCTTCACTGCCCTATGCATAGCCAAGAAAACAGTCCTCATGAACTGGAAAAATAAAAATAATCTTAATTCTAACCAATATAGAAATTATCTATTAGATTACATTAGTCTTGACACAGCCTCTGCCACCACATTAGATCAATTGCTCTGGGCCCCTTTTATCAGCTCCATCACCTAGTGGGGGTGGGGGGTCATAGTTTGGTCCCGCCTTCACTGTTGTGATTGGTGAGGGGGTAGGGACAGGCTTAGGGCGTCGGGGGGTTCCCCGGAGGCATCTTCCTTGGGGGGCTCAACCCGGGGTAGCGGTCACGTCCGGTTGAGGGCTCTGTTGGCTCTCAGGTGACTGTTTCCTCGCGGCTGCGTGCAGCGGGGCTAGGGGAGGGTCTGTGCTGACGGACGCGGGTTACTGACCTGGCAACCTGGCTGCCCCTGGGTGGGTCCGGGATGGGCGTGAGGTTCTGGGGGCGCTCCGTCTCTGGGCTGGGGCCCGGGCCGGGCCTCGGGGGCTCGGGTCCTGGTTGGTGTGTTGCCGGGGTTGTGGGCGGGTGGGTGCATGGGGGCCCGGCCCTGGAGCAGGGTGCCGCCGGTGCATCGAGCCGCCTGGGGGGCTCTTCAACTGGTGGGGGGGATGGTCACATCTTGCAGGAGCTTTCTTCTCTCAGGAACTCTCTGCAGGAGGGGGAGATACAGGAGAGGTGGAGGAAGATCTCAGCCTGGGCGTTTACCGTCTTATGTAGTCTGGAAGATGTGTGGTTGGTGGGGTGGGTGCAGTTTTCTCTGTGGTGGGGTTGGGTGGACTGTCCAGGGCTCTGTGGAGCCGGGGGGCGCTACTGCACTGGGCCCCGGTCTGATGGGCCTGGGCCCCCCTTCCCTGGCGGGTCGCGGAGGGTGGGAGTGCCTACTGGGGTCAGCGGGGGAGCTGGCCCCAGGGAGGGGTTACCTGCCCCTCCCTTCCTTCCCTCCCCATCTCCAGCCGCCTCCCTCTTCCCGCTCCTCCACAACCACCCACACATGCAGGGCCTTGGAGTGGGGGTATGTCACCAGGGTGCAGAGGAGGCTACCCCCCCCCCCCCCCCCCCTGTCCCCTTCTGGCTGCCTCTGCCTCAATTTTATCCCACAACTTAGACATTCACATTATTCACACTCTCATTACACATACATATAGGATCTTGGGGGTGGGCACAATCACGGAGTCCAAATCACCATCAGGGTGTATACCTCACCCCTGACGTCGTTGCCCACCTCTCAATTTTAAATACACTTAGTCATTGAGGGTTAGCAGGAGGGACTATGCGCTTACCTGCTGCTCCTTGGCAGGTAGCTCCATGCCCTCCTGGGTTTTAATTGCACCTTAGAACACATATGCATCAACACTACAATGAGCGGGTGGAGGGAGGTTTGGAGTCTTCTCCCACCCCCATTCTCTGCGGCCTGCTGGAGCGGGAGGGCTAGTAGGAGGAGTTGGCCGTCCGACTGCGGTCTGGGGTGTGGGGCCTCCCTGCTACTGCGGAGTCGGGGTGGTCTGCCTCTCCCCACCGCAGGGAAAAGGGTAACACCACCTGGGTCTGGGTGCAATTCCCCCCTCCAGGGGCAAGGGTACCTAGACCCGGTTTGTAGAGTACGCTTGGGGAGTGTGATTGTGTGTACAGCGTCTCTTTATGTCTGTCTCCACGTTGGTTGAGTGTGGAGTGAGTGCATATGAGAGCATGAGGGTGGGAATGGATGTTTGTGTCTGTGTGTGCCTGTATGTCTGTGTCTATATGTCAGGTTGGGTATCAGACGCCACCTCTCTGGGGACACCTCAGGCCCTCCAAGGTTTGGAGGCCTATCTCCACCCACCACCACTTCCCCTGCCGGTGGCGGACTCCCTCAGGTGTCGGTGTGTTGGTGGTTCTTTGTGTCTGGGGGTGGGCGTCCGGGTACACACCGGCTCACTCCTTGGCGGCCGCTTGTCGGGGCCTGGGGCCTGGGGCTCGCTCGGGCCCCTTTGGAGGTGGGGTGCCCCCGGCCTCTCGGCCTAGGGCTCGGTCACTCAGGTGCAGCTGGGGGCCGGCGGAGCTCACGGGCGCGTCACTGCAACTCCCCCTGACTTCTGCTCCGCGGCTGCTGGGCGAGCCCTCATCTGGGACTCTCCTCAGCTCTTACTGGGACAGTGGCGCGGCTGCCCCTCTGTTGGTCTTCCTTGGTCTCTTGTGTTCTGGGGGCCTCTGGATGTCTGGAGTTTTGATCTCCTCCATACCCGCTTCACACCCTGGAGGACGGGGCTGTGGCCCCCCCACACTCCCTAGCAGATCATTACATGGAGAAACCTTTGGAATGCAAGCATGCTGATCCACACAGGTATGCACACATGGGTATTCACAGACGCGGACTAAAGCTTTCTTGGCTGCTGCCTCAAAGCACACTGTGCGCTGTCTATCTTGCGTGCTGCACAATATCGTTTATTACTTAGTAAATACTGATATCTATGACTAGCTAGTTTATTGTGATGGTGCTTTGTTTTCTCTATTATTATGTTGCTCTTTGTTGTTTGCTGTCTCCTCTGTTTGTTTTTGTTTGTTTGTTTGTTTGTTTGTTTTCTCCATACAGGTGACCCAGGAGTTTTTTTTTTTTTTTTTTTGTCTCTCTTCCCCCCCTTCTCACCGTCTCTTCTCCCCTTTGGTTTTCTTTCTTTCTCTCCCCCTCTCTCTCTCATTCATTTCCCCTGTCCTATTTATTAAAAAAAAAAAAAAAAAAAAAAAAATGACAAAGGATGAACTGAAGCTCTGCCATCACATAATGTCGCATACTGCTGTTTCTGATGTCATTTAAAAAAAAAAAAAAAGGAAAATGTAGAAAATAGGTTTAAATGATAAGATAAGATAAGATAAGATGACCTTTATTAGTCCCACAGCTGGGAAATTTGTTTCGTTACAGCAAAAGTGCAAAGTTAGGTAGCAGAAATTAGAAAATAAAATAAATAATTAAATAAATTTCTTTAAGTCAAAAACTGTTACATATAATTTAATTTTTGCTTGATGCAATGTGAATAAAATCAAAAGATTAAAGCTAATAAAACAAATTTTAAGAAGAGACTTTTTCATTTGATTCAGTTTTATATGATGGATTATGCAGAAAGGTCTATTGCTTTATATTATATTCAGGTTGTGTTTCATGTTTTTTAAAAGTAGCTAAGTAATAAAGTAACTAATTACTTTTGAAAATAATTAATCATTAAAGGAACAGGATTACTTTCTTGGACAAGTAATCGGTAATTAGTAACTAATGACTTTTTTCAAGTAACTTGATCAACACTGTTCTCAAATGTATGGAAACCAGAAAAAAAACACATTTGTATTAAAGCATTTCTCTTTTTTTCATTTAAGAAAATACTTTAAGTCATTTTAAATTATTAACTGGTTTGATCTGGTATTTGGTGCTCACGCACAGTCAGAACATCATAATGTGGGTGGCTTGAGAAGACATGAAGAGTAATGTTGCAATAACATTTTTGATGTTTTTCTCACTAGGTGGAACTTCCTCTTTCAATTGCTTGCTTGATTGATTGAGCTACCGTATCAGCACATTACTGTGGTCTCTGAGATAAGTCCTATATACTGCAACCCGGCTGAAACACAACAAGGGGGTATGGGCAATAGATTACACACACTCACCACCCACTGCGTTATGTGCTCTTGTTCAGCTGCCAGTTAATGGAAATATCAGCGTATCGTGTAGCACCATCTCACTGCATTTAGGCATGTAGACACTGTCAAGATGATCTTGTGAAGTCCAGACTGAGCATCAGATTGGGGAAGGAAGATGTTTTAACTGACTTTGAACGTGCCTTGGTTATTGGTTCCAGAAAGGCTGATCCCATACAACCATCTCGAGAGTTTGGTCCGAAAAAATATCCAGTGAGCAGCAGTTCACTGGGCTGTTGATTATAGAGGTCATTAAAATAAAAACTTCTTACAACCAAGGTATGCAGAGCAGCACGTCATTTCTTGAAGCAGATGGGCTACAGTGGCAGAAGCCCACATGTAGTGCCACTCCTGTCAGATAAGAACAGGAAAGTGAGGCTGTAGTTTACATGGGCTCATCAAATTGAACAACAGACCGGAAAAACGTTGAACCTCTTAATAATGGCTGATCATCATTTAAATGCCACAGCCTGCTTGGAGATTGTTGTTGACCATATCCATCACTTTATGACCAGAGTGTACCCATCATCTGACGGCTGATTCCAGCAGGGTGGGTGTTTTTGTTGACAATGAATTAACTGTACTCAAATGGCCAACAGAGCACCTTTGGGATGTGGCAAACAGCAAAATCACGTCATAAGATGTGTAGCAATCAGCAGAAACTTTGATATTATCAGGTCAATATGGGCCAAAATCTCAGAGGAATGTTTCTAGCACCTTGCCAACCTTTGCCACGAGGGGTAAAGCAGTTCTGAAAGCAAGAAGGGACCCCGTGCTATATATAATATAAGGTGTATATCCACTTCTGAAGCATTTTGGTATTGGCTATAACATGAACATCACAGAGCCATGTGATTCTATGCAGAGAGACCATAAAAGAACTTAAAAAGTACCTATAATTTGCAATTAAATACTTAAAAGCCACCGGCCAAGTTATTCGCACAGCTCCAGCAGGTGTTTACCAGCTTGTGGGAACGCTGTCCTCATCTGTCCTCTGGCTAATTACAACATACTGCCACTAGAAAGAGAGCGAAACAAAGGAATGTTGTGCACCCAGTTTCTTAACCTCACATGTTGGCTTCGCTCTAATAGGCGATTAAGCTTTAAAGAAAACATTTCTTATGTCGTCTCTTTCTCTTTCTTTTTTTGTTTGTTTATGCCACCCGCCACACAAAGATACAAATGCACCGAAAAATTGAAACCGACAAAGTTCTCACACAGGTTTTAACATTAGGCAAGGCAAGGCAAGGCAAGTTTATTTGTATAGCACAATTCAACAACAAGGTGATTCAAAGTGCTTTACAGAGACATTAGAAACAAGAACAAATAAAAAGCATGATTTAAAATTGAATAAAACAAGCAAATAAACTAACTAACTAATTAACAAACAAACAAACAAACAAACAACAGTATATAAAATCAAAACAGATAAAATCAGAACAGTAGATAAAATCAGTAGTTAAATGTAAGTTTTGAAATTTAAGCTTAAAGTGTGGATTTGGTGCTTTATTCAAATGCAGCTGAGAACAGGTGAGTCTTCAACCTGGATTTAAATAAACTGAGTGTTTCAGCTGATCTGAGGCTTTCTGGGAGTTTGTTCCAGATATAAGGAGCATAAAAGCTGAATGCAGCTTCTCCGTGTCTGGTTCTGACTCTGGGAACTGATAAAAGACCGGATCCAGATGACCTGAGGGATCTGGATGGTTCATACTGGGTCAGGAGGTCATTGATGTATTTTGGTCCTAAACCATTCAGAGCTTTATAGGCCAGCATCAGAACTTTAAAGTCTATCCTCTGACGGACAGGCAGCCAGTGTAAGGACCTCAGAGCTGGACTGATGTGGTCCACTGTTTTGGTCTTAGTGAGGACTCGAGCAGCAGAGTTCTGAATGAGCTGTAGTTGTCTGACTGATTTTTTAGGTAGACCTGTAAAGATGCTGTTACAGTAATCAAGCCTACTAAAGATGAATGCATGGACTAGTTTTTCCAGGTCCTGTTGAGACATCAGATCTTTTATCCTTGATATATTCTTGAGGTGATAGTAAGCTGACTTTGTTATTGTCTTAATGTGTTTTTCTAAGTTTAGGTCTGCATCCATCACTACACCCAAATTTCTCGCCTGGTTTGTGGTTTTTAGATGTATAGATTGAAGTTCTCTGGTGACCTGTAATCGTTTTTCTTTGGCGCCAAAGACTATTACCTCAGTTTTGTTTTTGTTTAGCTGGAGAAAATTGTGGCACAACCAGTCATTGATTTCCTCAATGCATTTACCAAGAGCCTGTACAGGGCCTCGGTCTCCTGGTGACATTGTGATATATATTTGTGTGTCATCTGCATAGCTGTGATAGTTTATTTTGTTGTTGTTTATAATCTGTGCCAGTGGGAGCATGTAGATGTTAAACAGAAGGGGTCCCAAGATGGAACCTTGGGGAACTCCACATGTGATACTTGTCTGCTCAGATGTGAAGTTACCTATTGATACAAAGTATTTCCTGTTTTCTACGTATGTTTTGAACCAGTTTAGTACAGTTCCTGAAAGACCTGTCCAGTTCTCCAGTCGTTTGAGTAATATGTTGTGGTCAACTGTATCAAATGCTGCACTGAGATCCAGTAAAACTAGGACTGACATTTTTCCACTGTCTGTATTCAGACATATGTCATTAAACACTTTGGTCAGAGCGGTTTCAGTGCTGTGGTTCTGTCTAAAACCTGACTGGAAGGCATCGTAGCAATTATTCTGTTTTAAGAAGTAACTGAGCTGTTGAGAAACTGCTTTTTCAATGATCTTACTTAAAAACGGGAGATTTGAGATCGGCCTGTAGTTGTTCATTTGTGTCTTGTCAAGATTGTCCTTTTTCAGTATAGGTTTGATTACAGCAGTTTTTAGTGATTCTGGAAACACACCTGATAATAAAGAAAAGTTGACGATCTGTAACAGGTCTGACTCTAAACTCTTTGAGACCTTTTTGAAAAAACTTGTTGGCAGGACATCTAAACAGCAGGAGGAGGAGTTCAGTTGACCTAAGATGTCCTCCAGGTCTTTGCTGTTAATAGGTTGAAACTGTTTCATGGTGTTTAAACAGTTTTTTGGTGGACACAGTACATATCCTGGATCTGCTGTTGATGTACCAATTGCTTGTCTAATTTTTTGGATTTTTTCAGTGAAGAATTTGGCAAAGTCATTGCAGGCCAACCTGTGCGAAGATCTCTGGTCATGATACTTCTTCATATTCATTTAGTCTTTATTTTGTCTTCTGGGTTACATAATAAAGGTGTTATGAAAGCATGATTATAATGATCATCCTTTTTAAGGCATCCAGCCTTGACTTGCATGCGTATTTCCCTGTGCGTCTAAAGAATTTCAGTGACAGGTGATCTCTGCAGTAAACCAATTTAATTCAGCTCTTGTTAGGGTTACAGTGACAACGTTTTATGCATTAGTGACTGTTTTGACTATGTTTGATTTGCATATTAGAAATGCATCATAAACATGATGCAAGAGAACAGTGGGAAGGTACCTGAAACTGACAGAAGATGACACGCCTGGAGGTCTTTGCACACAGGTTTTGTCGTGACAGGTTTGCAGGTAATCAATCTTCAACATAAAACATTAAAAAGTTTAAAAGGTTCTGTGCATGTACAATCATAATAAATAGCATTTTCCTCTGAAATACCTTGTTTTAAATCCTTGCTGCACTTTCTGGCAGTTATTTTCTACAATATTTAGCTTTAACCCACAAGTTTGTATGGCTGTATCAATGAAAATAAAGATTTGCCGGCACTTGTACCTGTTGATCTTCACATCAGCAATGTCTAAAAAGGAATAGATACTAACAGAGGTTTTCATGAAATAACACACTTACTGTAGTGCCTTCATTAAAGATTGCTACCTTTGAATACAGTAAATTAAAGGTACACTTTATTTATGTCTTACTTTTCAAGATAAATATCATATGGTGCTTCACAACAAAATACCAAAAGCGCAAAAACAAAATGTTACCCAAAAGAAGTTTAAAATCATGAGTTTTTAGCTGCTTTTTGTAAGAGATCACAGATCTTAGGATCAGAGGGAGACTTCCAGGGTCCTTCAGTTCTTAGCCTTGCATTCTGTATAGCCAGCAGGCTCTGATTACATGAGCTCAGCTATCTGCTGGAGATAGAAAAGTTCACAGATGTACACCTGTACATGTCTATGAAGATCTCTAAAAATCTAAACCAGACTCTTAAAGAAGACTTACGTCAACTGGGAGCCAGTCTAACTGAATTACCACGTAACACGTGAGTGGTCAGAAGGCCTAGTGAGAAGAGCAGCAGCAGCATTTTTAACAAGATGCAGATGTTCCAAGGAAGCTTTGTTATGGCAAATGAACAATGGATTACAATAATCCAGTGATGTAATAAAGTCTTTAATAACACTTTCCAATTCAAAGCATGACACGCAATATTTTAATGAGTAATGTATAAAACAATAAAATACAGTAAAAGAAAGAGTCAACCAGTGATCCAACACTAGCATCTAAAAAGTGGTTGGAGCCCAAAGTTACCCCTAGATTATTGATAGAAGATTCATAAAAACTGGCAAGAGAATTGAGAGTTTATATTATAAAAACAGACTCCCGCATTCTCTTCATTACATTGGAAAAAATTGTCTGCCATTCACCTTTTGATTGAGTCGAAGTAACTGTGCAAAATCTGCAACTCAGAGTCATCTGAGGGTTTAAAGAGATATACAACTGACTGTCATCTGCATAACAGTGATAAAAAAATGTCCTTAACAGTGTTCAAAATGTGCAGAAGACAGCGTAGATCTAACAGATAGAATAAAGGCCCCAGAACAGAGCTGTGTGCTCACTGTGGACTAGAGAAGTGGACGAATAAAACCCAGGTGGACCCACCCGGTATTTCATGGTTAACAGCATCCAACCGAGAAAACGAGTCCATCATCAGCAAAACAGAACATACACTAACATGTCATTACGCATTAACGTGGCATTAGAGACTCTAAGAAAAGCTGCTTTGATTAAATGAGGCCTGTGAATGACAGATTGATTTTATGCAAAATGCTTAATTTGTCTAAAACAGCTGTTAGCTGCTCAGCCTCTAATCTTAATGACAAAAGATCATTTTTAGATTGCTCTAAAACTGCAGAGATGACAGGATTCTGGGCTACATGGTGGCGAGGTGGTTAACAGCCTCAAAGCAAGAGAGTCCTGAGTCTGACCTGTGGAGTCTGCATGTTCTCCCCATGTTTGTGTGTGCTCTTTCCAGGTACTCCAGCTTCCTCCCACAGTCCAAAGACATGCAGTTAGTGGGGTTGGGTTAATTGGTTATTCTAAGTTGTCTGAATGTGAGTGTGAATGGTTATCCATCTCTCTGTGTTATCCCTGTGACATACTGTCCAGAGTGTACCCTGCCACTCGCCCTATGGTAGCTGGGAAAGCCTCCAGCCCAAGACATTTTTGAATAGAGATGCAGGTAAAACATCAAGAGGGAAGCAGCACGTATTTATTGAGTCAACTAATTTGATTAGCTTGGGTCTTTACCCAAACAGATAAAAAGCTTTTAAAAATAACAGCATGAGCTCTGAGTAGGACAATCTTAATTTGAAAAACTTGGGAAAGCAGGTGAAAAACAATATGACTAAGAGTGTCAAATAAGATCTGAGGATTACCTCTGGTCTTAGAAACCAGGAATGGAAAATAGGCAGCTGTCACGTCTCCTACTGAAGTGTTTAAATAAACTGAAAAGAAGGAGATGAACTTTTAAATGAGTTGATCGCCACCTTTGGATATTTTGTAAATGGATTTATTCAAAGGGAAACGTTTCAAAGAGGAGATAATCTAATTTTAACAGGTCAGAATGACATGAAATGAAAAGACAATGATCATTAAAATTAAAAAGATTAATTACGAGATCAAGTTTCATCCTGGGGGATAAAAATACATTGAAATTAGCAGAAACTTTATTAGCAAAAAAGAATACGGATGGGATACAGATGGTCAGAAATCAAAAGTGTCCTCAGAATGAATAAAGTCAATATTTAAACCCAAAGTAAAAACGAGGTCCAGTGTGTGCCCTTTGGTATGCGTGAATCCCAGCACGCTCAATAAAATGAATCAGAAGAGTAAACAGTAATAAAAACCTCATGACAAAGTGGATAAAACCTTAATCAGAGTTCAAGCATGTGTGCTTTACTGAAATTCTGGCGAAACCGTGGTTAGCATTTTGCCTTAGAGGTGTGTTTTAACACTTAAGGCCTTTCCGTGTACATTTTCCTTTATGAATGCTCCAGTTTCCCCCTACAGTCCAAAAACATGGTGAGTAGGCTCACCATAAGTGTGAATGTGAGTGCTTCTGGCTGTGTAATAGCATGTTGTGCCACCCTCTTCCTGCAGTATACAGTGTTCACTCTGCCTGTAAGAGATTGAATTTAAGTTAATTTTGGTCATGCTTCACTGCTGAATTGATTTATGCCAAGTCTGAGACTGTCAGGAAGCAAGTTTTACTACAGTGTCTTGAAACGCAGGCAGTTATTTTGAAGCATTATCAGTGCCGTGCAATAGAATTACCATCATTGTTGTCCCAATAAGGGTATTAAAACGTTTATTTGTAAGTGGAACTTAAACTTCTACCACTATCTATGTTAAATATTTCTCCCAAAAATTTAGACTCAGGGTTAATGTTACTATTTCTGTCTATGGCATCTCTTTCCATCTTTGCAATTAAAGGATTTATACGGTAAACGTAGAGTGCACAACAAGAACAAAACGGAGGCGGGTACATGGGGACAGACACTTAAGTTTTTTTTCATTCAACAATATCTTTATTCATATTTTAAAAACATTAATAACAACAACCAGGCAGAGCAGACTGTAGTTCGGGTATGTACTGAGCATGTAGGATTACAGCAGAGAAATTAGTCATCCTTCTCATGCAGTTTGAGCATTTTAATAACTGACCAAGCCCAAACGTCTTCCAAACGCCTTTTAGGCAACGAAGAAAAAAATGCATGTTACTAAACAATGGTTGGGGTGTCATTTTTTAAATTCTCCATGGTATGACTGTGTTTGCACAATAATAGTTTAACAAAAGTGACATAGGCCACCTTTGAGGGGTGTAATTAACAGTTAATCATCTATATTTTAGCTCACAAATCTGGTTTTGTGGCTCCAGTTTGTCTTTCCTCTTAGAAACAACATGAAATATAAACACATAAATCATGTGTTTGATGGATTGCTGATCAGTGCAATCGGCAGGTTTCACAGTACTTTGACTATAGAACTGCTTTGGTGATCTTTAATTCTTGCTCTGATGCCACCACTACGTTGTTTTTGGAGATTTTTAATTTAAATTTTGGAGGGCAACGTCACTCTTAGGACTAAATAATAAAAATGGTGATCCTCCATCAAGTTCCACAATCAGGTCAACGTTCAAGTGACCAAGTGGGCTCATTTATTCTGTGTAATGAGTTTTTCTGTCAGCTTTTTGCGGTAATTGATCCGTTTATGTGGCAACAAAAGTTGACTGTTGTGTGGATATAATTCTGAGAATTTTTGGCTTTATATAGCACGTTCATAGTTTTACTGAGCACTCAAAATACAGAAGTCACAGGGCAAACATTTAATGTCCAAAGTGACAATGAAACAACTCAGATTACACAATCAAAGGGACTTAAGAGTGTATGTCAAATATAAAGACATAGACACATTAAATTAGTCATTAATGACCCAAATTGGTCAGTTTAGTCACTAGAATAACTTGATTACTTTAATTTTTTAATTGTCATTTTGGTTCATCATGGGCACTCACAGCATTCCCATCAGCCTCAAATGTAATTTTCTGTGCCAGATTTTAGCTTTCTGCCAACAACATAAAATCATAAGGTCATCAAGACTGTATCATATATAATATATATATAATTTATGCATCAGCATGTGCACACGTTAGCAGTCAAAAGCAGGTTGCTAGTTAAAAGTTCCCCTGAACAGAGCTGCAAACTGTGGGGTGGGTCCCACTAGTGGGCAGTGGACAACTTGAGAAAAATATGTAATGAAAATAAGTTGTATAAATGGGTTTCTGTGGGGAAAATAAACAGATCCAAGTCTGCTGATGCTATCAGACTGGTGAAATGCACCTTTAGATAAGTAATATTCAACATGGTTCTTTTCTTAATGTTAATGATTGATTTAAAGAAAGAAGCTTATGCGTAAGTTCAATAAGGAAGATCTGTAATCACTCATCTGCCTGCTTTCCTGGGTGTTCAGCCAGTAGTCTGTTCTTTACACCACTCCACTTTCCCACACTGTCAGTGTCAGTGGTGTCATCATTGCTCTAGTCCAATCATCTTCTCGCCCACCTACATTGAGCCACTCAGCCTCCACTCTGCGTCATGCCCTTTGCCATTCTACCTTTCAGACTCTCATTCGTGCAACCCACCTCCTCCCTCCAACTCACCCAGGTCACTCAGAGCTCCATCCAAGTGTCAGTCTACATCTTCAACACCACCAGCAACTAGACTCTTGGTGGGTCTGTCCTAAATCCTCTAACTGCTGGGTTTCTGTTCTGCAGGGTTGAAATGATGAAATTTAGAGCGATGGATATCAGAGCCAGCAGCAGCCAGCTAATCATATCTCGCACAAGAAGAAAACAAATCTTGTGAAGCTAACATGTGACTAATTACTAACTGATTCATTTCCTCATACTGCACCGCTACACCACATTTTTGGGTTATCCCAACTACCAGATCCCACTTTAGCCACTGCATGTTACCCCCAGAAACTCTAGAAACTGTAGGAATGATCTTGTCCCTGGAGGCAATAGGGGATGGGTTGTAAATTAGTCAGCTATGGCCTCCTTCATTTTCTGTTATCTAAAAGTATTCAGAATGTTATGTTCCCCTTTGCTATAATTATAGACTCTAAATATGCAGGCCAACCAGTGTGGCGGGAGTTCCTATTGTCGTATTAAGTATACAGAGAAAAGCATACCATTTGTGAATTTTCCCACAGATTCTCAGCACATTCAGACCTTAAATCTGACATCAGCAAACTGACGCAATTGGACAATAAAAGCCTAATGATACGTTGTTACTCTTTTCTGACATCTTTTGACACGTGCATCACGAACAGCTCAACCATGTTCTCGCTAGTTATGTGCATAAATAAACTCAGTCACACTTCATGAAAAAAGACAATTGCCAAATGATACGTGAAGCACAGTCTCTAAGTTAACAGTCGTGTGATTTACATCAACCCAACCTTCGTTGTTATGCAGACGTCATATGGTCAAAGCTGTATTGTCAGATACAGCACTGATAAGACACGCACATGTTCTTTGGTGTTAATTGTGACAACTCTGGTTAGGTATTTCCTTTTTTTTATTTTATAGTAGTGTTGAGTGTTTGCCATTTGGTTTTACTTCCACTTTTTGTTTAGTTTGCTTTCAGCAACAACTGTGTTCAATCAGCTAATAAATTATATATATATACACTAAACAGATTTTTGTCTCTTTAGATTTGAATGAAACATTTGAGATTTTATATATGACACAAGATAGTTGATAAGTGGTAAAATGGTAAATGGCCTGTATTTATATAGCGCTCTACTCGTCCCTAAGGACCCCAAAGCGCTTTACATATCCAGTCATCCACCCATTCACACACTGGTGATGGCAGCTACATTGTAGCCACAGCCACCCTGGGGCGCACTGACAGAGGCGAGGCTGCCGGACACTGGCGCCACCGGGCCCTCTGACCACCACCAGTAGGCAACGGGTGAAGTGTCTTGCCCAAGGACCGAGGCTCGAACCGGCAACCTTCCGATTACAAGGCGAACTCCCAACTCTTGAGCCACGAGTGCGGGGTATTAATAGTTATTAATACCCCGCACTGTGTTCATTAGTGCTTGTTTCATGATACTGCTCTAAGTCACAACGGTTTGTGCCTGCTGGTTATATTTAAGAAAACCACCCTCAACAAAATATTGTTGAGCCTGCTTAAACATGCCAACAGAGTTGACTGTTTAACAATCCATAACTACTTGCTATAAACACAGTGGAGTCAAATTTCATCACAATTAACAATGATACGTGTGCTGGTGTTTTAAGCTGCCAGGATTGAAAGTGCCTTGTCTACATGCACGTTTTGTGGCTGAAAACAATATGAATTTTAAGTTACACAGCATTTTTAATTATCAATTAATATGATATACAAACAATTTAAATCTTGTGGCAAAGACAGTGAAAATTAAGATTAATGTTTGGGTGAAGCTAAATAAACAGAGCGCATTCAAAGGGTGAGCAAATCTTATTGCTCTACTCTAAGAAAACACAAGGTTTAAGCAATGAGCTTCACTGACTCATTACCCACATTTTAACTACTCAGTGTGGAAAAAGTCACTCGCACCAGACTTATTCTACACTAGCTTCGCCCTGGTCACACATCCAGTCAGCTTCTTAAGCTCAAATTAGGAAACTGAGCTATTGCATTTCATACTTTTTATGGAAAACGTGTTCAAATATGAAAATCTGTTCTCTTGGTGTGGCTTTGGAGAAATTTCCAGGGCTAGTTTTAGGCTACATATATTCAGGTAGGCTTGTTAGGGCAATCACTCTCTGAGAGACTGATGAAGGTTTGCAAATAATTGCTGTATAATTTATAAATGCAGACATGTTGCCATCAGTCTGAATGTGTCTTTGCCAATGATCTCAACTTGAGGGGATTCGACTCAACTGGCTGCCAGCTGCTTGTACTCTGGTTATAATCCTGTAGAAGGCGGCTGCTGAGCACAAACGTTAATGTGTGAATGTAAATTTCTGCTACATATCAAGTGATTTTCGATGATTTATCACAGTTAATTAATGTATTGTCAGAAACAGATTGCATGTAATTTCCAAACTTGACCCCATTCAATCTCAGAGCGACAGCATGCTGACTGTCTTATGGTAACATTTGTGTGTTGGTATGCTTGACAGTCTCATTTTGCAGCAAAAAATAAATAAATAAAATAACAGAAGTAACATAATTTGATCTTATTGGATAAAACTGATACTGATAAAATTTAACTTTTTGCACACATTGTGATGAGTGGATGATACATGTGGATGACTTCACCCTGCGTATATGACACATTCTTATCCCTGGGTGTTTGACGCTGCGGTTCAGTCACGTGTGACAAAATATCATTTAAACAGCTTTTTTTTTTTTTATTCAAAGCAAAGAGAAAAATAGAAAGAAACCTTGGTTAAAATGTGTGTATTTCATATGCTTGGCCTATTATGCAGGGGCAACATTTCACCTGATGCTCTGTTGTTTTCCTGCAGGTGAGTCCCGCCTCCTTGAGTGGGCTGGAAGTCTGCTCTGATTGGCTGTGTCTAGTTGAGCTCAGGTAAAGTCTACCTGCGAGCTACAAGAAAAGGGAGGGCTGTGGATTACACCATAGCATTCAGCTCCAGTAGGGCGTTATTAACGTTAGTAACTGTATATGCACTTAAAAAACAAATTCTGAAAAAAAGATAAACTTGTTTAAGCAGAAACTTTAATGGCAACGAGTGTAGGATTGGCCATGAATCCGCCCCACGCGACTGAAGAAAGGGCAGTTTTCACGCAGCTGAAGCCGGTGAGGATGTCGGGAGCGGAGGGCGCCGAGGACACGTCCGTGTTCGAGGACGTCAAGCCCGCGGTAAGAATCTCCCCCAACCCGCTGAGCGCGGCCGGGCTTCAGGAGAGCCGGAGATCCGGCCTACCTGAGAGTTTGAAGGTGTTCGCTGCTTTTCGCAGAGGATGGGAACCACGTGCCGCTTTAGGCAACACGTAGTTGTTTCTGGCATAAGCAAACAGTAATAGTCATGTAACTGGCTGAGGGGCTAATGTGTGTCGTGTTTATCAGGCTGCTTTTTCATGTGACATGTAGCAGCTCACCTGTAAAGGCGGGCAGGCAACAGGTAGAAGTCCTGCATAGAGGCGCAGCTGATGGGTTAAAAACAATTGCAGCTTGGAGAAACTTGTGGCAACTTGATGCGCTATGCGGTTTTTTCATCATATACTATAAGGTTTTATGTGGATACAGCGGGGAAAGCCATGCACATTCCTGCTAATATACTTTTGGGGACGCAATACCAGGTGTTCTAGCCTGCCCTTGTTGGCAGTTGTTTTTGCTCTCTATATGCTGTTAAATGAAAAGCTACATACATGTTTGCTATGTTTATTTTTATAATCTTTCACATTAACAAGTGAAGCTGAGTACATGTGCACATTACACCTTGTTTCCTCAAATTTTATTCACCATCCCTACCTGTATATTTTTTTATCTTGGGGTTTTGGTCACGTGATATAGCATCAGGTTGAAATTTAGAGAACTCTGCAAAACAGCTTCTTCTATATTAATCACTGCAGTGCTTTGGAGAGCTCACTGTGCAAGGCTCTCTGGGGATACTTCCTGAAATTCCCAGCAAGCATCTCATGGTTTATGTAGATATATACACGAGATACATGGGGTGCCTAATTGTTTTCAGAAAATCATAAATGCAAAAACAGTACACTATTCACAGCAGAGACATGACGACGGCATTAAAGTTAAATGGCTGTGAAGCACGTGTTGTTCCTGCGTGATCGCAGCAGAGCACAAACAGAAACCGAACGCCTTTGTATGGTGCTGAGTTTGGTCTCCTGCCACATATTTGGTAAACAAGTAGCTGATCCACAGACCTAAGGCTAAAGCCACTCTGCCAGCTGCACGTGACCAACAAAGCATAGCCAAAGTGGATTTGACAGGTTAAAGATGTTTGCGGTCTGTTCCTGGCTTTTATTCCATAGGTTCATATATGCGGATATGATACACGTTTCTCACAGGCTGTGTCTGCACGCAATAGGTTCAGCCTGAAACATCATTAGCAGAGTGGGCTGGATTCAGGCTGTGCCTTTCGGCAAACATGGGAGTAAAGCATACATTAAAAGCTTTTTTGAAAAGGCTCAGTGGGCTTTGCTACTAGACGGGTGCAAACATCTGTCCACAGCCATCAACCATTTAGATATCTGCATGTTTGTACAACTTGAATGAAGTTCATTGTGCTGCTGTGGTATGGAGGAAAATATTTGTATTATATTTTCTAATGGCAGATCATTTGTTTCAGGTTATGCTGCTTCAGTTTTTGCCTGACCAGCACCATCACTGAACTTTCAGTGGTGATGCTTTATATTTTGTGGCTCTTCTATACGGAACTATTTTATATATTCTGATCAAAAACTATACATAAAAAAACCTTTATTCTATATAACAATGACCATCGCCTATTACGCCTGCTTAGTAGTTAGTTATTCCAGAAACAAGGCAGTGCTAAAGCAGATATTTTTAGACAGGATTACCCTAAAACTGAAAAGCTAGATTTTCATGAACTTAATTGAGAGGGAGAATACTGGGCAAGGAAGCACAGGACACCAGCGTTTCCTCTATTACAGCTGTCTCAATGAAAATCACTGTGTGAAGTAATCAACCTCTAAGACATGTGAGAGCACTGTGTGTAGCCGCAAAAAGCTTAAAATGATGAACCCTGTCGTGCTCCGCAATGGCTCATTTCAATTGTGTGTCCATGAAAGGGAGCGGAGGAACGAGCAGAGAAGTTTTGAGATGCTGGGACGAACATTGGTACTCTGAGTTAAGCCATCATGCTCAGGTACTGGATAAGGCAACTGTGGGTAGTGTGGGTGATTGATTTTTAGTAATCTTTTTAGATTTTCATCCAGTTTTCTGTACGACTTGGAAAACACGGTCTACCTTGTCTGCCTATCTTCCTGCAGATGTATTTAGAGCACAATGGCTGCCATAAACTAAAGTATTTTACAACCTAAACTGGTTTGTGTTCTTGTAGAATTCCATGAACTGAAATGTAAAATGTCTGAAAGCGTGAACCCAGAAAAAGAAGCGTCGATTTTAAACTGTCAGTCACTGAGATGATCACAAGACAAAAAAGCGAGACTTGTTTGTTAGGTTCCAGATATGATCAACTATGAAGGTTAGCATAGAAGTATAGTTGTTAATATCAACTTTGCCACTGTTTTCTCCAACAGTGTGACTTGTGTCAGTTTCGGCAGTTGCGTCAATGTTTGGCTCGTGCAGCCAGAATTCAGCTGCTGTTTTGTTTGGTGCTCATTGCTGTAACATGCAGTGGTCTTTGTGGAATTATACTAGAGCTTAACTCCAGTGATGTCGTGACAAACGTACGTTGCCCGACCTGTCTGAGCAGGGCTCGCATGTCCACAGGCCGCCCAGAGGCAAAAGAGAGGATGATAAAGGTCGACCTCGTGAGAAAGTCACGGTGGCAATGAAAACTCAGTGGGAATGGTCGAACTCCAGGACTTCGAATGGCTGGAATATTCAAATCAAATCAAATCAAATCAAAATTTATTTATATAGCACATTTTTAAGACCGAAGTACACCAAAGTGCTTTCCATTAAAATCGCAGTACAAATAAAATCACAATAAAATATAAATTACAAATATATAAAATATAAGATAATTACATAATCTAAATACAGAGCCAGATGTAAATTACCCTAATTTGCCTTAAATGCAAATAGTGTTGCTTTTCTGTAGCCATAAAACAAAATTAGCGAATGAACTCACTGATCTTGAGACGTGCTGTTTGGAAAATGTTTCAAAGCAGATCCAGCAGCTTGGTCTTCTTTAATAAGTCACAGAAAATTCATTAAAGCTAGTCTGGGTCCAGCTGATCTTTTTAGCTCGGTTTTGGTAAACTAAAGCAAAAACTTGACTTGTTTTCAGAAGTTAGTGGCTAACTTGAGGTTTGGATTCGAGATCATTGGTTAACCACATGCTTTCTGCTTAAACTGTAGTTGCTTGACAAGGCTGGTGAAAGAATTCTATATTTAAAAACTACCAGTTTAATAACTTTAAGGACCACCACTGTAAATGCCACGTTGTAACCTTAAAGTCCAGCTCTCTGGATAATTCATGGATACTCGTACTCCTTTGCAGATCCGTGCTCTTTTTCTCTGGCCTGACTCATAACTGATAACTGGACTTTATTCTCTGGACTCTCGACTCTGCAGCGAAATGCCGTCATAACATTAACGTGGGCCTATGTAGACACTTTATGGCTGATTTCCGGAACTTAACTCCCTGTCATTGTGCACTTTCATGCACAGTTGCGTACTACCTCGAAAATGGCCCACAACTTTACTAGTCTCGGCTATTAACACCCACCTCTTTTGTGCCCGTATATTTTGGACACCTTTTCATGTATTGCACACTTTTTATTTATATACAGAAACTTATCATGTGAGCACAGGACTCTTGAGTTTGGTGTTACAAATAAACACTAATAGTTTAACATTATCCCTTTGTTACTGTTGTCATCGTGCTGTATCCTCTCCTTCTATTTACTTTAAGCATATTGAGACTAGTTCTTTAAAAGCCATACATTCCTTGTGATTACACGGGCATTTATTCAGCCTGCACATAAATCTGCTTGATGAGTTTGAAAGGAATTCTTCATTTATGTTGCAAAACCACAAATCTGAAAAGCTTGAAGGGTGAAAAGCTGTGCATTTTTCTCTTGTAAATGATGTGTCACTATTAGAAAAGAACCAGTCCTTACAGGCATCAACATTTCAGCTAAGGTTTGACTGTTCATTACGGTATTGTTGAGGCATCATTTGTGTCTTTGTCAGTCTTCTGACACACTGCATTTTTTTAAAAACTTGAACAAATCTGTTCATGTTCTTAAGTATTAATACCGGAATAAGTAACCGATATGAAACTTGTTTCCAGATTCTTTTGTCATTATATCACCTGTGGGTTTCCTGTATGACTGCGCGCAGACGACAGGGTAGGTTACAGAATAACTTAATGGAGCATAGATCAAGAGCATGTCGCCAGTCACGCTGAATGCTTCCTGAAGATCAATATTCAGATACGGCTTTATAAATATTTTAGTTGTACCTCCTGGGATACGCGTGGTGTGTTTGGGTGTATCCTTCCTGTGCCATGGTTTTGACCAGACTTGCCTTCTTTTGTGAACCCCGGTCTCCCCCATTAGTTTATAGTCGCACAACCCTTCCTTTATATGGCCCTCGCGGCTGACATGCAGCTGAGGTCTGAGATGGTTTTGGTTTGACTAATGATTTGACTTCCAGGACAACACATGCAGCTGAATTTGCATCTGGGCAAGTGTCTGCTGACTACGAGTTTCGACTTGCAGGGATCCCTACAGTGATCGGTGAAAGGAAGTTTGCTGTGGGGAAACACTTTTATTTGCGTTATTGAGAAATCTAGGACGATTTTCTTTTGTCTCTATCTAAAGTGAACTTAAAATGTATCTAGCTCCAGGAACTCTTCTTCTACTCGTATATTTATTGATTTTTTTTTTTTCATCTATAACATGCGTGTTATTGTGCTCACCTAACTGCCAGTTTTGTCTTGTTTTTTTTTTGTTTACTCAACCGTCACTGCTGTTGATTGCCATTGTGTGTTTTGTAGCCACATATCAATAAACAGGTTGTCTAAAGACAAACGCCTTTGATTCATATGGGAAAATACATTGTAGGTTCAAAAGTCTCTTTTTAATAAACCTTATTGTATTCACACCCATAAATCAGTCTGATCACACTGCATCTGAGAGCAACAAGAAACCTAGGAACAATTCCTAGCATGACTCATGCTTTGCTCTGTTCACTTTGTTTGGTCTGCTGATGTCAGCTCTCCCCATCATGCCCGGCTGTGTTACCATACCAGACAACACATGCTGCCCGCAGACAGTCATATTCTGCCATTTCCTAATGCTTATTGTCTGCAAACTCATCTACCGAAGCTGCAAAATCTCTTTAATGACCACCACTGTTTACCCTCTCGCTCGTCTGGAAAAACAGTCAAAACTGCTTTTGTGAGGGAAAAACAAAAGCTGAAATCATTTTGTGGTGAGACAAAAAAAATCTCTGTTATCTCTAAACATGCAGTGAGATACTGGACTTCCTCAGTTTCTTCAACCCAACTGCCGGCTAATCTTGAGAGACCATTTTCTGGAAGAACAGGGAACAAAGACCGATAAGAAATAAGAGACAGAAATAGGATAACGTGTGAAAAAGGTCACCGTTTGGGCAAAGTGGTAACAGGAATAGAAGGAAAGTGTTATTTCCTTTCCAAAGACTTTGCCTCAGAACGGCGTAGGTTTACACAATGATTAACAGCAAAGACAGAGACTTATAAGTGCTAGTTCATGCTGCAGGTCATTGCTAGAAGCAGAGCTAAAATTAAGATATGTAAATAAAATAACAATGACCACAGAAGGGTTCCTGAGGATTCTGCCTAAACATCGGTTTTGCCCTCTTTTACCTCAGAACTGTAAACCAAGAAAAACAGTCCTTATTCAAAATTACTGTTTGCAATTTTATGTGTCAGTGCAGTAGCATATACAGTATAGTAGTGTGTCTGTATATACAGTTTATTAGCTATGCCACATCATCAGTGGCATATAAAATACCCCCAAATTTTCCAGATTATGTAGTTGTAACAAAACTATGCAATAGTTAACGCATGCTTAAACATCCAGGTAAGGAAATCAGACACTAAAGAAGGCACTTGGGTGAATATCGAAAGATTTCTCACCCTCTTCACTCATCTTCAGATGTTACTAAAGCAGTGAGGCAGTACATTTTTAAAACAAAGCAAATTCTGCTGGCTTGTTTCACTTTGCCACTTTTACCCTGGAAAGCTCGTCACTTTCTTGGGAAGTCAAACACGCTTCTATTTCTCTGTGATCATCCGTGCCAATAAAACATCACCGTGGTATGAAAGGTCTTGTTGTTGCCCTGATGACCTTGTCATGATTTCTGCTCTGTTGATTCCCAGCCAGGGAGCCCTGACGCAGAGCTCTGTTTTTTATGGAGATCCAAAGGCGAACGACCATTGCATTCCTGAAAGCCATAAAAGAAAACTGGCGTGCAGACGAAGCCATTTGTTTTGCAATTAGCAGGAGGAGGGGGATTGACCCTGCAGCTTGGAGGTTTTCAGGGTTTGAATCAGGATTCACACGGCTACTCTGTGCAGGCGGAAAACGACACTATTCTCGATGATGCTGGCATGCGTGTGGTGGATCTCACAGATATTTTAGAGATGAATAACAATATTTATATTGAGGTATGCCTTACAGCTAAGAAGCAAAGAATGTGGATGTTTTGAAATCATACTGAAGGCTAATTTTCATAATGAATGGAAACTTGAGGTTGCAGTGACTGTGAAGGGAAAAATACCAACAAGTCCAAAGACAAGTATATGCTGCTATGTGTGAACATTATTACTGATGAGTAGTGTAAAGTTTTTGCTCATTGTATTAGTCGGCCTTAAAGGATACAGTGGGCCTTTAAGAATGGACGTGAAATTGGCCAGAAGTGTGGAAACTCCCACTCTGCCCCATAAACCTGAACACAGCTGATAAGAGATTGTTGTTATCAGGCAGAAGGATTCATAGCAGAACAGTTATACATGTTCTCCAATTATTAACCAACTCAGTCTTTGCCGAGAGATATTCTCCTCATTTACCACATAAAACAAAAGACTTTCTGAACTGTAAACCACTGGACTCCTTTGAGATCACCGTGCTTCTCTTGTTAATGAATTAAAGGCAAAAGAGAAACCCAGAATAGTTGTAGGGCAAATGAAGGAAATACGTCCTCTTATGCAAAGGAGAGGGTTTTAACCTTAGCCCTGTTTATGGGGCTGAAGTGATAACGTTAAACCTTTCCTGAAGTCTGGTGAGAGTCGAGACAGGAGAGTTCTTGCTTTTGGCAGGGACTCGTTTTAAGTCAATTGCATTTTTAAAGCTCTTTCAAAGTTGGTCAACTTAAAAATATGTACATTCTGTGCATTTCCAAGTAGCTGGTATTCTCTGTAAATGTTCTTTGATGAGAGCCCTAACCTTTCTCTTCATGCCTTCATGAAAAGAGCATATGGAGAGTTTGCTTGTGTTTGTATCAGCGTACAGATGCTGACAGGAAGACAGATCAACATCAGTCCAGTAAGGGGACATGACCAAGGGCACCCAAAGGTGACAGCTGCCAGCACCCCGGCACTACAGAACCTGTTTGTGTCCCATCGTGAAAGGAGCTCTCAGTCAGAAGGAAACAGAGAGTCTGTTTTTGTTTTCACTTTTTTTTCTCCCCCTCAGTAAATACCCAAGACTTTCGTTTCACCAGGTGCTCAGATTCCACTGATGACAGGGCAGTTTACCGGCGATGAATGGCGGCCATCTATCCTAGCCCTGCAGGAAACACGCTCTAACAGTAATACGCACATACAAATGTGCACACAGAGACATGTGCATATAGCAATATGCAAAAAAGGCACGGAACGCCGCTCACGCCAGTCTTTAGTACTTTGTTTCGTCCTCTCAAACACAAGGAGTATGCTTATTCGTTATACAATGACTTTTTTGAGTTTGTTTGGCGAGGATTAGAAAAGAATCACAATGAATAATAAGTTAAGAATAAGCCAACAGAAAATCAGAACCCACGTACACGACACAAATAATACTCCCATTTATTCCCCGCCCTCAGGTTTATGTTCTTGTCATGTTTATAGTACTAATCACTGCATCGAGGCTGTTTGGAATGCATGATAGGCATTTCTATTGTAAACCACTTCAGCGACTGGTGCATTTGGCCAAAACTCGTTTTCACTGTAAAATCAGTTTTGCTCATTTTGAATTCATCATAGATTTAGTTTTCCCTTCTTAATTGTGCCTCTTTAATTCATGCATTTGCCTATTGTTTCTGTTGTTAATTGTTACCCACCATCAGTAAAAACAGGGATGCGCCTTTTAAGTAAATTGAATTGCACGTAGTAGAAATTTTCATGCAGCATACACACATTCCTCAAGTTCAAGTGCACACAGACCAATAACCACCCAAGGTTTGTGTGTGCAAATACATCAACAGCTTATTAGCAGAGTGTGTGTGTGTTGGTGTGATGATGGGGCTGGCACTGGAAGCAGCGCTGCAGAATAAGCGCATTGAAACAAGCCCGCTCTGCTCTTTTGTTCGGTTGCAGGACACGACCTCCAACGCATCAGCACCTCATTAGGTCATTTGTCCCAAATGGCTCGTTTCAGAGCGGGATTTTACTGCGAGCTGTGGATTTGTGATCTCCCACGGAAGGGGCGTAGTTCATGGAATTCACTCTCCCACCGATCGGGTCGAGATCAGTTAAAATAATTCTTGTCTTCCAATCTCGAATCACCCCAAAAAGCACTATAACTGGTGCTGAAATAACACGTTTTTGGTCAGTGAACATTATGTTTCAGTGACTGGCAGAGCGCAGTATTTGGTTTGAGTTTGTGAGTTTATTCTGGAGTTTGGAAATCTTTACAAACAATCTCTTTGAATCTAATCAGATGTCCCCGTTAGATTAGCTGCACTCATTCAGACATAACTATCACTTTCAGAATTAATCATCACTTTTACCGCTCACGTGGCTTTCTCTCCGTCTCTTCTCCGGACCTTTGTTCTTCCTGATTCCCCCCACCCCCACCTCTCTTTTTAACCTGGTCGCTCCTCCCTCCCATCATCCTGGGTGTATATCTGTCGTCACTGTGCGGATCAGATTTGTCTGGCAGGTCTATTTTTACCTGACAGTGTTTAGGTTTCACTGCACCTTTCTCATGCCTTCAGCCTTTGTTTTGGTTTAGCTGTGAGTGCTTTCTCCCCTTTTTTTTTTCTCCCTCCTCCTCTTCTTCGTGCATCAGACTGTCGGCCACACCCATGGAGCCAACTCTCTACCTGTTTGTGTGTGTTAGCATGCTCGTGTGAACTTTAATTTGTCAGTAAGTTGGTGTGCATGAACAGTATGAAATTCTGCATGCATATGTACAGCATATAAATAGCCTGCATTAAACGGCTTTGTGCATTTATGATCGTAGACACAGTGTGTGGCTTCTGCAGTCTAGATCCTTTTTTTGTTTGACAGCTTGTGCACCTCTGAAGGAGCAATAGTCCACATGTAGACTTTAAATGAGAAACAGTGCCAAGGTGCACTTTGGATGAAAATCAAATGTTTTCCACTTAATCAGAAGAAAATATCTGCAGTTTATTTTCTTCTTCACTCTGTCTGTTTCATCCTGTCACCTGAAAATGGTTCTTTTGTGCTCCAGCAAACATTCTGGTAGTTGTAATGATAAATGCTACCTGTTGCATTGAAAACCTGTGTAGCAGACACCCATACAGTGTCTCACTTTTACAATTTTCTTGGCCTCCTCCAACTTTCAAGCCTTTTTTTTTAATGTAGACCTCACCATCTTTAAATTAGCGAGAGGAGTACAAATAAAAAATACAGTCATAGAGATGTAAGTACTGTGGATCAAAATTAATGAGGTATAAGGTGAAAAATGGGTTTTATAACCTTCCTTGTGCAACTTTTAGTGAGTGAATTGCTAAAGTGGGATGCCTTCTATATGCATCACTGTGAGATATCTGAGAAATCACAAGTTCCTTGAAAAAGAAACTTGTTAGGAACAAGAACGCTGCGCAGCTGGGGATCCCGTCACTACACGGAACCAGATAATCACATCTTATTTACACAGAGCTAATTAGCTACTAGTTATATAATAGGGAGTTATTAACAAACTAATTATCAAATATAAAACCTTCCTTACATGCAAAGCCATTAATGATCTGCCTTCTCATCTTACCATTTTTGATCCAGTAGAGTTCTTTACTCCTATAGTTAGAACTAGATTATATGGCCTGGAACCTTCTCTTTATTTATGCTGCTATACGTCCATCGGGACCTCCCATGATGCAGTGCATCTCTTCTGTTTCCTTTTAATTTCCAGGTATTTGCCTGGCACTGTTGCACGTCATTAGTTTTGTCTTCTCTTTCAGTAGCCTGGGCTTTTTCATCTCTGTCTTCTTTCATTCTGTACATCAGGTCTACGATTACAGGCCCCGCCAGCCTGTCCATTGTTGGTATTGTTTGTTGTTTCTCAATAATTTTTTTTTTTTGCTTTTCCCTCTCTCCCACCCGGTTGCAGCAGATGGTCGCCCTCTCTAAATGTGATTCTATTGGACGTTTCTCTGTCTAGTGCTCGGTCACGGGGAAGTTGTCAGATTTGCTTCTTTAAGATGACAAGACTTGAACAGACTATGTAAAGTGACCCTAGATTACTTATGTGCTTGGTCTGCCACTGTGTAAATGAAACTTAACTGAAGGTTTGAATCTATTTGCATTTTTTTTTTCCTTACAATTTTTTTATGGAATTCTACCTGCGTTGCTCTCGCTGTTGGCTGTTTGCATCTTCTTGTCTTTATCCCAATGGAATGAAAATGTAAAACACGTCCCTTCCTTTGTCCCAATGGATTTTTACTGGCAAAAGCCTGCTGCGCAGTGAAAGCAAAGGGGCAAGGCTTTCAGCTTTCAGCAGGGAAGCATTTGTTTTTAAATGTGTATCACCTGTAAGAGTGTATGCATGTTTATATGACAGTGTCCAGGATTATTGCTGCAGCTGCATAATTGTCAGTGAATGATCATTCAAGCACATAGCAGGTGTGATGCACTCTAAAGGCCTGGAGGCTACAGTATTATAAGGTTTACTTGTAGGTGAATTCCCTTTTTAGCTATCTGCCCCAACTGTCAATTGTGGCTGCTTGTCAGGACATTGAGCTTCAGTAGGAAACAGGAATGTGAGCTATGACGCAAGGAGGATGCTGGGAGAAACAGCATCCTCCAACCATGCTGTGTTTCCTTTTTCATGGAATGGGTGTAACTTTCTGCATCCACGTTCACCAAATAATCTCTTAAAGCGCTGATCAGATTAGGACTCAAAAGCACATGAAAAGAGTCCAAAACTGTGAACATGGAAGTCTGTCGTAGATGGATGGGATCTGTGAGTTTTAACAGCAACAGTCATGTGCAAATCTCAGCTTATGATGTATTGTTATTTAAAGGGTGTGGTAGGATGTTTGTGAAATAACTGTGTGAATGTTTTTTCCCCTAGTTTCAGTACACATTTGAAGTATTTCTGTTAACTTTGCGTCTCTTTTCTTTTTCAGATTCAACTCGAATTAGACAAATACCTTCCCCAGCACAGCAGTCCTCTACTGAGTACCCCGAATGACACTACCGACAAGAAGTACAGACGAGAGAGCGCCTCCGTGGTGGACGAGTACTTCGCAGAGGACAAACCTGCCACCCCATACAGCCTCAACATCAACGTCATCCTTCCCAGCACCACTCACCTCCGCACAGGCCTCTACAGGCCCAACACCAAGACCCTCACACCACAGCAGATCAAGACGGAACCCGGGATGGAGGTGCCCTGCTCCATCCCAACCAGCCAGGCCCTTCCAGACTTCACCTCGGTGTTCAGCGTGCCGCCTGTAGTCAACAACGTTTTCATAAAACCGGACATGAGCGCTGGAGGAATGGTGAACGTGACCACAGGATCTCAGCAGCAGCAGCAGCCAAACTTGGTCACAGAGCTTCACATCGGACCTCCACCTCCACAGCCGCAGGTCTACCACATGCCCATCGCGAGCAGTGGCGACCTCACCATGACCCTATCGCACAACAGTCCCTCACCGCACGGCTCCAGCAGTGGCAGGACCATGCTGAACCTCAGCAACGCCACATTGCCGACGACCAATGGCAACTACATGATGGCAGAGCACCAACTGCCACATCATCATCCCGGCTACTACCAGCACTCTCCAAACAACTCATCCCAGCACACAGCGCCACACAGCCTACCGCCTTCGCCACCAAATTCCCAGCCCGGAAGCCCAGACGGCCAGGCAGAGCTGCTGAGCCTAGCACCCCAGGGTCCACCCCCTTACCAGCAGCGTATGGGAGGAATAAAGCTAGCGGGGATGTCTCATCATGCCATGCTGATGACACACGGCCAGGGTGTCTTAACAGGTCCAAAATACAATAGGCGAAACAACCCAGAGCTGGAGAAGAGGAGGATTCACTTCTGCGACTACCCAGGTGGGTGGTCTGTTTCCATATCACTATAAACTATGGTTTACAACTGAAGTTTCTCCATTAGAAAGTAAACCCACGTAGCTGGTTTTAACAACGATTCTCTGAAATGAAAATAAAAATATGAGCCGATGTGAAATGAAACTACGTTATCTGACTTCACTTTCATTTGCATGTCCTATTGTCTGGACCGGTATGTACCATTGTGATGCTCAAGGCAAAACTGTTTCCAAAATCAACATGAACAAGTCAAACCTTGCAGCTTACCAGGATGTACGCAACACATTGATTTTTGTGCCTCACCGCATGCCCCCAAAGCCCAGTCAGGGGCAGCTTTTGTCTCGCTGTACTGGGATCTTACTGGTGACATCACCTGAAAGCGCGAAAAGTGGTACACTTTGCCGGCTCAGGGCAGTCGGTGCTTCACTTACAATCTTTTCTAAATTACCAATGGGACACACAAAGCATGGTTCAGTCAATCCCATATCTGCACACATGAACTAGTCCAATTCCCAGTGTCACTGAATGTAAATAAACTCTATACCCAAAGCAACACACATGCAAATCTTTCGGCAATGCACGGCTCTGACCTGCAAACGAAATCCTCACAGTCATTAATACTGTGAGAGAAAATGTGCAAAAACCAGGCTGAAAGCAAACTTTGCATCAGTTACTTTACTCTTCGTTTTATAAATAATACATATTATCGTTGTTCCTTTAACTGTTCATTGCAGTAAAGACTACAACCTGTTGCTATTCAACTAAATTTGCAGTTAAATTAGAAGCAAGATGTTGCATTATGTTATCCAAACAGTGTACTTTTAATATGTTATGAGTAAGTAAACACCTAATGATTCATGTTGAAGACAGATTTTGTGCTGTGTCCTCCTGTCAGCTGTCCTCCTGGCTTATGATCCTCTGTTATTTCCTCACAGGCTGCACCAAAGTTTACACAAAGAGCTCCCATCTGAAGGCACACCAAAGAACACACACAGGTAAGAAAATAATCTCCCCGAGGGCTGAAATACAGTCTTTGCTGTTATTTACAAATTTATACCAATTTTAATTTAGGATTGATTCACCAAACATTCAAAGGTTGGAAGTTAGTTTTTTAACTTTACACTGTAGGTGGTGAAGCAGCAGCATGCTGCAGTCATGCATCTTTGTCATCCTCTAAGTTCAGTTGCTTTAAGCTTATTTATTTGTGCTTTATGTCGGCGCCAGTTTCGATACACCCAGCAACAATAATAGAGATGATGTTGATGAAGAAGGTAAACGCAATGAAAAGACAAGGCACAGAAGCAACATATTTGAGTTTTTGTTTTTTCTGCGCCGTGTTTATACATGTTCATACCTGTCTACGTAGCGTCCCCAGTGAAAGAGAACAAAGGGCCGAGGGAGGAGGGTAGGACGAAGAAAAGAAGGGTTAAAAAAAAAAAAAAAGAGGAAAGACACGCAGTTAAATAAAGGCCAAACCAGTTACTCCTGCTTTTCAGTTCCTGAAAGGAAGGATGGAGGAGGAGGAAGGTAGGGGGTTCGGAGAACGGAGCAGGGGGGCGGAGGGGCTGGTTTCAATGTATTTCCCTTCTGTAAGATGAAACCTGTGAATTCCCAGAGGCCCCAGACCTGGATTTTGAAGATTTACTCATGCAATTAAAGCTGCATAGCTCCTCCAGTGTGAAAATATTGACAGAGCGAAGCGTGAACACGTGAATGAACAGACAAATAGAAACAGATCTCTCTGCGGTCATAAATAGATAAGATGAAATTTTATGGATCCCAGTGGGGAAGTTGGGCTGTTGAAGCAGCAGGATGCAGCAGCACAAAAGACAAACGGGCTTCGAAACATGCAGTGAGAATGGTAAACAAAACAAGAGCAATTAAAGAGTACGCTGACAAGTGTGGACCTCAGTGGCTTCAGCCGCATGTTTCAGCGCCTGTTGTTTGTGAAAAGAAAACAAAGTAACCTTTACAGTATTTACTGTATCACTGGCTAAGCAGTATTTTTGGTTGTGGCTCCAAACCTGCAGTTTGTTACGATATCATGACCAAATGTAGACAAAATTCGGACACTTTTATTATGACCTACAATGTCGAATTTCATATTCTGCCCACGTGCGTTAGATCTGTGTCATGAGGTGTGACTTGCAGTGAATTTATGAGTTGGCACGTGCAGATACCTTTACAAAGCAGAACAAAGACGTTCACATGCCCACACACACCTCGCAGTGCACGTCCCATCCTTATAATCATCTGGCAAGTCGATGCGGCTACTAAATGCGTCTTACTAGCAAACCGCAACTGGACGTAGGCTGAGTGCGTGATGGAGTCATGGGCATTCATTTCAAAGAGTGCGTCACGGTTAGCAGATCCCACAGCAGCAGACATGTCACTGACCAAGGATTCCTGGTTTACTTGTTTTGGTCAGTCCACGGTTCCCACCGCAAGGCTTCGCTTGCTGTCTGGCCAAACCAGGCTTGTTTGGTCTTGTTTTGCATTCAGTTGATGACTCATAAGTTGAGCATGTAAAAGAAACATTGCACCGACTGTTCTGAACTCCAGGAAATGTTTAAGGCAAATCAAAAGAAATTTACAAAGCTAATGCAAGTATTTGAGGCATATCATGACACAATACAGTATATGTGACACAAGGTTTAGTTATTTTATGTGTATTTCCGTAACAAATGTGATTTGCTGGATGGATAGTCGTTTTACATCGGCCTTAAAAATAGCTTGGCTTATCTATTGATTAGGCATCTGCATACTGTGCTTGTGGAGTGCCTCACAGCTGCGTTCTAGGCCCCCCTTTTATTCTCAGATTTATTTGGGTTGCTGAACTTAGTCACACACATGAATCGGTGCATAATATTGGACCTTAAATATAAACCAAACACTATAAAGTTGCCACTGACTTCACACTGACCTTTTTAAAGTTACATTACAGCATTAACCTTTCTATAATTGGTTCTGTTTGCCTGAGTTGAAGCAGTCCACACCTTTAACTCATAAAGAATGCTGTATGTAGTTTTCTTATCAAAGAAATTGAAAATAATCTATTTTCTAGAGAGATTATCGTTATTTTATTATTAATCTACACATAGTATCTTAACAGGACCTGCCAAGTTTAAACCCATGTTTACATTCTGTAGATCGATAGATAGATAGGACTGATAGGATTGCAGTGTTTGTTTACTCGGTGTGTAACTATGAACCAGTCACAAAATCAAAAGTGAGACATTTACCGAGAGTCGTGTCTCCCACCGTTTTATACCACCGAACCAGCAGCTACTCACGATGTTCAATGGTGATAAACTGGCTGTTATTGATCCCGATTAACCCAAAAGTGTTTAATTGGGATGGCTCATTAACAACTACATAGTAATGTACGCCTGCATGACTGGTGTCAGTCTGTGCGTACAGGGTTTCCTGTGAGGTATTAACACATACGTTGCATCAACAGTCTGCCGGCACAGAACCTTTAATGTGGTGAAACATCATCCCTCATTTATGTCTGTTTCAGTTCACTGCCAGAGAGACAGGAGTTGTTTTTCTTAAGGCAATAGTATCAGGAAGTCCTTTGGGCGTGTGTGTGTGTGTGTGTGTGTGTGTGTGTGTGTGTGTGTGTACGTACAATACAATATTCTATAAGTCTTTCACAAAGCATTAGTCATGTTTTCCCAGGCTAACAGACTTGTGCTTTTGCAACTTACTGCTAACAAATCATTTGCTGTAGACTGCAGGTCCCCGGTCTGGGCTTGGGTTTAAATCTATATACACATAGGGTCCAACAATCTGGTGGCTCATTGAGCTTGAAATCCTCTTTAAGTAAAGATCTTTATGTTCAGATTCCCACCCACAGATTAAAGATTTGCATGTTAAGTGAAATGGAAACTTGAAATTGCTGTATTAGTCTGTCTAGTATGGTCTAATGTTCGTACACAGACCTTTTGGCTCCAGTTTACTTTTACATGTGACCAAATCTTTGGTTACTTTTCAGTCCCTCTGCAACAAAACTTTAAGGTACTTTAATAAGCTATAGTTACTTAGAGTTACTTTGTTACCCACTACAAAAAAGATAATAAGACAACTAAACTGAAGACTAATAATAACACATTTGCATAATAGGAAATAATAAAGGCCATTAACATCATCGAATGAGGTTATAATTCAATCATAGATATACATTTTTGGTTCGTTATATGTTATTTCTTTTGTTCCTTCCTTCCTTATTCCTAATAGCCATTACGTCTCAATCCTGGTGAGCTTACAGGCATTAACCTCTACATCATAAAGTTGCTTAAGGTTATATAATAATGTGTAATTAATAGTTAACTTTTTTCTTTTGCAGCTACAAGACTGCTAAACAATATATACCATAATATTGTGCTATAAGTGTGTATAAGCTTCTTATTCCCTATAATCTCATACTTATATAAAGATCTTAAAAGAAAGTGTTACCAAAAGGACAAAGAAACCCAAATTCATAACCACTGATTAGTCAGATATGTAGTAGCTGCTTTGGTGATATAATTATTCAAATAATGGAAGTTAGTAAATCTTGAGGTATAAAGTGCTGATGTACTAAACCAGGACATGAAGTAATAATATTTAGGAGTAAAGTGTAATGACTAATGTAACGTTAGGCTTACTTATGTTGAAGATTAGACTTGGAAATTGTATAATAGCTTAAGATATGACACTGCCATGATATATTGATGCTGTCACAATATATTAGAGTCAATCCCACAGGACACGTGACTGTTACATATCCCAAGAGGAAGCCCTAAAATATATTGTTATTACAATCTTTTCATAGATTACACCTTATGGAAAATAAGCAAAATATTTCCTCTAAAGTGCATTTAGTGTGTCATTTTTAATTTTATACAGAGGAAGGGTCGGGCTATGTAATCCACTACTGTGATCAACATTTAACAAGATGGAGCACATACAGGTCGCCCATTTGAATGAGGAAGAGGAAGAGCAGCTAAGCGGCCGTAGCCCAGGTGCCCTCTGTGGAGGCAATCGGCATGAACCCCCTGAGGGAGCATCTGATGTGAATATTGTTTAAGTGCATCGCCATCTGTGCTCATCGGCACGTCTGTGATAACAGTCTGCACCTCCCACTGGTTCGTGGGCGTAACCTTGACCGTGGCCTCAGCAGCCACTCCAGCTCTTCACATTGGCTTTTGCAGTTGTGTGTGTGTGTGTGTGTGTGTTTACATGTGTGTGTCTAAAGAGTAAAATACTATCAGTTTGATTAGGGAACCCTCCAGCCCTCTTTACAAACACAGAGTGAGCTGATAAAGCCAAGAGGTCCACAAAGAGTTTATTGGCGTCCTGAAGAGCCTGAAAATGTTTGCTCTTTGACTCAGTAAAGCCAGGTAGAGGTGGTTATAAAATGTTATTATTACACTTCTGGTATATTCTACTTGAGTGTGCATTGCCATGACATTAAGCAGAAGGTTAGAAAATCTGTTGTTGTTTTTTTATGGACAAAAACAACTTGGAAAAATCAGTTTTGTGCACAAGTTAAGACCCAGATCGTCATGATTCTGAATGTGTGTGTTTCATGCATTCATTAATATATGGTAAATGGCCTGCATCTGTATAGCGCTTTACTCAGTCACTAAGGACCCCAAAGCGCTTTACACTACATTCGGTCATTCACACATTCACACACTGGCGATAGCAAGCTACATTGTAGCCACAGCTGCCCTGGGGCACACTGACAGAGGCGAGGCTGCCGGGCCCTCTGACCACCACCAGTAGGCAACATGCCCAAGGATATTTGGCATGCAGCCAGGAGGCAGCCTGGGATCGAACCACCGACCTTCTGATTAGTGGCTGACCTGCTCTGCCACCTGAGCTACAGCCACCCATGTGTGCATTCTAGAGAAAGAGAGAGATAATGGCGTTGCCGTTTGTAATCGGCCACCTGATCAAACAGCTACACAAATGCCTGTGAAGTCTTTTGAGTACTGGTACCTTTTAAGAAGCGTCCCTGTTAAGCGATTTAAAAATAGACAGCGAAGTCATGCAAATTTCCCGTTTCCACTTGAACAGCGCTGACAGCCAGAAAAAAGTTAAATTCTTTGTGAAATGTCTCAGTATTGTCAAAGCTCAGTTTTTCTAGTGCATGAGGTTCCAATACATGATGGATGTGTCAGTTTTTACCTTCTCATGCATGTGTAGTAAATCTCCCACAAACCCATTTTCCCCCCTTTGACTAAAGGAAGGGATCCTATGCAAGTTTTTTTTTCTTCTTTTTATCCACCGTCTATATATGCACCAGTCAAGTCTGTTTGTTCTGCGTGTGTGTGTGTGTCGTATTTCACCGTCATGTTTGCTGTAGCTTTCAGGGATAATAGTCTGAGAGAGGCGTCTGTGCTTTTCACCTCATCAGCGCAGCTATAGAGGAAAACCAAACACACCTGTGGGTTGAGAACCTAAACCTTTTATATGGAGACATTTGCACTCCACCTCTTCACACACATCAAGTGCGGTTACCTCTAGAAACAGGATATTGCCCTCAAAGGAGGCTGGAGTGCCTGTAATGTGGGGTTTCGGGGCTGGTTGGATTGTTTAAAATTCATTAACGTGTTCATGATCATTTAATTTTTATTTATTTAGAGCCGGTTAAGAACATGAGTAATCTCAAGGCACTTTAAGGTAAAGATGCTTGAAAATAGTAGAGAAACCCAATGATCCACTGAGCTAGCACACTTGCGGTCCTGTTATTTTTAGCTTGTACCTGCCCAGAAGAGTGGCTGGACTAACTGAGGACAAAATATTTGGAAATGTGAATTGCAAATACACTTTTTTTTAGGATAAGACGCACAAAATGTTGTATTACTAATAATACATACTAATACTTCCTTCCTGTCACCTAAATTCTCCGCCCGCCCTTTGCTCTTTGGACCCACTCACTCCATTAATGGCTGTCACTGGTGATTGATGGTCAATAACAGAAGCTATCTAATCAGCACAAACAGGGCCCATGCTAATAATGAGCACTTGATGGCCCACACAGCCGAGGAGAGGCACACTCCCTCGACACTGCCTGATAGGTTACCTCAGCCTATCAGACAGAACTTAGAGTCTTAGAAATTATACTTTATGGCATTGAATATCTACCGGATTGCTTATTTGGAATGTCAACAACACTACAGTCTATTGACAGTGAGCAAACAGTACAAGGTATAAAGCTATCGCTTTTATTCTGCATTGGAACCAATAATAAAGCTAGTCTGGATACTTTCCTGGAACTGGGGCATTTGATTTAGGAAAACGCCATATTTAAACTTTTAATCAGGGCATGAACTTTTTTTTTTTCTTCTTTTGGAAAGCACCGACTCAAAGTTGAAGGAATCTGGCCTGAGCAGACCTTTATTGTTTGCTTATCTCCTTTTCACTTATGTTTGTGCTCAGGCCTCGCATTGATTCCTGAACATTAATTTCCACCTTGGCTATGAAAGATGACTTTTTTCCCCCTCTTTCTCTCTTGTCATGTGCATACCAACCCTTTCAACTGCGCCTTTTTTTCTCTTTGTTGATGATTAGCTCACTGTTTGGCAAGAGCACGTTGCGGCACAGCAGAGAAATGTCCATGTTTGGGTGGGGTAAGATAACTGTCGTGCTAGATTTACTTAACTCGTTATTCCACAGTGTTTTGAATTCCCATTCTACAGGTTCTCTGTCATTATACCTCCTTACCCATTACTACCCACTACTGTTACCTTATAATTACAGGAGCATAATATGATTTATGTCCCAGACAATCAACAATTCAGGGACATTGTGCTTTTGCAAGAGTTCAAGTTGTACTTTCTCCAATAATCCTTTTAATTTTCTCTAAAACATGGATTTAAAAAAAAAAAAGCAACTGATGACATGAAAACAAAGCAGGCTGTGAGCCTATAGGGTTACACAACACTAATCTCGTTTTTACATCCACACCTCTGAACAATTTTGTTTTCAGTCTCCAGCAAATGGCACAAAGCCATAACCTCCCCTCCGAAAACAAAAAAATGGAAAAGTACAATCTCACAATTACATTTCTTAATGTGCAGTGTGACAATCAAACACTGCCACACCTGTAACAACGACTCGTGCTGTGCTCCGAGACTCCTGACACAAAGGCCGCTTTCAGTGGTTACAGATAAACTGTCTTATTGATGTTCACTCGCTTGTGATGGGATATTAAAACAAGTCTAATTCTTGTGAAGGCAAAATACTTTGATGATAATCACATTAGAAAGTTGACAGAATGACATAAAGTTGAGCTGATAGAATAAAACGAGCTCCATCCATCCATTTTCTTCTGGTTATCCAATTCAGGCGCTCATCAGTTAAATATTATCAGAGAGGAGACAGACTGCAGTGCTGACAATGGTTTCGGTGCGATGTTTGTGTGGAGTTTCTTTAGGATTCAGAAGTAAAGGAATGATGCAAGCACACAGAAAATTGGTCGTTAATCTTTAATGCTTTGAAGTCATCAAGTTTTACTGCAGAAAAACTTGATTTGCTGCTGTTATATTTACAAAAAAAAAGGAAAAGCAACCTTCTTAACTTTCTCCCTCGTATGCACCAAGTCTGATAATTGAAACTGTAGCTGAAAATGTCCATAAAGTGAGCTGGGATGACACGCACGCACACACTGCTGCAAGGTCCTTGCAAAATTTCTTTAATTCTTTGTGTCTTTTTTCATTTTTCTTCTGTTAATTCATGTGAAAACAAGTTTTTTTTACTTTTCCAACTCAAATCTTTCCTTTCACAATTTGACACTTGTTTTTATGCACACCACCGTCACAATGGTTGAACCCATTGTCTGAAACACTGTTTCATGAGATTTTTATCTCGGTTTAGTTTCGCTGAAGTCAGACAGGAGTTTTTACAGAAGGAAGCAGTAAACACCAAAAGTGCATGCTAACTGCCATTCAAACAATCCCCCCCACATTTAGAAATACAACTACACACAGACGTCATACAGGCACACAAGTCTTATTGTGAAGGGATGTTATTTTTAGAGTGCTGACATCACTGTAATATTTCAAACAGCAGGAAACAAACCGCCAAACATCAAAACACTCAGAAATATATGAGCTAAAATTATATCTGATAGAAAACACGATCTGGTATGTTAAAGGAATTTTCTTTAGCACTTATGTTGAATGACTGAGTGTGGGAAAGTGGAATCGCTTTCTGTGGTGTGTTCAAGTAAAGTTGGTCCTTTGACTGATGTGTACTCGAACTTGTCTTTGCTTTAAGAAATTTAAGAAAAAACCTAAAGTATGTAGCTGACGCCTCTGCGCTCTCCTCTTCTCTTTTTGCAGGCGAGAAGCCATACCGATGCACATGGGACAACTGCGACTGGCGCTTCGCTCGATCCGACGAGCTCACCAGACACTACCGGAAACACACCGGGGCCAAACCCTTCAAGTGCATCGCCTGCAGCCGCTGCTTCTCACGCTCGGACCATTTGGCTCTGCACATGAAGCGTCACCAGAACTAAACCAAATATACCTGCATATACAGACACACTCCATGTTGCATAAAGAGACAGCCGCCTGAACCAATCAGCTTTATAAGAGTCAGAAAGAAAACCAAAATCACCCCACCCCCAAGTGCTCTGGTGTTTAATTTCATGAGTTGTCCAAAAATCAAATTAAAAGTTGCACCGCACGTGAAGTTTACCCGTGGATAAACTCCAGCGTAGGTGCTACACCAACAAGTTTTTAAATAAATAACAGACCTGCATATCTGTTGTCAACATGTCGGGTGAACAGGCCTTACAGTTACTAGCTGCTCTCTCACCCGGTTAGTTTCATTTGTTGTTCAAACAGCAAAGGGGATCCAGGCAGATGATAACAGAACAAGACTTTTGGAGCTGCTCCATGTTAGATAGAAATCTGTCTGCAGTCAGTCGCTGCAGAGTTTGCTGAACTCTCACAACCAGAGCCGACGGTTTAGCAAAAAAATTCGACCACTGTGGTGATTTTGGAGTTTGTCCTAAATCACATGCTCTCTCACGAGCAGCTCGTGAATCTCGATTCGAATCCCTCCCTGCAGACTTTGCAATCAGGACTTGGGACTCTGATCAAATCCTGGAAAACTTTCTTCTGCTGCATTTTTAAAAAGAGTAAAGAAAAAAAAGAAAACCACCAGCAACAACAACATGAACGTTTCAAACAAATCTGCTGCCAACATCATCATCATCTTCACCTCTGTCACCGCCTTTTATCGATTGAGGTATGAACTGTAAGTAAGAGGTGGAAACACTTGCCTGTCCTCTGTACATACTTGTTTGTAAGTGTGCGTATGTGTGTTTAATAATATGACGAATGTATTGAAATTTATACTTGACAACTTTTTTTTTTTTCTTATCGAATGTCTTATCCCACTTCAAAACTTCCTTGTGGTAGAAGGGTCAAGGGTCTTTTAAAAAACAAAAAGAAAGAAAAGAGAAAAAAAGATCAGTCGGAATCAGAAAACTGCACGGAAAAGTTAATCATCTCCTAGTTCTGCATGTTTTTCTATACAGGTAATACCTGTTGAGCTCACGGAGCAGCGCAATTTTCCAATGTTTGTATCCATGACATTACCTGTTGCCGTGGCAACGGAGCTCCTATGACAACAGTTTGGTGTTTGCTTTCCTTTTCCATTCAGCGCTGTTTTTCACCCTCTTTTTTTTTTCTCTCTTTTTGCTTAATTGTCCTGTATTTATTCAACACTTCAACCCAAGAAAGATAGAGATGGGTGGATAGCTCTATTATGTAATCAGGTTTGTTAATACGCCGTGCGCCTGGTACATTACGCTCTCACAGGCGGCCCTATTAACTGAAAGAACAGGAAGTGCACATTCACATGAATGCTTAGCATTTAATCGATGGGGCTGTTGCATCTTTTTGACTTTTATTTGGAAAGCATAGAAGGCTTTTCGCCCCCACACTGTTTTTGAGCAGTGCTCTTCCAACATGCTTGAGCACTAAAGAAGGGAAACCTTCACTATTCGTGGAAAAATGTTATCAAGTAGTGGATGCTGTAAAGTGAACAGCACTAAAAGTCATCTTCCTGAAAACACGATCCTCGTGGAGATCTAAACCTTCTCAGGGTAAAAGGATTAGCAGCTGTGTCGTGTCCTCGTGCGGCTTCTCTTCAGAACAGACTTAAACGTCTTCCAGTAAATCTTGCACGCTGATCAATAACAGGAGTGCTGCTGGAGTTCATACTGTTTTTTGTTTGTTTTGTTTTTCACCATTCAGAGGCAGTGAAATGTTTGATCTGCAGTGGCAGTGAACTTTTTCATGCCTCAGTTATAAACCAGCAGGCATACACCCACTACGTTTACCTACCTTATTTTGCAGAGTTCACTACAGGCTGTTTTTATCACTTTTTTTCAAGCATGCTGCTTCTCCACAGACCAGATCCACCACCCACAGAGTTTCAGCACAACCTCATCACAGAGACACACCCTTAAAGATATTGACTTGGGGTCTGTTGGGTCTTTTTATATGACATAGGTGAGATGGAGATTTCTAAAATCTACTGTATAGTATGTTTACATTACCTGTCAGATTTCTTTCAACTGGGGTAAACTGTAAAGAAATTCGTGGGCTTTTGTGATTCTCCTTGAGCCTTTTATCTAAACGTATTTAAAGCGAGGCCACTACATTCTCAGATTATTATTTTAGGGTCTTTGCCTTACAATATAAAGCGCCTTGAGGGACTGTTATTAATGATATTAATGAATTGATTGATACTTGGTGAGCATAGTTTTGGTATAATGTGCACATTAAAGACAAATTGTACTCTAATATAAAAACAGTACAAAATCTACACTGATTATTACAACAGAAGACGACAATCTTGCAACCAAAGAGGTTTTTCTAAGTGAACGGTGCGTGCACACCCACTCTCTTTAAACAAATAATCCAAGAACGTAACAGTGGCAGCATTTCAGAGGTCCAGAATTTGGATCCTGTAATAAGAACAACTGCCGTCTGCAGACATGTCAAAGCTGAAAATGATTAAGAGCTGTCTATGTTTGTTTTTTTTGTTTGGTCTTGTCGTGAGCCCTTAAAAAAACAAAAAAACAGGAGGGTTAAAATATAAAACAAATACAACTGCTGTCAAAGTGGAGCCAGAGAGTGCAAGACTCTGTCTGCAGTGGAAACGTGCAGCATTCAAAGTGAAGCAGCTGAAAAGGAAAACATCTGTTGTAATCCCTACTGCTGCTGTTGCTTTCCCAGGTGTCTCGTACCATTAGCACTGTGCCTCTTTGTTCTTTTAAAACAACAAACTTTGTGAGCAAATACTCAGCCGTACTGGTGTTTTCTTATCTGTAACGGGTGCGTGATGCCAGAACATTTAAACAGTCGCATCGTCCTTATTGTCATTTTAGCTTGGCCCTGTTTGTATCGAGAGGCTGAAGGTTCGGCCCAGATCCCTGCAGGGGAAACGCATCCTGTTATTTCAAATCTGATTGTTTTATTTTATTTTTCATCCCAAGGAACAAGTTCTCCTGTCTCTCTAAAGAAGGGAGCTCTGACCACCCACTGTGTACATACTGTAGTTTTAGCTTCATCGAAAGATTTTGTAAATATTTGTTTTACTTCCTATTATAATATTGATATTTTTTCCTTTTTTTAAAATAATGGGATTTTAGATCAGCCGTATGTGAGTTTGTTTAATTTTGTTTTGATACTTAATGTGTGTAAGAAAATTATCAAATTGTTTATGTTCCAATTAATAAGAACAATGGTTTATTTTGCTTTTTGTTTGTGCAGTAATGATGCTGCAACAAAATAATAAAAATGTTCATAAAATAATAGATTATCTGGTGTTTCTTACATTTTTTCCAGCTTTCCAAACTCTTATATAGGAAATAATTGGTGGACACGTTTTAGATTATTTGTGTCGCTGCTGTAAAAACAGTTGTTATAATGAAGAATCACTCTGACAAACACTTCAGTGCCACACAGCAACCAGTAAATACCACATTCATCAAGTGGTCAGAAATAGGGCTGGGTCGTCACTGATTTCTAGAATCGATTCGATTCATGATTCAATTCCATTCGATTCAAATCAGGGAAATTTTGTCTCAGACAGTCAGAAATATTATAATTCAGATCATTCATCAGTACATTTCCATATTTTTATATCAATAAAAAAAGAAAACTGACCCTTGCCAGACTTTATCAAAGGTGTAAGCATCACAGCAGATGCCTTTGTGTCAAAGTAGCTGAAGATAAAACAGAAAAACATGAAGGTGATTTTCCTGGCCTGGGATTTTATAAAAATATTCTGCAGTACATCAAAAACGAAAGAAAACCATTAATCAACATATGAACATTACCTGATGCTGCTGACATGAAGCAAAGCAAAGCTACAGAGGTTTGATTAGAGACACAGCTAAGCGTTTTGCAATTTTGCATAATTTAAAGTTTACATTTGTTCAGTATTGAACATCAGAAATGACGCTTTCTTTTCGGAAGTAAGTAAAAGGAAAAAAACGTCCGACAGCGCTGTAAACAACGGTAGACTTGTGCGTAACTAGCAAGCGAATAATGCAGAAAACAGATTTTTAGATGAGAGAGAGAGAGCTGTGCATGAAGTGTGATTTTTATCGTGGTGGAAGCAAAACAGGAAAAGTAAGAGGGAATTCATGACGATGTTTATGTGAAGCGTAGTTTGCTGCTTCTTTTGCTGCTGGTTCGGTCAATATTGTTTGCTGAGAGATAAAAACCTGCAGCTTCCAAATCTGCGCAAAAAGGGCGTGAACACAAAGCGCGGACCCGCCGAAACATCAGGATCGGCGAGCTGTCTGCTTTCAGCCCCGACCGTGTCCGTGCCGTCGGGTGATAAAGTCACATCTCGCTGATTCTGATGCGTCGGTGGGTTCGCGCTTTGTGTTTACATCTTTGTGCAGAATCCGTGTTCCTGCTCTCATTTACTGTTTTAGCTGTTTGGTGGTTGTTGAAATTTTGTGAGGTTTAACCTGAGATTCTGGCGTTTCGTGCAAAATAAATTTATATTTAAAAATCGATTCAGGATTTTAATGAATCGATATCACGTTATCCAAGCCAGAATCGATTTTAATCGATAAATCGATTATCAAAACCCACGCCTAATTACTATTTCCATCCATTTTCTTCTGCTTGTCCAATTCAGTGTTGGATGCAACTGCTGTTGGGCTGTCATAGCTGACCCTGCACAGGTCATTGCTAAAGTTGATTTAACTGTTCTAGCTGTTCACTGTGTAGCTTTTCTAACCGAACTGATCTGATAGCTACAATAAGAATATTATAACTATTAATTTGCCCATAAGCAAAACTCTTACTAAGACGCACAGCATAGATCTTTGACCAGTAACCAATCAGAATCGGCTGTAGCGACCACGTATGTGTACACATACAAGGAACTGGCCTATGGCTCTGTCTTTGCTCTCAGTGTACATAACGTATTTCTCATACAATAGTGGAGTCTGCAAAGATGCTGGAATAAATTATGGAATATATATAATATGGAATAAATAAGTGATAAGTAGCTTCTATATGTGCAATTTATGCATGAGGATAGATAGATGGGCATGGTTATGAAATTAATTGGCGATAACCTTAAATATCTGAATTGCAAAGATACAAGGTTGTTGACGTCATGGAAAAATCTCACTTCCACAAAAGAATCCTACCTATGAGGAGATAATAGATTTGCCAGCTCTTCACAAAAACAGTGAGGAATCACAGTCACTCATTGCCCTGTATCAACTCATCCACTTTATTGTGGCTTTGCAGGTCGGCGATACCTGTTTGTCATTGCGTGATGTGACAGGTGGAGGATAACGCTGCTGTCGAGCAGCTCTGCTGAGGCTGCGTGACACAAAAGAACCTGATATTTTGACAGAAGAAAGTCAACAATTAAGCAAGAAGAATAAGGGTATAATGACAGAAAGGGTGGAGTCACCGCTGAGTTCGCTGGCAGGAGAAGTAATCATTATGTTTGCGCCAAGACGCTTTCATTCAGGAGCCTCAGAGATTTGCTTCATCATCTGGGGACAACGCCCTTAATGCACGGTGTGTATGCAAGGGTGTTAGCCTCCTTATGCACAGTACGAATGAGTAAGAATTGTGTGCTGGTAGGGATTGCATGTGAATGTGCACTGACTCAGTTAAAATTTAGTTCTTAGTGGCACTGACTGCACCTCAGCCTATGATTTTAGCTCTTTCTGTCTTCCCCCAAATTACTAAAGCTCTTTAACCTCACAAGCAATTTATCTCCACTGCCAAGTTTTTTCTCAGTCCTGACTGTGACTCCACTCAGGATTTCCATTTCAAACGGATTCTCAATATTCCAAATACTGGAAGTTATGTTATGTAACTTTTTTGGGCAGAGCGTGATGTCATCATGGGTGATAATCTTAACATTACACACTGTAGCGACAAGCAAAACAAACTTTTTTGGGGGGGGGGGAATGTAAATAGTTTTTTATGTGTGACAGAAAAATGTATTATCATTATTAGTAGTAGTAGTAGTTCTCCCATTGACCACTTTCTTTCCATAAGCCTTATTCACACAAGCACTTTTTTCCATGCCTAAGCACTCGGCCTTGTCTACTAATCAGAAGGTTGACCCGCAGACAACCTGCTCCACCTCCTCCTGAGCCACAGCCTCGCTGGTTAAGTCATGCAAAATGACATATTCTGATTTCCTGAGAACATAGTTAAGGTTAGAGTTAAGTTTGGGACCATAACTGCTGAAAACCTTGTGTTTTGGGGTGTTTTACTTTAAATGTGAGTGACAGATAATGACCAATCACTGCAGGTTTACTTTTGTAGTTCTGACTGAGATGTCAGATTCAGGGGTGCAACATTATCACATATACTGGTTTAAGCACATTGTCTTAGTAGACTGTGCTGTTTAGCTTTTGTGTTAAATACAGAAAAATGGAGGTAGTAGGTTTCTATTATTCAAACACTTCTCACTATGATTTGATAAGTATTTTCTGGTTCCACTGGGGATCGAACTCAGGACTTTCTGCGTGTAATGCAGACATGCTAACCACTACACTATGGAACCACAATGCAGAGGAAGATGAGCTGACTGACAGCACATGTGTTGGTTAGTTTCATGTTTCCATGTTCTGCCCACTGCACATGTTCAAAGACATGCACTGGTTGGGTTAACTGTCATAGGCGTGAATGGTTGTCTGTCTCAGTGCAGTAACTATCTGATGAACGCCTATAACAGCTGTTCACCCAAACCTATAATCCTCACAGTAGTTGTAAAGACAATTAACTAACCACAGGACTTTTACAAAGTTTTTATTACTTTTTGCTTGTTTAGGTCAATTGATTTTTAAGTGACAGTTCACAACAGCAGTTATCCCAAGGTTCGCTATATTGCAGGGTAAGATTCATGCCATATTAAAGAGTGAACCTCAACAATCTCACTTGGGAGAAAGAACTCCCGTTAAATCCTGCAGTATCAGGATGTCTAAAAGTCAAGGATACGTGACAAAGCACAGACTAACGGCTGGAGAATGCACAAAGTCTATGACATGCAATAGTGGCATGTAAACATGACAGGAGTGCACGGTGTGCCGCTTAAAAGAAAAGCGTCAAAAGAATTCTTTTAAATATCTCCCTCACTGACAGTTGCCAGATGTTAACAAGGACAAAGTCAGCTACAGGTTGTTCCCTGCAGGTACCCAGATGACTCACCTGTTTATCTACAATCAGTTCCTTTTCCATTTGATGCTCAGGTACATTTTCTTTGGCTTCGACCTGCCGAGCATTCACCCGGGGGCCTGGTGAAGCTGGCTGTTTGACTCGCAGCTCATTCCACAGTTGCTGCAGTAAAACTCCTGTCAAAACTTGTCGATCTGATTCTGCAATGCTGCCTGCAGTCCTCTCTCTGAGGAGTTAAAACAGCTCTAAGACGAACAGCTGTAGAGATAGATAGAAGACCTCTGAGGATTGTGAATACATTTGAAAATATTTCTTCCTGCATCCTGAGCTATTTCTTCTAATGATTATACTGAACACTCGATGTAGTATTTGTCTCAGCAAGCTGCTTTTTGTAAGCTCATCCTAATTCAGTTCTTCGCTGCAGGAAAATCAATACTTTTACATATGCGTTGACAGTACTGGTAGATATTAATACGCTGTTTATGTGAGAGGTATTAGATTCGTAAATAAGCTATATAGACGTGTTTGAGCTAACGATACCCGTTATCTCTGTCTGCGGGTTTAGGTTTTGTTGAACCAAGAAATCCTAGCGAGGTTGAGCTTCCTTCATACCCCTCTGGCCAGCATGCCGATTATTTTTCAGCATTAAGCTGCATCATTAGCTCATTTTGAGATAATGATATTAGCTATATGAGCGATATCATTGGCTCGTTTTGCGCTAATGATATTAGCTATATCAGTGTTTCCCAACCTTTTGGAGCCACAGCACATATTTCACATTAGAAAAATCACACGGCACACCACCAAACAAAAATGTCACAAATAGCAGATTGATCATTTTTCCCTGCACACCAAGTATAGCGGAATTAGCTCGGTTTGTCCCTAGTATACCTTTTTTACTTTTTTTACTACTTTTTCTTTTCAAATATTTATCTATTGTAATGCGCTGCGTTGTCTCACTCACAGCATGCCTATGTAATTTCTTCTTCGTCTTTTTCTGTTTTACTCGCTGTTGGCAACCCATTTAATTAGAGCAAGCAGTTGCACTGCCCTCTAGTGGAAGAGGGTGTAATTGTTCTGCCGTTACTCACGCCAGTCGCTTTGGAGCACCAATCAAGTGAAAACAGATAATCTGGAATACCTGAGCATTTCTCACGACACACCTATGTGCCGCGGCACAGTGGTTCGGAAACACTGAGCTATGATATATGAGCTACATCATTAGCTTATTTTGAAGTTGAAGGCAGTGGCACTTCTCCAAAAAGTTGGGACAACAAAATGCTGGAAATATCCGTAGTACTGAAAAAAACAGCTGGAGGAACAGTCTGCAACTAATTAGGTTGGCTGGCAACGTGTCAGTAATTTGACTGGGTATAAAAAGAGCATCTTAGAGAGCTAATGAACTAATATTCTCACCAAACAGTAAAATATTTCAGTTTCATTTGATGTGTTTCCTGTGTTTTGTTCTGAATAAAATTTGGGTTTACAAGATTTCCAACCTACTGCATTCAGTTTCTGATTGTCTTTTATGCCAGTGGTCAAGTTGGTGGTAGCTCAGCACAGGCCAAAGTGGTGGACCTGTTTGAATATTTGCAGTCCAATTTATTCTTGTCAGTCTACTTTTTGTTCTTTACTATTTTAGTTGATGCCTCAAACTACTTGCAACACAGTGCTGTATGTTGCACATCTGCCTGTGCCGCTGTACTTGCTCGTGTATGATAAACATCTTTCCCACTGTGTAACGCAGACGTTGCACCTGTTCAAGAACTTCCCTTGTCTTCATTAATGCAGTGAGAGAGGTGACCTTAAGTAACTTAGCAGATTTTAATCACCATTAACTGAAAGCTTCTGTGTGGGTGTGCACATTTTTTGACTTGTGAATCAAGCAGCTAGATGAGTAACCTCTGGTGATAGATAAGGACAGGCTGGCTAGACAGAGATAACTTCCCGCCTCGCGTGTTTCACCAAAACGTGCCCAGGTCAACCCTTTGTGGGGAAGCTTCCTTGCCATCCAGACCCTGAGCCTGAGCCAGCTGGTCTGACTGGAGCATTATATATGGTCTTGTCTTGGTCAGTCATCTCCTTTTGCCTTTTATTTTATTGTGTTTGTTCATGTTTTAACATGTGGGAATATTTTCAGCTCTGTTAAAGTGTTCTTCCAAGAAAAGATATTGTCTAACCAGGAAGATAGTCTGGATGCCATCAGCCTCCAGCACCACTGTGAGGAATCTCGAAGTCATTTTTGACCACGATATGTCCTTCAGCGCACACATTAAACAGTTATCTAAGACTGCCTCTTAGGAAGATCGCTGTCCCTGGTCCACTCCTTTGCTGCGTCTTTCTATACAAATCAATAAAATAACTCTTATTTAAATATTGGTTCCTCTCAATTAATTCATATTGTTTCATCAGTAACTAATTTTGTAGGGATGCTTGTAGTGGATTTACTGTATGAAAATTACATAATCATAAACCTCTAAAAAAACTTTGTTGTGAAGCTGAAGTTCTGAGATTTCTCCAGCTGTGTGTTTTGTGAAAAATATATTTGTGGTCTGGAATGTTTTGGTTGTGGTTGCAAAAACAGCATAACTTCATGTCCGATCTTAAAACAAACAAGATGTATCTTTAAGTGATAAGTCGTCTGGTATCTTTTCATCAGCAGTCATTAAAGATCTCTGCGCTGCAAAATGTGCACCTCTTGGAACTATTAAAGTAAGGTGAGGCTGTTGTACGGCAATGACTGACTTGTTTCAACAAAAGCCAGGAAAAAAGTCACTTGACATTTCTTGGAACGTCAGCCATATGCAAGGCCGTCTTTACTTGGAACATGCACAGAATCCTCTTCATAATCTTTTGAAGAGCCTTTTGAAAGGCCACGTGACCCGCTTCAGCATCATCTGTCAGGCAGCTGTCGCGTATAGGCGTTACTATAACTGCATGCATTTATGGCAGTGCTGCAGACAAAAGCAGCACACTGTGCCATGCCCAGATAACATGTGAGAGGATGGAAAAGGAAAACGAGCCAGCGGATCTGTCAAAACAGCCCACAATGCCCGCAGACTGTGAGTTGTCACTTAGATATGCAGGGATCAGCTGTATTGTTCACCTGGCTTCCATGGTTTGGTGAGGACCTGCTTTGACAAGCTCACAAGTATATTTTGAATTATGGTGTAAAAACAACTTGTCCCTGTGGCCGCACAGTGAGATATTTATGGCAGTCCTTACCGACCCTGGCTGCAGTTTAACTGCACAGTCACGACGGGCGAGTCAGACAAAGGCTCACGTGATTACTTGTTGCACTAGTTGTTATTTTGAGTTTTACCTTTAGACAAAATAACCCTTTTCTGGTCACTCTCCTTTATTTTTTCTTATGCACCCATGACTGAGATGTAGGAAAGCACAATACAAAATTTGGAAACATGTGATCACAGAGGTGTACTTATCAGATTGTATGAAAACGATAATCACAGCAACAAAACAACATGAGCGATCTACAGTAAGCTGAGCTGAATCGGGAAATTGTGCCGTCTATCAAATATGTGTTTCGGCCCGAGCTTACATTAACAGGCCAGTGAGTGGAAACCTAAATCATAAATGCAACTTTAAAGACGTCATTCACTTTGAAATTTCTCACTACCAAACATGGCTGGTGTTGTGCTATGAATCTGATTTGTCCTGTAATGAATTTCTTCTAAATTACTTTATATTTATAGGGATGTAGCACATTAACTTTGTGCTCACTCTTCATTTTGCACACATGTGTGTTACGATCCAATGTTGTCAGTGTTTTGTGTTAGGCGTGACTGTTATGTGTTTCCTGTTTTACTTTGAAGGTCTGTCTTATCTCAGTGTGTTCAGGTTACGCTTCCTTGTCTCGTCAGTTCTGATTTGCCCCAGCTGTGTTTCCCTCCTGTTGTCCATTCCCTGATTGCTCCCTCTATGTATTTAAGCCCTGTGTTTCGGTTTGTCATGGGTTGTGATCACTGTGGTGTTGGTATCTTAGTTTTGTAAATAGCTGTAAATAGATTTGTAAAGTAGCAATTGAGTATTTTTTCAACCTTGTATATATTGTTCACTGCAGCAGCCAGTGTGGTGGGCCAATGTTTTTGTTGCGTTCAGGACACGCCTAGACCTAGAACGTAACATGTGCATCATATTTCATTTTATTTTATTTTATTAAAATTGTCCCAGATAATGAGAAACATCCGTGCCCTCACTTGTGTCCAAGCTTTTGGCTTTCTCAGCTATTCTGCTGTAGATTTGCTGCTGTGACCCAATTTGGGCCATTTGACATCTGACTCTGTATATGGTATATCGTATGTATACAGAGAAACACGTGGTTGGCTTAATGACTTCAAGGTGTCCGGTTTCTGTTGCTCCAAACAACCCGAATCATCACCCCTCCACCGCTGTGGAGGTTTTCACCAAATGTGTTGCTGTGTTTTATGGCCAAACATCTCCACTTTAGTCTCACATATCCCAAGGACATTGTTCCAGAAGTGGTTTGTTAAGATGTAGCTTTGCAAACCTAAGCCATGCTGAGCCAGGAAGAGGCTTTCTCCCAGAAACCCTTCCAAACAACAACATGAAATTTTAACAGCTAACATGTTACCTGAGGCTTTTTTTTTCTTGTCTTTTCTTTTTATAACTTTTTTGACTTTGGGGTTAATTTTCTGGGACAAGACACACCCGAATCCACAATCTGGGACAGTGAAACACAACCTAATTATAATTTAAATGGGTGGTCACCCTGTTAGACTATGTCTGTGTTGCAAGAGCGATTGTGCAGAAACGGTGCAGCAAAACAAATTTGTGACTGAAAAATTACAGGATGTAGTTCCTGTTCTTCGGGTAGAACTGTGAACCCTCCTAAGAGGATTCCCCATTAACTGCATCAGCCAGAGGGAAAACTGTTAAGCCAACCTCTGCATCGTGTTGTTCATCTGCAAATGCATTTTTCTTAAGTTTATCTACCTCTGGAAATCTGTCTGGAGATATACCATATTGTTGCATGGCGTAGCGGCCAGCATACCTGCCTTAAACACAAAGGGTTCTGGGTTCAATCCAAAGTGGAACCACAATAACCTGGACACTGAAGCATTGATAGACAAACTGCTCAAAGTTGTCTGCAGATACAAAAAGGAGCCTGTGTTTCACATATATAATGATTACAGTTTTTCTCGATTGCTAAAACACATTTCTTGAAACTACGCCTCATATCCTCACAACAGTAAACACAAATCCATAACATCTCACTCAATTTCCCAAACATCCTATTTCCAGGTCAAAATGAAGCTCTACACCCAAAACTATTCACTCCTGCTGAAAAACCAAACTTTGCCCACAGACATCAAACACAAGCCCTCAAAAACACACACAATACAACAGAGTTTTGCACACTGGTACAATTAATTCAAAACAATAGTTCCAAAACAAATAGGTTGCTTATGGTTCTCCCCTTCAAAACCCTTGTCACATGATAAACACAAAAGACGCAACCAATGTATGTACAGTGGCACATTGTCATTCATGTACTATACAGTACAACACACACCAGAAACATTATCCCACCTCAGCATCTTGTCTTTGGTCTGGGTCAGGCCAGAGAATCTCATCCACATCACAGGCTATATTGGCCCCAGCCAGGCAGCGGGGGTAAAATCCTCTTGCATGCCTGATCCACCCCTGGCATGCATCTACTGATATGTCTAGGCAGGCCTCTTCCATGGCCTGAAGGAGGTGAACACGGACATAAGGTTCTCGGTCATACACTTTCCACCGCCATGCCGAAAATAACTCCTCTATCGGGTTTAGAAAGGGAGAGTATGCAGGCAGAAAGATATTAGAAAACCTTGGGTTATTGGTAAACCAGTCACGAACCAGAGCAGCGCGATGGAAGCTGACGTTATCCCACACAACAACGTAGTGAGGCTGCTCTGGCTGTGCTGGTTCCCTGTAGTCCAGCTGGAACATATGTTGTCTTAAACCATCAAGAAAAGCAAGGAGAAGCATAGTGTTATAGGGTCCTAGTACGGCATGGCGGTGGAGTACCCCTCGTTGGCTGATGGCTGCGCACATAGTGACATTCCCCCCACGCTGACCAGGGACATTTACAATAGCCCGATGGCCAATTATGTTCCTCCCCCTTTTCCTTCTTTTGGTCAGGTTAAAACCTGCCTCATCCACAAAGATTATTTCATGGGGAACAGGCCGTCCTTCAATCTCAAAGATTCTCTGCAAAACACATAACACAGTAGAGTCAATCGGTACCCTGAACCACAGTTCAAGAGTGCTGAAATGGCAGCATAAACTGCCATGCTGTGATGGTACACAATACTTTATACAGTATCAAAACTCATACCTGAACATATTCCACACGTTGGTTTTTCACTCTGTCAGAGTTTCGTTCGAAAGGGACTCGGTATGCCTGTTTCATCCGGAATTGATTCTTTCGGAGGATGCGGTCAATTGTGGAGAGGCTGATGGCATTTATGCCTCGAAAAAGATGATCATCCTCAATCACTCTCCTTTGAATCTCTTGCAGGCGGATTACATTATTTGCAATTACCATGTTTACAAGTTCCCTCTCTTGCTCCTCCGACAAAAGCCTTAACCTGCCTCCACCAGGTGGTCGTCTCTGTGTCCTACAAAAATAGAAGCACTCATTACTGTAACTGTCACACATTCATTTTACAGGCAAATAATGGAAACATACTGAAACTCAAGACACATAAGTTCAGTAACTTAAACATTACTGTACAAAGCAGTCTTACTGCAAGTACACCTACCTGTTTTCCTCCCTGAAGGTTCTGATGATGGAGGCAACAGTGAAGCGACTCAAATTTGGTTGTACTCGTTGCCCAGCCTCCCTCATAGTCATCCCATGGACAAGGACATAGTGAACTAAAGTGGCTCGAATTTCATCCGAGACTGATTGTCTTCTTGCCCTTGCTCTTCCCCTTCCTTGTCGCCGTCGTTCTCCACCTCCACCTCCTTCACCACGTCCTCCTCCTCCTCCACCTCTCCCTCCTCCTCCACCACCTTCCTGTTGTCCTAGACCACCTCCTCCTCTTCCTCCACCACGTCCTCCTCCTTCACCACGTCCTCTTTCTCCACCACGTCCTCTTCCTTTGCATCTCTTTGGATCCATTGTTTCAAACCTGAATGAGCTGACTTTGGCCCTTTTATCTATCCATCGCAGGTTCTGATTGGTGTGTGCTAAATTTTGACTCCTAGTGTTTCCACCTGGTTAATTGTGTGCTAATTGAGCTCAAGCTATGCTGACTTAAGTTAACATTATTGCATGCTAGTACTTTCTAAATGACTACATGGTGTAAGCACTGTAAAATGTAGGGATTTGTGTGTAGAGTTTTGCAGTAACAGTTCACCAAATTTGAGTCATGTGTCAAAGCAGGGAATAGTGTTTATAGTTCAGGGAAATGGGTGAGCTTTTTGAACAATAGCGTTACGGTTTTGAAATTTTAGTTTAGAGGCCTGGTTATAGTGTTTAAGCAATCGAGAAAAACTGTAATATAATATTATGACCACAACGAGGCACGACCTCCACTGGTTCATTGGACTGCTTTCGATAGATACTGAATACTGCATGAACACTCTGACCCATTTATCTACCATCATTTTGGCCCAAACTCCCTCAAATCCTTGTGCATGTCCATTTTTCCTGCTGTGCGAGGGAGTCAGGCAAGAGACTTTAGTCTGTGGTGGCCGCTTGGCCCTCAACATTCACACATATTTCTGTTCTGAGAAGTGTAAGGAAAACATGTCACCTGAAAACAGATCTCCGACAGGGCAGATGCATATCACTTCAGACTGTTGAAATGTTCGTTTCTACAAAAACACAACAACCTTTCATCAAACATTTTTTTGCTGCTCCTGGTCTGTAGTTATCTGCCTTGCAGGAAAATAAAAACAAGGTAGAGGAAGGTGGCACCTGTGTGGCTTCATTATGTAGGGTTTACTGCATTTATTTTGCATACAGAAGGTCTTGGGTTCAGTCCCCAAAACTAGACCTTTATAGTTCATACAAAGAAACCATAAACCTTTAACTTAACAAGCTCACCAGGCACAACAGCCTGCAGCTGAGGACGCTACTGTCCACGTGGTATGTCAGAGTGTCTTTGGACAAGATTCAGGACCTGGGGAAGAGTGTTAACAGTGCTGTCAGTGGTCAGTAAGACCAGAAGAGCATAGTAACAAAGTACCTTTAAACCGAGTATTTATTTAGTATAAGTAAGAGTTTTAATACAGTAACAACAGAAACTGAACAAACAATATAACACCTCACTGCCACACCTGAGTTATAAACTCCACTCAGCCGCAGACCGGTGCTGATTTACTTACGTTTGAACACAGCGCTAAACACTGAGCTTCCAAGAGGGTTAGTAACTTTGCATGTAACTTTGTGCCTGTTTTAATACTGTAACTATTAAAAGTAACACTAAGCCAGCAATACACTGAAAAAAAGATATGTAGCAAAACTGGACAGTTCTCTTAAGCTCAATTAAACAAACACACAGTGTCCCAGGGCATGCTGGGAGATGCCATTTAGCCAACCCAAACATGTGACAATATTTTACTCGTTTTAAACCCTGAAAAACAACACATCATTTGCGTCTGCATTTCAGCCACACCGTTACTGCTTATGTGCAGATTTGTACCTAAAGCAGTGTGTGCATAACACTAATGCTGGATCCATCGCACTACTGGTGATATTTTGTGCATGGTTGTTCAACAACCCTATCAGAAATAAGAAAATGTCTAATAGGTTTTATATGCATTTTTTAGGTATAGCTTATACACTATACCTAAAAGTATTCGCTCGTTTACCTTCACACACATGTGAACTTGAGTGGCATCCCACTCTTCCATCCCAGATATCCCATTCAAGTTCTTCCACACCAATCTCGCTCATCTCAGTCATGTTGGAACAGGAAGGGGCCATCCCCAAACATCTCCACTGCTGTGTAGCCCAGTGGCAGCGTGCTTTACATCACTGCGTCTGATGGAAATATCCTGATCCTTTTGGAAATATAATGTAGCTGACTTGGTAACGATTTTTCATTGGTTAAATATACCAAAAGGTAAATAAATGTGGACTGAATAGCTCAACATCTGACAGCAGGCTTATTTCTCTAAACGTGATCGCTCAGTTTTGGGCGAAACGGTTTCATAACTTAATCCAGAGGTGATTTAAATGTAGTCTGAGGCACTATAGGGCACTAATTTCTGAAAGTAGACTGAGTCACATACACACATGCAGGGCTTGTGGCTTGTTCTGAGTTGTCGTTCGGGATTGCATAAGTGCAATTATAGCAGAAACAGCAGCGTCTTCTGTTCGGTGACTGTGTACCCACAAGCAATGAACTGGGTCTTGGAATCATGTCAAATGTGCTATTAAACTGTACACAAAGACCAAATTGAAAACCAGTAATCTTCTGTATGGGAGGCGAAAACCTTTCACCTCTAAACTATCCCGACTGGTTTGGTGACCGAAGAGATGCAGGCAGTTATGATGAAAGCGTGGAAGTGGAATGATTCATAATGCGGATCTGACAACGGTATGCATGCGGATAAACCTCTAAGCAGCAAGGTTTTTGTTCTTTTATTGCTCTTATATGGTGTGTGTCAGTCTCACTCTCCACCTGTATGAATCCAACGACTGACATGGTGTGTGTTAATGATTGGCCTGATCATGACTGCATGAGGCCCATAAACCCATTTAGACCATACGGCAAAGACGCAAAAGTTTTATTCACAACGCACACACACACACACACAAGGAGGTTTTTATGACTTAGTACATGCACTTCATGCTGGGAAGTTTTTACTTATTAACCTAGTTCTAGCTCAGTGTCGTTCTCTGGTCTGTTATTCCAAGTTGATAACTTGGTTTGAGATGAGGTCGGCTAACATTTACAAGTGCAGATGTAACTGAGACACTAGGTGCGCCTGAGTTTATTCGCTGTTTCACTATGCCCCCTTGTGGTGCACACATCAATTTGCAAGTGTATCAGCTGAGATTAATCTTCCTTCTCAGTGAGTGTATCATGTCTTTGTAAGCGGTAGCATTAACCTCACCGTATTTTCACTGTCACTGTCCAGTTTATGTAAAGCAAAGCATTACCTGTGTTTCTATAATGTAGCCGTTATCACATTTTCTTTACACACAGAATTCCCAGTGGAACCAGTTTTGGAACAACCGTGAGCTCTAGGTCCCACTGGTGCATCCTCACATCTCATGTTTAACTCTCTATTCAAATGCTGGTTGAAATGTCCTTAATTAGTGTGTGAGTGGGTGTGGATCTATGCACTGCATACAAATTAATCAGTTAAAACTGGAAGAAAACGTGCAGGCTGTGGATACGTGTTTGAGCTGGTGCTCTGTTCCACCTGTCAGGTGGACGTATCGTCATGAGCTGCCAGCATTTAGTGTCGTTATCTAATTTGCATTCAATAAAAAGTTTGCATGCTATTTTTTTCTCTCTCAAACACTCTTAACCACATATCCAGCTGAGGGTGATGATGATTGGTGGTTCTAAATTGGCTCTAGGTGTGATGAGACGGTCAATGATCATCTGTCTTTGTGTGATAGCCTGCAACATCACCGGGGTTCACACTGTTTTCACTCATGGACAGAAAAGATGCTTCATTACCTAAAATGTAATATCTCAAGACAGACTGACTGTAAAATAAAAATCACAAAATATAATATGGCAGACTTTATATGGGTTTATGAAGAATTCTGTGCCATTGTTATCACTGTTATTAGGAGCACAGCTCGGATGAAGACTGAGAATCAGATCTACATTGCCGATTTGGAATCGTATGCAAGCTTATCATTTCCTTCTATTATGTCTGGCGTGTTTCAGATAGTCACATATTGCAAAACAAAAATCGAGTTACACTTTTGCACATGTAACACCCATGCAAGCTTTTTCTCCCCTCAATCTAAAGACCCCTTGGATAGAGCTCGCTATACGAGATTTGTAGCTGATATGAATCTGCAGATAATGGCTGAGCTTGACTTTGTGACTTGCCTGAAATTGTTCAAAATTTTCATCCCACTAGTGTTAGAGGCTAAAATTCACACAACTTCACCAAAACTGGACAACAGAAAATTGCCTGGTCTGAACATTCTGAATTAGACTTTTACATGGTGGTTTTATAATTTGGCATAAACATGTAAGTATAGATCCATCCAGCCTTGTACCAATGGTTTGAACTACAGCTGGTGATGTAAATATGTGGGGGATATATTACTGGCACACTGTAGGCCCTTTAGTACCAATTGAGCATCATTTAATAACCGGAATCTACCTGAGTGTTGTTGCTCACCATGTCCATCCCTTTATGACCAAAGTGTGTTATCCTCTTGGACATAATAAGTTCACTCTACTCAAAGGCCTCCACAGTCTCAAGATCTTAATCAAATAGAGCACATCCATGATGTAGTGGAATGGAAGATTCACATTATGGATGTGCAATATGGACCAAAATCCCAGAGGACAGTTTCCAGGGCATCATTGAATCTGTGCCACAGAGAACTTCTCGAGGCAAAAGACAGAGCAACCCTAGCAAGGTGTACTTAAGAAAGTGTCTGACGTACATATACTATAGATATTGGTAAAAGCAGCAGGTCTGGAATATAAATGTGGGAAATCTTTTTTCTGAAAATGCCAGTTACAAATACGACCTTTTCTGCCATTTTTCTGATTTCATTGCCACAGCAATTTACAAACACACTGCTTACATTTCGATTTAATAGCAAATGACACTTAAGAACCAAAGTATAAGAAACAACACAGACACAGGGTATTAAATTGCACCAAAAACATGTTTTATTCTATAAAAGAAGAAGAAAGGGAGGGGAAAATAATCACAACTGTACAGGGAGAAACTGACTTTTAAACACCATGAGTCACAGTATCAAAAAGCTCACGTTTTCCTCACTGATCTTTACACATTTGTTCTGTACAAATACAAAAAAGAAAAATATTATTAATAATTGTATTATTATAATGATAACTGCATTGCACTGAGTAAATATAGTACTGGCCCATAAGTTACTGCATTCAATAGAAAATACCTAAAAGTTCCAGATTTGCAGAAGATGTGATTCGTGGTGAGTCGAGGCACTCGCGCACAGACGTGACGTCACCCTCAGACACGAACTCGATCCCGTTACGGTTTCAGCAGGGATAAAACTCTGTCTTTATGGTTCTTTTTTTCACAATCCTGCTTTTATACAAGAACAAAAAGGGGAGGAAACGTGAAAAAAGAGGAATACTGAGGAAAAACAAGCTTGCACAAACCAACAAGAAGCAGGAGATAAATGTACACATGCATCAGTCTCCCTGCCAAAGCTCCGACACCAGCGAAAATATCCTGCCCAGGGTGTCGTCAACAGGCTCGGATGTTTAACCGACCATCGTCGGTGTGTCTCCAGAGGTTTCAGTGCGTGTGTGAGTTTGTCTCGGTGTGCAAATATACCAACTGAGCTGATCAGTGTGCTTGTAAAGCAAAAGGGCCAATAGCAGATACTAAATGACACAGAGCACATGTGCTCTGTGGGGTTAACATTCCCAGAAATAAAGGGGCTTAGCATTCAGGGGTACTTTTTAATGCATTAATCTTTGGGACTTCTGCCTCTGTTACGATATATTTGAGATATGTGAGAGGGAAGGTTTCATTCGTGGTGCTAAAAGGAGACAAGAAGCTGTATTTGGAGGTCTTGAGATTTCGCTGGATTTCTGCTAAACGTTCATTCATTCCTGACCTCGTCCACTAATTAGTCATAAAGATGACATTTAAACGATAAACGAGGTCAGTGCCGAGCAGTTAGTGTGTGTGGTCGAGGAAAGATCAACGATTCCATTCACATACAACAAAAAAATCGAAAGCAATCTCCGAAACAGACACGAGGCCGATGGAGAGATAAAACTGAATGTGCTGGAAAAACCAGAACCCCATTTCCTGTTAGCACCACAAAGAAACGTCCACGCACCTCAACTGTAACGACGTGGAGCCAGGAAGCCCCAGAAACAGATAAGGTATACGACATCTGGTCCGATAACAAGTGAATCAGTGGCTCTGTGTTTTGTTTTTGTACTTCAATTAGGTATCTTTAAAAGAACCTTTTAGTTAGTGCAGCACTTGACTGATCTAACATGAATAATGTTTTTGCTGCTTGGATTTCAACATCGATTTTAAAAAGGAGAAACATATCAACACATTTAAACTGGCTACTGTAAATCTGGGGACTTCCTCTTACTTCCTGTTAACTTATCTGAGCAGAACACACCTGAAGCTGAAGGAGGAAAAAATGGGTCTGACCCAAACCAACTGAATCTCACATTTAACTTGACATTTAAAACCAGGTCCAGTACTGGGACATTAAGCTCGGTTGTTATAATGAATCCCTAGTTGAGTAGGGGGTCGTTTCCCACCCCCACCCCTGCTGGGGCATCTCAACGGTCTCACACGCACTTGACATGCTCACCAACGTCACTATAAGAAAACAAGAAGGCTACTCTCCATGCAACACAAATGTGCACAACACAAGTGGGACCATATAATTGTTCTTTTTTTAAGAAACTACGAAACAAATGTATTAGATTGAAAAAAAAAAATACACGTGATGAAAAACACATTTCATCAAACCAACAGAGGAAGAAGAGAGAAAAAAAAAGATTTTTCACATTATCTAGTCAGTGTTAAAAATAGAAATTCACCCGTTACATTTACTCTGCACTTTGATTATATACATTTATGTACACGGATTTCTCTTAATTATTTGTCATTGTCCTTAATGTCTTTATCAACAGTTTACAAAAGAAAGAAAATTGCAATCAAATGCATATACTCTCCTAGAAAGATGTGCTTAGTAACTTCTTTTTTTGTTTTTTTACTTGAAGCAGGGGATGTTAAGAGAAATGGGAACATTGCATTGCTCTGCGCTGCAAAAACATAACAAATAAACCACTAAAATCCTTCCAAGCGAGTGACTGAATTCTAAGTAATGCTTCCCCTGATGGGAAATGGAAAGACAGGAACAGATTCCCTCATTTTTAAACCATATTCAGTGACTCGGCTAAGACGGATTCTCTTCGGTTTCGCAGCGCGGAGACCACGCAACAAATCTGCCCTCTTCACGGCATGCGCTCAGCTCACAGCAAGCCTGCATGTCCATCTCATTTATCGCAATGTGAAAAGTCAAGATGTAAAACATTTTGCTCTCACTTACTAGCTTCTGAAATGATGACAAAGACGACTGTAAATGGTGAGAACGAATTCAAAGCAAAATGTGTGTAGCCGTTTTTTATTGGGGGGGGGTGTTGCTTGAAAAGAGACGAGCCAGGATGAGAAAAGCCTGCTCCGTCCATCACAACCCCAGCTCCCCACTCGCTCATTACCAAGTCTGTTTGAAATTATGGATGTGTTTCCACACCTTAAGTCTTATATACCAACACAGAGTAGTGATCAACAGCGCAGGCCTCTACACAAACCTGACCTTCCTCTTAAGGTTCCTGCAACAACCCTACGTGAGCTGCTTATCAGGAACCCAACTACCAGCTAGTGCTCTAGGACTGAGATCAGAACAGCGCTTGGAGCTGCGTCTGCGTTATGTTGCATAATCAAGTTCAGCCCGGATCGGGAGCTGAAAACCAGCCCACTTAAGACATGGACACTGTGGGTAAGGAACCAGGGTGAGGCGGGGGTCGATTCTGCTCCAAAAGAACCCAATTCGAGACACGATTCATCTGTTAGTATCTACTCGAGGCTTTTAACTGAGATTCTATTGCCATTAAAAACAAACCGGAGTGAATTGACCCCCACCCTGGTAGAAATGCTAGTGAGGAGAGCGCTTAAGTTTCCCCGTGGTTTAAACCCCAGGCGCCTGGACCCCGACAGCCCTACGAGACGCCCGATTTCTCCCAGAACCACCGACAGACGACCTTCACCACTCCGTTATCAGTCTTCTTGCTCTCATAATGATGCAAGGTTACAAAACCATTTAATTATATCGTTAGCTTCATAGCATAATTGCCTAAGTCATTTGACTAAGTCAATGACTTAGGCACTTATGCTATGAAGCTAACGATATTAAAAAAGAACAGTCTCGAAAGAGTCTGATGAGCAAAAGCTGGAAATTCTCAAACCATCTGATTTGTTAAGACTTTGAAATGCTTTAGGTTCAACTCACTTTGGTGACACTGTTAAAATAAATGTTAAAATTTCTATTTTAAAAGGCTTGAAAATCAGCAAGCATGTTTTTTTCAGCCAAAAAAACTTTTCTCACCAAATACGGAAACAAATTCCACACATAACACCTTTAATTTCCTGTTTTTAAACTTCAAAAACTAAACAACTGAACTAAAGCGAACGCTGTGGCCAGTCGTCGTCTGTCGGCGGTTCTAGTTTTGCCCTTACAGATTGACTTCGGTTATTAAGGCTCGACGGGCAAGAGGTAAAAGAACAACAAGTGCCCGGAACAACGCACTCATAAAAATCTTAAATTCTTGATTATGTGTTTGTCTCAAAACATGCACACTAACTCACGGACACGCACACACGCACACTCAGAAAAGCTCCCCTATTCCCTGCATGAGAGTTTTACTTGTATTCTCAATCTATTTGTGTCCTTTCCTCTGTCTTTTTCACAGCCTCAGAAAACAACGACAAAAAAAAAAGATCTGAAAGTTTTTTTTCTTTTTAAATAAAAAACAAAAGAACAACATTTTGTTTAGAACACCAAAAAAGAAAAGAAAAAATGTAGACAGGACTAAAGGCCTTTTTTTGTGTTTTTCTGATAAAACAACAGCGACTACGGCGCAAACAAAGCAAATACTGTTATTCAAGAGGAATCGGAAAGGTGTGTGCGGCGGGGGAGGGGGCGGGGCGATAACAACCACGTGATCGATAGATCGATACAATGAAAACAAATGAAGTTTTATTAAATTCACAGTCTTGTAGCTCCCTGTACCGGGGGAGGTGGCGGGGGTTTAGGGCAGAAGGAGGCGAATGGCGATGGGAGGGTGGGGCGCAGTGTTTTAGCCTCAGACATGCTGATGCATCTGACGTCACTTCAGCTGCTGTCAATGAAATAAGCGCACACACACACACACACACACACACACACACACACACACCGATATGCACAGTTAAGTAAATACCTCATCTGAATTTATGATAAATGAGTTTTGGTTCTTTTACTTTTACAAACAGAACCAGGAACTAAAGAACTCCAGGAACTGCACTTCTCTACGCTCCACTTTGAAATCCGAAGACAGTCCAAATATTCAGCAATTGTAAGCAGTTTACTGTCATCCAAGTCGCAGCTACTTAATATTTAAGGAGCTATAATGATACCTGGAGCATTTTTGCGTAATGCTTTATTTTATATTTATGTACCTGTTATTTGATCAAAAGGTCATTCAGTAAGATCACATTTGCCTCAGGCAAATATAACTGGGGTGGAACGAAACTCAAAGTTCTCAAAAACAACTTTTCCTGGAAAAGCAGTGGCGGGAAGCGGCGTCCTCGGAAGTCTCTTTAGCTTCCAAGAAAATAAATTTTGGAGTCACGTAGATTCCAAACTCAGGATATGAACAAAATAAAAACTGTAAATCAAGAAAAGAGCAGCTGAAGTGACATCTGTGTGAGCCCTCCTCTTCCTCTTTGCCTTTTGGATGGACTGATGCATGTAATGGATGGATGGAAGCATGAAAGTCCCTGCTGCTGGATGTCCTTCAGTCCATCCTTTCTCTTTCTGAGGAGGCAACATCTTGTGTGACTGAGTCGGAGGATGGTAGAGAGGACTGCTTTGGGCTGGACGGTAATGATGACAGACACACACACACGCAGCAAAAAACATCCTGCTGCCACCACCGAACAAACACACAGACACAATTGTCCTATGACTGTGAGATGAAGATGAGGAGGAAGAGGAGGAGAAGATAAAGTCCTTTTTTTTTCTATTTGCAAGGTGGGTTTAAAATCCCGCAGGAGAGCAGAGAGGAAACAGGAAGTATAGTGTGAGGTGTGGGGGCACTGGTACAAGATGTGCTGTTTTTGAGAAATCAAAGGGTCAGAGGTCAGTTTGATAGGGAGCTGAGGGCATCAGGGGAGAGGAAGGAAGGAAGTCAGAGTTCACATCATCACGTGGCGGCGGCGGTGCAGGGAGAGGTGGTCAGACCGGGAGAAGGAGCGGTCGCATTCGGTGCAGCGGAAGGGTTTGATTCCGGTGTGCTTGCGAAAGTGTCGGGTCAGCTCGTCGGAGCGGGCGAAGCGCCAGGTGCAGCCTTCCCAGGTACAGTGGTAGGGCTTCTCTCCTGGAAGAGACGAGGAGAGGAGTTAGCAGGAAGGAGGCAGGGAAGGAGGTTAAAGAAGGAAGAGGAGGGTCAGGACGATGGTGGACGAAATTGAGCAAACAATTTATTTACTACAGGTTATTTACTACAATTACTCTACCTAATCATGTCAATCACTGTATGATTGTAGAATAAAATTAAGATAATATTCAACACAGGAGCTTCAAACAGCCAAATCCTGCTTACTATTCCTACACACACCTTAACAGTGTCTTACCTCAGGAAACCTGTCTGAAAAAAAATACCATTGGGCACTTTTTCCCTAATCTCCTTCAGATTAGGGAAAAACTACTGTCTGCTGAGAGCAGATAAGACGTGAACTGTGCACTGACAAATGTTGAGCCACCGGAGGTTACATTAAATTCTGTAAAGGGGCCATTTTAATCCTTAAAGATCACCCTGCAGTAATCTGTAAATAATGATTCTGGTCTTCACCTGGAGATGAACTGCTCCTTTCAAAGAACACCTGGACTGCACTGATTTATTTGTGGCGTTGTTGTGATGCGTTTCTAGGGCCGAGCTCACCTGTGTGTATCCTCCTGTGGGCTTTGAGGTGGGAGCTCTTGGTGTAAACTTTTTTGCAGCCTTCGTAGTCGCACATGTGGATCCGTCGCCTCTTGATGTCTGGCGAATCTGGATCGACGGGCTCCAAGTCCATAACCGACCTGAGACACCGAAAGAGGAAAAGGACGATTCTGTTGAGAAACGCTTCTTCTTCTTTCATCATGTTCAGGAGAACTTAACACCGATTTAGCCACCAGGGGGCATCAGAAAGTCACACAGCTCCATTTCGATATTCCTCCCCTTCCCTCTATTTGTCTTGAATCGTTTCACCTTTAAACTTATTTTTTACTCCCTTCTTTCCTTAAACACATGAGATAAACTCAAAATTAACCCATCAGCACTCCTCTTTGTCGCCCTTTTTCTACCTTTGACTTCTTCCTCTTAAATGATGCTTCAGTTTTCCAAGAATCAGCTGTGTGAATTATCATATTCATATTTACAGGCAGTCAAACTTTAAATACATTTGATTGGAAACAAAAAGACTAAAAAAATAACACCGCTGATGTCCCTCTTTACAAGGAGGTGTGACGGTGAACTGCATTACATAAGCTTGTTTATGCCCCTGCTCTGGGACAGCCCTGCCCTGCAACACAAACACACACACACACACACACACACACACACACACACACACACACACACACACACACACACACACACAGAAAATCACAAATAATCTTCCTTAAACCACTTTAAAAGACACAAAATCCACAAAAGACTTACTTTTGTACTCTGAAACACACTTTCTCTCTCTCACACCCACACACACTCTCTCACACACACACACACACACACACACACACACACACACACACACACTAGATAAGGGCGCTGAGCAAACTGTCAACGCCCACACCCTGAATTTCAGTTAGTCAGGCAGCCTCGCCCACTGGGTGTGGCCGGAGCTACGTCCTGATTCTCTAATAAACACAGTCTCCAGCGGCACACCACCCTTTACCCTGCGATATAAAACAATCTTTCACATGTCCGCGCTTTCCTCTGGAGGGCTAAATGTCCTAATTTATGTCTATAGAGCGCTCGCGACGCACACATGCGCCCACTTGTCTTCCTGTGTTACAGTCTGGGCGTCTCCAGTGTGTTCTGCTGTACAGAGGGTTATATAAGGTTATATAAGCATCCAGTCATGGCAGTGCTGCAGTAATGTAATTAGTCAGGAGCCTGCAGGCGAGGGAGGTGACCCCCACACAGAGAAAGAATTTCCCATAAACCCTGCTGTGCATTAGAGTCCCTCTTGCTGACCCTGCCGAGTCCTATTATCAGCAGTCATTACACATGGATTTATGCCTTTCCGACAGTTTTGCAGACATCTGATTTACAGTTGGCGTCTCCAAAAAGTGCTTTTCTGTCACAATTTTTTTCTGCTGCAGTACTTCAACTTGCCACCAGGAGATCAAGACTTATGCAGGTTTTAAAGATCTATGTTGCTGCCCATTTGAGGAACCCTATGTCTATGCAAAGAGAGGCTATGGAGAGTCACCTGCACGGAGCCAACAATCTAGCTTCACAATTCACTACAAAGAACTTCTTTGTCTGTTATGACTTCTACTTTCATCGCAGCGTCAGGCTACAGAAAAGAACCATCGAGAGCACAAATCTAAAATACTTATCCTTGTACCAAACATCTGACACTGCCCCCTAGTGGCACTTCACAATAAAGAACTGGGTCTGCAACAGTCTGCATACCAGGTTTTCTGTCACTTGATAAAGGTGTGAAACCACAATAAACCTTATTTATTATGCAACTTATAACTTGCACAAGCAACGTGATGAAGAGGCGAAGAGACCGTGCAGGAAGGAGGTTGGGGTGGACGGAGGGGTCAAAAAAAGAAACCCACTGGACTTTAACATGCGAGATAACCATTTCCTGTTCTGAACTGAGACTATGGCCATTCAATAACGTTTCAATATGCTCTACTTCCTTTCTCAAGTACAAGCTCTCCACTCGCTAGAGGAGAACTCAGGGCTTTGACTGGCTTATTGTTAAAGACAAAATGTTGGCTGCACTCTTAAGCGTACTGTCAGGATCCCTGAGCTATCTCCACTTTCCTGTCAATGCATCACATTTTAATTGCTGCTGATATCTAGTTTTGTATCCTTAATTGTTCATTGTTGTGGTTATCAGCTTTTGAAACCTTAGATCTAGAAAATATAATCGTTCATACTGGGCTCTGAGCATTTCCAAATAATGGGGCACCAGGGTGACTGTGTCTGAAGACCTGCATTCAACATTTCATGAATGCATCTTTCATTTTTTTTATATTTATTGATTGCACGTAAGATTTTACAGGTGTGGCTAAATACATTGTGCTTGATGCGTCCATCTGCATCGAAGACTCACCCCGCATCAAGGCTCTGGGCGCTGATGGAAGCCGATCCAGACTCTGTACCGCTCTCTGCATCGCTTTCACTTTGATATTCCACTGGAGATGTTGAACCTGGCTTGATCCGAACTGCGGGGAGGAAAGGATGAAAGGAAGATGGGTGTAAAGAGTGAATAGAAGGACATAGAGTGGTAGAAACAGATGAAGGAAAATTGTGGGGCCATGGAATTGAGAGGGAGGAGGAAAAAAAAGAAGTTGGGGGTAGGGGGTGGAAACGGAGAGAATAGAACAGCAGGGGGTTAATAACTTCTTAACAGCAATGTCTGGTTTCCAGCAACTTAGCAAGACAAAGGCTTGCTCCAAGTGTGTGTGTAGGATTAGGTGTGGTCTGCATGGCTGCAAAATGGATCAAATCTGAGGCCAAACCCCACGCTGGATTCCTCTGCATGTCTGCTTGTTTTCTCCATCTTTCTCAAAATGCCTGTTTTAGCCTCCAGTTTCTATTAAAAGAAGCATCTTCCAGTGGTTGTCTTTTACTTTCAGTTTCAACAACCTTTTACAATGTCACAGCAGGAGGAAGATGATGTGAACAGCTGTTAATGGGAAGAAAAAAAAGCTGAACTCACAGACAATGCTAATTAGCAATTAAGTGAAAGACAAATTTCCCAGAGCTATCGGAAAGCTTCGGCGCGCGTCCTCGAGGATTGGCAAGCTGTTCGAAATTCTCACAAAAGGAAGGAAGACGTTTAGATTTTAAACCGAAGGTCCTGCTTTTGAATTCTTGATTACGGAGAGTTAACCACTCTCAAGACATTTCCAGCTGCTCGTTTGGCTCTGGAAGTGTAAATTCATGTCCTCATCAGCTAATATGTAAAGGGAGGATGGCCTCGTCACACCGCCACATCAGAAAAGTCATTGTATAAAAGGAGATTATTGCAGTTTCTTGTTATCTGATGTGTTAGTTTCATGGCCTAAAAAGAAAAACAAAGCTTTACAAGAGACCAGATGCTACCTAAACGCCACCAGACTGGACACAGAGAACTTTATATATGTATGATTTTGATTTTTAATGCACCTTCAATGAAATCAGGCTGGGTCGATTAATTGTTAGATCTCAAAGTGCCCCCCCCCCCCCCCCCTTCTCCTCCTCCTCCTCCTCCTCCTCCTCTTTGTGCAGGAATGTGGCAGCCACACTGTTCAAAGTCCACCCAGCCCGGAGAGAGCAAGAAGGGGTGGGGTGGTTGGAAGGGTGACGCAAGGAATTTGGGTGGAGTGTGTATATATATCTGTATGAATGTGTGTGTGTGTGTGTGTGTGTGTGTGTGTGTGTGTGTGTGTGTGTGTGTGTGTGTGGGGCAGTGGTGGTGTGGGGAGGGTCATGCACCAAAAAAGAAAAAAAAAAAGTGGTGCTCTTTGTCTCTGGAGACAATAAAGCCACCCCCACCCTCCTCTGCTGCCTTCCTCTTTCAAAGGCAGAACGACCCATCTCCTCTCCTTTTGACCCTCCTCGTGCTTCCTCACCCGACCGCCCCCCCTCCCCGCTACCACCACCTCTCCGCCTCACCTCGCTGCCTTCGCTGTGCGCCCACCTATCTAGCCTCCTTCTCCTTTTCCTCCCACTCGACGACTCGGCGCGTGAGCTGCCAATGTCAGCTGTCTGCTGCTCGTTCGCTTCGCATGGAAGAAGAAAAAAAAAGAAATCCAAGTTTCCGTGTTGTCTGCTCGCTCCCCTCGTCGTGCTCACAACTACGCTCTTTGTTTCCTCTCAGCGCAGGGATGTGAAACGTACACAGAAAACAGGTTTACAGGATAACTACGACTTCAGTTATCCACTCACTCGCTCACTTGATTGATGACTTTAGATTGTTTAGAGGATGTTTTGAGCAGTGAACAAACTGTTAACTGGAAACTGCTCCATCAACACCATCAAAGCAGGGATTAGAATGAGAGAGAGAGCTTTTTTTGCCCCATATTGGCTTCTTTTCATCAGCTCCCTGTTTAATCCAGAGTCCAATTTACACATATCTCCTTCTACTCACATATAAGGTCCTGAATAATCAGGCTTGTCTGAAAGACCCCATAGGACCATATCGCCCTAATAGAGCACTTTGTTCTCAGACTGCAGGTTTACTTGTAGTTCCTAGGAAAAGTATAATGGGAGGCAGAGCCTTCAACTTCCAGGCCCCTCCTCTGTTACGGCTGTTGTAGTTAGGGCTGGATCAGGTAACGCCGAATCCTGCGTTAGTTACACTGCAATAGGCATAGAAGGCATTGAGTGTTCCTTCTCCACTAACCTTTTTCACTCACCATCTGTTTATACACCACTCTGCATTTGTACAAGCACTATGCTTGCTCATAGGGGGGTCATGTGATTGTTGGCTTTTCTCTGTATTATTGTAGGGTCTTTACCTTGCTGTAACAATGTTTTTTGGCAATGAATCTTATACCATTGAAAAGCTTGTTTATTTCTAAAGAACATGTATTTGTGGGTTGAGCAGCAGAGTTGAGAGTATGTGCGCTGCATCCATGAAAAACTAGCCAAATCTTCTCTGCCCTTGCCAATCGTCTTATTCTGCTGCCAACACAACCACACTGGCTGACTTGTGGCAATGCTAGTTGAAGAAAAGGATGTATGAGTGTAACTCACATACTCAACTTTGCTGCTCAACCCATTTTGAATGTGACACCATTAAAACAGATATGAATGGCTTTCCAACATTATAAGATTTATTGTCAAGAAGCATTGTTACACCAAAGAATTAACAGACCAACCACAAATATCTCTAATAATAATAATAATGGATTGCATTTATATAGCGCTTTTCAAGGCACCCAAAGCACTTTACAATTCCACTATAGAGATTGAAAATGTGACGTCATTCAGGGGTAAAACCGCAAAGAATTCTGGGAACTTGTGGCAAGAGGTACTAGCGCACGCAGGCTTTCAATTGAAATCAGTCACACAGCGATAAAAAGAAACACAAAAAAATGGCAAGAAGCTGTTGTATTATAAACTGCAATAGCCGGTCGCATGACAGCCACGGGAAGCCGACGGGTAAAGAGATCGGTTGTTATCAGATTACGTCGTTGGAGAGAAATTGTTCGAGCCGTGTTTCCGAAGTAACAAAGAGCCGACGGATGGCCTGGATTGCAGCCATTCAAAGACCAAATATAACATCCCAGAACACTCCAGCTCACAGGTTAGTCTGCTCCAAGCATTTACACAAAGGTCAGTCTGCTGTTGTAGTTAATACGTCATTTTCATAACATAATTGGTGATATAGGTTACAAGCAAGTCTGGCGCTGAACAGAAATTGTCGCGCTATGCTCCTTTGTTTATTGTGCATAAATAATGGATTGTCCTGACACAACATTGCGTTTCGCTTCATTTATTACCATGGTACATTGACAAAAACATATACTTTTATTCACAGGGTAAAACAGTTGTTTTGTATCACTAATTGCCCAGTACGATTACAGCATACAGTATTATTGTCACTGCTGCATTTCTGTGATGCTACCAGAAATTATTTCCACTACTAATTAATTATCGTTGAGCTCAAAGGTCCTATTAATAAACGGTTAACGAATGTGTATTTATGAAGACGATTTGTGAGACTGGTAAACTTATGATACGTACGATGGTTTTTCGTTCTACTCTGTGCATTTCAAGGTCCTGTACCCATCCGTTGGTAAACTGTACCTGGGCTTGTTGCAGTGACCTGAAGTTACTAAACTTCATGAGTGTATGCACTCACTCCAAGAACCGTATAATTATAAATATGAGCGTGGTGAAAGTTGGGCAGCACGCTAACATATTTTGTCCACTCTGTGTGCTCGTAAGGGTCTGACCCTTTCACTCCTTTGATTTTTTTCCTCGTATCTTTTCTTTGACTTTTCATCAAGTCTGTCTTTGTACGGACCGGCATTGTTCTCCTTCGTTTTGTACATTCCTTTTTTGGGGGGCAAAGAAAAAGCAAGAATTTATTGGAACCGAAGAATGAACGTTTTGCGGTGCTGCAAATGCTTGCATTTGATGCGGTACTTGGATTGTTTTGCCACGAGTTCCCGGCATGCAATGCGCGAAAGTCACGTGGTCTGTCAATCTCTATTCATTCACTCTCACATTCACACACTGGTGGAGGCAGCTACGGTTGTAGCCACAGCTGCCCTGGGGCAGACTGACAGAAGCGAGGCTGCCATATCGCGCCATCGGCCCCTCTGACCAACACCAGTAGGCGGTAGGGTAAAGTGTCTTGCCCAAGGACACAACAACCAGGACAGATAGCCTGGGGATCGAACCGGCGACCTTCCGGTTACAGATGCGCTTGCCTGAGCCACGGTCGCCCTACATTTCATACTACCAACATTTGCGATCATTTCTAGTTTTAAGTACATCATATTGTGTGGATTACACAGTCCTTAGTGTTGCCTCAGTATCTTGCATCTTAACCTGTCGTTAAAGTGCTTTTGCTCCTTTACTGAAGTCAAATGAAAAGTACAATCAAATCACAAAATAAAACTCTGACCCCAGACAGACATATAGATCACCAGGTTAAGTAATTTCACCGCAGCATCACTGTTAGGTGTGGCAACCAGGGCAGCACTGCAGAAACAAGCCTGATCTAAAGTTAATCTTCAATACAGAAAGACTGCAAGTCAACATGAAACATGATGTTATGTCAGCACATTACTCACTGACAGGAATACCAATTGTAAACAGATAGGCAATGAGTTATGGAGAGGTGGGCAGTTTATTTGGAGAGAAAGAGGGCCTTCATGATGACTAATTAGTTTGACCTACTGGCACGCGGCATGTGCACTGAATTTACATCATTTTCCAAGAGGTTAGGATTTACGTGCCCAGTTATCGCGGTTTTTAAAGGACAACAAATCAAAGAAAAAGGATATCAGATATTGTGCTGTCACCAAACCAGCAGCTTTGTTACAATGGCAGCAAAAATTACAAAAGGGCTTGTTATTACTTCACTGAATTCTGTTCTACTTGATCTAATAGAAAGGTAATAAAGGAGCAGGGGTGGACTGAAATAATACTTCTCCAACCCCAAACCCCTTAGGCTAACCCTATATCTAATTTTTGGAGGGGCTGTCACAATATTAGAATTTCTGTACCCGTTTAAAAGAAGTTTAAACAAAGACTCTTTGGAAAAAAAACAGCCAACCAAAAAAAAAGAAAAAAAGAAAAATGTTATCAGTAAGGTGCGTCTTGTCTCTTCTTGGCAAATGAATTTAGCTCAAAATAGGAATAAAGGCAGATGTAGAGAGAGTCAGTATCAGAACCAAAACAACTATCACGGTTACCTTCAATAGCAGTAAGCATACACATGACAGCCCTCAGGCTGGAATTTCAAATATAGATACATCCTGAGTTTCTGAAGTTTGCTGTGTGCAGCATCAAAAACTCCCCACGAAGACACCAAACAGGACGTAAAAATCAACAGAGCTAGACACGTAAATACAAAACAACAAAACTACATCTTTTAACCAGAGGAGGATGACTGGTTACTTTTGAGCATCAAGCAAAAAACATAAGAAAACTTCAGAAAAACATTCATTCAACTTTAACTTTTTTACTCTCCGCCTCTGCCCTCCAGCCCTGTGATCCCCATCCACTACACAACAGCTTTCTGTGCGAGCAAGTAAACAATGCGTGTCTTAGCAGAGCGACAGTAGGATATGTGTTTGATGGATGCTGTGACGAGAGCATAGAGTCTACAGGCAAAACTTACAAAGCGTGGACTCTGAGAGGTGTGTCGGCTCATTTATGCTTTTATAATAATCACCCGACTGACTGCGTGTGTTTGGACTGTGAAAGGAAGCCAGAGCACTCGCAGAGAACCCAAGCCCATCAGATCGGATTCAAACCCAGGACCTTCTTGCTATCAGTCAACAGTGCTAACCACTCTGACACCGTGCCACAATACTGCCCTAAATTAGTATTATGTTCATAAAGAAAACTATTTCCCGTCTACTGTGCAATAATATTGTGCAAGTCAGCACAATGTGACCTGTAATTATGTAACATACTGTATGTACGGAGGACCAAAGCTGCCAAAATCAATATTAAACAAAAACAATAACTGTTCAATATATTAAATAAAAATTTAAATGATTAAAAACAATGTAACATATAATGGTAAGCACTGATTTGTTTATTAAAAGTAACCTAAGTTGTTGTGTAGAATTCATTTTTTTTGCACACATTTTTTTATGTCATATCATCATTTATTCGTATTTTCTGAATCCATTTGAACACAGTGTAGCTTTAGTTACCCTCACACTTCATTTGATTACAGTATACTTCAGTTTATTTCCTCCTGACTTGTGTCTATCTGTACTTTCTTTCTCGTTCCTCTACGAGTTTGCACTTCAGAACGCAAACGAGCGAGCAGCCATTCGGCGTGCCTCGTGTTTAACTTTCTGCCTGTTGCTTGACTGACGCCGCAAATAATAAACAAAGTAGTTGCCTTCAGTCATGAAACTGCTGCTGTTGCAGACGCGAGGTGCTTCATGCAAACAAAAACAAACACAGAGATTAGAACAAATATAAATAAATAAATGCTGATTAAATGCTAATTAAAAAATAAACATCAATCTTATCTTTTAACATTGCTAGAGCATTTACGGTCATATTACTTAATGTATTGGGTATTTTGTATTTTCTAAAAGGGGTTTGAGACAAACTGGGAAAAGGTCAAAAACGTTAATCAAAACACAAACACACAACAGCTCCTGGCATGGATGAGTAACAGTCTGAGAGCATCTTCAGGCCAGTCTGTGTGCTGCAGACTCTTCTGAGATTCACCGCCTGCCTCGTTTACATTCCTCAGTCCAGACTGTGTTGTTGTGAATCAGAGTCCAGGTGAACTCTGCCGACTTTGCCCAGGGACTCGACTGCAGTTAAAGGGGCGGAGGTCTATTTTGCCTGCTTGCCTGGGCAAATGTCGAGCGTCCGGTCGTGTGGACACAGGGATTGACAGACATTTGCTGTTGTTTAGTGAAAACCGACAGGAACACTTGGGAGGTTAAGACACTGCTGACTAATAACAGTCCAGACAAATGCTAAGTAGTCAGCTTGTACATGACTATTTTAGTGGGGCATTCTTGGCTTTTTACATTACAGAATATGAGAAAATCAGCTGCTCAGAGGCTCACTGAAGAATTTTAGCCACTTCTCTGCAACATATGTAACAATTCTCTCTGCAGTTTTCCACATTTAGACGACGCCATCAATCATCTGGCACATATGGAGAATTTCCAGAATGACAAAGATAGACAGGCAGACAGAAGGCAAATCAAACATATCACCAACCACAAACAGACACCAGCTCCTTTGGGAGAAACGCTGTGTTCCACTGAGACTGAGATCCCCCCCCCACCTCCATAAATGACAGTTTAAGCAGCGGTGACAGAACCATGCAACGTCAGGCGTGACAGTCAAAAGAGGAAGACTGACATTAAAGAGGAGAGGTCTACCGCTCATCTCAAATTACAAGTATTTTCATTACAGATATTGCGACATATTAAATAAACATTCGCGGTGCCACGTTCCTTCTTAACATCCTGTTTCAACATGGCACATTAAAGAAAGAAAGAGGTTCTAAAATGCTCTGTCACTGCAAAGTAAAACATCTTCCTACCCCCGTTTAAACGCATGATTTAGTCTGCTTCTCATAACAGCCAAAATGCAAAACTACAAGCATTAATAACAGAATTATTGCAGTTTTTGCAGTTTTCAAATTTCCTTTCACTTACTTGGTGAAGGGCTGATAAAAAAAATAGGTATGATCCTTATCTTAGTGGAGGGAGGTGGAGGGATGTAAATCAAGATGGCAAGTCAACATGGTGGCTCTACAAAGCAGTGCCTGCTCCTTTGTATTCTTAAAGGTTTAATTCTAAGTTTCTGAGACTGCACCTTTAAATAATATCCTGGATTCAGAGGTTATTTGTGTGGTTTCATGTAAGAACTCAACCTTTGCTTCATGACTGTACAGCTCCTTAAAAAACAAACACAAAAAAAACCAACATAAGACTCTTAGATCCAGTAGAATACATTGGCCAATATTTAGCACGGTGCTAAATTTGAGTATGCAAAGCAAAGTTTTATTTTAATGTTAAGAAAGGTGATGTCATGATTCTTTTGCAAGAGCAAGAAAACAAAATCTCCAAGATTGCACCAAACCTGTGTTAGATCAACACGGGCTATGCAGGCTGGTTATTGCCTCATGTTGAACTACATCACTGGCTCCTGACTGGTTAGACCAACCAGTCTATCCAACCCAAGAACAGTGAATATGGGGTTAAAAAAAGAAGCCTAACCAAAAACTGCAGTTCCTCTAATGTCCCCTTGAGCCTGCCTCCGAAACGGAGTGAATTCCCCTCGACTCCAGCCTATAGGTTCAAGTTTGGTTTCTATTCCTCATCCAGCTGCACTTTCGAATGTATATATTGTTTTAAGGCACGACGTTTAATGCAGTGGAAATGCATGTTGCAGTGATTGCAGATGCACCTTGCTAACTAAGCCAAACGACAAGTGCAAACATTAGCAAACCCTGTCAGCTGACATTATCACACAGAGCTGTCAATGAGCGAGCTCATGTTGACTGATATACTGTATTTATAAATCTTATTTAGTACAAAGTCTGGATATTTAGGCAACTGAAGACTGAAAGTGGTCTATATGAAACAGACAATTGTTGCTAAAAGCAGAAGCTATCCGGTTGTTCAGTGATGACGCGACGAATCCTACTTCCGGGTCTAAAGTAGTCTGCGTTTAATATGGCTTTTGTGTTGTTAACATGTTTAATGTTATGTATTTTCTTCTATTTGATCTCAAAAAGCTCCTAAAACAGTCAGTGATCACTGTTGACCTCCCTCGGCTTTTATTACCGCTAATCATTTATTTAAGCTCAGTTTTTAAAACCTTAGGATGTAACTACAGCCCAGCCCATGCAGCAGTATATGAATGACTAACCTCGTATTGTGGATGGATTATCTCAGTTGTTCTCCTGGCTGAAGTTTGGTCCTTTTACAGCATCCTGCCATGCGATTACATTTGTTCCTGACCACCGAGAACACTCACGGTAACTTTTATCGAGTGGAAAAAAAGTTAGCTTGTTTATATTATGCTAACATAGCTGTGTCGCTAGCGGTCACGTAGCACATCATTATATACCAGCTAGCCCAACTTCAGTAACCCTACAAACGTCACTGCTGTTTAGTTTTCTGTCTTCATTTATGCTGGAAGTGATAACAGAGCTGTACGTTTTAATTTGTTTCCAAAACCCAGCAGTCAGGACATGCTATATTGTATTTAGATAGAAGCTAGCGAGCTAACTTCATGCTAACTTCTAACTCCGTTAAATGTCATAAATTCCGTTTTCATGGATGCCTGGATGTTAAACTCAATTGTTACACCTGGTAGAGCAGAACGCTGATCATTTTATTAAAGATGAAAGACTTTAGACAGTTTTTCAACTCTCAGTAATGCCACAGTGATCGTTTGATATATGGACCTGCAGCGGAGTTTAGACCCAGACACGGCTAGTGACGTCAGACTGAACAACCGGATACTGCACTGGTGTTGCCCCCTTGGAGCTTATGACTGTACACTCACCAGATCCTTCGGAGCGCCCATCACTGCCTATCAGCGGCACCGTAATGGCTGCTGTGGCGACACCGTCAGTAGGCATGGTGGTGTAGACAACAGGCAGCGACTGCACCACCACAGGGATGGTCTGCAGCTGACCCACCTTGCTGGGCATGGTCACTGAGGGGATTGTATGGATAACGTGGAGAATCTGCTGGCCTCCAGCGCCCTGCGTGGCTAAGATGGATCCTGGAGAGAGGACCTGGAGAGAAAAGAAGCGATGAAAATGAGTGGTTGTAACTCTACTGCGCTTTACACTTCTAAATCCACAGAAGGTAGGAGTTTATAGTTACCATGGAGCCTATCGATTGCACCGCAGAGGGGACAGGTGTGGCTGACAGGCTGGGCTGGGTCACAGCGCTGCTGGGAGCTGGGTTGACTGTGGTGCTCGTTGTCGAAGCGGAGCGAGGTTTGTTGAGCGAAAGGTCAACGGGCTCAGTCTGGTCCTCAGTGGGGCTCGGATGAGGCGAGGAGGGCTCTGTCTTGCACTCCTTCTTCACCTTCAGGTCTTTCGGCTGTGAGCCGTCATCACCTATATCTGCCTGCTAGAGAGAACACGGTGGACAAGAAGATATAAGAAAAGGTTAGAAAGAAAAGGACAAAGCGATAACTCAGCTTCAGCAAACTAAAGTTGACTGGTTTTATTCCAGATTTTACTCTAAACCTGGCAACTTATATCCTCAACATAATTAGATTTTTATTCTCAAAGGAGAGCGATCTGATATATTAATTAGAAGCAGTAATCATAGTTATGTGTAGCATGCCAAAAAAGAAAAATGCTAATGCATGCTGGTTTATTGTTTAAAAAGTCAGCAGGAGCCAAACAACCCACAGTAATGAACACAACAGCAGAGGAAACAGTAGTTAAACAGGGACCTAATATTACACACTGATACAATGGTAGATGCTCATTTTTACTGTTGTTTGGGGCAAAAATCAAAAACAAGTAGCTTAAGAGCCTGAAAGAGAGAACTGAGGCAGTGGCTACATCAAGGCCCATCAAGCTGTAAGATTACTGGAGATTATTCTGAATCGAATCATGCAAAGCTACTCTACTAGAGTCCATGCAAATACAGCGCTGGTTATGAATACAACAGGTGACCTTGAATCTTTGTATCTCTCTCTGCTTTGCAGTCACTCTGTGTGTTACATGGTCATGGCAAAGAACACCATTAATGCATATATTTGTGAGCAGATAAGGTGTAAAATACTGGGGAGGATGGAAGAGAAACACTGCTGGTTGTCATCAGGACCATCATCCAATGTGCAAATAACAAATAACTCAAATAACAAATGCTATCAATTTTTGTGTAAAACATTCACCAAATTTCACCAGGAAAAACCAAAGTGTGCACTTTCATCAATATTCACAAGAGTAGAACAATTCATTCTCCGACTCAAACGCAATGCCAGGATCATATTAGGAAATATGATGGTATACTTTTATCACAGGCTTGATACATAACGAATGATGCTGAGACTCGTGGGTACTGTAGTAGTTAGACGCGTCAGCCATAGGAGAAGAATTTAAAATATAATTAAAAGAAAATTATGGAATGAGAGATGCTTCTGCAACCTCCTCAACCCTTTGGGCATACATCTTTCATGGCCTGACCTCATTCTTCAGTGAATGAAGACAGACAGCGATTGGTTAAGGTTTGCTTTGAAGAAATGCTTCATGCAAAGGAAAATGCTTTCTTATAACAGGCATTGTGGTTTTTCATATTGTCCCTTTGCATCTACAGCAAGCCAGGACTCGGCTGCCATGCAGCTCGAAAGCACAGGGAACAATGGCTGCAGTGTGGTACACTGGGTGGGGGGGCGGAGGAGAAAGTGAGGGAGACAGAAGAGAGGGAAGGGCTGCATGGGTACAGAGAGAGACTGGTACTGTGTGAGAGGGAGAGAGTTAAAAAAAAAAAAAAAAAGACACAGGAAGAGTGAAAGAGACACGGGAGAACTGGAGCGAGAGGGAGCAGCAGCGAGCCTCCAGTCCGGGAGTTGGCCTCCGTCCAGTTCAGCTGAGCACAGTTTGGCTCTGGGTGAGGAGGAGAGGGTGGAGACTCTGCTACGCCCTTTCATCGGGTCACACAGTTCAGCTGGAGGCTGTGGCAGTGGCATCGGCACAAATATAAGTGGTAAACAACTTTCCCGTCGGTGAGCGTCATGTCCAAATAGCCAGAGTTACAACAGAGCAAACCTGTTGTTCTGCTTTTTCCCCCCTTTTTACAGCATTACAGGACACGTGAAGATTTAAAATAGATTAGGGTCTTGATTTTTGTTTGTAGATACGATTTGCAATGGTTAATCCATATCAATGCTCACCTTCTACACTGTGGTCTAATGCAGTGGGCTTGAACAAGCAAAAAAACAAAACAAAGTAATGAGCGAGGAAAGGAAAGGAAAGGAAAGGAAAGGAACATGCCGCACCTGCGTGAAACTCGGCTTAGGTGAGGAGGGATTTAAGGAGCACTTTATAGGCAAATAGGAAAAAGAAAGGAGAGAGAAGATGAGAAGGTAGGACAAAAAAAAGAGAGGAGATGGGCGAAGAGAAGCTGGGCTGTAACGTGATTATACTGAGACGGTCTTTAAAAAAAGGGAAAAAAACTGAAAAGAAAATGAAGTGTGAAAGAAGTGAGGGAGTGGGTGAGGCACAGAACGAGACAGGAGAAAGAGAGAGAAAGAGAGTGGGTGGGAAAGGCCAAGCGTTGCCATGGAAACTGGGAGCCATCAGCTGACTCCATGTTTTTCCACTCGTTCCCCACCCACCACCAACTCCCTTCCATTTCCCTCCCGGTCCACTCGTCTTTCCATTGCTTCAGCCCCGCCTCTCCTCACTCCTTTCTTTTCGCTCTCTCTATCACGACCACACCCCTTTCACCTTTCTCTCTCTCTCTCTCTCTGTCTGTCACATCCCTCCTCTCCTTCCAGCATCTCTCGCTCTTTACATCAACCACACCCTTGTTTTTCTTCACCACCTCACCCTTTCATCCCTCACTGGCTTCATTTCTACCCACTCGCTCTTTTTTTTCCCCCCTTCTTCTTTTCGATTTTCCTCTCCCCTCCACTTTTCCTCTTTTCACAGCTGCTCAGATTAAACCCACAACTCTGTGCGAAATCCTCAAAAGAAGAGACTGAAAGGCTGAAGTCCAATATAAAAAAAAAGAGACAGAAAAAGAAAATAAAACCCCCTCCGGATGCCCGCGAGCTCTGATCTCAGAGGAAGGGAGATGGAAGGGAAGAAAGAGGGGCCAAAAAGGAAGAAACACTTTCTATGAAGACAGAGTGATTAGCTTAAGAGCGAGGATGTAAAAGAGCTCTTTCCTCACAATTTAATATCCCGCTCTGCGTCAAAGCGGTGGCTTTGTTTCCCCCAATAAATGTCCTTGATTAAATGTATAAACTATTCTCCTATTTAAAAGTTTTTAAGCCACACTTTGCCATCGGCTTTGGTTTAAGCTCTTGGTGTTTTTACTATAAAAGTCAAAAATGATCTTTCAATCCTTCGGTCAGAAACTGATATTCAGTTGCAGAGAATGCATATTATCGATAATAACACAGCCAGGTTTCATAATACAGCATCAGTATATTATAGTATGGATCAATCACCCAGTAGTATTTTCAAATACCATTGATGTTTGCAAATAGTGAAGAGCTGATAGACTTTTAAAAACAGAAAATCTGAAGGACATCATTTCTGCAAGTCAGGATTTCAGGACAGTTTTTCTGAAATGTCTGAAGCTCGACCTTTTTTATTTTTTTAAGGGAATGAACAGCAGAAACAGTTTGTGTTTGGACACTGGCACAATTTGAGCTCCGTATGCCACCACAAAAAATTTGTAAAGTATCAATTAAGCCGAAACTGAACACCTCACTTTCAGTTTAAATTCAAAACTGCGATCGAAATAAAATGTTAATGTTTATAAGTGCGTGCAGGAAATGCCCTTCTGCCTGGAGTCTTCCTTCCCTCCCTCAGTAATGCTCCACTGGACTGAGATCAGGAGATTTACTAAGAATCATCTTCCTTCATAAACTTTCGGGCTGCTAAAATCTATTGCGATGGCTGCAAAATTACAAACACCGTGCGACTGTCCGAATATTTCCAGCATGAATTGCATGTAAATATGAATAAATGATGGCTTAAAGAATCTAGGCAGCTTCCTCTAGATCTCTGCACGAGGTCGTTAAAATGACACGATGGCAACAATCTGCCACACAAAGCTGCAAGCCTTTAAAAAGTGAACCCGACATGTCAGAACGATACACGGAAAAACCTTTACTGTAGCAGTGGAGCTCCCCCCCCCCCCCACACACACACACACCCTACACTTCTCAGTTCATCTGCTCCATCATAAAATGGGTCACACAGTGTTCGCCGTGCAATTAATTCATGTGATCTCTAACTTGAATGAAAGTGGGGAGCAGCTGTAGTGGTGTAGGAAGCCCGGCAGAGAGAAGAAGATGTAAAATGTCCAGAGGACTTTAATCCCGGCTTCATACAGATCAAATAATGAGCGATTTGCAGCTGCAATGCAGCTCGGCTATAAGTAACCTCATGTGTTCAGAGAGGACACTGCGTGGCGATATTTTTGAGTACACAAGCAGGGAATTATTTACCAACTCGATCAAATGAAAAGCACACTTTCTGGCTGTCTAACAAAGAGCTAACAGGTGACGCTAAACATGAGAGGTAGACTCCTGACAGGCCGATCATGCTCGACTGTCAGCAGCCACATAATTTATTGATGTCAAGTTACATGACAAGTGGGGTAAACTGTGACAGCCCTCTATAACAAAGTCGCACAAAGTCGCACTGAGAAACTGCCTTTGATACAGAGAGCGCATCCTCGCTCAAAGTCACTGTTTTTGCTCCAATTTTATAATCTGGAGAGTTTTTAAGTCGTTCGCAAGTAGTATCAAATATTGGTATCAGCTATCTTGTTGATTGATGTCAGCTTATGAGAAAGTAATAACTCCGTATTTAGTGGTTGATATTCGTCGGTTATGTTAGGTGCTTGTTAAAGGTTGAATGTTGCCAACAGCTGACGTTAAAACTTGTTTTTTAAACTAAAGCCATCTCACCTGACAGAAAGAGGGGAAATAACTAAAACCCAATAAACAAAAGAATATGGACTGGTATCAGCACCAACTGTCAGGCTAAATATCACTTTATAACATCGACTGTATAAAAAGGATGTCTGAATAGTAAAGTTACCTTGGCCAGCAGTGTGAAACTAAGTGCAGAAGAAAGCCCATCTATAAAACTGTCTACAAGAAAATGGCCCTCGGGTCGCTGATCTGTGGCCTCAGTAAACACGTTCCTGATGAGTTTATGGTCATTAGTTTTAGTTTCAAGTCATATTTATTACAACACAATGTTCCTTTTTGAATTACGGTCCCCATTAGAGTCAAAAAGGACGATAAAGACGCCGTTTGCTTTACAGCAGGCCCACTTTGTGATTTACAAGCGCTACCACATTGGAGTCAGAGCCCCTTGGTTTTTCAGTCAAATCCACCCATCTTTTTTATACAGTTTATGCTTTAAACACTAGTATCAATATCAGCTTACAAAGACTTTAAGTTCCTGGGTTGTTGTGGAAAATGTTATTTTCCAAATGGTGAAAAAGGAGACCGATGGTGACTTTGTAACACTACCCGTGCTGCACCTGCGCTGGTCATCGGTGGGGAACACGATCTGCTGTGGTGAAAAGAAAACAACAGAACACACAGAGCACACACAGAGGGAAAGAAACAACAAAGCTAGCTCCTCTGAGGCCTCTAAGTCTGATGTTTAAATGTTGTCTTTTTTCTAACAGGAAGAAATCAATAGGTCCCGAGGCGAGACAGACACACGGTGACTGCTTATATACGAGCGGAGAGAACAGAGGACGGAGATGGAAATGGAGGAAAAACAGAAGGAGCGAGCAGAAATTAAGTAAGAGGCATATCTGGCGTGGATTCGTTGTGATTTCCAGTGCCTGTGTGTACAGAATTTATATGTTTAGGCACTTGCAGACAGCCATTTCCATTTGTGTGTGTTTGCACACTTGAGTATATGAAGTGTGAAGTCAGATATGGACATGGAGAGAATAAACAACAGCTGGGGAAGACATTAACCACAGGCACAGCTTTGCAGCTCCACCCCTTAAATCCTTACCCACCCAGTGCAACACCAAGTGCCCCCACCCTGGATTAAAGCACACTCCCTTCTGCTTCTCTCTCTCTGCTTCACCCACCTGTTAGCAGGCTGATACTAGCACAGCTCAGTCTTAGCCACAGTCAGTGTTGACTCTCAGTCTAATGTTACCTATTAGGAGTTGCCAGTGTTGATATCCTGGGTGCTTAGTAACTTGTTCACCTCATACACCTACACAGGACAGCCTGCCTATAAAGCTCGCAGCACAGGTGTGCATAAATGTGCACAGCAAGAAAAATCCAACTTCAGACACGCTCACAGTGTAAACCATGACATCTCGCAGCTTTTTGGTTAAGTCATAAAAGGAAATGTGTGAAGGTGATCAGAGAAACCCAATTAAAAGCCACAATAACTAATTATGCATCTGTTGCAAACAGCATTCGTCTCATAATTAATGCTGCTATTGTACGTGATTTTGCCATGTGTAGGCATAATAAGCTGGTCTTTCTGCTACAGCTGTTGTAAATAAAGCCTCAGAAGTATCATTAGCATTCTACTAGCTTTCCAATTAGCAGGTGCTTCAGTACAAAGATTCAGGTTCATCAAGTCGTATGTCAAGCCACAGAAAATGTTAAGCTTGCATCTCTGATTGAAAACAATCAGACATGAGGGAAAAGTATACTACACAATACTGCGGCATATTAAACCGATCTATTCATAAGAATGTGCAGAATCTGCTGTTTGTAGACTAAATAATTTAGGCATCAGTCACACAGGCTTACAGACCTGTTGGCTACCACTTGACAACCACCAGCTGCAAGGGAAATTCTCCAACCAGTTGAGAGTGTTTGCTGGCAGTCACTGTGCTAAAGCTTCACTCAGGCAGGCCTACAGACCGGTCAGTAGCTCCTTGACTGCTACTGAAAGGTGTGTATTCCACAACTGGTTGGCAACTGGTTGCTGGCAGTTGCTAGTGTGAAAAGTGGCTGCAAAGCGGTAGAGTCCAGCACTAAAAACCTGGTGATTGCAGTAGTTGCTATGACTGCAACGGGTAGTTTCCCGTAGTTTGCCCGGAAGATGCCGACTTCTGCAAACACTTTGAAATGAAGTAAATGAAGTAAATGGTGTTTGCAGACTGGTTGGCGTCTTCCATGCAAACTGCAGGCATCTGCAGCAATGACAGTATTGACACAGCATCCTCTTTGCAATCAATTTCACCTGATGATGGCCACCAGCAACTTCCAATAAGTTGGGGAATGCGTATTTTTCTCTAATGACAGGAGGTAGCCAGGGTCGTTGTCAACCAGTCTAGGCCTGTGAGAATGAGGCTTTATGTAGAGCAGAAGAGAGACTTCAATGCAGTCTTAACTTTTAAGTTATTGTCTAACATTGATAAAGCTTTTTAAAATTTGATCTGCATTCATAATCTCTGATTTAAGAAAGTCTTGAACCAGAAATCCATTATATGCTACCGAGAGGCTCAGAAATATTAGCTGTTGTCCACAGAGGATAAGTTCTCGACCAGACAGCTCATTCAGAATAAAATATAAGGTGAAGAATATCTCTTTTACCCATATATTGTCATTTCTGGATGTTCATAATAAACTTGTTTCCATTATTTTTGAGTCTTTCATATGAATTAATAAACCGTTCCTCTGAAAACCGCTTTAGTGGAAAGCAGCTAAAAGCGTTCAGTGGCTGTAGCTCTGAAGCAAATGCACGTGCTGCTATCATGGTGCATACCTTTGCTTTCACTTCCAAAGAAGTGTTTACATAACTGGTCTTGTTCGAAACCTGTCTGATTGTGCAGGAACGCCCAAAAATGTCTTTCTAGCAACCTTTCCCTGCGTCTTTACAATAACAGCAGAGACTTTCATCATATGCAGACAGTTTTTTTAAGCCTTTACCAATAATCTGTCTTTACAATTCACTTTATTTTTCCAAGTTTCCAACAAGGTTCTCTGTAACTGCAAGAATGTGCCTGAACCAGGTGTGCAAGACACGTTACAGAGATATAAAACCTGACCAGTTCAGCAGAGTCTGACAGAGTTCACGGCCTGTCTCTCCTGACGGCTCGCTATCACTGATAGCTCTACAGCGTTTTTCTTTTAAAGTCGGTAAAGAAAGCATGCAATCTTTTTATGTTACGATCAATATGTTGCAATCGCTACAAACAGAACATTATTACTGAAAATCATTTTGAGCAGGTGCAGCTCAGGAGGTTGGTGGTTCGATCCCTGGCTGTTTAAAAGTATCATTGTGAGACAGACTCAGCTGAGGGTGGGAAAACATAAATTTGCCTGCTTATTTTACTCAAGAATCCAAAACCGAGTCAAGTCCACAACCCATCCAACACTTCTACAACATCACTTTCACAAACGGAAAATCTCAAACATTTTTTGCCTCTCTTGTTTCAGCGGCGAAGACGCTGGCACCCGTGGCACCTCGGCTTAACTCTGGGAAACAGTCTGTTTTTACTGGAAACAGGTGAATATATTTTGCTCTGCTGACACCGCTTTTTACCCCCCTGCGCCCCCTCGCCAGTTTAAATAACATCTAAGTTTGATGTGAAAATATGCGCATCTACAAGCATATTAAAACAATTATCATGTCTCACCCTTCTCTCTGACAGCCCCCCCCCCTTGTCTTCCGGCGCGGCCGTTCAGAGCAGCGATCAACACTTTCAGCTTTAGACACAACCCGCCATCCAAACTATGCCTACATGAAGCATAACCTACCCTGAAGGCTTGTCACCTAAAGAAGAAGCATGACAAGTTGACAGCGGCGAGATGAGAAACAAGCAGCTTGACCCAGGGCAAGAAGCCCACTATTAATTATACAGGCACTTGCACGCGACAGCCACCTGACACGTCAAAAATTACTTCTACATGTCCACAAGATGTCATTAATTACACCAGCACAAGGGGGGATGCTGTTGAACTAGTGCTAATGACGACAGAGTAATTTAAGAAATCAGCGCCGCCTGCATTACTGAAACGATGTCATTACCTCATCAAGCGTCGCCTTTAGTTTTGGACGTCTGCTGGCTACTCTTTAATCTCAGAGGCACATGCAAAGTATTAAGTTATGTGTGAGAGGCTGCTTGGAACAACTTGGGCAAAATTAAACGTTGTGCATGTCGCCCTGATCGAGGCTGCCTACCAGCGACCTGAAGTTGGTGCGTGCGTTTCATGTCAAACACATAATTTAAAGACTCGGCTCAAGCTGGAGAGGGTACTCTTGATACAAAAATGCTACACAGTGTTAAAGTTGCCATAGCCCATTTCAACTATAGTAACTGTCAGGTTCACACCTTCCTTCTTGGACTCTACTATTCATTATCCAGGGCCTTCTTGCACCAGTGGATCCGTGCATGATGTCTGACACGAGCTCCGCTCACTTTAAGCCAGCTTGCTTCTAATCAGCTGAGCGGCACAAACAGAAGGTTTGAACAGCAGCTGGTTGGAGTTGCTATGGTGTTCACATGGGCAGAGGCTGGCAGTGGGCAGGCTCAGAGTTAAACTTATCTGAACTTTAAAGTTAAAACTGGTCACAACTCTTTTCCTTAATGGTGGGTTTTAACACCTGAGGATAAATCAAAGACGTGGATTGCCGACCATACGAATGATTTCCGGGTTTAACTTGTGATGCAAACCCACCCATATGGAAAAGAAATAGTAAAAACCTATATGATTTACTCATGAAAGTGGCCACTTTCTCATTACTTTCATATATTGTTTTAGGAAGTATCCAAAACATACAAGTTTTATTTTTATAATTTTTCAAGGGATCTTATATCTGTTTTCACTCTTGTATGCTTTTCATACAAGTTTCACACAAGACAGATACAAACTTTATAAGATATATATATATATCTTTTCCATATGGGCAGTCATTTTGTTCTATAAGCAGGCTTGAAATGTGACAGAATCCACTCAGTTAAGAAAAAAGTAAAGGGAAGATAAACAAACAATAGTTTGCTGATACTAAAAAACTGATCTCAACTTAGTCTGAGAAGGAGAAAATCTGTGGAAGTCATTTCATATTAATCCCTTTTGTCCCATGCTGCTTTATCTTTTCTAGTAGACTAAGAGGCAGTGTCTTAACTGTTTATTGATGCAGACAGGTAAAAAAAAATAGAAATCTGGCTGCTGCTGCTCCTGTAACTCACAGGAAAGCTGAACCCCCTCCGACGACCTCGCCAGGATGTGCTGCGATTTGACGCACAGACAACATGATTTACTGCGACTATACTGAACCCCAGCCAATCCACTTAATGACCTACATGTTTCCAGATAACTTTAGACTAACATAGAGCTTCCTCTCCCAGTCATGTATTTGCTTCCCGGAAGCTCTGCACTGTAGGAAGTGGGCTGCCAACAATGACATCATCATCCTGCACCAGCAGAGGTGACTGCATCTGCACTGAACTGCAACCCCTCCTGTTTCTCTCTCTCTCTGCATCCCAAATTTTGAATGTGCTGCCCTTTGAATGGACTGAATGCTCCAACATAGATGCGCACACGCACGCACGCACGCGCACACACACACACACACACACACACAATGATTGCTAACTAACTCATGCTACCAAAGCCCTGCTGGCAAAAGCACAGTAAATCGGCCTCTCTAACCTCTCATGTCTCTTGCTCTCACACACACAAACGCACAGGGAGTAATAGAAAGTGTGTGCGTGTCTGTGTGTATGTGTGTGTGATGTGGTCTCTTTGTGCATGAGTGCTCCTGTTTGCTGGAGGACAACTGACTTGTTTATGTGAATACATCAGTGTGACACACACGCATGCACAGAGGGCCTCATTGTTTGTTTGTGTGTCTGTGTGTGCGTGCGTGTGAGAGAGAGAGCGATTACAGGGCTATTCACTGTGCTGTGCTGGCAGGTATTCAGTGTGTGTTTGCGCGTGTGTGTGTGTGTGTGCGTGCATGCGTGCTCCCCTTTGGCATAAGTGGTGATTTAGAAAAAGAGAGAGATTGAGGAGGGGGCAGGGGAAAGATGGAGAGAGAAGCACTGGTTGGAAAGGTGGAGGAGAAAAGAGGAGGAGAAGGAGTGAGGATTGGTGGTGGTGATGGCGGGGGGGTCAGGCTGCACAGTCTTTTCGGCAACTCCCGCCAGAGCCGTGGTTGCCATGGCGACGGGGTGAGCGGAAGCAGTGCCTCCCTCGACATATCCTATTAGGATGAGAGAGTGAGAAAGGGAGGAGAGGGAGGGAAAGGGAGAGAAGAAGAGCTTGGGTCAGGAGACTGAAAGAGAAAGCAGAAGAAGAAGAATGGCGGGAAAAGAAAAAGAGAGATGAGGGGAGATAAAAGTGCGCGATTGTGTGTGTGTGTGTGTGTGTGTGTGTGTGTGTGTGTGTGTGTGTGTGTGTGTGTGTGTGTGTGTGTGTTTGTGTTTGTTCTGGGGAAAAAACGAAAAACAGGAACAGCAACTAAAAGAAAACTTTCACTGGAAAGCTAAATCTAGGCCGCTGAATGAACTTTGACCCATTCTGTCACTCTGACAAACACTAGTTAACTCATATGAGCTCGCCATATTGTTTAATCATCTTGCTGTTCACTCCTCTTGCCCCCAACATTTCACTGTCTCCTCATCTCTTCTGAAAATTTACTGCCAAGTTGCTTTTGAGTAACGCAGGATTTATGAACCCGCAGTGGTTTCCATTTGCGTAGCACTTTGGCCACGCAGAGAGGGGGATTGTGGGAATTTAACCAACACAGAGGCTTCACAAACTCTCAAAAGCCAGAGGCGGGTGGCTCTGCAGCGATTACGCCATATCTAGGTCTTATCCTGATAGGTTAACAAGGCGGCTTCAACAGAAAAGGGAAGATCAACAAAGAGGAAGGGAAAAAAATAGCACAAAATGAGATGCGGAAGCAAAGGCCACAGAGGAGATTTTCAAAGTAAATTTAACCCCGCTTCTACCTCACTGTGATGAAAAACAGCACTTACAAGAACAAGTGTAGCCCGCATATTCATACGCATATTTCTGACACTGACTGTATACAGCTATGCAGACGTGGTTCTGGAAAGCTCTGCGTACCACCTACGGACTACCAACGCAGCACCATGCCGAGCCCTCACCCACTGCTGATTATACAGTGGGCATCTTCAGGTTGTCATTAGATTACATTTATTCCTGACTGATTGCCAAAAACTATTCATTGTTTTCTCCTGCTTTGGAATCTTCTAACTACAAACTGTTGAAGTTTGCATGATGGAAGAAACAACAGAGAGAACAAGCATAAAAACTAGACTGACGTGAAGAATCCTTTGGATAATCCTCAAAGTTTCTCAGTTGAGTAAAAGAGAAAAAAAAGGGCTAGTAGTGGAGTCTCTTCCCCAACTTTCCATCCACTTCTGATGGAATTTGGCTAGTACGAGTTGAAGCAAGTGTAAAATTTCACATCTCACATCACCTCCATTTGACCTTTTGATGTCTATTTTGACCTTGGACCCGATGTTCCTGTTAGCAGAGGAAAATATGCTTTTTTAAAGCATTAAAACATCCCACAAACGCTCGTTTTAATCGTTTTTCTCAGTATATGCTGTTAAAAGTAGCATGACTCAGTGAAACACGTATAACCTTCGTATTTCCTCTGTTGGTTTCCTGCACTACTAACTCATTAAATAAGCTTAGCTGCTGAGACATCCGTGCACATACATGCAGCCAAGTTACCAACGTCATGTCATAATGTTCTGGGTAACTGATGAAAATAACATCCCACCTCAGCAAGCCAGGTTCTAAATAAATTTAGCAGAGCTGTATCTGTGAACTGCTATGGTTTTTTAAAGGATCATCCATCTTCTTTGTATAAAACTTTAAATGTTTAAATTATCATAGTGAGGAAAAGAGAAATTTGACCATAAACAGATAAGAATACAAGCTGGCAAATATGTAAACAATGCAGGCAGGTGTAACATGTCAACAAGTTAAATACTTTGGAAACAGTAACCAATCAGCTCATTTAATTTGTCAAAATCCTAAACAAACAGCAAGTTTTATCTCTGAAGCAGACATCTGCACACGTCTGAAAGGTCGTTCACCACTGAAATCTGTTAAATAGGCTTTAAAAGTTGTTTTTACTATTTTCTGGAATTCTATAGATGAAATAATTCTAATAGATAATAATCCGAATAATAAAAACTGAATAAACACAGTCCTTAGTTGCAGCTCTATCACAACAAGTTGTCTTATTTTTAAAACTCTGGGCTAGAACCATACAACTTTAATACAGTCTTATGGTAAATAAAGTTTGCTTTGCACGTCTTCTAGAGTGGACCTGACATTTCTTATTTCTGTCTGAGTAACCACTTTATGTGCTGGTCTCACATACAAGCAGTCAAGCAGCAAAAAGCGCAGTATGATCCACAGACCATAATATTTCATATTTCCTGAGGTTCAAATAAAGATTGTCATCTGTTTCTGATGAATAATTTGTTGCATCTGACAGCTTGTTTAGATATAACTTGTCAAAGTCCTCCATTGCTACTGCTCGTACTCCTATATTCACATTTTCCCCTTGATTTCATGCCTTCACTCACTAGGATTTGTGTTGTCTTGTTGAGACAAACATATAACAATCTACAACATATAACAATCATCATTCAGAGTCCAGACTGAATTAGTATTTGGAGGGAAAAAAATGCATCCTGTTCAAACAAAGGGTTAGCAAATAATCATCTTGACAGGGTTACTGTTTGCAGCACAAATGAGTTAGAACAAAGGGTACAATAACGATAATAATAATAATAATAACAGTCTTAACTTGAGTAAATATGAGGCATGTAGCATTAATGTTTTAGGCTCCCAGTGGAGTTTTATAGCAGGAGGATCTGCTTCCTGGAGACTTTATCTTTGGACAGGAAAGTCCACTCCCCTCTGTTGGAGACAGCCACAGAGGTGTGGCCAGCACACACTCACACACACACACTCTCTGCTTAATGATGTCTTGCGCAATACTACTCCACCCAGCCCCCACCCTTCACTAACCCAAACCACACCACAACAATGCACACATATACACACTCCTTCTCCCAGGCCTCACATGTGAACGTAATTAAGCTCTGAAATACAAGATGTTTCCTTAAAAGTAAATAAATCAGTCTATCGGGTTCGCCTTGATGTTACACTTTCTGAAAATTTTCCTGCAATTGGTTCTGGTATTTAGCCAAAAAATAATCAGCTGAGGCAAGCACCAAAATATGATCCTGGCATTGCTAATAAACATTTAAAGTTGCCTTTGCTCTTCAAGCAAAGAACGCGCCATTCTGCACTCAAATCCTCCAGACTCACACTGTTCTGCTAGCACATTTTACTATAATGTACATATATGTATTAACATAAACTAAGTTTTAATAGGTTTTTATGATTATTTAATTGCGTCCGTGCATATGAACTACACATATAAAAAGGCCCAAGTACGGAGCCTTGAGGAGCTCCAAACTCATTTGCAGGGCGGGACAAACTCATTTCTGTTAAGGAGATAAATGCACAACTATAACATCATAAACTGATCTTGTGAAAGCTATAAATGGAAATAAACAGAAGGATTTTACTACGTCAGTAACTGAGATGAACTAAAAACCCAGACATCGTAGACATGTAACTGGTTTTTCAGTGTAGCTTCTAAAAAACTGGTGAGGAGAGATGTAACAATGTGCTTAGAAATGCAGGCTGGTCATGTTTTCAGAACAGTGTTGACTGCACAGTTGTCCTCTGGTTAAATTCTTGGCAAAGTTATGTCCGCTTACTTAATCAGACACGCATCAGAAACGCCAAAAATAAACAAAGAAGCTACAGATAAATAAACCGGGTATATCTGTGTAACTGTGTGACAAAACAGAGATTAAAATGATCCTTCCTAAGGCAGGATTTAGGAAATTTAAAGAGAAGGGAAAAAACATTGCTAACTATTTCAGTAAAAAGGAAATCCAGTTAATATCACAGCTTTGCAAATTGTCAAGAGAGGTCATTCAATGTGATGATGGGAAACACAATTAGTCCTTGTTATTCAAGTACATGTAATTTCAAGCATATATGTAAGGCCAAGCACAAGTTCACTACGCTATTACAAACAATACTTTTTGTGTTACTCCTCTGCTACATTGTTTTTATCCACACACACACTAAAGCACGGGCTACTTTTGACATTCATTTCTTGGATTCTTAGCCAAACCTCAACCATAACCAGCATATCCCCAAACCTACCCATAAACCCTTAAAACCATGCCAAGTGGAACTGCAGTGTAACCAAACTGGGAACATTATGACTGTGACACATCCACTAACCAAGTGTATCTTTTTCACTTGCAACAACATGTGAATAACGACATTTTATCTCACCTACTCTGTGGCTGTTCCCACTACAGTAAAGACAATACTCTCTGAGGCTCTGTGTGAAGGTCTCTCTCACACCCTGCAGAATTTTAGCCCTCATACATATAAACACAAAGACACGCTGTTCTAACTGACAATGGCACAGAGAATATACATGTAAAGTGTTGCTAGACTTCAGTGGAGTTAGCCACACTTGAGGGTGAGGGTGGCGACAGCATGAAGCCCCTCAAACAGACTGGAAAAGGCTTATTTTGGTAAATTAACTCAACCTAATTATGTCACCTAGCTAAATTCTGTCTTTAAAATTCAATCGTAGAGACACATTCTCATGACTTTTCTAAAACCTAGAAGACACTACAGTACACGGGTATCAGCTGAGAATGAAAAACAGACTGTTTCCTGGCCGGCATGAAATTTCCCTCTTTTATTTATCTCTGCTCCAAAACACTCGCTGCTAACAGACACAGCCCGTCCTGCCTTTCCCACATACCGTCATAAATGCAAATCTATGCTTGTGCTATATAGCTGGAGTGCAAACATAAAGCACGTGATGCCTCGCCTCAAAAACGGCTCAGCACATCAAGGGTTATTTTAATCAATAACGACAATGATTATGCGTAATTTTGTGGATCTCTGGAATTACAAATATGACCAGTTTGCCAAATAGCCAAAAACTGTAAAGAAAAATTAGTTATTTTTGAGATTAAGATTTGACAAATGGTGGTAGCTCAAAATATAAGCATTTAAAATCGCAGGCATCTCTCCTTGAAATTATTTTTTGTGCAAGATGTAATTGAAAACTAAACTGAATTAAATATTAGTCAATTTCCTTTACATAGCACCAAGTCACAACAGCAGTCGCTTCTACAGTCGATTCTACAATAATACAGAGAAAACCCCAAGAATCAGACAGCCCTCTATGAGCGAGCACGTGGCGACAGTGGCAAGGAAAAACTCCCTTTTAACAGGAAGAAAATCCCTGGACGAACAAGGCTCAGAGAGAGGCGGCCATCTGGGGCTGATCGCTTTGCAAATGTGTAGTATGTTAGCAAAAATGTTAATTTCTAATGAATTAGAAATAGTTCAAGTGGTTTCTCTGCTGTCCCAGCGGATGAAGGTAATGGAAGCACAGAAATGCATTACCATGAACGGTGCCCGGCTCTCTCATTTGTCTGATTAATTCTACATTTATCTAGCACGCGCACTACAATGCTGTTTAAATGTCAGTACTTTTGGACAATACAGCGATTCTTAACTGTTCATGCACCTCCCCGTTTTTCAGACCAACACAATCCACTTGCCCTGCGGTTTCTCTCTGTTATCTTTCCCGTATTGAAAACCCAGAGAGAAGCTAGCCTGACTCTGCATCTCCCTGCGTTTCAGCTTCATAAATAACAAAAAAAGTATTGAACACAGAGGAGGGTGAAATGGATGGCAGTCATAATCCTGCAGCACAGCCTGTCCTTATCTGACTGTCCACACCCTTTCAAACCTCTCTACCTTCACTCCTCTCTCTCACCCATCTGTGCACTTCCCTCATCTGTCTCCTCTCTGACAATCTCTTTCCCCTCCTTCTGCTTTTCTGTCCACATTTCCAACAGCTTCTTCTCTTCAACGCCTCACCCTTCCCGCTGACAAACACCTTTCACTCCTTCTGCTATAAGTTCGCTTTGGTAATGGCTGCTATACTGTGCGAGCGACTCCAGCAAGTCTCACCTTATCATTACTGTTCACACCCTTTACTGTACAGCCTTCCCTGTCTGTTTATAACAGGGTGTATCGACCTACCTATCAGCTTAACAGTAAAGCTTGAAATGTCAAAAGGTGTAGCAACTCGTTTGCACTGCAAAACCTGTGAGCCCGGCCAGGGCGACACAAAAACGCTCCCATGTATTTATCGGCTTGTAATTATATTTAATTGGCACACAGCAGTGAAGCCACCAATAATCACTGCATCCATAATGAGGATGACAAACTAACTAGCCAGCGCACCAACTACTAATAGCCACGAGGAGAGCGAGGGAACAGAGTGCAACATTTGAAGAACAAACAATGAGCAAAATACTCCTAAAGCTTTATCGAAGGATTAAAAAGATAAGAATAAGTGGCATAAGTGCCTTATCAGTGTTTTTTTTTTATTCAATAAAATTCTGACTTGCTGAACTTAAGTTAAGAGTGTTTTCTTTTACATGACTATTTCCTATGAGTGAGCTCGACCAGTCATAACATGTCAAATGAGCTGTGAAACTATGAGAAGCTTAAAAATATATCGACATACGCTGCAATCCTTTTTTAGAAGCCCGGACGATATAAAATCTTTTCTTGAAAGGAAATGCCATAAAATAACTTTGATTTGTTTACTTTCAGAATCCTAATTTTCATAATCTTTACAATGTTTACAATATTTATTAGTATTTATTTTATGTCTAAAATGTTTGTGGATACTGCTGGAATTTGTGAATTTCCTCCAGGGGATGAATAAAGTATCCACCCATCCATCCTGAACAACTGTAAGCTGTAAATACTTAGATGAGCCTAAAATAATATTAAAAAGACAGAGACGAGTTAAGATGTGACAAAATGCACAAAATGCAGCTCAGTTTCTTGGTTCCCAGTCTATGGGAAAATCTCTATTGGTGTGTATTTCTGAGCAAAGACCAGAAAAAGACAAACTCCTCTGCATCAATCAGAAGGACAGAAGATGCAGATATATGCTGCTTAATTTATTAGTAAATGCTCAGCCATAAATAGTCTGATCCTGAGAATGAAATCCGCTGGGGAATTCACGGGTAACTCCAGCAGGACTTTCGTCAGTATGTATCCCACAGGCTCTTGTCATGTAAAACTTGGCTTGGCTGCGACCTCTGACCTCCTCACTATTCATTTCACGGAGCTCATTCTGCTGATGCGCTCCCTGAAAAGCCACTCGGGATTAAAAAAGGTGAAATTTGCTGCTTGAAGTGCAAAACCTTAACAACCTTAACAGACTTTTTCCACATGAGAGCAAATAAATGTTTGTTTACAAAGTGTGTTTAATGACTTCCTACAACTCTACCCATCCATTAAACTTTACCCACTAATGTCAGACCATGCCTAATCTTCCACCATCACGTCAGCCAAGCGGAAAGCTTCACTGTAACCTTTGCGAGAAGCCGTGTTTCTCCCCCGAGAGGCTCCACTTCCACTGGCCTGGAAGTGGAGTCGACCACCATTTGTCAAATCTTAATCTGAAATCTCAAAAATAACCAATTTTTCTTTACAGTTTTTGGCAGTTTTTAGTTTTCTGTAACCCCGATAGGGACGTAAATTCCGCCATCGGACCCACTTGGCAATTTTTGTCTGACCGTGGAGGTCATGCACAGGGATACGCTACACCAGAGGTCCCCAACCCCCGGGCCTCGGACCGGTACCGGTCCGTGAGTCGTTTGGCACCGGGCCGCGAGAGTTGAGGCTCACGTGTGAAATGTGTAGTTTTCAGGGTTTTTATCGGTTTTCAGCGTTATTTTGTTATCGTTTACTCGGTTTTCCTGGGTCTTTTCACGTGTGTTATGAATAAATTTTCTTTTTTTCAGTACCGGTACTAGTTTTATGTTGTTGTATTTATCCGCGACACCTTAAAGGCCGGTCTGTGAAAATACTGTTGGGCAAAAACCGGTCCGTGGCGCAAAAAAGGTTGGAGACCGCTGCGCTACACAACAATGCACCAACCACGCACACGCCCTTCAGCTGCACCTCAACCAGACTTCAGAGTAGTAGAACATGAAAGGCCACACCTCGGTCACCACCATAGCTGAACACTGCATCGAGATATCATCTAGTATTTCATGAAAACTAAAACAACCTCACAACTATACCAAACTCTTCCTCCTCCTCATACTTCCTAAAATTAACCACCACGCTTGCTCAGTTCAACCTCACCCATCCCGCAAACATCTATCTGCTCACTCCTGCATCAAATTTGTTCTCTTACACGTCCCTCATTCCCTTCGCCTCTATATCGTCAACTCATCCCGTCACGCAGTGAAGTCTTAAGTGCTTCAACTGAAGGCAGCTGGACTTCTTAGATTAAGGAAATGTTTCCTATCTCACATCTGCGGTGCTTTTTCAGTTCTAAAAGGTGATGGGGGGAGCACCAGGTATTTAACTCCTAGTGGGGGTTCAGGCTGTGGATGTAGTCCTGAGAGTTGTTGACCCACCCCGATGGTCTGTGAGTCGTTAAGCTTACTACCAGTCAAGGGACGGATTCTTTGTCTTCATGACCCTTAAAGGAAGTCCAGCTCCTTTCAACTCAGCGCTGGATAACTGAGGCTTTCTCCGTTTTGGCTTCCCGTCCACACTGAGACGGCATTTTCCTCAAGGAAAACGATGCGTTTGAAACGATGATGCATTTTAGTCATGTGATGCAGTCACATGAAAAATTAAAAAAAGATAGCGGAGGCCATTATACAGCAGTTGTTTTGATTTCTCTCAATTTTGACAGCTCTAAAAAAGATTATTATCAGTTTGTACATGCTCCAGATAGCTTTTCTTAAAATTCTTTAATTCCCACTCGCTTTTGCGCATGCGCAGGACTGGAACATAAGCATTTTGGGCCGTTTCAATGTGGACGCGCAACTCTGTGAAAACGACTGAAAACGCTAGTGTGGACGCGGAGCGTTTCCAGACGAAAACGCAGTTTTCAAATCTATCCGGGCTAGTGTGGACGTAGCCTGAGAAACTGAACAGACGTCATGCTGTGAAACGCTTAGCACTGTGCACTACTGCATCATTGCACCTATAAATACACTATACATGCTGTTATTGTCCGTGTGTGTATCTGTTAAGTACATTGAGAGCACAGAAAAAACCCAAAAGAACCCAATTCCTTGATCAGAATCCAATAAAGCTTATTCTGACTCTGATGTAATGCTGCTTTAACTCAAACCCTGCTGTTTTTGACAAAGCTTGTTTGAAACATGTGAAACAATTACTAATTTTTTGTCAAAAAGCACAAAACAGGCAGTTTACTCCCATTTTAAAACAAAATAGTAGCAATAATAACAAAATGAAAAGAGATGAGTTCATAAAAGAGGTACAGGTCTGACACAGAGATAAAAATCAAACACACACACAGGTGCTCATAGTTTTCTTCTTAAATAATGCAGCAATGACTGCTGAACTGTTGACTCAATGGCTAGGATGTGTGGGTGACAGCTGGCATGATCCAATCGCAACATGATCTCTTTTTAAATAAGGTTTGGGCAAACGTGTTCACCCTATTCTACATTTCTACAATACTGTTACTGTTAATTCTACTCTCTGCAGTGTTTAAATGCTTACATATACACACAGTTACTGTCCCTCCACACATACGACTCGGTTCTGCTTCTATGCCCCAGCTTTGTTTACTATTTCCCACCGAGGCTTCTAGACTTCTGATTGGCCAACATTTCTACACGGTTAGGAATATATCGCCACCTGTTGCTTTGGCATGTTCCTAGCAGCGTTTTCCTTCATTTCTGCGTTTACATGTGGACGGGATTATTTTTTAAAACGAAAACGGAAAATCTCAGTTTTCAAAAATACCCGTGTACGTGTGGACGTAGCCTAACAGCCTGCTGTCACAGGCAAACAGGTGCAAGTTTTCAATCACAAAGAGCACACATTCCTGCTAAACTGCACAACCTGTACACAATCTATTTGCTCAGGTGAACGCATATAAATGAAAAGGACGTTTTTCTGGATTTGTGAAGCTGATGCACCAGCCAACAGCTACATTATCATAATATCAAGCTTGAAATAACATAAATTAACCCTAAAGTAAATTTACAGTTATTTCAAAAATCCGTGCTCGTGCCTTGTATGCGGTATAATACAAGGCGTATGCGGTATAATGCGCAGAGGAAAATCGAAATTCCCGCCAGCACGGACTTTATTATAGACACAATGTTTTTGCATCCACGAATCCTAATCAAGACGATTATTGTCAGGCCTGACAGACAGAAACCACTACCAGGAAATATCCCAGGGAATCCAGTGCAGAAGGATAACTGTGTCCTTTTTGCTCTAATGAAGACACAATGATTGCCAGTTTATGTCAGATCAGGTCTTGATTTGCAGTTCTACTAAAACTCAACCATAAATTAGATTAAAAAAACCAAAACCAAAAATCCAGAAAAACAAATGTGTCTCTTCTTTCTAGAGAAACAAACAAGGAAACAGAAAAATTATATAAACTCCTTTCTTTGAAAACTGAAAGTGAGCCAGCATCACTGTAATAACAGTGGCACAGGTAAAATTGGTACGTGCACACACCGCACAGGGAACAGGGAATGGTTAACTGTGATTGATGTCGCCCGGGGGGGGGGGGGGGGGGGGGGGGGGGAATGTTTCCCTCCTAAACAGCATGACCTGTGATTATCGGCTCACTTTGTTCTGATACTTAAATGACGTCACGGTGTCACATTTTGCAATTAAAACAGGGATCACTGTTACAGACAGGAAGCATGTGCAAAACTATCAAAATAAGATGCAATCTCTGATAAACCAGTCAAAAAACCAGTAAAAGTTGCAAACCTCAAAATCTGTTGAACGCTGTACTGAATTAAAATAGCGCCATCAAGCTGCTAAACCGCCAATCATGATGCACAGACAGAAGAGCTGAGCAGCGCTGGTTTAGGTGGATCTCTGAGGGAGCACCAGTAGGTTCATTTTCCACTTTACAGCCTAGACCAGCGAGAGGGCACCGGATCACAAGAAGGATCTGACCTAACGTAATCTGCATAAGTGGAAGGATATGTAATTAAATAGAGTAAAAAAGTGCCTAGTCATGTTATCTGCCTGCTTCTCAAATTCTTTGTAATCACTTTGTAATACTCAGGAGGGAAGCTGACATCTGAGAGATCCAGCTGATTGCTCTGGTATGCATATTGCTTCCTTGTCTGCTGCCGATTCTCGAGTATTGGGAAAACGTGAATTTTGATACATTTTTTAAGGCGGTATTTGAGAAGTTTGTGTCAATATTGCACAAACTGATACTCTGTTCATTACGCGTGACATGATTTAAAGCTTTCTTTTTAAGCCAGGTAAGTAACTGAAGTAACCTTTGCTGTCTGTGTGATTTGACCGCAGTGTGTGTGTGTGTGTTTTCATTGTGAAATCGACATAATCAAACACATTTGATCATCGCAGAACCGACTCCCAGCCCCACCTGCACACGCCCATTTTCCTCACCTCCATCCATCTAGCCACACATCTAGCGTTCTGCCTCTTTAACCCCATTCCCCTCCAATCAATCAACCAATCGCTTCCACCGAACCCCCCGTCTCCCCCTCCTCACCGTGCACTCCATCTCCTCTGGCTCTGGTTTGATCTGTACAGAGGGCATGTCTTTCTCGCCCTCCTCCTCTGCTTTCTTTTCTTCCTCTTTCACCCTCACAGACTGTGTCGCCACTTCCTTCAGCTCCTCCTCTTCTCCCTGCGTTGGCCGTGGCCTGGTCGCGGGCTCTTCTTTCTTCTCCTCCTCTTCCTGGACTGTGGGCGGCAGAGGTGATGAAGAAGGTGGCGGTTCTTGCTGGGTCAAGGAGCTCTGCTTGGCCGGGCTCCTCAGCCTCTTCCGGGCACTGACCGCACTCTTCTTCTGCTTTGGAGTTGACTGACACTGAGTAAGAAGAAGAAGTACAATAGATGGCATTAAAAGGAGGAAGGTGAGTTTGGTCACAAAAAGAGGAGTACAGAAGGTCGGCAAAGACAGGAAAGGGGGGAGAAGAGGTGATAAGGGAGTCGTTAAGGGGATGAAATGGGGGTGGGGAGAAATTGAGAAGAACAAGAGAGGAGGAGGAGGGGTGAGAAGAAGGTAAGAAAAAAAAGTCCAAACTTCCTGGCCAGGGAGAGGGGGTGAAGGGAGAGGGGGTTGTGTTAAAGGGTATGAGGAAGGTATGAGGAGTAAAGTGGGCAGGAGGAGAAAAAGCAGTAAGCAAGAAAGCAGAAAACAAGAGAGCATAAGAGAAAGAATGAAGAGGAGAAAAGTGCCAGGTAGGACAGGAAGTAAGACAGGAAATGGGTTAGTAGAGTTTGGAGGGAAAAGGTCATGACTACAAGCATTACCTCTACTCTGAAAGCCTGCTAAAGATAACCTCCTCTCAAAAAAATCTGCCAGAAGAGGGGGTAAAAACACAAAAACACACACACACACAAACTCACACTCTGTCTGAAAGAGATGGAAAATTAAAGGCAAAGACAGAGACAGAGGAGGCAGAGAGACAAAGGCCTAATCCTCAGGCTGCCAGTGAGGGAATGAGAACGAAAGAGAAATAACAGCGAGAGCAGGGAGGAGTAGCCGTGAACTGACCCCTCCCTCCCTTTCAGCGGCAGGCAGGCAGACACACCCTTTTCTGGAAGCTGAGCGAGAGACAAACACACACACTGAGAGAAAGAGAGAGAGAGCGAGCTGAAGAGTGCCAAGGCAGAGGGACTCACACACACACACACACACACACACACACACACACACTTTTAGAAATGTACACACCCCTTTCTCTTCTTTTTGGTCTCAATTTTCTCCCCTTTTTCCCTTTCTTAGACAGTTTCTGAGCTCTATCTAAGAATTATGCAAGTCCCTACAGATAAAACTCTCCACCAACTTGCAAATAGTTTGGCAAGCAGTACCAAAAATGTCCACAGATGTGGAATCCAGCATAATTTGACCTACATTTTTTAAGAGGTTTAGAGACAGTCATATTTTGAAATGTGTCTTACTTTTGATATGATGACTGTACATAAAGGACAGTGAAACAAAAACAGTAAAACAAGAACTTTTTTCCCCCTCCTGTCCATCACGAGCCAGATAAGAATAAGTCAAAGCGAGCTGAGGTCAGTTATACCTACAATATGTTTACAGTCATTTTAAACAGGTTTCAGTAGGTTTGGGCAGCCAGTGAAACTAAAATAATATAACAGCAAGAACCAACTGCGTTGAGTCTAGTAGTCAAGACAGTGTAACATAATATGAAGGGGAAAAAAATACAATTACATATAAAACAGCATTTACCACATTAGAAAAGGGTTTAAGACATAATTTCTGACTTTAAAAATAAGAACATTTTTAAACAGTTAATTAATTAGTTCATCTAAGGCACCATAAATGTCATATTCCTTGTTTAACTCTATATATATTCTTCAAAATGTCAAAGTTTAGGATGCAGGAAATTTAAACTAATGCACATTTATCTGTAACTTTATTAGGTGTGCCTATAATTCTCAAAAATACATCCTGCAAGAGGCAAATCTCAGGGTTAAAAATGCCTAGTTGTTGTCAGAGGTCAGAGGAGAATGGCCAGACTCCTTCAAGCCCCTAAGAAGGCAACAATAACTTAAGTAACAACCATTACAACCAAGGTATGCAGAAGAGCATCTCTGAAGCAGCGGAAGACCACACCAGATTCCGCTCCTGTCAACTAAGACCAGGAAACTGAGGCTCACCAAAACTGGACATCGTAAAAATGATGATGAGTTTACATTTCTGCTGCAAAATGAAAGTATAAATCCAACCTGCACTGTATCAGTGGTTCAGGATGGTGTGGTGTAATGGTGTGAGGCACATTTTGGCCCATTAGCACCAACTGGGCATCACTTAAATGGCACAGCCTATAACCCAGCGTACCCATCTTCTGATGGCTGCTTCCAGTGGGATAACATACGATGTGACAAAGTTCAGATCGCTCAAACTGGTTTGTTGACCACCGAGTTCAATGCACTCAAATGACCTCTACAGTAACACATCTCAAGCCAACAGGGCACCTTTGGGAGGTGGTGGAGCCTGAGATTCACATCCTGGATGTGCAGCTCGTGATTGTGCAGCAACAAGGATCAAATTCTCTAAGGAAAATCTCCAACCCAGTTCTAATAAGGTGTGCCTAACAATGTGACTGGCATATTTCAGTGTCTGTCTTTATCCTTCTATTAATACACAGCCACCAGGTCATGACCAAATATTTATATAAACGAAAGTTGTAAAAGAAGTACATCAAGCAATCTACCGCACTTCCTTTTCTTCCTCTTCGAGTTCAGCTCATGCTGACAGGTATGTGGTTAAAGGTGACGTTTGAGAAGTTTGTTTTACAGTTTTGTGGTTTTAAACAGAATGTGACTTTGTGAGATCAGCACATCAACTTCTGGTTAACCTTAATGTAAACCCAGCCGGTGACTGAAAACAACCAATCGATATCAGGGTGAAATTCAAACCCCTCTCTTTCATATTTTTTGTTCACATCTGAGCAAGAGTCAGCACAGACAGCTGACATTGAGAAAAGTCCCATAGCTAACACAAACATCATCAACAGAAACCACCAGCATTCTTTCAAAAGACGTATTAAAAACACCAGCTAAAAAGGCTTGACGTGCGTGTGCTTTCCTAGTGTGAAAATCCACCATCGAAACACTGAAAACCCACGCATTAAAAAGAACAGAAACGGGAAGTGATAGCAAGATTATTCCAGTTGCGCTTCTTTATGTAAAATTCTCACGGTGCGAGAAATGCTGAAATAGATAAACAAGTTCTCGACTTCCTGTCTGCAGCGGCGACCCTGCCGCACGCCCAGCTGTTTAATGGGAAACGCAATGCTGTGTGCTGCACAGCGCAGGGTTAGCTGTCTATGTAAAGCCAAGTGAAGCCAATCTAAATAAGAAAAGATAACAGCTGGTAGCAGCAGGAGAGATATGAAATAATATCAGAAGAAGCAGGGCAAAAATGTCAAAATAAAAGGTTTGATATATTATTTAAGCAAAATAATTAAGTATTAACAGCATTGTTGTGGTTGTTTTCACAGTGAGGAGAAGTTTCTCTCAGTCTGGTAAATAATTAACAAGTTAAACTGCCAGCAGGACTTAATGACAACGCTGGAGAGCACACTCACCAGCACATAACCTAAAACAATCCATCATACGTTATGTCAGCATAGCAGAGAAAATATTTTACATTATCGAATGCAGTGAGCGTCGGTAATTTAAGCATTACGCCACCGAATTCTTCAGAATTCAAATATTTTTCTGACACGTAACTTGTTGAAGTGTGCTGAGAATCGGACACATTTGCGCTCTGCCACACAGGACAGTAACAATTACATCATCACTTGATGTTCTCCTGTTTTTTTTTTTTTCAGCCTATGAGGGCAAACAGAGACTCTAAGGCCATGGTGGTGTGTTTCAGGCTGGCATGTGACCCAGCCCCAGCGGATTCCACAGCGAGGTGGGGCCTCGGCCAATCAGCCTGGGTGTGGCTGCAAGCACAACCCCTCCCACACAGACACGCACACAGAGGACACACACTGATCTCTCAGTTCCATTGTGAGGGGACAGAGCCCCCTCTGTGTCTCTAAACAAAGGTAAAGGCAGCTTGATGCCTCACCTTCCCCCCAACTGGCAACCCCCCACAAAGCAAGAGCCTGAATTTCACCAAACTCCACCCACTCATACAGTTTGAAACAGCGTTTACTTTATTGGGCCTGGAGTTGCTCAAGGCACTTCTCTGTGGTATTTTTGACCACAAGCTTCCTTTCTAAGCTTCAGAGACCATTTTTGACCTTAAACATCACACAGGAAAATCCATCAGAGACCACGAAAGAGGTTTGTGCACCAACAAGACCAGAAAACAGTCAAGGATGCTTCACAGTTACATCACAGTTTACACTTTGACTTATTTCAACAGTTGTTGTTGTTTTCCTGATTTTTTTAACCTTATGTAAATGACAAAACTCTAAGAATTTCTTTAAATTTACACACACTACTCATAAACTACTCGTAAGCACATTTACATTTTAACTGCAGTTTAGATTTCATGAATTAACAGTATGCGCTGTGAAAACTGGAGCAATGTAGCCTATTTAAAAGCACAGAGAGCGCTAACAGCGACATCAACAGTCTGTTCCAGCACACAAAGCCTTCCTTTACACCTTGTGCTTTAACCCTTTATTTTGTTTTCAGTTCACTAGTTAGCAGTTTGGTCCTGTGTTTTGTTCTGAAGAGGCCTCATTATCATCTATTCTCTTCTGTAAATGGGCACGTTTCCAAAAGCCATTCAAGGCAAACTTGTCCTTTCAGTTCGACAGAAATAACAAAAACTCTGCTCAATTAAATCAGAACATTTGTGAATTTGCTCAACAGAAAAGACCATAAACAAATGTATTTGTAAGGTTGATTTAATTTGCCAAATTACATTTGTGGACAACATTTAACATATTTTGGGGAAAACTTTGGCAACTAAAAATGTATAAAAACTTCAATCCAGCTAAATCAGATTTGGTGGAGATTGTTGTTTTGGTCTACTGGAAAGAGCTGAAGGATGCAGACTCCACATCTTAAAGGAAAAACTCTACAAGCAGCTTTAAGTCACACACACCTCAATTCCAACTCTTTATTGCATGCCAAGGCTTGAATACAAACACCTGCAGCTGCTACTTGGCTTGCAAGTTTTCTATCAGAGCACAGAGGGTAGATTCAGATTTTTTGAACCCTGGGACGTCCGATTAAAGTCAACTTTGACCAGCCAGTTGCACCAAATTTAAAAAAAAATTAAACCATACCTGATTGAGTAGGTTTATTCACAACAATCTAGAGTTGCCAGCTTATTTTAGTCCAAACGAAGCAGCAGCGACCTCAGGGGCATAAAAGTAATGTTACCTGGGATGTTCCAGAGCCTGCAGTTCCTCTCGTCCAACTTTCCAGCAGAAATAAACATGCTTACAGCCTTGTGCATAAAACTCCCCCTCAGGACAACTACAAAAGATAAAATTTGTTTCACCTCTTTTAAAAAAAAGGCTGAAGTTCAGCATTATTAGGGGCGTGGCCACCTTGAGTGACAGGTAGATGTCTTCTCCTCACATTAGTTTATCCAAGACACTGAACTAGACCTGTCGTTGACTATATGTGCGAGATGGTACCTTTTGGAGCTAACACTGTCTGCTAGCATTAGCTGACAACGTTACACAAGAGTTAAAATTAGAAGCTTGAATGATGATGTCGTGATCACTATGTCCATTATTCACATACAGTAGAGGTTTGAAACAGGTGGCCTAGGGGGACCAGAACCACCTATCCGGCTCACTGGATTGCTTTGGAAAATGTGAATGTTGCCAAGAAACGAGGTATAAATATGACACTTTGTTCATAATGTAAGTATGTCAAACTTACCAAACACATCACCCATGGCCTGGCGTTACAGGTTCATTTGATTTACTGCAGCAGCATTTCTTCCAAATGTAGAAAACCTCAAGCATATTATTGAAATTGCACTCCTCTTTCTTAAGGCATCTCAGCGATTCACTGTCTACTTAATATTCTTCATACTTGCAGGTGGGTTTTAATATGCTATTAAACAACAGGTTTGATATGTCGCTCACTATGTAAAAATTGAGTTTTACACAATAATACGAAAGTTATACATTGCAGAACATCATGCTACAAGCACAAAGCCTTGCATTTTGCTCTTCTGACTGGTTTTTCCTTCACAATTCTTAATTACTTGTTAATTAATGCCTAAAGAGTAAAAAGCACAAATCGGATCGGAAAAGTACTGTGCTGCAACCAGACCTGGATTAATCATGATTTGCAAATAATTCGTTTCCGTTTGTTTTAAACCCAATCTGGAGCTCCAGCTGGGCGGAGTTCATAGCTCTCTAGCAGTTCAGACTGCACCATGTGAGGAGTAAATTACAGGGGGACAAAATAATTCAATTTTTTAAGCATTTAAACTTCAGTTCTTATCCTTCAGCTTAGAAATCACACCTACTTTATCACTGTGAATAGACTGAAGCAAACACTGAGAATCTTTTCGCAAATCCGACTTGATCCACATCTGCTCCCAGACGAGGCAGCAAAAGAGGAAGGAGCTCACAGAGGGGGCCACGAGGCGTGTGTGTGTGTGAAGAGCAGCACTAACAAGGAGTGATAGTGAGATATGCACATGTTGTGTGTGTATAAATGAGGAATGACAAGATGCCTTTTTGTGTGTGTGTGTGCGTGCATGCATGCATGCCTCCCCCACCGGAGGAGGGGTCCCACTGTGGAGTTCCAGGAATTTAAAAAAAAGGGGTGGGGTGGGTGTGACCCTGTCAGCCTCTGATCCTACCACAGGAAGTCAGGGTGGGGGTAGAAGAGGGACCAAGAGGATTGAAAAACAGACAGGCAGATTGTGTTTTCTCCTCAGACTCTGTGACACGTTGTAGATGAGAAAACTGCAGCGAGCCTTCCTGTGACCCGGCCCACATTTAAACAGAGCTGATTTCCGAACAACAGCATAATCACACGAGTCATTTCTCAAGCAAACAACTGCAGGGCACAAAAGTGACTAACATGAGTTACTACAAAAATAGAGTTGGTCCCACACACTAAAGATAACTGGTGCCTGTAGTGCTCACCAACTATATACCACATAGCTCGTTTCCCGAGCTTTATATACCCTGTATCGGGGATTAATCCTAACTGGAGGCATCCTTTTAAACTGTACTCAATCAAGGTTATGCATGATTAAAGATCAGACCAACAGACTCTGCTATAGCTGCTAGCTGACACAGTGTGTACGTGTGTATAGGTTTTCCTTTAGAGTGTTAGTGACTCATTCATTATCACATAAATATGATTTTAAGTCTAAAATCTATTTATATGTTAGCACTGAGAAACAATTCTTGCCATCTGGGGCATGCATGCATATAGCCTACAGATGTAGCGTGCTAGCTAGCCGAGCTGCTTTACCTGATGTTAAAACACCAGACACTCGTTCAAAAATGGTCACTTCAGGCTCCAGAAAAACAAAATTGGATCTCCACAAGGACAAACTCCAGACTTCAGAAAGGTTGTCGCGAACCAGTGAGTGATGTCATTTCTGCCATGTTCAATGGTTTATTCACAGTCTATAGTTAGGCTACGCCTGTTCAATTGCTTTTTAATATTATCTATTAACTAATTAAAATGGGGAAGAAAAGTGACTTTGAATGCGACGTGGATGTTGGTGGCAGACGGGCTGGTCTGGGTGTTTCAGAAACTGCTGATCTGCTGGGATTTTCCCACACAATCATCTCTATGGTTTACAGAGAATGGACTGAAAAACAGAAAATGTCCAGTGCGCGGCAATACTCTGGATGACAATGCCACGTGATGTCGGAGGTCAGACGAGAATGTCGAGACTGCTTTGAGCTGATAGGACTGCAATAACAACTAAAATAACAGCTGATTATAACCAATGCATGCAGAAGTGCATCTCTGAATGCACAATGTATAAATAAATGGGCCACAGTAGCAGAAGACCACAGCAGGCGCGCCTCCTGTCAGGTAAGAGCAAGAAACCAAGGCTACAGTTCACATGGGC